>NC_041830.1:1585000-2785000 GCF_900964775.1 Scleropages formosus | reverse complement strand
CAACTGTTTGCTGTCACATAAGATTTTAACCGGCAAGAACGTTTGCACACGCGAGGCATCTGACATGGTGGGTGCTCCTTGAAACACACTTTAACAGAAAATCAATGTGGTAGGACAACCACATAGTACACAAAGTCTGAAGAAAAATGCAATAAATATTACCCAAACATTACTTACAGTAGTTGCAAGACTGAAGTCAAACAGTGCAGTTGAAGACACTTCAATATATTATTTCAGGACAGGGGTCCGATGTGCAACCCAAAGGAACATTTGTAAAATTAATAATACAGACAGCCCTCTACTTAGGCAAATAGACCATTCTTCAACCCCTTATGCAAGTCAAGTTACGTATGTCGGCTCCCCCTCCACCCCCACCATTCAACATAATATTAATTATTCCATCTCAGTTATTGCAATTTCACATTTCTTCATTATCAGTGTTTTCATGCTAGCTGTTCTTTTCAGGTTCTCCTTAATACGTGCAGCATGCTACACTATCGTATTCACAATCGATACAGCTATACCTGGTTCCCGTGCGAGAGACGATAATCTTTGCCCACCTTCATACTTCCTTTTTATTGTCAATTTCATCTCCAAATCGATTGCTGTACACTTGCGAGACAGTTCTCATTTTCCTTACATTTGGTCATTTAGAAGAGACTTTTCTCCAAAGCGACGTACGTCTCATAGAAAATGCAATGTGTACATTACATTAGGAGGAAGACACTTAGATGCAGACGTATGATTCTTAAGTTCAGTTAGTTTGTTTCTTTCCACCACATGAATGAATGTACTTCACACGAATGGCTGTATAAAACTATCAGAATATTGATGATTCCTTCCTAGTTATATATAAATACTATATAAACATTTACGTTACATTACAGGAGTAGTTGCGTGAAGGTTTATCCATTGTTTAACAGGCATGATTTCAAAGTTGTAGTGCATGAACATTTACACCTTACGTGAACTTAGTAGGTCATCGTCAAAGTGAGCCCGGAAGAGGTGAGTTTTAAGAGCCTTTGTAAATATGGACAGTGATTTGGCAGAAAGTGAACCCTTCAAGTGCACGTTTACCACCAGGCATTGTGAATAATGAAATGGGTAAAAAATCTGCAAAAAATGCACTACAGTAACAAGAGGAGGTGCGTTCACAGCTCAAAACACGCAGGAACTGGGAAGATGCAGCTTCCTGCCTTGTCTGGTTACACTGACTTGCGCTTCACATATTTCAAATGTTTTGCATAAAATAAAAGCGCTATCCGTAAATAATGTGTATGCTGAGAATTTTTTACGTAAATCTGGCTTTACACAAGTCAAATTTACGTAAGGGGTATCTGTATACACTATAGCTACCTACCCTAAAAACCATGAATTCTCTTGAATCACATGATGAAACAGTTATAGTTAGACACACACTTGGAACACACCCTCACCTAAATAAAAGATATATACTTTTTCCAATGTAGACATTTAAGATTTAGCATCTCTTACTATGACTTTTACACCAGCAGGCCTGTGACCAATTCTGAGACCCCAGGTGAAGGACATTACACTACTGTACCTGAGCAAAGTCTTCATTCATTCAATTGTATTGTTAATTCAACAGAGACTACAACAGTGGAGTCTTTGTGTCCTTTCCAGTCACAATATGGATTATGATATGCACTTCTTGAGAGGAAGAATCTATGCCATGAACTTCCTGCACGCATTACCCGGCCTGTGTTACCCGCTCTCACCTTGCTGCCTCGAGGAGCACGTGGACCCTCAGCAGACTGCAGAGCACGGAGATGCCGCACGCGCCCACCAGCCCTGCAGGCCACACACACGTTCAATAGGCTACGTGACGCAAACTGAGCACAAAAACACTTAGCTAATTGCCACGTTTGCGGAGACGGTTCCACAGTGGGAGGACCTTGCAGCAGGCTGTCCAGCGGGTTTGCCTCCAGGACCATCCAGCGGGGGGTCCCGAACAGCCACGAGA
Source organism: Scleropages formosus (assembly GCF_900964775.1). NCBI lineage: Eukaryota > Metazoa > Chordata > Actinopteri > Osteoglossiformes > Osteoglossidae > Scleropages > Scleropages formosus. The sequence continues at coordinate 2,783,016 of NC_041830.1, read as the reverse complement.
AGGGGGAGATCATCGCGTCTCCCACAGCCTTTGCACTTCCACTCACTGCGATTTAGCACAGACTCTCACACTCGTAGCACTAATGACTCAGAAGGGGCCCGCTATTACGTCAGTAACTAAATGCTTGGCAGCGGAGACGCTGAAGAGCGCACTAAGTTACTTCCCGCAGTAAAACACTTATTTCCACGCTTCGTTCCACATCACGTTGTGTTTTTCACTCGCCGCGTATAGTTTCACCGTCTTTTCCACGCGCTTCGCTCCGCCAGCGATTATTTGGACGTTTCAAAGGTCGAGGGGGGCGGTTCGCCCGTGATAACTTGCGCGCAGTGAACGCGCGCAGGTGGTGATGCGGGCGGATCGATGGATCGTGACGACAGGTTCAAAGTAGAACGCGGCCGCCAGGTACTGGCTAACACCGCAACTGTGCGCGGTGGTAGGAGTGCAATACATTCACTACAGTTGAGTACAACACAGCAGAGTGCAGTAAAATACAGTGCAATACAATGCAGTACAGTTGAGTACAATAAAGTAGAGTACAGTGCGGTAGAGTTCAGTACAACATTGTACAGTACAGTGCAAATGCACTACAGTTGAGTACAACACTGTAGAGTACAGTTAGGTACAACAATAGAGTGCAGTAAAGTACAGTGCAATATAATGCGGTACAGTTGTGCACAACACAGTACTGTATGTTTTTAGATACAGTAGTATACAGTGAGTACAGTTTAATACAGTGAAGTAGAGTTCAGTACAACACTAGAGTATAGTATAGTGCAATACAATGCACTACAGTTGAGTACAACACACAGTATAGTTCAGTAAAATAAAGTGCAATACTATGCAGTACAGTTCAGTACAACACAGTAGAGTGTGGTAAAATACTACGCAGCACAGTTGAGTACAACAAAGTAGAGTACAGTGCAGTAGAGTTCAGTACAACACTGTAGAGTGCAAATGCACTACAGTTGAGTACAACACAGTAGAGTGCAGTACAGTGCAATATAATGCAGTACAGTTGTGTACAACATGGTAGTGTATGTTTTTTAGATACAGTAGTGTACAGTGAGTACAGTTTAATACAGTGAAGTAGAATTCAGTACAACACTAGAGTATAGTACAGTGCAATACAATGCACTACAGCTGAGTACAACACAGTATAGTGCAGTAAAACAGCAGAGTACAGTACAGTGCAGAACAGTTTAGTAGAGTGAAGCAGAGTTCAGTAGAACACAGTACAGTTTAGTACAGCACAGTAGAGTTCAATACAACACTGTAGAGTTCAGTACAGTGCAGTCTCAAGTGCACTTGTATCATCTCAGCTTTGCGTTGGGGGTTGGCCATATTTATACATTTTTTGGGCGCATGTCGGTGTCGTTGCTGTTCATAAATATGTTTATAATTATATGCACTGTTGTAGTTTTATCCACCTAGCAGTGTGTGTTGGTACAGATCACATAATATGTTCACTGTCACATGCTGATGCAACAATACCTGCTATTTTACCACTCTTTCTGTTAATTATTTAAATAATTCAAGTGAAAAATTCCCTGCCACACCCATGCCATCACCATAATCAGATACACCTGGACCTGGCAAGATATAAGGCAAAAACAAACAGAGAAGGATGTGGAACCTTGTTTGCTGACCCAGCCAGCGCACTTGCTTAAGTTAGCCTGCTCCTTGCTTTCATCCTTGTTCCCAGTCCACCCACCCGCCCGACTCCTTCTCCCATGACCCCTACCTTCCTGTGTTTTGATCTGTGTTTTCGTGTTTGACCTATCGCCTGTATTCACCGACAACGATTCTGGATTTCCCAATAAACAACGTTTGCAGTACGAAGACCCATGCCTGTCCCCGACCACGGTTCCTGTCCTGTCCCTCAAACTCCTGTGTGCTCCGCAATTGAGTCCGCCTTCTACTTCCGGACGAGAACATGGCATTCCCTTCCTCCAGGGGAGACATTCACCGAACATTCTTTGAGTGCGAAGTTTTTACCAAAAAGGCTCATAAGATTTTAATATGATTATGGTCTATCCTTTATTACACACATAAATTCTTCATGCAGGATGTTTCCCAAAACAATGCAAAACAGGTTGCTGCTTTTTGTTCAAGATAACAAATACTATATTGGTCCATATAATTATTTATTCAGTTTATGACTTTTCCAAGGTGGCTTACAGTGTTTATATTGGAATGAAATGCAGATGCAGGTTCAGATCATCATCTCCTAGTCACAAGACTGAAGATGAAACTGAATAAGAACTGGAGAGGAGAGTTGACCCAGCAAATGAAGTTCAACACAGGACTTTTGAAAGATGCACCAACCAAAGAGAAGTTTTGAATAACCCTCAGCAACAAGTTCCAAGCCCTCCAAAAACTGGTAGAAGAAGAAGAAACTATTGACAGCAAGTGGCAGAAGGTTAAAGAGGCAGTCAGATCATCGTGTAAACAAGTACTGGGGCCAAGAAAACACCAACACAAAGAGTGAATTTCTGCAGACACCCTACGGAAGATTCAAGTGAGTAAAGAGAAGAAAGTAGCGGTTAATAACAGCAGAACCCAAAACTCAGAATGTCAAGCCATAGGCAGACTATGCAGATACAAATAGGGCAACCAAAAAAAGTATTAGATGTGACAAGAGAAACAACATAGATCATCTGGCAGCAGAAGCTGAGGAGGCAGCCCAACATGGAAAAATGAAGGAGCTCTATGACACCACCAAGAAACTCTCAGGGAATTTCAGCAAGTCGGAGAAACCAGTTAAAGACAAAAAAGGTAGACATATTGTTGGAAAGGAAGGACATAAAGCTAGATGGATGGAGTATTTTGAAGACCTATTAAACAGACCAGCTCGACATCCCCCCAGTGGAAAACAGCTTGCCCATAGACTGCTGCAAACCAACAAAAGAAGATGTCCGCAGTGCCATCAAACAACTCAGGAACGGCAAGGCAGCAGGACCTGATAACATCCCTGCAGAGGCACTCACGGCTGACTTAGAAACCACCATGGAGATGCTTACACCCCTTTTTGAGAAGATTTGGGAAGAAGAAGAATTGCCATCAGAGTGGAAGGAGGGTTACCTTATTTAGCTGCTAAAGGTGATCTTAGCCCCTGCTTGAACTCTAGAGGGATTACTCTACTGTCCATCCCAGGTAAGGTGTTCAACTGTATCCTCCAGAATGAAGAAGGCAATATATGCAACTTCTAGATCAGCAGGCCAGCTTCCACAAGGACAGATCATGCACCAGACCAAATAGCAACACCGGGCATCATGGACCTCTCCCTTGTATGTCAACTTTGTCGACTATGAGAAGGCGTTTGACAGTGTGGACAGAAAGACGCTCTGGAAAGTGCCAGGGAAGATTGTCTACATTATTGGGAACTCCTGTGAGGGAAGGACCTGTTGAGTAGTTCATGGAGGGCAACTCCCTGCTGCATTTAGAGTGAAGACAGGTGTCAGATAAGGCTGCTTGCTCTCCCCTTTCCAGTTCCTGCTGGTTAAAGACTGGATCATACGGACATCCACAGCTCATAAGCAGAATGGAATCCAGTGGTCACACTAGAAACAACTGGACGACCTCGATTTTGCAGACCATCTGGGTCTATTCTCACACATCCACCAGCAAATGCAAGAGAAGGCCAACGAGGTAGCAGTCCCCTCATCACGTCTGGGACTCAACAACCACAGAGGGAAGAGCAAGATCCTCAAGGTAAGTGCAGCTAACACAGACCCTATCATGCTGGATGGTGTAGCACTGGAAGGAGTGGACACAGATAGATAGATAGATAGATAGATAGAATACTTTATTGTCACTGTATACAGTACAGTGAAATTTCATATGGCAACCCTCAAAAGAACAGCAGCGGAAAGAACACTTGATACAAACAGTCTTGCTGTATGGGGTCGAGACATGGAGAACCACAGTGGCTACTACCAACATAGTCCAGTTCTTCCTCAGCAACTGTCTGTGAAGGATTCTTGAAATCTGCCAGCCTGACATCATCAGCAACCAGCAGCTGTGGCAGCAAACAAACCAGATCCCAGCAGAAGAGGAGACACTCAAGCGACAATGAAGGTGGATTGGACACACTCTTCATAAACCAGCTTCACACATCACCAGACAAGCCCTCTCATGGAATCCACAAGGAAGAGGAAAAGAGGTGGACCACAAAACACCTGGTGCTGAGACCTGGAGGCTGACACCAAGAGACTGGGTTATACCTGGGGTTAGCTGGAGAGAAATGCACAGAACAAAGATGCTTGGAGGACCCCAGAGGGGGTAATAGGTGTAAGTAAGTACTGTGACCTTATACTGACTGGGTCCACACACTGCCTGCAAAGTAGTACTAGTCCCTAAAAAACTAATTAAGAAACAGTTTAATATACTCTGTGGGTGAACCCTTTGCACATATTTTAAATCCTTAATTAAGGAAAAAAAAATCACTTACATTCTAAAAGAAATTACATATTTGACTTTTTTTGTCAATGAGTTTTCCACATACGCTTTTTAAGCATCCCGTTACTATTATTTACAAAGTCATTTATTCAAGAAGCACACACACCTTTCTTTAAATTCATGGTACACCATTGCCGTTCAGTAGAAGCTGTCACACTTGACATCTTGGTGTGGAGCGAACGTGCTTCTTTTCTTCAAACAGTGGTAGGTCACAACAGACTTTTTTTTTAATGTCAAAGGTGTTTATTAAATAGTTTAATTAGTTTATTAAAACTAAATAAAATTATTAAACTTTATTAAAGTAAGACAGAAACAAGAACTATACGGACACAATATTTACAAAAGTCCACAATACTTTTCATTTCTTTGCCGCTGTCGTCATCGTTGTCGTCATCACATCATCACACTATATTGTAACGACCCGCTTTACTGATTCAATGTAAATAGTTGCATTATGGGAAATAATGTTAAATGCGTGAAACCACTGGGGGCACTTAAGGGGAAAATGGTAGGGTGACCGTGTCTCCTAGGGTGGTGAGAAGAGTCTAGGAGTGCTGAGGCAGGCTAGCTGTAAGCGCCCTTCCTGGAGGAAAACGGGGTTCTCGGATCGAGAGCATTATTTTCCTTGTGCTGGTGTTCAGAAAAAAACGTTCGTTATGAACGCTGCCTCCGCGTCCTTCTTCGCTTTCTCCAAATCCACAGCGCTCTGCGCCACAATATATACCTACACCTTTCCTTTCTGGAGCGCAGAAAGAGACCGTTACATAGCCCTCTTTGTTCTTTACTGAATATTAAGAAGGCAGCGCGACAGCATTTCTGTTCTTTCCACTTTTCTTATAGACACCGCGTATGGTGTCAAAAGGGAAGCTCCTTCTCCTCGCGAAGTTTCCTCAGTAGTTCATTCGATCACGTGTCCGCCTCCCAAAGGGGCTTTTATTGAGCACCATCTGGCCACCAGGTGTCGCTGTGGTGTCGTTTGTTTCAGAAGGATGAATGAATGAGTCAATGAATGAATGAACGATGTTCGAAATGCACAGTTCAGTTTTAATGAGCTTTGATAGGAAAGAAAAAGGGAAGTAACTGATGTTTAAACAAAAAGTGCTGATTGGGTTAATTACACATATGTGGCTTAATTACACATATGTGGCTTAAATGTGCTAAAGTGTTTCATATGTTTTAATAAATTTACACTCTGAAATAAAGTTTGATGAAGAAAGGCCGTAAGAGCCCTTGCTTTATAATCAAGATAATCTGCTTTAGTACCACACACACACACACACACACACACACACACACACACATTGGCTGAAGCTGCTCGTCCCGAGCAGAGTCGCAGCGAGCCGGAGCCTAACCTGGCAACACAGGGCATAAGGCTGGAGGGGGAGAGGACACACCCAGGACAGGATGCCAGTCCATCACAAGGCACCCCAAGCGGGACTCAAACCCCAGACCAACCAGAGAGCAGGACCCGGCCAAGCCCGCTGCGCCACCACGCCCTCTCATACTTTAGTACTAATAGACCTTAAAATTTATGCTGTAAATAGTTTATAATATTCTGCAAATACCACAGCTCTTTGTAAACAAACTAGGTTTCCTTAAGAATCACATGTCTGCAACTATGTCTCTTTCTCCTAATGTAATGCACAAATTGTATTTTCTCCGAGATGTACGTCGCTTTGGAGAAAAGCGTCTGCTAAATGAATAAATGTATATGTAAATGTAAACACTGAGTGCCAAATTAAACTATTATCATATTAATAAATTATCCGTTTCACTTGAATCCCTCAAGATTATGTGTATGATATGTGTGTATTACATACTGTATATATGCACATAAGCACACACACAGTGCTGTCTGGAAGTATGTGAAACTCTTGCGTCCTTTAGTTTTCCCATGAAATGGCTATTAATGAGAAGCAGTCTTTCTCATGTGACATAACAAGTGTGTAATGACCAATTCTGTATATTTCTTTGGAGGAAGTCATGCCTGTAGTAGAAAACACAGAAGCAGTGTAGGTGCAAAAATAAAAGAAGCCCATGTTGCACTGGTTACACCAAGTAGGTAAGTAGAATCAGGTGTGTAAATTATAATCATTTAATCATTTAATCAGTTTAAGATTTAACAGTTAAATTTTTAAGCTTATCTTAATATTTTATACAAGAATAATGACCACCCCTACAGGGTTTGCATACTTTCAAGAAGCACTATACCATATATACATTTACATTTATTCATTTGGCTTACGCTTTTCTCCAAAGCAACTTACAATGTTAAGGTCACAATTATTAGAGGCTTACAATCATTTACAGAGCTGGGTGATTTTACTGGAGCAATTTTAGGGTAAGTACCTTGCTCAAGGGTAGTACAGCCATAGGTGGGATCAAACCTGCGACCTTTGGGTCCAAGGGCTCTAACCACTACGCTACCAGCTGTCCCCATATATATATATACACACTTTTTAAATAAAGATGATACCATAGACATTTATTCATGAATAGCTTATAACTTAAGTCATTCTATTATTTTTGCTTTTTTAAAATAAACTATGCTTACAAAGGATCTTACGAAATACCAGATAGCAAGTGGTCCGTCAGAAGTGGAAGTGCAATGGTTTGTCCGCTGCAGGCCTCAACAGAAAAAAAGTATTTTAAAGTCAGGAGAACAGGCAGCCATCGGCCCTCCTTCTGACACCTCTGGTTGCTTCCAGCAGCAAAGTTCTCACTCTTTCAGAGGAACTCGGGGGCCTTGCAAAGACACTGTCAGGCACAGAGGAGCAGTTGGCAATGGGGCTGTACAGTTTCATCAGTGGAGTTCTCAGGTACATGTGCCCCATGAACTATGCAACGCGACACACTTCCCTTCTGGGATCCTACCAGAGACATTCAGGGTTGTTATAGGGAAATGGCGAGAGGGAGAAAAAGAACTAGGGAAAGCATTTCTCCCTACAGACACTATTTGACCCATTTCACTGTATCTGAACCTGGTGTGGTTTCACAGTTTAGTAACTGACATTTTCTGCAGCACAAATGATCTTATAACAGCTGTGTACATTTCTTCAAATACAGTAACAGTTATAAGGTGAGGAAAGACTGTAATTACAATGAAAGGCAAGGTCAAAGGTCAGACTGTTCTCATTTATCTGACACTTTTCTCCAAAACACCTTATGGTGTTAAGCTGCTTACAAATATTGACCCATCTGTAACAGCTGGGTAATTTCACTGGAGCAATTTAGGGTTAAGTACCTTGCTCAAGGGTATTGCAGCTGGAGATGGGATTCAAACCTGTGACTTTTGAATCCAAAGGCAACAGCTCCAACCACTACATGACCAGCTGTCCCAAACAATATTCTCTTGTATTTACATTCACATCTTTGTTGTTCTGAAATAAAGACAGCTGTTTCAAACCTAAAAATATCTCTTTTTCAGCACTTCAGTGATAGGAAAGAAATCTACGACTTCATCTGTTTGCATAGAAAACCTTGGGCGTGTTCCTAAATAAATGAGATCGTAGACTTGTGTTAAAACAAACACATGTATGCTATACATAAGAGTTATAGGTTACAGTACATACATCCGCCACACAAGTACTTGGCAACTCAAGCTCCACTTCCTTTTTTTATTCTTTCAAGAGCAACATTCATATTTATCTTTACAGAGCCACATGTATTGTTTCCTGACCACCGTCTCTTGCTCCATTCATTAGTCATACCAAGGCCAGCCTTCTTGTACACACACACACACACACACACACACACACACACACACACACACACACACACACGCACACGCACACACACAGAGATCACTGTAAACAATGCACTTTAAAAGGTTTCCTCCATTAACAGGAAAGACAAAACTGGGCAGCACTCTTGTCATCTTATTGCTCCAGCTGCAGAACAATAGGAGAAGACCTGGATCGTGTGTTGTCTTCTTTCTGACAGAGAAAGACATCAGGATGGACAGGCCCATCCTCCATTTGTCATTCTACCTCTGGGGACAGCGAACAGAACGTTCAACCACTTTCTGATGCGACCATGACCATGGCCAGGCAGTTCATTCCACTCTTTTCTTTTTTCACTGAACAGAATTTGCGTAAGGTAAAAGGCAAGCAAGAACTGAGCTAGAAACCATCCCATATGTTCCCTCCATCGCCAAACAGCCTTCCATCTGGAAGCGTTGGTGCCCACCTTGTGCACAGCTCTCTGCTCTCCCCATCAGTGTTTTCCCCGTACCGTGTCTCCTTCTCATCACTCGCTCATTATCTCTTTGCACGCACAAAATACAAGGCGTTGGTTTTGGGGTAGTACTTAACATTCTGCTTCTTGTCCATCAAGCCACCGAAGATAATCAGCTCCCCTCGGCCTTGGACCACAGTGTGGAGGCTGGTCTCAGGGGGCCCCAGCACTGGTCCACTGCTGCCCACGACCCCTCCTCCACTCCCAAACACCTTCCAGGAAACAACACCATCTTTGTGGGCCCGAGACACATCCAGCACATACATCTGCATGGGCTTGCAGTTGAGCGACTGGTAAAGGGGCTTGCCAACATTAAGACTCTGGGGTGGGTGGTGGCCCAGGCGCCGAGCAATGGGAGGGATTGAGTGTCCATCGAGCCCGACAGCTTGGGGCGGGCTGCTTGAAGACGAGGAAGTACCCGATGACCCTCCTGTTCCAGTACCTCCAGCCGTTTGAGACTGCATGGCAGACGATGCCGGCGATGACAATGTTGAAGAGAGAGCTTTCACTGCTTCTAGTCCTCGGCGCAGTGCCCCAGGTGACACGCCCCCAGGAGGAGTGTGGGGAGATCCAGGTGGGGTGTGGACACCGTTTGAACTGGCCTGCTCAGGGGCAAAACTCAAGGCAGCTGTGGAAGAGGTAGGGGAGTCCCAGCCCTGATCAGAGGGACCTCGGGTGTGCAGCCGAGGTGGAGGTGAGGCAGCTTGAGCAGGGCTTGTACGCGATGAAGAAGAGGAACCGTTGAGCAAGGAAGGCAGGGGTGGGCTGTCTGAGCCCCGACACGGTGACAACTGTTGTGAGGAGGAGGGGCTCCCATCTCTGGTGCCCCCCCTGGGAGATGGCCGAGGCCTCAGCGTCCCCCAACGGCCATTGACACAGGGCATCTCCTCAGCAGCACCTAGAACCATGCCCCCAGCCCCACCCCGCACTGGGGACTGGGACCGCAGGGATGGTGGGTCTGGGGGTAGCACTGGAGGTGTAGCACTGATTGGGGAGGGGCGGGAATTGAGACTAGGGCTGAGAGGGGCACGGCCTGATGGTGCCTGGGAGAAGACCACCACACACTGGCCCACCTAGAAGAGGGTTTTAATAGAAGAAGACAGAGAGAAAACAATAAAGACAGAGCCTTAAAATATAGCCATTCTTCTCCTAATGGGATTAATTTGTTCTGCGATATCTCCCAGTTAGGCAAAGTCCTGCTGCAAGGAGGTCAAATTCCCACAATTTTTAACAAAAAATAGCAGGTTTCTAGAGAAAAAAAAAAATGTAATTGAAATGTGATCAAAATGTAATGTGTTTTAAGCATGACAATGATAGCACTAATATACTTTACATTTCTAAAAAAAATGACTAAATTCTATCTTAATTATTACAACTGAAGGAATTATGTTGAGTGTAAGGAATGAATAATTCCTGCATGACCTTTGGTCTCCAACAAACCACAAGAGAAACGATTTATTCATAACACTGCAGGGGTATTCATGCTTCAAAAGCTGTTTATTTAAATAAGTGAGTCAATGTTTCCATGTTAATACAGTTTACTTCTGAAGGTTTTTAGCAAATCTGCTTTTTTATTAGTGAGTTGGGTTTACCATAATCAGTGTTATGATTGGTCCAGATTGTCGACGTGACAAAAAGTAGAGCTGGTTTTCTTATGGCAGAAGAATAGTGCCCATGTGCATTGCAGAGTGAAACACACAGTGGGCAGTGAATAAAATTACCTCACTGCCAGGAAAAATGCTATTGCACTGAAAAATGGTACATAGTGTGTATCCACTGTAGAGGTTTTTCATTGTACGGGACCCTGTTATATGAGGTGAAGGCTGTACAAGTCTACAGTTATGTAAAGAATTGACCTATTGGCTCTATTTGAACATGTAGAAAACTTGAGCATGGAATCAGTGGCATGTGGCGTTTCCCAAAACATACCCTGCAGGCTGGGTGGCACCACAGCTCCGGGGCACCATGATCTTCATTCTCCACCCGCAACTGCTGCCAGGACCAGGGGGATGACCTCATGTGCAGAAGCCAGGCATCCTTTAGCAGCTGGGGTAAGAAGACAGGCTGAAGTCAGTACAGAATACAGCCCTGGAGAGACTGCAACATGTTGGCAAAAGCATGAACAGGACACCAAAAGGTATTCTGGCTTCTGAATTTCCGACTCTCCTGATTTAAACTGCAATGGTTATTTTCATAATCAAGTAAAACTGAGCCCCCGACATTAACAGGCAGAGATATTCCCAATCTGGTTTTCTAAACCTAAAGACCTGTGCTAACAAACTCCGTGAAGACGGCTTGTTTACTGTGACTTTACTGTGTTTGGAAAACCCAAACTAGGCAGCTTCATTCAAATATTTACACTGGTTAAAAAGGATTAGCAAATTATCTTTGAATAAACACATATCAAATCAATACATGCAGTGTATTAAAAGAATCACATACACTATTAATGTACTGCAGTTAAAAACAACTTCAGTAAAAACTGACAAAATGTTTTTCTTGTGTCAATGAACAATGTATTTAAAGAATTTACAATTTTACCATATTATGAACATCCAACTTATGAATTTTCAAAGATATAAACATTTTCAAGCGTACTTATTTTTAATTACATTTTCTAAAATTTCAGCTGCAGAGCAAAAATATCCCACATTTCTGTTTTCTGCCAAAAGGAGCAGCTACACACACTCAGAGAGAATCTAAACTCAAGGGGAGTAGGGAGGGGAAGTGGGGGGCTGGCAGTTTCTCCAACCAATTTGTCAGCATGTTTTCCATAAAATACCCAGTGAATAAACAGAGGTCTGTTTCTGTTACTCTATTTTGTCTGTAATCTTAAACATGTTTGTCAGCATTTGGTTTATGAATGAATAAACCTTTATTAATCCCAGAGAGAAATTTGGTCTGGCTGCAGCAGCACACAACATGCAACATAAATACACAAAAAATAGGTACAGACACACACTGAAGAGAGAGAGATATATAAGCAGATAAGAAACAAATAAGGTAGATTAGCCAGTGTATTTACACAAGTTCAGGCAGAGTGAGGATTCATTGTGGAATCTCATGGCTGCTGGTAGAAGCAAGAGCGCAACAGCAACAACGGACTGGTAGAACATTTCCAAAAGAGCTGCATACTGCAACTGCTGTATAATCTGAGAACTCTGGCAGATGAAACAATTTGGTGTTGTAGCTGAAGTCTGAGGTAGACAGGATTATACATCATGCATCAGTCTCCTTCTCATGGGCAGTTTTGTTAAAGTTTACCACAAGACACAGTCAGCATTTAAGGTGAAGCGCTTTTTAATAAGATCTCCCCACATTTTCTTTTGTTGCAACTCGTGGGAGAAAATGACACCATCATGCGAAGAACAGCGCTTTGAATGGGAAGTTGTGTAAATAAGATTTTTCTTATCCATCTTTTTAAAGGACACAATTTTATAGTTGCTTCACATTAATAAAAAGATAAAATAAGCCGTTGTCAATGTTGCATTCTGTCTCTCACCCAATGTTTGCAGTATACAGGGATACTGTATTGTATGAGCTGTTCATGAAAACAGAACTAAGTGCAATAGTCTATTTTCTGTTCATTTCAGCTTTATCTGATGTTTTTTAACATGAACTAACCAGTTAATAAATGTAATGATTGAGCTGTACTAAGATTTTCCTGATTGTGATTTAGTAGATGGACTTCAGAACAATTCTGAATAACAAACTGAAATCCAGTCCCAACTGCATTCGTAAGGTCAGGTACAGTTTCAAAAAATAAAATTTTAATACAAAACTTTAAGAAGAAAATGATCACAAGGTCGTGCAACAAATACAGTGGTACTTCAATGTTTGTGAACCCTTTAGAATTTTCTGCTTCTGCATAAATATGACCTCAAACATGATCAGATTTTCACACAAGTCCTAAAACTAGAGAACCCAATTAAACAAACAGACAAAAACATTATACTTGTTCATTTATTTATTAAGGAAAATGATCCAATGTTACATATCTGTGTGTGGCATGAGTATGTGACACCAGTTATTGATAGCAAAGGCTTACATACTTTTCCCACACATACTGTGGACCAAAAAAAAAAAAAAAACAAGTCAGACTCACAAATTTGTTTGTTCTTACCGAAACGTGGCTAAACAACAATATCCCAGACTCCGCCATTCAGTTGCACGGGCTTACATGCTACCGAGCGGACAGAGATACAGCACTGTCTGGTAAGACTCGTGGTGGCGGCTTGTGTGTATATATTAACAAGGAATGGTGCAACAATGCTGTGTTAGTGTCAAAACACTGCTCGTCGCTGGTGGAGTGTATAATTGTGAAGTGCCGACCCTTCTATCTGCCGAGGGAGTTCACAGCCATTGTCATCGTTGCTGTGTAATACCCCCTTGTGCAAATGCTAAGGACGCGCTTCGCGAACTGTACAGTGCTATCAGCGAGCAACAAACAAATAACCCTCACGGCTTTTTCATAATATCCGGTGACTTTAATCATGCAAACTTAAAGACAGTTTTGCCAAAGCTCTACCAACATGTGAACTTTGCAACAAGAGAAAACAACACATTGGACTTGGTGTACAGGACTGCTTCTAGGACACAGACTGGAACATGTTTAAAGAGGCAGCCACCTACCACGACCACACAGACCTGCAAGAATACACTGAAACAGTGACTGCTTACATCAAAAAGTGCACTGATGATGTGACAGTCACCAAGACCATCACCACACGTGCCAACCAGAAGCCATGGATGACAGCAGAGGTTCGTGGGCTGCTAAAGACCCGTGATGACGCATTCAGATCGGGAGACAAAGCAGTCCTCAAAACAGCAAGAGCTAACCTGTCCCGTGGCATCAAGAAAGCAAAACGGTTATATGCACTAAAAATCAATAATCACTTCAGTGACAGCAAGGACACACGGAGTCTGTGGCAAGCTATTCAGACCATCACAGACTACAAGCCCCTTCCACAGGCCTGTGATGACGACACATCCCTCCCAGATGCACTCAATGAGTTCTATGCACGGTTTGAAATGCAGAATGACAAACCTGCACACAAACTACCCACACCTCCCAATGACCAGGTGCTCTATCTGTCTCCAGTCGATGTAAGGAAGACCCTATCTAGGGTTAACCCACGCAAGGCTGCAGGTCCTGACAACATACCAGGCCGCGTACTGAGAGACTGTGCTGAACAGCTGACAGATGTCTTAACAGACATCTTTAACATCTCATTAAGCCAAGCAGTTGTCCCCACATGTCTCAAGTCCACCACCATCATCCCAGTACCAAAGAAGTCACCTGTGTCCTGCCTGAATGACTATCGTCCCATAGCACTGACCCCAATCATGATGAAGTGCTTTGAGAGGTTAGTCATGCACCATATCAAATCCAATCTCCCCAACACACTTGACCCGCTCCAATTTGCATACCGTCCAAACCGCTCTACGGACGATGCCATTTCCTCCACCCTCCACCTGGCTCTTACCCACTTAGAAAACAAAGACTCTTATGTTAGATTGCTGTTCATCGACTTCAGCTCAGCATTCAACACAATAATCCCACAACAGCTCATCAGCAAACTAAACCTGCTGGGCCTAAATGCCTCCCTCTGTAATTGGATCCTGGACTTTCTAACCGGAAGACCTCAGTCAGTCCGTGTCGGCCACAACACCTCCAGCACTACCACACTACCCACAAGGCTGTGTGCTCAGCCCGCTGCTCTTTACGCTGCTGACCCACGACTGCACTGCCAAGTTCAGCTCCAACCACATCATCAAGTTTGCTGATGACACAACGGTGGTAGGTCTCATCAGCAACAATAATGAAACACCCTACAGAGAGGAAGTGGCACAACTGGTTGAATGGTGTGGTCCAAACAACCTATCCCTCAGTGTGAGTAAGACAAAGGAGGTTGTGATGGACTTCAGGAAGAACTCTGTTGACCACCCCCCACTGACCATCGACAGCTCGACTGTGGAGAGAGTCAGCAGCACTAAATTCCTGGGGGTGCACATTACAGAAGACCTCACCTGGACCACCAACACTACATCACTCTCCAAGAAGGCGCAACAGTGGCTCCGCTTCCTGCGCCGACTTAAAAGAGCAAGTCTCCCTCCTCCCATCCTCACCACATTCTATAGGGGAACAACTGAGAGTGTGCTAACCAGCTGCATCACTGTCTGGTACGAGAACTGTAGTGCAGCAGACCGCAAGACCCTACAGCGGACAGTGAACACAGCTGCAAAGATCATCGGTGCCCCTCTCCCCTCCATTCTGGATATTTTCCTTGCACGATGCTCTAGTAAAGCCACCAGTATCGTGAAAGACCCCACTCATCCCTCTCACAGTCTCTTTCAGCTCTTGCCATCAGGAAGACAGTATCGGCGCATCAGAGCCCGCTCTGCCAGACTGCTCAAAAGCTTTTTCCCCCAGGCTGTGAGAGCCCTCAATTCCAATCACCTTACCCCCCTCTGAAATCTCATCCATAACGTTAGCTCCTAAAACCAGGATCCTCTCTCCCCCCCATCCCACCGCACCACACGCACCACATGAAAACTGTTGGAAACCTCCTGTAGAAACACACTCTTTTCCTCTCTATATGCAAACCACCTGTAGAAACACACTTTTTTCTCTCTATATGCACCAGACACTTTCTTATAAAACCCCCCATGTTACAAGGACTTAATAAGATAACACAAATGTTTACTTGTGAATGCACTACAAATCATATTGCACTACTTACTTCTTAAATACCTCTATTGCACAATATCATGTACAGTTATTATGTAAGTACTTGTATAGTCTGTCTTAGGTTATGTGTATGTATAGTTAACTGTTTATAGTATATGTATATTTAGATTACCGATTTAGTAAGTTAGCTATGTAGGTCTAAAAACTGTCCTTATGTCTAGTGTTGTATGTTTATATTTATGCTTATTTACACAGCACCATGGTCCTGTGAGACACGACATTTCGTCCCACTGTATGCCCACAGGGGGTGCGGTGGTGCGGTGGCGCAGTGGGTTGGACCACAGTCCTACTCTCCAGTGGGTCTGGGGTTCGAATCCTGCTTGGGGTGCCTTGCGGCGGACTGGCGTCCCGTCCTGGGTGTGTCCCCTCCCCCTCCGGCCTTACGCCCTGTGTTGCCGGGTTAGGCTCCGGTTCCCCGTGACCCCGTAAGGGGCAAGCGGTTCTGAAAATGTGTGTGTGTGTGTGTATGTCCACACATGTAGTGGAATGACAATAAAGCTCGACTTGACTTGACAAAATAGATTAATCTCTCTTTAATGAGACACCTCAGCTAGTTTGTCTTTCAATGCTTTGACAGTGCTATGGGTAGTGTGGCCATGGCTGTAATCAGTATGTTTGCACTGTGTCTGCTCCTTTGTTTTGCTGATTAGAATCAGAGCTGAGGAAGCCACTTCGCACAAGAAGGTGAATCCAAACAATAAAATTTCATTGTATATTTCCCCAACTCGGGGTATTCCTTTTCCACATTACATCAGAACTGTGTCAGTCTCTTATCTGCATGTTTCATGTTTAGTTCAGTCTGAGGAGACATCCATCAAATGACCCTGCAATCTGGAAAGAAGCCTGCTGCTGATCTCAGTCATACTGAAAAGGTTGCTGACTCTGTACAATTTAGCTGACCTGGTTTCAATGTTACTGAAGCATGAGTTCAACTGACTTCAGTTGAGACATCTGTGCCATCACAATTTTCAGTACAGAAGCCGTCTGTGTCGCTGGTGGTAAGATGGACGTCAAGTACTGGGAAAGGGTTCATATGTCCATCCTCACATTTCCTCCTCCACAGCATAACCTTCCTTATGAATCCATTCATCTTGACATACATTTCAGGATGCATGTGTCTTTACTTTGTAGGGATAAATAGTTTGACAAAACTATCAGCAAGATACACTAGATATGCAAACAACTCTGGTTCCTTGAAAAATACAGCAAGGGGTTGCAGGTGTACCTTCAAAAAAAGCACATATCTCCAGGAGAACTTTAAACAGTCTCAGAATTTACCATAGGACAGACACCATGCATTAAGCTTCGTGAAGCTGGCCCCCCTACAAACAGCACAAATGGGGAAAAAAAATCACACGATTCATTAGTGCTACATTTGTGCCATTGTTGTTTTTGAGATATTAACTTATTTATTCCAGGAAGTGATGTTACTCAGCCCCCCCACAATGTTGGACACACTTTCTAAACCGCAGTTCTATCTCCTTTGGTTCTGGAGATATTAAAGGTTGTTTACGTGGCACGTGAGGTCACTCCAGTCCCCCTACAACGCTGCAGACACTCAAATTCGGGCTCATTCATGAGTGCTATGTTTGTGCCGATGTGCCATTGAGGACAACAGTTTAATTTCTTCTACTTTTTTTTTTTACATTTATTTACTGAGATACTTTTCTCCAAAGCGATTTCCAATGAACTCTATGTAGTGTTACTATCAGCCCACACACCTTATTCACCAAAGTGACTTACACTGCTAGAGACACTACTTACAATGGGTCACCCATCCATACATCAGTGGAACATACACACTCTGTCACTTACACACTCTGGGTAAACTTGAACAGCATGTCTTCGGACTGCGGGAGGAAACCCACACAGACATGGGGATCGAACCCATGTCCCCTCACACCACTGAGAAACAGCAGCACTACTTGCTGCGCCACCGTGCCATATTTATATTTTTTTTAAATATACAGCATAGCATTTCACGTGACGTTACCCGAATCTGTGAAGCTGGCCTCCCTACAAACAGCACAAAGAAAAGCACATTTTCCTTTATGACTACTTTTGTGCTGGTTTTGTGCCATTCAAATAGCCGTTCTCTTTTTTTACTTATTTTAAATATATAGGAATATATAACCCCAAAAACCCCTTATGAAGAAAATAAAATCAAGGCTTTCGTTTACCCCGCCCGGTATGGGGTCACCGGGGCCCCACCCTGGAGCCAGGCCTGGGGGGGGGGCTCGCATGCGAGCGCCTGGTG
Organism: Scleropages formosus; assembly: GCF_900964775.1. Classification (NCBI taxonomy): domain Eukaryota; kingdom Metazoa; phylum Chordata; class Actinopteri; order Osteoglossiformes; family Osteoglossidae; genus Scleropages; species Scleropages formosus. The sequence goes on along the minus strand of NC_041830.1, from coordinate 2,765,314 downwards.
GCCAGGTCTATGCCCACGGGGCCTGGCCGGGCTCAGCCCGAAGCCATGACGTGGAGCCGCTCTTCGGTGGGCTCACCACCTGCCGGAGAGACCGTAAGGGGCCGGTGCATTGTGATTTGGGAGGTGGTCGGGGCCAAGTGCCCGGCCGACCCAAACCTCGGGCGCCAACTCTGGTTTTTGGGACTTGGAATGTCACCTCACTGGCAGGGAAGGAGCCTGAGCTGGTGCGGGAAGTTGAGAGATACCGTCTAGATATAGTCGGGCTCACTTCCACCCACAGCTTGGGTTCTGGAACCACTCTTCTCGACAAAGGGTGAACTCTCCACTATTCTGGCGTTGCCCAGGGTGAGAGGCGGCAGGCGGGTGTGGGCTTATTAATAGCCCCCCAGTTTAGCCGCCATGTGTTGGAGTCTACCCCAGTGAATGAGAGGGTCATCTCCCTGCACCTTCGGGTCGGCCTTCTTGGAGTCCCTGGAGGGCGTGCTGGAAAGCGCTCCCACTGGGGACTCTGTCGTTCTACTGGGGGACTTTAACGCCAACATGGGTAGCGACAGTGACACCTGGAGGGGCGTGATTGGGAGGAACGGCCTCCCTGATCTGAACCCAAGCGGTGAGTTGTTACTGGATTTCTGTGCTAGCCACGGTTTATCCATAACGAACACCATGTTCATGCATAAGGGTGTTCATCAGTGCACTTGGCACCAGGACACCCTAGGTCGGAGGTCGACGATCGATTTTGTAGTCGTTTCTTCTGACCTTCGGCCATATGTCTTGGACACTCGGGTGAAGAGAGGGGCTGAGCTGTCAACTGATCACCACCTGGTGGTGAGTTGGATTCGATGGCGGGGGAAAAAGCTGGACAGACCTGGCAGGCCCAAACGTATAGTGAGGTCTGTTGGGAACGTTTGGCGGAGGCCCCTGTCAGAGAGGTCTTCAACTCCCACCTCCGACAGAGTTTCAACCAGGTCCCAAGGGAGGTGGGGGACATTGAGTCTGAATGGACTATGTTCCACGCCTCCACTGTCGGGGCGGCGGTTCGGAGCTGCGGCCATAAGGTCGCCGGCGCCTGTCGCGGCGGCAATCCCCGAACACGGTGGTGGACACCGGAGGTAAGGGATGCCGTCAAGCTGAAGAAGGAGTTCTATCGGGCCTGGCTGGCTCATGGGACTCCTGAAGCAGCTGACGGGTACCGACGGGCCAAACGGAGCGCGGCTCTGGCAGTCGCCGTGGCAAAAACTCGGGCTTGGGAGGAGTTCGGTGAGGCCATGGAGGAAGACTTTCGGTCGGCCTCAAAGAGATTCTGGAAAACCGTCCGGCGACTCAGAGGGGGGAAGCGGTGTTCCACAAATACTGTTTACAGTGGAAGTGGTGCACTGCTGACCTCAGCTGAGGATGTCCTCGGGCGGTGGAAGGAGTACTTTGAGGATCTCCTCAATCCCTCCGACACGCCTTCCGTAGAGGAAGCTGAGGCCGGGGACTCGGAGGGGGACTCGTCCATTACCCTGGCTGAAGTTGCTGAGGTAGTCAAAAAACTCCTCGGTGGCAAGGCTCCGGGGGTGGACGAGATCCGCCCCGAGTTTCTCAAGTCTCTGGATGTTGTGGGGCTGTCTTGGCTGACACGCCTCTGCAGCATCGCGTGGAGTTCGGGAACGGTGCGCCTCTGGACTGGCAGACCGGGGTGGTGGTCCCTCTTTTTAAGAAGGGGGACTGGAGATTGTGTTCCAACTACAGGGGGATCACACTCCTTAGTCTCCCTGGGAAAGTCTATGCCAGGGTACTGGAAAGCAGAATCCGACCGATAGTCGAACCTCAGATTCAGGAGGAGCAATGCTGTTTTTGCCCTGGCCGTGGAACACTGGACCAGCTCTATACCCTCACTAGGGTGCTGGAGGGTTCGTGGGAGTTTGCCCAACCAGTCCATATGTGTTTTGTGGACCTGGAGAAGGCATTCGACCGTGTCCCTCATGGCATCCTGTGGGAAGTACTTCGGGATTATGGGGTTCGGGGCTCACTGCTACGGGCTGTTCGTTCCCTGTATGACCAGAGCAGGAGCTTGGTTCGCATTGCCGGCAGTAAGTCAGACCTGTTCCCGGTGCATGTTGGACTCCGCCAGGGCTGCCCTTTGTCACCGATTCTGTTCATTATCTTCATGGACAGAATTTCTAGGCGCAGCCAGGGAACGGAGGGTGTCTGTTTTGGTGGCCGCGAGATCTCGTCTCTGCTTTTTGCGGACGATGTGGTCCTGTTGGCTTCATCAAGTCAAGACTTGCAGCGTGCACTGGGGAGGTTTGCAGCCGAGTGCGAAGCGGCGGGGATGAGAATCAGCACCTCCAAATCCGAGGCCATGGTTCTCAGTCGGAAAAAGGTGGATTGCCCCCTCCGGGTTAGGGGGGAGTTGCTCCCTCAAGTGGAGGAGTTTAAGTATCTCGGGGTCTTGTTCACGACTGAGGGAAAAATGGAGCGGCAGGTTGACAGACGGATCGGTGCGGCGTCCGCAGTAATGCGATCATTGTACCGGTCTGTTGTGGTGAAGAGGGAGCTGAGTCGTAAGGCGAAGCTCTCAATTTACCGGTCGATCTACGTTCCTACCCTCACCTATGGTCATGAACTCTGCATCATGACCGAAAGAATGAGATCGCGGATACAAGCGGCAGAAATGAGTTTCCTCCGCAGAGTGGCTGGGCGCACCCTTAGGGATAGGGTGAGGAGCTCAGTCACCCGGGAGGAGCTCGGAGTAGAGCCGCTGCTCCTCTGCATCGAGAGGAGCCAGTTGAGGTGGCTCGGGCATCTGTTCCGGATGCCTCCTGGACGCCTCCCTGGGGAGGTGTTCCGGGCATGTCCCACTGGGAGGAGGCCTCGGGGCAGACCCAGGACACGTTGGAGAGACTATGTCTCCCGGCTGGCCTGGGAACGCCTTGAGGTTTCCCCAGAGGAACTGGAGGAGGTGTGCGGGGAGAGGGAAGTCTGGAGGACTCTGCTCGGACTGCTGCCCCCGTGACCCGTCCCCGGATAGCGGAGGAAGATGGATGGATGGATGGATATAACACGTGACATCACTCTGGTATTTCAGATTTCAGGTATTAGCGATCATATGACACATTATTTGTGGCGATATCCATAATATGGATATTATGACGCCCAGTCTGTGTGACACTACTGCCTTTTTACCTGTCCCACTGTACTCAGCGATCCATGTTGTGCTCGAACACGATGGAAAAACTGGTGCAGTTCAATGAACAGTATTGATTCGCCCAGTTCGACATGAGCGAAAAACCAACACTGTACAATTTACATTAAGTTTTTTTATATGAACAGAACTCAAAACGGACAAATTCACTGCAATGTTTCCAGAGTCCCATGTACAGAACATGTATTTTTTTTGTAAAATAATGCCAGAAAACAAACAAATAAATAATGTGCTGGAAAATGGCTTAAAACAAAAATTATACAATATCAAAGTGCAAGGTCTTTTTTTGGAAAGTTTCAAAGTTAGTGAATTCCAGCAGACATGATACATAAAATCAATAACGGGCATCACAATGACAAATACAACTTTACCAAGTAGTGGGAAAAGTTGGAAACGTGGCTTTTGGCAAATCTTTTGAGGAAAAAAGTTATGAATACGTCAAACTAATCTTACATGCCCAGTTCGAACCAGTTTAGAGAGGAGATTAGTCATCAAAATGTTACAATTATCACAATACTTTAAAGAAGTGAAAAAAAATCAAAATGGACACTGTACCGTAAACACATACACTGAAAAAAAAAATAAGGTGCAGGGTCCTAGCATCCTTTTTTTTTGGGGGAGGGTGTCCATGTGACATCACAGACAGTGTTACTATACTATTAAAATGTATTTTATCAACATTCATTAGTAAAAATATGTCCAAAAACGAAAATGATATGGAAAGAAACTTTAGACTGCACAACTACATACAAACGCTATACCATAGAATGAGGCCGCATCTGGGTCCGAGTGCTACATTAGTGGAGGTCGGGAGGCGTGACTGTCCACGCTCAGAATAACTTCAAAACAGGAGTGAGAGAACGAGCAATTTGCCAGCACATTTTTAATTCTTTATGTTCTCTGTTAAGTTGGCATTGCTTTACAAAAAAAAAAAAAAAGAAAAAAAAGAAAAAGAAATACAGGCGTAGAAAGGACTCAAGTTCTTTTTGTCATTCCTCTATACAGCTTGTGTACAATGGAACAAAATGTTGTTTCTTCGGAGACCATGGTGCAACACAACATAGCACAAGACAAACAAACAGACAGGACAGGATGTGGACGCGGGTATGGCTGCGAGCTGTAGGCAGTTGTGTAGTGTAGCATAGTGCTGAGTTAATTGTTCGATGGTGTCAGGTGAACGTTGGGAGGCAGCTGCGTGTTGAGTACTCTGACTGCCTCAGGGAAGAAACTGTTGCAGAGTCTGCTAGTGGTGGCGCAGATAGATGCTCCTGTACCTCCTGCAAGATGGGAACAGGACGAAGAGTCTATGGGAGGGGTGAGAGGGTTCGTCCACAATGCTGGTAGCTGTCACGTCCACGCCCACAACACAAGCAACAACACCTGACTCTGCACTAGCTCCTGAGTAATTGCTCACCCTGTAAAGACCCTCTTCAGCTCCCGTACCGTTGCGGAATCTCATTTGGGACAACCGCGTTACTTTGCACGCACACTTGCTCTATTCTCTGTTCACGATCTCCGGTTTTTTGACTCTTTGCTTCATTTTCTGACCACGTGCATGGATCCTCGTTCCTGTCCTGTTCACCCATCGACCGACCCTTCGCCTGTCCCTGGTTTTGAGAACTTTCCTCTTCCCTCAACTTCAGACGAGCAACGCTGCACTTGGGTACAGCCGTCCCGGCTCCCTCTGTTCCGTGTGACAGTAGCCTTGCAGATGCAGTTTTTGTACGTGGAGTCGATGACAGGAAGAGGGACTCCGATCTTTTCAGCTGTTCTTACCACTCGCTTCCCATACCACACGGTGAGACAGCTGGTCAAGATGCTCTCTATGGTCCCTACGTAGAAAGTAGTGAGGATGGGAGAGGGAGTTCGGTTCTCTTCAGCCTTCCTAAGAAATGGAGATGCTGCTGGGCCTTCTTGGCTAGGCAGGTGGTGTTCAGGTTCCAGAAGAGGTCCTCCGTCATGTGCACACCAAGAAACTTGGAGCTTTTGACTCTCTCCATAATTGTTCAATTGATGTGCAGAGGTGAGTGGTCTACTCAGGTCCTCCTGAAGTAAAAAATTCTCTTTAGTCTTAAAATTTAGAGATAGATTGTTGTCCCTACACCATTTTGCAAGCTGGTTCACCTCCTCTCTGTATGCTGACTCATTGTTGCCGATAAGGCCCACAACTGTAGTGTCATCAGCAAACTTGATATGATTTGAACTGTACTTTGCAACACAGTCATGAGTCAGTAGGGTAAACAGCAGTGGACTGAGCACACAGCCCTGGGTAGCGCCAGTGTCCAGCATGGTGGTGCTGGAGGTGAAGTTGCCAATCCTGACGGACTGTGGTCTCCCAGTCAAAAAGTCCAGGATCCAGTTGCAGAGGGAGGTATTCAGACCCAGCAGGCTCAGCTTTGTAATCAATTTCTGAGGGATGATTGTGTTGCATGCTGAACTGAAGTCAATGAACAGCATCCCTACATAGTTGTCCTTTTTGTCCAGATGGGTCAGGAAAAGGTGGATGGCAGCAGATATGGTATCTTCTGTTGAACGGTTGGGAGGGTAGTCATACTGGAATAGGTCCGGTGTGGTTGGAAGACTGCTATTTATGTGTTTCATGACTAGCCACTCAAAGCACTTCATGATGATAGGCATGAGTGCAATCCGTCGGAAGTCATTCAGACAGGACACCGATGATGTCGTTGGCACAGGGATAATTGTGTCGTCTTGAAGCATACAGGGACAACTGCCTGGCTCAGGGAAATGTTGAAGATGACCGTGAAGATATCTGCAAGCTGAAAAGCATATTCCCTGAGTACCCGGCCAAGTATGTTGTCAGGATCCGCAGCTTTCTGTGGGTTGACTCTGGACAGAGTCTTCCTGACATCTGCTGCAGACAAAGTACCCAGTCGGTGGGAGTTATGGTGGCTTTACCTGCCGGCATGTTGCTCTGTGCTTCGAACCATGTCTAGAAATAATTCAATGCATCTGGGAGCGAGGCGTCGCCATCACAGACAAGTGATGTAGCTTTTTAGTCTGTGATGGCCTGAATGCCTTGCCACTTGCGCTTTGTGTCCTTGGAGTTTAGAAAATGACGGATTCTTCCTATGTAGTTGCGTAGACTCTGGAAACGCTGCAGTGAATTTGTACGTTTTGAGTTCTGTTTTTCATTTGTTGTGTTGACCTGGGGGAATCAATTCTGTTCTTTGAACACCAGCCGTTTTTCCATCGTGTTCGACCACAACATGGACCGCTGAGTGAAGTGAGACAGGTAAAAAGGCAGTAGTGTCACACAGACTGGAAGTCATATCCATATTATGAATATCGCCAGAAATAACGTGTCATATAGTCACTAATACCAGAAATCTGAAATAGCGAAGTGATGTTGCATGTTATATATCCCTATATATTTTAAAAAGTAAAACAGATAGGACCGTGGTTCGAACGGCACAAACGGGCACAAGTGTAGCACTAACGAAAAATTTGTTTTTCTTTATTTGTGCTGTTTGTAGGGGGGCCAGCTTCACAGATCTGGGTCACATCACGTGTCATATTATGCTTTATATTTAAAAAGTAAGCGATAGAAGCGTGGTTTGAACGGCACAATTGTAACACAAACGAAAGAGCCCAAATTTGAGTGTCTCTGGCATTGTGTGGGGGGGGGGGGGGGGGGGGTGACATCACTTCCTGGAAAAAATGTTTATATCTGAAAAACAGCAGCACAAATTCTAATTTTTACGCAACAAACGAAAAATGAGCTCTTTTTTGTTCTGTTTGTAGGGAGGCCAGCTTTATAGATCCCAGGCACCAGTATGAAGCAGTAGCTGCTCATGCTCTGATCCAATGTCTTGAAAGAATATGTAATTCAAAGGCTTGGATTAGATGAAGTTTATCAATGTAATTGCATTGTCCAAAACAGCACTTAACTCAGGGCTCATTCCCTTAATGGCCAATGCCTCCTGTTGAATAATGCAGTGTGTTTGCTCTATGTCAGGCTTCACCTTCTTGACAAGCCTGCATAGCCCATGCACTGTCCCTGTTATTGTTGCCAATATGGCTGCACAATCTCCAATCCAGATCACTGTCCTTGAAAAAATGACCCTTTCAGAAAAATCACGTGGCTTTCTCAGAAGCTTCTTGCAAAACAGAATGTTCTCATTTATAAGACATTATTCTTTGTAATGTCCAAAGGCAACCATTAGTGCGTTCCTGCTAATGCTTGATTTGTCCAACTGCAATATGAACTAACCTGCTTGTTTAAGTTTATCCCCTGCATGGTTAACAATATTAAGGGACACATCACCCATCCAGCAGCAGACTTTTTTTAAATAATGGAACTGTTTTCATTGCATCAGCTGCTATCATCATTTCCTCCAAAATTACAGCTGTAGAGAATGAGTTTGTCAGCAATGTAATTGCATTACTTTGACTTCACCATAGGTAGCAACATATCAAAAGAATCCTCCAGTGCTTTGACTGACACGCTCATGGCTTTCTTCAGTTTGTTTTGACTTCACTTGTTCACCAACAATTTTGCTAAGAAAAAGTCTTACCAACATAACAGGGTTGTTTTGGTGCTCAGGTGATGTTGTCGATGGGATGGCTTCGTGGAACCATTTGGTAACACTTCACCACAGGAAAAAACAGTGGCTGGGGTGGTTGTGACCTTAAAGCCATACCAAACATACTGATCTTGGAATCAGCGATGTGTGGGCTTTGTCTCCTTTTTTTTCCCCTCCATAGGTTCACCTAAGTTTCAGTTCATACCATTCCTGCCATTTGGAGTGGCAGCAGTCAAACATTTCAACCATTTATCCATTAACGCTCTACTTTTGCTCCCTAGCTTTCACAACTCTTTGTCATAAGAAGTCATTTTACAAATGATACAGATAGACAGAACTAGAGATATGTGCTATGAGACAAGCATAATTATTGTGAAAAGCAGGGTAGGATAGACCTCAATGTCAACAAGATCTCAGCTATTGGGCCTTTTATTTTGTGCCTAAAGTGAAACAGCTGACTTTTTTTTTTTTTTTTTTTAAATGTCAAGTATGAATTTCTATTTTTTAAATTTAATCCACAATTTTCCCTCACACACCCCTGGGGTACAGTACCCCAACTGGGAATTACTGATCTATAAAAGTATAATACAAACACAGATCCATTAATTTGTTGGATAGGCTTCTTTAAGTCTCAGCTACAGCTTTTATAAATTAAAAAATACTCTTGTAATCCATCTTACATCAAGATTCAAACCAATTAACTAATTTAAAATAAAATGGTTAAAAATAATTATTTGATACTGATTGTTGTCTGATTTGTCCCATAAACACGGGAAATGTTCCTGATCTTGTACTGCTCACAGGCACTCAATAACCCCACAGACACAAGCTGAAAACAGTGAGTTGAGGTAATTAGGTCTCACAGTCCTACTCTGTTTGGGTGCTCTGGACTGGCAACTAATGCATGGATGTGAAAACACTGGTAATGTTAACAGCAAGAAATTTTTGAAAATAGTGAAGTAAATATAAAAAGAAACAAATGGTACTTCTGCAACACAAGGACCCAGTATATCAGAGGCGGAGGGGGGGAAGGTCTAATGTTAACAGCGAGGTGGCACGGTGGCACAGAAAGTTTGGCCTGTGCCTGTTCTCTGGTGGGTCTGGGGTTCAAGTCCCAGTGCCTTGAGACGGACTAGCGTCCCGTCCTGGTTGTGTGCCCTCCTTTTCCAGCCTTGTGCCCTGTATTGCGGGGTTAGGCTCCGGTTCACCGTGACCCCGCTTGGGACAAGCGGTTTCAGTCAATGTGTGTGTGTAATGTTAACAGCACTGCATTACCTAAGCATTTCTCTAGTATCATGAAGTGACAGATTAAAATAGTACTTCATGCACATAACTGTGATATTGAGCCTGATGGAAACTCAGTTGAATGTTTAGGTCATTAACAGAATGCTATTTAATAAGAGTTCCAGCTGCTGTTAAGTTGTGTGATATGGGCCAATCTCAACTTTCGGTGTACAGTCTGGCTTTAAAATGCAAATACATAATTTTGAGTATCACTGGCACATTGAGTATTACTTTGCCGCAAATAAAAGCGTGCTTAAATATCTGTCCTTCAGGATAAACTGTACTGTCTGCCCTTGAAGCCCAATTTCTAAACTGGCTGCCATAGCAACTGACTGATTTGTCAATCAATAGTCTTCAGCAAAAGCAAGCACAAAATCGCAGTGTGAAAATTGTTTCTGTACAGCCTAATTTAGCCTTTTCACATGACACAACAATGCAATCATTCAGTGTATGTATTCTTACCAATTAGAAGGACAATTTTGAGTACCACTGTGGATTATCCTATATGCCAATTAACTAAGTGGACCACTTCCATATTTAGCTTCACTCAGCCCGTACATGAGACTGAACATGAGAATGAGACGAACTGAAACAGATCAACTGAAACTGGAAAGTGTGGAGATTACGTTGCAGTACATTTGATGCAGATTTAAAATACAAATGCAACTGTACACACTTTGAGCCACATATGTCTTACACCATTTGGTCATAAGAAAGTGCCCCCTTCCAGCACAGTGTATTTCTGGTCCCACTGCACACAAAACTCAATATTTTGCATTTCTCACAAAATTAACTTTGAATTTGTTTTATAATTATTCACTTGTGACCTTGTCAAATGATACTCACAGCATTAGGACCTCCGCAGCCTCCCAGAATCAACAGCGTTTCGTCATCAATCACGATCTTTGAAATGACAGAAGAGGCTTGCATATTAACATGGAACAAAGTAAAAAAAAAAAAAAAAGATAACATGTGGATGAAGACAAATCTGGAGACAGTTCTAAAAATGTGCACCTGTGACTGGCCCCCTCGGGGATGTGGGGAAGATCCGAATATAGGTGGTTTGAACCAAGACCACTGCTCCAGATCCAGAACCCACACCTCATTACTCCTGTCAAAAAGAAGCAGATGTGGTGGTGTGTGACCAAAAGAAAACCTGTGTGCTTGGGATATGGTTTACAAGTCAAACATCAGTTTTACATTTAAAGTGTGAAACTTCAGGAGTTACATACATTTGCCGTGCACCAAGGGAACCTCCAAACACTATCATGTTGCTGCCTATAACAGAGGAGGAATGCCCCGCCATAGGTGGAGGTCCATGGGTGGTTACTATGCAGTTCCACCTGGAGGTTAAAGAAAGAATGGGATAGGGAGGGTCAGTCCAGCTGGGTTACATTTGTCTCTTGTCCTTCACTCTTTTGCTTTCAAACTCACCAGTTCTTGGATGGAGAGTATGTGTGGATCTCATCAAAGAACCTTTCTGGCTGGTGTAGGGGGTACGGGCTGGGACGGGTCCAACCCCCAAAAAGGACCAACAGGTCCTGGTACACAACAAGTGTTGCCCCTGCCTTTGGTGAGGGGTAAGAGCCTAAAGGGGCCAGAGGGAGAGTTCATGATTCCTTATGTTCACAATTACAAGGCCAGAAAGACTTAAAAACAAATACTACTCCCTGTGAGTCAAGAGGACAAAAAGGTGCACACCAGCAACTGTCCTTGGAGCTGGCCCAGGACACGTACCTGATGCAAGTGGTCGGATCCACTCTTTGCTGTTGAGGTCAAGCCTCCAAAGGTCATTGAAGGCAGCATTGCAGCTGCTCTGGGTGCAGCCTCCAAACACATACATTGACTGGTTTAGGTCGTAATAACATGCACCTACAGAAAAAAAGGGGTTGAAAACTAGTTAATTTCTTCCATAGACATCTGCTTCTTAATGAAAAAGTAAAAAAAAAGATGAGTAGAAAAAGGATCTTAGCTGTACTTAGCTGATCTTAGCAATTAAACACAATATTGCAAGTAAACCATTGATAATGTGACAACTGTAAAGGAAAGGAATACTGACTATGTGAGAAGCGCTGTGTAATGGGAGTGCCAGGGTAAGGGTATGTACGGCTCTCCCACTGGATATTACCCTCCTGTATGGCCTTCAGAAAACCATGGTAACACTGGTGTGCCACACCTTAAGGGATGAGGTAAGAAAGGCAGAAGACAAGATTAAATTCCTAGTGTAATAAAACATTTTTAAAAAGTGGTTTCATACAGTCACACTCCAAAGCTAATGGTGCTATAGATGAGATGAAAGGTTGTTACCATGGTACAGCCTTATCTTCATCAATGATAATGCTCTGCATTATACTATGCTATGTTGATGTACACGCAGCCTATGTTTTCCTATGTTTGCTGGCAGTCGTAACTGTCAGAGCAAATCATAAAAAGATTTAAACAGACTTAAGCCCCATAAGCCAGCATACCTTTAATAAGTCGATACCACTTTTTACACACTAGGGCAGCAGTCTTGTGCTCCTGGTAGGGAGACAGGAAGGACAGGATATACTCCAGCACCTCCTCAGGTAGCTCTCCCATTGCTCTCTTACACGTTTTCTCCTTGTCTCCAGTACCAGGCGTTGCATCTTCCTGTACCATGGTGACCTGTCCAGGTCCTTCCCCGAACTCCTCTGTGTCCATAGCAACAGAACCATTGTGTTCCTTATCTGAAGCACAGGACATGCTGACCATTGGAGAACCAGGGGACAAAATCAGAAAGAATGAAGAGTGTCGTGAGACATCCACAGCATTTCACTTGTATTCAAAAAAACCACCACGTGGACAAGTTTGAATCCAAGTTGTGAGGGACGGTCAAGGAAGATCTGAGAGGGGTCATGCAAGTACTGATTATCGATCTATTAATCTGAAGATTATCTTTCACTCACTGCCAGGTCACCACCACCATGAAGTACAGTTAACAACTCTATTACGTCTTATACTTATTGAAGTACTTTGAGTCGGTCTTCAGGGTAGAATGCTAAATAGGAATAAACTATACTGCATCGTGTTGTAATTAAACTGAAATGGTCATCAATTAAGCAAGTCACAATAATAATGACTCAGGACTAATCTGAATATATTTAAGAACTTTGATCAACAATGTCTCAGTAAATTCTAAATGCTGTGGTCAGCACAGAAGTCAGTCCCTGGTTCCCAGATGCAGAAAAAAGAGAGCACAAGGAGATGATAATGCACTGCGACGCCAGAGAAATGATGGCAAATGAGGTGGAAGTCCATGCACGGAAATGCAGACAAAGCATAAATAGCAAAACTCTCTCTACTACATTCTGTATTTTAAAGGTCGATGAAAATACCTCCTCTGCAATAATGTGAAATAAAAAAAAAACATACATTTCAGGATAACTACATTTCTGTGTCAACTGGGGAGAGGAGATAAATAAGATTTTATGCAGGAACACCTGGCACTAATCAATAGGATTTAATATTAAACTTGGACATTGAGCTGTAAGTTCAATAGAAGAAAGCCTGATATTGCCTCTCCATTTTCCATCTCTGCAGAAAGGAAAAATGACTGATCTTCAAAGTGCTCCTCTGTTTTTACTGTACTATATTTATACCACAGGCAGCTATTCATATTCCAGCTCTTAAAGTACAGTGTTTAATGTCTGACCCTTGACTAGTCAGCGATATCTGGCCAACAGAACAGTTGCTAGTGTAGTGGTTAGGGCTGCTGCCTTGGACTCAGAGGTCACAGGATCAAATCTCACTTTTGGCTGAAGTACCCTTGAGCAAGGTACTTACCCTAAATTGCTCCAATAAAACTACCCAGCTGTACAAATTAGTAAATAATTGTAAGCTTGTCACAATTGTAACCTTAACATTTTAAGTCGCTTGGAGAAAAGCGTCAGGTAAACGAATTAATGTAAATCATAAAGTACATCTTTAACAGAAGCTCCTAGCACAATCATTTTCATATTTTACCAGACACACTGGGAGATGACTGGAAAAATATTCATTGGCAAGCCTGCTGTAACACAACACACACCCTTGTTCATGACAGGCTACTTTTAATGATATGATCATGTTTGAAGCTGTAGAAAGAAGCTGCTTGAACACAGTGGTTCTGTCACTGCTCGACCCCACACACACGCGGGTGGTATGCTGAAACACACCGCAATGAGCCTCACAATCGAAGGAATATTTTAAAGCGTGAATAGTAACGGACACATTAAACAATGCAGGGTAATGAGTGTGCACGCGCAGCAACAAGGTTGCTGAACCAGGCCACCGCCGCCACAGACAGAGACATCCGTCTGCGTCCCCCGTCCAGGACCCCTCGCTGCTCACCTCGGCCCGCCGCAGCCGGCCTCCCTGCGGCTTCCCGCCACCGCCTCCGAGGCGGGCCGCTCCGTAGGTGCCACTCGACGGCAGCAGCCCCACCCCGAGAGCTCCTGCTCGAGCACCCAGGACCGGCGGCGGCGCAGGCAGCACTTCCACCCCGCTCGCTGCGTTCCTTCAGCTGCCACCGCGGGGAGAATGGGGGGGAAGGAATCCCCTTTCTGCCCGTGTCCCTCCGCAGACTTGCGCGTTTTCCGCCCACCCCACTCAACCAGTGCCCCCTTTGCTGCAATTTCATCTACAGTCACTTTCGTAATGGTCGCAGCCGCTCGCTCGTCGACAACCACAGAAACGCCATCTTCCCGGGCGGCAGCATCACTTTTCCCCACAGCGTCGGGAGCGCGCACGCGGAGCACGCCGGAAGTAGCAGGAGCGAGCCCGTCTAGCCCGGCCCGTGATAGAGGAGACGCGCACGAGGAGTCAGGGCAGCATCCGCGTGAACGAGCACAGCCGGAAAAGACTTAAATATAATCGTTACGTTGTCATTGAAGGAGTCACCTCCAAAAATTAGTTATGTACAGTGGTTTTACCAAGTGTAAAATAATTATTTTAAGAGACATTTGTTCAAACAGGTGAATGACAAATTTTGTGTTGTAAACGCAGTTTGTACTTTTAATTATGAACGTAAACGATAAAATGAGAACACGATGTTACACATTCCCTGTAGTATTCAAATTGTATCAACATTCCCTATAATTACGAATTACACTAACATTTTTCCAATCTATTTTTATTGTGATCTCATGTGCTGTAACACTAAATTATCAGAGCCAAAATTAGTTGTCAAATACAGAAAATGAAAAACTGAAATATGCCACTTGCATAAATACTCAAACCCCACACATTAATATTTTGTTCTGATTCTGATGTACTTGTTTTTTCTTGCCTTATGCCAGTATTAAACAATCTATAAAAATGAATTGAATTAATATTTAGTGAAGCCACATTTTGCTGCAGTAACAGCTTCAAGTCTTTTGGTCCAAGTAAGCAGTGTTGCACACTATTTTTTGCACACCGCAAGCTATTTTTCCCATTATCTTGGTAAATCTGTAGCAGGCTGCTCCTATTGGTTGGAGGACACTTGTGGATGGCAATTTTCAAATAGTGCCACAATTCTCAGTGGGACTGAGGTTAGGACTGACTGGGCCACCGTAAGACATTCACCTTTTTGTTTTTGAGCTATTCAGTGTTGCGTTGGTCATGTACTTGGGATGACTGTCCTGCTAAAAGGTGAGCTTTCTCCCAAGCTTCAGGTGCTCAGCAGACTGAAGGGTCAGCTATTGCCTATTGGCTGTCAGGTACCATCAATAGAAGATGTGTTCACTACCAGGGCAATGAAGAGAGCTGGCAAGATTACTGGTGATCCCACCATCCCAGAAGTCACCTCTTCATCAAACTGCCATCTCAAAGGAGGTACAAATCCATCAGCCCTTGGACTTCACGGAATCTCTGCAGCTTCCTTTCTGAAGCCATCCAACCAAGAAATGTCAACAACCACCTGTCCCGAGCGGGGTCGCGGTGAGCCGGAGCCTTATCTGGCAACACAGGGCGCAAGGCCAAAGGGGGAGGGGACACACCCGGGACAGGACGCCAGTCCATCGCAAGACACCCCAAGCAGGGCTCAAACCCCAGACCCACCACACAGCAGGCACTGGCCAAATCCACCATGCCACCATGCCCCCCTGAAGCCATCTATATCCTCAATGAATTCAGCTAGATGCACAACCCCAACCACTTCTGATCATAGAATAGTTTTGCTTTTGAAGACATCGGCAGCCCCTGGGGAGGATGACAGGATATCGTCTGCGGCAAGGACAGTGGCTTGTAGGATGTACACACTGAAGTACAACATTTGCTTTCACCATAAGAACCAGGACAACGTTGATAGATTTCCTGAATGCATTCCTTTTGTTAGGTAGATCGTCCTTGGACTCCTGGGACTTCCAGTGGAGGACACTGTCTGTATCCAGTGGAAGAGGCCATTGTCCATCTTCAACATCACGTTGTCAACTGACAACATTACTGAAGGGTGCTGGAGACATGTAGGGTGAGTGCTTTGCATTCTAAGCTGCTTCTTTACTCCACTGAACCTTTGTGGAGGATAAAAGAGTAGTGACTGTCCACGTTTTCGGCCCCTTCATGTCGGCAACATTGTGGCAGCCTTCCTGGGGACTTTGTTGATGTCTTTCCTGGATGTGAAAAAGACTGGGATATTCTGGGCACCTGGAATGGACGCAGATGCTTTTTAGTTCCAATGCGGCTTGACTCTGTGGGGACGGATGGGTTCAGTTACCCTCTGGCATACTTCACCTTAGGCAAGGCAAAAGGCTACCTATTTTATCAGGGTCAGCTTCCCTCCTACCATTTGTGTTTCGGCCAGGGAAACACTAGTAGAAACTGTAAAAACATGAAGTTCCAGCATTGTTTGGAAATCGGCCACCTGGCCAAAGACTGTGTAGGCTCTCGCCTCTGTGCCTGGTGCGGGTGGAGAGGATCATCTTTCCCCACAGCTGTTCGTAGCACATGCCATCTTATGCAAGAGCGATGTGAGCTTGGGCAGCGCTGACAGGGGATGGTGGAGGAACCCGGCCTTCATTGGACAGTGCTGCAGAACAGAAAGGACCTGTGGTGGCAGCTCAGGTATGCGATTTTCCAAGACCAGTGTTACCAGGTATTCTTTGCTGGCCACTTTTGTGGAGTCCCTGGCTGAGGAAAAGTCGAGTACTCCTGGTCACTTGAACAGTGACAGAACTTTTCAAGCATGACCAGGAGAAACAAGAGGTACAGGAGGGAGGCTGGATCCGTCACCAAGACTGCACTGTAGGAGTCAGTTTTGACTACAACCCCGAAAAAGGGGAGAGAAGATCCCCCAACCTCCCAGGTGTTACCCGAGCATTCAGGTTTATTGGTTATTGATCTTCCCCAGGTGGGGTCTCCCCCAGGTTCAGTTTGTCAGGGTCGAGGGAGAAGTTCCTTCTGGCAGCTGGGGAGGTGGATTTTTGTTTTGAAAAATTGTTTGAATGTTGATTTTAATGTTTTGTTAGTATTTGATATTTAATAACATTTTAAGAATTTGAGAGTTTATGGTGTTGTATAAATGTTTGTGAGATTTAATGTAATTCATAACTTATGATGGAGTTTTAATGTAATTTATAACTGACCCCTCCTCCGTGAACCGCCACCTTATCGTGGTGGAGGGGTTTGAGTGCCTGAATGAGTCCAGGAGCTATGTTGTCTGGGGCTACATGCCCCTGGTAGGGTCTCCCATGGCAGACAGGTCCTGGATGACAGACGAGACAAAGCGCGGTTCAAAAACCCCTTATGACAAAAAAATCAAGGCGTCCGTTTACCCCGCCCGGTATGGGGTCACCGGGGCCCCACCCTGGAGCCAGGCCTGGGGGGGGGGCTCGCATGCGAGCGCCTGGTGGCCAGGTCTATGCCCACGGGGCCTGGCCGGGCTCAGCCCGAAGCCACAACGTGGAGCCGCTCTTCGGTGGGCTCACCACCTGCCGGAGAAACCATAAGGGGCCGGTGCGTTGTGATTTGGGCGGTGGTCGGGGCCGAGTGCCCGGCCGACCCAAACCTCGGGCGCCAACTGTGGTTTTTGGGACTTGGAATGTCACCTCACTGGCGGGGAAGGAGCCTGAGCTGGTGCGGGAAGTTGAGAGATACCGTCTAGATATAGTCGGGCTCACTTCCACTCACAGCTTGGGTTCTGGAACCACTCTACTCGATCGAGGGTGGACTCTCCACTATTCTGGCGTTGCCCAAGGTGAGAGGCGGCGGGCTGGTGTGGGCTTATTAATAGCCCCCCAGTTCAGCCGCCATGTGTTGGAGTCTACCCCGGTGAATGAGAGGGTCATCTCCCTACGCCTTCGGGTCAAGGAACGGTCTCTCACTGTCGTTTGTGCTTATGCGCCTAGCGGCAGTGTAGAGTACCCGGCCTTTTTAGAGTCCCTGGGGGGCGTGCTGGAAAGCGCTCCCACTGGGGACTCTGTCGTTCTACTGGGGGACTTTAACGCCCACGTGGGCAGCGACAGTGATACCTGGAGGGGCGTGATTGGGAGGAACGGCCTCCCTGATCTGAACCCGAGCGGTGAGTTGTTATTGGATTTCTGTGCTAGTCGCGGTTTATCCATAACGAACACCATGTTCATGCATAAGGGTGTCCACCAGTGCACTTGGCACCAGGACACCCTAGGTCGGAGGTCGATGATCGACTTTGTAGTCGTTTCTTCTGACCTTCGGCCATATGTCTTGGACACTCGGGTGAAGAGAGGGGCTGAGCTGTCAACTGATCACCACCTGGTGGTGAGTTGGATTCGATGGCGGGGGAAAAAGCTGGACAGACCTGGCAGGCCCAAACGCATAGTGAGGGTCTGTTGGGAACGTTTGGCGGAGGCCCCTGTCAGAGAGGTCTTCAACTCCCACCTCCGACAGAGCTTCAACCAGGTCCCGAGGGAGGTAGGGGACATTGAGTCTGAATGGACTATGTTCCGCTCCTCCATTGTCGGTGCGGCTGTTCGGAGCTGCGGCCATAAGGTCTCCGGTGCCTGTCGCGGCGGTAATCCCCGAACACGGTGGTGGACACCGGAAGTAAGGGATGCCGTCAAGCTGAAGAAGGAGTTCTATCGGGCCTGGCTGGCTCATGGGACTCCTGAAGCAGCTGACGGGTACCGACGGGCCAAACGGAGCGCGGCTCTGGCAGTCGCCGCGGCAAAAACTCGGGCTTGGGAGGAGTTCGGTGAGGCCATGGAGGAAGACTTTCGGTCGGCCTCAAAGAGATTCTGGCAAACCGTCCGGCGACTCAGAGGGGGGAAGCGGTGTTCCACGAACACTGTTTACAGTGGAAGTGGTGCGCTGCTGACCTCAGCTGAGGATGTTCTCGGGCGGTGGAAGGAGTACTTTGAGGATCTCCTCAATCCCTCCGACACGCCTTCCGTAGAGGAAGCTGAGGCCGGGGACTCGGAGGGGGACTCGTCCATTACCCTGGCTGAAGTTGCTGAGGTAGTCAAAAAACTCCTCGGTGGCAAGGCTCCGGGGGTGGATGAGATCCGCCCCGAGTTTCTCAAGTCTCTGGATGTTGTGGGGCTGTCTTGGCTGACACGCCTCTGCAGCATCGCGTGGAGTTCGGGAACGGTGCCTCTGGACTGGCAGACCGGGGTGGTGGTCCCTCTTTTTAAGAAGGGGGACCGGAGATTGTGTTCCAACTACAGGGGGATCACACTCCTTAGCCTCCCTGGGAAAGTCTATGCCAGGGTACTGGAAAGGAGAATCCGACCGATAGTCGAACCTCGGATCCAGGAGGAGCAATGCGGTTTTCGCCCTGGCCGTGGAACACTGGACCAGCTCTATACCCTCACTAGGGTGCTGGAGGGTTCGTGGGAGTTTGCCCAACCAGTCCATATGTGTTTTGTGGACCTGGAGAAGGCATTCGACCGTGTCCCTCGTGGCATCCTGTGGGGGGTGCTTCGGGATTATGGGGTTCGGGGCTCGTTGCTACGGGCTGTTCGTTCCCTGTATGACCGGAGCAGGAGCTTGGTTCGCATTGCCGGCAGTAAGTCAGACCTGTTCCCGGTGCATGTTGGACTCCGCCAGGGCTGCCCTTTGTCACCGATTCTGTTCATTATTTTTATGGACAGAATTTCTAGGCGCAGTCAGGGAACGGAGGGTGTCTGTTTTGGTGGCCGCGAGATCTCGTCTCTGCTTTTTGTGGACGATGTGGTCCTGTTGGCTTCATCAAGTCAAGACTTGCAGCGTGCACTGGGGAGGTTTGCAGCCGAGTGCGAAGCGGCGGGGATGAGAATCAGCACCTCCAAATCCGAGGCCATGGTTCTCAGTCGGAAAAAGGTGGATTGCTCCCTCCGGGTTAGGGGGGAGTTGCTCCCTCAAGTGGAGGAGTTTAAGTACCTTGGGGTCTTGTTCACGAGTGAGGGAAAAATGGAGCGGCAGGTCGACAGACGGATCGGTGCGGCGTCCGCAGTAATGCGGTCATTGTACCGGTCTGTTGTGGTGAAGAGGGAGCTGAGTCGTAAGGCGAAGCTCTCAATTTACCGGTCGATCTACGTTCCTACCCTCACCTATGGTCATGAACTCTGGATCATGACCGAAAGAATGAGATCGCGGATACAAGCGGCAGAAATGAGTTTCCTCCGCAGAGTGGCTGGGCGCACCCTTAGGGATAGGGTGAGGAGCTCAGTCACCCGGGAGGAGCTCGGAGTAGAGCCGCTGCTCCTCCGCATCGAGAGGAGCCAGTTGAGGTGGCTCGGGCATCTGTTCCGGATGCCTCCTGGACGCCTCCCTGGGGAGGTGCTCCGGGCTTGTCCCACTGGGAGGAGGCCTCGGGGCAGACCCAGGACACGTTGGAGAGACTATGTCTCCCGGCTGGCCTGGGAACGCCTTGGGGTTCCCCCAGAGGAACTGGAGGAGGTGTGCGGGGAGAGGGAGGTCTGGAGTACTCTGCTCGGACTGCTGCCCCCGCGACCCGGCCCCGGATAAAAGCGGAGGAAGATGGATGGATGGATGGATATAACTGACCCACAGAGATTGCATTGTCCAAGCATTCGCGACCAAGGTGGACCGCCAGTTAACTGTGGACAGTAATTGTGGCCTACCAGCTGTGGTTGAAATAGTGGGGGAGGCAGACCTCTTCAGCTTTGGCCAGCAGTCTGCCTAGGAGAGGGAAACTCCGACATAAAACCTACGGCCTGAGGACCTCATTGTCACCGTCCGAGCTTGCTAGGCTATGGCAGATGAACCTCGGGCTTAAAGAGTGGGATCAGTTCCGCGCACACTGCATTCCACCTAAAAGTTACTTTGCGTAGGCTTTAGGATACATCCACAACTTAAGTCAGGTCCTGTAGCGATGAGAAAGAGGCAAAAACAGCAGGTGGAAGATGTCACTAGAAGCCGCAGTGTCAATTCTGCATACAGGCGGCTCAGGTATATGGGCCGTCTAATGTTGACCCGGAGATTACATCATCAGGTTTGGAAGGATGATGGCTCAGCACTGCACACCAAACTTCACAAACTTTTCGTCTGCTGCTAGGAACAGAGAAAACTCTCCCAAGATCTACGACACAGTCATCATCACCCTGTACAAGAACAAAGGGGAGAAATCAGACTGTTCAAACTATTGTGGAATAACCTTTCTCTCCATTGCTGGCAAAATCCTTGCAAGAATACTGCTGAATAGGCTGGTACCAACTGCTGCAGAGGAACACCTCCTAGAGAGCCAACGTGGATTTAGATCTAATTGTAGCACAACTGACATGGTGTTTGTTCTGAGACAGATCCAAGTGACAGGAGGAAAACAAAGGACTGTACGTCACCTTTGTCGACCTGACCAAAGCGTTTTGACACTGTGAGCAGGAGCTGGCTCTGGTCAATTCTGGAAACGCTAGGTTACCCACCAAAGTTCCTGGGCATGATCGTGCAGCTCCATGAGGGCCAGCTCAGCTAGGTCAGACATATAAATAACATCTCACGGCCTTTTCCAATCGCAAATGGTGTAAAACAAAGTTGCGTCCTTGTGCCCATTCTTTTCATCCCATTCTTCAGTATGATGCTCCAGCAGGCTGTCCAAGACCTCAATGACAATGGTAGTATTTACATTAGCTTCTGCACTGATGGCAACTTATTCAACCTGAGGCAACTGCAGGCTCGCACCAAAACCAGGGAATAGCTGATCCAGGAGCTTCTGTTTGGTGACACTGCCCTTGTTGCTCACACTGAATCAGCCTTGCAGCACATATCAGCCTGCTTTGCAGAGGCTGCCCAGCTCTTTGGATTGGAGGTCAGTCTCAAAAAGACAGAAGTTCTCCATCAACCCACACCCAAAAAAAGAGTATAAGCACTCCAGCATCTTCATCAGTCAGACAGAGCTAAAATCAGCCCAACAGTTCTGCTATCTGGGGTGTGTGATAGCCTCTGATGCAAAAATCGACAAAGAGGTGGACAACGGACTGGCAAAAGCCAATAGTGCTTTTGGTAGTCTTTCCAGACATGTCTGAAACAACAAAAACCTGAAAGTAGACACAAAAGTCAGGGTGTACAAAGCCACTGTTCTGGCCTCCCTGTTGTATGACACTGAGTCTTGGGTCACCTACCATCGCCACTTATGACTTCTTGAGCGCTTAAATCAATACTGTCTCTGCGCCATTCTCAATAACCGAAGTCCTTCACAGAGCAGAGTGCACTTGCATGAAGGCCATGCTCCTCAGTATAGAGCTGCACTGGGCAGGTCATGTTTCCACGATGGATGATCATCGCACACCCAAGATCCTACTCTATGGCGAATTGTCCACAGGTTCTCGCAACCAGGGAGCACCACGGAAGCGATACAAGGACACTCTGAAAAGGTCCCTCACGTACTACGGTCTAGGTCACCGTTAGTTGGCATCCTAGGCCGCCGACATAGGCTTGGGGGCGACAGACAGTCCAGCAGGCCGCTGCACAGTTTGAGATAAACCGCAGGGCCAGCATGGAAGAGAAGAGAAGAAAGCAAAAGAAACCTATTCCCTCAGCACCAACCATAAACCAGTCGCTCCCATACAGCCACTGTGGCAGACTCTGCCTGTCTTGCATTGGCCTCATCAGTCACCAGCATGCCTGCAGCAGATGTGGATCTTATCCTTCCTAATCTTCATTCGCGAAGTCATGCCAAGATAACTTGTGACAGGGAAACACTGGAGTGTTAAATGGGTGTTAGGATACAACCTGTGGTACTTTTCTTCCAGGGTTTTTGTAGTCATATTATACATTTCTTAGAATACTTTTAAATTTATAGGGTTTCAAAGTCCCAAGTTTGTATTCCTGTGTTATTTACAATTTCTGTTTTAACCTCTGATAACCTTCACAAGCTTTGATATGACTTTTTTATTCTTTCTTGCCACAATCACATACAGGTGGGTTTTATGAAGTGCTCTTGATACTGTGGACTTTTCTTTCCTCCACTTTCGGCCTCTGACCTCTGTAGCTCCTTCAAAGTGATTGTTGGGCTCTCTGTGGCTTCTCTGTCAGCTCTATGTCTTGATTGGACACTGTTTTGAAGAATGGCCTTGTCTCATCTGTGTTTGGGCTGCCGATTATTGATCCAACAGTGCTGACTGCAAGATGCAAACACTTGGAAATCATTTTCTACTGTTTTCCTAATTTATGCTTTTCTATGAAGTTATCTCTAACTCATGTATTATGTTATCTTTATTATCACACCTTTCCTTCAGGTTCACAGCTTCACCAGTGATCCTTAAAGCAAGTTTTTTTTTTTTTTTTTTCTCTTTTTTATCTAGAAAAGTAGTACTTACTTTAATAGTTTACAGGCAAAAACTGGTTCATGCTTTTGTTTCAAATAGGCTGCACTATTGTAATGCTTTATTATTGAGTTGTCCATACCAGACTGTATCCAGGCTACAGTTGGTACAAAATGCTACTGTGAGAACTGTCACTAGAACTAGGAAGTATGACTATATAATACTGGTACAGAAATGGTTGCATTGGTTCCCAGTTACACTGAAGAATTGATTATAAATTCCTATTTTTGACCCATAAGGCAGTACATGGCATTGCTCCAACTTACCTTTCTGAGATTATTGATTCTTACATCCCAGAACAACATCTTCGTTCATTGGATGCGGGTTACCTTAAAGAACCTGTGATCAATGAGACCTCAGAAGGAGGGCGTTCCTTTAGCTATAGAGCACCTAAACTGTGGAATAGTCCACCAGTTACTGTCAAAAATGCCCCATCTGTCTCAGTCTTCAATTCCAGACTTTACATGTTCACTCAAGCATATCACCACAAAATTTAATTCCACTTGGCTGTGTTTCTGTTTTTCCTACCTCTGTATCAAAACGTATTAAACATTTCTTTAAGCTATAAATTACTAACAATTCCTTCTTGTTGAGCATTGTTTCCCTACAATAAGGGCCGAGGAGGCCGGCCAGTCATTACAGAAGCACCCCATGCTGACTGAAGATGATGACCAACTGCCATGATGGACAAGACGTACCTTGGTGAACTGGGAAATCAAGTTATCATACAGCAACAATATCATTATTAGTTGTAAACTGACTTAAAAGTCTCATTTAATCTAAGGGGAGGGGTGGGCAGCCACTGGCACTTGGACCCCCAGAGGTTTTTTTTCTCCCTCAACTTTCAGTTGGAAATGTTTTGTTCCTTTCTGTTGTGGCCAGTAGACATACTTATAGCTTTATAAAAGAATATAGTCAACTGTCTTCTTTGTCTGATGTATTTGTTTCTTTCCCTTATGCCTGTGTTCAAGCACTGTGTCAGTGTGAGAAGACCGCTCTGTAAAAATAAACAGAATTGCAAAACCAAGAATGTTCAACTAAGACATCCTTGTTAGTGTTTTTCGTTCCTGTCAACTTGTAACAGGGATCAGAATACATATATCAACAGTATATTTCTGCTTTTCTTTAAATATCTGCAATCAAAAAAAACTTATTTTGACTTTGAAAGCTTAGTGTTAGAGTATAGCAGTCCACAATAAATAAAAAAAAAAAAAAAAAAACACATTGATAGGTGTAATATGTCTAAGTACAATTTGTAATGTAAGCAATGCTGATAACGCTCAGGGGTTTGAAAACGTTTGCAGGGCTCTATATAGTCTACTCAGTACATGCATGGTGTTGCAAAGTTTGAAATTTACGGTGGCTCGGCGGAGAGCCTCGCATCTCCTGAGCTCTAAGGCAGTGAGTTACTCAAGACACCGATGATGATGATGTTGATGTTGAATAACAAATGTGTGTTAATGTGAAATTGAGTCTAACATATGTTTACGTTTTGCTGCTGTTACACTCAAACATAACTGTTCGACATCTTCAGTAAACTATGGGTGAAGTTGTGTTTTCCTTTTCCTCGCCGCCTCCGCACGCCGCAGCTCACTGCCTGCTACATTAAAACACAGCCATTGCCCTCCAGAACGTGAGAGGACACCACGCGCCAAATGCGCGCGCCACGTGGCTCTCGGCCGCGCCCGGTGATCCGAAGGCGAGGCAGACCTCCGGCGCAGTGGGAGGCAGTATTGCTGTATCCGGGTGAGCACAGAGTACTCGAACGCGGCGGAAGAAGCACAGACACAAGAGCGAGAGCGATAGTTCGGCGTGCGCCTGGGCGTGTGGGACATGGGCGATGAGGAGCTGTCAGAGAGCCGTGAGGAAGCAGCGGAAAGCGAGGTACGTGACGCGTTGCGCCGGCGGACCTGTGCCCTGGTCCCCTTCACAGCGAACGCGACCAGGGCTCGCGATATGAGGCGCGAAGAAGGAGCTTGTCGCTAAAAGGGTAAGCGTTAGGCCTATGGTCAGAGCAGACGGTGGCGGCCATGGAAGAGAGAGAGAGAGAGCGAGCGAGCGAGCGAGCGCGCGCTGCACGTACCTGCGTCTGGAGCGTCTGGCGGAAACAGTACGGAGCGGCTCGGCGTGGCCCGTTTACGGTAGAAAGGCTCGCGCTGCTGCCGCCAGTGGGTTTGTGTCTAGTAGCCTTGGCAACGGGTAGCGCGCGGTTACAGGCTGGCTGTTTCTTTGCGACACGTCGTCCCGCTCCTGTATTTAGTAACTGGGTGGCGGTTTTCTTGCTTAGAAGGAAGCGGTCCAGCTGAAGTATCGGCAAGCGTGAGCGCGCTATCCGAGTCAGTATTGCTGTATAAAGGATTCGTATATTACTGGATGCACTTATTCCCAGTTATCCGGTCCCGATTTGTTCTCGAAAACCTAATACCGAAAGTGGAGGATGAATTACATCCTCCATTCAGTTCGTTGTCCAGTCCCCATTCCAAGTTCTCCCAGGTCTCAAGTGAAGGGAAAAGTTGTGTAAAGCATAAGAATGACACAGAAACAATGGTTTCATAACGTAAAGTTATTGGGTCATGTTGAGTGGACTGACCTGATGAGTGTTGGAGGTGTTGACATTTTTCTCTCTCTTCCATCTCTTGCTTTTGTTAATCTCACAGAATAGTTTGCATTGTTTTAGACAAACTGAATGCTAGAGAACTATCTCTCTTTCGCCATGCTGTGTATGCTTTTGCCTTTTTAAGTTTTTTCCTGGTAGTGGAGCAATTAGAGCTGTTGCCTTTTGACCCGAAAGGTCACAGTTTTGAATCCCGCCTGCGGTACGCTTGAGCAAGGTAAATTGCTCAGCTCTAAATGGGTAAATTGTAGGTAGCTTAATATTGTGAAGTGCCCTCTAAATGAATAAATGTGAATCAAAGTGAGCCATTCCTAAATGATTCACTGGTGATTTGATGGTTTGTCTTCTCCATTTTAGCTAATTCTTTCTTCTAATTGCTCCTTTATTAGGACACACTCTTCAGAAATGCAGCACTGTAATAAGTAAATAATTGTACAAAAAGCAAAACCACAGTGATGTGAACAGGGCTGTGGAGTCAGTATACAAAACCTCCGACTCCAGTAACCCAATAATTGCTTCCGACTCCATGGCACCGCCCAAAAGTTGGACATTATTTTAGGGGTCAACTTACCGGGCGAATATAGGCCTAAATCTGTATTACACCTCTAATTTTTGGGGGCTGATTTATATGCCAGCATACACAATGCATTTAGTCGGAGTCGCTACATTTTTACCAACTCCGGCTCCAGAAACCCAATAATTGCTTCCAACTCCAAGACTCTGATCCCACAGCACTGGATGCGAACCTCAAACAGGTGGTGTAGCACACGCCAAGTGTTGGGTTCGAGCAGTGAGCAGATACAAGGCAATATGGGCTACACTGGGACGAGTTCTTCATTACAGTTTGAAACAAACAGTGGAACAGACATATAATTGGACCATAAACCAAGTCAGGTAGCAGCTGCATCCCCACCAGTTCCAGCTCCGCAGTGCGAACGCTCCAGTCGTCTGATTGTTTAAATACTGCGGCATTGCTGCACATTGACATGTATTCGTGTAGCAGACACTTTTCTCCAAAGCACCATACATCTCAGAAAACGATACAAAAGTACATGACATCAGCAGAAGAGAGATTTGGATGCAGAGACTTGTGATTCTTTAGTACAGTCCGTTTGTCTTTTACCACTATATAAACCAACATATGACCCGCCATCAGCCATATGCAGCCGATAATCCTGGAGGTGGACGAGTACCACAGCTGGATATGCAAACCAGACTGTAGAGTTCGTTCATTAATTCAGTAATCCTCTTCTCTCCAGGTGGAGCATAAGGCAGAAATGAATCTCCTGTAAGACTGTCGAGTACTGCGCTGCAACCGAGCACAGGAGCCCTGTTCCCATATTGTGTTGCATTTCAGTCTCTTTCACAAAGCCAACTTTCAAATGCAGTCTCTGCTTATTGTTCCAGACTGAATGTCACCAGCCTGGACTGGATTCCATAGACCAGTCAAATGGAAGTCTGTGCTCATTTGTGTATCTTATAATATTAAAAAAAGGAAAAAAATGGTGGGAGGGTATCAGGATTTGTCTATCCTGTGTTTTATGCACCTACTCGAACGATGAACCTTGGTGCAGCAAGTGGTAGGGAAAAAACTAGATTTGCTTGAGATGTTCATGTCTGCAGCTATGTCTCCTTCTCTCAATGTAATGCATAAATTGTACTTTTGCTGAGATATACGTCGCTTTGGACAAAAGCGTCTGCTGAATGAATAAATGTAAATGCAATGTACTCACTAATGACTAGAGTTGTTAATATTTTGTATTACTGTTTGTAGTGTTGCAGTGTATTATTGCGTCCAGTGACTGTAGCATAATCCCTGTGATCTGTGGTCACACTTTGGCTCATTTCTGCCTATGCAGGACATGGAGAGGTGCCTGGAGGAGAAGCTGAGGATCACGCAGAAGCAGAAGTGGGTCTCACTCGCACAGGGGTACCAGGACACAGTTAACAGTGGTCATGCTCATACACTCATTCATTGCTTCACTCCGCTGTACGAAGTAGAATTTCAGTTGTCACACATTGTTCTTTGCATCTTTCTAAGTAATTTTAACCCATATGGCCTAAGGGAAAATATTTATGTTAACAGTATGATGCACGATCAGCGACTGGTTAGTTAAACATGGGTTTTGAATGCCTGCTGTTGGACCTTTCACAGTGGTTCCCTGTCTGTGCCCGGGGGTCAGTTCTCTTTGGGGAGCTGCTGACTGTACCTTCCTTTCACTCTTGTAGAGTTTCCAGTGGAGGTCCTGGTCGATCTCCCCTGAAGACAGCAGCCGTGATGATCCGGGACGAGTCTGTGCCGGCAGCAGCACCGCCCCAGATCCGCATTCTTAAGCGACCTTCCAGCAACGGCTCTCTGGGCTCTCCCGCTGGGCCCATGCGCCCCATCCCCCAGGTCAAGTCCCTGGCCCAGAGGGAGGCAGAATATGCTGAAGCACGGAGGCGGATCCTTGGCAGCCCCAGTCCTGAGAAGAGCCCTCAGGACAGGCCTGCTGCAGACAGGTAAAGACCCAGTGCCTGCTGACTGCCCTGACCACACCTGGAGGTAAAGCAGACAGCAGGGTTCCATGCATCTCCTATGTTAGGTGTAAACTGGGCACTAGTGTGGTCTGTGTGGAAATTTTTTTTTGTGTGTGTTTTTATAAATTCAACATTTTCATTCTAGTTTTACAGTCACAGGATTTAATTTTGCATTAATTTAATTTAAATTTCATTTTATATTAAATCCAGCCTGTCATTTGGGAATATTTTTCATTTGTCTGAAGCAATTGTGCTTTTGGAGGGGCTGCTTCAGAACGGTGCAGGACCAGTTTTATTAAGCATATTTTTTTTTTTATTATTGCAGCTTTATCCAACACTTTTTTAAAATATAAACTCCCCAGGAAATAAATCAAGTCACATGCTACTATGCTTTTTTCGAAAACGAAAGTATGGAACAAAGTACTCGAATGCTGACAAATGTTGCACATATTTATGTGATGAACTGATCTATCCTCATGGCCATATTTGTGTCCTCAGTTGCATGTAAGACACAGTTGGTATTTAGTCAGTTTACATTTATTTATTTAGCAGACACTTTTCTCCAGAGCGACTTCCACTGAATTCTATGTAGTGTTACCAGCCCACACACCTTATTCACCATGGTGACTTACACTGCTAGATACGCTACTTACAATGGGTCACTCATCCATATATCAGTGGAACACACGCTCTCTGTCACTCACACGCTATGGGTGAACCTGAACAGCATGTCTTTGGGAGAAACCCACACAGACAACATGCAAACTCCACAGAGACTGAGCGGGGATCGAACCCACGTCCTTTTGCACCACCCAGGTGCTGTGAGACAGCAGGGCTACTCGCTGTGCCAGCATGCCACCCTCAAATTTGTGTTCTCTTAACACTGTTCTCTATTACACTTCTCTCCTGCCCTATATACAGAAGGAACATGGAACTGTCTTGCAAGTATAAAATAGAGCACAATTGAACAGGAGGTCATGGATGCAGCATCTCATCCATCACATTTTCTAGGATAGAGGGATGCTGAGATCCTGCATTGTGAGTTTTGTATGAAATTGGAAGAAAGCTTTAATTTTAGTTCAGTATAGCTGTTTTTTACAGGGCCTAACCTGTGAATAATTTGAGGAACACACACACACACACACACACATTTTCAGAACCGCTTGTCCCATACATGGTCGCGGGGAACCGGAGCCTGCCCGGCAACTCAGGGCGTAAGGCCGGAGGGGGAGGGGACACACCCAGGACGGGACGCCAGTCCGCCGCAAGGCACCCCAAGTGGGACTCGAACCCCAGACCCACCACAGAGGAGGACCCGGTCCAACCCACTGCGCCCCCCTTAATTTGAGGAACATGTGTTTTATTAAGTTATTGTGACATAATGGTTAGGCTTAGAAACAGTATGAGTTACAATCAGAATTCAAATCCCAGTTGTCAGCACAAGTTGAGGCAGAAGTGCCAGGAGTTTTGAAAGTTTCTGCTGGTTGAAATGCCACATTGTCGTCTTTTACATTACATTTATTGATTTAGCAGATGCTTTTCTCCGAAGCGATATACATCTCAGAGAAATACAATTTCTGGATTACGTTAGGAGAAAGAGAAACATAGTTGCAGATGTGTGATTCTTAAGTAAGCTTAGTTTCCTTCCACTATGTGCACCAATGTTCATTGCACAAGTGGGTGCATAAAACTCAAGAGTAGACAATTCCTCATCATCATCTGCTTTTACTGCACAAAACCAGAGGGGTGGCACTTACCAGAAGACTTTGGTCCAAAACAGTTTTAAAAGTGGTGGTTTGCAAAGAATTAAAAAAAAAAAGAAAACTACAGAACTACATTTCTGTTGTGACAATGCATACTTTCCGTTTCTCTGAACGTATTTGTCTTTGTGTCGGTCTGCCGGATAATCCTGTGCCCTCTGTCACTCAGCAGCAGGCCCATGCGTGTGAGCCCCCAGCAGCCCCCAGCAGACTCTCGAGCCAACAGCCACTTACTCCGGCAGCCTATTGGCCCAGAAGGCACGCAGGGCGTCCGCCACCGAAGATAGAGAGAGCAACGGGACACGAGTGGAGGCTCTGCGTTTTGACCACGTGGACAGCATAGATGTGCATTACGTGAATGAGAGCCACATGGATCAATGTTTTGCTCATCAAGCCTTCTTCGCTTTTGAATCCCAAGCCCCCCCAGAGGACAAAAGAGTAAAGGGACAAATGCGCAGGGAGGGTTCAGGGCAACTCTGTGTCTCCGGTCAACACTGTGACAAGAAAATTGCCTCTTCAGGACTGTGCTCACTGTGAAATTGCTTCACCTACCAGTGCCCTGCTACCCCCACAGTTCTCCTCACCGTTCCCTTCACTGTGGCCCTCTATGTCATGCTGGCAAGGAGGGGGGCCTACAAACCAGGCAACAGACCTGGACCTTGGACCTTTATGGCGTGGAGAATGGACATAAACATGTGCAAGGGATACCGCTGCCGGAGCGTAAGCAGCAGATTGTAAGAAAAGGAGCACGTGGGATGGTAGCTGCTCCCAGCAATAATAATGAACAACAATATCATGAATGATAATCATCCCCCTTCCCCCATCCCGTGCTGACTAACTGTCAAAATTGTTTCACTGTCTGTTTTAAATTGTTTGGTTGGCTGCTTATTACCAGTGTTTTTCAATGAAGAGAGAGGGCTGCAAACAGACACACAAGTGAGCGTCCATTTTTGGTGCTGTACTGTTTACATTTGCCCTTTTTTAATTTGTGCTTCTTTTCATGTTTCTCCAACTCAGATTTTCTATTTATGAATAAAAGCAAAACTTTTTTTTTTTTAAAACAACTGCTAGTAGAGTGCAGGTCTATTTTTAGGCATCTTTTTTCTATTGTTTTGGATTAAATGGTTTTAATTGAGATCAGAATGATTTTATTATTATTTTTAAAGTTGGTGTCAGTGTGTAATCTTGCTTCGCCCAGGTCTTCCCTACTTTTGCAGTATTTCTGGCTGAGGCTTCATCCTTTTTCTTTCTACTTGTCATTATTTATATTGTCTTTGCTCCAATGTGCAGCTCACGTACAGGACCTCAGGTGAAAATGCAGGCACTACATATGCTGGAGTAGATTTTGTCACTTGCCAATATCAGGTGTCTGTGGAAAGGACAAATGCAGGTACCTTTGTGGTTAAGCTTTTATTGACCTTCAGTTAGACTGAACAAAGGGGGTGTCTTAAGTGAGTCACAGTGGATGGTCTCAGGCCTGAAACATTTTTTTTTTTTCTTTTTAATTGATAATAAATATACCTTGAACAGAAATGGACTGAAAGTTGGATGTTTTTCTTGTCTTCTCAGGTATACTTATACACGCATTTAATTTTGTGCTGTCTTCATGTGTTTCCCACTACTTTTGTCTTCAAGAACATCTTGAAGGACTTCCTGGATCTTCTGTTTAGATGAATGACTCAGTTTGTAATCTCAACTGCTTTGAACTGATACCAAAGAAATTAAGCTGACATTTTTGAATGAGACTGTTGTAATCAGCATGTTAACAACTTAAAGGGTCTTGAGATTCAAGTTTAGGTACACTTTGAGTCAGAAATGATCACTGGGCTCACTCTTCAGGACAGCATGAGGGGTTTTATCCAGAAGAGTCTTGCAGTAGTCATTACTCTGAATTAAGAGTAAGTTGAGGTGGTTCAGATATATTGTAAGTATGGCCCTTGGTTGGCTTCCATTGCAGTTCTACGGGGCACATTCCCATTGGGCCAGACTCTTTCCAGACACTGGAGAGATTACATCTCCTGGCTGACTAGGAGCTGGAGACCATTACTGTAGAGAAGAAGGTTTGGGTCTACCTGTTTATCCTGCTGCCTCTGGACCATCACCAGGATGAGCAGAACCAAACTGAACAAAGTTTTGTTTGTGTTGTATTTACTTCTGCCTCATCCCCCAGTGTGATGCAGCCGATTTACATCTATTCATTTACCTGACACTTTTCTCCAAAGCAACTTATGTTAACATTACAACTATTTACACAGCTGGGTAATTTACTGGAGCAATTTAAGGTAAGTACTTTGCTCAGGGGTACTACAGCCAGAGGTGGGAATCAAACCTGCAACCTTTGGATCCCAAAGCAGCAGCATTAATTAATATGCTACCAGCTGTCCCATTTCCCCTCTAAAGGGCTCCCTCTGCAGTACTAACAGACCTTTAACCTGCAACTTCTTTACCAATCTGTGCAGTCTTTCATCATAATTCAGGGATGAAAAATTTATGCTTTTTTCTGTACCACCTGGGTCATTTTTGAGATCAGTGTAAATCCATGGAGAAAGTTTAGGGGTAAAATATATGTATAATGCATGGATAGTCGGAACTGGGAAAAGCATGTGAAAACATCTGAACTGTGTGATTTGACAATCGAGTGACGGACAGATGAACAAATACGTCCCTTGTACAGAGACCCAATTGTGATGTGCGATCCGAAATTGCGAAGCACTTGAATATCCCATCTTCTGTAATTGATTAGTCCAACAAGCACAATAGCCACCCTGAATTAAAATGGTAGCCCTAAGTGAGTCCATGCTTGCCATTCTCTTTCCGCCACCAATGGCTGCAAGAATTTTAGATCACAAAAATGATGTGCAAGTGAAAGAAATCGATTTCACAGTTTAAAAAAAAAAAAAAAAAAAAAACATTCCAGTGCGATTGGTTAGCTCAAGTGCTAAAAGTCAAGATCGGCAATGATGAGAGATACTTGGACTGCCTACTGAGCAAGTGCTTTCGCAAGATTGATGTGCCAAGGAAAGCTCGCTGCAACGTTTGCAAAAACAGTCAGTTACACCTCCAGTGGCATGGAGGCATTAAGCAGTCATGTGGCCAACAGTAAACACTGCAAGATGTCAAAAGCAGAATGACAAACTACACTTTGCCTAGTGCAGCAGCGAGCCAGTCTACATATGGAATCCATCCAATGTTCAAGAGTGTCAGAACCAGACTGCATATAACTAAACCAATTGTTTCAGTGGATGAAATAACTAGAAATTTAATGACAAGTAAAGACTGTGCTATAGCTTTTCCTTTTTTTTTTTTTTAGAAATGTTGGAATGGAAATACTTTTGTATGGACAAGAAAAAAATGTTTTGCAGAGTGTTGACTTAAAATGAATATGTCAAATAAGTAGAAGGTTTCTTCAGTAGTGGAAACTTGAAAGCGGCAAATGCAGAGTCTTGTACAGAAACAAGCAGTATTGAGCTTGTGTAGATGCAGTAGCTGGCATTGCTAAATTTTACAGACGCTACATGTACTTCTATACATGTACATGAACAAGTCAGTAAATATTTTCCTGTCTTAACATGATATGCTCTTGATTTTTTTTTTCAGTGAGTACCCATTGAGATGTCATTTACAGGTAGTCCCCAACTTACGATAGGGTTATGTTCTGTGAAACCCATCGTAAGTCAAATATATCATAAGCTGAAAATGCATTTAATACATGTAACCTACCGAACATACGCCTAGCATACGTGCGATGGCCATTATGGGCTTGCCATCTTTATGCTGGGCAATTATCTCAAGTTTCTCTTCAAGAATAATTGCCCTCCTCTTCTTCTTCCCACCAGTAGCAGGAGACACAGATGGGCATTTCTGTGACATTATGGATGCACAAAATACAGCATAGATACAGGGGGTATCTGTATAGTGACTACGTGAGAGACTGGGAGATGCGGATCGCTGCCGCTGCCCAGCATTGCGAGAGAGTATCGCATGCCTGGGAAAAAATCTAAATTCAAATTCGAAGTACGGTTTTTACTGAATGTTTATTGCCAGCTCACCATTGTAACGTTGAAAAACCGTAAGTCGAACCATCGTAAGTCAAGGAGCATCTGGAGATGAAAATTCCCGATGTATGGGTTTTGTAATAATCTTGTTTTCAGTTTCAGATATTATCCATTTCTATTACCTACTTCACCTCTGAAAACAGTATTTGAACACGAGTACACTTTTGGGGAAATTTGTCTTAAAAATTCTCAACATGATAAGGGTGTAGTGGCGCAGTGGGTTCAGCCAGTGTCTGCTGTGGTCTGGGGTTCGAGCCCTGCTTGGGATGCCTTGCGACGGACTGGCATCCCATCCTGGGTGTTTCCCCTCTCTCTTCAGCCTTGTGAGGCTCCGGATCACTGCGACCCCAGTCAGGATAAGCGATTGTTGACGATGGATGGAATTCTCAACACTTAAGTGCCTGAAATAGCCCCAGATTGCTGTGACTGCCTTTAATGTCTATTATTACTCTGGTTTGTGCCCCAGTTCACCACTGACAACCTTCTGGACCATTCTCCTTACGTTGTCATTGAACACTCCTACATGGCTCCCATCACTTCTGCTCCCACACAGTGCCCACTGTATGCAACACATGGATGAAAGCAGCTAGACTGAAGGTAACGGGAGAGCTAATTTGGGGAATATAGACATTGAATACCATCTACCAGTCTACATTTCTAACCGTGAGATTCTCCATCTTCCTGCTGATTCATCCACCTGTCACCTTGTCTTCCCAGCTGGAAAACTTCCTCAATTTCTTGGCTTAGTCAGTAAAAAGCTGACATTTAGCTGATGCTTTTTGCCAAAGTAACTTACAGTGTTAGGGTTACAATTATTTACCCATTTATACAGCTGGATAACATTTTACTGGAGCAATTTAGGGTAAGTACCTTGCTCAAGGGTACTTCAGCTAGAGGTGGTGATTCAATCTGCAACCTTTGGATCCAAAGGCAGTAGCTCTAACCACTATGCTACCAGCTGTCCCCTTAAAACTTAGAAGTAACAATCTCACGTGTCTGTTTCTCTCAACATGAATGGCAGAACCCAGACTTACAATCAGCTCCTCTGCTATATTTGTAGAATCTGCCCAGCTCCTGGTCCAGGATATGGCTGTCTCCAGGTGAATATCCTCTCCAGTCTGATCTTCTACATACCACCTGCCGTGAATATCTCTATACTTACCGTTACAAGACTCTGCTTTAATAATTGTGTCTGTGTCTAAAGCTCTTCTTCTGTTATAGACTGTACTTGTACACCCTCAGTTTGGGCAAAAACATGTACCAATTGAATAATTCTAAATGGATCAAGAACGCTGCCTGTACTTGCCCTGTATGTGTAAGGTTTGGCAAAAGGGAATGAATAATTTGTTTTTTTGCTCACTTAGTTTGTCTCCTTAAAGAAGCCTTGTCCCCAGCTTTGGTCCCGACTGTATTGCACTACCCATGTGGCCTCCTCTGCCCAAAAACTAGTCAAAATACGCTTACGCATAACTACATGCACTACCATCACAAGTCTGGTGTAATTCTATAGCTAACCATACTCAGACTGTTGTTTTTTTTCTCCCCAGAATTGCCTTATTATTGCATGATAGTTAATTCCTACATCATGTCCTTTTTGAAACTTGACAATCACTTTCTATTTATATTGATATTGATACTGTATTAGCTTTTGAACACTTTCACCACTTTTGAAATTATGATCGCACCCATTTCCTTTCAGCACTGTTGTTTTATCCACCCATTTCTAGGTTCCACACAGACACGCACGCATGCAGTCGACAACCGCTTGTCCCAAATGGGGCTGCGATGAGACAGCCTATGCAGCAATGCAGGTCACAAGGCCAAAGGGGGAGGGGACACACCCTGGACAGGACATCAGTCTGCCACAAGGCACAGGAAATATACTGTATACATCCTATTCCAAACATCCACACTGAACAATAATTAACAGTTCTGGATTTAGAAGTATTGTTTAGTACTGGCTTATGACTAATTATTACTGGTGGCTGGCTTATGACTAATTATTACTGGTGGGTCCATTAAAATGATTGGCTATACTAAGGCAAGACTGAAATTTAAGACCAGGTTGCAGCCAGGGTGGTGCTCCATATAATCTTCCTGACAACGTTTTTGCATTTTTCATGATAAAATTAAAGATCCCCTCCAGTTAGGTTGAAGGATCATTCCTGTTATAGAATCTCAGCTATTCTCAGAAATCGTTCCAAGGAAGAATACACACCTAGTATGTATAGCAATTACCCTGTTATCTAAATGGCTATATTATTGTAAGTAGCTTCACTCTCTAAGCCACTTTGGAGAAAAAAAGTAAAAAGTAATAAATCTGTGGTTTCAGTTACATTAGATTTATATTTATAGTTCTATTACATTTCTATCTACATTTACATTATTCAGTGATTCTGACTGTCAGTATAAGACATTGTTCTCCCAGGTTGACCAATACCAAACTTAAGCTTCTGTACATTGTTAGTTTTTTGTATTCTGTAATTTCTGTGAAAGTTCCCAGAAATATACCTGGCACACCCTTGATACTTTGAAAATAGGTTTTATTACTGTTAAAAAAGTAAGCAGTGTTGATTATATTCCTTAGTTCTAGACACAAACATATGAACTTATGTGGTTTGTATATATACTGTAGCTGTATATATATTAAAATGTTTTAAAATAAATGATAGGTGTTCAAAAAAAAAAAAAAAAAAAAAAAGTGGATCAGCTGTCAAATGTTAACTCCAGTGTGAGTTTTTCACAGCAACAGCAGAAGTCCAGAACACTGATGACTGGATCTTGACGTAGGATCAGCACTGTCACCCAATGCTAGCTTAAGCCAATTATAGAGCACTGTGAGGGGGGCAAAGGTTGATCAATGGGGGGCCAGGAAGGCGTTCCTTTCAGGACAACATCCAGACGCTTGTACTGCTTTTTAGAGTGCTTCTTCCGCTGAACAGCTCTTAGGAAATTAAGTATACCTCTATCAATCAAAACCTGCAGAGAACAGAGAGAGAGGGTGATCACTGGCCAGTCCACATTTGGAGGAACAGGGGAATTGTGGAAAGCCAAAGTGGACAGTCATTACTTTGCAATAAGTGGTTCTTCAATGTAGGGTTACAGTGGTTCAGAGCCTATCCTGGAAGCATAGGGTGTGATAGAGAGTACAGCCTGGACTGAACCCACAGGGGTTCAGTGATAGCTGCTATGGAACTATACATAGAAATTTGCAAATTGCACTCTTCGTACTGAATTGTGCAGCCCAAAGTACTGCAGTGTTCATGATACTCTACCTCCAACAGGTAACAGATGAAGAAGTTGAGCGCAGCCAGGGCCACCAGCAGCAGCTTGTAGTCCATGTCCTCGATATCATGGAGCTGCAGCAGCTGCTTCATGATGAGCCCTGGGTACAGCACCAGCCAGCTCATGACCCCAAACAAGGCCAGGAGGACTACCACAAACAGCACTGGGTGCACAGAGGGAGATCAGCAGGTCAGACAGCAAAGAAGAGAAGTTGTTACGGGGCAAATGAGTTTGGCAATGCATACAGTGCACTTAAGACATGTGGAGAGAGAAGAATGTTTGCTACTTATTACAAGGGGGGTCAGAAAACAAAGGTTGGGACATCTTACCATTAGTATAGAGGGGTTTCCTGTATGGATACCCCTTAGTCACTACCACCGCCATGATTATGTATTGGAACCCAGATACAGCAAATATACTTGTGTCCTCTAGATTGGGCAGGTTACCTGCCCCAGACACAGTGGTGTTGAGGGGAATGTACCTATAAGAGAGGTGCGGGATTTTACTGTCGTGTTTCACTCAAAACAATTTATAGATTTTAATATTTTATCAATTTTTACAAGTTGATATTTAACGTAGGGTTAAGTTCAAAATTGCCATCTCTCTCACCAGTTCTGGGTCCTAGTGATGAGCAGGGCAAACACCTGGATGAGCACCAGTAACAGGCAGTGAAGCAACAAGCTAGCAAAGACCTGCAGGCTCAGGAGGCTGGCTGGTGGACGCTGTGGGTGAAGCTCTGAACTAGGCCCACCCCTCCCCATAACAATGGCTAATGATGTCACCAGCACCAGATCGAAGAACAGGAACTGCAGGTCACTAAGGTTGGTCTTCACCTGAGAGCAGATGCAGTGTAAGAGTACATGGTACATAACAGAGGCTTACAGCTCACAGGTATAGTGTGTATTATACTAAGGGGTACTGAGCAGGACACACAAACGCTAGCGGGGATTTCGAATGCACTTTCACTTTAATGGAATGATTGCTAAGCCTACCCCAACTAAAGAAAAGTTTTGGCTATTTTAAAAGGGTACCTTGCTGTCATCCTAAAAAGGTCAGTTCTAATCTTTCCCATGAAATATCACACACACTTACTGTGTAAAGGATGAGCACAGAGCAGAACTGAATGAGGCTGTACAGGGCCATGTATTTGAAGAGACTGAATGAAGTTACCAGAGCACACCTTCCTTCCCTGAAACAGAAAACAGCCTGCAAAATATCCACTTGTAACACTGCTCAACAGATGTACACCCTGATTGCTAATCATTTGCTTGTGCACGTCTTCCTCGCGTGAACATACTAATGAAGCAGTGGCGTCACTAGGGTTGTGTGGCAATTCATGACATAACCCCCGCCATGGACCTGCTCCTGTACCAGATCATACAGAATCATTAAAGTTTTTTTGTATTAATGTTACTTGCATATCATAATCCCTGTATGTCACTGAATGCATTACTAATGACAAACAAGTAGCAAAATTAAAATTACACCTTTAAATTACAATATCATACACACAGCCTAAATGTATTTACATTTACATAGTTTCATGTGGTTAAAGTGAAAATTCAGTAAGAAAACAATAGAATTTGAAATAATAACATTTTAGAACTACATCAAAATTATGTGTATTTTAACATTATTGATGTAGGTTCCAAAATACTAATTACCACAATGTTGTAGCTAAAACACGAGAAAATCTGACAAAATCAGCGACCATAAAAACAGCAGCAGCAATGAAAACAGTGCAGAAGAAACTACGTGATTCCATGCGTCATTGTAATTCTAACTGGGTAATAATGAGAGCTCTGAGCGGAGCGCATTGGAAGGTTCAAAAGGTAAATGAGCACAGAGTTTTATCCTTGTAGGCATATTGATACATGTAAGCTGGGCTTTACTACAAAAAATGTTTTTTTGATCTTATAACTAACTACAGGGATATTTTTCTATTAAAAAAATAATACAATTCTGCTGAAACACTGCACACAAATTGTATAGACAGTCATTTTGGTGTCACCCCCTCTAATGGTGTCACCGGGTGCGGTCCACACCCCCCTACTGACGCCACTGTAATGAAGGAGGAGAAGCCGATCAGTCCAATGTATTTTAACATCCCCCCATGGAGCTACTAGAAACAGGCTCAGGAGTCAAGGTAACAGGAACTTGCTCTTCATTGCCCATGTACATGTCTTTCTAGTAGCAGTCTTAAAGATGCTCATGACAGTACCAAGCAGTCCCTGAATACTGGAGAGTTCCCCCAGGTCACTCTAAGCCCCCTTACCCTGCACAACGGTTAGGAAGTCACCCCTTGAACTCCCCAGCATTCCCCTCATGGCAAACTGAGCATAAGCAATACAAACACCCATCAGAATGGGGCACAAGGCTATGTACATGAATAAACACAATTACAAAGTATTTACATTGAACTACAGCATATCGTCTCCCCTCAGTGCCGTTACAGTATTATATACGTCCTTTTTCAAAATCATTTTGACATGACAGTGTGATGTTATATGATAATATAATTTTTAAACACACACACACACACACACACACACACACACACACACACACACACACATTTTCAGAACCGCTTGTCCCAAACGGGGTCGCGGGGAACCGGAGCCTACCCGGCAACACAGGGCGTAAGGCCAGAGGGGGAGGGGACACACCCAGGATGGGACGCCAGTCCATCGCAAGGCACCCCAAGCAGGACTCGAACCCCAGACCCGCTGGAGAGCAGGACCCGGTCCAACCCACTGCGCCACCGCACCCCCCATGTTTTTAAACACATTTCTAACAAATTTTAATAAAATATTTTTGTGTTATGGGAGGGGCGTGGGGGGACGGTGGGTGTCAGCTGTGTGGAAGGTCTGGGGTTTGAACACTGCTTGGGGTAACTTACGACAGACTAGCGCCCTGTCCTGGGTGTGTCCCCTCCCACTTCGGCCTTGCGCCCTATACTGTCGGGTTAGGCTTCGGCTCGCCGTGATCCCGCTCAGGACAAACGGTTTTTGACATTGGTTGGTTGGCTGGCTGCTATTTTTGTGCTGTGTATTTTGAGTTGTATGTTTGCAATTCTCTTAAATTATTGAAAGAAGGGTTAGGGATTAAGGTTAATTTCTATTTTATTTTGGCCAATATCCTACCACTGAAAGGGAAAAGTCTGATGCAAAGAATACAATATCACTATCCAATTCTGCCTTTCCAAAAAATAATATGTATTGAGATTCGCTACCTTGCAAATCACCATAAATATTTAAATTGCATTTTTGACACAATTTTGCTCTCATTTTCTTAATGAGCCAACCAACTTTTTGCAGTTTTTAATTCTGGAAAATACAGTGCTGCTTTAAAGTATGTGAACCCCCTAATGTCCCTTAGTCTTACCACGAAATGGTTATTTAACGAGAAGTAACCTTTCTAATCTGGCATAATAGGTGTGTAATTACCAGTTCCATATGTTGGTTTAGAGGAAATCATGTGTAGCAGATAAACCATTCTAAATTTATAAGTTTAAAAGAAATGAATCCCGGGGGGGGGGGGTGCGGTGGCACAGCGGGTTTGGCTGGGGCCTCCTCTGTGGTGGGTCTGGAGGGGGGGGGGGGGGGAGTCCTCCTTGGGGTACCTTGCGTTGGACTGGAATCCTGTCCTGGGAGTCCCCCTTCCCTCCTTGGCCTTGCGCCCTGTGTTGCCAGATTAGGCTCCGGTTTGCCGCGACCCCACTCGGGAGAAGCCAGAGAGTGGGCACAGGCCAAACCCACCACGTCACCATGCCCCCCCCAGTCAGCACAGATGAACTGTAAACACATTTTCTATAATTCTTTGGACATGTCTCACTATAGCTTTGACATAACTTTAAACCTTAACAGTACTCAAGGGCTATCAATTCACAGAATATGTATGGATTTACTGATCACTTCTGACCACCCGCTATATAACTGGGATTATAATGACAGCAGTTTACCTTCCTGAACAACCATGATCACAACTGGGGCAAAAAGACAACAGAAACTGCCTCAGCAGCAATCTGCCACATCTGGGGTGTAGCAGTTAAAAAGATGAACTACTGAATGAAAAGATGTTTTGGACAGAATTGGTTTGCTGACATTATGCTTACCGGATGAGCAGTGGAACACAGCTAATGTTGTTTGTCTTGGAGGTGAAGGGGGATGCGACAGACGCCTCGGCTTCAGACAAGGACACGCCCACATCAGCTGCCCTCAGGGCTCCACAGTCATTGGCCCCATCACCACACATGCCCACACGATAGCTGGAGATCAAGAAACAGTAGGGAGCAGAGCACAGCAGATATTTACCAAGATATTTACCTAGAGATTAAATAGACAGTAAATTCTAACAAAAA
This sequence comes from Scleropages formosus, assembly GCF_900964775.1. NCBI lineage: Eukaryota > Metazoa > Chordata > Actinopteri > Osteoglossiformes > Osteoglossidae > Scleropages > Scleropages formosus. Next base: position 2,723,993 of record NC_041830.1, on the reverse strand, counting down.
TATATGTTTTGTACCTTCATAAATTTGACAATAATATACACTACATCCATCCCTCATCTAACAGGGATACTTTGTTCCATGAAATGACCCCATCAGGCAAAGCTAAACTGTGAGGGAGCATAAGGTGTACTTAGTTTTTCACACATGGCTTCTCTATTTTGGCTTTATTTTTGTTAAAGAAATCATGACACGGTGAAATATGTTCTGTGTTGTTGTTCATCTGAGGTTGTATTTACCTAATTTTAAGACCTGCTAAGGACCAGATGATTTTTTTTTATTATGTCCCAATACATAAAACCATAGAATTCAAAGAGGGTGTACTTTCTTTTTTACATGACTGTATATCTGAAAGAATCATTAACCTGGTGTTTGGTATTTGTCAGGTCTCGAAAATATTATTAAATAATGCATATTATTTAACCTCAAGAACTCAAACGACAAATTACTCTGGGCAAAACCGCCATGAAGAGTTTGGACAAAACTGTCAAGTGCAGGGATGAGACTCTGAATGAAAAGGTCCAACTAGTTCAAGCCATGGTCTTCTCAGTCACATCATATGGATGCGAGAGTTGGACAGTGAAGATGATGGAGAGGAAGAAAATTGATGCCTTTGAACTATGGTGCTGGCGAAGAATGTTGAGTTTACCCTGCACGGCCTGGAAAACAAACGCATGGGTGTTGCAGCAGATTAAACCAAAGATGTCATTGGAAGCTCAGACGACACAGCTTCAACTCTTACTTCAGACACATCATGCGGCAAGAACAGTCAATGGAAAAGGAGATCAAGCTAGGCAAAGTGGAAGGTCAACATAAAAGAGGAAGGCCTGCTACGTGGTGGATCGACAGTCACCATAGCCATGGATACCCCACTTTCAAGTCTTAGCCAGCTGGCGGAAGCTTGGACGCTTCTCAGGACAACTATCTGTACAGTCGACTCGACAGCACCTATTATATATTATATTATTACTTAACCCAGTCCAATGAATTGAGTCGTGTAGTTTGAGTGTCATCTTTGGACTTTGACCTTAAACCACTAGAGAAAGACTTGTTTTGAGTCTGGAAGTGGAGGCTTAAGGCCTTCATTTAATTTCCTTAACTTCACTTTGCCGTTTTTGCTTTGTTTCTTTTCTATTTTTTCCTCATGTTGAGAATGACATATCTATGACAATTTGTCACCATCAGTTAAATATGCCATAAAGGAGGAAGACTTAGTTTAGTTGGACTCAAATGCAGAGTAATGTAACGACCCACGTTACTGAGAGTTTGAGCAGGAAAATGGGTCTATTGTAAATAGTTGTATTGTGGGAAAATCGGAATTAAGCGTTCAACCGCTGAGGGGACTTACAGGGAATATAAGGTGGTGAATGTGTTTGCCAGTGGGAAAAGGAAAAAGCCCTCAGTGTGCTAAGCAGGCTGAGAGGGCTGGCTTGAGGTATAGGTCCTTGAGGAAAAGGGGTCCTCAGACCAAGAGAATTATTTCCCCGTGTTCTGGTGTTCCAATAAACATTCGTCATGAATGCTGCCTGCGCGTCCTTCTTCGCGCCATCCGAACCGAGAGCACAATGCGCTACAGTATGTTATGGTAAAAGTGGACATTGTGATGGAGCATCAGCAAACAAAGCTAAGTTCCCTGAAGCAGTGTGTCCACTGTGCTCTCTTTAACAGCAGAGATGGTGCAGAGTTTCAGAGAGGGGAACTAGCAGAGTTCCCACAGTGTCCTCCTGCCAAGCCTCGTGTCAAAAGTTTCTGCACGTCTATTTTTCTTAATTCTTGAAAAACTGAGGAAATAGTATGTCAGCTGAACCAGTATTTGCAATAGTACCTTTCTGCTCCTCAACACATTTAATGTGCTTCATTATTTCTAAGTTTTTTTTTTCTTCTTCTCAATTCATCCTTTAATCTTCATGTCTTTGCAATGTTTTAGGAGGCATTTTAATAATTCATTGAAAGATCACAGACTATGGACTGCATATACAAGAGGCACTGTGTAATGTCTGACCTTAAATTACCTTCATCTCATCGTGACATTAAGGCTTCATTTACTGTAGTGTAAGGGTATTCATGTTAAAATAATTGTTTGCATGTCTTAAATAATTAATGTTTTACATTTATACTATTTCTTTCTAAATGTTACTATTGGTTCTGCTACTTTTGTTATTATATTTACCATAATAAACTTTGTAAATGGATGAAATTGTCAATGTGTGAGTAAGTAGGAAGTAATTACAATGTAAAGCAGTTGGTTTTGTTGTGGAAGAAGCATAGCATCCATATGCTTTGCAGAGTGAAGTAAATAGCAGGCAATGAGTAAAGTATATTTTGTGGAAATAAATGTCATCATACTAATGATAATTCCATTATAGCTCCCATGTTTATTAAAAAAAAAAAAACAGGGTTCAATATTATGGTATGTTTTCATAAGCCATTGCAGCAGTTTCCTATTGTATGGGACTCCATTATATGAGGGAAGGGTGTACATAATGTAAAGTTAAATGCTGATGTCTTTTTGGCTGCTTGGTTTTGCTTCTTACACAATACAGTGCATTATTACATTACTTTCTGTCAAATAATTTTCCTTTCTGTCCTTGTTCTTTTGCTTGTCTCTTTTGACTTGTGTACCCAACTCCTACTTTTTTCTTCCTCCTCCCATTTCCTCTTTATTACTCACTTGAGTTTCTGAAGCTCTTTGACCAGCTGGGTCTTCTGCTCCGGAGCCATGCGTGCATACACTGTGCCCCTCATGAGTACCTGCAGCCAGAGCAGAGCAGCCAAGACAGAAAAGTCAGAAGAGCCAAGGAAGCCAGAGAAATCTGAAAACACCAATTAGAGAAAAAGACCAATGGAAAGTCAACCAGTGAAAGATCAACTCATCATTAAGTACAGCAATACTTTCATTAGCCTTCTGGATATGATCTTTGACAACACAACACTACATGAAATACTGTCTACTGGGTCATTGTAACATAGCATAAAAGGAGATGTGATCCTAATAGGTTATTTTTAATCAAAGACATATAAAGTACTGTGTATTTCACAATATATGAAGAACATGAACAATAAAAAGGCTAATATAGTAATATACCTTTAATAATAATGTACACACCTAGAATTTTTTTCAACTTCATTGAAATCAACAAATTTAACACATCAAACAAATGCAAAAAAAAAAAAAAAAAAAAAAAAAAAAAAAGTTTGTATACAAATAAGTATGAGTAAAGAATAAATCCATACTCAAAAATCCACACAAACACACACACACACACACACACACACCACCGGAGCCTAACCCGGCAGGGCAAAAGGGGACACACCCAGGACGGGACGCCAGTCCGTCGCAAGGCACCCCAAGCGGGACTCGAACCCCTGACCCACTGGAGAGCAGGACCCGGTCCAACCCACTGTACCATCGCGCCCCCCTCCACATAAACTTACATGTTAAATTTCATTGACTCATTCAAGTATCAGGTACAGTTGCTTCTGCTATAACACAATTCAAGTGTTCCCATAAAATGTTGAACTATGGAAAACAGTTCAATGAAAATAATGGGGCTTATGAGAAAAATGGTGTTTAGACACGCCACTAATGTAAACAAAGCATTAGCAATTTTCATCACCATCCTAATAAAAATGTCAGCTATGTTAACTTAAAAGCATGTTAAAATCCTAATAAAGAAATAGTACAGTAAATTTTGGACTTCACCTTTACTTTTGGATGTAGCTTGAACGCAACACTAACTGCTTTAGCCAGTTGAGTGAACAATATCATGTGCTGTCATTTTGTTAAAAACGGTTTATAATAGTTTAGAAGTTTTTCTTCAAATGTTAAAGCTTTTCTTTTACGCTCACCCCATGACATTTTTCTTTTACGAAATTAAAATAAAATAAAATAAAAAAAAAAAAAAAATATAGGGAAAATTGCAACAAACCACACAAATCAGCATTTCCAAAACAAACATGAGGGGAGAGATGTAAATCATGTATATTCCTCAAGTTTAGTTAATTTACTCAGTGATGGATAAACAAACATGAAGGGGATGAAATCGTGTATAAGTCAAAACAAGTTTCTCATTATACTGACATCATTCCCGTTTACCAACTGTGCCAAGCTGCATGCGTAATGAAAACTCATGAATAGTAGAAGGAATGAATTTACTGAAACAGTAAAGACCAAATTCTCACTTTCATTTGAAAAAGTATAACCATTAAACATAAAATCATTAACACACTCCTCACAACCAAAACATCAAATCATCTGCACCTTAAAGATCTGTCAAAATCACCATTTATACAGGGAAGCATGGTAGTGGCAGCATCATGGTAATGGGGCTGCTTTTTCAAGAGAACTTGCTTCAGTCTGCTAAAATACTGACTCATGGGAGATAATGCACTTCATAGCAGTACAGTGATCCCAAGAACAAGGCCAAAGCAACATTGGAATGATTCGAGAACAAAAAACTGAATGTCCTTCAGTGGACAGGACAAATCAAAACCCTGATCTCAGACACACTTAAAATCTCTCACTCCTTCAAAAACGTTAAATAAAAACGTACATGCATCATCCGAGCAACCCGAAGAACCAGTAACAAATATAATTAAGAGAAGCAAGTACAAGCAGTATGCAATACAAGTACATACTTGCTCCTAAAGAATCTGACCTGTTATTGTTCCAAACAATTATTCTTCCAAATATTAATGTACAGGTATTGAATACTTAGATACAAACAGCACAGTTCAGTTTTTGTTTTTCTTAATATTTTAACCCAAAACAATTTCACTTTAATTTTTACTTTCAATATTTTGAAATAAAATAGAGATTTTCACAGAATTTACAGTGTACAGCAACTCGGTACAAGAGAACTGGTATATGCCATTCCAATTGTGAAATACAGAACTGACTGTATTACCGATAACTATTTGAACACATCTAACTGATCTGCAGCAGTGACATCCTTAGACCATGTTTATGGCTAATAAAGATCAAGGAATTTTCACCCTTTCTGCAGAACCAAAACCAAGTCTATGCGAACCTTACCTTGGGAAGGTATTCAGGGAAATACTCGCATAGGACAGAGAAGGACTTCCCATTGATGGCCAAATGATACTGAACACCAGTCTGATAGAGACCCTGTGGAAAGGAAGTATAAGGAAAACAGTTCCATTCTGTTGCTTTTGATAGTTTGTAGTACATGCAAGATTAACACTGTTGCCACCTGTGCCAATGGATTAAAAGACAAATACCTTCATCAGAATTTTGTAATTAACTTAGAGGTATATCAGAACAGTGCACTGTACCTTACCATGCATCTATAACATGTACTTACCTGTGTAAGACCGTCTTGTTCAGCCGCCCGTGAGCTTTCTCCTAGGTGGAATCGTAGAGTCGGCTGAGAATGATTCCCAGGTGGCGTTGCATGCACATAAATGACTCTTTCCTCTGACTGCATCATCCCACAAGTCCGTGCCACATTCACAGCGGTCAGGATGTTGTCACCTTTGGAGAGTGCCGAGTGCGTGTAGTGAGAGGGGTTGCAGAGAGTAGAAATACGGTGACATTTATACAAAGATGTTACTGGGAGTGTTCACTTAGTTACAACAAGGTCAGTTAGAGCTAGGACAAGAATGCTACAAAGAGGCAGCTGTTCCTTCCCATATCTGAGAGCACAAATTCCATCAGTGAAAATCGCTGCCTTCTTTGTTGCCTATTCTCATGTGTTCCTCCCAGTCTCTCACCAGTGACCATGACCGTGCGTAGGTGTGCCTGCTTCAGAGTGCCGATGACACCCGCGCTTTCAGGCTTAACCTGGTTCTTCATCACCAAGAGACCCAGGAACCGCAGCGAGCTCTCCACTGTCCCCCTGGAGACAGGATTACAAGTGCACCATGTCATTGTGTCACAGTATGTGTATTAACTTCAGATGAGTGTTTTTTATCTGTACTGTATGCTGTTTTCATACCAGCGGAGCCATTATTTTTATTCAGTAGAACCGTTGAACACATCACATGTTTAAAATGAAACTAAATCAAATGCTTTGATTAAAATATTTGCTGTGTTGTTAAAGTAGTTTTGTACAGGGTGATTAAAAAAACTAACATTTTTAAAAAACTTATTACTGAGCAGCTAAGCATCATTGGATCATGTGGTATGTACCAAATTGCAGTGTTACCCTTTTCCCCACATTGTGAGAGGTTGTTTACACTACATGTTCATATGGTACTTTGTTATTGAGTAATACATTTTTTTTAAAGTGTTTGATGCTTTTTGAATTCCCCTTTATTGCGAGAAATGCCTATCGCATAGTGGGAAAAGGATTAATTAAAAAGTTTGTGCTTCTTATACTGAATTTAGTTATTATTCCTGTAAAACAAAGTCACAAATCACAATCTTTTTTTAATATCAAGCTCGGTGAATTTACAACTCAGCTGGACCAAAAGCAGCATACAGTGTCACCGATATCAAAAACCACTGCCCAGATGGTGTCAGACAGACACGTGTCTCAGGCTAATTCCAGTGAATCTCATGCCTGACCTCTCAATGGTCTTCACACACGACTCGTTGAGGGGTTTGTAGGCCAGTGCCAGCACCCTGAACCCTTCGCTTGCAAAATGTCGCAGTGTGTCTGAAAACTGTGCAGGTACTACATGAAAAAGAGAAAAACAGAATCATCTGTTTTACTATTATTTTAATATTAAAAAGACCACAACTGTGAACAACTGTTAGGGCCCAAATTTCCATAACTGCCACAATATTTACCCCTGGTTAAAAGTGTGAAATACATGATAACCTTCACTTTTCCTTATAACCCTCTGTATATTAATTCCATATCTTACCACTGTCCTTCACGCAAAGGCTTGCCACCATCTCTGGGGCACCCTTGAGGAACACGAGAGCATTGCTGCCCCCCAGACCCACAGTCACCACACTCATCCTCTGCAGACTGGAGGAGAAGGGGAAACGCTGCACTATAGCCACTGGCTCGCTGATGGACTGTAAGAAGATGTACATACATTATCCTTAAGCACAAAACAAAAATAACACAACCCATTTGCAATGAAGCACTAACACAAGTAACTCACTCAAAGTCTTTTTACATCTTCCAAATATTATATATACTCTGTGTGTGTTTATGATGTGTGTGTATGTACAGCTTAGCCTTATTCAGAAACATTGGAGAAAGCAGTGCCACACCATTCCCCTGGAGGGTTACCCACAATGCCAGCAGGCTGGAGTTCAGATGCAGGGGGTCTCATCACTGCCAAGACTCGAACATTCCCAAACTCCATCACCATCTCCACTTGCTCCTCACTTTCTGCAGGCTCTTCCAGCTCCTGGAAGTGCAGGATTGAAGGCAGTCAAAATACACCACAGATAGTGTCCCCACAAACTGAATTTGTGTTCTGCACATAGGTTACAACAGCATGGTAAATTTTCAGTTATTTATACAAACTTTTTTGCATCACCACAAATGCATCTTCGCCTACACATTTTAATCCACATTTTTGCAAAGGTACAGAGCTTGACAGAATTCCCTGGGCAACCAGAGCTAACCCTCACCCAGCCTGTGGATTCAATCATCTTGAGCTCTAGGGGGTCTCCCAACAGCTGTCCCTCCAGTAGTGCCACTGAGTGACACGACGCCAAGGCGGAGAGCAGGGGTCCTGGGGGCAACAGGCGAGGGTCTGGTACGAGCTCAGCAAAACCTGACCCGCTGCCTTCCATGATACCCCACACATCTAGACCCTCCTCGGTGAGTGTGCCCGTCTGGGAGGACGACAGGCATAAAGGAATAAAAAGGGCACCAGAAGGAGCAGTGAACAAGTGGAATCACTGGAGTCATACCCATGAGATCCAGTAAATATTCAGCTGTGTCAATTCGTAAACAATGATCAGCACAGCATAAAAATAACTACTATTATTAAGAACAACACAGAACAAACACTGGATGCCTTCACAAGACAGATTGGTACCTAAGAATAATTTTATGTAAATGATATTCTTTTGTTCACAGCAATTTGGTAGTGAACCTGAACATTGTCCTCTCTTGGCAGTTATTGTCCAGGGAGAGAGCACATCTCATATGCTCACAAAGCACATCTGTAGCCTCGCCGCAGCCAATCACCTTGTCGAAGCAGAAGACTGAGACCTTGCCACAGACATTGATGCGAGGCGGGCTGATGCAGAATACGCCACTCTTCTTGAGGCGGCTCTGAGCATAGATGGTGCCTGTTGTCATGGCGGCTGGCAGTGCAGGGGGCACCACGATGGTAACGATGTCCAATGCACGCACCAGCAGCTCAACCCACGTTGTCTGGAAACAAGAGAAAACATGGGACATGGCACGAGGCTGTGGACCAACTACCAACGAGCAATGATCAGGTAAAATCATGGACAAGCTGGAGATGCACCAGGAAAGGGAAATCCTAAGAGTGTAAATGGCAGCAACAGTCACTGCAAAGAGAAATGACAGAGGGAGCACCACATGCTCCTAGCAAGTAGGAGAAATTTTTTTTTTTTTTTTTTTTGAAAAAACAGTTTTCAGCTATTGATGCTTTTTTGTGCCACTTAAGTCATTTTCAAAATATGGCTGCCCTTTGGTCAAAAGTCTATGGTCAAAAACTTGTACTAAAGAGCAACCAGTTCAAATCCAATGAAAGACCTGTTGTACTACATTTAATTATTGGATTGTCCTCTCTTTGCACTATTATATTGTATCATATCGTTTTTACACCATTGTACTTGCTGTACTTACTGTACCATTTTTGCACTATTGCACTGTATTGTTTTTACACCATTGTCTTGTTTTTATACTGTTGTATTGTCTTTGCTCCTCTGGACTGCATTACCCTATATTACCTAGTCACTGGGGATCAGGAAGAACCACCTCCTCACGGTGACCCCCGGGCAACGTCCCTGACAGCTAAGCGCTCTTCAAATTGATCAAACTGGTCTCACTACTACTATGCAAGCAACTTCACAAAAAAAGAAAAGAACTTTGCTGAGAAAAGCCTTCCAAGTCTTGACCGGCCCAACAGCTCTACAACTTAACGTTGAAGGACTGACACCTGCCAAACGTGACATCATCAAGCAACTTGCTACTGAACACATTGCAGTTGCAATCTTGCGTCAAGAAACACACACCAACTCCGATGATCAGGTGAAGATACCTGGCTTCAACATAGTTAAAGCTATACATGAAGAACTTCATGGTATAGCCACACTAGCAAGGTCAGATGTACAAATTTCCAACGTGACAACTTCACCAAGAAACAACAATATTCAATGTATAGTTGCACATATCGATGGACTCAAATTCGTGAACGTGTACAAACCACCGAAAGCGGTTTTTACATCTCTCCCAGTTTTTAGCCACCCAGCAATATATGCTGGCGACTGCAATTGTCAAAACGTCAACTGGGGCTACTGCAATAATTCAGCCTGCGGAGAACAACTAGTCAAGTGGGCATCAAATGCTGACCTGCAACTTCTTTATGGCAACAAGCAAACAGCCAGTTTTCACTCAGTAAGATGGAACAGTGGCAAATCCAGACTTGGCTTTCGCTACTAAATGTGACAACCCACAAACCATAAGCCCAACATGAACAGTGTTGGGTATTTTCCCAAGATCACAACACAGACCACCTATAATACAACACCTGCACTGATCACGCCCACACCAAGCTACCCAGTTAATCGTTGGAATCTGTGGAAAGCCGACTGGAACAACTTTACCAAGGATACTGAAGAAGCTATAAGCAGTCTCGAAGAACCAACTACAGGTAACTTAAATGAATTATACAACAAATTCACCAAAATTATTATGGAAAAAGCCAAAAAGCACATTCCTAGAGGTATCAGAAAACTCTTTGTTCCCAGAAACTAATGAAGAAAAACAAAGCGCAGCTACCAAACTAATTGAGCACCTAGACAAAAGCAGACAAGACCACCGAAGAGAAGCAGTGGAAAGCATGGATTTCTCACATTCTAGTAGGAAAGCATGGACAGCCATCCATAGACTTACTGGCACAAGGAAAAAGACAAAAACTAATAACTGTTGTAAGAACATAGAACACTCACCAATGTGCCACCTTTTGTAACTAGAGTTGGACTGTTCCCGCCAAGCACACTGGCACATTACTTACACTGTCACTTTAAGCACTCTCAGTTTTAAGTACTCTGGCTGTCTATTGTTACTTATTGTTACTGTTATTTATTCTTATTGTTTTGTGCAGTATTATCTATTGGTTTTTTGTTCACAGTCTGTGCAGAAGCACTCAAAGAAGAATTTCATGGTACTTGTACCTATGACAATAAACCTTGAAACTATTTAATCAAAAATGGCAAATTTGCAGAATGTGATAAAATTTTTATCTATAAAATGCTCAATAAACTAAAAGGAGAGCTACACAAACCTTCAGCAGATATGGGCCTATATCAAGAATTTTCCCCTCAAGAAATGGATATTGCAATGAAATGCCTCAAACCTGGTAAAGCTCCAGGTCCAGACGACATACACCCAGAATTTATCATAAATGGTAGCAAACAGACCATGAATTGGCTTATGACATATGTCTTAAAGAAAACAAAATTCCTAAAAGATGGCGACATGCAAAAGTGCTTGGGATACTTAAACCAAATAAACCACCAGAAGAAGCTAGTAGCTACCCACCTCTCAGCCTGCTGTGCATCACAGACAAACTATGAGAGATTAGTCTATAATCGTATCCAGCCAATAGTCGACCCGCAGCTGCCGGATGAACACGAATGACATTGAAGAGAAATCTCAAAGGCCTAAAAAGCAGCGCTGTGTTTGTTGAGCTGTCAACAGCATGCAACACAGGCTGGCACAAAGCTCTAGCACTGAAACGCTACCAAAGAATTCCAGACAAGATATTAAGTTTATACTAACTCCGACAACCAACCGAAGCTTCACAATGACAGTAGGGAAGGACAGCAGCAAGAAAAGTTTCCTGAAAAACAGTGTTTCCCAAGGATCGGTTCTTGATCCCCTGCTGTTCAACATATATACTGCTGATATACCAACAACAGTGTCCAAGAAGGTCATCTACGCAGACAACATTGCTTTATTAACTGCAGCAAAAAACTTCAGAGAAACAAATGATATTAAGTTCTGATTTTTTCCAAAACTGGAGACTTCAGCTCAATGCCAATAAGACTGTATGTAGCTGCTTCTACCTCACTAATGTCTTAGCAGACTACAAACTGAAAGTTACATGCAAAGGGAATGCCATTCCTTCAAACAATTTCCCAAAATACCTTGGAGTAACACTTGACAGAACACTCTCTTACAAACACCATTTAGACCAACTGTCAAAGGAAGTAAATGCAAGGAACAACTTACTGAAGACTAGCTGGCCTCTCATGGAGAGCAAACTTCCAAATAACCTCAACAGCACTCGCATACTCTGGAGCATAATACTGTGCACCAGTATGGGGTAGCAGTGTCCACAATAAAAAAAAGTAGACAGCGCTTTGAACACCACAATGAGAATTCTATCTGGTTGCATCCACTCCACGCCAACAAATTACCTACCTGTTGTAAGCGGCATACTTCCTCCTGATATCACGAGAAATGTACAATGCACAGCATTGACAAAACACTCCTTCAACGATGAAAGCTCATTGCTTTACAGTCACCTAACCGCTATTACCTCTGGCCAACAAAAGCAAATCCGCCTGAAATCTCGAAGGCCATTCCATCGGTGCGTGTGGCATGTCACCAAAGGTCTGGGCGGAAGCTGAGTGTCAAAAGCATTGGACAAAGGATGGTGACTCATGGCTACACAGATTAATCCCAGTGCCATCCTCTGAACTGCCTGGAAGTCAGCTACACCGACACTGCTGGGAGCGCCTAAACCGATTACGCATCGGCCACGGCCGATTCAGGGCGCACATGTAGAAAATGGGACTAGCAGACAGCCCTGGATGCCCATGCGGAGGGGAGCAACAAACTGCAAAATATCTGCTGGATCACTGCCCCACATACACACCCACACCAGTGGATTTGATGAACATCGATGATACAGATGATAAACTTTGGCTACATGCAGCCAATTTTACAGCTTAAAGCTTGCCCTATGTTGATAAAGATCTGCTTTTAATCAGATGATAAATAAATAAAATAAACCTAGTCACCATATTGTTTTCCTTCCAATTTGTTTACAACCTTACATCGCCCTCCACCTGTACAGTTTGTTTATAACACTCCACTCCTCCATACTCCCCCAGCCCCAATGTACACTACTGTAGGAAAAGAGAACTAACACAAAAGTTTTCATTTGCTAAATACACACACAGACACACTAAAATTAAGAATATGAATCTATGAGCACTATGTAAATTAATAAGCAACTGACACACACACACACACACACACACACACACACACACACACACACACACACACACACACACACACACACACACACGTGTGCAAGGAGTAGAAGAGACTTGCCTTGCTCATGCTCAGGACCACGATGCTGTAGATAGTACCCGCCAAGGCTGCAGTATGCAGGGATAAAACAAGATTTTGTTGATTTCGGGAATTAAAATGAATAACAAATATGCACTAGCAGACAGACAGGTGAAAATGAACACACTTAGAAAACTTTCATATGTACATACATTAGAATTGACATAACCAGAGATTGGACTTGATTTTTTTTCTTGGCCTTGTGTGTTTTTTTTTCAGGTGCACAAATCCACATATTTTTGTTGGTTTGTCAATGCCTAAATGAGCCAGACAAATAATTCAAATATGCTATTATAACAGTATAAAATACATAATTACACTGCACTGACCTCCCAGTTTAATCACACAATAAATATGGGAACCTAGTGAACTGGGCTGATCAAGACCACTGGATCATGGCTTCTGTTTGCCCTCAGGCTGGTTATGAACTGTCTACCAAACTGAACTTATTAGGTATAGATACCCCACAGAGGTTGACTGTAACAAACCAGAATGCCCAGGAGGGGTGGGCAGCCACTGACACTTAGACCTCTAGGAATTAGTTTTTTTCCTTTTTATGGACAGGGAGGTTTTTTTGTTTTCCTCTCCTCAGTTTCCAGCTGGCTTACTTCTGAAAAGTAGACCTTTGCTTTCTTTCATCACCAGTGTGTCACCATATTTCCTCTATTGCTGAGCTCTCAGAGTACTTCATAAAAATAAACTGAAATAAACTATGCCTTAGATATAAGATGTGCCATGTACAATAGTTACTGACACAAAAACCATAGCATTATGTAAACTTACCCAGAATTCCCAGGATAAGAAGGAACTTCAGTGCATCCTGGTAGAAACGGAAACTGATTGGCTGAGGGTAAAGGATGGAGTTGATCAGGCTACCCTTAGCCGTAAAAAAACCTGTGATGGAGAGAAAGAGCAACCAGTTCATCCTTTAACAACAGGAGGGAAAAACATATACATTGGTTATTTTTAAAGGACTCTTTTCCATTAAGCCATTTTGGTTTAGAGTCCATACCGCAGAAGTGCAGCACATGAAAGTTGCAAAGGGGCATATCGACCTCTCACCTGTGCGTGTGACAACAGCAAGACCCCCTCTGCTTCCCTGGCGCCTCCCCTTGGCCTGGATCACTTGTGTGCCACAGAACAGGGTGTGTCTGCGATGAAAGTCAGGACTATAGGTGTCTTCTCCGACCGGCAGAGGGGTCTTCATAACAGGTATGCTCTCACCTGAAGAGGTGAAGAAGAAGGGTGGGAGAAAGTAATTTTCCAACCACAATATGCCTTCCATCTTTGATTCCGATTTACTCATATATTTTAAGGTCCATCATATCAGGAAATTACTATATAGATGCTTCAGTATTCCCAAGTATAAACAGTACAAGACTACACACTAGCACCGACCAGTCATGCAGTGTTTAATGCCTGCATCCGGAGCTTATTTTTTTAATCTATTATCAACCCTATCCAGGTGCCACCGTCAGTCCAGGAGATAGGAGTGTGGCCTGGGCCCCTACATGCCCCACCTTCTTTCATTTATGAGCCGCTCAGTGTTTCATTAAAGTGTGTGTTCTGAACAGGTGGTTTACTAGCCCAAAACTGCATGTATTGTGTGTGTGTGTGTGTGTGTGTGTGTGTGTGTGTGTGTGTGTGGTGCAAGGCAATACTGTATAAAAGTGTGAATGACTGTAGGAAGTTTAGTGCAGTGTATCTAGTACTTTAAGTCGCCTTGGATGAAGGTGTCAGGAAAACACTAGTTGCAAATCATTATCAATATGGAGAGAAGCATCTGGTAAATGAATAAATACAAATGTGAAGTCAGCAGGGGGGCACAGTGGCACAGCGGAATGGGTCAGGTCCCGCTCTCTGGTGGGTCTGGGATTCGCGTCCTGCTTGGGGTGCCTTGCGATAGACTGATGTCCCGTCCTGGGTGTGTCCCCTCCCCCACCAGCCTTGCGCCCTGTGTTGTCGGGTTAGGCTCCGGTTCATCGCGACCCTGCTTAAGACCAGTGGTTTTTGCCTGTGTGTGTGTGTGTGTGTGTGTGTGGGTGAGAATTACACTGCTGATGTTGTAAGAGAGTAATAAGTATGATTTCCTGTACGTGAGAGCCTAGTGGTTTACACTGGTGAGTGAAGAACTAGTCTTCATGTATGTAAAAGGCTCACATGTCAACACACCACGTTCGCTTGTTTACAAACACGCCTCACCAGTCAGCATGCTCTCATTGACCATGCACTCCCCGACCAGCAGGGCAGCATCGCAGGGCAGCATCAGTCCCTCTGGTGGTATAAGGAGGCAGTCACCAGGCACCAGCTCCTCTGAGCTCACATTCTCCTCCTCTGAAGTGGGAGAGAGACAAAATATCATTCAGTGGTTGGTCAGGTGCCACTGGGGTGTCCAGGACTTAATGATACTTACCACCCGTGTCCCTTTGCACCGTCACTGTCACAACCAGGCGGGCCATGTTGCGCAGGGTTGTGCTTTGCTGAAACACAGCCACAGCCCACATCAGCCCATGTCACCTTTGCTGTATTTAAGGATTTTATAAAAACACACACACACACACACACACACACACACACACACACACACACACACACACACACACAGTGGCTTCTCCCAAGAGGGGTCGCGGAGAACTGGTGCCTAACCTAAGAACACAGGGCGCAGGGCTGGAGGGGGAGGGAACAAACCCAGGACGGGACGCCAGTCTGTTCCAAGACACCCCAAGCAGGACTCGAACCAATTAATGCAGAAAAACTGAGTGTAATATATATATACTATGTTTCTTCATGAGAGTTATGTGCACTGTAAGTTATAGCTGCAAAAGAGATGAATTAGTGCTGGCACACTGCCATACAGTATTAAAGATAATAATTAATACTGTAATTATTAATAAGTGGTTAATTAATTAATGAAGGGAAACCATCTTGCTACATTATGATGATCAATGTTAATTACTGAAATAATTGTGTCCATTTTAATGGAATTTGGTGACATTTCAGCTTAAATGGCTGACAATTTTAGAGCTCAGGGACACAATTTTTTAACATTGAAACTAATGGTAGTTACATATTATAGAGTATTCAGGAACAAATGAACTTTGTACCGCAAGGGAAGATGATTTGATATAATTTTCAAACATTTAATTACACCCATCCACACACACACAGACAAGGACATAGACAGCGTAAGTTACAAGTCCCATGGCCCGAGATGCCCCTCCCTCACCTTGCGAATCTCATAGAGGGAAATACTGATAGAGATGAGGGAAATGAAGAGGATGCAGGCTGCATAATAGTAGTATCTGTCAGACATCCATAGGATAATACTGAAAACCTGGAATATGTAGAAGGGGTTGAGCACCTGGAGGTGGCAAAGAGTAGACAGAAGGTCAGTTAGGACATGAGGGACCTCAGATGGCACTGCAACACCATATATGTATATACAGTATAGGCAAAGAGGTCCAACACCTCCTCAAGCAGCAGCCTGGCATAGGACTTGACTGGCACATCTATGAGATTCTGTCCATACACCTTCCTCCTGGAAAACAGAGAACATTGAAGATTTAATGGCAGTGGAACAGAATTGAAAATCGTAGTGTGAAGGCAGATGCCTGTTCTTGCACGAGCCTGTGCATAAGTGTATACATTTGCATACATATACATTATGTGTGTGCAAGCTTTTATGTTTGGAAGCGAGACTAACCTGGCACTCTGTACCTGGCGACTGAGTCCCCCTTGCTGGCGATAAAGGTCTACACACGTCCAGTCCTCACTGAGGACACTGAAGACAGAGACCACAGTGACATCATGCATCTTGTACTGCACTTTAAAGTAAGCATATTTTTCACACAATCAGGACACCAGCATTATCCAGAGTCCCCCAGAACACCAACCCTCTCTACCTGACAGGACAGAATGCACCTTTCTTCGTCACCCACATGTAACGAATCCCCTCAAACACAAAGTAGCGCAGCAACACTTTCTGAAAGACACAAGGTCAGCGTGGTCAACGGACAGCCCATCAAACATCTTGCAGAGCCTCCCAGCAGTGCCCCAATCTGCTTCCAATACCTGCTCTTTGTGAAGCTGCACGGTGTCCCTCCAGTCATACTCCTCGCCCTCAGGGACCGGATGCTCCGCACTAGAAAGGGACCAACAAGCCTGGTATTAGATTACTCCGCTGCGACAGAAAGACCGTAAACGAGAGCAGACACTCTGGGGCATACCTGTCCTCTTCCCACTCCTCTACTTGCACTTCTACAACGAAGCACTCACCCTGGGAGTTCTGCAGAGGGGGAAAAAGGAAACATGCTGACATGTCCAAAGACATGCTGTTCAGGTTCACCGATAGTGTTTGAGTGACAAAGAGAGTGTGTTTCACTGATGTATGGATGAGTGACCCACTGTAAGTAGTGTATCTAGCAGTGTAAGTCACCTTGGTGAATAAGGTGTGTGGGCTCATAGTAACACTACATGAAGTTCATTGGAAGTCACTTTGGAGAAATGTATCTGCTATATATTTAAAATAAATGGAAAATAAATAGAATGTAAATAAATACATAACAGAAATGACACCCCCAGCTTCCAAAATGGCAAAAACTTAAGGATAATATTTGACGTGACAATACAATTGCATATCAGTGCGCCAGAAGCACAGTATGCTGGTTTAGGGATGGGGGGTCTGGGATGAGGGTTAATCTCCACCAGTAAGGATAATGCTAAGTAATAGCATAGTAATAGCATTGTGTATCAATTTTTAGTCAGGTTGATGTCTGTGGGGGGGGGGAGGGGGAGACTAAAAAAAGAATGGATTTTTCAACTTCCTCAGTATACAGGATCCTTAAAAGCCAACCATGTTCAGTACTACCAAATGGAGTGGTGTTAATAAAAACAAATTTTTCTCACCCGTACGAGGAGTGTATCACACATGGCCAGGGGACACAAGCTGCAGCGGGCAAGAACTGCCCAGCGGGGCCGCCAGTAGAAGACGAGCAGCAACAATCCAGCAGAGAGCAGAGCAAAGATGCGGCACAGCCACATGCGCCATGGCACAAGCCGGTAACCCTGTAGGTCCTAGAGTAGAAAGGCAACAAGATGTTACCATGAGTGCAGGCAGCCCTCAGCAGAGGCGCTTTCAGACATGGAAACACACAAACATCGGTAGGTATAGGTAGGGCATCCCCAGGAGAACAGGGCAAAAACTCAAACTGTGGGGGACAAAAAACGGGTGGACAGAATAACAGAAACACCACATACAAAAGGAGTTTAACTACAAACGTACCTGCGAAGGGGAGTCAGATTAGGCTGATTGCAAGTTATCAGTATGTGTGTGTCAGCTATAAAAAAGTTTAGCGCTTTCATATGTGAGTTTTCATAGCAACAGTTTTCCGGAGAAGCCAAAGAGTCAGTGCCTGAATTGCAGGTGCCTCAGTCACAAAAACTGCTAAATTATAAGAATAATTTAAATTCAGTTCATTTTTATTCAACACTCTTGTCATATAGTGACAGAGTGCGCTGAACAAAGGAGATATAAAACAAAAATTTTGCTATACATTAAATTAGTACAAGAACTCTAGGTATTAAAGTTTAAGTAATTCAACTGACTGTGGAGGAGAGGAAAACAAAACACACCCAAACAAAAGGATAAGGAAAAACCTCTGGGGTTCCCAGTGCCACTGGCTGCCCATCCTCCCAGGTATTCGCAATAGAAAAAGGCTTTGAACGTTACTACACTCACTAGAAGCTAATAAGTTGATGAGCTGATTTTCAAGCTAAGATATGCACTTAATGTGCCAACGGGAACAGTTTAAAACACAATAGTTACACCTTCCCCAAACAGAAACTGCAGAGCCAACAGGAACAGCGGTCACAAGTCAAAGCTCATCAACAACACTTCACAGGATAGTTGATAAATGCCACAAAAGTACAGCCTCAAAAATTACCACAGAATCGAACTGACACCTGTGAGCCAGTATCAAGAAAAACTATATGTTGTGAGCGTCACGTAACTGGACTTTACCACCAATACCGAAAAACACATGACCTGATGTACGGAGCACAAAACCTCAAAACCTGAGCAATGTAAAAAAAGTTATATAGTCTGATGAGTCATTTTTCAGTCTATTTGCTACATCTGGAGAGGTATGTTTTTGGAGGTGGACAAAGGATGGCCTTCCACCTACAAAGTCCAATTACTAGGTTTACACATCGCTGAGGTTTTATGGGAAGTTCTAGTGTTCAGACTGCAAAGTAAAGTAGATTTCCACCTCCTTGACCCCTGAAAGAACTGGAGGCTTTTCTTCTCAAAGAATGGTGCAATATTCTACTAAACAGAGGTTAGAACCTGTATGACAGCATTCCAAGAAGGACAAAAACTGTTATAAAGGCAAAGGGTTTCCCTACCCCATATTCGGTCCGTGATATTCATATATTAAATGTTTTTTTCTCCACCCCCTGTAATGCCTTAGACAATCTTCATCCAACAAACCTTTCACACTTT
Organism: Scleropages formosus; assembly: GCF_900964775.1. NCBI lineage: Eukaryota > Metazoa > Chordata > Actinopteri > Osteoglossiformes > Osteoglossidae > Scleropages > Scleropages formosus. The sequence continues at coordinate 2,705,006 of NC_041830.1, read as the reverse complement.
GTTTCTGTTCACCTCGGTTCCTGTTGAATTAAAATCAGAACTGGTTGTTCAGGTAGATTGATGACTGTAAGTCACCCATAGTGTGTGAGTGAGAGAGAATGTGTTTCGCTGATGTATGGATAAGTGAACAACTGTGAAAAGTGCATCTAGCAATGTAAGTCACCTTGGGTGAATAAGGTGTGTGAGCTGTTAACAGTATAGTGTTCTCTGTAAGTTCCTTTGGAGAAAAGCATCTGCTAAATGAAGAAACGTAAATGCAAATCAAGTAACAGCTGGATTTCAATGCCATTGTCAGTATGAAACTTATGGCCAACAGCCACTGTAAGACCAAATGTAGTTAGAAAAGATGTACATAATACAGTGAGGTGTGTTGTAGTTACAAAAGAGATTTGTAACAGAAAAGATTTCAGGCATTCTAGGAATGAGGACTCTGCTAATGAAACACTCAAAAAAAGAAAGAAATACAGGCATCCCTTGCTTTACAAACTCTCCTTATCCAAAACTTTGGCATAATCCCTCTGGGTTTTTGATACCCAATTTTCAATTTATGGAACCAAAAAAAAGAATCTATATAACATAATTAACCAAAGCGCGTGTAAAGAATTTTGAAAGTTGCACCTCGCACAAGTAAAGCAGTAACACACTGTAGTTGGCATGTCTGCATCCAGACCTTTTAATCTGTTGGTGTTAGGAGTGTGATAGTGTTGATTTAAGAGAGTGGGGCATTATAGGAAGTGTATAATATTTCACAGGTGTTATTTAATTGAAAGATTGGGGAGCAGCAAAGCAATTAGCAACAGAAGTTATCAAGTTTTTTCCATGCTATTCATATGCATTTTAGCAGTAGTGCATAGTTTTAGGAAGTTGTTTACAATAAACACAAACGTGTTAAGTGGATTCTTGCTTGGTTTATTGCTCATTCTGTGGGGAACTAATTGAATTAAAAGAAAAAAGCAATTCTCCTGGGGTAGTAACTCCAGTGCTGGAGATTTGAGACACATGAAACTGCCCGGTAACAGGTTTAATGAACTTCTGTATTGTTTTCTGAGATGTGTAACTTTGGAGAAAAGCATCCACTAAAACAAATGTAAATGCAAATGTAAGTGAGGGGTTTGGCTGCAAAATGAGACAAATCCTTTCAACTGTTTTGAGAAAAACCTAGTTTTGTAATCCTAATATGCTACTTTGACCTGGTACAAAGCAAAAATCATAATAAACAGTTTGTGGGGATTCTATTTAAATCACCATATATTGAAGAAAATGTTGCTGGAATAGAAATTTGGAGAAAGATAATTGCTTGTTCATTTATTGCAAAATGACATAAATCCAGCAGCAAAACGCTACAAATACAAACATCTTTCCAACTTTCCTTTCAAACTAAATGAAACCAATCAAAATTTAACAAGTTTAATTAGAGAAACACACACGCACACACACACACACACACACACACACACACACAAAAACATTTTCTGAAACCGCTTGTCCCATACAGGGTCGCAGGGAACCGGAGCCTAACCTGGCAACTCAGGGTGGAAGGCTGGGGGGGGACACCCAGAACGGTACGCCAGTCCATCGCAAGGCACCCCAAGTGGGACTTGAACCCCAGACCCACCGGAGAGCAGGACCCAGTCCAACCCACTGTGCCATCACCCCCCGCACATTAGAGAAACAATACTTCAATAAAGGATAAAAATTAAAGCAATAATGTCACTATTCAATCATTCTCATAACTCATATTTACAAGTCACAGCCAACACTCCTTCATAAAGGAGTCCTACAGTCTTGAGCCCCACCTTGTCTGACCCAGGTTGAATTGTCAACACTTTAGCTTCAGAAATTTTAGTCTTTTGTCTTTTTAATTACTGACAACACTGCAGATTGAAACTCCTTTGCTGAATGTTTATGGAATGGATATCATATTTATGTTTGCTTTAGATTCACTTAGATCTAATGTTAGTTTCTTTACGCCATGTGTTCACAGATATCACGAAATACATGCGCGCGTGCCCACGCACGCCCGCACGCACTTTCAGAGCCGCTTGTCCCATATGGGGTCACGGGGAACCGGAGCCTACCCAGCAACACAGGGCGTAAGGCCGGAGGGGGAGGGGACACACCCAGGACGGGACGCCAGTCCGTCACAAGGCACCCCAAGCGGGACTCGAACCCCAGACCCACCGGACAGCAGGACTGTGGTCCAACCCACTGCGCCACCGCACCCCCACAATAAAAAATAGTAACTTTAAATATTAAAGCTCATATTTCATAAACATCATAAAGCTCAGAAATATTTCTATTCTCCCACCCCTTTTTTTGGCACTCCCACACTCAAGCACACGATTATCAAAGCTATAACAACGAAAGTGCTCTTAAATCTATTATTCTTTGTCGGTATTTAAAATTCTACTTTAAGACTATAAACCTACAGCTGGTCAGGAGATTTACTTACCAAGGCTGAATGAATTAGCAAAGTCATGCCTACGCACGTTAGTGATTGGCTACAACGATGACGACATCACCCTTTGGATTTATCTCGATTTGCCAAAGTGGATGGCTAAGCGTTTATCGCGGTTTGCAGAAAAGCTTAGTTAATAGGGCTCGTTTGATGTTGGAAATATTGCAATTTGTGAAATATTTTTACAGCTGAGGGAAAGAAGGCAACCTGATACATTTTACTGTTCGGCTGTCTCAGAAGTTATGGATATAGCGCTTAGCGCGTTTTGAGGTCAAATCCCTCAAGTGTTATATAGCATGCTGAAATCATATGCTGACTTATATAGATGTTTTGAGTTATGTAGATTCATATAGATTATTTGAGTTATACAGATGTTTTACAGTGTTCTAGTGATACTTTGGAGTTTCAGATGGGCTGGGAACAGATTGATTTTCCCCATTTAAAATAATGAGAAACAGGATTTCGGTATCCTAATTTTCAGTGTGTACACTTTCCAGGAAAGGAATAATTACGTAAATCAAAGTATGCCTGTATTAGGTTGGCATTCATCCAAGCTCGCCTGATATTTCGTCTTCCTGCAGTACATTATCTGCAATGTGATAAGCTGATAACTTGTCAACCAGCAAGTTTACGATGCCACACTCAACAGATTGTGTTTCCCATTCTGAGTATTTTCATAAATACCAACTCGGTCTTGCAGCTGCCATATTCTCCCATGGTTCAGTCATATCAGTGATACTGGTAGATGAGGAACGTACCATGTTTGAGATGGTACAGTAGCAGGGGTGGCCAGACCCGGCCAGGATGGGCTCGCTGTTATCTGCAAGACAAAGGCAAAACTTCAGATTCCTTACCACTCATAGACAGATGCGTTAAGTTTTTTTTTTTTTTAAATTTCTTAATATTAAGAAAATTGCACATTTTTCAGCAATGCAGCAATTACAGCACCAAATTTGCCTTTTCCCCACTACTTTTAGTTCTAAAATCTTGTAATAAAGAAATTGCATGACGATACAGCAGCACACAACTACAAAATTCAGTGACAAATGGTTGCTGGCAGAAATGACTTCAGGTACCACAGCTGAACCAGTGTGTTGCTGTAGGTGCTCCTCTGTTTATCCAGGGAGGGGTGCAAAGGCATACAGTCATAGTCCATGATGGACAGGAGTTTGGTTAGGGACCTTCACTATAGTATTTCCTCCATGGAGTCCAGCCCAACTACCAGGGCTAAGCCAGCCTTCCAAACAAGTTTGTTCAGTCTGCTGCCATCACCATCATGCACTCACATGTCAGTTTGCTGTGACACTCTTTCAAACCCCCTTTTAGACCCCAGATACACTTAACAGTTCTGAGCTCAGTCAGTGACTGCAACCACCACACAACAGCCAGCATGCACTTCAGCTGAACAGAAAGTGTCACCTTGCTTAATGGGTGTGCCAACAGCCCATGCGGGTGACCGGTTCCCAGTCCAAACCCAGACATTTTAACCCGTATTCTCCAGTTCACCTGCAAGACATCAGGCGAGGCTTAAACGACTTCCCCAGAAAGGGACTGAGAAGCATCAGGAGACACAGAGGCCATCCATGCCTATGTGCGATAAAGGAAGGCAGTTTGCGCAGCACAGCGTGGCACGACAGGGAGTGCACATTGGCAAACACACGCCGTGTACTGTAGTCACACTGTTGGCTCTTCCGGGACATCTAAACATACACCCTGCAGGGAGGCGCTACTCACTTACACAACCCTGAAAATAGAGGCATTGCTGGCTGGCTGCTGTATGTTACTGGAAAAAGCAGTTTAAACAGCTGGGTGCCTGAACTAAACACACACACACACACACACACACACACACACACGCACGCACACACACCGACTGGCAAGCTGGGCAGCCACGTGACAACGAGGAAAGGAACTCGAACCTGTTCTGCTCCTGTTCCCATATGACACGCAGCACATTGACCGCATCCTTTTTATTAGTACAGTACTATATCCACATGGCTTTTGCCTTTCGCTTTCCTTTCATGATGGTGCACTTTACACAACCCAGCTCATCCGCACACACCGAACTAACGAGACTCGTCGGCACGGAACTGCGACGCTCATTTCACACAGTTTTTCGCACAGCCAGGTTCCCGCTAAAAATAAGACTTTAAGTTTGGGGCATGATCTGGCAATTTTAACTCTTGATGAAAGTTAATGAGCCGTACAACTGTAAGTAAGGAGGTTATAAAATTACATACTGTCTCCTACAGAGTCGGGCAGATCGGTGCGCGATTGGATTGCGGATTGCGGATTTTCGACCACGTTCGATTCGCCCTGTACTATTACTACTACTGCATTAAAACTGACGACCACGAAAGATAGATGTGCGGTTGGACAAAAGCAAACGAACGTCTACAAATTACTGGACTTCATCTACGCCAACTCACTGTCTCCGCACCTGTATCCCAGTGAGATGTCCGCAGGTTTACCGCACCAGGCGCAGTGGGAGCGCTTTAGTTTACCGCGTTCGCCGTCTCTCGCCGCACCTTCTGAGTACAATGAACTGCCCTATTTTCGATAAAAACTGGCGCTTTGGGATACGTTTCCTCGCGGAACCGGTAGTACCAGTATTCGCGGCGCTCGTGTTCATTTAAGTAACACACACTGTTCAGACTCACCCGCAACGGCGGTGCCACGCGCTTTCTGACGCTTTCCGGATCCAAAGCAAAGGTGTGTGGGGTACAAGTGAGGTACAAGTGAAGGACTAACACCCGAGTTTACCTGTGCGCGCGGGCCCGGCCGGCAACCTGATCCCGCCTCTCGAGGTGCGCGTCCTTAACCAAACACCCTTCCGAGCACGTCTTACAAATATGGAAACATATCTTTTTGCAATCTCCACGTGTCTGTTTCTCTCATATGGCATGTATTCCACCATGCCAATCAGCATCAATATCAGACAACATGTCATCACTGTTACATGTCATATATAATTTTAGACTTTGCTGAAACATTTCAGCTTGAAAATTTGCAAACATGATCCTCCTAAAACAGAACGAATTGCAATCGCTTACAGCACCGTGAGGTCAATTTACAAAGCGTGAATTCTGTATAAAATTCTGACCAAATCTTGTTATACGCCAATAACAATGTATTATACATACATAACAAACCGTAGTACGCGATGTTTCCTGGCAGCGCTGTAAAACAAGCGCAAAGAAAGTTTTGCTAATATATCAGTGTATGTGCTGAAGACACCTGCAGAGGATGCAGTGGCAATACAAGCTGGTTGGCAGCAGCTATGGATTTCCCGTACTTAATAACATCACTTTTAACAATTAAATTTTTACAGTTTGAAACATTTTCAGGAAGAACACGAATTGAGTAAGGTCGCCAATAAATACTTAGTTGCGGAGAACGCTCGAGATTTTTTATTTTTTAAAATTAACTCTGATTTAAATTAACACGGTTTGCGATTTTTCTAATCAGGCATCAATAAACATTTCATCATTGCAATAGTCCCTTGCAGAGTGGACCTTTTAAGGTTTTATTCTCGGAAACACTGTTGGTAATGTAATCGTTGGCAGAAAACGTGAGGTTATGCCACAGCCACCTGCCTAATATTGTGTAGGTCCCCTTCCTGCCACCAAAATAGCTCTGACTCATCTAGGCATGGATGCCACAAGACCTCTGAAGGTGTCCTGTGGTATCTGGCACCAAGACATTAGCAGCAGATGCTTTAAGTCCTAAGGTGTGAGATGGAGCTGTCGTGGATCGGACTTGTTTTTCCAGCACAGCCCACAGACACTCGATCGGATTGAGATCTGGGGAATTTGGAGGCCAGGTCAACACCTTGAACTCTTTGTCATGTTCGTCAAACCAGTCCTGAACAATTTTTGCAGTGTGGCAGGATGCGTTGTCCTGCCGAAAGAGGCCACCGCCATCAGGGAATACCGTTGCCATGAAGGGGTGTACGTGGTCTGCAACAACCTTTAGGTAGGTGGTACGTGTCAAAGTAACATCGACATGAATGCCAGGATCCAAGGTTTCTCAGCGGAACATTAGCCAGAGCATCACACTGCCTCTGCTACCTTGTTTTCTTCCCATAGTGCATCCTGCTGCCATCTCTCCCCCAAGTAAACAACGCACCCAGCCATCCACATGATGTAAAAGAAAACGTGATTCATCAAACTAGGGTGCCTTCTTCCATTGCTCCATGGTCCAGATCTGACACTCACGTTCCCACTGTAGGCGCTTTCGGCAGTGAATAGGGGTCAGCATAGGCACTGTCACCGGTCTGGAGCTACACAGCCCCATACGCAGCAAGCTGCAATGCACTGTGTTCTGACACCTTTCCATCATGGCCAGCATTAAGGTTTTCAGCAATTTGTGCTACAGCAGCTCTTCTGTGGGATCGGACCGGACAGACCAGCCTTTTCTCCCCACGTGCATCAATGAACCTTGGGCGCCCACGACCCTGTTGCCAGTTCACTGGTTGTCCTTCCTTGGACCACTTTTGGTAGGTACTAACCACTGCATACCGGGAACACCCCACAAGGCCTGCTGTGTTGGAGATGCTCCGACCCAGTTCTCTAGCCATCACAATTTGGCCCGTGTCAAAGTTGCTAAGATCCTTACGCTTGCCCATTATTCCTTCCAACACATGAAATTCAAGTGACTGTTCACTTGCTGCGTAATACATTTCACCCCTTGAGAGCTGCCATTGTAACAAGATAATAAATGATATTCACTTCACCTGTCAGTGGTTTTAATGTTGTGGCTAATCGGTGTATAGATTTGTACAGTTTACTTAGGAAAATAGGTCTACACAGGAGCACACTAAGGCACAAACTGGGTACAGAAAATGCGGCAAAATTTGTGGCGTGAGCAAGATCCGACTTGGGAAAAGCCATAATGTTGTGTAGAGCTGCAGAGACAGTAAAAACACAAGCTAAAAGCACTGGTCGGTGATGGCACGTGCACCATGGACACATTAAAAAAAAAAAAAAACAGGACACATGTTAAAAGACAAAGAATACATATGCTAAAAAAAGGATTCAATCAAAAATAAAAGTGATACAGAAAGTGATCAGACGCAACTGTGTCGCCGAAGCGGAATGCAATTCAAAAAGTGACCAGCTCCTGGAAAGACTTGCCAAAAATGCAACAAACGTAATTGTTATGCACAGTGCTGTAAGAGCCAAGGCAAACCACCAGGAAAATGACGACGTGAATATTTCTAAAATGGATTTCAAAAGTTTGCAACCCAGACTGAAACTGCACGTAGCCAAAGTGAAAGTGACAGCATATGGAGGTGCAGACATATCCATGGAATGGAAGTGCATAGCTAGGCTGTCTTACAAGAACAGAGTACATCCTTTCATTTACTGTAGTACAGAAAGATTTGAAGGCACTACTGGGTTTGCTAGCATGCAAGAGACTGAATCTAGTAAAGAAAGTTCTTGTTGTACAATATTGGTCAAAAACAGACTACAATGAAATGATGGAAGAATACAGTAACTTGTTCAAAGGACTAGGTTGTCTGCCAGGAGAACACACAAGTTCAAGGTTTGTCATCATAAGTACCGTGTATAAAGTACTATGAAATTCTTGCCTGAGTGCTTCTCCACAGACTATTGACACCACAATAGAACTACACACACAAAAAAGCAATAAATAATGCCAATAACAAATAGCCAGAATACTTAAAAGTGACAATGCAAGTGATGTGCTTGGAGGGATCAGTACAAATTCTAGTTGCAAAAAGTGGCACGTTAGTGAGCGTTGAACACTCTTACAGCAATGGGGTAAAAGCTGTTCCTGAACCTAGCAGTGTGGGTTTCAATAGACCTGAGCAGCTTTCTAGAGGGCAGAAGATAGAAAAGTGCAGATTGACTGTGATCCTCCTTGATGCGCTTTGTCTTTGAGGCAGCGTGTGGTGTAGATGTCCTGTAGTGCTAGTAGCTGTGTGCCGATGATTTCCTGAGCTGTTTTGACCACCCTCTGTAGGGCTTTCTTGTCCTGTATGGAGCAGCTGCCACCCCAGGACGTAATACACCCTGTGAGGACGGACTCCACAGCACACCTGTAGAAAGTGGTGAGGACTGTAGTGGACATCCTGGCTTTCCTCAGACGACTGAGGAAGTGGAGATGTTGATGGGCCTTTTTGATGATGGACGCTGTGTGCTCAGTCCATGTGAGTTTTATAATGAGGGTGACCCCTAAGAATCTAAAGCTATTGACCCTCTCTACAATATCCCCTCGTATGTAGATGGGTGCATGAGCCATATCCTATTTCCTGAAGTCAGTCACCAGCTCCTTAGTTTTACTGACATTGAGAGACAGGTTGTTGTCCTGGCACCACTCTGCCAGGAGCCTCACCTCCCCTCTGTAGGCTGTCTCATTGTTGTTGGTGATCAGACCCATAATGGAGTTATCGTCAGCAAACTTTATAATAGTTTTGGAGGTGTGTCTGGCCACACAGTCATGTGTGAATAAGGAATACAGCACCGGGCTCAGGACATTTCCCTGTGGAGTGTCAGTGTTGAGGGTCAGTGGGGAGGAAGTATTTCTGCCAATCCACACACACTGGGGTCTGTTGGTGAGGAAATCCAGGATCCAGTTGCACAATATGCCACTCAGTCTCAGACAAAGTAGTTTGTGGATCAGCTTGGTTGGGATGACAGCGTTAAATGCTGAGCTATACACTTTAAAAAAAGTATTTGAGGTTTTAGGTACCTCAGCTCATTTTCCTAAGTCAGTTCAACTAAAAATTTGGGTTCACTTTAAATATCAAGTTTAACTGTTTCCAACTAATCAGTTCAATCAGAGTAATTCAGGCAACATAGATTTCTTAGCCGACTCAACTAATGTATGTGTGGCCCCTGCAAAAACACACAGAAAACCCTACAGAGCAATCATCCACTTCTATACAACACATGTGCCACAAGAAACTTCATTTTCTGATCACCAGTTCCCAAGGTCAGAACAAACTGTCACCCCTCTTGTATTTATCAAAATGCTTGTTAAGTATTTAACAGGTAAATGTTACCCAAGTTGTCAAAATGAACCTTGCAGCTGCAGTTTTTAGTCACGTTAAAAGCCAAAGATTGGCTATAAACAATTTTAGAAATTGTGTGATTTTAGCTACTAGTTAACATGGCTAAATTATGGATTTAAATTTGTGGCCCATTTCAGTTTGTCTTCTGTCATTGTTTTTGTGTATGAGACTTCAAACCAGAAGAGAAGAGCAGCTGCTTTGCTTGGACTTCCACATTACCTGAAGGAGGATCCCTATAGTGTTATCTGTGTCTGTGAGGTATGTGATTTGATTTGTGTGGTTCTTTTGATGGGATTTTTTTTAAACAAAAATAATTATGTCTTATTATGGCAACAATTATGGTCTTATCTGTTAAAACCAAGGACAAAACAAATTGTGTATTTTCAATGTATTTCTCCATTGGTCTGGTTTTTGGGACCAGAAATACAGCCTACTCCTGCAAGAAATTACATTGAAATATGTATTCTCTCATAAGTGACAGTAAATGCTTAATAAAAAAATACTCCATTATGTTCTGTAGACTTCCAGTTCGGCGGAGGAAGCTACGAAAGAAGTGGACATTGGCCTTCTCATTGTTGCCGAGGAAAGTGGAAGCAAGCAAGAGTTGCTGGAAAAAGATATTGTCGATGTTGCCATTGTACTGGAGGAGCACGTTGTTTTGTATGAGCTACAAGATGTTGCTAATGCCTTTGCAAAACTGATTGGTCTTCTGTACTGCCTTAACATAGACTATCCCAAGGAATTAAGTATTCATCTGAGGTAATACAAAAAGTATTCATGGGCATTGGTACTGGCAATTGTCCAACCAAAGTTAATAGACTGCAAAATATGATGCATGAAAACAAAGTGTAGTGGCAAGTTGGCCAAGTTACTAGCATCACCGTTTGGTTTTGTTTGCTTGAATTATACAAATGTTCATGTACTAAGATGTCATAATTCATCTTCTTTAAGTTCTGTTTCATCCAGATCCTGATGTCCTTTACCCCTGATTTACTTAGACTTTATACTTCACAATTTATGTTTTTACACCTGCGGTTGTTTTCGTGGTAAAAGCACAGTAAGGCACATTGCATTTGTGAATATTCTGAGTCTTATATACATAAATATCAAAAGGCCACTGTAAATTTTGAAATTAAATAAAAGTGCATTTTGAATTGTCTTTGATGTGGTAGCACGTAGCGGCCACTTTGGGTCCTTAGATATGGTGAATGTTATGTATACTCTACACCAATTGGGAAACTCTTACCAGAGATGTGTCGGAAACAATGGTGAACATGCCTATCATCGCCAACTAGTGTCTGACCGCAAGACCCTACAGCGAGTTGTAAGAACAGCTGAAAAATCATCGGAGTCCCTCTACCCACCATCAACATCTCATGCAAAAACCGCTGCATCCGCAAAGCCACCAGCATTGTGAACAACTCCTCTCGCCCCCTTCGGCCCTGTTGGCGTCTGGCAGGAGGTACAGGAGCATCCATGCCACCACCAGCAGTCTCCGCGACCGTTTCTTGCCTGAGGCAGTCAGGTTACTCAACACCCTCCTGCTGCCTCCCAATGCTCACCTGGCACAGTCAAACAGCGAACCCAGCATGACTCCATACATTACAAACTGCCTACAGTTCACAGCCCATGTACACATCCATGTCCTGTCCTGTGTATTTATTTACTGTCTTGTACTCCATTCTGTGTTGCACCATGGGCTCCGGTGAAACGACATTTCGTTCCACTGTATACAAGCTATATAGAGGAATGACAATAAAAACAACTTGAACTAATTTCATGTACAACTATTAGAAAATAGAAACTGAAGATGTGTGGGTAAATTATACAGTTCAGTTTGTTGGATGAACTATTCTTGATAGCCTAGCTGCCTTAAAAAGACAAGTTAATTCAATTTTACGGCAAGGTTAAGGGGACTCTTAATATCATTTTTGTCCAACTTGAACTCTCTTGTTGGCATCATTAAAAGAACTTGTTGATTAGACTTAAAATGTAAAGTTGATGGGAAGACTTTAATTGCACCTTGGTCAACCCAACTCATTTTTTCTAAGTTTAAAGAACTCAGACACACCCCATCAAAACTTGAACAAACTCAGATAGTCATATACTAACAACTGAAGTAGCATTTCATTGCAATGGGGGTCAGTGCCACTGGGTGATTGTCATTAAGGCAGCTCACTTTGTTTTTCTTCAGAACAGAGATAATGCTGGTGTTTCTGAAGCAGGTGGGTAAAGCTGAGCGTTTTTAAGGAGGTCTTAAATATGTCCATGAAGACAGCAGCCAGTTGCTCACTGCCTGTTTTTAAGACACATCCTGAAATTGCATCCAAACCAGCAGCTTTGCAAATGTTGACTTGCATAAAGTTTTTCTCACATCTGCCACAAAGATGGTAAAACTGGAATCACACAGCGCTGTGGGAGCTCATACTGGAAGGTCTTGTTTGTGAGCTCGAAATGGCTGTAAAACGCATTGGGTTCGTCAGAGAGAGACTCACCAGCACCTGTGAATGTCCGCATCTGTGGTTTATAATCCATATTTACACAGGGAAATATTGCTCTTGGTCTGAGGACCCCGTTTCCTCAAGGACCTGCGCCTCAAGTCAGCCTTCCCAGCCTGCTTAGTGACCCGAGGCCCAATACTAAGTGACAAAAGACATTCACCAGTCATTCACCCATATAGAAAAGGTCTGTGTACGTTGCGTTCATTGGTATTTTTTATTCGAAATTAGGGGAGGGGGGAGGAAAAAAAAAAAAAAAAAAAAAAGCTAATTACAATGCCTTTTTCATTTTTAAAACAAAAAACGAACAAACAAATTATGAATCAACTATGTTTAAAAGCCATTTTTTGCTCAAAATGTAAAATACTGAAAATATGCCTTATTTATAGTTTCTTGCCATCTTATTTTTTCACTTATTTCGCTTTGTGGTATTCTTGAACAACCCAGGTGTAAATGAATTGAAACTGCGCATAATCCATCAGTGGCTTCATTGAACGTGCTGTCTTCACTCGAAGTTATTCATAAGTTAATATGGATCACTAGGTGCTTTTCAAAAGCAGCAAGAGAGTGACAGTAAGGAAGGATGACATGTCCACCGTGTCAGAAACAATAAAAGCCATTTTCTCACTATTCTGCAACGTACACAGACCTAATGCACATTTTTTTTCCCCAATTTCCAATCAACAGAACTAATGAACGGAACGTACACGTACCAGAAAGGTACCGGCTGCTCTTCAGAACGAGCTGAAAGCAGAGTTGGACAGGATGGTAAAACTGAACATGATAAAGAAGACAGACGAACCAAGTTGGTATGTTCTCTGGTTATTGTAGACAAACAGAATGGATACCTGAGGATGTGCTTGGACCCTAGACACTTGAACCATGCAATAAAAAGAGAACATTTCAAATGGCCAATATGAGAAGAAATAATGTCACAGTTCGTGATGCCAAACACAAATTAGATGCATCCTCCGGATTCTGGTAGTTGAAGCTGGATGAAGCCAGCTCAAAACTATGCACGTATAACACTTTGTATGGCCGATATAGGGTCCTCGGACTCCCATTTGCACAGAATCAGGTGGTCCCCGATTTATGATTGTAAAGTAGAAAAAATCGTAAGTCAAACAAAGGTGAGCTGGCAATAGACATTCAGCAGAAACTGGACTTTGAATTTTATAACGACAACAACAACAACAACAACAACAACAAACCTGCTAATAACTCTGCTGTCTCCCCACTAATTGCAGGGCGGACAGCTGATGATATTTTTTGTTCACTTCATAGAAAAAATTCAGCAGCTGCTGACATCACCTCCACGTAGCACAGTAATTAGAGCTCCTGCTTTTGGACTGGAAGGTTGCCAGTCTGAATTTCACCTACTGGGAAAAACTGGGAAATGTCCCCGTTTTGCTCCAAATATTTGATAACATAAAAAAAGTTTTGATAGGTGATGCCTTTATGCAAGGAGATTATACTGTTGGGTTTACAAGAGGCTTACAATTGTGCATCCTGTTATACAGCAGGAAATTTTTCCTGTAACAAGGCATGATGGGTATAGTCACACTCTCACAGACATGCACCCACAAAGGGAAATATAAAAAGTCACCAATTCCCCCACTCACAGACAGTCCCTGACCTACGATGGTATTACGTTCCGATAAATCCATTCTAAGTCGAAAATGTAGTTAATACATCTAACCTACCAAACATCATCGCTTCATATCCTTTAAGATGGTTGAAATCGCCAATTGCAAAAGTCCAAGTTCACATGCGATGACCATTACGGGCTTGCCGCTTTTATGCTGGGCAATTATTTTGAGTTTCTCCTCAAGAGTGATTGCCCCCCTCCTCTTCTTCTCACCAGGAGCAGCAGACACAGATGGATGTTTCATAGACATGATGGATGCGCAAAACAACGTAGATACAAGGGGGTGTATCAAAAAAAAAACGACTGGCAACACAGAACACTGTAGAGAATTGGATGGGGATCTAGTGACCGTGTGGCAGACTGGGAGATGTGGAGCGCTGCCGCTGACCAGCAGCCCAGCTTCACGAGAGAGTATTATAGCGCATATCGCTTACTCGGGGGGGAATCAAAATTCGAAGTATGGTTTCTACTGAATGTATATCACTATCGCACCATCGTAAAGTCAAAGAATCGTAAGTCGGACCATTGTAACTCGGGGACTGTCTGTATTTGAAGTGTGCAAGGAAACCGGGGCATCATTTCTATAACAGGCTCCAGACTAGCGTGAACTAGACAGGACAAGAGTTTTGCAAAAACGGAGAAAAACACAGAAACTGAGTTTTATGGTTACTACTTTACTGAATGGTACACAACAGACCTAAAAAAATACCTATGGTCCTATTTCTTTTATAAATATCATTTTAAATTTTGAATTATGACCATTTAATTATAAATCAATCCAAAATCCCACCATTTGGTAAGTCACATTTACATATTTTGTTCATATTAAACAGATAAATATAAAAATTACCTTTATTTTTAAACAATTAGGATATGATTAATTTGAAATTTTCCAAAATCCTGTGACAGGCTTAGATGCTATTTTCTATACGGATGACTTCCCTGCTCTTCAGTGACCCAAGCAAATAAAAATAGAAGTAACAGACCTATAAGGGCAGCTCCTCTACGAGATGCAAGAGAGAATTCTCTGCCTGCAGGGCCATGCCACACATCCTTCTCCCTTTTACTAAACACTCACATACACGCAGTCTCTGGGATGTGTCTCACACACACCCTTTGCAGTACCTGCACAGATGAAACTCTCCAACAAACCCCTCACCTTGTTACGATCTGCACTTGATATGCACACTCCTGAGCAGCACGAGAGGGCTGACAGTTTGGCTGAGGTCTACCAATTAATATTTGCAGGTGCACAGTTTATTAAAAATAGCAAGGGGAAGTGCTAAAATGATGACTTAAATGAAAGCAGAAAACATGTATGAGAAAAGAGGAACAGTGACTGCAAGTCAAAACTTGCCAACAGTATAAGCGTTAAAAACACAAAAAACTAGTAGGAAATATTACCAAAAATTTGATTAAACACTTCTGCAATCAATCCTTCAAAAAAACTGCACACAAACAGACTCATATGTATTCGTAGGTAGGCTGCAATATAAATATGTTCATATTCATGCGCAATGTACAAAAACAGAGAATCTACAGAAGTGAGTACAGCCAGAGGATCTCCAAGCAGCTGGACAGCATAGTCTGGGGAGTCATCTGTTCCTCTCTTGCTTACATCCATAACTTCAAGCCACAATGTCTATGTTAAAAGCGTTAGGTCCCTTTTCCCAGGGCAATTCCTCTCTTCATCTCCAGATTGGACACCCATAAGTCCAGCACTACACACTGATCAGTACTTCTCACTAAAATCAAAGTCAACTTTATTGTCACTTCTACAATATGTTTACAACATACGCTGAAGTGAAATAGCGTCTCTCCTGGACCACAGTGTGACATAGAGGACAACATACACAACATATACCATTACTACTGCAGTACAATTCACAATACTAGCTACTAAAGACAATAAACAAAAATGTACAATAAAAAAAAAAAAAAAAAAAAAAAAAAAAAAAAAAAAATGTAAACAGATTTAAAAGTCATAATGCAAAAAAAGTGAGTTTTGCACAATAACGGTTTGGAAAAGAGGGTTATTGTGACCTAATGTAGGTCGATGTGGAAGGTACTAAAGAAATATAGCAGGATTCTGGTATGTAATGGGTGGTTATGGGTGGTACAGAGAGGTCAGGATCCTGACAGCTTGAGGGAAAAAGCTGTTGGACAGTGTGGTGGAGCCACCTCGTATGCTCCTGTATCTCTTTCCAGACGGCAGAGGAGGGTGTGAAGAGGCTGTGAGAGGGGTGTATGGGGTCACCCACAATTTTGGAGGCTTTTCGGGCGCAGTGGGCACGGTAGATGTCCTGTAAGCAGTGGAGTGGGGTACCAATGATCTTCCCAGCTGTAGTCACTATGCACTGTATTGTTTTGTAATCGGAGACACTGCAGTTCCCGTACCATGCAGTGATACAGCTGGTCAGGATGCTTTCAATAGTGCCACTGTAGAAAGTGTGCATGATGTGTGGTGGCGCACACACCCTCCTCAGCCTCCGCAGGAAGTATAGGTGCTATATAAAAAAATGGCTTTTCTTACAAAAACACAAGAAAAATTTCAAGAGCAACTAAAAATCATCCTGCAAAACATCAGCAGGATCTGTCCTTACCTCACAACTGACTCTGCGCAAATACTTGTCCAGGCCATGGGAACATCCCATGTGGACTAGTGCAACAGTCTCTTGTCTGGTCTTCCTGCTACTGCCATCAAACCTTTACCACTGATACAAAACGTTGCTGCCCGAGCTGTGTTTGACTTGCCAAAGAGTTTGCACGTATCGCCTCTGCGCATTTCTCTGCACTGGCTTCCCATAGCTGCCTGAATCAAAATTTAAGACTCTGGTTATGGCCAACACACTCAACAATGGAACTACTCCCAGCTATCTACAGGACTTGATCATTCGCTAAACGCTAGTCAGACTGCTACGCTCTTCCACATCTGCCCGCTTGGCGGTCCCACGCACGAAAGGTAAAGCACGAAGCTTCTCGGTTCTGCCTCCGTTGTGGTGGAACGACCTCCCCCTCTTGCTCAGAATTGCTGAATCTTTGTCCACACTTAAAGTCTTAAAACTCTTCTCATTCAAACTCATTTTGCCATGATCCCTCAAGTTCATGAAAGGTATAAATGTTCATGATCGTACTCAGATCAATCCTTTACAGAGCCACTCAATGTAATGTAAATGTTTATATGCATCTCAAAAAAGGAAAAACTCTAGGAAGGTGATTAGGAATCGGTGATATTCTGGTAAAGTTTTTTGCAGCTACTTGTGTGATGAATGTCAGTGCATATGGTGAAGGAAACTAACTGTACTTAATCACACATCTGCAGCTACCATATGTCTCTTTCTCCTAAGGTAATGCACAAATTGTATTTTCTATAAGATGTACGTCACTTTGGAGAAGAGCGTCTGCTAAATGAGTAAATGTAAAAAGTTTTGAAAAGAGTTCTTCTAAATTGTTTTTTTTTTTTCCCCCCCAAGAAATCCAGGTGGGTTACCTGTTGCTAGTATCTAAAGCTGAAACTATTTATAGGCAAAAAAATTTCCCACAATCAGCAGTCGTTTCATTTGCCCCTAAAAAGCATAAGGCACAATAAAATAACTTATAGTAAAGTTATTACTTTATAAAGCTTGATGGGTGTCATAGGAAACCTGTGACACTGGCTGCCATGGAATAAATGCTCTGAAAATTAAGTATTACATCTCCCCTCCAGTCACTAATACAATAAAAATGAAAAACCTATTTCACAGGGATGATGCAGGACCAAAAAACCTCTATCACATTCTAATTAACCCTCTGTAGCACGCAGGGGCGGTCAGAAGGGGGGGGGAGGTGGGGGGAGCCAGGGATGCTCCTGGTAGGGTCTCCCCTGGCGACCAGGTCTGGAGCGAAGATCCAGACTAACATGATCCAAAAAACTCCTATGGCAAATGGGAACAAGAGAACGTTTACCCTTCCCAGAATAGGGTCACCAGGACCCACCCCTAGTTAATGAGGTTACATTCCACGTGCTAAGGGCCAGTTTGTGCCTCGAGGGGCCACAACGCCACGCGCCACCCTGCCTCCTCCTGCTGCCTGAAAAACATCGCACCCCACCCTCATGATGGACCTTGCGGGTGGTGAGCCCCCATGGTCCCCCTAACACTACCTTTTTGGGCTGAGCTTAGCTGGGTTACGTGGGCTGCCTGGCCACCAGGCGCTCGCCAAGGAACACTACTCCCAGGCCTGGGGAAGAGCCAGAACTGGGGCAGGAGGTTGAGAGATACCAACTAGATATAGTTAGGCTCACCTCTACTCACAGTGTCGGCTCTGGAACCAAACTCCTCCATAGGGGGTGGTCTCTCTCCTACTCAGGAGTTGCACAGGGTGAGAGGCGCCAGGCAGGTGTGCGGATACTCACAAGCCCCAGGCTGGCTGCCATACAGTTGGAGTTTGTCCCGGTGGATGAGAGGGTCTTCACAATGCGACTTAAGGTCGCAGAGAGGAAAACCATTATGGGTGCTTATGCACTAAACAGCAGTTCAGAGTATTCGGCCTTCTTGGAGAGAGTGGGTGGGGTTCTGGACAGGGCCCCACCTACAGACTCCATAGTCCTGCTAGGGAACTTCAATGCTCATGTTGGCAATGACTGGGAAATCTGGAGTGGGGTGACTGGGAAGAACGGCTTGCCCGATCTAAACCCGAATGGTGAAATGTTATTGGACTTCTGTGCTAGCCATAGTTTGTCTATAACAAACACCATGTTTGAACACAAGGATGCTCATAAGTGTACTGGGTACCAGAGCTCCTTGGGCCAAAGTTCAATGATTGACTTTGTAGTTCTGGACACTCGGGTGAAGAGAGATGCCAAGCTGTCAACCGATCACCATCTGGTGGGGAGCTGGATCAGATGATGGGGAAAACTGATGGACAGACTCAGTAGACCCAAGCGTATAGTGAGAGTGTGCTGGTAACGACTGTCGGAGGACCCTGTCCCGAATGATTTCAACTTCCACCTCTATGAGAACTTCTCCCATGCAGAGGAGAAGGTAGAGGACATGGCATCTGAATGGACCCTGTTCAAAACCTCAATTGTGGAAGCAGCCAGGCACAACTGTGGCCAAAAGCTTGTTGGTGCCAGTCACAGCGGCAACCTAAGAACCCACTGGTGGACACTGGTGGTGAGGGAAGCCGTCAAGCTGAAGAAGGAAGAAGGCCCTTAGGGCCTGGTTGGCTCTGGGGACTCCTGACTCAGAAGATAAGTACCAGCAGGCAAAAAAGGTGGCAGCGGCTGTGGTTGCAGAAGCAAAATCCAGACCATGGGAGGAGTTTGGAGAGGCCATGGAAAATGACTTTAGAATCACATCTGCAACTACTATGTCTCTCTCTCTCTCCTAATGTAACGCACAAATTGCATTTTCACGGAGATGTACGCTGCTTTGGAGAAAAGCATCTGCTAAATGAATAAATGTAATGTAATGTAGAAAATTGTCTACAGACCTCATCTCAGAAAAGGAATATGAGTTTGGAATATAAGGAATATGCCTTTTTTTTAATTTATCACTTATCCATTATCCGGCCAATAGTTGAACCTCAGACTGAAGAGGAACAATGCAGATTCCATCCTGGCTGTGGAACAACGGACCAGCTTTTCACCCTCTCACAGATAACTGAGGGGGCATGGGACTTCGCTAATCCAGTCTACACATGTTTTGTGGACTTGGAGAAGGCCTACGACTGTGTTCCCTAAGAAATTTTTGTTGGAGGTGGTTCTCGGAGTATGGGGTACCGGGGCCACTACTGCGGGCCATTTGGTCTCTGTACACACAGAGCGAGAGCTGTGTCCGCATACTCGGCATTAAGCCAAGCCTGTTGAATGCGGGTGTGGGACTCCACCAAGGTTGTGCCTTGTCCCCACTCCTGTTTGTGGTTTTCATGGACAGGATATCAAGGGGCTGCCAAGGTCAGGAGGGCATTCTATGTGGGGGTTGGAAGGTGATGTCTGCTTTTTCGTAGATGATGTTGTCCTTTTGGCACCGTCACATGGATGCCTCCAACACACACTGGAATGGTTTGCAGCCGAGCGTGAAATGGTTGGTATGAGGATCAGCACCTCCAAGTCTGAGCCCATGGTTCTCTCATGAAAAAGGATGGAATGCCCCTTTCAGGTAAGGGGAGAGAATTTGCCCCAGGTGGAAGAGTGTATGTATCTTGGGGTCTTGTTCACAAGTAAGGGGAGAAGAGAGCGTGAGATCAGCTGCAGATTGGGAGCAGCAGTAGCAGTAATGCGGTCGCTGTACTGGACTGTAGCAGTGAAAGGGGAGCTGAGCCACAAGGCAAACGTCCCTACCCTCACTTATGGTTATGAACTCTGGGTAATGGCCGAAAGAATAAGATCGCGGATACAAGCGGTCCAAATGAGTTCGGACATCCGGGAGGAGCTCAGAGTAGAGCCACTACTCCTCCACATTGAGAGGAGCCAGTTGAGATGGTTCGGGCATCTGATCCCCACCTCCAGCTGTAGTACTCTTGAATAAGGTACTTACCCTAAATTGCTCCAGTAAAATTACCCAGTTGCATCAATGGATAAATAATTATAACCTCAACACTGGAAGTTGCTTTGGAGAAAAAAAAGCACCAGCTAAATGAATAAATGTATTTGTCACTCTAGATTACTTCCTTTCTTTTCTCATTCCACACTTTCAAATTAAAGCGCACTTACATATTTAAGGGAGGTATCAACATGGTGGTTCAAAACACAAATATTATAAAGTAAAAAAAATTCCAGTGAATCATTTGTCCTATTCCATATCTCATGTACATGCCTTCAAGGATAACTAGTCTTTGGACCATGGCAGCCTCACACAACCTGTGGTGCCAAAATGTCACATCAGACAAGACTTAAATTTTTTACAATTACATACAGATACCACAGAGGGGGCATGGTGGTGCAGTGGGTTGGACTGGGTCCTGCTCTCCAGTGGATCTGGGGTTCGAGTTCCGCTTGGGGTGCCTAGCAACAGACTGGTGTCCTATCCTCGGTGTGTCCCCTTCCCCTCCAGCCTTTCGCCCTGTGTTACCGGGTTAGGCTCCGGCTCCCCGTGACCCCGTATGGGACAAGCGGTTTTAGACCGTGTGTGTGTGTGTGTGTGTGTGTGTATACAGATACCGTTGTAGTATAGTACAACATTGTAATCTGATGGCTATGAGTGTTCCAACTCATGCTCACATAGTATAAGTACAACAACGTCTACAACTGCTTGTCCTGAGCAGGGTCACAGCAAACCGGAACCTCACCAAACAACACAGAGTGCAAAGCTGGAGGGGGAGGGGACACAGCCCAGACGGGAGGCCAGTCTGCCACAAGGCACCCCAAGCAGGACTTGAACCCCAGACCCAACGCACAGTAGGCCCTGCCCAAACCTGGTGCATGCTGCACCAATGCACTCCCCCAATAAGAAACAACTTTATTTAATGTAATGTTATACTTGATACATTGTGTCTTCTGGGCCCACCTGTTGCTCCTTACACAGAAATGTCATGTCATTAAATTTTTTAACTTTGAAACCTATGCAGTGTACACTTATTAGAATCTGCAGTGTGGCCTATCTCTCCAAATATACAAACAGATTTCTTTTTTAATAATAAAATCTTTAAAACACTTCACAGGTTCAGTATTTCTGAGAAAACACTGTTCCATTCAGCTGGATTTATGGAGCTATGCATTTGGGTCATTGTACTATTTATATTCTAATGTTTCAGGGTTTATGCTTAACTGAAGAAAAATATTGCTCTCCTTTCCAAGGCCATTTTGGGGCCTCTAGCCTTGAGTCAACGAGGCTGACAGCGGTTACATGTCTAACTTGCTCTTTTGCTGCTTTTGTCCTCCCCACATTCCTTCCAGCATGGTGACCATGTGAGAAAGTGTCAGCTGACAAATCGACCTCACCCCCCCCCCATGAGATGAAAAGGGAAAAGAGGAAGAAGGAACTGAGCAGGAATTGCCAACTGGACTGCACACTGTACATTCTCATAAATGGTACTTTTCTTCACTAAAGCATAGTACTACATACATTTGTAGAAGAGGAATACATGTATTCAAAATATAGTATATACAGTCATGTGAAAAAGAAAGTACACCCTCCTTGAATTCTATGGTTTTACATATCAGGACATAAGATGATCTGGTTCTTAGCAGGTCTTAAAATTAGGTAAATACAACCTCAGATGAACAACACATGACATATTGCACCATGTCATGATTTAACAAAAATAAAGCCAAAATGGAGAAGCCATGTGTGGAAAAACAAAGTGTACCTTATGATTCAACAGTGTGTAAAACCACCTTTAGCAGAAATAACTTGAAGTAATCATTTTCTGTATGACTTCATCAGTCTCTCACATCGTTGTGGAGGAATTTTGGCCCACTCTTCTTTACAATGTTGCTTCAGTTCATTGAGGTTTGCGGGCATTTGTTCATGCACAGCTCTCTTAAGATCTCGCCACAGCATTTCAATCGGGTTGAGGTCTGGACTTTGAGTGGTCCATTGCAACACCTTGATTCTTTTCTTTTTCAGCCATCCTGTTGTAGATTTACTGGTGTTCTTGGGATCATTGTCCTGTTGCATGACCCAATTTCAGCCAAGCTTTAGCTGTTGGACAGAGGGCCTCACATTTGACTCCAGAATACTTTGGTATACAGAGGAGTTCATGGTCAACTCAGTGACTGCAAGGTGCCCAGGTCTTGTGGCTGCAAAACAAGCCCAAATCATCATCCCTCCACCACTGTGCTTGACAGCTGGCTGCTGTGTTTGTTTTCCCCAAATGTGGGGCTGTGCATTATGGCCAAACATCTCCACTTTGGTCTTGTCCGTCCAAAGGACATTGTTCTAGAAGTCTTGAGGTTTGTTCACATGCAACTTTGAAAACCTAAGCCATGCTACCATGTTCTTTTGAGAGAGAAGAGGCTTTCTCCTGGCAACCCTTCCAAACAAACCATACTTGTTCAGTCTTTTTCTAATTGTACTATCATGAATGTTAACATTCTAACTGAGGCCTGTAGAGTCTGAGATGTAACTCTTTGGTTTTTTGCAATTTCTCTGAGTATTGCAAGGTCTGGCCATTGGGGCAAATTTGCTGGGATGTACACTCCTGGGAAGATTGGCAACTGTCTTGAATGTTTTCCACTTGTAAATAATCTTCCTTGCTGTAGAATGATGGATTTTAAGTTGTTTGGAAATGGCCTTATAACCCTTCCCCGATTGATTGGCAGCAACAATTACTTCTCTAAGATCATTGCTGATGTCTTTCCTCCTTGGCATTGTGTTACCACACACCTGAATGCTCCAGACCAGCAAACTGCTGAAACTTCTGCTTTTATAGAGGTGGTCACACTTGCTGATGATCAATTAATCAGGGGCATCTGATTAGCAGCACCTGCCTGCTATTTACCCTCTTAATTACTATGGAAGCAGTAAGGGTGTACTTAGTTTTTCCACACATGGCTTCTCAATTTTGGCTTTATTTTTGTTAAAAAAAATCATGACACAGTGAAATATGTCATGTGTTGTTGTTCATCTGAGGTTGTATTTACCTGATTGAGACCTGCTAAGGATCAGATGATTTTTTTATGTCCTGAAACTATAGAATTCAAAGCGGGTGTACTTTTTCACATGACTGTATATACAGATTTATAAATTCAGTATATGGGCATTGTTTTTACAGTATATATAAACAAACTGCACATAATGTATGTTACATTAATACATATGTCTATTGTATTGACTTTATAAATCATGTGATTTGTTGCATAACAATTTCTGTTTTTCAGATATACTGTATTTCATGCACTCTCTGATCCAACTTATGCTATTAACTTAAGTCTTAAGACGTGTAAGAATAAATCTCTGGAAGTTATGAACTGAACATATATTCAATCTGAGTGAGATCATGATGAAATCCATAAATCTGAGCGTGCAGCGGGAACAGGGACCTCTTGTTTTAGGGAGACAAAGCTTACATTTCAGTGTGAAGCTTCACGAGTGAGCAGTTTTTTTTTTTTCTTGTTGAGAATATTGGGAAAAGCAGTGCGATACGGAAAGTGAAACCGGGAGTCGGGACATGATGATCATGTACGAACACGAAGGGCTGAGGCTGCGGTGTGACGCGCGAGACGACGGGACGTAACGCAACACACAATGTCACCTCCTCTGCGAATTCCACCATACATCACATGTCATATCACACATACACATGTCACTTGTTACAGCAACCCCCACCCATACACAGCAAGAAAGCAGAGTGAGTGCAAAGATCGACGGATCCGAGGTTGGTGGTAACAAAATCATCAAACTGTCTCTGTGTGTTAACAAAGACGCAACTTTACAAGCCGCTGCCACTGTTTGTTTACTCAGGAGTGACTGGTAAACAACAGCCAGACTTCACCTTGGTGAAATTAACCATACGGAAAACAAAATCATGGTGCCGGCGGATTCACTTGGGATGCCATGGCAGTGAGGCTCCTCTTACGGGACAGAGCTGCTGACTGTTCTTGTACCGCTGCGATGGTGTCAAATAAGCCACTGAAACACACACGTACACGCGCTACATTCCCTTCCATGATATGTGTGTATGATCATGTGCTGTATGTCCACGCGCAGCGACGGTCGATACCTGGCTTCATGCTGCTCAATCATTCCTGCCCGACCGACTCCAAGACCCGCACTCCGCCGCCTGCGCTCTGCGACCACGTGACCTGCGCGCTACCCAGCGCCGAGCCAACGCTTTATCTGAGTGGGGGGGGGGGGCCTGCGGGCTATGACGTGTCGTGGCGCGAGGCATCGGTCTTCTTCGGTGGTGTTTCACTGGCGGAGGGCGAGAAGCGCGCGCTCTTTCTGCTTTGTGGACTGGGTTGCTGAGACTAAGGCCACAAACATCATGACAGCGTTTACACCTTAAATATTCAATCCAGTTTTTTTTTTTTATAGAGCACTCTTCTCACAGTGATACAGCGCTGAACAAAGGGATCAGACAAATAAACAAATAAGATAGTTGGCTAGACTTACTAGAGTACTACATTATCCATGCAGTTACCAAAGGTATAAGTATGCCTACCGGTCAATGGGGGAAAGGAACAAAAAACTGCCAGCTGAAAGTCAAGAGAGAAAAAAAAACCTCTGGGGGTCCAAGTGCCAGTGGCTGCCTGCCCCTCCCGGGAATTCTAGACTATTAAGTGAATTTACAACTAATGTAGATAAGTGTTAACTTGATGTCCCAGTTCACATAGGTATCTCTTGTCCATCATGGCAGGTGCTAACCAGCCTCAGTCAGTGTGGGGTGCTGGTATTATGGCTGGCCAACCTCATCAGGTCTTATCATAGGGAAACAATGCTCAGCTGGAAAGAACGTGTTGGTAAATGATGACTTAATGATTATAGAGGTTAATACAGAAGGAAAAAAGCACAGCGAACAAGAATTACACTGGTTATTGATATGTCAGAGTGAACATGTAAGTCTTTAGCCTGGATTTAAAGATTGAGACAGATGGGGCATTCCTGTCAGTAAATGTCAATCCAATAAAACACTCCGACAAGGTTTTCAAATCTATTGAGTTGGATACTATAGTCAGCAATATCAAATGTAGCACTCAAGTCCAGTAACATAACAACAGAGATTTGACCAGCCTCAGAGTATCCCAGCATCCATCATACTCTCTACTTTGGTCCAGGCCAGTGTAAGGGGTCCTGGCAATGTTAATATTAGATACTGTCTGCATCATTTCATTGGCTTTGACTTAGTTCCTATAAGAGAAATTACTGTGCTAATTCACTCAATGAAATGTACTACCTGTCCTTTAGACCCAATCCCCACTAAATTACTTAAAGCCCCAGTTTCCCCTTTCATGGAACCTATTGTCAATATCACTAATAGTTCATTACTTAATGTCTGTGATCTGTACACTTCTAAAGCCACCATT
Organism: Scleropages formosus; assembly: GCF_900964775.1. NCBI lineage: Eukaryota > Metazoa > Chordata > Actinopteri > Osteoglossiformes > Osteoglossidae > Scleropages > Scleropages formosus. The sequence goes on along the minus strand of NC_041830.1, from coordinate 2,679,416 downwards.
ATTAGACCCCTACTAAAGAAACTGGAAAATATTTTCTACATCCATTCCTCATTTAAGGGGGTTAATTTGCTCTGTTAGGCATGCATTCTCATTGTGAGGTGTTCAAATTGTTATAATCAATATTTCTTACGGAAAAAAATATTACTTCATGGATGAATGTCACCTAAAAAAATAATTAAAATACCAGACATTTTTATATGACAATAACACAAACATATTGTAATATTTCTAACAGCTCTAATATTATTTTTACCTTGCCTTTTAATGTTTTATTTTCATTCATTCATCCCTTTTGAATAACTGCGAGTCCAGTGCAGGGTCAAGAAAGTCCAGTCTATAGGGTATGCAACAGTGTACTTCCTACATGGAGAATTACTGAGTTATAAGTTTTATTTTTTGTAATTATTCAAAGGACCTGAGTTTGAATCACAGCTCCTGCTGTTGCACCAACAGCCAAAGTACCTACACTGAATCGATACACTAAAAATTACCCAGTTTTATAAAATCACTGTGAGTCTCCCTGGAGAAAACTGACAAAATTATTGCAAATGTAATAACAAAAATATGGTGAAGAATGAGCACATGGGCCATCAGAATTTGCCTTACTTCTTTCTCACTTTCTACTACTAAGCTGGGAGAAGAGTAAATAGGCTGTTATTAATACACTGGTTAGTTGTTCACAGGTGTTTGGACAGTCCAGCTCTGCCCCCCTTTGCCACACACACACACACAATACTGTATCTCCATTTTTGTCCAGTCATTTAATCAGCTATGGACTTTGATCCTTTCTCTTGACACAAGATTCTTGTTCTGCACTTAGTAATGTCTTTTAGTTCTATCACAAACAAATGGATGCCAAACCCCAGTACACAAGTCTAACATAAGCACTTTAATAAAGAACTGAGTAATAGATAACTCAGGGACGAGAACTTGAACTCCTGCAGACAACTGCTTATGCCAGCAGATAAAATCTGCTGCTTCGGCATTGAGAAATTGACCACAGCTGTACAAAAGTAATGTGCTGCTTAGGAACCACATGAAAATTGCTACATTTCAAGAATGTACATTTTGAAAAAATAAGCAAAATGTCTTTAAATTTTTTTTTTAATGTTATTTTTAACAGTACAGGTCTCTTAAGTTGAATCACTCATAAAGCACAGACATGTGTAATGAACCAACATTTATTATAACACTGGTATATTAACACTCAGACACAAAGTTCTTCTAAAATATTTAATATACTCTTTTCCAAGTAAAACACACATACTGTACAAGACACAAGGACAGAGTATGAATTTTATTCTTTGATGCTGTTACATACCACCAGTGTTGGAGTGTACAGATGCTGAGTAAATAGTCTACAAGTAAGACAAACTTCAAAACAGATAATTTATAAGGAAGTTAGAGACCGGAGGTCACACAGCAGATGATCTCTTCTCTTTGTAAGTTGTCATCATTTTCTTGATCTCTGCTATTGCCTTTCCGGGGTTCAGTCCCTAAAGGAAACGAGAATGAAAATGGAATTATGTTACTGTGAAGTATACACCTGTTTTAATCATTTAGTTTTGGTTATTTCCTAGTTGCTTTTAGACATCACTCCAAATGAGCTCCTCTGTGTATAGCCTAGTCAGTGTCCAGGAACCAAGAATTAAACCTCTATATGGAGCATGACACCTAAAAGTTCAATATACTATCTACCCAAGATGGAAAAACCAGCAACTACCTGTCAGAGTACAAAGAAACAGAAAAAGGTTAGGTTGCTAAGCAACCCCATAGCATGGCAGGACTGGCCTTTGTTGAGGTTGAATTAGCTGTTTGCATTTTTGTAATATTGTGGCCCTTTACCGTATTTGCATAACCACAGAATCCCTGCATTTTCAAATTACATAAACGTAACTGCGCCAAAGAAGCGTCATGGGCTGCCTTGTAGATGGCTACAGACCTTGGGGCAAGTTTGGGTGCAGTTCATAATGGTGTGACAGCGGTATAGGGAAAAGGGATCCTGAAGTTTGGATAGGCGCTCTTCTGTGAAATCATCACGCGAGTCAATCATCCAGCGGTATGCCTATGAGGGGTGTCATGGAAATGCATCATTGCCTTGTATCACAATAAAAGCACATGACACAATTAAAGGATACTGCAGTGGAAAATGTGTCACAGAACCAAAGGATCATTGCAAAGGCATCCTAGAAAAGCACATTATACTGGTATTTATCACACACACAGTATTCTCTCCAGTGTACAGACCTGCATGAGGACAGCAGGGCCCAGGTACTTGTCCCCATTCCACCAGTAGCTGGGGCAGCTGGTGCTACAGCAGGCACACAGGATGCACTCATACAGTCCATCCTGGGAACATCAGTTATTATATCACAAGGCAGTTCCCTTCATTAATTACTCTATAACACTCTGTGGCTACCTACCCGTACTAGTTCAACACTTTCATAGCTGTTACATATTACACAGTTAACACATACTCTCACAAACTAAACATATACTAGTATTCAAAAGTTTGGAATGACCCAGAAATTTTCATGTGTTTAAAAGAACAGACTTTTTTTTAAAAAATCAAGGTCCCATTGAACTGATTTAACAATAGAGGAAAGACTTTACTACTAATGGATATTAGTGCTTCAAATGCCTGATTTACAGTATAACTTATTCACATGACTGCAGAGCCCACTGTCAGCAGCCATTAATCCAGTGTCCTAATGGTAAACTCAGATGGTAAGGGTCCTAATGGTAGAGAAACCTTTGTAATTGTGTTAGTACAACTGAAACTAATATTCTTTTCAAGAAACCAAAGGCATTGTCTTTCCTAAGGTTGCAAGGTACTGGCATTCCTATAATGCAATTCTGGGTTTAAAAATGGCCAAAACAAAACAGCTTTCTTAAGAAACACGTCAGCGTATTGTTTTGCGAAATGAAGGTTAATCCATGCCACAATTATTCAAATTGCCAAGAAACTCAAGACTTCATACAAAGGTGTCAGCTATTGTCTTGACAGAAGAGTGCAAACTGGATCTAACCAGGATGGAAAAAGAAGCAGAAGGCCCAGTTGCACAACTGAATAAGAGGATAAGTACATCAGAGTCTGCAACTTGAGAAACAGATGCCTTACAGGTTTTCAGTTGGCTGCTTTCTTAAATATTACATACAAAATACTATTGTCATCTGCAGTGAAAAGACACCTTTTGGGATGATGGCCTTAGAAGCAGAGTTTTAAAGAAAAAGCTATTTCTGTACCTGGCAAGTAAAAAAAAAAAAGATTAATACAGACAAAAGAACACAGACATTGGATGGTGGATGACTAGAAAAGAGTATTACGAACAAAGGAGTCTACGCCTTCACCATTGCAGGGGACAATGGTATTTAATGGTGCCTTGATAAGAAAAAATATCAGTTCTTTCAGAAACATTACAATTTCTGGGTGATTCCAAACTTTTGAATGGTAGTGTATTTACAATACTTGATGTTTACATATCAAAAGCACATATGAATACTACTATGCAGCAATGACTTTGCCATATACTACTACAGGAAAGCCACTTGCCTACAGTCTGATATCTGTTTTTCTGCAGGCTCACTGTTCCTGTGCGTATTTACGACACACCAAAAAGTCCAGTTAGTAACTGACTTCCTATCCCAATTGCGTTCCTAATTTGAGGACCCAGTGTAGAAACCACCCAGGCTGCATTTCCACCCTACCACAGCAGTAGGGTTTTTCCAGCCAAACCAACTGTATGCCAGCCTGTTGTGTCCAGATTAAGCAGCTCAACCTTCTCCATACCAGCTTCTGCCTGTCCTCCACAGACTGAAGATACTGCTCCTTGCCCTGCTTGGACTCATCCTTCTTCTTCAGGTAGGGCTCAATGGACTTGTACTGGGCATAGAAGTTACTCATGTCCTGGAATGCAAGACCCACAAAATATGATCAAACTACAATCTATAATCCTAACCAGACAAGGTGTTCTCCAATACTCACACACAAACTACATTTCACACACATTTTCTGAAACCACTTGTCCCATGTGGGGTCGTGGTGAGCCGGAGCCTAACCCGGCAACACAGGGTATAAGGCTGGAGGGGGAGGCGACACACCCAGGATGGGACTCCAGTCCGTTGCAAGGCACCCCAAGCAGGACTCAAACCCCAGACCCACCAGAGAGCAGGCACAGGCTAAACCTGCTGTGCCACCGTGCCCCCCAAAGAAGCAATTCTTATCATTATGCCACCGGCTGTCCCCTACACACAAACTAATATGGACAATTCAGTCTCTCAGTTACTCAGACGCTCAGGTACACAGATACTCACAGGTACAAGGTCCTTGACAACATACATGTGTGGCAGGGGGTAGATCTTTGCTGCCTTGCTGGTATTGGTATCGATCCTGTTCAAGCAGGCCAGCGTGTTGCCACCATTAATGTTCATAGCACAGGATCCGCAAATACCTGAAGAGCAGCACAGGACACAGATGACTGATGTAGGAGGTGCCTCCATGGACACTACAAATTTAACAAATCACTACAATGAAAGCACATCCCTTCACCAGATGCACTGCCAATGTGATGCTATTGCAGTGATAGCTCAAAGGAACCTGCTGACAGACTACATTTCCGATGGATCTTGCACCAGATGGTACCACTGAAACAATACTCTTTCCCAAACAACCAAACAGGACTGCCATTAGCAAACAGCACAAGTCATTGGCCTTCTGTATATAGACTGTAACAGAGGTTGAGCAGGGAACTGAAAAAACAGCCAACAGCACCAGTGGCATCTCATCTTTTCACTTGGTCCCTCACCTTCCCGGCAGGACCGGCGGAACGTGAGAGTGGGGTCAATCTCGTTCTTGATCTTAATGAGCGCATCCAGCACCATGGGACCACAGCTGTTGGGTAAAAGGGACAGCAAACAGCATGAAGTCAAGGCACATGGGTATGAAAACAAGTAGCAATGTTTCCTTCCTTACTTTCTTCTTCAATCCTCACAAAGCTGGTTTCCCTTCAGGGACATTTTAAAGCATTGACAAATTTTACAATGAATACAACATGCCTAGCATTAAAAGGAAATTCATATAAAAATTGATAATCCTTAATCAATATTCACTTTTTCATTACAGTCACACCCTGACACACAACCACTTGAGTTAGGAGAATTTAACTTTATGAGCAGTTTCCTCTAATGCTCCAACTTCAGCTTAGGAGACTTTTCTTTATTTTCTTTGGCTTTTTATGAGGACCATATTTGGATTTTGTGCACTCTGCAAACAAGCGAGCTGTATTTATATGGATGACTATCTGTAGTCCCAGTGTACAGTTGCACCCTGTGGTCATCTATAAAAATACTCCTTATTGAACAGGACATTACAGAAACTAACACACAGCACAGCTGAACCCCATGCAGGTCACTCCACACCATACAACCCTTGTCCAGCCTAGAACAGATGTCCCACAATGCAAACAGATTGAACACTAAACACTAGTAACAACCCAGAAGAACATTCTTCCCCTTATCAGAGTATAATGGAACTTGTAAATTCACTCAGCTATGTACACAGACAGTGTTGATGCAACGCACCACAAGGGAACTAAATTAGTTCTCCCCCTCAGCACCATCGTAAAATGTGTGGATGTTTTACTTATGTACTGTGCACGTAATGAACATTCACAACAGCTATTATGAAGATGGTATACATACAGTGTCAGAGTACTTAATGAAATAACTAGGGATACCTACTGATGTAATTTTGTCCATTTCAATGTGATTTGTTGGTTTCAGTATAAATAACTGCTCATTTTGGGATTCAGGAACCTATTACAAGTTTAACCACTGAAAGAAATGGTGATTATCTCTTTGATTTATGAGAATTCACCTATCAAAGTTTTTCAGGAACATATGACGTTTGCAAAAGTAAATTTTATGTTATTACATTATACACTTATTATTTACTCTTAAGGGGGGCAAGGAGGAGCAGCGGGTTTGACCGGGTCCTGCTCTCTGGCGGGTCTGTGGTTCAAGTCCCGCTTGGGGTGCCTTGCGAGAGACTGACGTCCAGTCCTGGGTGTGTCCCCTCCCCCTCCGGCCTTGTGCTCTGTGTTGCCAGGTTAGGCTCTGGCTCACCGCAACCCCACTTGGGATGAATGGTTTCAGCCAGTGTGTGTGTTTGTGTGTAATTATGTTATTTTATCCCATTACATATATTTTTCTTTTTATATTCTTATTTCATATGTATCATACATGTATTACAAAATATTGTATAAGCATTATGTAGTTATACATAACATTATGTAATATAGTGACGTATGACATGGCTGATCACTAAGACTCCATCCATCCATCCATCCATTCATCTTCCTCCACTTATCTGGGACCGGGTCGCGGGTGCAGTAGTCCAAGCAGAGCCCCCCAGACTTCCCTCTCCCTGCACACCTCCTCCAGCTCCTCTGGGGGAACCCCAAGGCATTCCCAGGCCAGCTGGGAGACGTAGTCTCTCCAACGTGTCCTGGGTCTGCCCCGAGGCCTCCTCCCAGTGGGACATGCCCGGAACACCTCCCCAGGGACACCTCCCCACTAAGACTCCAAAAAACCAAAAACTGTCTGAGAAGGATCAGTTCTTACACTCCATACAACAGCTCTGTCTATGGCAAAGGACAGACAGGTAATGCATGATGCAGATGTATAAGCCCTGTTCTTAGACCACTCCTACATGGCGGACAGGGCTCACCTCAAGGCCCTTGTCACACTCACCTGTTCAGATCAACCTCAAATGTCTGCATACGGGGCTTGTCCCCAGGGGTGTCAGGGTCCCACCGGTACACCTGGAACTTCTTCAGCCGGGGTTGTGTGGCTGGTGCTGCAGCAGCTGCTGTCTGCGCACATCGCATGATCTAGGAGATACACACAAGTGAGGGAGAGAAATGACAAAGCAGAGCTTAGTCTATGTGCAGGGAACCACAAAGAACTACAAATTGTACATGGAATATCATTACAACACTCCACACTCAGCAATCACATAACCCAAGCAGTGACACAGAAAAATAAGCACAAAATGAGGGGGAAAAAAAAATAGCCTTACTAATCAAACAATTTCCCTTATCAACCACTGAAGTGCGCATCACAACCCATATGCACAGCTGAATGGACGCCTACATGCTGGTTGGTCCCGCTCCTAAAGTAACAGTAATGTATTTATTAAAGTGTCACCAGTTACACCTAATTATTTAATCACCGCTGGCATTTCCCTTTTATGCCCGTACTTCTGAGAGACACTCATACACAACCCTGTATGTGATTGTGCTGTTTGTAGAGCATTTATTTATTGTTTCTTCAAGCTTTGAAACTGTATGTTTACAGTAAATTGTATGTTGAATAGGCTTATATTCCAACAAACCCATCATAAGTAAGCCAAACATTCCCATATATTACATGAACCATAAGGATATACAGTATAAACAATCCTTGCTTTTCTTCTCCACAGATGGCCTTCCCATCTGACGAGATCGGCCTTCCATCTTTTTGGGGGTCGTCCAGGTGGTCATTTTTGTTCGCTTGGGTACCACTCAGCTAGGAGTGTGGTCCTTTGGTTGTCCACTATTTGTACTGTGCCCTGCCCATCTCATCTTCTTCTGCCTGTATTGTACCACAACGTCGTTTACTCCACTGCTTTTCCCTCAGCGTGTCGTTGGTTACGTAGTCTAGGGATGTCACACAGACCATTCTGTGCTCCATTGCCCTTTCGGCAACCGACAACCTTTGCTGCTCTTTTTTTGTTAATGCCCATGTAGGGGCATAAACAAAAAATTAAATGATAAAATAATATGACAGGTAATGGTGTAGCCGTTGAAGGTCTAGGTGGTTGCAAGTAGTATGAGTTCTAAGTCAAGGACCACCTGTAGGTGCAAAGGTACTAGGCCAAATAAAAGCCTGACCTCATGTCTCAATTTTGCCGACTTTTCCTCCACGCCCCTTGGTAGTCGCAGGGACACATGACAGCAGTCACAGTCCCCCAACACAAGAGAAGGTGACCACCAGTGTGTGTTTGCATCAAAGTGTGACAAAAACCTATCTGCTCAGAACCAACACATTTACATTTTACATGACGATTATTTATTTCGGGGGGGGAGTAAAGGCGCAGCGGGTTTGGCCGAGGCCTGCTCTGTGGTTGGTCTGGGGTTCGAGTCCTGCTTGGGATGCCTTGCAGCACACTGGCGACCTGCTCTGGGTGTGTTCCCTCCCCCTCCTGCCTTGTGTCCTGTGCTGCCAGGTTAGGCTCCGGTTCACCGCGACTCCACTTGGGACAAGCGGTTTCAGACAGCGTGTGTATGTGACTTATTTATTTATCAGACACTTTTCTCCAAAGCAACTTCCAATGAACTCTATGTAGTGTTATGAGCCCACACACCTTATTCACCAAGGTGACTTTCACTGCTAGATACACTACTTACAACGGGTCACTCATCTATACATCAGTGGAATAGACACATACACGCTCTCTCTCTCACTCACACACTATGGGTGAACCTGAACAGCATGTCTTTGGACTGTGGGAGGAAACCAGAGCACCCAGAGGTAACCCATACAGACACGGGGAGAACATGCAAACTCCACACAGCGAATACGAACGAATAAAACGCTATAATTCAGTTATTTTACACTTTTGATTCGGTCACCTTTTTAAGTCTCTAAAGTCAACCAGGTAGCAGGGGGTCGTCAGCGCACCACCAGTGTGTTGTCTGCTCTACTTAGTAGACTACTAGTCTAGCACGTGCGTCTGTCTCGCGCTGAGATTATGCAGCAGCATGTGTCACCTGACACCTGTACACACAGCTCACACAGGTGTTGTTATCCGTTTTCGCGGCGATAAATCTGGACTGAAGAACACCGCGCAGGTCGGACAGAAGCCAGACCAAGGTTACTTTGCGGTGACTACCTGGATTCAGCTGGCCCTGAGCGCGCGCAGACACACACACTCAGACTCACTGCAACTGCTTGGTGAGGAGAGAGAGCCGGCGGATATATACACTTGAGGCACGAAACGGCTCGGTAGTAGGAATATTCGGAACGATACCCAAATACACAATAAAAACACTGTAGGTCCCAGGACATATCACACACACGACCGTGACGCCATCGCATCGAGGACGTCGTTGTGTAACATCATGATCATGTATCTCCTCCGTTTCTTGTCAACCCCCGAGTTCGTTTTTCCGATCACCGCTGCAGCCCCCCTCTGCCGCCTTCTTACCAGTGCGCCGGCGGGATGCCTGGCCGCCACGATGAGCCCACCGCGACTCAAGGTGAAAAACACAGCGGACATGTTCACAATCGAAGAACAAGGTCCCAAGTGCTCCAGTAGCCGCGCCTTCTGCTTACTTTTTCGTGAACGTCATTCGCTGAAATCAGGATTGCGTAATCTACGTCATCATTTTTCGCCGAGAGCGGTATTGTGTAATCTATACGTCATCAATGCTCGCCGAACGTATACGCGTAATTAAATATATAGTATTAATTTTTTAAAAGAACTTTATTGACAAAAAGCAGTAATTACAAAAATTTGGATCATAAAGAAAACACGGAACCAGATCCAAATACTGTATTACAAGAAACAACAATGCCAGAGGGAATACAGAAAGAAAAGAAAATTTACAAAAAAATTCACAAAATAAACAAGTACATAAATTTTCTATATATATATACACACACACACACACACATTTTCTGAACCGCTTGTCCCATACGGGTTCGCGGGGAGCCAGAGCCTACCCGGCAACACAGGGCGGAAGGCCGGAGGGGGAGGGGACACACCCAGGACGGGTATATCTATATCTATATATATATATATATATATAAAACAAAAATATACAGAAAAATTAAATAAAGACATTCATCACGAATGGGGAAAGATTTCAATAAAACTAAGGCTTTGGGGTTTTTAGAAAGTAAAATAGTGTTTTTATAATGTTTAATTTAGTGTTTAATATAGTGTGTAAGTGACGCAGAGAGAGTGTGTTCCATTGATGTATGGATCAGTAACCCATTGTAAGTAGTGTATCTAGCAGTGTTAAGTCACCCTCGTGAATAAGCTGTGTACGCTGGTAACACTACATAGTATCCATTGTAAGTCACTTTGAGAAAAGCGTCTGATAAATACACACACACACACACACACACACACATTGATAAATAAATAAATGTAAATATAATTTCTTTTACAAACGAGAAAGAGGATTTGAGTTACTAAATTTACACTTATGTATATAATATTTGGCAAATAAAAAGATAAGGTTAATTATAGGGTGCTTATCGTCATCTCTATCACATTTGTGAAATCCAAGCAAAACATGCTTAAAAGTAAAAGATAAATCTGACGAAAACCAGGCTTCCGCTGTATTGAGAAGGACCGACCCGATTTTTTGTGTGTATCTACACAACCAAAATTGGTAGAGAGCTGTTTCTGAGGGACCTTCACAAAATGAACACCTGGTGTCAATGCCTTTTCTAAGTCTTTGTATAAAGCATTTACGTGGGTAAAATTTGTGGATTAATTTATAGGAGACTTTTCTCGCTTTATTTGTCAAAAGGAATTTCACAGGTAACATCCATACGTTTGCCAAGGGATATTATCAATAAATTTATTCCAGTACGGGCCCACACATGGCACTCTAACAATATCCCTGTGGAACAAGGCTCTGATCGCTCTGTTGTTTCTGTGAAAACTGGTGAGAAATAGATCTACCCCACAGCAGAGGAACACAGATCCATGTCTGGAATGACAGGGGTTGAAGGAGGCTGTTAGTTTTTTAACAGCATGATGACACCTGATGGTGTTGCATCAAAAACTATGGCAAATTCCTTTGGCGTAACAGGTGTCTTGTACTTAGTCAGGAATTCATCAGAGCTTATTAGATGTCCACCAGAATTAAAGTGCTGTTTCAGCAATAAAACGTCATTTTTAACCCAGCTTTCAAGAAACAAAGAGTTGTGTTCATACAGAATATCCCTGTCGTTCCAGATGACATATTTACTTGGAGAGAAATTGTTTTTATAAGCCAGTGACCAAGCCAAGAGCACCTCTTTATGGAAACGACAGTTTGATGGGGATTTTACTACATTGTAATTACACATTAGGATAAATCGGAGGCCACCTATCTTAGTGAAGATATAATGAGGGATGGGATTCCAAATAGAGGATGGAGTATTAAAGAACAGTTTGAGCACGTTTATTTTAAAGGTGCTATTCAATGTTGCAAAATCAAAGAAATTGATACCCCCCACATACATATGTGTTAGTTTTTACAGTTTTTTTAATTTAATGTGTGCTGTCCTTCCATAGGGGGGCGTGGTGGCGCAGTGGGTTGGACTGGGTCCTGCTCTCCAGTGGGTCTGGGGTTCGAGTCCTGCTTGGGGTGCCCTGCGGCGGACTGGCGTCCTGTCCTGGGCGTGTCCTCTTCCCCTCCAGCCTTGCGCCCTGTGTTGCCAGGTTTCGCTCCAGCTCCCCGCAACCCTGTATGAGACAAGCAGTTCAGACGGTGTGTGTGTGTGTGTGTGTGTGTGTGTGTGTGTTCTTCCATATAACATTGAAAAGCATCTTGTCAATTGTTTTAGTCACTGGATAATTGATGTGGAGAGAAAGAGCAGTGCATGTTAGTCTGGATAATCCTCCTGCGTTTGTCAGTAAAGTTCTTCCTCTTAATGATAAATCTCTCTGTAACCAGGAGTGTAATTTCTTCTGCGTTTTCTCAATAACCGGATTTAGATTGATATGACACCTTAAATTTTCATCTTTAGTTATTATGACAATGGGGGGTGTGGTGGCGCAGTGGGTTGGACCACAGTCCTGCTCTCCGGTGGGTCTAGGGTTCGAGTCCCGCTTGGGGTGCCTTGCGACGGACTGGCGTCCCGTCCTGGGTGTGTCCCCTCCCCCTCCGGCCTTACGCCCTGTGTTGCCGGGTAGGCTCCGGTTCCCCGCGACCCCGTATGGGATAAGCGGTTCTGAAAATGTGTGTGTGTGAGTTATTATGACGCTCAAACATGTCACTTCTTTTTTTACAGTAATACCACATTTATTGGGGTCTGTATTATTCTTGATTGCCATTAATTTACATTTGTTGAGGTTCAGAGAGAGTCCTGGTGCTTTAGAAAATTCTTCAATAAGAGCAAAAGGTGGTATTAGGGAGGAGTCCCTGAGAAAGACTGTAACGTTATCTGCCAATTGACAGAGGATTTATCGGCTAGCAATGAAAATACCCTGTAACTTATTTTCCAACAAGTGGGTTCAAAGAAGTTGAGAGGCAAGGAGATAGAAATATGGGGAGATTGGACAGCCCTGTCCAATCCCGCGAGACAGACTGAATCTGTACAGTATTTCATCTTAATACAGCTATTGCCATTCTTGTGTAGAATGTTGATGCCATTACAGAAAAAAACTGCAAATTTTTCGAGAGCATTTAAAATGAATTTTTTCCAATGAATCAAAGGCTTTATAAAAGCCTAAAAAAAAAGTATGTAGCTATAGTATCTATGTATTCATTACAGTGCAATAAATCCAATATAGGCAGTCCCCGGGTTATGAATGTTCGATTTACGTAAATCCAGTAGTTATGAACCACCCCCCCCGTAAGGCCTACTATATTAAAAATTCAATATACATACAATCATTTGTAATAAGAAATGGGTACTATTTTGCGACATGCATCAAAACATTGCGTGTCTACAGCAGTTCGTGGGCACATGAGCTTAAGGTAGGACAAAGACTTCCTTCTTTTCAGTTGGACTGTCATGCCCATAACCTCACCCCAAATGTCAACACCTGCCTGAAATCAGAGCAGCGGGGTATAAATAAGCCACACTCACACACCCTGGTTGGCAATCTCATTTGAGAAACCTTTCTCTCCAGAGCTCTCGAGTGAACCCACGACAACTTACCCGTCCTTCCATGTCCCTTGTTCTCCCCAGTCTCCGCTTCTGACGTCCATGTATCCCAACACTTGCATCACCTCCTCAACTACAATGTTGGATCCTCCCCAAGAGCTATGTTTGTGCATTGACCAACCCACGCCTGTCCCCAACCACAAATCTTGTCTGCTCCCTAGTGTACCAGCAATAAAGATCCCACAGCTGGGTCCACACACACACCTCAGTCTCCTGCCCACTCAGTATGACACGGACCACGTTGCTGTTAAGAGTTTCTCCTGTGACTTATTGACGTTAGACACGAACCATACCTAACTGTTTGCATACAAATCCAACTGAAAGACAGACTTAGGAATGGAACTCATTCAAAATCCAGGGACCGCCTGTACTAACTTAATATTATTAGCAATGTGTTGCTTTCTCATGAAGCCATGTTGTGTTTCGTCTATAATACTTTTACATTTTTGATCCTTAGGGCAAATATGGAGGCAAATATTTTATAATCATTATTGAATATGGGACACCAATTCTCTAAAGAAGCCAAATCCTTTGTAGATTTAGGGATTCATGTAATAATTCCAGCGGGGTGCGGTAGCGCAGTGGGTTGGACCGCAGTCCTGCTCTCCCGTGGGTCTGGGGTTCGAGTCCCGCTTGGGGTGCCTTGCGACGGACTGGCGTCCCGTCCTGGGTGTGTCCCCTCCCCCTCTGGCCTTACGCCCCTGTGTTCCCGGGTTGGCTCCGGTTCCCCGTGACCCCGTATGGGACAAGCGGTTCTGAAAATGTGTGTGTGTGTGTAATAATTCCCTGAGTCATAGCTGGTGGAAGTGCCCCACTATTTATACTTTCAAGGAAAACTCAGAGCAAGAAAGGAGCAAGTTGTTCAGAGAGGATTTTATAGAATTCAGCTGTGATTCCATCATTACCAGGAGACTTATTGTTCTTCAAGCCCATAATACATTTGATTTACTCCTCTAGAGTCACAATATCATCGCAAGCCTTCTTGTCATCTTCTGCAATAACTTTGCAATAGTTAACTGAATGCAAGAATAGAGCTGGTAAATCATCATAGTATCTAGATCTGTAAATATCACTGTAGAATTCAATACAGAACAAGGAAATCTTTGCAGGGTTGTCAGTTATTTTGCCATCAATGTTCAATTGTTCAGTAGTAGAGCTTTTAGAATGACTTATTTCTAACCTGAAAAAGTAAGCTTAATTTTGCTCCCCATCTTCCATTCATTGTTCTTCTAGATCTCACAAAAGCTCCTTCAGCTTAACATATCATCCAACTCATCCTGTAAATCCATGTACTCTTTCTTTTCATCATCAGACAAGATTTCTTGGCAGGAAAGAGAACCAAGTTAGAAGATTACTTTGTTTTCCTTCTCTCTCCTCTTCTTACCAAGATCACTACCAACATTTCTGAAAAATTTTCCAACTTCAAATTTAAAGACCTCTCAATTACAGCAATAGGACTCTTTCAAAGCTCCCAGCTTTAGGGCTATCCCAGCTCCCATAACTATCGATTAACATATAAATTTCCTCACTGACCTGTGATAGTTCAAGGAGGGATGTGGTACGCCTGGGCTGCCGAAGAGGGGGGAGGAGAGAAGGAGGGACTCACCACACCTAGGGCTAATAACTACCTCTATTTCAATCCCTGTGCCCAACACTGAAGTACGGTGACAGAGCCGGACAGTGAATCCGAGACGGATGCATGACATGTACAGTGTAAGCAAGGAACCTCGACAACCCCACTCAGACCCACATGCCCAACAAGACCCTCTTTCTCTATACCAAATCCCGGTCTCCCCATTTCCTCCACTCCTTTCCCCCGAGACCTGTTCCACTGTCTGCGGCAGAGTGAAATAAAAGGAGCACGAACATGTACCTGCTGTCTTCTGTGTCATGTATCACATTGGTGCTAAAAGTCGGGAATGCCCTGATGTATGGTGAGCAGCTGGAGCATCTCCTGCAGAGGATTCACCTCCAACAGCAAGAATCCTTGGACACCATGTTGACAGCCCAGATGGCAGAGCGGCAGGTCCTGGTGGAGGCCCTGGTGTTGTTTGCGGACCGCACCGCTGAGCCATTGACTGCGCCATCAATCTTCCAAATATGACCTTGAAGAGCGACCCAGAAACCTTCCTAGTGGTCTTCAAATGCACCACCCAGGCCTGCAGGTGGGACCTGAGGAATGGGATTTGCGACTTACCCCTCTGTTCACAGGGGAGGCCGTGACAATGGCCCAGTAGGTTCTGGAAGCTGCGGAGAGTGACTATGTGGCCCTCCTGGAGGCGATCATGGAGCAGGTGGGACTTACTCCACAGGAGCACGACAACGTCTGAGCAGCCTGCCCTGGAAGGAGATGGCCCACCCATTCCTTTTTGCCCAGAGGGTTCTGGACTCCGCCCAGAGGTGGCTGCAGCTGGACTGACAGGACCTGGAAAAAACTGTAGAGCTGGTGGCCTTGGAGCAGTTTATGGCTGCCACCACCAACTAGTTACAGTGTCACCGCCTGGAGTCCCTCGTCGAGGTCATGAGGCTGGCTGAGAATCACCTGGCTGCAATTCAGGATGCCACTTCAGCCATGGCAGCCTCTCCTCGACCCCAACCCCTTTCATCCCCAGCCCTTGGCCCGTCCTGTCTGGTCCCATTCCCCCTTCCCTCCCTCCCTCCCCTTAGCCTCTGAAATTTTTCTCCTCGAGACAGCCTGCCCAGGTGGCCGGTGGGCAGGGATCAGACTGTTGGCAGTGTGGGGAGAATGGCCACCTTCACCAGGATTGTCCTGTGATGGATGTCGGGGCTATTGGCGCTGCTCATGATGGTTATGATGGACCCTCGACTAGCCACCCCCATGAGATATGATGGCTTCCCTGAGAAATTCCAGGGGTTTTTGTTGCAGTGTGAGTTAGTGTTCTCCAGCCTGACTCGTGTTCATAACACAGATGAAAGCAAAGTGACCTACCTGGTGTCTCTACCGACAGGCGCCACTTTTGACTGGGTGACTGCGATCTGGAAGACCCAAAGTTTCTGCCCAGTTTAAAAACAATTTGAGGCAGTATTCGATCACCCTGCGGCTCTCCTGACATGCTTCCAAAACGGCCTGAATCCCTGTATTCAGGCTGAGCTTGCCTATCAGGGGAGGACTAGATCTTTGAGTAATTTGTGGAGTATGCCATAACAATTGACAATCTTGTGCGACAGCATACTCAGCGCTCCCGGCTTGCACTGTCTTTGTCCAGCCCGTTCTTCGAGCCTCCAGAGCGTATACAATTGAGACAAGGACATCTGACCCCGGAGAAAAGATAGCACCGATTCAGAGAGGGTCTCTGTTTGTATTGTGGGAACCCAGATGACTTTTGTGTGTCTTGTCCCACGGAGCCAACCCCTGGAGCCACCTGGCAGGAATGGAAGGTGAGCGACCTCCTTTGGCCTGCCTCAGCTCTTGGTTCCCATTACGTTGTTGTGGGAGGGGAACTTAATCTTGACTCAAGCATTTGTTCACTTCGGGGCTGCAAGCAGCTTTATAGATATCAGTTTTGCACAGTTAACTCCGCCGAGGGGTTCCTTCGGGGTCCCCTGCCGGTCCCAAGCCCGGATAAAGGAGGAGGGTTGGGCATGGGGCTAGCGACCCCATCCCGTAAAAAACCCACACCGCTACAGAAACGCCAACAAGTACTCAACTGTTTATAACAGAAAAAACATGTTGGCGTAAATGCAAGCACTTTGCACAGTCACAGGGTATCCCCTTACACAACTGTGATGTGACGTTACGGGTTAGTATACTGCACAGGCAACCACTGGGAACAGGTGTTGTAGAATCTCGGACAGGGCTCCTTCACTTACAGGTAGGGCATGACATATTGTTTTTCCTGATAAAATCTCTCAATAATCCCAGCATATTGAGGTACACATCCCTAGCTAAACATAATCCAGTCTTTTCGTGGTGCACCGGGGAATTAGTGTTGTGGAGTTTGTGCTGTGCCACACTCTGTTTGTCTCTGCCTTGTAGAGCCATTTACATAGAAAGTCCAGAGATTATGCGACCCTTAGGCGTACCTGTGATTATTATGATGGATTATCATGGAGGTCTTTAGCAAATCAAGGGCCTCCACTCTTTCCCCACAACGACCGTGGGATTGCACGATGAATCACTTGCCAGGAACCTCACCCCCCAGGGGCAGAGTGTATCCTTTGTCCCTACCCAAGCAGAAGGCCATGCAAGCATACATCTCAGAAGCCTTAACATCTGTTCAGTAGACCCTTAGTTATCTGGACTCCTAAATAATTTGTTAACAGCGATGCCAGTAATAGATGTTTTTGATTACGGTCACTTTTATTCATTTAGCCACTTTTCCACAAAGCAACTTCCAATGACCACAATTTAGTTTTATCAGCCCACACCTTATTCACCCCAAGTGACTCATGTTACCCCTATCTCTACCTCCCCTTGTAGCGTCCGGACGGGAGTCCGACACGGACGCGCGTTGCTATTACGTCCAAACACAGACGAAATATATAATGACTTCACGTGCAGTGTGAGGTTAGAAGTGTGCTGTGAGTATTGTAAGACACTCGGTGGAAGTGAAACAGGAAACACGAGACCAGGAAACACACACGGTGTTGGAACTACGGTGAACAGTGAAACGCCAATCTGTGAGTATGACCGCAACCCTGAGACGTGACGAAATACCGGACAGGAACGATGGACCAGGACTGAAGAACAAGAGGCAGGAACTGATGGGACGGGCACTCGGGACTGGAACATGCACACCTAGGAAACAGACTGAGGGAACAAGAGACTACCAATCGCCAAGGAAGCACAAGAGAACTGCTGATTAAGAATCCGCAAGTAGTTCTGCTCCGCTGGCTCCTTTTATACCTCCATGTCCTACGAGACTGTGAGGTGATAGGTAAGCGTTAACTAGCGGCACTGAGTGGCGCCGCCTCTGACCAGGAGGGGCAGTGACCCCGTGGGATGTGACAGTACCCCCCCCTCCAGGGGCGGCTCCAGCCGCAGAACGCCGGCGGGTAGGCGGTCGCCCCCGCCGTCGCGGAGCAGGCCGATCTGGATGAGACTCATGGAAGTCCTCAATAAGAGCTGGGTCCAATATGTCCCGTGCTGGTACCCAAGACTGCTCCTCCGGCCCATAGCCCTCCCAGTCGACCAGATAGTACAGCGTACCCCGTCTTCGTTTGGAGTCCAGGAGGGCCCTGACGGAGTAGGCAGGAGAACCATCCACATCCAACGGTGGAGGTGGAGAGACTGCTGGGCTCTGCAGGGCGGAAACACAATGGGGCTTGAGACGCGAAACATGAAACGTGGGACAGATACGATGATGTGAGGGCAACTGAAGGCGGTAAGAAACCGGGTTGATCCTCTTCAGGATCTTGAATGGGCCGATGAAACGGGGGGCAAGCTTCCTCGAGGGCAAATGTAGTTTGAGATCCTGGGTGGACAACCATACTCTCTGCCCTGGTTGGTACAATACAGTCCTACGCCTTTTGTCGGCCTTCTCCTTTTGGCTGGACACCACCTCCTGGAGACGGACATGTGCGGATTCCCACACCGACTCACTCCTCTTGTACCAGTCGTCCACAGCTGGCAACCCACTGGTCTCCATCGTCCACGGGAACAGCGGAGGCTGGTAACCGAGCACACACTGGAAAGGAGTTAAGTTTGTGGACGAATGGACCAGGGAGTTCTGGGCGTACTCTGCCCAGGGGAGGTATCTGCTCCAATCCGCTTGATTCTGAGCACAGTAACTCCGCAGGTAACGTCCAATCTCCTGGTTGAGGCGTTCCACTTGCCCATTAGACTGTGGATGATAACCAGAGGAGAGGCTGACTGAGACTCCTAAGCGGGCAAAGAAGGCCTTCCAGACCCTTGAGGTGAACTGGGGTCCCCTGTCCGAGACGACATCCTCTGGCAGGCCATACAGCCGGAAGACATGTTGGAACAGCAGTTCCGCGGTCTCCAGGGCTGTGGGCAGACCTTTCAGAGGAATCAGTCGACAAGCCTTGGAAAAGCTATCTATGACGACCAATATGGTGGTGTTTCCATCAGAATACGGAAGATCAGTAAGGAAGTCCACCGCTATATGGGACCATGGACGGTTGGGAATCGGGAGTGGTTCTAAAAGCCCTGCTGGCAGCTGCCGTGGGACTTTGGCCTGGGCACATGTGGTGCAGGCAAGGACGAAGTCTCGTACGTCCTGTTTCATGGATGGCCACCAGAAGCGTTCAGAGAGAAGCTTCAAGGTTCGGTTGACCCCTGGGTGTCCTGTACTTGGACCATCATGGGCCCAGTGTAGGAGCTCGGACCGAACAGTGGACGGGACGTATTCTTTGTCTTGGGGCTGCTCGTTGGGACCGGGTTCTTGACGTTGGGCTGCTTGGATATCGTCCAATAAAGCCCAACGGATAGGAGCCACAAACTGCGTCGGGGACAAGATGGTGTCTGGTGGGGAGAGCTGAGGCGATACCTCGAACAAGCGGGACAGGGCATCGGCCTTGCCGTTCTTGGAGCCAGGACGATAGGTCACCGTGAAACGGAACCTGGTGAAGAACATGGCCCACCGCGCCTGTCTGGAATTGAGCCTCTTTGCCTTCTGCAGATACTCCAGGTTCCGGTGATCAGTTAACACTAAGAATGGGTGCGTAGCCCCCTCTAACCAATGTCTCCACTCTTCCAAGGCCATCTTTATGGCTAAGAGTTCCCTGTTTCCTACATCATAATTCTTTTCAGTAGGCGACATCTTGTGTGAAAAATACGCACATGGATAGAGCTTCAGGGGACTTCCCTGGCGCTGTGAGAGCACTGCCCCTACCCCGGCCTCAGAAGCATCAACTTCCACAATAAAGGGCAGTTTGGGATCAGGGTGCTTCAGGATTGGGGCAGAAGTAAAACGCTTCTTTAGGTCTTCAAAGGCCTGACTAGCCTCAGGAGTCCAGGTCAGGCGCCTAGGGGCTCCTTTTAACAGAGCAGTCAACGGGGCTGCAACGGAACTGAAGTTCCTTATGAAGCGCCTGTAGAAATTCGCAAAACCTAGAAACCGTTGCAGGTCCTTTACTGTCTTTGGCTGGGGCCATGACAGAACTGCCGAGACCTTCTGTGGATCCATCGTGACCCCGTTGGGTGTTAGGATGTACCCCAGGAAATCCACAGAGTGCACATGGAACTGGCACTTCTCCCCTTTCACGTACAGCTTATGTGCTGCCAGCTTTTGCAACACCTCCCTGACATGTCCTATATGCTCCTCACGGGACCGAGAAAAGATCAGAATATCATCCAGATACACTAATACTGAGCGATTAATTAGCTCTCTGAGTACTTCATTAACAAAAGCCTGGAATACGGAAGGTGCATTCGCCAGGCCAAAAGGCATGACCAGATACTCATAATGGCCGAGGGCGGTGCTAAAAGCGGTCTTCCACTCATCCCCTTCCCTAACGCGAATCAGGTTATATGCGCTCCTAAGGTCCAGTTTCGTAAAGATGGTAGCACCGGAAACCTGTTCGAGGGCCGACCTGATAAGAGGCAAGGGGTGCGGGTACTTCACAGTAATGGCATTTAGCCCCCGATAATCAATACACGGGCGCAAACCCCCGTCCTTTTTCTCAACAAAGAAAAAGCCAGCGGAAGCTGGAGAGGTAGACGGCCGGATGAGTCCGGCTTCTAGTGCCTCCGTTATATAAGCCTCCATTGCCTGATGTTCAGGTTGAGAAAGAGGGTATACCCGCCCCCTAGGGGGTGTAGTGCCAGAAAAAAGATCTATAGCACAATCCCAAGGTCTATGAGGAGGCAGTTCTGCAGCCTTGTGTTTGCTAAACACCGCCACTAGATCTGCATACTCCCTTGGAATCTGCAGGGGCAGATCTGCATTAGGGCTCTCTATGGATGTGGAGTTACAAGACGTCTCCAGGTGTTTGGGACACTGCCTTCCCCAAGACAGCAGTTTCCCCTCACTCCAAGAGATAATAGGGTCATGGGCGGATAACCATGGATATCCCAAAATAATGGGGTGATCAGGGGACTTAATCAGATAGAACCATATCTGTTCCTTATGGAGTGGCCCTACCTGCATAGTAACGGGCTCTGTGCGCTGCTCTACACGCCCCGACCCGATTGGAGCGCCATCAATAGCTTTAATAGCCAGGGGTTTGGAGCATCGGGCACAGGGCAAGCCCCAAGACGCGGCAATATCATGATCCATGAAATTCCCTGCAGCGCCACTGTCTACCATAACTTTTGTCTGCTGCTGCTGGAAACCCCAGGATACTGTAACTGGTAATGTCAACAGGGAGGTATGGAGAGATACATCACTCACCAGTAAGTCGGTCCGTTGGGATCCACGGGGTGGCCGCACTGGACAGGAAACCTGAACGTGATCCGCAGCTCCACAGTAAAAGCACAAGCGTTGCAGAAAACGGCGCCTCCTTTCCTCCTCTGTCAAACGCCCGTTACTGAGTCGTATTATTCCCTGCCTGACGCACTGTTCTTCAAGCCCTGCACAGCTGACAAGGTTGCGTGCTTTAGCCGGCTCACTGTCCACAGGGCTGTAGGGCACCTGCTGCCCTGGCGGCGTCGGGGTCCGGCTGGACCCGGAGTTGCTCCGGTAATTCGGCGAGAACTCCTGAGAGAGTGGTCTTGACAATCGGTGGCTGGATGTCTTCTCCACTGGAGACCAGGAACGCACCTGAAAACTCTTGGTGCTGGGGAAGAACTGTCTCTCTGTCTTTCTGTCTGGGCTAGAGGGTAACTCAGGAGAGTAGGGCCCTGGGAACAGAGAGGCTGGACTGGAGATTGAGTATTCTCTGTAATTCTGGTTCTCATCTCTGCTACCTTGCAAAGCCTCCTGGAAGCGAACGGACAGCTGCTCAGTAGCGCTGATCCCATTGGTCTGCACAGGGCTCGTGGGCTCCGCGCGAGGAACCGAGGGAGCATCAAGACGATCAAAAAGACATGTCTGCCAATCATAATGCGTTTGTGAACTGGTCGGATCGGCGCCACGCCCACCGTGACTGAGGAGTCGTGTCAACCGCTCCAATTGATCTGTGATGCGGCTAGCGGCGTTTGTGCAAACCAGGAGTTGTTCTTGGTTCGCCTCTGTCAGATCCGCCAGTTCACGCCATTCTGCTGAAGTCATATTAGCGGGCGGATTCTTCTGTAGCGTCCGGACGGGAGTTCGACACGGACGCGCGTTGCTATTACGTCCAAACACAGACGAAATATATAATGACTTCACGTGCAGTGTGAGGTTAGAAGTGTGCTGTGAGTATTGTAAGACACTCGGTGGAAGTGAAACAGGAAACACGAGACCAGGAAACACACACGGTGTTGGAACTACGGTGAACAGTGAAACGCTAATCTGTGAGTATGACCGCAACCCTGAGACGTGACGAAATACCGGACAGGAACGATGGACCAGGACTGAAGAACAAGAGGCAGGAACTGACGGGACGGGCACTCGGGACTGGAACATGCACACCTAGGAAACAGACTGAGGGAACAAGAGACTACCAATCGCCAAGGAAGCACAAGAGAACTGCTGATTAAGAATCCGCAAGTAGTTCTGCTCCGCTGGCTCCTTTTATACCTCCATGTCCTACGAGACTGTGAGGTGATAAGTAAGCGTTAACTAGCGGCACTGAGTGGCGCCGCCTCTGACCAGGAGGGGCAGTGACCCTGTGGGATGTGACACCCCTGGGCAGAATATGCTCAGAATTTTCTGCTCCACTCATCAACTAAGCTGCCACCCTTCCAGTGTGTTCTAGGATATCAGCCCCCGTTCTTTCCCTAAACTGCTGAATCCAGCAATGAATGGTACAAAAGGAGTGAGTCAGTCTGGGAAACTGCCCACTTTCAACTCCAGCAGGCCGCACAGGTCAAGAAAACCTAAGCGGACAAAAGACATCACATGGTGTTGTACCAACCAGGGTAGAGAGCTGGTACAACTCTTTGCAGCCTCAAGTAATCTTCCACTCAAGACCTCAAGTTACACCTCCATTCAAAAATGTTGTCCCCCAAGTTTATAGGACCCTTCCGGATATTGCGACAAATCAACCCTGTTACATATAGATTGCAGTTACCTTCTCGTTACAAAATCTGTCCAACATTTCATGAGTCCATGCTCAAGCCATATTCTACATCACTTTTGCAGGCTCAATCGCCCAGTGACCCTCTTCCACCTATTGATGTGACAGGTGCCCAAAGCCTATGCTGTCAAGGCCTTCCTAGACTCCAAACAATGGTGTAATTGTATGTATAAGGTGCCTTCCCTCCTGTCATCGGAGAGGACTGGAGCTGCTCCTAAAGGGAAGGTACTCTCAGTTACATTACACACACCTCTATCTTATTAAACACTCTTTAAAAGAGCAATGTTCCACCAAAATAGTTGTGGAATATCCTTGGAGACAACATGCCTTTCCTCATGATCCTTCTAATCACTCATTCTGTGTTCTTTGCCTGTTGAATTATGACCTCCCGCTCTTTGAACCTCCAACACGGCTTTTTGAATCTTAACTTTCACATTTTGGACCAGGAATGTTTTTGATGATGATCTTCCTCACTTCAGACCATGACCACAGCTCTTTGGATCATCCCCCCGAACTTTGACCTGTAACTCAGACCTCAACCAGCACTTTGGATCAAAAATTCTGTCTCTCGAACCTCAGATCCAATCACACAACAACCACTCCTACCTCCAGTGTGTCATTCCCAGCGTTGTCTCCCAAAACCCGTCCTGTGTGTTTCCCTTTCCCTGTCCTCCGATATGACTCCCTGCTGCATTCCAACTCTGCCTCATCAAAAACACTGTACTTACATCCTTATAACAAATAACCCACAAAAAACCATGAGAGTATTCCAATAAAAATCAAGTGACATATTTGGATATCTTAATAACTAAAGATGAAAATATAAAGTATCCTTTAAATCTAAACTAAGTTATCAAGAACACTAAAAAGAAGTTAAACTCTTGATTACAGCAAGATTTATCATGAAGAGCACGAAAGCTACTGACAAGGCAGAATGCTTTTCCTGACTGACATACACTGTTCTTTTTCTCCACATTGATAATGCACTGAGCGAAAAAACTGTAACATGCTTTACAATTTCTAATGAAAGAACAGGACACACTATGTTAAAAAATGTGTAATAATGAACACCAACACATTGATTTAACTTTGCAGAGCTATAATTGCTCTCGTGGAGAAGTTTTCAAAAATATAGAGGTGCTTGATAGTATCAAATGCCTTATAGAAATCTAGGAGGAATATAAAGCTATCACCCAAAACAAAAACAAAGTAATCAATGAGGTCTAAGACCAATCTTATGTTATTTATTATACAGGTATGTGTTACTAATAAATCCCAATAGATTTTCCTTTATAACCGAATATAAAATTCATTTAAATCTTTTGGCAAACACAATATCACACATTTTATCGTCATTGTTAAGTAAACTGACAAGTCTCCAATTATCAATAAAGTGCAAGTCTATTTTTGGCTTAGGTTATCTTGCATTGTGGGGGGTGCAGTGGCACAGTGGATTTGACTGGGTCCTGTTCTCCGATGGGTCTGGGGTTCGAGTTCTGCTTGGGGTACCTTGTGACAGACTGGTGTCCCATCCTGGGTGTGTCCCATCCTGGGTGTGTCGCCTCCCCCTCCAGCCCCACGCCCTGTGTTGCCGGGCTGGGCTCCGGCTCCCCGTGACCCTGCATGGGACAAGCGGCTTCAGACTGTGTGTGTGTGTGTGTGTGTGTGATCTTGCATTAAACTAATGGGAAGTGCAGCTGGAGCAATTCTTTCTGAGAAAACTTCAGACAAAAAAGGTGCAATTAACTCAGAAAAGAGCTTATAAAATTCAGCCATGATCATATAATTCCCTGGTGAATTTTTATTTTTGTGACATTTCTGTTGCAGTAATTGGAAAGTCACACATTAGTGTTTTATCCTCACTACTGGAATTCAGGTTGCTTATGTCAAACTCCCGGTATCTTACGGGATGAACACACCTGCAGCACATCAACGAGACAAAGCATAAAATGGCAGTCCAGCCACACCAGCTCAAGGAACCTTGCAAGAGTGACCACTTCCCTCTGCAGTGAGCCTTGCTGCATGTCTTCTTGTTCCTGGTCCCTTGTTTCCCCCTTGGCTTTCTTTCATTGTGGTTTTTGGCTTTCTGACTTTCGTTTTTATCATTCGTGGATTTCAGACTCTGGTTTGCTCCGGTAATGACATTTGCTCCTCGGAAGATTACTGCCTGTCTCTGACCTTGCTTCTGCCTGCCCCTCTTGGTTTTCGGATACTGAATAAACACCTGCATTTGGGTCCAACGATTCCTGTCTGCAAATAGTCTAATCATGACCAAAGGTTCCGCCTCTTCTTTGGACCCAGCAGTGTTGGAGAAACTGCAACACACAGTCGCTGCCCATGGTGTGAATCTCAGAACGCATGACCAAACCCTGAATCAGTGTGAGCTTGTGTTTTCCAGCCTGCCCAATGTATATTGCTCGGAGGAGAACAAGATCCACTACATCATCGCACTCCTGACTGTTCCTGCTTTGAAGTGGGCCATGGCCTTCGTCAAAACTTTTGACACAATTTTTACCACAAATGGTATAATGTCAGCTGTACAGACTGTGTCAAGGATTTGGGTGTCTTGCTGGATGGAAAGCTGTAATTTGTATCTCACATAAATGCTTTGAAGTGGGGTGTGGTGGCGCAGTGTGTTGGATCAGGTCCTGATCTCTGGTGGATTTGGGGTTTGAGTCCCGCTTGGGGTGCCTTGCGACGGACTGGTGTCCCGTCCTGGGTTTGTCCCCTCCCCCTCCAGCCTTACGCCCTATATTGCTGGGTTAGGCTCCGGCTCCTCGCGACCCCGTATGGGACAAGCAGTTCAAACGGTGTGTGTGTGTGTGTGTGTGTGTGTGTGTGTGTGTGTGTGTGTGTGTGTGTGTGTAAATGCTTTGACTAAGTCATGCTTCTTTCAGTTGAGAAACATAACTAAATTAAAGTGATTAGGACGGATGCTGAGAAACTGGTTCATGCTTTTGTTTCAAGCAAGCTGGACTAATGTAATGCTTTATTATCAGGTTGTCCATACCAGACTGTATCCAGGCTACAGTTGGTACAAAACTCTGCTGCGGGAATTGTCACTAGAACTAAGTACAACCATATAACACCGGTACTGAAATCGCTGCATTGATGCGTTTTTTTTTTTTTTTTTTTTTTTTTAGCCAAGGCTCGGGAAATCCTCACAGACACCCATCAAGAAGTTATACACGGGTACTGTCGGACTCTTACCAACTAAAACCCCAGCCTGATTGGACAATATTTCGACCGTTTCTGGGATGTGGAGTTGGCACTCAAAAAAGCGGGCTAAGTACCCTCCTTACACCGGCAATGACCTCCCAAAGGGTTTGGGTCATCCCCATCATAAGTCTCCATCTTAAATACAGCACCCTCTTGGTTCAGCACCTGATTTTTAGTGGTGCGTCTATTAAAAGTGTCCGCCATCATTACACTCCCCTGTAGGCCTTTTACTGCAAGGAAGCAGATGTTCTTGTTTGTCAACCCGATCTATCCATGAAGAAAGTTAAGACTCTCCTTACTGAGTGTGCCTCTCCAGTCAAACACTAGGGCTCCAGCTCCGCGTTTTGGTCTCCAGCAATCTCTTTTGCCTTCGTATTCGGTCTATTACACTTCTCCTTCTTCTGTTTATAGGCCTTACTTAAAGTATCACCTAAATTGGCATCGACAGTGATGGTGGTATCAATAGTATGTAATAGCTTTTTATTGTAACATATTAGGTCTGGGATTCTGATACCTTCAATCGTTTTCAGATGGAGTTCCAGGATGACTTGGTAGCCTCTTAATGTAATTAGATCCATAAGTGCCTTGTTGGTGTTATTGTGTCTGAGGACACGTTTATCATGTACTCTACTACAGGACTGCATGCTGTGGCCCAGACTTTCTGTGGCGTTGCATCCTTCACTGCACTTTAGTGCTGGTCCTGCCCCCTCTGAGGCCTCACTCTTTAGTTTCATAAATGTTGCTTCTTATTTTAACAACTTTGATGTAGTTCTCACCAGTCAATAATTTAGTTCCATTTCCAACCCAAGAGTTGGCCTGTGGGCACTGGGCGATGTTTTTAAGTCCCAAGCCATATCAGCTATTGTGGAGCTGTAGGGCCCAATAGGCCCTATAAGCTGTCTTGTTGTTTATTGTTGCCCACCTTGCTCCATCAGCTGGGCATTCTTTTGTAACATGGCGTAGAACTTGTATGTGGTGGTAATGTTACAAGTATCTGTCTCTAGAATCTTTTTCAGGTTCTGCATTCTGTTAAACCTAAGATAGGGTATTTGCATTCTTAGATTAGGCATGCCCAGTCCCCCATCTATTATGTTACTATGAAAGAATCCCTTGGAAGTGTCATGTGGTAGCCTCAACGCTATTCTCAGAAAGACTCTAAACGTGTTATCCAATTTATTTAATATTTTGGCAGTGACTCTCCCAAGCACAAGTTGATGTTGCACTTTAGGTACCACACAAGTCCTTAGCAGGAACATCCTTTGCTGGTGTCATGAAGTTTTCCCCAGGTCGGAGCGGCCGGACTCAGGCACGGAGCACAGGAAGGGCTTTCAAGGGACATGTCAGAGGACATAGTCAAAATCAGGCAGAGGGTCACCAATGTGCAGATGTAATCCAAGATAGAATCCAAGAGACGTAATCCAGAAGACAAGCAGTTACTTGTTCAGCCAGAAAGTCGAGCAGATTCAGGAGAGGGGTCTGGGAAATGAGGACGAGGAGGGGAAGGTCGAGGACGAGGACTCAAGGAAGCCGGGAGAGCAAGGGCAAGGTACGCGAGCGAGAGATAATGCTGAACAAGGTTCCGCGTCTGCACGTCTCTGGAGCGTCCTTTTATGCGGTTGCTCCCTGATCAGCCGCAGATGCCCCTCGTTGCTCTGAGGGAGGTGTGACAGCTGGGGTTTAAGCAGGGCTTTCTTCAGGTTATTTAACAACTTTTCTAGGGCTTCAGGGTCAAATGAATATAATAGGCTTCATGGTATAATAATACCATGGGCACTGAATTGTATCCCTAGGTACTTGTAAGTACTCACAATATCAATTGGGGGCACCTGTTCCCGCCCTATATAAGCTATTGCTTCTGGGCTGCAGTACCACAGTTTATTTTTCAGATCACAGAC
Organism: Scleropages formosus; assembly: GCF_900964775.1. Taxonomy (NCBI): domain Eukaryota; kingdom Metazoa; phylum Chordata; class Actinopteri; order Osteoglossiformes; family Osteoglossidae; genus Scleropages; species Scleropages formosus. The sequence continues at coordinate 2,651,286 of NC_041830.1, read as the reverse complement.
AATCCAAAGCATGGCACACTTCTTGGTTTTGGGGATCAAGCCAGTGGGCTCCAAGCATTCCAATATGGGGTCAGGTTGGCTTTATAAACCCATTTCCGTGCTCACTATAAGCACCATGTCATCCGCGAAGGCTAACGTTTTATATTTATAGTCTTTTATCTGATAACCACTATTAAGGTGGTTGATAGCGTCGTCTAAGACGTAATTAAACAGCAGAGGGCTTAGTGGATCTTCCTCTCTAACTCCATTGACTATCCTTATCTTCTGTCCGAGCAGCTCTGTCATCCCAGACAAATAATGTTTGAGGTAACCACAGATGCAGTTCGGTACCCTTACAGCTTTAGCAGTTCTAATTATGGAGTCATGGGCTACAGAATCGAACGCTTTACGTAGGTCTACAACACAGATCACTAAGTTTTGATGGTTTTTCTTAGTGTCATCTGTTATAGAATTTAAGATCATAGTACTGGCATTACATCCATCTACACTTCTAAAGCCCTTTTGTGCAATATTTGGTTGTATATGCACCGACATTTGCCTAACTTTGTGGTAAGAGATTGGCCTAAACTCTGTAGCATCCCCAGGTTTAGATACCTTTGGGATTAGAGTTGTCCTGTTTTTAAAATTCTCTGGAACTACCCCTGTTAACAGGACCCCGTTAAGCAGAAGGCAAAGATTGCATTTCTCAATGTTCTTTGTTGTTCTCTTAGATAACCCATCCTGAAGTCTTACGGGGGCATAAGCTTTTGACAATGGCTCCTAATTCACACACACACATTTTCAGAACCTCTTGTCCCATACGGGGTCACGGGGAACCGGAGCCTACCCGGTAACACAGGGCGTAAGGCCGGAGGGGGAGGGGACACACCCAGGACGGGACGCCAGTCCATTGCAAGGCACCCCAAGTGGGACTTGAACCCCAGACCCACCAGAGAGCAGGACTGTGGTCCAACCCACTGCGCCACCACACCCCCCTGGCTCCTAATTCCTCTGTTGTAATTGGGTTCAGCATGTCATAGTCTATTCTTGGTATCACTTGAGGTCTGGGTACAGTGGTTTTGTTCCCCTCGAGTACTCCTCTCTAGAACTTGATTTTCTATTCACCTGATACTGTAGACTCCACCTCTTTATCCGATTCCCCCATGAGGATAAGGTCTGCTTCCCTCTTCCTGTTCTTCTTATACAGGTTCTGAATTTTTGCAAATTGAGTATGCCTGAGGGCCCTTCTGGTGGTTACAATATCCGTATGTTTCCCCCTTCTTGATCTTCCCCTGGAGGAGTTTGCCTTCTTACCGTCTTTGGCTTTGTCCTCTGTTGCGGTCATTGTTTCATTGAGCAGTTGTCTAATGCACCAGTCAATGTCCTTAATTATATTTTCTATGTCCAAACTGGATATATGCCTATAAAGAGATTTGAAGGCAGGGCTTAAATTGTAAAAGGGTATAGATTCCTTCACCCATTGGGCAATGGCCTGAAGCTTGTTCTCCTCTTCTAGCAGAATATTGTAGGGTTTAGCTAGAGGCAGAGATGCTGCACCCTGGCCGGGATCTTGAGGAAAGAGGTAAGTCCGATGTTCATCCTCGAGTGTCGAACCACCTTCTTTTATGGCCTCCAGTATTTCTTTATAGTGGTTTTTCTGCCTCACTTTCTTAATGGATTCCAATGTTTGTTGTGGCCATTCTTTATGTATCAATACGTTGATATTTACGAATTGTCTTCCCTTTGTGGCGTTTCCTTATTTCGTATTCAATGCCAGCAATCTTTGCTGGTTCATCTTCCTTATCAAAGCGCTTTTTCTTTATCCCTACTTGTCACTCCTCGGACTTGGTCGCAAGGTAAATCTGGGGATGTTGCCGGTGGACGTGGCGTGATCTTCCAGTTTTAGACTTGAACTATCTCTTACAATGTTGACATTCCAGTGGAGACAGTTCGGCTACTTGTCCCAAGGTCCCTTTAGGCTTGTCTGTGGACAAGTCTTCCTGACTTTCTAAGTTTTTTGGAATCAAGAAGAAAACCCCCAGTGAATGATTAGTCCGCCGGATTTGCAGAGCCACCGTTAGTTCATGAAACATGGTTGCCCGACTCTGTACCACGAGAAGGTGAGGGTTGACTAAGAGTTGATTATAAAAGAGCAGATTATAAAATCCTACTTTTGAGCTATAAGGTCATACATAACATTAATCTGGCTTACCTTTGTGCGATTCTTGATTCTTATATCCCAGGACGATATCTTTGTTCATGCTTTTGTTTCCAGCAGGCTCGACTACTGTAATGCTTTATTGTCGGGATTTCCATATCAGACTGTATCCAGGCTACAGCTGGTACAAAATGCTGCTGCAAGAATTGTCACTAGAACTAGGAAGTTTGACCACATAACACCGGTACTTAAATCGTTGCATTGGCTCCCGGTCCCTTATTGAGTTGATTATAAAATCCTACTTTTGACCTATAAGGCAATACATGGCATTGCTCCGGCTTACCTTTGTGAGATCATTAATTTTTATATCCCAGGACAATATCTCCTTTCATTAGATGCAGGTTACCTTAAAGTACCTGTGATCAATAAGACCTCAGTAGGAGGTCGCACCTTTAGTTATAGAGCACCTAAACTGTGGAATAGTCTACCAGTTACTGTCAGAAATGCCCTGTCTGTTTCCGTTTTCAAATCCTGACTAAAGACTTGTATGTTCACTCAGGCATTCCACCTCGTAATGTAATTCCACCTGCCTTGGTTGTTTTTTTATCACCTTTATAAAAATGCATATTAAATTTACTTAAGTAACAAATTACTAACTCTGTTCTATCTTCTCATTGAGCACTACCTCGCTACATAAGACCTGAGGAGGCCGGCCAGTGGTGACAGACAAATCCCGTGCTGACAGAGGATGATGTCCATTTGCCATGACGATCGAGACGTTCCATGCCGAGCTGGGGATCCAAGATGCCATTTATCAACATTATCATTATTACTTGTTACACACTGTGTTACAAATGGTTACTTTCTAGAATGCCCAGGAGGGGTGGGCAACCACTGGCCAGTGGACCCCCAGAGGTTTTTATCTCCCTCAACCTTCGGTTGGGAGTTTTTGTTCCTTTCCCCGGTGGCCAGTAGGTATACTTGTAGCTCTATAATAAGTTCTTTATTATGGTAGCCATTAGTTGACTGTCTTCTTTGTTTGTATCAATTTTTCTTGCTTTATACCTGTGTTAAAGCGCTCTGTCACTGCGTGAGAAGAGCGCTCTATAAATAAAAAAATAAATAAAAATAAAATAAATTGGATGCAGGTTACCTTAAAGTACCTGTGATCAATAAGACCTCAATAGGAGGTTGTGTCTTTAGCTAGAGAGCACCTAAACTGTGGAACAGTCTACCAGTTACTGTCAGAAATTCCCCATCTGTCTCAGTCTTCAAATACAAACTAAAGACTTACATGTTCACTTGAACATATCACCACAAAATTTGACACGCGGAACCGAGGACGCCTTGACGGCTGGACCCAAGTGCAGGATTGTTCGTCAGGAATCAAGGGGTCAGGCGAGTTCTTGTTGTCGGACGGGCAAAGAGTCGGTCAATCAGCAGTCAGAGTGAGAGCGAGGATCCAAGGACATGGTCAGGGACGAAGCGAAGGTTGAAAACAAGAGAATGGAAACAGGAAGCAAGAGATGAGGAAGAGCAGAACATAGTGCAGGAGGACGGTTGTCTCAAATGAGATTCCGCGAGTGTACAGGAGCTGAGGAGGGTCTTTTAAAGGCGAGCGCTCAATCAGGTGCTTGACTGGTATCAGGTGCTGTCAAATGTGATGCAGGCATGGACATGACAGTACCCCCCACCCTATGAGCGGCTCTAGCCGCCCTGCGACGCCTGGAAAGGGGGCGGCCTCTGGGATGGGGTGCCGGCTTATCCGGATGGTCCCGATGGAAATCAGCGATAAGGGACGGAGACCGGTACCCAGCTGCGTTCCTCAGGACCATTCCCCTCCCAGTCCACAAGGTAGTAAAGCCTCCCATGCTTGGAATCCAGGAGGGTGCGAACAGTGTAGGCCACTTCCCCATCGAGATCCATTGGAGGGGTTATCAGCTTACCCTAGGTGGCTTGGAGCAAGGAGGTACTGTATGGCTTTAGAAGGCAGACGTGAAATGTGGGGTTGATGCGCAAGTGAGGAGGCAACTATAACCGGTAGGCGACTGGGGTGATCCGACAAAGGATTTTATATGGGCCTATAAACCGGGGGGATGAGTTTCTCGGAGGGCAATTTCGGGTGGATATCCTTTGTGGAAAGCCATACCCATTGCCCAGGCTGATTAAACAAGATGCAGCGGTGTCAGTCTGCTTGTTCTTTGTACCAGAGGACCCTTTGTTGGAGATGGTCTCTCACCGCTCGCCAGGCTGTCTCACTTTTCAGGAACCAGGAATCCACAGCAGGGACCTCTGAGGAAGCGGGGTGCCAGGGGAACAAGGACGGCTGGTAACCAAGGACGCACTGGAAAGGGGACGTGCCTGTGGAGGAATGGGACAAGGAGTTATGGGCATATTTGGCCCAGGGCAGGAAATGCAACAACTGGTCTTGGTCTTTTCCACAGTAGCTCCACATGTCCATTAGTCTGAGAATGGTATCTGGACGTGAGGCTAATGGACACTCCAAGCTTCTGCCAGTACGCCTTCCACACCTGGGACACGAACTGAGAAACCCGATTGGAGACAATATCCTCAGGTAACTCGAAGATCCGTAATATGTTCTGAAAGAGATGCTCAAGCCAGGGCAGTGGGAAGTCGGGGCGAAGGAATCAGATGACAGGATCTAGAAAAGAGAAGCCGGAGACAAAACCTACGTCTCGTGGGTATCAAAGAGGGAGTTGAAGGTGGAAACATGATCAGATTCCTGACAGATTTCTTCCCTGAGGTGCTTGGTGCTGAGAACTTTGACTCTCCGGTGATAATAGACAGAGTGCATCGCACTCTAGCTCCGAGGCCGACCGGGGAGGGGAGACCCCGTACTATATTTGTTCGCCTGCATTACTACGCGGACAAACTCAAGATACTGGATCTCAGAAATGTGAGAGGCAAACTCACATACAGAGGGGCCCAGGTACATATTTTCCCTGACATGAGCCCGGAAGTCAGCAAGATGCGCGTGGCTTTTAATCCGGTGAAAAGGAAACTCCGCGATGCCAATGTCACTTACAGCCTATTCTACCCAGCCAGACTTGTCATCACTGTGGATGGCATTAGGCACTCCTTTGATTCTCCGCGAGCGGCTGAAGAATTCTTCAATCAGAAGTTTACTAAAACGAGCTGAATTCCATGCAAGTAACATGAATGTCACTCATTTTTATAGTCTGATAGATTTGGGTATATTATGATAAGAAGTATTTGTTGATGTAAGGTATTATTATGTATCGAGAACTGAACGAATACAAGTGAACATTACTAAACTGCAGGAGCACAGGTTTATGATTATGTTAAACTGACACGGATGAAAAATATTATTTTTAGTTTCCTTTGTGGTTATTTGCGCTTCCTTAAGGCTAAATTTAATATCTGATTAAGGTTCAGATGTCTAAAATTGATAAATATCAAAGAGAAGTGGAGAGAATTTTATTTGGCTGTTTAGTTTACTCTCTCTCCTTAAGCTGTAGAGAATAGCAATGTGTTTTTTGGTAAACACGTTATTCCCCTGCTACTTGTTTGGGAGGTGGCAGGGGGTAGGGTGGGTAAATGTTAATGTTAAAGAGTTTAGAGTTCTTATAGGGTTGAATGTTATTGTATGGGAGGGGGTGTGGTGGCGCAGTGGGTTGGACCACGGTCCTGCTCTCCGGTGGGTCTGGGGTTCGAGTCCCGCTTGAGTGTCTTGTGACGGACTGGCGTCCTGTCCTGGGTGTGTCCCCTCCCCCTCTGGCCTTAAGCCCTGTGTTACCGGGTAGGTTCCGTGACCCCGTATGGGACAGGTGTGTGTGAGTGTGAGGGGTGCAGTGGGTTGGATCACGGTCCTGCTCTCCGGTGGGTCTGGGGTTTGAGTCCCGCTTGGGGTGCCTTGCGATGGACTGGTGTCCTGTCCTGGGTGTGTCCCCTCCCCCTCTGGCCTTATGCCCTGTGTTACTGGGTAGGCTCTGTGACCCTGTATGGGACAAGTGGTTCTGGAAATGTGTGTATGTATTTATCAGGTTTTTTTTTCTTTTTTTACTTCTCTTTTGGGAGGACACAAGGATATTCATTCATTTATTCTACCCTCTACCATTATAGAATGTTGTTAGAAACATGAGGGGATCAGGAACTTTGAAGACACTCGATAAGATGAATGTGCAATTTGTCACCTGGAATTGTAAAGGCCTGAACAGGGCTGTGAAGAGAGGCAATATACTGGCTCATCTCGAGAAGCTGGGGGCGGATGTTGCCTTTTTGCAAGAGACACACCTTAAAAATCAAGCACATAAACAACTATATAGAAATTGGGTTGGCCAAGTGTTTCATTCAAACTTTAATTCCAAGTCACGTGGAGTAGTTATCATAATTAAAAAAAATATCCCTTTTATCACTTCAGATATAATTTCGGACCCGAATGGTAGATATACATTATCGCAACTGGAAAACTTTATAATACTCCTATAACTTCAGTTCAGAACTTCAACTTCAGTTCAGAAAAAAATATTCCTTCTTCTCACAGTCACACAATTCTTATTCTAGGTTTGATTATTTTTTTTTGGATTCTAAATTGCTTTCGTCAGTGAATTATATTGATTATGATGCTTTTGTTTTATCGGATCATGCCCCATTAAAATTACAGCTGACCTTCTCTTATAGATATACTTCCAGAACCTGGCGAATGGATAATAGTATTTATCAAATGAAGCACATGTTGAGTTTATAAGGTCCCAAATAGAGTTATACTTGCAAATTAATAGAACTCCAGGAGTCTCTAAAAGCACTTTGTGGGAAGCTCTGAAAGCCTACTTACGTGGTCAAATTATTTCTCTTCTTGCTTATCGGACTAAGATACAGAAAGAGGAAAGACAAAAATTAATAGAACAAATTTCAAAAATCAATCACCAGTATGCAATGTTCCCTACCACTGAACTTCTGGCAAAAAGGATAACATTGCAAACGGAATTTAATCTTTTATCATCGGCCGAGACTGTTAAACTAATAAATCGCTCCAGACATAAATATTATGAATATGGGGACAAAATAGTAAAATATTTGGCCCATCAGATAAGAATTTCTGAGACATTAAAATTAATAAGGGAAATCCGCACTGATTCTGGTTGTATAACAAAAGACCAATTAGAAATTAATCAAGTATTTAAGCAATTTTATGTTAAACTGTATTCAACTGAGTCAACAAAAGATGTCAAACTCTTGGACGACTTCTTTAATAATTTAGATATCCCTTCCATTTGTGAAGGAGATAGGAAGTTATTGGAGGAATCTATTACTCTGGACGAGGTTAAATTTGCTATAGGTAGTTTACAATCCTCAAAGGCACCTGGTCCAGATGGGTATACACCTGAATTTTACAAGATGTTTCTTGCAGATATTGCCTCTCTCCTTCTAGATGTGTTTAATGAATCTTTAGAGAAGGGTTTTCTTCCAGCTACATTTGACCAAACGTCAATTTCTGTGGTGATTAGTTGTGTTTTCTGTTATTACCTATAGAGGGCAGAAGTGTTCGGTAGGTACAGGAAGGATACGGAGGCAGCAAGGAAGCGGATTTAGCGGAGATACAAAAAAAGCACATGGTTGTGAGAACTCAGCGTGAACATTAAATGAGGCTACGTGCCAGTTAACAATATCATTCTCAGTGTGTTTATTGAGTAAACACAACAATTTCTTTATTACATAAACAAGGAAAGGACCCACTTGATCCAGCCTCATACAGACCGGTAAGTCTGCTAAACGTAGACAACAAAATATTAGTTAAAATAATGGCTATTAGGTTAGAAAAAGTGCTCCCAACAATAATTCATGAAGATCAGACAGGCTTCATTAAAAATTGACAAATGGCTCATAATATAGCTAGCAAAATCATTCTAGACCCCTCACATCCAGGCCACTTCCTCTTCGAACCCTTGCCATCTGGCCGGCGCTACAGAGCACTGAGCACCAGGACAGCCAGGCATAAGAAAAGTTTCTTTCCTCAGGCCATCTACCTCATGAACACCTAAATCTCTCCCCTAGAGAGTAAACCGTGCAATACATAATGCTATTTATATTTATATTTATAACTATTTATTACATTTCTCTTACACTCCCTTGCATTTGTATCTAGTGACTATTTTTGTATATTGGGTACTTTATATTTTTAAATATTTTTTATCCCTTGCTCACATACTCTATCTTTTCACCTGTCTTGTCACTGTCATTCTGTCTGTGCTGTGGTAGTTCCTGTCACCAAGACAAATTCCTTGTATGTGCGAACATACTTGGCAATAAAGCTCGTTCTGATTCTGATTCTGATTCTGATTCTGATATCTGTAGATTATTTGATATAATATACTTCTCTCATTCAAGATGTAATTCTGAGATACTTATTTCTTTGGACGCAGAAAAGGCCTTTGACAGGGTCGAGTGGGATTATCTCTTCTCAGTCCTGTAAAGGTTTGGCTTTGGCCCAACATTTATTCCATGGATAAAGCTTCTATATGCATCACCTATGTCGTCAGTACAGACAAATAATGTCAGGTCAGATTACTTTGTGTTAACTCGCTCTACTAGACAAGGTTGCCCATTATCTCCGATGCTTTTTGCGTTAGCAATTGAGCCTCTGGCAAACTGTCTGCGAAGCTCCACTGTTTATAGTGGGGTCTCTCGAGGTGGGGGGGGGGCACAAGGTATCTTTATACGCGGACGACTTATCATATATTTCTGACCCGTCCAAGTCTATTCCTGGGATAGTCTCTGCTTTAAAAACATTTGGACAAATATCAGGGTACAAACTTAATATGGGAAAAAGTGTACTATTTCCAATGAACAACTTGGCTGACCAAAATTCTTTTGAAACCTTGCCCTTTAAAACTTCAACTCAGTTTAAATACTTAAGGATCAGTGTCACTAAGGTCTTTGCAGATTTATACAAAGAAAATTTTTCGAAATTACTGGATCAAACAATACGGGATTTGCGAAGATGGTCTCACATTCCCATCTCGTTAGTAGGAAGAATTAATATAATAAAAAATGACCATCCTCCCTAAGTTTTTATTTTTATTTCAATGTATACCAATATATTTCAAGAAATGTCTTTTTAATGACCTAGATAAAATCATTTCAGAATATATTTGGAATAGAAAGATTCCTAGAATAAGGAAGGCTTTCTTGCAGCGGCCCAAATCAAAAGGAGGAATGGGATTGCCAAATTTTCAGTTTTATTACTGGGCGAGTAATATAAGAATGATGGCCTACTGGCTACAAAAACGACCCCAATTATGGGTAAACTTAGAAGGAGCATGCTGTTATCCTTCTTCACTTTCAGCTCTCCTGTTTTCACCTTTACCTACTATGCGTCTTGATCCATTAGATAATCCAGTGGTTTTGCACACACTCAGGATTTGGTCTCAGATTCAAGGGTTTTTCGGTTGGCAAGCTGGTTCTCTCCAAAGCCCTATTACTAAAAATCATTTATTTGCTCCCTCACTTAAAAATACTATATTTGATGATTGGGTTGGAAAAGGAATTTATAGCTTTTCAGACATGTTTATTGACAAAGTACACACACACACATTTTCAGAACCGCTTGTCCCAGACGGGGTCACGGGGAACCGGAGCCTACCCAGTAACACAGGGCGTAAGGCCGGAGGGGGAGGAGACACACCCAGGACAGGACGCCCATCCACCGCAAGGCACCCCAAGCGGGATTCGAACCCCAGACCCACTGGAGAGCAGGACTGTGGGCCAACCAACTGCTCCACCACACCCCTCCTTATTGACAAAGTATTTCCATCATTTGAACAGCTACAAAGCAAATACAACATACCTTGGTCAAACCTTTTTAAATATTTACAGGTATGAAATTTTCTTATACAAATTAATCCGTTATACCACAACTTGCCAAATCAATCTGTAATGGAATTGATACTGATACGTGATCCTCACAAGAAAGGGGGTATTTCATATATATATATGAAACGCTATTCCAGTTGACAAGTATACCAACTTTAGAGCACAAAGTCTTCCTGGGAGGAAGATTTGGGTGTAGAAATTGCAGAAGAGCAGTGGGAGGCAGCCCTTAAACAGATTCATAGCTCATCGGTGTGTCTTTGCAAATCCTATGTCCTTAAAACAACCAGCAGCTCCCGAATCCACCAGTGCTAGGGTTTCAACAGTGCATGTCCCTCAGGACAGAAAAATGGGAACTGTGAGGGGGTTACACCAAACTGTTCCACTCACCTGGGACTCCGGGCGGACCGGGCAGTCAACTCTGAGATGGCCGGGGTTTCCACAATAAGCGGCACAAATGGTCCTGGAGTCTGCGCTGTTGTTCTGCTGCGGTTAGGCGGCCATGCCCAACCTGCATTGGTTCGGACTTGTCCCGGGGAGTTGAGAGCCTCTCAGGGGTCGGTTTCGGATGTGGTTCTTGATCCCGGGCGAGTCCAGCGTCATCGCCGTCTCGATAAAATGATCGAGTGTCCAGTTTTCTCCCTGGAATGTCAGTTCCTTTTTCAGCCTGGGGTTCAAACCATGTCGGAAACTGGCTAGCTGGACAGTCTTGTCACACCACACCATCGGCATAACCAGGTACACCTGAGACCCGGCAGGATATAAGGCAGAAGTGAACGTAGAAGGACGCGAAACCTTATTCGCCAACTGCTCACTCGTCCTGAGTCAGCTTACCTGTTGCTTCTGCTCCTTGTTACCTGCTCCTCGTTCCACCTCCCGAGCCCGTCTCCCGAAACGCCTTCCCGTTCTGTGTCCTGATCAATTTACTCATGTTTTGACCTATTGCCTGTGTTCACCGACCACGATTCTGGATTTCCTGTTGTACGATGTTTGCAGTCCGAAGACCCGAGCCTATCCCTGACTACGGTTTGTGAACCAGCCCCTGAATAAATTCCTGTGCACTCCACAATTGAGTCCGCCTTCTCCTTCCCAGACGAAACCATGGCAGCTTAGTTCAACAAGGGTCTGGAACTCGACCGCATAGTCCGCAACAGAGCGGTTGCCTTGTCTAATCTCCAACAGGCGCTCACTGGCAACCTGGTCGGTGGTAGGAAGACCAAACACCGCTTGGAGGCATGTTTCAAAGTCCTCGTAGGAGCCCTTGGAACAGCTTTCCCATGCAACAGTGGCGCAATCCAGCACCTGACCAGCCAGGAGAAAGATCAGGTAAGTAATCTGGCTCTGGTCAGAGTGATAAACCTGGAGTAAAGTAGCAAAGATGAGTTTGCACTGCATCAGAAAACCAGCGCAATGAGATGGAGTGCCATCATACCTTGCCAGGGTTGCTAGCCAGGGGTCTTGCTCTGGAGGCGACAGCGGCGGCGCAGACACTGTGGGGGTATGTTCATCCTGGGCAGGCTCTGTAAGCGTTAGTATCCCCTTTTCATGCAAAGCACTTACCAGATCCTGAAAGGTGTCCGTCAGGCGGTTTATTGCCTGCGCATGCGTCCCCAGCCATGACCCCTGGGAGGCAAGTGTGAGCTGGAAGCGCTCTTACTCCACTGGGTCCGAAGGTGAGGTGGAACCTTCTGTCATGATTTCCTCCAGAAAGTCAGATGCCAGACCCGAGCGTAGGGCGTTTAAGGGAGATCCAAAACTGTAAAAAAACAGGCAAAAAGTCATCGATGAGTGAATGTGGTAGAAAGGGAGAATCCGAGAAAAGTAATCTAAATGATGAACAGAAGGTATCATGGGCCTAACTCAACAAAACACTGAACAGAGGTGCCCGCTTGACAACTTCAGTGAAGTACTCATGCTGGTACCCTGCTGCTTTGGTTGGTGGACGCACTGGGTCGGTGGGTTTATTTTATTTTTATTTTTATTTTTATTTTTATAGAGCGCTCTTCTCACGCAGTGACACAGAGCGCTTTAACACAGGAATAAAGCAAGAAAAATTGATACAAACAAAGAAGACAGTTGACTAATGGCTACCATTATAAAGAACTTATTATAGAGCTATAAGTATGCCTACTGGCCACCGGGGAAAGGAACAAAAACTCTCAACTGAAGGTTGAGGGAGGAAAAAAACTTCTGGGAGTCCACGGGCCAGTGGTTGCCCACCCCTCCTGGGCATTCTAGAAAGTAACCATTTGTAACACAGTGTGTAACAAGTAATAATGATAATGTTGGTAAATGGCATCTTGGATCCCCAGCTCGGCATGGAACGTCTCGATCGTCATGGCAAATGGACATCATCCTCTGTCAGCACGGGATTTGTCTGTCACCACTGGCCGGCCTCCTCAGGTCTTATGTAGCGAGGTAGTGCTCAATGAGAAGATAGAACAGAGTTAGTAATTTGTTACTTAAGTAAATTTAATATGCATTTTTATAAAGGTGATAAAAAAACAACCAAGGCAGGTGGAATTACATTACGAGGTGGAATGCCTGAGTGAACATACAAGTCTTTAGTCAGGATTTGAAAACGGAAACAGACAGGGCATTTCTGACAGTAACTGGTAGACTATTCCACAGTTTAGGTGCTCTATAACTAAAGGTGCGACCTCCTACTGAGGTCTTATTGATCACAGGTACTTTAAGGTAACCTGCATCTAATGAAAGGAGATATTGTCCTGGGATATAAAAATTAATGATCTCACAAAGGTAAGCCGGAGCAATGCCATGTATTGCCTTATAGGTCAAAAGTAGGATTTTATAATCAACTCAATAAGGGACCGGGAGCCAATGCAACGATTTAAGTACCGGTGTTATGTGGTCAAACTTCCTAGTTCTAGTGACAATTCTTGCAGCAGCATTTTGTACCAGCTGTAGCCTGGATGGGGGCGCGGTGGCGCAGTGGGTTGGACCGGGTCCTGCTCTTCAGTAGGTCTGTGGTTCGAGTCCCGCTTGGAGTGCTTTGCGACGGACTGGCGTCCCGTCCTGGGTGTGTCCCCTCCCCCTCAGGCCTTACGCCCTGTGTTGCCGGGTAGGCTCTGGTTCCCCGTGACCCCGTATGGGACAAGCGCTTCCGAAAATGTGTGTGTGTGTGTGTGTGTGTGTGTGTAGCCTGGATACAGTCCGGTATGGACAACCCAACAATAAAGCATTACAGTAATCCAGCCTGCTGGAAACAAAAGCATGAACCAGTTTCTCAGAATCCCGTCTACAAAGGAATCGCTGCACTTTAGGTATGTTTCTTAACTGAAGGAAGCATGACTTAGTCAAAACATTTACATGCGATACAAATGACATCTTTCCATCCAGCAGGACACCCAAATCCTTGACACAATCGGTACGCTTGAAGGTAATACCCTTTGCTGTAAAGATTGGCGTGATTATGTCGAGAGTTTTAGCATCACCACCTACCACTACCTCTGTTTTACTGGCATTTAGAGATAAAAAATTACTCATCCATAATTTTATACTGGTAAAACAATTAGCTAATGACACCACATGTGATGGATCATCAGGCTCGAACGATACATAAAGCTGTGTGTCATTGGCATACGAATGGAAATTCACATTGTGTTTGCGAATAACGTCACCCAATGCTAACATATAAAGTGAGAACAGTAATGCACCCAACACTGTGGCCCACCATACTGAACCGTAGTAGAGATGGAGGGGGTGCAGTCGTCAGATTTCAATACAAATTGTTCACGGTTAGCTAAATATGATTCAAACCACTTCAGAACAGTACCTCTTAGTCCAACTAGGTTTCCAAGTCGACTCAGTAGGATACTATGATCTACAGTATCAAATGCAGCACTCGAGTCTAGTAACATAAGAATCGAAATCTGACCAGCATCAGAAGAAATGAGAATATCATTAACAACACGTGTAAGTGCCGTTTCAGTGCTGTGACCAGTGCGGAAACCAGACTGAAATTTTTCAAATATACACTCCTAAAAAATAAAAGGAACACTTTTTAATCAGAGTATAGTATCAAGTCAGTTAAACTCCTGGGATATTGATCTGGTCAGTTAAGTAGCAGAGGGGGTTGTTAATCAGTTTCAGCTGCTTCGGTGTTAATGAAATTAACAACAGGTGCACTAGAAGGGCAACAATGAGACGACCCCCAAAACAGGAATGGTTTTACAGGTGGAGGCCACTGATATTTTTTCCCTCCTCATGTTTTCTGACTGTTTTTCACTAGTTTTGCATTTGGCTAGGGTCAGTGTCACTACTGGTAGCATGAGGCAATACCTGGACCCTACAGAGGTTGCACAGGCAGTCCAACTCCTACAGGATGGCACATCAATACGTGCCATTGCCAGAAGGTTTGCTGGGTCTCCCAGCACAGTTTCAAGAGCATGGAGGAGATTACAGGAGACAGGCAGTTACTCTAGGAGAGCTGGACAGGGCCGTAGAAGGTCATTAACCCATCAGCAGGACCGGTATCTGCTCCTTTGTGCAAGGAGGAACAGGATGAGCACTGCCAGAGCCCTACAAAATGACCTCCAGCAGGTCACTGGTGTGAATGTCTCTGACCAAACAATCAGAAACAGGCTTCTTGAGGGTGGCCTGAGGGCCCGACATCCTCTAGTGGGCCCTGTGCTCACTGCCTGGCACCGTGGAGCTCGATTGGCATTTGCCATAGAACACCAGAATTAGCAGGTCCGCCACTGGCGTCCTGTGCTTTCACAGATTATAGCAGGTTCACCCTGAGCACATGTGACAGACGTGAAAGGGTCCGGAGAAGCCGTGGAGAACATTATGCTGCCTGTAACATCGTTCAGCATGACTGGTTTGGTGGTGGGTCAGTGATGGTCTGGGGAGGCATATCCATGGAGGGACACGCAGACCTCTACAGGCTAGACAATGGCACCCTGACTGCCATTAGGTATCGGGATGAAATCCTTGGATCCATTGTCAGACCCTACGCTGGTGCAGTGGGTCCTGGGTTCCTCCTGGTGCACGACAATGCCCGGCCTCATGTGGCGAGAGCATGCAGGCGGTTCCTGGAGGATGAAGGAATTGATACCATTGAATGGCCCCCACACTCTCCTGACCTAAATCCAATAGAACACCTCTGGGACATTATGTTTCGGTCCATCCGACGCCGCCAGGTTGCACCTCAGACTGTCCAGGAACTCAGTGATGCCCTGGTCCAGATCTGGGAGGGAATACACCAGGACACCATCCGTCATCTCATTAGGAGCATGCCCCGACATTGTCAGGCATGCATACAAGCATGTGGGGGCCATACAAACTACTGAGTACCATTTTGAGTTGCTGCAATGAAATTTCAGCAAAATGGACCAGCCTGCCGCATCATTTTTTCACTTTGATTTTCGGGGTGTCCTTGAATTCAGCCCTCTGTAGGTTGATAATTTTCATTTCCATCTAACGATGTGGCATCCTTTCGTTCCTAACACATTACCCAGTCCATATCAGTATAGATATCCAGCATGATTTTTTTCCCCACTGAGATCTGATGTGTTTTCAAAGTGTTCCTTTAATTTTCCTTTAATGTTCGCCTCGCACCCAAGCTTCCCATGAGACACTTGCTCTACTACTCCCTGCTCCTTGTTCATCGTTCCTCGCCCTGTGTCCCCTGCTCCTTGTTCCTCAATCACTGTACCCTCCTACCTGGTTGGCTTTCCTGTGTACCGGCCCTTCGCCTTCCTCTCGACTTCGCTTCCTGGATCAACCCCTCGAACGACATTAGCTCCTCAGTGACCCTTGCCTGTCTGAGACTATGACTTTGGATTTCCCTAATAAACTTCCTGTTCGCCTGGCACTTGGGTCCGTCATTTCTCATCCGGACACGGAACATGGCAGACACGGCATTATCTGCCAGAGAACTGACACGAGCCTGCATGTCGGACACACGTGCACGTGGGAAACACTTTACCTTTACATTTCGATTCCCAGGCCCCCGAACCTTAACATCTCGGACAGCCAAATCCCCCAAAATGAGCATGAATATTATTATTAATATTATTATTAGGTGAACTGTTTAGAGCCAAAAATCTATTTTGGGTTTGGACGGGAGAACCCGAACCAGGAACCCGTAGTTTAAGCTTCACTTTATTCGACTTCTTACTCCAAACTGTAACCCAGTTGCCGTGAAAACGGTCCGGGGTACCTGGCTTCTCATTAGCTGTACTGGGTTTAATGTGTTTTGTTAGAGAATGTAGCTAAGCTTCTTGGTCTCGGGTCATGGAGATGTCTGTTGGCTACACTGGATGTTCGCTGTGGCTTCATGTTGGTTGGACTGGGTCTTTTTGTACAGCCATTGATAAATACATATGGTGTATAACATCTTGTCCTGTGTATCTTGAATGTGACTTCTTGACCATGCTGACTGAGAATGATGACCAACTGCTATGATGAACAAGACGTTCCATGCTGAGCTGGGGATCCAAGATACCATTTAGCAACAATATCATTATTACTTGTTAAACTGACTTACAATTGTTACTAAACCTAGAATGCTCAGGAGAGGTGGGCAACCACTGGCCTGTGGACCCCCAGAGGTTTTTTTTTCTCCCTCAACCTTCGGTTGGGAGTTTTTGTTCCTTTCCCCAGTGGCCAGTAGGCATACTTACAGCTCTATAAAAGTACTTTATTATGGTAGCCATTAGTCGACCGTCTTCTTTGATCTGTTTTTCTTGCCTTATGCCTGTGTTAAAGTGCTCTGTGTCACTGTGTGAGAAGAGCGCTCTATAAAAATAAATTGAAATTGAATGTGCATGATAAAATATCCATTAAGGCACATCCTGTTCCATTAGAAGAAAAAGCCTTGAGTAGACAGACTGATGGTTTCATGTAGGTTCTGGACTGATGGTTCTGATGTTGCTGAAGGACAGTATTTATGAATGGTTCCACATAAAGACAGGGGTCAGACAAGGTTGCATGAGCTCACCTGTACTGTTCCTTGTGGTCACCAATTGGATAATGAGAAGGGCCACTGAAGACAGATCAAGGAGAGTGGTATGGGGTTGGACTGCCCGTATAGAATACCACAATTTTGCTGACGACTTAGCTCTTAGATACCCATGAGGACATCCAAGAGAAGATTGGCCAAGTCAATCGGGTAGCCAGAAGCGTTGGTCTCATCCATCTCAACAAGTCCAAATTGATAAAATTGAAGACCACCAGTAGAAATAAAACGATTGTCAACGGGATCGAACTAGTTGGAGTAAAGGACTTGAAATATCTTAGCAGCTACATCAACTGATAGCAATAGAGAAATTTCTACATTGATTGCCCCGGCAGTGTAAGCTTTCAGCAGACTTAACATCTGGAAGTTCTGTGCTGCATGCCAGGACCAAGTAGAAGATATATAAAAACGTGTGCTCAGTTCTGCTGTATGCTGCGGAAACATGGAGGACAAGAAGACTGACAGCCGGCTCAGAAGTTTTGAAGGTCGATGCCTCAGGAATCCTCAGAATCCGCTTGGAACAACATGTAACAGAGAAATAAGTGAACGGACTGGCATTAACATTACAGACTAAACGAAGCAGACGGGGATGGCTGGGCCACGTACTGCGCATGAATGTGACCAGACACCCCTATGCAGCAGTCAGATGGGCACCACATGGCAAGCGATAGAGGTATACCCCTGGGCACCTGAAGGACAGCCGAAGAAGAGATAAAAATGGGCGAGACGTGGAATGAAGTCAGATGGTTAGCCCAGGATAGCAGAGGCTGGCAAAGATTCGTTAGTGCTTTATGTTCCACCTACAGCAAAGAAGATTAATCTAAAACAGACATCTGGCAAAAATAATCTCTCCTTTTCCTTCGAATTAAAGCTCTGGCCCCCATGAAGCAGACTGTCTTCCCCACTGCCTGGGCCTTCTGAACCTCTGGCCAAAGCTGGTTCCTCTTCTCCAGATCTTAGAGAAATTCTCCTTAAACTATATGCTGTTGTCATTCAAGTTGGAAGAAGTTTTAGCAGCCCTCCACACATCACCTGTACAGACATGTGATGTGAACTGTAGGATGATCGCTCTGGGTCTTCCACCTCCATTGGTCTGCCAGCTCTTGCCAAGGTTGTATACAGTGTCGGTGGAATCAACAAGCTTGTCCTCGCTGGGTAAGACATTCTGGCAAATCTTTATGTGGCACACCCAGGCTGTAGAAGAGGGGGATGGTGAGGAGTGACTTCACCCCTTCTGTGGGTAATAACTGGTCCTATTTTACCCCATCTTCCCAAACAGTAAGGGAGACTGACTCTAGAGTTCCAGACAGACACTGGACCCGAAAGATTGCGGAAGCACAAACCTCAGACCCTAAAGTCTGGACACCCTACATCGAGTGCACAACACGGCACAAACGCAAGAAGATAGCACCCCTTCCCCGTTCAGTTTCCCCTTCGCTGATGCACCGCATGTGTGAATAAGTCTTTTTCACCTACCGGACACATCTTGTGTGTTTTTGCCACACTTTATAACTTCAGAATGGACATTCTCTTGGGAATCTTCTAGAATTCCCAAGAGTCAAGTTCTGCCTTCTCATGTCAGTTTCTAGATCATCCTCTGCACCAGCCTGACAGGCTGCTCCACTCTTTCAACATGCTGTTCAAGATTAGTTGCCTTAAAAGCCCTGTTAAGATAACAGTGACAGTACCTTTGCACTGTCCTGCTTAGTACAGAGTACCCTAACAGCCTTAAAGCTGCACATTCATGCGCAGTACGTGGCCCAGCCATCCCCGTCTGTTTCGTTTAGTCTGTAATGTTAATGCCAATCAGCTTTCTTATTTAAATGAGATTTGCTTCTTGTGTCAGATCTGCTGTTTATGAGATTTGCTCTGATGGCTGAGACATCACCAACAGGCAATGAGCTGTCAGATTCCAACACTTTTCTTGTTGACAGCTGGCAATTTGCTTGGTGTGGCAGGGAGCAGGGGGAACCTCTCCTTTGCCATGCACCCAGCCTCTTCCTGACGTGTGTATAGCCATGGCACCCACATTAAAGTTGTCATTCCCTCATCTGCTGGTCCATTGGCGACACCTGCAGGTCATCAATAACACAGGCTAAAATGGCACCTCAGAAGACCTCCCACATGGAACCTTTTCTTAGAGCAACCACAGCATTTAGTTCCGCTGTAAATTTTTTTTATATAAAATAATAAAGTGTCTATAAACCATTCTACTCTTTGCTGTCTTTTGTACTAATATTGCATTAACTAATCATATAATACTGGTCAGCCAAAACATTAAAACCACTTGCCTAATATTGTGTAGGTCCCCCTTCGTGCCACCAAAACAGCTCTGACTTGGTGAGGCATGGACTCCACAACACCTCTGAAGGTATCCTGTGGTATCTGGCACCAAGATGTTAGCAGTAGATCCTTTAAGTCCTGTAAGTTGTAAGATAGGGCCTCCATGGATCGGATTTGTTTTTCCAGCACAGCGCACAGATGCTCAATCAAATTGAGATCTGGGGAATTTGGAGGCCAAGTCAACACCTTGCACTCTTTGTGATGTTCGTCAAACCATTCCTGAACAATTTTTGCAGTGTGGCAGGGCATATCCTGCTGAAAGAGGCCACTACCATCAGGGAATACTGTTGCCATGAAGGGGTGTACGTGGTCTGCAACAATATTTAGGTAGGTGGTACATGTCAAAGTAACATTCACATGAATGCCAGGACCCAAGGTTTCCCAGCAGAACACTGGCCAGAGCATCACACTACCTCTGCTGGCTTACCTTCTTCCCATAGTGCATCCTGCTGCAATCTCTTCCCCAGGTAACTAATGCACACTGTAACAATTTGGCTAATGAGTTAGCCCAGATCCTCACGTGGATTCCAAAGAAAGGTGTATAAACCCAGACGGACATGGAAAAATGGAAGCTCTTCTTTAATATCTTGTAGACAACTATGGATGACTTATATTTCACACAGCTGTCTTCACGATAAAATAAACATTAAACTCCAAAACGTGCGAGGCAGAAAATGTGTACACAGCCAAGTATATCAGCCTGCGCGCGCGGGAGAGAGAGGGGACCATAATACGTCATCATTACAACACGCACCCAGCTGTCCAGACGATCTGAAAGAAAACATGATTCATCAGACCAGGCCACCTTCTTCCATTGCTCCATGGTCCAGTTCTGATACTCACCTACCCACTGTAGGCACTTTCAGCGGTGGACAGGGGTCAGCGTGGGAACTCTGACCGGTCTGCAGCTATGTAGCCACATAAGCAACAAACTGATGCACTGTGTGTTTTGACACACTTCTATCATGGCCAGCATTAAGGTTCTCACTAATTTGTGGGCGGCATAGTGAGTAGTACTGCTGTCTCACAATGCCTCGGTGGTGCGAGAGGACATGGGTTTGATGCCTGCTCAGTCTGTGTGGAGTTTGCATGTTCTCTCTGTGTTTGTGTGGGTTTCCTCCCACAGTACAAAGACATGCAGTTCAGGTTCCCCATAGTGTGGATGAGTGATTCATTGTAAGTAGTGTATCTAGCAGTGTAAGTCACCTTAGTGGATAAGGTGTGTGGGCTGGTAACACTACATAGTATCTATTGGAAGTTGCTTTGGAGAAAAGCATCTGTCAAATGTAAATGTGTTACAGTAACTCTTCTGTGGGATCGGATCAGACGGACTTGCCTTCGCTTCCCACGTGCATCATTGAGCTTTGGGCACCCATGACCCTCTCATGTCCTTCCTCGGACCACTTTTGGTAAGTACTAACCACTGCATAGCAGTAACTCCCCACAAGACCTGCCATTTGAGATGCCCTGAACCAGCTGTCTAGCCATCACAATTTTGCCCCTGTCAAAATTGCTCAGATCCTGATGCTTGTCCATTTTTCCTGCTTCCAACACATGAAATTCAAGAACCGACTGTTCACTTGCTGCCTAATATAGCCCACCCTTTGACAGGTGCCACTGTAACAAGATAATCAATGTTATTCACTTCACCTGTCAGTGGTTTTAAATATTGTGGCTGATCAGTATACAAATATAATCTGATAAGTCACTAAGGGTTAAAGCCTCGGAAAATTTTGCATGTTTGTGCGTTACTGCATGCATCACCCTGAAAAATCATGTTATTTTCCACTGTCAGTGTACATAACTTGTGCAGCACATTCTATTTCAGGTGCATTTTCAAAGATTTATGGCTTTGCATCAGATATGGGTGTTTGTTTTTATAGATTAGATTTTTACACGAGCAATTTTAAGTACCTTGCTCAACAGCACCACAGGGGGTGAAATTAAAACCTGGACCCTTTGCATTCAAAGGCTCTAACCACTACGCTACAAGCTTTCCCCAGAGTGATTAGAAGCAAGAATTGTATTCATTTATATATTTATCTGATTTTCTCCAATGGGAGTTGTGGCATTTACCTATTTATATAGCTGGATAATTTTTACTGTATCAAGGCACAGTAAGGATCTTGACCAAGGGTACTACAGCAGGAGGTGGGCATTTGAACATTATGAGTGGTGCATGTATGTTTGACTTTTCTTTAATGTATTGTCATATGAGTTGAACAAGGCTTTCAAGGCTAGTTCATGAGCCAGCTGAGGTGTTAGTGGGACATTGGAAAGGGCAGGTTCTACTCAATCTCCACTTCAAAAGACTTGAGGCTCCCACAAGAGGGCGATGGTGAGCAGGCACATCACAGGCACCAAAGTGTTTCCTGCAAGTCATTGTGTGCTCAGACTTATGTTACTCATTAGAAGCTAAACATTTAGTTCTGGCAATTTTGTCCTTGCAGAAATGTCAGCTAATTTCTAATAACGTTATTAAGGGGTTTTCTGACAACAGCTGTTACATTTCTCTTATTCTCATTTGTTTCATACTTACATTGTTTTGTAATGTGTCCATATATGTGTGCAGTAAAATACTACAGGCACACACACACACACACACACACACACACACACACACACACTTTCTGAACTGCTTGTCCAATTCAGGGTCGCAGGGAGCCAGAGCCTAATCTGGCAACACAGGGCGTAAGGCTGGAGGGGGAGGGGACACACCCAGGACAGGACGCCAGTCTGTCGCAAGGCACCCCAAGCGGGACTGGAACCCCAGACCCACCAGAGAGCAGGACTTGGCCCAACCCACTGCGCCACCGCGCCCCCCATACTACAGGCATCTCTCTATTTATGAAATTAATTAATTAATTAAATTGATTAATTTGTCCTAAAAATGGTGACGATGTTGACATTTTCTACTCCGAAAGCCTATTTCCCATTATTTTAAAAGGGGGAAAATAATGCGTGCACAGCCCATCCAAGGACCCCCTCCAAAAAATTTTCCAAATATCTGAAACACAATATACTATAAACCCATAATTTCAGCACAATATAGAATACTTATATTTACACACTTGCTTTTCTAGGGTAATTCCCAGTTTTCATTTAATTGATCATTTCAAGTTTCAAGTTTATTGTCATAGATACAAGTACCATGTACGTGTATCATGAAAATCTTCCTGAATGCTTCTCCACAGACTATGGGCAAGGACAATAGAAATATTGCACAAACAAAACAATGTCAATGACAGTAAATAACAATAGCAGCAATGACAGTAATAACAATAAATAATGGTAACAGTAGTAACAATAATGCCAGTTGACAGTCAGAGAACTCAGAATGAAACAATGAGAATGAGAATGCTTAAAGTGACAGTGTAATTTACGAATGTGCTTGGGTGGAGCAGTCCAACTCTAGTTACTAAAGGTGGCACATTGGTTAGTGTTGTATAGTCTTACAACAGTGGGGTAAAAGCTGTTCCTGTACCTAGCTGTGCGGGTTCAAATAGACCTAAGCCATTTTGCAGATGGCAGGGAAGAGAAAAGTGCCCGTGCGGGGTGACCATGATCTCTCATGATGCGCATCGTCTTTCTGATGCAGTGTGTGGTGTAGGTGTCCTCGACTGCTGGTAGCTATGTGCCGATGATTTCCTGAGCTGTTTTGACCACCCTTTGTAGGGCTTTCTTGTCCTGTATGGAGCAGCTGCCACCCCAGGATGTAATACATCCTTTGAGGACGGACTCCACAGCACACCTGTAGAGAGTGGTGAGGACTGTAGTGGACATCCTGGCTTTCTTCAGACGCCTGAGGAAGTGGAGGCGTTGATGGGCCTTTTTGATGGTTGATGCTGTGTGCTCAGTCCATGTGAGTTTGACAGTGAGGGTGACCCCAAGGAATTTAAAGCTGTTGACCTTCTCTACAATGTCCCCTCTTATGCAGATGGGTGCCTGAACCGTATCCTGTTTCCTGAAGTCAATCACCAACTCCTTAGTTTTACTGACATTGAGAGACAGGTTGTTGTCCTGGCACCACTCTTCCAGGAGCCTCACCTCCCCTCTGTAGGCCATCTCATCGTTATTGGTGATCAGACCCACAATGGTGGTATTGTCAGCAAACTTTATGATGGTACTGGAACTGTGACTGGCCACACAGCCATGTGTGAACAGGGAGTATAGCACTGGGCTCAGGACACTTCCCTGCAGGATGAGCAATAAACCAAATAGGGACTGCGTTTATTATGGATAACTTTCTAAAACTACACACTGGTGCTAAAATGCTGGCATGGTGGCACAGTGAGTAGTGCTGCTGTCTCACAGTACCTGTCTGGTGCAAGAAGATGTGGGTTCAATCCCCAGTCAGTCTGTGTGGAGTTTGCAGGTTCTCCTCATGTTTGGGTGCTCTGGTTTCCTCCCACAGTCCAAAGACATGCTGTTCAGGTTCACCTGTAGTGTGTGAGTAACACAGAGAGAGTGTGTTCCTGTATGGATGAGTGACCCATTGTAAGTAGTGTATCTGGCAGTGTAAGTCACCTTGGTGAATAAGGTGTGTGGGCTCATAACACTGCATAGACTTCATTGGAAGTCACTTTGGAGAAAAGCATCTGCTAAGTGAGTAAATGTAAAATGCTCATACATTCCCGAAAAACTCTCAGATAAATGTTGCCTGCTAATTGCTCTGTCTCTGCAATCACACACACACATTTTCAGAACTGCTTGTCCCATACGGGGTCACGGGGAACCGGAGCCTACCCGGTAACACAGGGCGTAAGGCCAGAGGGGGAGGGGACACACCCAGGACGGGACGCCAGTCCGTCGCAAGGCACCCCAAGCGGGACTCGAACCCCAGACCCACCGGAGAGCAGGACTGCGGTCCAACCTACTGCGCCACCGCACCCCCCCTTGCAGACTCACTTCACCCATAATCTCTTAAATTCATGTAAGGTGTAAATGTTCATGCACTATAACTTTAAGATCATGCCTGGATAAACCTTTACACAGCTACTTCTGTAATGTAATGTAAATGTTTATATTTATCTCCAAAAAAAATTACTAGGAAGGTGATCAGGAATCGGGGGGGCGGGGTGGCGCAGTGTGTTGGATCGGGTCCTGCTCTCTGCTGGGTCTGGGGTTTTAGTCCCGCTTGGGGTGCCTTGCGGCGGACTGGCGTCCCATCCTGGGTGTGTCCCCTCCCCCTCAGGCCTACACCCTGAGTTGCTGGGTAGGCTCTGGTTCCCCGCGACCCCGTGTGGGACAAGCGGTTCAGAAAGTGTGTGTGTGTGTGTGTGTGTGTGTGTGTGTGTGTGTGTGTGATCAGGAATCATTGATATTCTGATAGTTTTATGCAGCTACTCATGTGATGAACATTGGTTCATATGGTGGAAAGAAACTGCAGTTAAGAATCATGCATCTGCATCTAAGTGTCTCTGCTAATGTAATGGACACATTGTATTTTCTATGAGATGTATGTTGCTTTGGAGAAGTGTCTGCTAAATGAATAAATATAGTGTTGCCGGGTAGGCTCCGGTTCCCCGCGACCCCGTTTGGGACAACCGGTTCTGAAAATGTGTGTGTGTGTGTGTGTGTGTGTGTGTGTGTGTGTGTGTGTGTGTGTAAAATATGACAAGCATCACACACCGTTACACAGAAGTGTAAGCTCATGGCAACCAGAGAATGTAAAAGAACAGCTGTCACCTGTGCAGCACTGGAAGCAGCTCAAATTGTTTACAGATGTTGCTTCATAATATGTCTGGGTCCTTTCGTTTAACCTTTTCCTGTGCTTCTAAGATAGGCTCGAGACTACCATGATCCTGCTTTAGGACAAGCAGTTATTGATAGTGAGAGCTAGAAAGCGGTTGAATCAAAAAGCAGTTTTCAGGGTTTTTGTGCTGTTACCTAACAAATGGTGATGGTGATTTCTCCCTGTTCCTCTGGGGAGAGATTCTCCTCTATGTCTTATCAGTGAGTCATACTCATAGAACTTTCTACCAACACCTGTAGACTACGAATTAGGGATATGGTTATTGTTAGAGCTGAAGGGATATGCATAGGGATAGGGTTATTCTTAGGGCTCGTTGAAGGGCCATTGTTATGGTTACAGGTTTAGAATTAAAGATGGGTTTTTTTAGGGTTGGGGTTAGGGATAGGGGAAGGGTTATTGTTAGGTTTATAGGGTTAGGGATAGGTTTACTGTTAGGGACAAGGTTAGAATTGGGTTTGAGGATAATGTAATAGATAGTAATAAGGTTATTTTTAAGGTTAGAAGGTTATATTTTAGGATGGGATTAGGGTTAGGAATAGGTTATGAGTGGGGCTTCCTCTCCCTAGCTTCTTCTGCCTTTTTGTCATGAGGCTTTTGGGAGAAAAGGGATGTGCTGGCGATCAAGTAAATCCTATTTTTAGTGATTATAGGTTGGGGAAATGGAAACTTTGTGCTGGATTTCTTCCTTTTTTGTGTGTTCTTTTTTCTGGTTTATGTTAATTACTGGGGGGGGGGGCACGGTGGTGCAGTGGGTTTGGCCTGTGCTGCCCTCTGGTGGGTCTGGGGTTCAATTCCTGCTTGGGGTGTGTTGCGACGGACAGATGTCCCGTCCTGGGTGTGTCCCCTCCCTTCAAACCCTCCGCCCTGTGCTGTCAGGTTAGGCTCTGGCTCGCCGCGACCCTGCTCGGGACAAACGGTTGCAGTCAATCTGTGTGTGTTAATTACTTCACACATGTAAACCCGGCTGTTCTCAGACCTTCCATTCCAAAAGGGTCCAAAGAAAAAAGCAGGTTGTGAAGTGAGAAGAAGGATGTGCATGGGCTGGGCCACATGGGTGTATCTTCAGGATTTTGTGTTAGTTTTTTGCCATTTTACTCAGTTTTCACTGAAAATAACTATGGAAAAGTTCTTATTTATGTATGTTCAATTTCATAATATACATTAATATTAGTATAAATGGGGAATGCGGTGGCGCAGTGGGTTGGACCGAGTCCTGCTCTCTGGTGGGTCTGGGGTTCGAGTCCCGCTTGGGGTGCCTTGCGACGGACTGGCGTCCTGTCCTGCGTGTGTCCCCTCCCCCTCCAGCCTTATGCCCTCAGTTGCTGGGTTAAGCTCTGGCTCCTCGTGACCCTGTATGGGACAAGCGGTTCAGAAAAATGTGTGTGTGTGTGTGTGTGTGTGTGTATTAGTATAAACTGTATCAGCAAAAGTCACTGAAGTAATTATGTTTTTTGTGGTTTTATATTTGTCTGTTATATACCTGTCTAGACAATTAAGTGTCTTATTTTTGTCAGAGTTGGGCACGAGTAGTGCAGTGTTAACATGTGTTGTTAGCTTTTGAGGATTCAACAGTGCCAGTCACCCTAACCACTTCAATTTGTGCTTCACGAGCACTTTTAATAAAACAGACATTTTATCCCCACAACAGCGATGTCTGCACAGAGAAGGAAGGGATGAGTTGGTCACTAAGGGTCCCTTAACTGGCAGTAAGGTGGGTATTTCACAGGAAATCAGGAAGGGTTTGGACACCAGAAGGAGGATCGAAACCTCTGCTATTCTCACGGGCATTAGCTTCACTATGTGCTAACAAACTCCGGAAGCAGGTGAAAGCAGAAGAAATATATTCCTGCCAGACAAAACTCTTCCTGTGCTTTTATTCACCAGTGAATGTAAGTATCTCTCTGTTTACAGTTCATCCACGAACGGCTGGACTTCATGCGACTAGATATCGGAATATTATTTTTTATATATTTTTATACATTTTTCAGGAATTTCAAAAAAATTGGAAAAAATCAGCAAAGTGGGGTAAAAACTGTTAAAAAAATCACTTTATTTCAATATTTGAACTAATTTACTGGCATAGAATTTTAATACTGTACCATAAAAAATACAGAATTATAAATGAAGATTTGATATGGAAATGTTGTAAGTATTGTGCCATCTTCCAACGTGGCATCATGTTCATTAGTAAGTTTCCTCGTGTGGTTGCATAATTGCGGGTTAATCAGAGAAATGAAGCCAAAATATTTTGAAAAGATCACTTACTGTACTATCACATCAAAAACATTTTTTAAGAAAATCACCTCTACCACAGTGGAATGACAGCCTCAGTCACATGACCTGACCAGCTCCCAGCAACCTTTTGTTGCGGCAAGGATGAACTGTACTATTTTGTTTCTTAGCTGACACTTTTATCCAAAGTGATTAGTATTTTATCTATGTATAGGGGAGTTATATAATTTGCAGTTATGCCTGTGAAATACACTGCTGAAGAGTACACCAGAGCACATCTTTCCAAGGACTAGAATTGGCAGACAAAGTATTTCATGTCTGCCCCCAGGGTAATTTATTGTCAAATAAAGAGATAAATAAAAAAGGGGTATTTCTTCAGTTGAACTTCCATTGTGATGGTATGACTAAATCTGGCTGATGTTACTTTCTGTATGTACCAGTGACGAACCCACAACCCTTAGTGCCATTCTCATCCCCCCATTTGTACAAATAAAATTAACACACTCATTCATTAGGTCACAAAGTAACAAAGCTAATTATCTACACATTGTCCACAACAGTCTCTCCCGTAGTCACATATTCATTCACTGGACTCCGTTGGTTTAGTCCTGTTCCTCTATTACCCTGTTTCCCATCTCACATGAGTATTGTTAGCAACCCCCTACCTACACGAAAAATTAGTTTCCTTCCATCTGAATGTATCACTATTTACACTCACAACAATTAATCTACCCCATCAAAACCCATAATCCCCCACACCCCCCATCATGCTTTCCAAAACATACCTGCTTATTTGAATCTGAAAAAAGCTCCTTAGTACCTGGCTTTACTGCAGACTCCCTGGACCACCCTGTGCATTTCCATGACACACAACAACAATTTTTCTGTACAGAAGGGCCCTTTTAAAAAAATCTGCCCACCCCACCCCCAACTTTTCTCATCCCCTGCCAGGTATTGCGGGTCCAGACAAGTTCGGCTGTAAAAAGTCATTTTAAAATGTTCTGTGAGAGTCCAAGTGTGCAGTTTGGTCTAGGTGCTTGTCCAATTTCATTTGCAGTTGGGGCAGTTCCAGCAGGGCCCTAAGGAGTTCCAGGGGCCCTGAGCCACTGGAGCCCATGTGCTTAGAGTCAGAGGTGTCGGGGGCTTGGATGACCGTTGTGGTACAATTTCTGCTTGATGTGCACCATGTTCCCACTGGAGTCCTCCAACTGCCGCAGCTGCACACGTCTGCGAAGGTCCCGAAGGTTGCAAAAACGCGGAAGCCATGCCCAGGAAGGTCCATCTGAGACAGGTGATTGGAAATAGCAGTGTCAGTGATAAACATGGAAGAGAAAAACAACACCATTATCTAGGAAACATGCACTGTCATGTGCTTTAAGCTTCCCAAGGCACTGTGCTTAGATTCCAGATAGTTCTACCAACTCTTCCTCCAATGTTGTATTAGCATGACATGGTTAAGTTTTTCAGAACCATATTTCCTATTTTAGTTATCCACTTAAGATTTCTTTGGGTAATAATTTACATTTATTTATTTAGCAGACGCTTTTATCCAAATCAACTTCCAATGGATACTATGTAGTGTTACCAGTCCACACACCTTATTCACCAAGGTGACTTACACTACTTACAACAGGTCACTCATCCATACACCAGTGGAGCACACACTCTCTCTGTCACTCACATACTATGAGGGAACCTGAACAGCATGTCTTTGGACAGTGGGAGGAAACCAGAGCATCCAGAGGAAACCCACACAGACACAGGGAGAACATGCAAACTCCACACAGACTGAGCAGGGATCAAACCCATGTCCTCTTGCACCACCCATGTGCTCTGAGGCAGCAGCACTACTCGCTGTGCCACCATGCCACCCTCCGTGTCTTATTTATTCACGTATAAAACACGTGAGCACTGTAGCAAGCACATGAATGTAATTATACCACAGTATATACTGCATAGTGGAAGGGCCGAAACGGAGCTGCCAGATGAATAGTGTTAATAATGTGGAGCCTGTTTGCCACTTAAGTAACTCTGCTAGAGCTATTACATAAACCGCTGGAGAAGTGCTGTGGCCAATTCTCAGTCATAACCTACTTCTTTCTGTGCAATTTTATTTGGCAGTTTAAGGTTTGGGAATTAACTGGAGTTGTCATATGGCTAGGGGGTGTGGTGGTGCAGTGGGTTGGACCGGGTCCTGCTCTCAAGTGGGTCTAGGGTTCAAGTCCTGCTTGGGGTGCCTTGCGATGGACTGGTGCCTCGTCCTGGGTGTTTCCCCTCCCCCTCTGGCCTTACGCCCTGTGTTGCCGGGTGGGCTCTGGTTCTCCGCGACCCTGTATGGGATAAGCGGTTCAGAAAGTGTGTGTGTGTGTTATATGGCTGGGGCGGGCAGGGGGTTTGGTCTATGCCTGCTCTCTGGTGGGTCTGGGGTTTGAGGCCTACTTGGGGTGCCCTGCGATGCACTGGTGTCCTGTCCTAGGTGTGTCCACTATGCCCTGTTGTTGCTGGGATAGACTCTGGCTCACTCCAACCCTGTTCAGGACAAGCTGTTTCAGACAATGTGTGTGTTATATGGCTAAACTTCCTATTTAATGTATAGCTGTGATAATTTTTTTTAATCTGTTTATTCTCGTGGGGGGTGCGGTGGCGCAGTGGGTTGGACCGGGTCCTCCTCTCTGGTGGGTCTGGGGTTCAAATCCCGCTTGGGGTGCCTTGCGGTGGACTGGCGTCCTGTCCTGGGTGTGTCCCCTCCTCCTCCGGCCTTACACCCTGAGATGCCAGGTAGGCTCTGGTTCCCCGCAACCCCGTATGGGACAAGCGGTTCAGAAAATGTGTGTGTGTGTGTGTGTGTGTCTGTTTGTGTTTATTCTCGTTGACCTAAACTGCAGGTTTGCATCCCTTTCTGCAGTACAGAATTCATTTTGTAAACATGGCTTGTGATGTGTTTATTTAACTGTGGAGGAGGAATGCTGCAAAAAGAGTGTGTTACACAGTGTAGGAAATGGAACGGAACTGTGGAAACATAGCAGCGGAAGGGAGCACAGAAATTCAGGGCTGGCATGCATCGCTTTGAACGGACATCTGATCCAGGATGAATGGCATGCAGGATGTGGACACGGCCGAAGGACTAACCTTTCTGTTTAAATGTAGGAGGCTGGAGTCAAGGGCTCTGTGTAGCAATGAGCCATAGAGGATGGAGGGAATTCAAACCCACAGAAGCAGAAAACAAATGTGCTGTTTGTGGTTAGACCGCACAACCCTAAAGGGCAAGGGATCGTGTGCTAGCAGGAAACAAGAGGGAGGGCAGAAGAAGATACCAAAAGCAGCAAGGAAAATGCCGAGGCTTGGGAAAGAGAGCGAGCAAGCCGATGCGCAATCCTCCACGCAGCACATGTGTGGGGGGCTTCTGCACCTCTCATCCTGCCTCCCTGCTGCACCAGCTGCTCCTCTCTCAGTTATTTATAGCTCGCAAGGAGAGAAAGTGCCAGAGCATGTGTGTGTATGACTGTGCGTGTGCTTAGTGGGAGCAAGCAAGGTCTTTCACGCAACGTCTCCGCCCTTCCCTGCTCTGGCTCCCATATATACCTGTAACTAAACAGCCCCACAAAGCTGAGAAGTGCTCTATTCAGCTCTAATAACAAACACTAACACAACACTGAGATTCACTGTCCATCTAGTGCGGCAGCATCCTCACAGGGCTCAAATTGTCCTGTCCCCTCCGTGAGGCATCACCAAGATGCATGGATAGATAGTGGGTCGACTCGGTTTAAACACATGCCACCTGCTCCCTAGGCCCATCATCTCCCACCAACCATAAATAACTACGACCAGACAATCTGTGTCTGACATTCACAGCAGTTCACACCCTGACTGCTCATCCTATCGCTCCCATCCTCCCCTGAAACCCGCGCTGACAGGGGGCCTCTTTGCAACCCCTCCTTCTGTGATGAAGGACTCACCATCCCCACCGACTCTACACACTACAGCCTGCAAGCCTGGTATTCACTGTACACACATTTTATACACATACTGTACACATTTTCACTACAGAGCCATTACCATCCACCAGTCATGATTTCACTATACATATATGAATATGCTTTCTCTACATACACTACGTCCACCTGGCCATACCTTTACTATACACATCCACATTCACACCATCACCCAGTTTACTGGGCTTTCACTATACTCTATATATTATACATACAATAAACTCTGTATATTTAAGATATTTATTTACACCACACTTAACATTTTATTTATGTATATTTAACTTCTTTTACCATTTTATTTTCCAGCATTAGTTAAGGTAGAAGAGGAGAAGAACGTTTTACAGACTTATTTAATTTACACACACACACACACACACACACACACACACACACACTGTCTGAAGCCGCTTGTCCCGAGCGTGGTTGCAGTGAACTGGGGCCTAGCCTGACAGCACAGGGTGCAGGGCTGGAGGAGGGGGGACACACCCAGGACAGGATGCCAGTCCATCACAAGGCACCCCAAGCGGGACTTGAACCCCAGACTCACCAGAGAGCAGGCACAGGCCACACCAGCTGCACTACTGCACCCCCCCCCCCCCGATTTTATTCACTGTATTTTTATTTATTACTGTTGTATCAGACGCTTTCAGAGAAATTACCCAGTGAATAAACTGAGGTGTGTGTCTATTATTACATTGTTTTGATTGCAAAGAAAGTGCCCAGATGTCCCGAGTTGCAAATGAGACACTGTCAGGATTTAAAGTGAAACACTTTTTAATATGCTCTCCCCACACTGTGCTGCAATACACACCAACTCACTCTTTCTTCTCTACTCCATTGATATTCTCCTGCGCCTCATGATGCACAAGAGGAACAGGGCACTGTTGTACACATATAAAGTATAAAAACACACTGAATAGATGGGTGTGGAGATTAGCATTATTGAAAGTAAAAAAAAAAAAAAGAGTAGGCTTATTTGTAACATTGCTTCATGTTAAAAAGAATAATAAAATAAACTGTCGTCATGTCCATGGCACCCCAGCCTCATGTCTGATGTTTCCAGTAGAGGAATACTGACACCCTGCACTCTATGAGCTAGTGATGAAAACAGAATAAATAAAGTCTTATGGTGAATTTTTAATGATTTGTAGCCCTTATCTGACATTTCTGACATTTTTATTAGAACCTACGCTGTGAATAAATTGAGGGATTATGTTGTATTTTTGAGCTTTTATTGACTAACAGTGGATCAACTTCCTGTCACAATTATGCTTTTAAATCGAGGTACAAGTGTATTCATTTAGCTGACACTGCTCTCCAAAGCAACTCACAATGTTAAGATACTTTTTTACCCATTTATACAGCTGGGCTATTTTTACTGTATCAGCTCAGAGTAAGTGTTTTGATCAGGTTTACCACAGCAGGAGGTAGGATTCAAACCTAGGTCCTTCGAGGCTAAAAGTGGTGGCTCTAACTACTGCGCTACCAGCTTACATTAAATCAATTAATATCATACAGTCTATATAACAGTTTTTCGGACTGATGCTCTTTTAACCACGGCGGCGCAGCAAATAGCACTGCTGTCTTACAGCGCCTGGGTGGTGCGAGAGGACATGGGCTCGATGGGTGCAGGTGGCTAAATGAATAAAGGCGACCGTAATCATAGACATCAATTACTGGCATCGCTGTTAACTAGAAAACAAATTATTTAAGAGTCCAGATAAGTAAGGGTCCACTGAACAGAGTCTCTCTAAATTTCAACCTCATGATTGATGAGGCAAAAAACTAATTCATGCTTTGGTTGCAAAGGGACCTGTTTTTAAAATGCTTGTTTTTGGGTGGCATGGTGGTACAGCAAGTAGTGCTACTGTCTCCCTATGCCTGGGGGGTGTGAGAGGATGTGGGTTCGATCCCTGCTCAGTCTGTGCAGAGTTTGCATGTTCTCCCCGTTTCCGTGTGGGTTTCCTCCCACGGTCTAAAGATGTGCTGTTCAGGTTCCCCCATAGTGTGTGAGTGACACAGAGAGAGAGAGTGTGTTCCACTGATGTATAGATGAGTGACTCATTGTAAGTAGTGTATCTAGCAGTGTAAGTCACCGTGGTGAATAAGGTGTGTGGGCTGATAACACTACATAGAGTTCACTGGAGGTCATTTTGGAGAAATGCGGCTGCTAAATAAATAAATGTAAAATGTAACCAAAAAAAGCCAATGATTACTTTGTTTCCTACTTCAAATTGTCACATTCAGTTCTTGAATCATGAAATCTCCATTTTATCATCCAGTCATGTCTATTTAGTACTCAGTGCAAGAAGCACACATCTGTGAGTCAAAGAAAACCACTTGTATTGATGCTGCTCAGTACAATGTGAGAAGGAGACTAGGAGGGTGGTGAAAAAC
Source organism: Scleropages formosus (assembly GCF_900964775.1). Lineage (NCBI taxonomy): Eukaryota > Metazoa > Chordata > Actinopteri > Osteoglossiformes > Osteoglossidae > Scleropages > Scleropages formosus. The sequence continues at coordinate 2,617,594 of NC_041830.1, read as the reverse complement.
CTGCCTTGATCTTTCCAGTCATCGCTGAAATTAGTGCCAAAGCACAGATACAGTTGTTCATTGTATTAAAAACACAAAAACTGCAGTTAAGGGGTAAGTTTTTGTTGACAGAAACCTTTCATGGCAACTTCAGTTGTTTATGACAGTAGCTCATTTGCCTAAACCTAAGACTTTTACATGAAGATGAAAGCCAAGCAACCGCTCAGATCAATAACTCAGGGTGAAACTCTGAGTCTTAGTGTATTTGTATTTTGACATTTTTTAGATCAGACGATAACTGAGAAGCGCTTTGCATGCCACACATACCTAACAATCTACTCTTACATCATCATCCAGCTCCCAGGAGCTGTTGACCGTCTTCCCCACTATCACTATATTCCTTGACAAACATTTGTCCTCTTCCTATGATTGCGCCAACTTTTCTTAGCCTTTATGTATTCTATAAAAATATCCTGTAGAGACATAATGGTGTAAGGTAGATGGCAATAAAGACATAATAACAAGACTGCTATTACTAAAGCTAAAAAAAAAAAGTCTTAAGTTTTGAATACCCTGTTGAAAAAACTATTTTTCATGTAATTTCAGTACAGGTGGTCCCCAATTTACGATCGTTCGACTTAACGATTTTTTGACTACGATGGTGAGCTGGCAATAGACATTGAGTAGAAACTGTACTTCAGATTTTGAATTTTGATTTTTTTCCCGGGCAAGCAATATGTGGTGCGATACTCTCTCGCGATGCTGGGCAGCGGCAGCGATCCGCATCTCCCAGTCTGTCATGCAGAGGTGTTTATTAGGTGTATTAAATGCATTTTTGACTTACGATATTTTCAACTTACAATGGGTTTTGCGGAAGGTAACCCTATCGTAAGTCGGGGACCACCTGTATATTTAAGCATTTTTAAATCTACCTACTCTTAATTACATTGACATCCCAGGTGATAAGCTTAAATAGAACCTGAATTTTAATTGTAAAATGATGGTGTAAACCTGGTAGTACAGTGTGCCATATTATCAAAAAGAACATAAACAGTAACACATAGTAGTGGGGTAGAAATCAGAAAGGGAGGGACACCATGAAATCAAAACCCAAAACCTAAACAACAAAAGCGAAGTTAAAAGCTAAAACTCCAACAACCAACACCTCCAACCCAACCCCAAGAACCTGTCAGTAATGACATTGTTTACAAGTACCTAGTGGAGATTGCTCCCAGCTCCTACTTCCCATCATCCGCAGTTGCACCATCACCCCAGAACCCATCATGAATAAAAAAGTAAAACCCCACTTTTCTTAGGCTTAAGTTGAGTGGCTCCAAATTCTCCATCAGAGTTGACGTAAGGACCCGGGTCCACTGAGGGTGCCTGCATTGTCCAACACTAACGCTGTCCGCCAGCAGCCCAGTCCCCATTCCCTCCATGAAGCCACGTCCTTCAACGGTGAGAGCAGCCGGGTCCAGTGAGAACACCACCCCACTCTGCACTCAGTACACGTGCCTCTAACTCACCGTAGGGTCCGCCGCTCCTCCAGGCCCGGACGGCACAGTGCAACGCCCCATCCAGCCACAGCAGCAGCCAGCTGATGCAGAAGCCCAGCAGAAGTCCCAGCATCAGGTCCATCTCCTGCTTGGTCACACTCTCGCTCACAAAGTAGTTCTCAGAGGAGTCCACCAGAGACTGGTCCCCATCATATGGGATCACATAGTGCACATGATGCCTAGAAAAGACCAGCAGTGGGGGAGGGTGGCAAAAGATATTTTTTGTCGTGCAGAAATAGGGAACAAAAAAATGTAATGTTACATGAGCAAAGTATGAACACATGCTGGTGTGTATTTTATTTTGGTTGAAACTCTATTGTGAGCATGTGCTGGTAGAAACGAGGGCAGCGGGACAGTGAGGGAAGAATGCCAGAATAAGCACTTTCACAGCTAAGCATCTCACCTTGTCAGGTCAGAGAAGGACCAGCTTGACCCAAATACTTAAGAGTAATAGCACAAGGCAAAAAAATGGGAGCTGAAGTGCATTTTTGGAAAATTTAACAGATGAAACAAAAAAAAACCTTTCTTAAAAATGTAGAGGTCAGACAAGAATATGCATGACATTTTATTCCTTTTTCATTTGTCCATTTGTCCCCACTTCTCAGTATAAACCTGCCTTCCTTCATCTATATCATCCTTCAATGCTCCTAAAAAACCCCAACAAATATTTCAGGCCTCCAGAGAAACAGGAGCTGCTCAGGCTTTTCCTCCAATCTGCTACGGCATTTAGATTAATTTGCCATTTTTAAATCCTGAAGTGTATCTTGAGATTGCAGCAATACTACTAAATATTCATGAAATCCTGCAATCCTGTATAAATTAATAAGTAACAGCACATATGATTAACTAGTAGCTGGACCAGCTCAGTCAGGGGATAGGCTGGCATGAGAACCTACACATGCACTGCATATCAGGGAGTCATTTAGTCCTCCCTGGTTGGGGTTTGCTGAACTGCATCTGGTGATGGAACAAAAGTGCAAATCAGTGGTTATATTTGGAAAGTCACCTCAACGTCTAAGTCAGAAAAAAACAAAAGCACAAGGGAAATGTTAGTCCTAAAACTGGATTTTACAGCATCCCAAACAAATGCGGTCTGGCTTTCTCAGCTTCCCTGTGCAGCTTCTAGCTAAGTTAACCTTCGTTCATACAGGCTTAAAACAGAAACATACAATAGTCTCTATATGTTTAGAGTGCAGGAAAATACGCTTTGCACTAACATTTCATTGGCTAGTACATATTATACTGGTGCTGTAATACAAGTAATAAACAAATTAATCCTCCACGTGACACTAATAAACAATGGTATTACGGATACAATTACAGAATTTCTAATTTATAGTCTGAACCTTCTACACCATCCTTGTTGAACAACATCCAATAAAATACCAGTGTTAAAATCAGTATAGCACATACAGGGTTGCATGGTGGCACAGTGAGTAGCACTACTGTCTCACAGTGCCTGGGTGGTGTGAAAGAATGTGGGTTTGATCCCTGCTCAGTCTGTGTAAAATTTGCATGTTCTCCCTGTGTCTGTGTGGATTTACTTAGGGTGCTCTGGTTTCCTCCCACAGTTAAAAGACATGCTGTTCAGGTTCCCCCCCAGTGTGTGAGTGACCCTGAAAAAGTGTGTTTCATTGATGTATGGATGAGTGACCTATTGTAAGTAGTGTCTCTAGCAGTGTAAGTCACCTTGGTGAATGAGGTGTGTAGGCTAACACTACACAGTATCCATTGTAAGTTGCTTTGGAGAAAAGTGTCTGCTAAGTGAATTAATGTAAACTTCTTTATTATACTGTTAACCTGAATTCAGCTCATGTTTTTGGCCAAGGGAACTTAATATGTTAGAAAAGCAACTTTATGATTATTTATCCACTTATACAGCAGAGCATCTCAACTGGAGCTATTTGTGCTCAAAGGTGCCCCGACAGAAGTGGTTATTCAGTTGGGGGACCCTTACATCCATAAGCAACAGCCCCAACCACTACAACACCTGCTGCTCCAGGTAAAGTAGGTTACCTGGTGGAAAATTACTTTCCACAACCCGGTTCAGAGCAGTGGTCCAGTTTTCATTTTCAGAACAATTCACCATTTCCAGACTAGAATTTTCTTTGTATAGCACTAGATCACAGTAATATTATCTTAAGACAACACAGATTCACCCTTTTCCCTCATCTCTCAAGCTCTGTACAGATACACATCCGGACACACTGCAGGTTTTTTGATGTCCATTAATCCTGGAGAAATCGAATCGCTCTGATGTGTGTGCCTGTGTGTGTGTGATTTGTCTCTCAACTCGGACACATGATATTGGCAGGAATACATTCCGGTCATGCAGAGAGCTCTTGGAGAATTCTGTCGCTGTAGAAACCAGAAGAAGGTGGAAAGAGCCTCTATTCCCGGTGCACTGTTACCCAATCACGTGCAGCTCAAACAAGCACATATTCAGTTAAGGAGGTAAAACACCATGGTATTAGAATCGAGGGACATCAGTTAGTTTGACTTGCAAAGAAACAGAATAAAATCAGCGACAGATGTTCTCCCAGCACCTCTAGAATGGCTCCATTTTTCAACATTAAAACCCTATGAGTCATGAGGCCTTTAAATGTGTAACTTGGAGAGTTGAGTAATATTTTACCTTCCACAGTTGCAATGACAGACGCGATCCTCCCCTCGTAAATGCGGTAAGATATAGTTGTGAAAGCGGTCCAGTAGCGCGTTCATGTCCATTAAACACGCGAGCGCCTGCAAAGAACCATGCGCGTGAACCGGCACAGAAGAAGCAAAGCACCCCCCACCCCACAGCCGCCCGCACGCGACCCGTACGGCCCCCCGAGGGACACACACACACAGCGAAATATATTTCTGGAAAAAAAAATGATCCAGCAAAGGGTGGGAACCATAAAGTGCCGCCCGACAAAAATGTCCTTTTATTTATAATAAGCGTGGCGGCCTGGAAGCACGGCGCACTTCAGCATGCACGCGCGCCATCCGCATCTTCTCGCGCCGCTTTTCGGTGCCAAAAATGCGCACTTACTCATTTGCAGAATTGCAACCGTAGCGCAGAGAAAAAAAAAGAGACACAATCTCCGTTTGCGAAATGAAAGGTGCGAGGGGTGCGAGTGCACACAAAGGTCCTCTTACCATCACCACAGAAGCCCCCAGAATCATAAAGATCATCGTGGATGTGATCATATGCATCAAAAGTTCCCCTCGGGCTGCTCCTTCCTCTGCGTTCCGCGGGTCCGAGGAGCGGCTTTCAGGGACCCTGCGCGCCCCCGGGCTCCCCGACACCGAGTGCACCGTCGCGCGGCATTAAGGTGCCCTGATTTCGCGCTCCTGTGTTCCGGCGGCGGCGACGACGACGACGACAACGGTGAGTCCGACTCCAACCCGATCGCGCCCGGGCTGCTGTACCGTTATATACGGGCAATATTTATTTACTGCCTCGCGTGTCGTTCGCAGGTCCTCGCGCGGGCGCAAGAGTAACGCGCAGGGTGCCACCTTCCTTTCTCCGACGAAGTAAAACAGAAAGCATACACCTACACAAGCTCGGCGCGAACATCAGCCCCTAAGAAGTGTGTGTGTTCCGTTAAGGTTCTGCGCACCACTCGGACATGCCGGTAAAATCGCGGGAAATAAAGAGGAGAGAGAAGCCCGCGCTCCAGTAAATAAAACCCTTCGCTCAGCCGCGCGCGTTCGTTCGTTCATTCATTCATTCATTCATTTGTTCATTCATTCATTCATTCATTCTTTCTTTTTTCTTTCTTTCATGCACTGTCAGGTTGACCGTTACGCGCCGCTGCACGGTTGGTTCTTCTCCGCTACATGGTCCGCAGCTGCATCAGCGCCCGGGGGCAGAGACGTCCGCGGAGCGGCTGCTCGCTCCCTCCTCCATGGTGGGCCGTGGCGTGCACGCGGGGGAGTGCATGAACACTCCAAAAGGGTGCGAGCCGCCGCTGTGGAAACGCGCTCGGGGTTTAGTAAGATGTTTAGTAAGATGTTTAGTTATGTAAACTGAGAATACGCAAAGGGAAAAGAGGCAACGGAGCGAAGCTTGATCACGCGCGCGGCCCGCCTCCCGCGCGGGTGACATTGCGGGTCGGGTGTGCGCTCTGCGCCATTCTGAAGGGCAGGGCTCCGCGTGCGTGTGCGCGCGGCGCCGGCGCCGCCGCCGCCCGAAGCCTCCTCGCACACCTGAACCGCCAGCTACCAAGGATAAAGAGCCGGAGTGCGTGTGTGTGAGTGGGGGCAGGAGCACGAGAACATCCAGCGACGCGCGGACACACCCACACCTCAGCGCCACAGCATTGTTATTCACATTCATCCCGCACGCGCAGCGGCTCGTGCGGGGAGAAACACCCGCGGCTCCTGACGGACCCGATGTGTTACCCGTGCTTACTGCGAAGTCAGATGGAAGGAGTACTGCGCGCTCATGAAACATTTCACTCATTTAATCATGTGCAATAGATATGGAATTAAACATCAAAATTTACGGGAAATGCTGCTATTGAAAGAATAAGTCTTGCCAAATTCAGGTCAAGTCAACGGCAATTAATCTGAATTAAGATCTGAAACACCAAAAGCAATTTGATAAACATTTCAAGATAAGTAGCTGCCCAGTGCCGAATGTTGAATAAGATACCAGAGATCCCACCATATAACTAATGCTTGGAAAAATTATAAACACAAATGAGAAAAGATGAAATTCCAAACAAGAGCAGGTTTGAATTTAAGGAGATCATTCTTTGGGCAGAGTACAGCCACAAGGTCACTTCAGCACTTGTACTTAAACCTAAACTTCTCACTGTGACCTCAGTTACTTCGCTCTTTCAGACACGCCAACTGCGTTTGAGTGGAAGTTCGGCCTTTTAAACTCCAGTGCCACCGATCCCCATTAAAAGGGACACCATCCCACGCTGTCGGTCGAATGCAGCTCCATCACTGTGACCCCGGAGTCTTGGATTAGTCAGCCATCGGAAGGGTGTTGACTCCGCACCAGCAGCTGAAGGCCTGTGCTCTTCGCATTAGTATGGTTAATGAAGACGGGCAGATGGGGTGCTAATTTATTTCAAGATCTTACAAAATATACTGTATATATATATCCATGAATAGAACATCCTGCCTTGCTTCTGGGTGTTGAACTGAACCCAGCAAACAAGTACTCTGCAATAAGGTCCTTTCTAGGATTCAGCCACACAGCCATGCCGTCATATCTTAATATTCATCTCCACTACGTGGCCTGGCTCTTTAGCCTGTATCAAAATGTCAAGTTTTGGGTACTGTAGCATTTACATGACAGCTAAATTGTTTATTTCACTGTGAATTATACATTGTGAAATTAGAGCAGGATACTGTGAATTATTTTAAATGTCCATTATTTACATTACCCTTCCTGGATTGGGGCCTTGGTGTGGTGGAAGGCCTCGCGTGATCTAGGGATCTCCAGAGCTATATCGTCAGGAGCAGTATGCTCCTGGTAGGGTCACCCAAGGCAAACAAGTCTGGAGTGAAGATCCAGACTAACACGATCCAAAAGCCCCCATGAAAAAAGTAGACAGGAGAACGTTTACCCTGCCCGGAATAGGGTCACCGGGACCTACTCCTGGAGCCAGGCCAGGGGTAGTGTTCCTAAACAAGCGCCCGGTAGCCGGGCAGCCCACGTAACCCGGCTGGTCTCAGTCCGAAAAGGCAACATGGGGGGGGGCATGTGAGCCAGCCACCCGCAAGGTCCAACATGGGGGTCGGGTGCGATGCTTTTCAGGCGGCAGGAGGGGGCAGGGTAGCGTGTGGTGTCGCAACCCCTCGCGACAGAAACTGGCTCTTGGCACGTGGAATGTAACCTCACTGGGGGAAAGAGCCAGAACTGCTGCAGGAGGTTGAGAGATACCAACTAGATATAGTTGGGCTCACCTCTACTCACAGTGTTGGCTCTGGAACCAAACTCCTGCATAGGGGGTGGTCTCTCTCCTTCTCAGGAATTGCAGGGTGAGAGGTGCCTGGTGGCGGGTGCTGCCAAACAGTTGGAATTTATCCCGCTGGGCGAGAGGGTTGCCTCAATGTGACTTAAGGTCGCAGAGAGGAAAACTTTGTCTGTTGTGTGTGCTTATGCACTAAACAGCAGATCCAAATCAGAGTATTCAACCTTCTTGGAGAGAGTGGGTGGGGTTCTGGACAGGGCCCACCTACAGACTGCATAGTCCTGCTGGGAGACTTCAATGCTTACATTGGCAATGACAGGGAAATCTGGAGTGGGGTGATTGGGAAGAACGGCTTGCCCGATCTTATTGAACTTATGTGCTGATCATAGTTTGTGCATAACCAACGCCATGTTCGAACACAAGTATCCTCATAAGTGTACTTGGTACCAGAGCTCCTTGGGCCAAAGGTCAATGATCGACTTTGTAGTTGTTTCATCTGACTTGAGGCCACGTTCTGGACACTTTGGTGAAGAGAGGTTCCGAGCTGTCAACCAATCACCATCTGGTGGTGAGGTGGATCAGATGGTGAGGAAAACTGATGGACAGACCCAGTAGACCCAAGCGTATAGTGAGGGTGTGCTGGGAACGATTGTAAGAGGATCCTGTCCAGAATGATTTTAACTCACACCTCCAGGACAGCTTCTCCCATGTCCTGAAGGAAGTAGAGGACATGGAGTCTGAATGGACCCTGTTCAAAACCTGCATTGTGGAAGCAGCCAAGCACAACTGTGACCAAAAGCATGTTGGTACCAGTCACAGTGGCAACCCAAAAACCCGCTGGTGGACACCCCTGGTAAGGGAAGCCGTCAAGCTGAAGAAGGAGGCCTTTAGGGCCTGGTTGGCTCTGGGGATTCCTGACTCAGCAGATGGGTACTGGCAGGCAAAAAAGGTGGCAGTGGCTACGGTTGCAGAAGCAAAATCCAGAGCACAGGAGGAATTTGGAGAGGCTATGGAAAATGACTATTGGTCGGCCTCAAAGAAGTTCTGGAGAACCATCCGGTGGTTCAGGAGGGGTTGGCAGAGCTTGGCTCAAGCTGTGCTCAGCAAAAGTGGAGAAGCTCTGACCTCAAATGAGGATGTTGTCAGAAGGTGGAAGGAGTACTTTGAGGAACTTAAATCTGAGAAATATGCCTCCCTTACAGGAGTCAGGGCCAGAGGCTTCCGGGGTATCAGAGTCCATTTCCCTGGTGGAATTCACTGAGGTAGTTGGAAAGCTCCACAGTGGCAAAGCACTGTGGGTGGATGAGATTTACCTGGAACTGCTTAAGGCCCTGGATGTTGTAGGGCTTTAAGAAAGGGGACTGGAGAGTGTGTGCCAACTATCGGGTATCACACGTCCCAGCCTCCCTGGGCAAGTCTATACCAGGGTGATGGAAAGGAGGCTCTGGCCAATAGTTGAACCTCAGATTGAAGAGGAATAATGCGGATTTTGTCCTGGCCGTGGAACAGTGAACCAGCTCTTACAAATAATTGTGGGGCATGGAAGTTTGCTAATCCAGTCTACATGTGTTTTGTGGACTTGGAGAAGGCCCATGACTGCGTTCCCTGAGAAATTCTGTGGGAAGTGCTTAGGGAGTATGGGGTCCTGGGGCCACAACTGCGGGCCATTTGGTCTCTGTATGCACGGCACAAGAATTGTGTCCGCATACTCGGCATTAAGTCAAGCCTGTTTAATGTGGGTGTTGGACTCAGCCAAGGTTGTGCCTTGTCCCCACTCCTCTTTGTGGTTTTCATGGATGGGATATCAAGGCACAGTCGAGGTCAGAAGGGCATTCTATGTGGGAGCTGGAAGGTGATGTCTTTGCTTTTTGTGGATGATGTTGTCCTTTGGCACCGTCACATGGTTGCCTCCAACATGCACTGGAACGGTTTGCAGCTGAGTGTGAAGCGGTTGGTATGAGGATCAGCACCTCCAAGTCTGAAACCATGGTTCTCTCACGGAAAAAGATGGCATGGCCCCTCCAGGTAAGGGGAGAGAATTTGCCTTATGTGGAGGAATTTAAGTAGCTTGGGGTCTTGTTCACGAGTGCCAAAGCATTCCCACGTATCTTCTCTACTCATTTTTCTGCACTGGCTACCTATAGCTGCCCGAATCAAATTCAAGACCCTGGTTATTGCCTACAAATGCATCAACAGAACTGCTCCCAGCTATTTACAGGACTTAATCAACCTCTACACTCCCAGCCAGACCCCTTCGCTCATTTACTTCTGCTCGCTTGGTGGTCCCACGTACAAAAGGTAAAGCACATACTGGTAGGTTCTTGGTTCTGGCTCCATTGTAGTGGAATGACCTTCTCCTCTCACTCAGAACTGCGAAAACTGCCTACATTCAAGGAGGGTCTGAAAACTCAGCTTTTCCGGACCCATTTCACCCAAGCTCTCTCCAGCTCATATGTGGTGTAAATGTTTCTGCACTGTAACTTCATGAGCATCTCCAGATAAGCCTTTATACAGCTGCTACTCTGGCATTGTATGAGATTGTTTGTGTATCTTATTAAAAAAAAAAAAAAAAAAATGGTAGGAGGTTATCAGGATGCATCTATCCTGCATTTTATGCATCTACTCAAGTGATGAACATCAGTGTATCAAGTGGAAGATAAACAAGGTTTACTTAAGAGTCACATGTCTGCAGCCATGTCTCCTTCTCTTAATGTAATGCACAAATTGTATTTTTGCTGAGATGTACATCGCTTTGGAGAAAAGTGTCTGCTAAATGAATAAATGTAAATGAGTGAAGGGAGAAGGGAGCGCGAGATCGACTGCAGACTGGGAACAGCGGCAGCAGTAATGTGGTCACTGTACCAGACTGTAGTGGTGAAGGGAGAGCTGAGCCATAAGGCAAAGCTCTCTATTTACCAGACGGTCTATGTCCCTATCCTCACCTATGGTCATGAACTCTGGGTAATGACTGAAAGAAGAAGATCGTGGATACAAGTGGCTGAAATGAGTTCTCTCAGCAGGGTGCTGGGACTCACTCTCCGTGAAAGGGTGAGGAGTTCGGATATCCGGGAGGAACTCAGAGTAGAGCCGCTACTCCTCCACATTGAGAAGAGCCAGCTGAGGTGGTTTGGGCATCTGATAAGGATGCCCCCTGGGCGCCTCCCTTTGGAAGTACACCAGGCACAGCCAACTGGGGCGAGGCCCCTGCAGTTGACCCAGGACCTGCTGAAGGGATCGTATCTCCCAGTTGGCCTGGGAATGGCTGGGGATCCCCTGGGCTCAGCTGGAGGAAGTTGCAGGGGACAGGGACAACTGGGCCTCTCTGCTCTCTCTGTTGCTGCCGTGACCTTAGAAGGACAAGCGGGCAAGAAAATGAACAGATGGATAGATGGATTATCTACATTTCTCTGTTAATTGGTTGATACAGCTGGGCAGCTACTGGTATTTGGACTCAGAGGTATATTTTTCTCCCTTTTGGAGTGGTACTTCTTAGTTTTCCTTTTCTCACCTGCAGGCTTGGTTCATAGAGTGAACTACAAGTGTTTTCACTGTAATACCAGATCATTCCCAGTAACTTTGTGAAACACTCTGTGCCTCTGGTGAGGAGTGCTCTATAAAAATACATTCAATTTAATTGAATATTACCATAAGCTTAATTGTATTTCCCACAAATACCTCCTTACATAACTATAATGCAACAGTCAGGACTAATGATTGAGCTACTCCTATTGTTGATAGTAGGATTTTAGCCTAGTAGATATAATAGACAAGTTTTCCAACATAGGCAGTTGAGACCATCATTCTGAATGTTCAAATTCAAAATGTTGCTACGGCTAAGCAGAATTCTTTTAATAGGCAACACAAACTATTGATAAATGTTCACTTTAAAGCATTATCAAATTTAAGAAAAAAATGGCAATAGGTTTAAAAGTTGAGGTATTTTGCATTACTGTAAAAAGTGAATTTGAATTGGCCATTGTGTTAGTTACATCACCAGAACCCCCAATGATGAACATGCTTAAAATATTTACCACATAAGATGATAGCTGAAGAATGTGTGTAATGCTTTTTGAAACACAGTTCTCTGGATTTGAAGGGCTCATGTGGGCATCATGTTATAGGACAGGGGTGTCCAACCTGTTTTGGCTAAGCGCCACAATCAGTGCCGGAGTGACCACTGGGAGACGTGGGACTTTTCCCAACTTGTCTTGACTGAAAGGACTGAAAAGATACTGGTACTACAACCAGTCAACGTGAGAAACGGACTCAGACTGAGAAGAACTGGGCAAGCAAGTCCAAGCCTGCTACAAGTCTTCATCGAAACTTTAAATAAGAATTAAACAGGTTGACTTCAACTGTGCAAACGCATGCTGCTAAATGCAGCTAAAATAATAAAACATCTGAAGACGACTGAGAACAGCTGCACAAAGACAATAGAAAGTTAGTGTCAAAAAGCCAATATTGAAGAAAAGATTGAAAATTAAAGTGCTCCAAAATAACCCATATATTCAGAGTTAAAGACAGGTGAGACAGTAGGTTCATGCAATAAAATACAGGGGTGCTCAAAAGTTGAGTACAATTATTTGTCATTAGTTTAAGCACGTTGTTTGTCTATTATTATAACTTAGGTGAGGATCAGACCACATTTTACAAATAACAGATAGCCCGGTAATTCCAAAGGGTTCATAAACTTTTTCTTGCAGCTGTGTGAATACTGAGTTTACAGTATAAACACAGTACTGAATAGGAGCTTTCATACTGCATGTAAACACATTAATGAAAAGGCCTTTCCTTTAACAGCAATACCTCGGTGTCTGAGTTCTACAAGAACAACCCCCTGTCAAGCTAGGATGTGTTTCACATGTGGGAAAGAATAAAAACCATTATCAAAGAAACACTTTGATACATTACTTTTAATATTTTACTTTTAAATCTGTACAGACTTACAGGCATTCTGGACCTGACCTACTGCTAGAATTTACAAAAGAACCAAATCACCATTTGAAAAAGAGAAAAATTTCTGTGGCATCAAAAGTAATCTATAAATAAGAGGTATTAACCCTGAGGTCTTTATGGTTTATTATTAATCTTAATGTCCTTTCTTTCCCATAGAACAGTCAATCATTTTTACACTTTTTCCGCATAAATATATTACCGCATTCCATTTCCTCCATCACTTCCCCATTAACTCCAGAAGGGAATACGACCCTTTTGGAGCAAACCTGTTCAGTCATGCCTGTCCTACCAGAAAGCAGGACAGACAATTTTGTTGTGTCCCAACATTAAAGAAATTACACAATTTAACACTTTTCTGGTGTTGGATCATCTGCTCAATGCCCCACTTTGCAGGTTCTTACTTTCCGTCCAAATAATGACAATTCTGTAACAAGAACCTGTAGACCCTGTGGCCTTCAGAAGGTATGACTGGACTCGCATCCTGCAGATTCACATCCACCACATGGGACATCTCATTCTCCAAGTTCTCTAGGAGGTTGTTGCCTTGTCTCGTAGTCAACATGAGGTGAGTTTAGCTCAAGGGCAGGCGAAAGAGGAATGATGCGCTGACTAGAGAAACGGGAGACAGGTTAGGCTCACCTGTCTACTTCATTGTCAAATACTTGGAATATACATATAGCTGGGCTGGGTAAAAGGAGTGGACTGGATGTTACAGTGCAAGGCAACAAGGTGCAACTCCCTCTTCTCCTCCAAGGGTCACAGGGGGATTTTCATGACAAAAGCAGCCGTATGCCAGTGCTGCTGAAAGTGCAGCACAAACTCCAGAGAAGCACATAGTATTGAAGTATTGCAGCAGAACGTGGTCAGCGCAGCGCTGTGCTGTGCTAATGCTGCAGCACAACAGTCAATGGTAGCAAAGTGTTTTACTCCATCAAAGCCAAAATGCCACGCTGGCGTCTCGGGAACACGGCTGATGGGTAACAAGATGCCAATACTTCAGAGCCAGACCTCCATCGGAACAAGACGTGAGCAGAAGCAGCTTGTGCTGCAACGCATCAGTATTACAGTCCACAAAAGTGCACAACTGTGCAAGAGAAAAGTGAAAAGAAGCAGAGGATGTGCTGTTGCATGGCTGAGAATCAACAGGGTCACACCCCGTGTCGCAGTGTCAGCATAAGAGTCAATAGAAGCAGACTGTGTGCAGGAAGGGTCGGTTACTCTTCTCCTCAAACTCCTGGAGCAGCTCATCCATCTCATTCTCCATGTCGTCTGTGTGCTGGATCTGTGAAACGGCACCAAGAGGGAAGGTGACTTCTCAACTCCACTTTCAAGCAGAATTATCACATGCCCACAGACACCAGACTTTGGTGGACATCAACAGCCTTCTGAATTGTGCACGCAGATCTTCTCTACTAACCTACCACTTACACACAAAGCCCCATTTCCCCAATCTCTTGCTCTCTCTCACACACACACACACACACACACACACACACACACACACACACAGTGACACTCACACAGTGACACTCACACAGTGACACTCACACACTGGCAGAGCTCGCAGATGAGAAAGGCACCCAGCGTGGCCTCCTCATGGTTGTCCTGGATATCCACATTGATGACGTGCACCGGCTGGAAGGTCTCCTGCTCCCGCGAGTTCAGCTCTGAAATGAAGTGCAAAGGTTGAAAAGAAACATGCTCATTATTCATGTGCACAGTGGGTCTTATACAGTGCTGCTTGAAAGTATGTGAAGCCCTTGTGCCTGTTAAGTTTTTCCATAAAATGGTCATTTAATGAGAATCAGTCTTTCTCATGTGACATCATAGGTGTGTAATGACCGATTTCATGTGTTACTTTAAAGCATTGGCTCTCAACAGGGGCAAGAGACCGGAAGGGGTGGCGCAAATTGTTTCCAAGAAAAAAGCACAGAGACAGGTCATCATTTGGGTACTCAGTGTATTTTATTGCTTTTCAATTATAACGTGCATAAAAATGAAAAACCTATAAAAATCTATGGAAAATTCTCTTCATTATTTAAAAAATATAATTTAAAAAATAATTAAAAATATTTTAAAAAGCATTCCTCCCTCTGCATTTTCTTTCTGAGTTGGAGAGGCGGAGCTTAAGCCTGCCTTTTATGTATAGCTGGCAGTGTAGGCACGAATCAGAACGTCAGAGATACCAGTCGAAGTAATCCATGGTGATAAGTTGGTATGGATAAGTTCATCACACGTGCTAAAAGGAGTTGTGGCGATGGTCCGCCGTCAGCACCTCCAGCTAAAAAGTCTATAGCTCTTGCTCTCTGCCTTCGTTTTGGCTGACTGTGATGACTGAATATCCTCAGTTGTCTGACGCCGCCGTTAAATTGTTGCTGCCATTCACCTCAACGTATTTATGCGAGGCCGGGTTTTCAAAATTGACTGCGTTGAAAAAAAAAAAAAAATACCGAAATCGCCTGCAGGTCAAGGATGACCTCAGGCTTGCGCTGTCCAACATTGAACCGCGCATTGTGCTTCTTTGTAAAAAGAAGCAAGCACAGGTTTCCCACTAATTTATAATGGCATGGCTAGCAAAACGCACCCTATGCCCCAGTTTGCATATATTACATTACACATAATGTTACAAATTAATTCTATATTGTTCAAAAACATTTTTGATAAATTGAGGGTGTGTTCCACTATTGTCCTTTATATAGTTTCAAAAGAAAAAAAAAACATAAAAGTTAAAGTAAAAAAAGTACAAAAACAGAATTTTTTTTTTTTTTTTTAGATTTTTTATCTATCTAGTCATGGGAGGGGGGGGCAGCATGCCACATAATAGGAGAGGTTTGGGGGGGGGGGGGGGGCTTTAGACCAAGTAGGTCAGTAGAATCATGTGTATAAAACAATTATTGATTCATTTTATAAGTTTAAGATTTTATAGAAGAATAATGACCGTTCCATTAGGGTTCATATACCTTCAAATAGTACTGTATATGTCAAAGTGTACCACTTACTTTAGACTGAATGTCAGTTTAGGGTGATGATTTTATCACAGCTACCACACAATACATTGTCATCTAAAATGCAATTCAGGTCCTCTAACAGTTAGGATATTAAAAAAAAAAAAAAAAACCAAACAGCTCTGCGGACAGAATGTATTAATTGTGTCACGTACCCTCCAGCACCTGGTCATACACTCTCTCCTCACAGGTGATGATCAGGTCGAAGGGGTCCTTGCAGTTCTGGAAGCGCTCAGGCCTGGCCTTGATGCGTTTGTTACGCTCCAGCATATGCAGAATACCATTCTGAGTATATCTGGGCCAAGGCAGTCAAGGAAAAGTGCATATACAGGTCTAGTACCCAAAGATGAACACAAAGAAAATGTGAGCGCACATACACAACTGAGAAGCCTAACCCTAACACCCATGGATTGTCCACAAACCTCACCCTAATAGAAGGCTCATGTATGACAAAGGATGATCCTAAGCACAAACACAGCAGACAATGTTTTCATATATTGTTCAGAATGTGTGCTTGCACACTTACACTAAAGAGACACCTTCACGCATACCCCCAGTCAGGCTCCTCTTCTGTACTTGCAGCTAAATTGAAAATGTGTAAAAATACTGTGTATTTTCAAGTACTGGGTAAGATTACTGCAGTAGTAGTATGTCCTGTCATCTCATTCCTGACATTTGGTCATAACATCTAACAGTGACATTCCACCTGCTGTACAGTAACATTGGAAAGAAAGCTGTATTTATTATTAAGTCTCAGTCATAGTTTGGGTGTTTCAACAAGAAATTGGATTTTTTTTATTCACAACACTTTGACATTTGCCACTGTTTAGCAAGTGAAAAGTCAGTGTTGTGGGGGTGCTGTGGGTGGACAACACAAGACATGAAGAAAGTAAAAATAATGCGGAATGGAAAAAAATACTGTTTTGCATTTATTATTCTGTATTATTTTAACCAGAATAATGTGAGAAATCAGTGAAAACATAAGTTCCATCATACAAAGGTAGCATTAGCGTAGATGAATCGTTTAAATATTCTTGGTCCACATAAGGGGATTTTCTACTTACAGCCAAATAAACTTACAGCAGGGTTGCCAGAACAGAATGCTGTAGTAAACCTAGGACCACCCGTAAAACTGGAAATCAAACAAATGTATTACTTTACAGCTAAAAGTTATTTCGGGATGTCTAGCTGTTGAAGAGAAGACCTCCAAGTGGTGTTGCCAGAGATAATGATGAACCAGGAGGGGATGGTACTGTACCTCAAAGCAGACCAGGTATTAGTCAGTCTCTCTCTGTTTCTGCAACAGCACAATGCAGAAAAGGCCTTTTGGGTTATAAAGCTATTTCTGTAAAGTGGAACAAGACAAAGTATGATGGTATTCCTACCACACACACAAATGTCAAGAGTAGAAAATAGCCTCTTTGACCTTCTTTGTAGTCTATTTATGACCCCCCCCCCCCCGACAAATTTCTTAATCTATACTGTCATATGTACTACAGCTGGGACTAACTATATCCATAAGCTCTTTTTTCCCTGAGACAAGTCACATAAATCTGTTCAAGAGTTAAACGGCTTACTCATTCCTTCAGGCTTGGCCATTTCATCACCCTCGTAAAAGAACAGCCCATAAGTACAGGGGCCTATCCTGTGCCTATTCCATCTTATTCTCAGTTTCATGACAACTCCAGATAAATATTCTGTCCACCACATTGTGCCTGAGAAGGAGAAAAGGAAAACATGAGGTATAAAGACTTGCATGGGATTCTGCTGGCAGGAAAGAACTGGGACAGATGAAAGAATGAAGAAAATATGATAGTGGCAGAACTTGCACTCTGTTCCTTTTCTAACACCAGCATCCATCCACCCACATTGCCTTGAGTCACACACACACACACACACACACACACACACACACTACAGACAGAGCTGTGAGTCAGTTCTTCACACACTTCAGTAATGAGTCAGTCTGACTGCAACACCCCCACAAAGATGACTCTTCCTCAAAACAAAAGCAAATCACACAAATTTTATGTAACGAAATAGTTTCATCTGCAACAGATGTATGTATAACATGAATTCGCTAATGTTATGTTTTCATTTACAAATCCTACCTGTAATCAAGTCAACCAAATTGCTACAAGCTACAAAGGTATCTTGTTATTAATTAGTAAAAATCAATTTCCCAGTTTAGGAATTAGCCAGCTTTTTTTTTTTTTAAAAAAAACCCTGCTAACCACTAAACCTTGCTGATTTTACAATCTTTAAGGAAAAAAATGCCACCCCATTATTTTTTTCCTAAACAGCTTGGTTTGTTTCCACATTGTGTACCAAAAACAGACATGAACTGGAGTTTGAGAGATCAGCACTGGAGCTGAACCAGTAATTTGTAACCAGGTTAACCAGTAATCATTTGCTGTACAAAAACAAAAAAAAAAAAAACCACTATAAGATGGTAGACTCAAAAATCTGTAAACCAAATCACAAACTAAGTTGAATATAGCTAGACTCAACAAATGCCACGAAGGTAAGCTAAAAAGTCAAAGACAGTGCAAATTCTTTGATGATTGATAATCATGGTATTTCCAAATTTTGCTACTACACTAGTTCCTCAGCTTACACCGCTTGGGCCAGAAGTTTGCTCACAACTCCAAAGTCACTTTTCCCACCAAGACAGAATCAATAAAAATACACACTTGATACACCTCTCTATTTATTCATGGGTTAGGTTTTTAAAAACCACAACACCACAATAACTGAAGACATTCTAACATTTTCAGCCATCCTTTATCATTAAGCACTTGTCCAATACAGGGTTGCAGTGATCCAGAGGCTATTCGGGAAGCATCATATGTGAGGCAGGATACACACTGGACAGGACCCCCAGTCCACTGCACTGTTAAACTTTTTTTTAAACTACATGGAAATTAATTTAACATTAGGAAAATGAAATAGTACATTTCCCCACAGCCTCCTTATTTTGTGCTAATTGGTGACAGATTTATCACAAATATACAATAAAAGCTTAACAATACAGATTCCCCTCGATTTACTTACAGGTAGAATGTTAAAAATGCAAAGAGCTGTAGTAAATAGTTTATTAAAAAAAACAAAAATTCAAGTAGCATTTTCATTAACTTTGAAATACACTAAAATCCAAATTCAATTACAATCACTCTGCTCCAAGTCTGTGCATTTTACTACCAACTAATTGTTGTGTATAGAAACACAGGTGGCTTTCACTCTAACAGAAAAGAGGAGAAAATGTAACATTAACAATCTGCCACACTTGGAAAATTTGCAATCTGAACATTAACATAAGGAACCAGTGTAGATATGTACACATTGTCCACTGTGGGGGTGGAAATGTTGCAACAAAACTAAAACATTTAAATGAAACGCTATAAAATGAGAAGAAATCCATGATGCAAGTCATAAAAACAAATTTTCATTCATTTATCCAAATGAGGTTAGATGAAGTGTAGTGAACCTTTGTCACCCATTCTACATCAAATTCAAAATGCAGTAACAAAACAGATCATCATATCAGCCCCCATGCTCCTCCTCTGGCTGAGTGTCAGACCAGACTAACATCCTTCTGCAGCATTCAAGGCTCTAGGTTGTCATCAACTAATCCACCACAACTCATTAGAAGATGGAAACCAAACACAAACTTATTACTAATTCCTAAAATCAGTTGTAGGCTCTCAACACCCTTCAGTAATCTTTGGGTGAATGTTAAGGGTGCAACTCGAATCACATCACTAACAAATACTTAAAGCTTCTTCTAGTCTTCTACTCCACTGTAATATAAGGTGACACTAATGAAACTTTTTACAGACCCCTCTCCTATTCCTACAGAAGCACAAACTTTTAGACTAGGAACAACTTAAAACGAAAGACTTTGCACGAGGTGGTGGGGGGGGGCTATAAAAAAATTGGCATGAAAGAGTCAACTTCTTGACTTCTTTCCAGTGTCCAAATGAAGACATGAAACCATCAAGCTGTAGAACTCAGAGAATAACAATAAAACATTGGCACAAGTTAACAAATCTATTTCCTCGCAACCAACTGGCCAACATCCTTGTTTCCCACAACACTGCTATAAACTTACCAAAAGCAAAATCACATGAAGTGTCAGTTGTGTTTTCATTTTTGTGAAGTAGTGTGCCATTTCACCAATACTGCTGAGAAGGCCAATTTCATAGTCTTCTTAATGGGGCATGTTTTCTTCCTTTTGCAGAGTCGCTCAGTGCATGACAAACATTCCTCTTCTTGTGCGTTGCCAACATCCGTAAGAGATTCTGGGAATGAAATGAGCTCAACCCATAACAGTTTTGGGAGGAAAGACAAGTTTTGTGACCTAAATGCTCGAGGATCCCACAAGTGAATTAGACTCCCGACACCCTACCACATATACAAGTCCTTAGGATGCTAAAAGCACTAAAATTAAAAGTTCTTACAGACTGGGACAGCCCAGTGTTTTAAAGAATATTAGAGCCAGGAAAATAGAATTCACACATTAAAGATATAAACAAAGACAACCCCACAGTCATATGTTAGAAGTGGAAGAATGCTTAACACAGCTTTCTCAACCAAGCTCAAAAATCAGTTTCTCAAACATGACTGCATCACCCAGCTGAAATTACCAGGCCATGGCATGAAGTCAGGTTTAGGAGAATCCATACAAAATTTTTGACATATTAACTCAACGACATTAACCGAATAAGGATATTTATATGTGCTTACAAGGTAAACCTTTGTCTAACACTGCAAGATAACTAGGCATTTAAACTCAAATGACTGAATTTTTATTGAGCACCATTCAAGTTTTGTGGAGCACAGCTGTGTAGGACTGTTTCTCATAAATACCCCACATATAAGCACAGTTGTTGTGTCCGTAATCACACTAGGAACCCTAATCTCCCCTTGTGTTGGGGAATTGCACTTCTTTGGATTGTTCTCAGAGATGTATGTCACTTTGGAGAAAAGCTAAACACATTCATGTAAATGTAAATCAAAAAAGCAAACTAAAGAATCAGGATTTTTGGTTCCATTAATTCTGTTACAGAAACCTGCTCCCTTCTCATAGAGCTTAGATGATAACCACAGCACTTTTAATTGTAGTCACACATTTTAATTGTAAAGCATGCAGGTTAGTACACACCCTCAATTGTGAGCTCGAACACATGCCTACTTGCATTTTAATAACTTTTACATTTTTATCATGTACTAATTTTAAAATTAAATATAAATTATACACCATGTTATGCATTAAGTAACAAATGAATCGATTTCTATTTTCAAAACTAAAAGGCCATCGCAGTTTTCCCGTTTATGAATTTTTCATACTTAAAGCATAAGGTGAATCAGATCTTCTACAACTGGTCTACAGTATGGTAAATGATGAGACAGCCAGAGTACAGGTTTGCTGCATGTACATTTGTTAGCCTTCTATAATAGTGTAACTAAGGAGACAATCAGGCCAATTAATAGAAAATTATATGCACCATATTCCACTGCTGTAGGTATCACCTTCAGATTTAATTTTGCCCATTTTTACTCCTTACATTTACATTTATTCACTTAGCAGATGCTTTTCTCCAAAGCAAAGTACATCTCAGAGAGATACAATTTGTGCATTACCTTAGGATAAAGAGACATAATTGCAGACGTGCGATTAAGTAAACTTAGTTTGTTTCTTTCAACATTTATGATGCAACTTTATGTCTCACACATTGATCTATTACTTTCTGGGCTTTAAGAATAAATTAGTAAATTTTCAGAGTAATGTTAAGAACTCTTTTGGGCTTGGAAGACAACTTGGAGTGTTTAAAGTATAAGACGTTTTGACATAAAAATGGAGCATAACACAGATCAAGTTATAAAAATAGTGACATACCAATAAATCCAGATTTTAAACCGACACTAACAATTTTTTTTCCCTGTGAACCCAACACTAAGTAGTTCGTTTAGCTATGGTACCAGATAAACGTAGATCAAAAGTCAAGAGGTGACTGTGTAATTGTGTCATATGACCTTAGGCATATATTCTGGACAATCAGGTATAGAAAGGTGCTGAGCTGCATCTGTTAGCTGGGGTCACCAGACAAAGTAGTGAAGCCAAAATAGGTTGTAAGCATGTCCGTCCTGGGAATGCCTTGGAGAATGTGCTGCTCATGGGTTTAACCTTCAGAAGAGCTTCCAAATGGATTGCTATATTTGAGATTGCTTTTGTGGAGGGAGCTGGAAAGAGAGGCAGCTGGAAGATATTGGGCACTTGTCATTGGGGATAGATCAAAAATCTACAATCAACAGTAAAAGAAGCCACTGGCTTGGCCAACTGGGCATGGAAAACTTTACATTTGGCTAACAAGGTAAAAAGACCAGCAGAAAGAGAAAGCAGAATGTCACACAGGTTGATTTCAGCATGGAAGAGACTGCTGACAAATGATGAATTTCATCTGGAGATGTAAAGAACATTTTAATGAACTTGTGAACACAGTAGGAACACCATTCTTCCAGGAGGCAGTGGCATACCCTTCTGAAATATGAAAGACCATCTCTTAGGCCAAGGTTATTGTATGATAATTTGGAAGTAGATTCATCCAGAAATGCTGAAAGCAAAGCAAGTTGTCCCTGTTTCTTGACCAACACCTTCCTCAACATGGCTTGGACAACCTCCTGGACACTGATTACTTGATGTTGTTACATGGTGACTGAATGACAGGATGGAGGAATCTCTCTATGTAATGTACAATGAAGACTTTTGACAACCTTAAGGTTGTATACAAGCCATTCACCTCAGAAGTATAAAACACAAGCGTAAGAAAAAAATAGAAAAACAGTAAAGTAAAAAGTTCAACACCCATAAGAATGCACTTGCATAAAATGGAGAAGTTTCTTGTGGTTAAAACGTGATGAAAAATGACTAGTTCTTAACAAGATGGGGTGGAATAGCCATAGGAAATGTGAGATATTAAATCTTGTCTCCTCATCACTGGCATTAACATTGAAAGCAATGCAAATGTCCAGTGACAGCCTATAAACATGTATTGACTGAAGCAAAAAAAAAAAAAAAAAAAAAAAGACAGTTATCAACTATCTTGATTTCATGAATCCAGTACTGCAGGGATATTAAAAAAAAAAAAAAAAAAAAAAAACCCACCCACCCAGAGAGGAGAGCACTCCACCGATTTGTGGTCCATAATTGTCAAAAATCAAGATCGTTAAAGAACTACAATTCAAAATACTCAGTATTGAATTCAGGTATTAGGCTGCCATTGTGTGAACTGATTTGCTTAATTTTTTTTAAGACACAGTATAAGTGCAGTTTAATGTCTGCCGAAGAAAAGGTGCAGACAGTACCCGGAGTCACTGACTATATCCATAAAGCATAACCTGGTTCAAGTTACGTACTGGACTTACAACATGCATTTGATGAAAAGTTTTGATGGACACTTGCCAGGACACATACAAATGAAAACAGATTTTACCCTAACGCTTTCCTGATACATGGAATTAGGATCGTCTGGTCTCACTGTTACTGTAACAGTGTCCTTGAGTTTATAGTGATGTTTCTAACAACTACAGATGTGGCAATAAAATGTCTCGATCAAAAATGCTTGTTGAGTAGAGCCGACAAACTAAACTAGCCTGAACAGTCACACTACACCTTCACCAGAAATGAGGATAAACGTTTACTTTTCACACTCAAAAATGTAACAGTAACAATTACTTTGTTCTTTCCAACAGGCTACCTCATACTTGGAAATGGTGCTCAAGCCATAGCAGTAGACCACCACATACATGGATAACATAGCAATTTAGAGTTTCTACTGGGAAAAGGGCCTCCAGTGGTAGTTACTGAAGAGAGGAGGGAAGTGAGTAAGTCTCAAGAAGAACTATAAGAGAAGAGCAATTACAGTTGAAGGGCAAGAAAACAAGTCTAAAGATTCAGTACTCAATGTCCTAAATCTAAATTTTTTTAAAAACTTAAAATGGTATGTCTAACATTTAATTCTCACAGTTCATTGGACTTGGCAAGTTCCTAGCCCTTCCATGTTTTCTTCCATGTTACCTGGCTAGTGTTACAGTGCCCTTTCAAAGTACTGGGACAAGAGTTCAAATTAGACCAATACAGCTGTATGCTTACATCTGTACATTTTCCCTTTTACTTAAAGATGTACCCATGTATAGTTTTACTGCTCATAAAGGCACTTTTTTTTGTTGAGACCCCCCCTAAAAAACAGTAAGGCTGAAGCTATGGGACAAAGTGTATAATGGTGTTTTACACTGCATATATTGCACATGCATAAAAAGCTGTGAAGATCCAAACCTGGTTCAGATCTTTCGAGACCTCAATCTTTTACTTCAATTAGTCAGCAAAACACCAACAAGAAGAAGAGATGGCCATTTTAGAAGGGAAAGAGTCATCACAGGAATTTAGATATTTGTTTTTTGCATTGCAAAACCTGGAATGTTCTCAAAAAATAAATACTGTCCGAAAAAGTAAAATGCTGCAAATGACAAATATTTCTAAGTGCAAAGAAAAACGCAATAATGAATGAAATGAAAGAATGTCCCTCCTCCGTGAACCGCCACCTTATCGTGGTGGAGGGGTTTGAGTGCCTGAATGAGTCCAGGAGCTATGTTGTCTGGGGCTACATGCCCCTGGTAGGGTCTCCCATGGCAGACAGGTCCTGGATGACAGACGAGACAAAGCGCGGTTCAAAAACCCCTTATGACGAAAATATCAAGGCGTCCGTTTACCCCGCCCGGTATGGGGTCACCGGGGCCCCACCCTGGAGCCAGGCCTGGGGGGGGGGCTCACATGCGAGCGCCTGGTGGCCAGGTCTATGCCCACGGGGCCTGGCCGGGCTCAGCCCGAAGCCACAACGTGGAGCCGCTCTTCGGTGGGCTCACCACCTGCCGGAGAAACCGTAAGGGGCCGGTGCATTGTGATTTGGGCGGTGGTCGGGGCCGAGTGCCCGGCCGACCCAAACCTCGGGCGCCAACTCTGGTTTCTGGGACTTGGAATGTCACCTCACTGGCGGGGAAGGAGCCTGAGCTGGTGCGGGAAGTTGAGAGATACCGTCTAGATATAGTCGGGCTCACTTCCACTCACAGCTTGGGTTCTGGAACCACTCTACTCGATCGAGGGTGGACTCTCCACTATTCTGGCGTTGCCCAAGGTGAGAGGCGGCGGGCTGGTGTGGGCTTATTAATAGCCCCCCAGTTCAGCCGCCATGTGTTGGAGTCTACCCCGGTGAATGAGAGGGTCATCTCCCTACGCCTTCGGGTCAGGGAACGGTCTCTCACTGTCGTTTGTGCTTATGCGCCTAGCGGCAGTGTAGAGTACCCGGCCTTTTTAGAGTCCCTGGGGGGCGTGCTGGAAAGCGCTCCCACTGGGGACTCTGTCGTTCTACTGGGGGACTTTAACGCCCACGTGGGCAGCGACAGTGATACCTGGAGGGGCGTGATTGGGAGGAACGGCCTCCCTGATCTGAACCCGAGCGGTGAGTTGTTATTGGATTTCTGTGCTAGTCGCGGTTTATCCATAACGAACACCATGTTCATGCATAAGGGTGTCCACCAGTGCACTTGGCACCAGGACACCCTAGGTCGGAGGTCGATGATCGACTTTGTAGTCGTTTCTTCTGACCTTCGGCCATATATTTTGGACACTCGGGTGAAGAGAGGGGCTGAGCTGTCAACTGATCACCACCTGGTGGTGAGTTGGATTCGATGGCGGGGGAAAAAGCTGGACAGACCTGGCAGGCCCAAACGCATAGTGAGGGTCTGTTGGGAACGTTTGGCGAAGGCCCCTGTCAGAGAGGTCTTCAACTCCCACCTCCGACAGAGTTTCAACCAGGTCCCGAGGGAGGTGGGGGACATTGAGTCTGAATGGACTATGTTCCGCTCCTCCATTGTCGGTGCGGCGGTTCGGAGCTGCGGCCATAAGGTCTCCGGTGCCTGTCGCGGCGGCAATCCCCGAACACGGTGGTGGACACCGGAAGTAAGGGATGCCGTCAAGCTGAAGAAGGAGTTCTATCGGGCCTGGCTGGCTCATGGGACTCCTGAAGCAGCTGACAGGTACTGACGGGCCAAACGGAGCGCGGCTCTGGCAGTCGCCGCGGCAAAAACTCGGGCTTGGGAGGAGTTCGGTGAGGCCATGGAGGAAGACTTTCGGTCGGCCTCAAAGAGATTCTGGCAAACCGTCCGGCGACTCAGAGGGGGGAAGCGGTGTTCCACGAACACTGTTTACAGTGGAAGTGGTGCGCTGCTGACCTCAGCTGAGGATGTTCTCGGGCGGTGGAAGGAGTACTTTGAGGATCTCCTCAATCCCTCCGACACGCCTTCCGTAGAGGAAGCTGAGGCCGGGGACTCGGAGGGGGACTCGTCCATTACCCTGGCTGAAGTTGCTGAGGTAGTCAAAAAACTCCTCGGTGGCAAGGCTCCGGGGGTGGATGAGATCCGCCCCGAGTTTCTCAAGTCTCTGGATGTTGTGGGGCTGTCTTGGCTGACACGCCTCTGCAGCATCGCGTGGAGTTCGGGAACGGTGCCTCTGGACTGGCAGACCGGGGTGGTGGTCCCTCTTTTTAAGAAGGGGGACCGGAGATTGTGTTCCAACTACAGGGGGATCACACTCCTTAGCCTCCCTGGGAAAGTCTATGCCAGGGTACTGGAAAGGAGAATCCGACCGATAGTCGAACCTCGGATTCAGGAGGAGCAATGCGGTTTTCGCCCTGACCGTGGAACACTGGACCAGCTCTATACCCTCACTAGGGTGTTGGAGGGTTCGTGGGAGTTTGCCCAACCAGTCCATATGTGTTTTGTGGACTTGGAGAAGGCATTCGACCGTGTCCCTCGTGGCATCCTGTGGGGGGTGCTTCGGGATTATGGGGTTCGGGGCTCGTTGCTACGGGCTGTTCGTTCCCTGTATGACCGGAGCAGGAGCTTGGTTCGCATTGCCGGCAGTAAGTCAGACCTGTTCCCGGTGCATGTTGGACTCCGCCAGGGCTGCCCTTTGTCACCGATTCTGTTCATTATTTTTATGGACAGAATTTCTAGGCGCAGTCAGGGAACGGAGGGTGTCTGTTTTGGTGGCCGCGAGATCTCGTCTCTGCTTTTTGCGGACGATGTGGTCCTGTTGGCTTCATCAAGTCAAGACTTGCAGCGTGCACTGGGGAGGTTTGCAGCCGAGTGCGAAGCGGCGGGGATGAGAATCAGCACCTCCAAATCCGAGGCCATGGTTCTCAGTCGGAAAAAGGTGGATTGCTCCCTCCGGGTTAGGGGGGAGTTGCTCCCTCAAGTGGAGGAGTTTAAGTATCTTGGGGTCTTGTTCACGAGTGAGGGAAAAATGGAGCGGCAGGTCGACAGACGGATCGGTGCGGCGTCCGCAGTAATGCGGTCATTGTACCGGTCTGTTGTGGTGAAGAGGGAGCTGAGTCGTAAGGCGAAGCTCTCAATTTACCGGTCAATCTACGTTCCTACCCTCACCTATGGTCATGAACTCTGGATCATGACCGAAAGAATGAGATCGCGGATACAAGTGGCAGAAATGAGTTTCCTCCGCAGAGTGGCTGGGCGCACCCTTAGGGATAGGGTGAGGAGCTCAGTCACCCGGGAGGAGCTCGGAGTAGAGCCGCTGCTCCTCCGCATCGAGAGGAGCCAGTTGAGGTGGCTCGGGCATCTGTTCCGGATGCCTCCTGGACGCCTCCCTGGGGAGGTGCTCCGGGCTTGTCCCACTGGGAGGAGGCCTCGGGGCAGACCCAGGACACGTTGGAGAGACTATGTCTCCCGGCTGGCCTGGGAACGCCTTGGGGTTCCCCCAGAGGAACTGGAGGTGGTGTGCGGGGAGAGGGAGGTCTGGAGTACTCTGCTCGGACTGCTGCCCCCGCAACCCGGCCCCGGATAAAAGCGGAGGAAGATGGATGGATGGATGAAAGAATGTCCAGACCGCTAAGGTGCAAATCTCAAGTACTGCAATCTGCACAAGACTTCATAAAGAAATATCCAGAGGCTGTAGTACAAAGTTTAAGGCCCTCATAAGAAGGAAGAATAGAAGGACTCGAAAGAAATTTGCAAAGGATACTAATGTAAGCATCAAGACTTTTGGAATAAGGTTTTATGGCCACCTATCAAAACGATGGAAAGGTGAAACAGCGCTTCTTCAGAAAAGCATGGTGGATGGGGTATCATGAGTTGGGCACGCCTGAGTTCACTGGAAAAGGGTCAGTGCTCTTTATTCAGATGACAGCAGATTCGAAGACCAACTGGTCTGCAAATTTAAAGAAAAATAAATACCACCAGACTTTTTAGATGATAGTTCACTGAACATACAGAACTGGATAACACAAAAGTTTAGGCAGGAAAGGTAGGATATTTTCAACTGCCAGTAGGACAAAGCTTCTGTTTAAATACTTGAAGGGCACTGTATAAACCTATAATTCCAGTGAGCCATAGCATATGTAGACTTTTTCTTTATACATGTCCTAATGTTAATTTGTAAACCATATCCTTCGCTCTCCCACCTAAACAAGGTAATCTCCTTCAGAACTACTTTCTCAACATGGCAAGTCAGAACATTCAAATGTACTGGGATGGTGTTGGTGGATTTCACCAATTATTCAATCTATTTAATCAACTTCTTCGAATCTGAATTGGTGACTATTAAAATGGAGGCAAGTCATTATTCAGCAGTCGTTTTCATAAGGTTAATGCATCAAAGTTTCAGATGCAGACTGGAAAAGAAGAAACCAAAGAGCTGCAGAGTTGTAACTTACGTGAAAAGACCAGCAAAGGAGAACTAGAGCCATCCTTTGATTTTTCTGCTTCATTCTAGCCTCGTGTTCCACAGTTGTTAGAGTAACCACATATTACAATAAAATAGGAAAAAAAAAAAAAAAAAGGTTATTTGAGGGATGAAAAAATGAAACCTTTTATCACCTTTCAAAAATGGGGGGGGGATGCCTGGCATTCAACATTCTTTACATTCAAAAGTTAAAAATGTTACAATTGAAATAGAAAGTAGCAACTACTTTTATACCTGAAAGATCAAGTACTTATTTCATAATTACATTTCCTAGATTAGCTAGCGAAGTACATGCTTCAAGACCTCGAGGACTGGGGCAGCCTACCACAGGCTTACATTCACATTCTGAAGCCAGTTCTTGTATCGTGACAGATTCATCTTAACTCCTGAGAGAATCTGACTGTTCCAATCATTTCCAAAAGTAATTTCTTCTTGTGTAACCATTTTCTCAGCACAGCAGTCATGACAAATTATGTAAGGACTACAGCCATTTCTATGAGGTGAAGTATGTCAAGCATTCAAGAAACTGGTGAAGATGAACATCAAATTAGCCTACTATCTTTGGGAGAGCTAGCTAATAGTGGCTCAAGACAAAAGGCTTCCAAGTTTTCAAAACATGCTGTCAAGATAAATTATGAATGCAACCATACAAAATATAGTTCAGTTAAAACTGAGAACCTAGAAGTGATGAAAGACAAATTCACAACAGCATATCTTAAACTATATTATTTATACAAACATCCATTGATTTTAACTCTTTATCTAAACATTTTGGTAAAAGCGTCATTAGCTTCAATAGCCAATTTTCAACTACTGAAAAGAAGAAAAAAAGATATTTATCCAAAGCATGCCCGAAAAAGATTGAGTGAAGCGGTTTACTAATGTACTGTAGTTGTAGCTAATTTACAGCCGTTTCCTGTCTTGCTTCAAACTGTTTGCGCAGTGGCAGTGCGAGAATGACTGCAAAGATTCCTTACTCCTCCAGCAACAACTCACAATCAACTGCTCTTCAACTGGTATGCAGAGAAAAAGTTCATTATAGTAATTTGCCTTATTTAAAATTGTCTGCACTTAAGAAATCCCATTATTGTTCATTGCTATCTACTGAATATAAAACCAATTTCAGAAACTTACTGCCTACAAACTTACCCATTAATGACCTCACTGAGCATCTGAAGCATTAAGTATTTTATATTATTCCAAAATCGTGGGTTGATACCTATATGGGTGCTGTAGTCATACCGGCTTGGGGTTTTCATATGAGAACATGAGTGTCCGTTTTTAAAACAATGAGGAAATATGCCTCTGGAATCTAAAATTTTGGTATATGCACTGTTTTCACAAACAAATTAATTTTGAAAATCAATGGATTGCTATATTTGGTTACTGTAAAAAACTAGCTGCACTTAATTCCAACATTAACATTATTAGATTTAGCAAGAATTAAATGTATATCATACACTGCGTGGCCAAAAAAAAATGTTACACGCTATTTTGTTGGACCGCCTTTTGCTTTGATTACGACACGCATTCGCCATGGCATTGTTTCGATAAGCTTATGCAATGTCACAACATTTATTTCTGTCCAGAGTTGCATTAATTTCTTGCCAAGATCTTGAACTGATGATGGGAGAGGCGGACCGCCGCGTAAAGTCTTCTCCAGCACATCCCAAAGATTCTCAATGGGGTTAAGGTCTCGACTCTGATGGCCAATCCAAGTGTGGAAATGATGTCTCATGCTCCCTGAACCACTCTTTCACAATTTGAGCCCGATGAATACTGGCATTGTCATCTTGGAATATGCCCGTGCCATAAGGGAAGAAAAAAAATCCACTGATGGAAAAACCTGGTCATTCAGTATATTCAGGCAGTCAGCTGACTACATTTTTTGGGCACATAACATTGCTGAACCTAGACCTGACCAACTGAAGCAACCCCAGATCATAACACTGCCCCCACAGGCTCGTATAGTAGGCACTAGGCATGATGGGTGCATCACTTCATCCGCCTCTCTTCTTACCCTGATGCGCCCATCACTCTGGAACAGGGTAAATCTGACTCATCAGACCACATGACCTTTTTCCATTGCTCCAGAGTCCAAACTTTATGCTCCCTAGCAAATTGAAGCCTTTTTTTCCCCCCAATTAGCCTCATTGATAAGTGGTTTTCTTAAGGCTACGCAGCTGTTTAGTCACAATCCCTTGAGTCCTCTTTGCATTGTGCATGTGGAAATGCTCTTACTTTCACAATTCAACATAGCCGTGAGTTTTTTTTTTTTTTTTTTATGATTTGATTTCACCGAACATCTCAGAACACAATCATTCAAGATTTTTTTCCGACCACATTTCCTCCTCGAAGATAACAGTTCCCCACTATCCTTCCAGGTTTTAATAATGCGTTGGACCGTTCTTAACCCAATTTTAGTAGTTTCACCAGTCTCCTTAGTTGTTTTCTTTGCTTGATGCAGAACAATAATTTGACCCTTCTGAAACAGTAACATCTTTTCCACAACCACAGAATATGTCTTCCAACATGGTTGTTTAAGAAACGAGAAGCTACTCACTGCATCAGAGGTAAATAACTTGTTGCCAGCTGAAACATATTAATCACTGCAGTAATTATCCAATGGAAGGCTCTTACCTATTTGATTAGTTAGATCCAGGTGGTGACTTTTTTTTTGGCCAGGCAGTGTACATTCACAGTAAAGACACAAACGGTGCATAACATCAGAAAGAAGGGGAAGGGGTGTCCAGGTTCACCCAGATCATTTTTTTTTTTTTTTTTTATAAATAGATGTATATAAAAGAGCAGCAAGAGCTTCAAGAATAGTTTTGTCCTGGACATAAAGACAGGCTCCTCAGCCACTCTGGCCTAGCCTTTATTATAAGTATAAAAACATTTTTGTGAGATTTAGGTGCACAAAATGATTTTATGATGCATTTTTACTTCAAAAGAACCTTACATTGCAAGACCTCTTCAATGCTGGAGTGCCCTAGAATTCAAATTTAATATTACAACCATACCCAGTTTATGAACCACCGATTTATCAGCATACTTATCTCAAGTCCTATAATTTTACCTACTGCTTGCAAGAATCATCTTCAAACTTCCAATTCCAAGACAAAAAAAAAAAAACAAAAAAAAAACAAAAAAAAGAAAAACTGGCAGAGGACAGAGGTGTGCTCCTTCAGAAGCAGTAACAAAAAAAAAAAAAAAAAAAAAAAAAAAAAGAGAGAGAGAAGCCTTTGTTGCGTTAGTTGCATTGTACCAACGTAACTACGAATGTACCTCCCGTAAGATTCATGTTTTTCATGAATCTCATATTTTATTAAAACTTTACCCCATATTACTTTTTACTTACACCTGTAATTATATTTTCACAACTGTTTATGAAGTAGCTCAATATCAGCAGCTTAGAATAAAAATATAAATAAATTGCACCTTTGCTGAGATGTACATCACTTTGGACAAAAGCATCTGCTAAATGAATAAATGTAAAAACAGCCTTATTTAGTTTATAACAACCAGAGTACTGAAGCAGGTTAGTCTCATTTAACATACTCTGGTGATAAAATTTATATTAATAATATAGCTAATCTGGGACAAATAGGTGATCTCGTTCCCCCCACTTTTAAGCCAGGTGAATCTTTTACAAGCCACATGGAGCCCAGAGTTTACTCACTGAGCTGGAACAAAATGAGTTGGTCAACATCCAGAACTTTCCACAAAAAAAAAACACTAGAGGGTATCAAGAATTACACAGTTAAAGACAAAGACTAAACTGAAATATTTGGAAAACAGAGCAGCTATTCAATGAGATCAATTCAGGTCTTTTCGTCACAACATTTAAGTGCACAACCAACTAGGTGGCACACAAGCAATACTTAATCCTACACTCAAGCACAGTGGTGGTGGCACCATACTACTGATATGATTTGCTTACCACATACAGCAAATATTGTTATGGCTGAAGGAAAAATGCACAATATTAGGATTCTCCTTATCTGCTAAAGCAGCTAAATAGGGCAAGTATTTACCTAGCAGCAAGATGAAGGCAAGTCCAAGCACAGGGACAAAACCACTGAAGTGGGTTATCAGCATACAATAAAAACTTTTTTTTGGGTCCAGTCAAAGTGTTATTTTGAATCCCTTAATGCGAGATTACCTCAAAGTTGTGCTGTTCATAGGGTATCTAAAAGCCTGAGCACACGACAAAAATAGGTCAAGAAAAGCAGACAACAAGACGCAGCAAACTGGATATGCAAACTGTTTGAGGAAGGTTTAGGTGTCAAATATACTTTAACCAAATGCTGACTTAAGAATTAAGAACTTATGAAAATACTTGTAGGGGGTGCAGCGGTTTTGACCGGGTCCTGCTCTCTGGTGGGTTTGGGGTTCGAGTCCCACCTGGGCGGCCTTGCGACGAACTGGCATCCCGTCCTGGATGTGTCCCCTCCCCCTCCAGCCTTATGTTGCCGGGTTAGGCTCCAGCTCCCCGCGACCCCACATGGGACAAGCGGTTTCAGACAGTGTGTGTGAAAATACTTTTGCCAAGTAATTTTGACCCTTTGCCCAAAAACTTTTATTTTAACTTTTAAGTGTTCAATAAAGAGGTTATAAATTATAAATGCTTCCACTTTTGAAAATGCGGGGAAAAAAAATGCCTTTGCAGCAGACAGGTACGTTCTGTATCATGAACTCCCATGTGCTAAATGCTTTAAATTACTTATAGTCCAAAATGTAGTTGAAGGGCTGTGGGTGGATTACTTCCTGAAAAAAAATAGTTTTCTAGAACCATATTTACT
The DNA here is from genome assembly GCF_900964775.1 of Scleropages formosus. Lineage (NCBI taxonomy): Eukaryota > Metazoa > Chordata > Actinopteri > Osteoglossiformes > Osteoglossidae > Scleropages > Scleropages formosus. The sequence goes on along the minus strand of NC_041830.1, from coordinate 2,584,561 downwards.
TTGCTATTTTTAATCTGATTTATTCCTAGGCACTCCACTGGGTTTCCTTTACAGATAGGTGAATGAGAAAGATTTTTACATCTTTACCTTAGAACAATTCTAGAAAGATTAACCGGTGAAGTGGGACTATACCTGCTAATAAAAAAAAATTTCAAATGAAACAGTCTTCAAACGGCACAGAAATTGCAACCATTTCCATGGCAGAATATTATACAAGGGCAAAGTGAAGAACCTACATAAAACTAATTTAATTTTTTCTTGGGTACAGACTCACATGCAGTGCAATTTCACACTGTAGGCAGAAATTTTTTTTTAACAGCTAGTACCAATGCAGTGTGAAAATATCAGAAATACCAAGAAACCATGAATTATTTCAATATGTAAAAAAAACTGTCTAGCTAGACAAAATTAAGGAAATTTAGTTCATTATAGAGAAAAAATGCAAACAAGACAGGTTGGGACCTTCAGAACAGGTACAACATTTCACAAGTGAGGTGCATTCCTGCCAGTACAGGTCAGTAAAGGCCATCTTTTAATGGGTCCTTTGTCAGGAATGTAACGGAATGTTTACACCCCTCCCAAATTCATGCCATCTGGGCATCCTTTTGACCAGCATCATTCTATAAATTTGGTAATACTGATTTACCATTATGCAAAGAGTAATTTACCATAAATGAGCAAGACAGCAGTATATTACTACTCCATTCAGAAGTCAGGGTACTACCTGGGAATTACTTTTTGGTAAGCTGTCGAGGAAAAAGTGAAAATTGAAGCATCCTACATCTCTAGGAATTACTGAACAAGAGCTGTGGACATGTCAGACAATACCCTCCTGAAAGTTGTTAGATGCCTTGTAAAAAGAAAGAAAAAACTAGTTACCAGCAGGTGTACTTAAACTTGTGTGACTGCTACTTTAATGATTAAATAAAAGCTATGACAGGAAAAGCCCAATGACTGATTTTCTTTGAGTAATATTAACCAGCTTAAAAAAGCAACTTACTGAGGAACACATGGAACATAAACAGCCTGGAAATATAAAGACAGAAGGCAATGAATCATCCCCATTACATGATACTTCTTCCATAAGACCACTTCCTGCATGGTGCCTATAAAACATAGGACATACATACAAACTCGCTCCATTCCTCAGACTCACATTTATCCCACCTCAAAGAAAATCTAGTTCATCACTGTTCATTCAATGAGGCTAATTATATAGCAACAGACACTTAAGTAGACTGAGGGTGTTTGTAACCTGTGACATGTTATGTTGGGGATACAGTTCCTTGTCCTTGCGGACTAAATCATTGAACATCTGCTCGTAGGTCACTTTGAATTCATACACGTTGGGCTTGTCCGGTGCTGGGCCAGGTAGCTTCACATGTGTCCCAGTGCCAAAAGAGCGCACATCAAATCCCCGTTTGCTGCACAAGAAATAAAGGGGGAGGAATAAGGGTGAAAAGGGGAAGGAGAGAAAGATTTGGCAGGTTGGAAAAAATATGGGTTTGAAAGTGAGATATAGGCAAGGATGGTAATGAGAGAGAGAGAGAGAGAGAGAAAAATTTACATTATATTAAGCGTATCTTGTAGGTCCCACAAAGCTACTCAAATCACAGTCCTGGAAGGACAGGCACAAATTTGTGTTCTGCAAGGCCGCAATCTGCCTGATTAAACCAACTTGTGAATCCATATACCTGAGTCCATATTAATCTAATACAGAAAACTTCTAAGGCTCTTCTCTGCAAGAGAAGCTTAACAGATCTGCTTTAATAGTCAATAGGCACACTATACAGATACATAACATTCAGCAATACGCCTGACAAAAACATGGAACAGTGATGTTTGCTGTCAGGCACATCAGTGGACATTTAGACATGAACACTCCAGTTTCTTCTTAACAAACGGTATGTGAAACATACCTTTTGATATCAAAACTAACACCTCCACATAAGAGAACGTCTTGAAGACACTTCATTTCTACAATACTGTGGCCTAGCTGCCAGAAACAGTATAGGGCCTCTGTTTTAAAACAATGCTATACATATTTCTACATCTTCTGTGCACATCAATTTTTATGGGCTTGTTGCCCATCCCATGTGCTCTCCAGTTACTGAAGAAAGCAAGTTCTGGAAAATGTAATGCTACATGAAATCAAAATTAAATTATAGTAAAAACTAGCCAGACAATGAGCAACAATGCAGAATCTAGTCCACCAACAGTCTGCTTGAGCAAATCAACAGTTTGCTTCAGCAAAGCTGAGTGCTGGCTATGACATATCAAATGATGATGAACATCAGTTTGACAATTTTTTTTTTTTTTTTTTTTACAATGTTACCATTTTAATATGACAGGGAAAAATACTTAAGGTAATATGTGCATAATTACGGAGAGCCCGATTTGAACGCATAATGCAAAAATCCAAAATGTTAAGCATACTGCTCAGTGAAAGTAGCTCTACCCTCTGCTTACACATCAATTAGTAAACACTTTTTCTGGTGCAATTTCATCTCTCTCTAGGTCATTCCATACCAGGAAAACCTACAAAAGTATCTCCCCATCATATAAAATGGCTGTTCAGTGTAACTGGAACATATTGTGTATGTTGTCATGGAAACGATTTTATATGGATCATTGAAACACTCCTTTGAGACATCCATGTACTTGGTACAGAGAAATATATAAATTGGTAAAAAGCCGTGCCCTGGCCGCGGATCCGGCACTACCGCCTTTCTCTTTGTCACGGAAGAAGGACTGGAGTGCATTTCCGCGCTCTTTATCAGCACTAAGCCCGCATCTAGTCTCTACGTGAATCATGTTAATGTAAACTTTTGTGTCAGTGGATACTTAAGTTCTTCACTGCTGAAGTCCTTCTCCTCGTGAGAAATTAGCATAAAAAAATTTACACCTATCCTAAATCCAGTAATAAAGATAGGCGCCAGAGTACGAAAGAATTGATTGAAACGTGAACTCATAAACTGAATTGTTTATCTTGTGAATCGTGAATCTTGTTTTCTGCGCACGACTGTGTGGCAGCCTGGTTGTTTTGCTAACTCTGTTACACCATTTGGTACACATCATCGACGACCATCGCATCGTAGCTCAAGCGGTTTTTCAGTCCGATTACGTATTCTTATTCTAGAAATTTCCGGGTGAATGATTTGAGCCACGCATAGCGGCACTTTCTTAGCAGTCAGTGTCATATGCTAAGCCACCACTAGCCTGGCACACAGTTCAACAGCATTTAGGGAAAAGGAAACAAACTCAGCAGCCTGGTGAGTTACAGCACAGTCAGTGCAGCGTGTGAAAACGCCGGCCGGTAACAGTGACTTAGCTGCGCCAGCAGCCAGCTGCGACGGTCGGATGGCTTAGTTACAGCCTATCTTATCCATCTCCTATCTGTACACAAGTTCACTACTTGGTTCTGGTCATGCCATGAGGTGAGCGGCGAGGCCGGTTTTCCGCGTTTTCACGTGTGTTACCTGAGAATGCTGTGCGCCTCCATACTGCGGTTCTGGTTGCTCGAGCACACAACCGCCACGCGCAATGGGTGACTCGGCATCGCGTCCCCTCCCTTCCGCTTCTCGGCTAACTACAGGTATTACTAACACCACCTATCTTTTTATTGATGCCGCAATTCTTATAAATATTTTTTATTATAGAACAAATTATGTAACTACGCCGCGCTGAAAACTAGAAACAACTGGCTGCCGCTCCCGTCTCCGTGGGAGAATGTTGTAAAATGGCGGAACCTTTACAATGGGGCGGTGCTTGTTAGAAAAAAAAAGAGCCAATCGGATTGTGATGTCGCTGTGACGAAACAGAAAATGGGAAACCCGGTAATCCGTTGGAAAGTCGCCGAACCGATATTGTGATTGGTCGAAAATGCTGACGAGAAAAGTAGATTTGGGATTGAAGGTAGTAGGTGAGGTGTAGATATGAATTATATCCAACCGGGTTAGCTGTCGTACTGTCACGGTTAGAAGTATTAGTTTCCAAGTATTTGTCAGATTTTTTTTTGCTTTTATTTGTTTGAATATCTATATAAAATGGATGAAGCAGCCAGCTCGTATGATTATCATGTGGTCTTCCCGAACCGCTCTCCATCAAAAGGAAAATTGTTAAATTTTTGATAATAAACAACTGGCATGTGCATCGTTTATCCACAGTTGCCTACATGATAAAATACAGGACTGATTTATAAAAACTCACTTTTTTTGAAAACTTAAATTTATTTTCAGTTCAGGCAGGGGGGCGCAGTGGGTGCCGGGTACCGCTCTTGGTTTGGCTAGTCTGGGGTTTGAGTCCCGCTTGGGGTGACCTGCGATGGACTGGCGTCCTGTCTTGGGTGTAGCCCCTCCCCCTCCAGCCTTGGGCCTTGTGTTGCTGGGTTTTTGCTTGCTTGTGTGTCTTATAATAGTATATTTTTTAAAAAATGGTAGGAAGGTATCAGGATTTGTCTGTCCTGTGTTTATGCACCTACTCGAATGATGAACGTCGGTGCAAGTGGTAGGCAACAAACTAGGTTTACCTGAGTCACATGTCTGCAGCTATGTCTCTTTCTCTTGTAATGCATCAATTGTACTTCTGCTGAGATGTACGTCGCTTTGACAAAAGGGTCTGCTAAATGAATAAACGTAAATGTAAATGTAGGCTCCGGCTTGCCGCGACCCCGCTTGAGACAAGTGGTTTCACTCAGTTTGTGTATTTTTAGACAGGCACAAATATGTCATGAAACCATAAACCAGGCTTGGTGGTTTACATCACACACCCATTCGCCCAAGAGTGTTTTAATTATAGAACTAGTCTTCGAAGGAGAGTGGTTCTAGGCTTAACATTTTCAGTGTGAAAGTGAAATCCATCTATCCATCCAAGGTGAATAAAAAGCTCGAGAGGAGGGTCACAGTAGCCCAGAGTCCATACCTCAGGGTGGGGTGCAAGGCAGGGAACAGCCTGGACACAGTGACACTCCATCACAGTCAGCTAGGCCATGTGCCCAATTTCAACACTCACACTTGATTTATAGAATGTATTACTGGTATATATTAAGCAACATAGCATAGTAATAGCTGCAGCCAAATTCACAGGGCAGGGGACATAAATATGCAACAAATGAGATGTACACACACACATTGACTGAAACAGCTTGTCCCAAGTGGGGTTGCAGTGAGCCGGAGCCTAACCCAGCAACACAGGGCGTCAGGCTGGAGGGGGAGGGGGACGCACCCAGAACGGGACGCCAGTCCGTCACAAGGCACCCCAAGCAGAGCTCAAACCCCAGACCCGCCAGAGAGCGGGACCCAGCCAAACCTGCTGCGCCATTATGCCCCCAAATGAGATGTACATAACTGAAAAACGCTACTGTATATGATAAATGATTGTCATTCTTAGAAATTTTAACTACAGCACAGTAATGCGCAACATCTCATTTTCATGGTGGAGATTAGCAGTATTAAGATCTAAAGTTGAATTGTCATAGTGTCAGGTACAGGAACGTAGACAGAGTTCAAAAGATAAATTGCCTCACACCATCGGGTTGGTGCAGGAGGACAAGGGTGCAATCCCTGTTCAATCTGTGAAGTCTGCATGTTCTCCCCGTGTCTACGTGGGTTTCCTTCATGTACTTCGGTTTCCTCACACAGTCCAAAGACATGATTTCAAAGTGAATTGGTGACTCTAATTTGCCTGTAGTGTGTGTGTGTATCTCTGAATGTTAGAGAGAAAGAGTGTTTTACTGGTGTGTAGGTGAGTGACTCATTTTACATAGTGTATCTCAGTGTAAGTCACCTTGGGTGAAAAGGTGTGGGCTAAATATTACAACACTATTCAATGGAAAAGCATCTGCGAAATGAATAAAAGTAAATGTAAGCGAGGTAGCGGGGGGTGCGGTGGCGCAGTGGGTTGGACCACAGTCCTGCTATCCGGTGGGTCTGGGGTTCGGGTCCCGCTTGGGGTGCCTTGCGACGGACTGGCGTCCCGTCCTGGGTGTGTCCCCTCCCCCTCCGGCCTTACGCCCTGTGTTACCGGGTAGGCTCCGGTTCCCCGTGACCCCGTATGGGACAAGCGGTTCTGAAAATGTGTGTGTGTGTGTGTAAGCGAGGTAGACAGGGCCTGAGCTGAAGGGGCCAAGTTTGGGTGAAGGGGTGAGCACAAACTGCTCGAAAGAGGCAGTTTATCACAAGTTGGCACTAATGTATGTGTTAATATTCCTCATTGGCTCCTGCCTTTTCCCCTTCGTCCTCCTCTTCCAGCTGATCCTCTGGTTCTCTCATTCTCCAGTCCTCCTGAGAATGGCAGGAGTGTAGAAAACTGTGAGCTTCTATTTACATTGTATTGTGTTATAAACCTTATAAATGTACTGTAGTTAAACAATGCATCATAACAATGACATTTTTATCATTAGTGAGTAATGTTAAAGGCAATGTAACAGTATGTAAAATAAAAGGTATTTTTATTTTCTAATATTCCACGTTTTAATAACACGTCTGTGTATGTAGGCCCCACAGGATGATGTGACACCACAACTCCACCTTGGAGGACTGTGTCCCAAACATGTCACAGGTGTTTGCAAGCACATCAGAGGGAAAAGAAGGTTCGTGTGGATGTTTTTTTAGGTTTGGTTCTTGGCTGAGAAACAAGTTTAGTGACATTATTTTTATAGATTTTAAAATAGTTTTTTTCTTTAAGTATTTTTTTTTTAAAGTTGATTTACCTTTTTGTATAGATCCTCTGCTTGAAGCAAGTGTTCATTTTGTGGCAATGATCATCGATTGTAAGTCTTTTTTTTTTTTTTAGTTAATTTCACTAATGTGTCATTTTTTTCTCTTTTCTTTCAGAATTCTGACATGTGCTTAGTGACTGACAAAGACAAAAATTTGACTCCCCAGGATGAAACTCTTAAAAAACCCTTTTGGTCTACTGTTATCACCAAGTTTAATCTTTACAATATTCATAGATAGTGTCAGTGTGTTCTAGTAAATAAAATTTATTATATAGTATTCTCTTATTTCATGTGTCTTACTTCCCTTTTGTGTCTACTTTTATTTCTCATAATAGTCTAGTTGTATTTAGAAATAAAAAGAAAGGACATTTTAGGTGGGGCGTACAAGTACAGGAATGTATTATTTTTATTTTTCCCATAAGAAATAATGAGAAATTGGGTTTCGATATACAAACAATCAGTATATGAACAGTTTTCAGGAACAAATTGCGTTCATAAACCAAGGAATGCCTATACATTTCTTGAACCCTAAAGAGTACTTTACTTTGCCAGACAGGTCGGCTGAAAGCACAAAGGTCCCATAAAGTTTCAACAAAATCACGTTTCCATGTTACTAGTATATGCGAGGTAATGGGGTCGACTCCCATAGTTTGTCATGCTTTATAATTTTCAATGTGTTCTTGGACTCACCATTGGCTCCTGGACAATGATTTGGTGGCCCTGTGGTGGCTCTCCCAAGGTGCCTGCAGGCACATTAAAAAGACAAGATCACTATTTCATTCATAATCCAGTTAAATATTGACATACTTCACAAATTTCCATTTTTCGTTTCATAAAGCAATACGTGTCAGAGGTGCCAACACACACACAGACACACACACAGCCACACACAATGTCTACAGCTGCTTTTCCCAAGGCGGGGGTCGCAGCGAATCGGAACCTAACCCGGCAACATAGGGCGCAGGGCTAGAGGGGGAGGGGACACACTCAGGACGGGATGCCAGTCTGCCGCAAGGCACCCCAACCAGGACTCGAACCCCAGACCCAGCGGAGAGCAGGACCCAGTCAAGCCCGCTGCACCACCGCGCCCCCCAGAGGTGGCATATTTATCTAAAATACAGTAAAGAAAATTCCACAAGCATTCAGCACTGCAGGAGGTGGCTGCCATTCTACAGTTTGCTCTCTGTATTTCTGCTTTTCTTTAGCGTTTCTCTTTTGTTGTTTCTTTTGTGATTTGTTTTTTGTGTCTTTCTGGAGTACTCATGCACCTATGCCAGCTCATATTTTTTCACAACTATATCAGCCAGGGCGGCAACCTGAGAACCCGCTGGTGGACACCAGTGGTGAGGGGGAAGCCGTCAAGCTGAAGAAGGAGGCCTTTAGGGCCTGGTTGGCTCTGGGGACTCCTGACTCAGCAGACAGGTACCGGCAGGCGAGAAAGGCAGCAGCGGCTGCAGAAGCAAAATCCCGGGCATGGGAAGAGTTTGGAGAGGCCATGGAAAACGACTATCGGTCGGCTTCGAAGAGGTTCTGGAGAACCATCTGGCAGCTCAGAAGGGGTCGGAGGAGTTTCGCTCAGGCTGTGTTTAGCAGGAGTGGAGAAACTCTGACCTCTGATGAGGACATTGTCGGAAGGTGGAAGGAGCACTTTGAAGAATTCTTAAACCCAAGTGATATGCCTCCCTTACAGGAGTCAGGGCCTGAGTCTTTCAGGCTGTCAGATTCCATTTCCCTGGTGGAAGTCACTGAAGTAGCTGGTAAGCTGCACAGTGGCAAAGCACCGGGGGTGGATGAGATCTGCGCGGAAATGCTTAAGGCCCTGGATGTTACAGGACTGTCATGGCTGACACGCCTCTGCAATGTTGCATGGACCTCGGGGACAGTGCCCTTGGATTGGCAAACTGGGGTGGTGGTCCCTATCTTTAAGAAAGGGGATTGGAGAGTGTGTGCTAACTATCGGGGCATCACACTTCTCAGCCTCCCTGGGAAAGTCTATGCTGGGGTGCTGGAAAGGAGGCTCCGGCCGATAGTTGAACCTCAGATTGAAGAGGAACAATGCAGATTCCATCCTGGCCGTGGAACAGTGGACCAGCTTTTTACCCTCTCACAGATAACTGAAGGGATATGGGAGTTCGCTAATTCAGTCTACATGTGTTTTGTGGACTTGGAAAAGGCCTATGACTGTGTTCCCCGGGAAATTCTGTGGGAGGTGCTTCGGGAGTATAGGGTACCGGGGCCACTACTGCGGGTCATTCGGTCCTTGTAGATATGGAGCAAAAGCTGTATCCGCATACTCGGCATTAAGTCAGGTCTGTTCAGTGTGGGTGTTGGACTCCGCCAAGGTTGTGCCTTGTCTCCACTCCTGTTTGTGGTATTCATGGACAGGATATCAAGGCGCAGTTGAGGTCAGGAAGGCATTCTGTGTTGGAGTCGGAAGGTGACGTCTCTGCTTTTTGCAGATGATGTTGTCCTTCTGGCACCGTCACATGGCTGCCTCCAGCACGCACTGGAACGGTTTGCAGCTGAGTGTGAAGCGGTGGGGATGAGGATCAGCACCTCAAAGTCTGAGTTCATGGTTCTCTCACAGAAAAGGATGGTATGCCCCCTCCAGGTAAGGGGAGAGTTTTTGCCCCAGGTGGAGGAGTTCAAGTATCTTGGGGTCTTGTTCACAAGTGAGGGAAGAAGGGAGCGTGAGATCGGCCACAGACTGGGAGCAGCGACAGCAGTAATGCGGTCGCTGTACCGGACTGTAGTGGTGAAGAGGGAGCTGAGCCATAAGGCAAAGCTCTCCATTTACCGGTCGGTCTACGTCCCTACCCTCGTCTATGGTCATCAACTCTGGGTGATGACTGAAAGAATAAGATTGCGGATACAAGCGGCTAAAATGAGTTTTCTCCGCAGGGTGCTGGGACTCATTCTCCATGACAGGGTGAGGAGTTCGGACATCCGGGAGGAACTCAGAGTAGAGCCGCTACTCCTTCACATTGAGAGGAGCCAGTTGAGGTGGTTCGGGCATCTGATAAGGATGCCCCCTGGGCGCCTCTCTTTGGAGGTATACCAGGCACGGCCAACTGGGATGAAGCCCCGAGGTCAGCCCAGGACCTGCTGGAGGGATTATATCTCACAGTTGGCCTGGGAACGGCTGGGGATCCCCCAGGTTGAGCTGGAGGAAGTTGTGGGGGACAGGGGCGGCTGGGCCTCTCTGCTCTCCCTGCTGCCACCGCGACCCTTTTAGGACAAGCGGGACAGAAGATGGATGGGTGGATATATCAGCAGACTTTTTAATCTCTGTCCAGTGAAAGCTGAGCAGCTGTTGAGTTTGTGGTTCTTTTGTTGCTTCCCTGGATGCTGTATCCCACCGAGGACTGCATCTGTGACAGCAGTGAGGTTTTTATGTGCACATGGCATTAGTTATTGGCTCTGAGGAGACCATCAATATTTGTGTGATGGATGTTTGTTGTTCTAGACGGGCTTCAGAAGAAGGTCTGTGAACAGGTTTCAAAGACTGTGCTGGCAGATGGACATTGCCAGCAGTGACAGTGGGGTGGAGATGGTGGGTTTGCTGTGTTTGTGAACAGCTGTTGGTGTAACTCCGGATGTGTCACTGTAGATAGATCTACACAGATCTGAAAGTCAGACACTGAACTGACAAGAGTGAGTGTGCACCAACTGTCTGTATGCCATTTTTCTTGCTAATGCAGAAGCACCATGTGACATCATTCACGCTACAAGGCACAAGACTTCAAACAAGCAACCTCATTGCTGTCCCCTTGTGTAATTTCCTTCAGGATCTGTAAGTTTGTCTACCTATTTATCTATGCACAAGCATTAACTTAAAGCTAAGCTTCGTAATGTGAAACGAAATACAGGCAGTCCCCGGATTATGAACAAGTTCCATATCCTCAGTGTGTCTTTAAGTAGGATTTGTACATAAGTCGGAACAGTTAGGTATGGTGGGTATCTAACGCCAGTTTGTCAAATGTTTGTTTTAGTATATTGTGTATCATGTACCTTTCTGTGCATAAAAAATATTAAAGAAACAATTCCAGATAAAATAAAACATCTTTAATATAACATACAGTAATAATAATAGTACAATTTAATAATGTAATGATAATGATGATAATAAATGTAACTACAGTATTTAGAACAGAGAGAGACATAGAAAGAGATAATATTAAATGTTACTACTGTCATGATGAACAGAGGACACGAAGGAAGCTGGACCCAAGTGCAGGAACATTTATTCAGAATCAAAGGACTAGACGTGTTCTCGTGGTCTGGGACGGGCGAATAGTCGATCGATGAAGTAAAGAGAGGCAAGCGGTCGTTATCAAAGAAACATGGAATGGGACTGGGGAATGACGAGTACTTGGAAGAGCAAAGCGAAGTAGGTTTGAGAACACAGAGGGGACAGTTGTCTTGGGTGAGATTCCACAACTGGGAAGAGGTTGAGAAGTGTCTTTTATAGCCAAGTGCTCTCTCAGACTGAGAGAGAGAGAGAGAGAGAGAGAGAGAGAGAGAGAGAGAGAGAGAGAGTGTGTGCATGTGTGTGCGTGCATGTATGCGCATGCAAAACATCAAAGAAACTTTAATGTTCGTTTTTCTAATGTTCGTTGGCATTTCACTTTTCCTTTTACTATCACTTTAGCTTCAATCATGATTGTTTCCCTTTTTGATGCATCACCATCACTTGCATCATATTTATGTTTTGGTGCCGTGGTTTGGAGGGTAAAAACAAAAAATTAAAGTCAAATACAGTAACACGCGAGACACTGTTAACAGCAACGTGGTCCGACTGACAAGAAAGAAGTCTTTGTCCTACCTCGAGCTCACCTCACACACCCCGTCCACAAGCTGATGAATTGCTGTAGACGCGCAATGTTTTGATGAGCTTGGGAAAGTAGCACCCGTTTGTTATTACAAACCATTGTATATACAGTAACTCAAATTTTTAATATAATAGGCTTAATTATGAAGTTTTTTCTTTGTTACTTAAGGGTGACAAAAAAAAAAAAATAACTTCCAGTCAGTAAGGGGTGGTTCATAACTACAGGTTGTACGTAAGTTGGACGTTGGTAACCCGGAGACTGCCTGTACAGTAATTCAGTTCATACACAACCTTATGATGGAGTGGAAGATGTGGACAGGTAAAAAGACTCACCGATTTCCAGTCCTTCATCCCCTCGCCTTCCACCAAAATCCCTTTCATCATCAGGGATCTCTGCTCTTGCACCCTCCAACTCATTAGTCCCAGCAGTTCCTCTGTGGTAAGAATTTATCCTTTGATAAATTGGTGGTGAATTCTGGTCTTTGCTGTGATTATAAATGTGCTGCTTGAATGGATTCTTTCTGCTTAAACTAAAAAGGGGAATTTCATCAATGGAGATACTAGTTTTAAACCTCCAGTCTGAGTAATATGACCATACTCCAGTATACCATGCTCCAGTCATGCTCAAGTATACTTGTCCAGTCCAAGCACATGTTCTTCTGCACCTGACCTTTTCTCCACATCTCTGACAGACAGGCCCCTTTGGCTGATGGGATGGATTTTCCCTGGGGCTTCGGTCACAGTGCGCAGTGACTTCTCTTCAGGATGATGAACAGTAGTGGTCTGAGTGGTTAATAAGTCAAGATAAAACAACAACTTAGAACTGTGGGAATTGTTTTATCCTCTGATGCAACTATTAATGCTTAGAGGTATGTCGTCAAAGGGGATAACTTATGTGTCTATATCAGTAAACAACTGGGCTATGGTCTTTCAATTTTGGCCATCAGGAGTACATATGCACTGGAAACCTTATGGTCAAGCTGAAGGAAGCCTGTGATGAACTCCTGCTCCCGCCAGGTTGCAGGTTGGCCAGGTTTCTTGGGAAAGGTCTTCCGAACCCGCTGGAGCTCTTCCACTCGGGCCTGGAACAGGTATCGGGTTGGGCAGTCAACAGAATATCCCACACAAGAATATGAAATGACAAACTGTGGTCAGAGATGGGGTAGACTGAGAGTGCTGACCTGAGCATTCAGCAGCCTATGATGCATGTCCTGGTGAGAGTGTCTCAACAGCTTGCTCTCTTCTTGCAACTTCACCACCAGGTCTGAGAGACAGAGCAGGTACAACAAATTACAAGAAATACTTCCTGAATGAGGGTATGTAGCAGAAAAGAGCCTGTCCAGCAGTTGTCTACAATTTACAGTGGTGTTCCTGTGCTTGCATGGCAGGGGTTTGCAACCACACCCTGTAAAAAGTACCATGTCTTCAGTTGGCAGTGTCCCAGAGCTCGACTGACGTATGAAAGCCACCATCTTGATATGAACTGAATAATGTAGTTTAGTGTCAGTATTCTGATTTTAATTAGCTGAGCCCTGGGACACCATGAAAGTGCTGCAAACACATGGGCATTACACAGTAACAGTGTTGTACAGGATATGTAGACTATTATGCTTGTATACTGTATATTGATAGTCTACTCCTGCATAAGACTATTACTGTGGGTAACAGCTGGGGAAGATCATTGAATCATTTTTTAGACCCTGCAGTGATGAGATTTGTCCCTGGCTCTCCGTGCGCAGTAGTGCTGCCCGCTGCTGGCAGTCTTCAAGGGATTTGAGCTGAGCAAGGTGTTGTTGTCCATGCTCTTTCTGCTGCAACTGCAGCTGGCTGTGCAGATCTACGAGCTGGTTCTGCAGGAGGCACAACAGTCCATGGAGAGTAAATTATATTTGTTAAAGAGACAACTGATGTTTGGTTGAAGTTGTGGACCGCGCAGATCTCCATACACAGTAATCCACTTTGAGGATACTGTGCTCAGAGTTGAGTCCAGTGTATTTGTTTGTGGAATCCAGCTGCTCAGACAAAGAGCAAGGCAGTATGAAGATCAGAGCAGCAGACAGTAGCATAAATTACAGTGGTTTTACATGTTGTAGTTGCATTTAAAAGTCATACCTTTTCCTTGTTCAGTGCCTCCTGGATCTCTAGTTTGTACTGCAGGAAATCTATATGTCAGCAGTTTGAGAGACAAACAGAGGAAATCTACAGATGAACAGTTTCAAAGAGATGATGAACAGCTGAGCAGTGTGGGAGCTGAACACGTGGATGGAATCTAGAGGATGTATAAAGAACAGACACAGAGACACGTCTGCAGCCATTTCTCAACAATTTAGAATCATTATACGGAGATGGAGTCTGCAGATGGGGTACAGGGAACAGAAACAAAGAGAGAACCTATAAGTGTGTTGTTTTAACCACAAGTAAACAGCAATTTCATGGCAAGATGTTGGCATGATGTTCTCAGGTGTGTCAAGCCTGGCACTAGGGTTTTTCTCACCCCAGAATAAGACAAGAATTTATCTGGTACCCCTTAGACTTCCATCTCTAAATTAGTAAAGGTAGATGTACATACTGTATATAAGATAAAAATTATTTTTGTTTTAGATATGGATACAGATCAATAATAATGGAAACTAAAATCTGAATTTATGAATGTTATTTTAATGTAATTACTTATGATAACATATATGAGCATTTATGGGCTCATATATGTGGGTACCACATATATGGTGGTATATCTTCTTCTGTTTCCTAATAAAACTGTTTCTTTACTGTTAAGCCAAGTTTTTAATAAGGTCTTTCTGAGACTACTTCATTTTTTGATTTTGGTAACAACACTTCACTCCCCTGAATTTCGGAACCTCATGTGATTTCTAGATTTGCCTAATCATAAAAACAGTCCTGAGACGAGTTTTATGGGAGATGGACACAGAAAGAAAGTTCATGGGTGTATAGTTTAACAAGGAGTAAAGCCCCAGCCACAGGAAACACAGTCCATTGGCACAGAACAATGACAGCAAGGCTTATAGGAACATGAAGAAAAATTGAACCTTCTTTTGTCTTCTTGTGCTCTGCTCTCTCCTTCTGCAAAGATCTCTCCAGACGGGAGCGATGCTCATATACCACTGGAAGGTTATAGAGACAGAAGGAATAACCAGCACTTAATAAACTGCAGCTACTATAACCCATCCTATTGTGTATATTTACAGTGTTCTCTCAAAGTACTAGGCAGGAGCTCACAAATGTTACAGTAGCTCCAGAAATCTGGATTACAGATCAAAAGATGAAAATGAGACAAAAACTGGGAATATCAGTCTACTTAGAAGCTGCCAGTACTATTTTCCCTAATACTTTTTGAAGGCACCATCACAAAACTTAGAAACTACTGACTATGGACTAAATCTGTCATTTTAGTCCATATTCTAGAGCACAGAATCATTCTTGAGAAGATAATGCATATGAAAATGAATCAATCACACTACAACAAACAACATATGAGTAAGAAATAATATGTCGATTTAAAACTCTTGCTGCTCAAAATCCCTGTTCAGTGGTTTCATTCCTCTCCGAGTAAGTTGTATTACAGCAAACAGACATCGTAAATGAAAGCTGAAACTGCAGCATCAGTGCAAAAACCAAACAAGCACAACACAAAGACTGTATAATGTTAAACCATGTTCAATTATTTACCCATTTATACAGGTGTGCAATTTTCTTTGATTTTTAACAGGACCAATGTGGGATTCAAAGGCTGTAGCTCTAACCACTGTAGCTCTAACCACTCTGAGAGGCATGCAAACACAGGCGCATTAAGGCACCCTAAGCAGATATACAGTGGAATGGTTTCTGGGAAACAAATCAGTGCAGATGTACAGAGCTCTTGCTCACCCTGCAGCTGAACAGACAGTGCCTCCTCCTGCTGCCTGCAGTGCTGTTTATGCCTGAGCAGCTCCTCCGTGCCCTCGCGCAGCCGGGACAGCAGAAGGAGCAGACCTGCGCAGGCCGTGCAGACAGAGAGCACGATGAGGGCGCTCACGCCGCTGCACTTGTGCCTGCGCCAGCAGAGCCCCAACAACATGGCGGCTGGAGGGGTCGGGGGGTGGTGAGACGTGGCACATGCAGGGACAAACTGAGGGGCTTCACTGGACAGTTGCTCTTCTAGCGGGGAAGAAGCATGTGGAGACCTTGCACTTTAGGGCACTGTAGGCATGCACACCTCAGGGGAAGGGCTCTGTATCAATGGCAGGGGAAAAGAACGAACAAAAGAAATATACAGAATGTTTGCATGAGTGATACCTTTGGTAGAATCAATTACTGTGAGTTACACTGTTATAAAATACAGTTACATTCCCAGGACTCTCTAGGACATTGAACAGGTACCATTTTACATTTGTTCACTTAACTGATGCTTTTCTCCAAAATGACTTACTGTATAATGTTAAACCATGTTCAATTATTTACCCATTTATACAGGTGTGCAATTTTCTTTGATTTTTAACAGGACCAATGTGGGATTCAAAGGCTGTAGCTCTAACCACTATGCTACCAGCTACCTCAAGCTACACTACATGGCCAAAATTATGGGGACACCTGACCATCATACCTATACCATACATCAGTTCATACCTATATGAACTTGTTGGACAGCTCATCCCAAAACCATGGGCATTAATAGGGAGTTGCCTCCCCTTTGTGGCTACAATAGCCTCCACTCTTCTGGGAAGGCTTTCCACAAGATTTTTGAGTGTATCTGTGGGAATTTATGACAACTCAGCCAAAAAAGCATTTGTGAGGTCAGGTACTGATGCTGGACGAGAAGACCTGGCTCCAATTCAGTCTGAAGGTGGTCAATAGGGTTGAGGTGAGGGCTCTGTGCAGGCCACTCAAGTTCTTCCACACCAAATTTGTTAATCCATGTCTTTATGGACCTGGCTTTGTGCACAGGGGCACAGTCATGCTATAACAGAAAAGGGCCTTCCCCAAACTGTTACCACAAAGTTGGAAACATATGATTGTCTAAAATGTCTTCATACTGTATGCTGTATTATTAACAGTACTCTTCACTGGAACTAAAGGGCCTGGCCCAAACCCTAGAAAAACAGCTACAGACCATTATCCCTCCTCCACCAAACTTTACAGGAAGCACTATACATTCCGGTAGGTAGTGTTCTGGCATCTGCCAGACTTAGATAAGTCCATCAGGCTGCCAGATAGTGAGACGTGATTCATCACCCCAGAGAACACATTTCCACTACTGTAGAGTCCAATGGAGCATGCTTTATACCAATCCAGCCAACGCTTGGCATTGCACATAGTTATCTTAGACTTGTGTGCAGTTGCTCGGCCATAGAAGCCCATTTCATGATGCACCCGACACACAGTTCTTGTGCTGATGTTGTTTCCAGAGGCAGTTTGGAACTCTGTAGTGAGTGAAGCAACAGAGAAGAGCCAATTTTTACATACTACGCATTTCAGCACTCAGCATCCCTGCTCTGTGAGTTTGCAAGGTCTACCACTTTGTGGCTGAGCTGCTGTTGCTTCTAGATGCTTCCACTTCCCAATAATAGTACTTACAGTCGACTGTAAATTTCTAGCAGAGCAGAAATTTCATGTACTAACTTGTGGCAAAGGTGGCATCCTATGACAGTGCCACATTAAAACTGCTGAGCTCTTTAGAATGACCCATTATACTGTCAATGTTAGTCAATGGAGATTGCATGGCTATGTGCAGGAGTTTATGCACCTGTTAACAATGGCTGTGGCTAAAAAAACCTGAACTCAGTAATTAGGAGGGGTGTCCACATACTTTTGGCCATACAGTGTATGTGGTATTGAACAGTCGATCAGACTGGCTCCTCGAGTTACGAATGTTCAAGCTAGGAATTTTTGTAGGTACAAAGCTTTAATACATTATTTACTTATTTTTATATTGTAGTTTCTTATCTAAAATTACCATCCGTTTAAGTGTCACACTGTTAATTGGCAGCACAGTGTGATTAGACTGAACAGATGTGTAAGAATGTTTCAGGTCAACTCGCTTCCACGATATTAACAGCTCATGGCTGTGATGCCAGCGCATCAGGGAGCAGGATAGTGGTCCCAGATGCAGGATCGTTCAAACAGAAGTTGTTGGGGTGAAGCAAAGTTTGTGGTCAAGACAGGCGAAGGTTCAGATCCAAAGGGCAAGTGATGATCATGGCCATGAGAGACAGGATACAAGGACAGGGAGATGGGCAAGAAAGAACAAGGAAGGAAGTCACAAGGAGCAGGACAGGCAAGATGAGAGCGTAGTGGAAACGGTTGTTTCAACGAGATTCTACAACTGGGGAATGGTGGACTGATGCCCTTTACACCCCGCTGTGTTGATTCCAACCAGATGCTTGCGGTTGAGCTGTGGGTGTTGGGCATGACAGCACCCCCTCCTCATAGGCGGCTCTCACCCCCTGCAACATCTGGAAGGGGGACAACCCCGGGACATGATGCCTGGCTGACCCGAACAGTCCCTGTGAAAGTCAGATATGAACGACGGATCATGGATGTCCTGTGCAGGTACCCAGTTGCATTCCTCCATCCCATACCCTTCCCAGTCCACCAGTTAGTAAAGTCCCCTGTGCTGGCATTTACAGTACAGGACGGAATGAACGGTGTATGCCGGGTCCCTGTTCACCTCCACAGAAATAGGTGCTGGAGTTCCTCAGGTGGCCTGGAGAAGCAAGGTCTTGTGGGGCTTGAGCAAGGACACATGGAATGTGGAGCATATGCAAAGATGAGGGGGAAATTGCAACCTGTATGTGACCGGAGTGACACATCGAATTACCTTAAAGGGCCCAATGAACCGGGAGCTGAGTTTCTTGGACAGCAGTTTCAGCTTAACGCCCCAGGTTGACAGCCATACCAGGCTGGAAAAACAGGGTGCGACAGTGCTTATCCACCTGCTGTTTGTAATGCTAGATGCTTCTCCGCAGGTGTCTTTTGATGGTCCGCCAGACCTCTTTGTTGTTCTGGTACCAGGAATCCACCACAGGGATGTCACTAGGGCCACGGTGCCAGGGAAACAAGGGGGGCTGGTAATCTAAGAAACACTGAAACAGAGACAGCCCCATGGACAAGTGTGAGAGGGAATTATGACCGTAGTCCACGCAAGGCAGGAACCTCGATCACTGGTTTTGCAGTTGGTTGCAGTAATGCCTTAAAAAGTGGCCCAGGTCCTGGCTCAGGCGCTCTACTTGCCCATTAGCCTGGGGATGGTCCCTTGAGGTGAGGCTGACAGACACGCCCAGCTTCTGCCAAAAGGTTTTCCATACTCTCAAGGAGAACTGGGGACCCCAGTCAATGACGACGCAGGGTAGACCATACAGTCAGAACACACGGTGGAACAGGTGTTCTGCAGTGTTCAGGGCTGCGGGTAGTTGAGGCATGGGGATCAAGAGGCAGGCCATGGGAAAACAATCAATGACCACCAGGATGACAGTGTGACCTTCAGAGGAGGGCAAATCTGTCAAAAATTTGACTGCTACATGGGACCAAGGTCTGGTTGGTTCCCCTCCACGCAAAGGTAATGGGAACAGTGAGTTGCAAGGTAGGCCAGAAGGAGACCCTTACCAGTTGCTCGGGTCTGGCAACTCCTAGGGATGGTCAGTCTGGGCAGGTTGCCAGGAAATGGTTGGGATGGCCTTGGCCGATCTGCATGGGCTGCATGGGCTTCTGGGGCTCAGAAGAGGGTCCGGACACGAACAGGACCTGCTTGGGGTGCCACAGACATTCTTGGGCCAAACTGTCCAAGGTAATGGCTGTTTCGATGAACTGGTCAAAGGTCCAATCTTCTTCCCGATAGGCGAGCTCAGTTTGAATGCGGGGATTCAAACCATTGCGGAAGTTCGCCAGGAAAGCTGCAGGGTTTCACTGGCTACCTGCCGCCAGCGTGCAGAACTCCAAAGTATCAGGATCAAAGATCAGGTGCTTGTGGTTGAGCTGTGGGCATGACACAAGGGTCCTGTTTCTGAGTGCTGGTGATCAGTAACAAGACAACAAAGTTTGTACATGTTTATTGGGTGAAGCAGTCAAAAAGTACCATTAATCAGACGTTATTTTAATTTTCAGTCAGGTTTAATTTTAATATCAATTGAAGTTAAAATTTTTTTTTTACGGAAGATTAGCTGGTGTGATCTGTGGACGGTGGACGCCGGTCATATTAAATTCGTCATTGGAGCCACCTACAATGTTCTTCCTACTCCATAGAGTCTCAGCAGCTGGCTATGTACGGACCTGGCTTGCAGTTTGTGTGGCAGCATAGCCTCGTTGAGGCATATTCTGTCCGAGTGTAAAGTTAGTTTATTGCAGGGCAGGAATACATGGAGGCACAACAGGGTGTTAAAATCCCTGGCTTGCTTGTTGGAAGCAAAGCAAACTGAGGCTAACTCAAACTCACAGTGCGAGAAAAATCACACAATTTCTTTTGTGCAGGAGGGGGAGAGCGTTGCGTGCCAAGCACGTGAACACAGTGGTTTGGGTTCTAAATGGGGTGAAGCACAAGACTGAAAGTTAGTAGCTGACATGGGAAAACAGCTTCAGATGCTGCAGTGCATTGCAATTACGGCGCTGAGACCAGATGTTGTACTGTACACCGAGGGAGTACGAGTAGTATATTTCATCGAGTTAACAATAAGATAAGATAAGATAAAACTTTATTCATCCCGAAGAAAATTCTTGAGTAAGAATTCTTTAGGAAGGAATTCTTTCCCTTGAAGGAAATTCTTCAATACCTTTCGAAGACGCAAAGAGGATACCTTCAAGAGGAAGAAGTTGAAGTATGCTGACTTGGCTGCTGAGGTGAGGGGGCGAGGCTGGCAGTGCTTTATTAGACCAGCAGAGGTAGATGCAAGAGGGTTTGTTGCAAAATCAACCATGTTGCTGTTGTTGGACTTCGGTTTTAGGGGTCGGTCATTAAAGGCAGCGATGAAAAACTTGTCTGAGGCAGCAGAAAGATCTAGCCAGTGGTTGTGGCTTAGGAGGAAGCAGAATGCTTTGGGGAAGCAGACCTAAGCTTTGGGTATTCGTGTATGTGAATGTTAGATCTTGTCATCACCTCAATGGGCGTATGTTGGGTGCTGGTTGGAAGGTAGTCAACAAATGGTTGGAATTGGAGGCTTTTTTTTGAGTCACCGGGGCTGCGCCACAAGCATGGAGGGGGTGGGTCTGGGATTCCAGGTCTCGCTGTTGAGCCTTCTGGAGGTATCGTGGGTTCAAGTCGATGAAACACTGACAAAGGAAGGCGCCCACTTGATAACCCCAGTAAAGTGATGGCAGTGATCCCCGGTAAGGAAGGTAATGTCCATCCATAATATGTGCTGGTCTGCAAGTGGATGGAGATATTCTGACAGGGTGTGGGTAGAATGGAAAGTTAGGTAAAATCAAATATGACGGTTGGTGGATTGAGGCAGTTAGTATAGGTATTGAGAAGAAAATGAGTACTGTTGGCATGGTTAGTTTGTGTCCAGCCCCCATAATTTTAGCAGAAGGGTTTTAACATCTCACCCTGTGTATCATTGTATTGGGGGGGGGGGGGGGGGAAACCACCACACAACAACACACACCACTTACAAAGTGCTTTTTAAATTTCTTAAAGTTCTGTCCCTGTCTTTATTTAAGAAAACCTAACAAGTAAATAAACCTGGGGTTGGTATTATCGATAGTATCATGTTATGGCATTCAGCCCCCGGTAGTCGATGGAAGGGTGCAGGCCCTCGTCCTTGCTGACGAAGAAGAACCCGGCGGAGGCAGGAGACGTGGAGGGCCTGATGATACCTCTGTCTAGAGCCTGGGTGATGTACTCCTGCACGGCTTTCTGTTCTGGCACGGACAAGGGGTATACGCAGCCCCCAGGAGGCGTAGTCCCAGACAGGAGATCAATCACGCAGTCCCATGGTCAGTGCGGTGGTAGGTCCACGGCCCAGACCTTGCTGAAAACCTCCCGGAGGTCCCATACACCCTGGGTACCTACACGGGAGGGAGACCGGCCACCCATTCCATGGACATGGCACGATAAGGGAGCTGTAAACAGGAGTGTGTGCACCGGTCGTCCCAGGATACCAGTTCCCCCGTGCTCCATCGGAACACCAGGTCATGCCTGACCAACCAGGGGAAGCCAAGGATCACAGGGGTCTCTAGAGTCAGCATCAGGAAGAACACCAGGTTTTCGTGGGGACAGGCCCCACTTGAGACCCGAAGGGCTTCGGTGCACAAGGTCACCACACCTGAACCTAGGGGCTGGCTATCCAAGGCGCTGATCCGGAGCTGGCGGTCTCAGCTCCGACCTGGGATGTTGTGATCCTGGGGGAACCCAATGTCCATGAATCAGCCAGTGGGCCCCCCCCCCCCGAGTCAACCAGGGCTTGAGTATTCAGCTGAGTCCCTCCCCAGGCAAGGTGCCGAGGCACTGCGAGTTGCCCTGATCGGTTTCCAGGGCTCACCTGTGGACCCAGGTTCAGGCGGCATGGCATCCGTAGTGGGCAGTCAAAACGGAAGTGGCCCGGCGTGCCGCAGTGAAGACACAGGCGGTGATGCCTCTCCACTGGGTCCAGCTTCCCCTGCCCAAACAGCCTCGGTTGCAGGTCCTTCTCCTGGGCCGCAAGGACCAGGGTGGACATCCGATTCCAGGCTAGGCGGTCCAGAGTCCCGGCCATCTCTACCAGGCGATCAAATGTCCAGTCCTCTCCCCTGTAAGCCAATTTGGTTTGGTATCTTGGGGTCTTGTTCACAAGTGAGGGAAGAAGGGAGCGTGAGATCGGCCACAGACTGGGAGCAGCGACAGCAGTAATGCGGTCGCTGTACCGGACTGTAGTGGTGAAGAGGGAGCTGAGCCATAAGGCAAAGCTCTCCATTTACCGGTCGGTCTACGTCCCTACCCTCGTCTATGGTCATCAACTCTGGGTGATGACTGAAAGAATAAGATTGCGGATACAAGCGGCTAAAATGAGTTTTCTCCGCAGGGTGCTGGGACTCATTCTCCATGACAGGGTGAGGAGTTCGGACATCCGGGAGGAACTCAGAGTAGAGCCGCTACTCCTTCACATTGAGAGGAGCCAGTTGAGGTGGTTCGGGCATCTGATAAGGATGCCCCCTGGGCGCCTCTCTTTGGAGGTATACCAGGCACGGCCAACTGGGATGAAGCCCCGAGGTCAGCCCAGGACCTGCTGGAGGGATTATATCTCACAGTTGGCCTGGGAACGGCTGGGGATCCCCCAGGTTGAGCTGGAGGAAGTTGTGGGGGACAGGGGCGGCTGGGCCTCTCTGCTCTCCCTGCTGCCACCGCGACCCTTTTAGGACAAGCGGGACAGAAGATGGATGGGTGGATATATCAGCAGACTTTTTAATCTCTGTCCAGTGAAAGCTGAGCAGCTGTTGAGTTTGTGGTTCTTTTGTTGCTTCCCTGGATGCTGTATCCCACCGAGGACTGCATCTGTGACAGCAGTGAGGTTTTTATGTGCACATGGCATTAGTTATTGGCTCTGAGGAGACCATCAATATTTGTGTGATGGATGTTTGTTGTTCTAGACGGGCTTCAGAAGAAGGTCTGTGAACAGGTTTCAAAGACTGTGCTGGCAGATGGACATTGCCAGCAGTGACAGTGGGGTGGAGATGGTGGGTTTGCTGTGTTTGTGAACAGCTGTTGGTGTAACTCCGGATGTGTCACTGTAGATAGATCTACACAGATCTGAAAGTCAGACACTGAACTGACAAGAGTGAGTGTGCACCAACTGTCTGTATGCCATTTTTCTTGCTAATGCAGAAGCACCATGTGACATCATTCACGCTACAAGGCACAAGACTTCAAACAAGCAACCTCATTGCTGTCCCCTTGTGTAATTTCCTTCAGGATCTGTAAGTTTGTCTACCTATTTATCTATGCACAAGCATTAACTTAAAGCTAAGCTTCGTAATGTGAAACGAAATACAGGCAGTCCCCGGATTATGAACAAGTTCCATATCCTCAGTGTGTCTTTAAGTAGGATTTGTACATAAGTCGGAACAGTTAGGTATGGTGGGTATCTAACGCCAGTTTGTCAAATGTTTGTTTTAGTATATTGTGTATCATGTACCTTTCTGTGCATAAAAAATATTAAAGAAACAATTCCAGATAAAATAAAACATCTTTAATATAACATACAGTAATAATAATAGTACAATTTAATAATGTAATGATAATGATGATAATAAATGTAACTACAGTATTTAGAACAGAGAGAGACATAGAAAGAGATAATATTAAATGTTACTACTGTCATGATGAACAGAGGACACGAAGGAAGCTGGACCCAAGTGCAGGAACATTTATTCAGAATCAAAGGACTAGACGTGTTCTCGTGGTCTGGGACGGGCGAATAGTCGATCGATGAAGTAAAGAGAGGCAAGCGGTCGTTATCAAAGAAACATGGAATGGGACTGGGGAATGACGAGTACTTGGAAG
The DNA here is from genome assembly GCF_900964775.1 of Scleropages formosus. NCBI lineage: Eukaryota > Metazoa > Chordata > Actinopteri > Osteoglossiformes > Osteoglossidae > Scleropages > Scleropages formosus. The sequence goes on along the minus strand of NC_041830.1, from coordinate 2,560,549 downwards.
AGCAAAGCGAAGTAGGTTTGAGAACACAGAGGGGACAGTTGTCTTGGGTGAGATTCCACAACTGGGAAGAGGTTGAGAAGTGTCTTTTATAGCCAAGTGCTCTCTCAGACTGAGAGAGAGAGAGAGAGAGAGAGAGAGAGAGAGAGAGAGAGAGAGAGAGTGTGTGCATGTGTGTGCGTGCATGTATGCGCATGCAAAACATCAAAGAAACTTTAATGTTCGTTTTTCTAATGTTCGTTGGCATTTCACTTTTCCTTTTACTATCACTTTAGCTTCAATCATGATTGTTTCCCTTTTTGATGCATCACCATCACTTGCATCATATTTATGTTTTGGTGCCGTGGTTTGGAGGGTAAAAACAAAAAATTAAAGTCAAATACAGTAACACGCGAGACACTGTTAACAGCAACGTGGTCCGACTGACAAGAAAGAAGTCTTTGTCCTACCTCGAGCTCACCTCACACACCCCGTCCACAAGCTGATGAATTGCTGTAGACGCGCAATGTTTTGATGAGCTTGGGAAAGTAGCACCCGTTTGTTATTACAAACCATTGTATATACAGTAACTCAAATTTTTAATATAATAGGCTTAATTATGAAGTTTTTTCTTTGTTACTTAAGGGTGACAAAAAAAAAAAAAATAACTTCCAGTCAGTAAGGGGTGGTTCATAACTACAGGTTGTACGTAAGTTGGACGTTGGTAACCCGGAGACTGCCTGTACAGTAATTCAGTTCATACACAACCTTATGATGGAGTGGAAGATGTGGACAGGTAAAAAGACTCACCGATTTCCAGTCCTTCATCCCCTCGCCTTCCACCAAAATCCCTTTCATCATCAGGGATCTCTGCTCTTGCACCCTCCAACTCATTAGTCCCAGCAGTTCCTCTGTGGTAAGAATTTATCCTTTGATAAATTGGTGGTGAATTCTGGTCTTTGCTGTGATTATAAATGTGCTGCTTGAATGGATTCTTTCTGCTTAAACTAAAAAGGGGAATTTCATCAATGGAGATACTAGTTTTAAACCTCCAGTCTGAGTAATATGACCATACTCCAGTATACCATGCTCCAGTCATGCTCAAGTATACTTGTCCAGTCCAAGCACATGTTCTTCTGCACCTGACCTTTTCTCCACATCTCTGACAGACAGGCCCCTTTGGCTGATGGGATGGATTTTCCCTGGGGCTTCGGTCACAGTGCGCAGTGACTTCTCTTCAGGATGATGAACAGTAGTGGTCTGAGTGGTTAATAAGTCAAGATAAAACAACAACTTAGAACTGTGGGAATTGTTTTATCCTCTGATGCAACTATTAATGCTTAGAGGTATGTCGTCAAAGGGGATAACTTATGTGTCTATATCAGTAAACAACTGGGCTATGGTCTTTCAATTTTGGCCATCAGGAGTACATATGCACTGGAAACCTTATGGTCAAGCTGAAGGAAGCCTGTGATGAACTCCTGCTCCCGCCAGGTTGCAGGTTGGCCAGGTTTCTTGGGAAAGGTCTTCCGAACCCGCTGGAGCTCTTCCACTCGGGCCTGGAACAGGTATCGGGTTGGGCAGTCAACAGAATATCCCACACAAGAATATGAAATGACAAACTGTGGTCAGAGATGGGGTAGACTGAGAGTGCTGACCTGAGCATTCAGCAGCCTATGATGCATGTCCTGGTGAGAGTGTCTCAACAGCTTGCTCTCTTCTTGCAACTTCACCACCAGGTCTGAGAGACAGAGCAGGTACAACAAATTACAAGAATACTTCCTGAATGAGGGTATGTAGCAGAAAAGAGCCTGTCCAGCAGTTGTCTACAATTTACAGTGGTGTTCCTGTGCTTGCATGGCAGGGGTTTGCAACCACACCCTGTAAAAAGTACCATGTCTTCAGTTGGCAGTGTCCCAGAGCTCGACTGACGTATGAAAGCCACCATCTTGATATGAACTGAATAATGTAGTTTAGTGTCAGTATTCTGATTTTAATTAGCTGAGCCCTGGGACACCATGAAAGTGCTGCAAACACATGGGCATTACACAGTAACAGTGTTGTACAGGATATGTAGACTATTATGCTTGTATACTGTATATTGATAGTCTACTCCTGCATAAGACTATTACTGTGGGTAACAGCTGGGGAAGATCATTGAATCATTTTTTAGACCCTGCAGTGATGAGATTTGTCCCTGGCTCTCCGTGCGCAGTAGTGCTGCCCGCTGCTGGCAGTCTTCAAGGGATTTGAGCTGAGCAAGGTGTTGTTGTCCATGCTCTTTCTGCTGCAACTGCAGCTGGCTGTGCAGATCTACGAGCTGGTTCTGCAGGAGGCACAACAGTCCATGGAGAGTAAATTATATTTGTTAAAGAGACAACTGATGTTTGGTTGAAGTTGTGGACCGCGCAGATCTCCATACACAGTAATCCACTTTGAGGATACTGTGCTCAGAGTTGAGTCCAGTGTATTTGTTTGTGGAATCCAGCTGCTCAGACAAAGAGCAAGGCAGTATGAAGATCAGAGCAGCAGACAGTAGCATAAATTACAGTGGTTTTACATGTTGTAGTTGCATTTAAAAGTCATACCTTTTCCTTGTTCAGTGCCTCCTGGATCTCTAGTTTGTACTGCAGGAAATCTATATGTCAGCAGTTTGAGAGACAAACAGAGGAAATCTACAGATGAACAGTTTCAAAGAGATGATGAACAGCTGAGCAGTGTGGGAGCTGAACACGTGGATGGAATCTAGAGGATGTATAAAGAACAGACACAGAGACACGTCTGCAGCCATTTCTCAACAATTTAGAATCATTATACGGAGATGGAGTCTGCAGATGGGGTACAGGGAACAGAAACAAAGAGAGAACCTATAAGTGTGTTGTTTTAACCACAAGTAAACAGCAATTTCATGGCAAGATGTTGGCATGATGTTCTCAGGTGTGTCAAGCCTGGCACTAGGGTTTTTCTCACCCCAGAATAAGACAAGAATTTATCTGGTACCCCTTAGACTTCCATCTCTAAATTAGTAAAGGTAGATGTACATACTGTATATAAGATAAAAATTATTTTTGTTTTAGATATGGATACAGATCAATAATAATGGAAACTAAAATCTGAATTTATGAATGTTATTTTAATGTAATTACTTATGATAACATATATATGAGCATTTATGGGCTCATATATGTGGGTACCACATATATGGTGGTATATCTTCTTCTGTTTCCTAATAAAACTGTTTCTTTACTGTTAAGCCAAGTTTTTAATAAGGTCTTTCTGAGACTACTTCATTTTTTGATTTTGGTAACAACACTTCACTCCCCTGAATTTCGGAACCTCATGTGATTTCTAGATTTGCCTAATCATAAAAACAGTCCTGAGACGAGTTTTATGGGAGATGGACACAGAAAGAAAGTTCATGGGTGTATAGTTTAACAAGGAGTAAAGCCCCAGCCACAGGAAACACAGTCCATTGGCACAGAACAATGACAGCAAGGCTTATAGGAACATGAAGAAAAATTGAACCTTCTTTTGTCTTCTTGTGCTCTGCTCTCTCCTTCTGCAAAGATCTCTCCAGACGGGAGCGATGCTCATATACCACTGGAAGGTTATAGAGACAGAAGGAATAACCAGCACTTAATAAACTGCAGCTACTATAACCCATCCTATTGTGTATATTTACAGTGTTCTCTCAAAGTACTAGGCAGGAGCTCACAAATGTTACAGTAGCTCCAGAAATCTGGATTACAGATCAAAAGATGAAAATGAGACAAAAACTGGGAATATCAGTCTACTTAGAAGCTGCCAGTACTATTTTCCCTAATACTTTTTGAAGGCACCATCACAAAACTTAGAAACTACTGACTATGGACTAAATCTGTCATTTTAGTCCATATTCTAGAGCACAGAATCATTCTTGAGAAGATAATGCATATGAAAATGAATCAATCACACTACAACAAACAACATATGAGTAAGAAATAATATGTCGATTTAAAACTCTTGCTGCTCAAAATCCCTGTTCAGTGGTTTCATTCCTCTCCGAGTAAGTTGTATTACAGCAAACAGACATCGTAAATGAAAGCTGAAACTGCAGCATCAGTGCAAAAAACCAAACAAGCACAACACAAAGACTGTATAATGTTAAACCATGTTCAATTATTTACCCATTTATACAGGTGTGCAATTTTCTTTGATTTTTAACAGGACCAATGTGGGATTCAAAGGCTGTAGCTCTAACCACTGTAGCTCTAACCACTCTGAGAGGCATGCAAACACAGGCGCATTAAGGCACCCTAAGCAGATATACAGTGGAATGGTTTCTGGGAAACAAATCAGTGCAGATGTACAGAGCTCTTGCTCACCCTGCAGCTGAACAGACAGTGCCTCCTCCTGCTGCCTGCAGTGCTGTTTATGCCTGAGCAGCTCCTCCGTGCCCTCGCGCAGCCGGGACAGCAGAAGGAGCAGACCTGCGCAGGCCGTGCAGACAGAGAGCACGATGAGGGCGCTCACGCCGCTGCACTTGTGCCTGCGCCAGCAGAGCCCCAACAACATGGCGGCTGGAGGGGTCGGGGGGTGGTGAGACGTGGCACATGCAGGGACAAACTGAGGGGCTTCACTGGACAGTTGCTCTTCTAGCGGGGAAGAAGCATGTGGAGACCTTGCACTTTAGGGCACTGTAGGCATGCACACCTCAGGGGAAGGGCTCTGTATCAATGGCAGGGGAAAAGAACGAACAAAAGAAATATACAGAATGTTTGCATGAGTGATACCTTTGGTAGAATCAATTACTGTGAGTTACACTGTTATAAAATACAGTTACATTCCCAGGACTCTCTAGGACATTGAACAGGTACCATTTTACATTTGTTCACTTAACTGATGCTTTTCTCCAAAATGACTTACTGTATAATGTTAAACCATGTTCAATTATTTACCCATTTATACAGGTGTGCAATTTTCTTTGATTTTTAACAGGACCAATGTGGGATTCAAAGGCTGTAGCTCTAACCACTATGCTACCAGCTACCTCAAGCTACACTACATGGCCAAAATTATGGGGACACCTGACCATCATACCTATACCATACATCAGTTCATACCTATATGAACTTGTTGGACAGCTCATCCCAAAACCATGGGCATTAATAGGGAGTTGCCTCCCCTTTGTGGCTACAATAGCCTCCACTCTTCTGGGAAGGCTTTCCACAAGATTTTTGAGTGTATCTGTGGGAATTTATGACAACTCAGCCAAAAAAGCATTTGTGAGGTCAGGTACTGATGCTGGACGAGAAGACCTGGCTCCAATTCAGTCTGAAGGTGGTCAATAGGGTTTGAGGTGAGGGCTCTGTGCAGGCCACTCAAGTTCTTCCACACCAAATTTGTTAATCCATGTCTTTATGGACCTGGCTTTGTGCACAGGGGCACAGTCATGCTATAACAGAAAAGGGCCTTCCCCAAACTGTTACCACAAAGTTGGAAACATATGATTGTCTAAAATGTCTTCATACTGTATGCTGTATTATTAACAGTACTCTTCACTGGAACTAAAGGGCCTGGCCCAAACCCTAGAAAAACAGCTACAGACCATTATCCCTCCTCCACCAAACTTTACAGGAAGCACTATACATTCCGGTAGGTAGTGTTCTGGCATCTGCCAGACTTAGATAAGTCCATCAGGCTGCCAGATAGTGAGACGTGATTCATCACCCCAGAGAACACATTTCCACTACTGTAGAGTCCAATGGAGCATGCTTTATACCAATCCAGCCAACGCTTGGCATTGCACATAGTTATCTTAGACTTGTGTGCAGTTGCTCGGCCATAGAAGCCCATTTCATGATGCACCCGACACACAGTTCTTGTGCTGATGTTGTTTCCAGAGGCAGTTTGGAACTCTGTAGTGAGTGAAGCAACAGAGAAGAGCCAATTTTTACATACTACGCATTTCAGCACTCAGCATCCCTGCTCTGTGAGTTTGCAAGGTCTACCACTTTGTGGCTGAGCTGCTGTTGCTTCTAGATGCTTCCACTTCCCAATAATAGTACTTACAGTCGACTGTAAATTTCTAGCAGAGCAGAAATTTCATGTACTAACTTGTGGCAAAGGTGGCATCCTATGACAGTGCCACATTAAAACTGCTGAGCTCTTTAGAATGACCCATTATACTGTCAATGTTAGTCAATGGAGATTGCATGGCTATGTGCAGGAGTTTATGCACCTGTTAACAATGGCTGTGGCTAAAAAAACCTGAACTCAGTAATTAGGAGGGGTGTCCACATACTTTTGGCCATACAGTGTATGTGGTATTGAACAGTCGATCAGACTGGCTCCTCGAGTTACGAATGTTCAAGCTAGGAATTTTTGTAGGTACAAAGCTTTAATACATTATTTACTTATTTTTATATTGTAGTTTCTTATCTAAAATTACCATCCGTTTAAGTGTCACACTGTTAATTGGCAGCACAGTGTGATTAGACTGAACAGATGTGTAAGAATGTTTCAGGTCAACTCGCTTCCACGATATTAACAGCTCATGGCTGTGATGCCAGCGCATCAGGGAGCAGGATAGTGGTCCCAGATGCAGGATCGTTCAAACAGAAGTTGTTGGGGTGAAGCAAAGTTTGTGGTCAAGACAGGCGAAGGTTCAGATCCAAAGGGCAAGTGATGATCATGGCCATGAGAGACAGGATACAAGGACAGGGAGATGGGCAAGAAAGAACAAGGAAGGAAGTCACAAGGAGCAGGACAGGCAAGATGAGAGCGTAGTGGAAACGGTTGTTTCAACGAGATTCTACAACTGGGGAATGGTGGACTGATGCCCTTTACACCCCGCTGTGTTGATTCCAACCAGATGCTTGCGGTTGAGCTGTGGGTGTTGGGCATGACAGCACCCCCTCCTCATAGGCGGCTCTCACCCCCTGCAACATCTGGAAGGGGGACAACCCCGGGACATGATGCCTGGCTGACCCGAACAGTCCCTGTGAAAGTCAGATATGAACGACGGATCATGGATGTCCTGTGCAGGTACCCAGTTGCATTCCTCCATCCCATACCCTTCCCAGTCCACCAGTTAGTAAAGTCCCCTGTGCTGGCATTTACAGTACAGGACGGAATGAACGGTGTATGCCGGGTCCCTGTTCACCTCCACAGAAATAGGTGCTGGAGTTCCTCAGGTGGCCTGGAGAAGCAAGGTCTTGTGGGGCTTGAGCAAGGACACATGGAATGTGGAGCATATGCAAAGATGAGGGGGAAATTGCAACCTGTATGTGACCGGAGTGACACATCGAATTACCTTAAAGGGCCCAATGAACCGGGAGCTGAGTTTCTTGGACAGCAGTTTCAGCTTAACGCCCCAGGTTGACAGCCATACCAGGCTGGAAAAACAGGGTGCGACAGTGCTTATCCACCTGCTGTTTGTAATGCTAGATGCTTCTCCGCAGGTGTCTTTTGATGGTCCGCCAGACCTCTTTGTTGTTCTGGTACCAGGAATCCACCACAGGGATGTCACTAGGGCCACGGTGCCAGGGAAACAAGGGGGGCTGGTAATCTAAGAAACACTGAAACAGAGACAGCCCCATGGACAAGTGTGAGAGGGAATTATGACCGTAGTCCACGCAAGGCAGGAACCTCGATCACTGGTTTTGCAGTTGGTTGCAGTAATGCCTTAAAAAGTGGCCCAGGTCCTGGCTCAGGCGCTCTACTTGCCCATTAGCCTGGGGATGGTCCCTTGAGGTGAGGCTGACAGACACGCCCAGCTTCTGCCAAAAGGTTTTCCATACTCTCAAGGAGAACTGGGGACCCCAGTCAATGACGACGCAGGGTAGACCATACAGTCAGAACACACGGTGGAACAGGTGTTCTGCAGTGTTCAGGGCTGCGGGTAGTTGAGGCATGGGGATCAAGAGGCAGGCCATGGGAAAACAATCAATGACCACCAGGATGACAGTGTGACCTTCAGAGGAGGGCAAATCTGTCAAAAATTTGACTGCTACATGGGACCAAGGTCTGGTTGGTTCCCCTCCACGCAAAGGTAATGGGAACAGTGAGTTGCAAGGTAGGCCAGAAGGAGACCCTTACCAGTTGCTCGGGTCTGGCAACTCCTAGGGATGGTCAGTCTGGGCAGGTTGCCAGGAAATGGTTGGGATGGCCTTGGCCGATCTGCATGGGCTGCATGGGCTTCTGGGGCTCAGAAGAGGGTCCGGACACGAACAGGACCTGCTTGGGGTGCCACAGACATTCTTGGGCCAAACTGTCCAAGGTAATGGCTGTTTCGATGAACTGGTCAAAGGTCCAATCTTCTTCCCGATAGGCGAGCTCAGTTTGAATGCGGGGATTCAAACCATTGCGGAAGTTCGCCAGGAAAGCTGCAGGGTTTCACTGGCTACCTGCCGCCAGCGTGCAGAACTCCAAAGTATCAGGATCAAAGATCAGGTGCTTGTGGTTGAGCTGTGGGCATGACACAAGGGTCCTGTTTCTGAGTGCTGGTGATCAGTAACAAGACAACATAGTTTGTACATGTTATTGGGTGAAGCAGTCAAAAAGTACCATTAATCAGACGTTATTTTAATTTTCAGTCAGGTTTAATTTTAATATCAATTGAAGTTAAAATTTTTTTTTTACGGAAGATTAGCTGGTGTGATCTGTGGACGGTGGACGCCGGTCATATTAAATTCGTCATTGGAGCCACCTACAATGTTCTTCCTACTCCATAGAGTCTCAGCAGCTGGCTATGTACGGACCTGGCTTGCAGTTTGTGTGGCAGCATAGCCTCGTTGAGGCATATTCTGTCCGAGTGTAAAGTTAGTTTATTGCAGGGCAGGAATACATGGAGGCACAACAGGGTGTTAAAATCCCTGGCTTGCTTGTTGGAAGCAAAGCAAACTGAGGCTAACTCAAACTCACAGTGCGAGAAAAATCACACAATTTCTTTTGTGCAGGAGGGGGAGAGCGTTGCGTGCCAAGCACGTGAACACAGTGGTTTGGGTTCTAAATGGGGTGAAGCACAAGACTGAAAGTTAGTAGCTGACATGGGAAAACAGCTTCAGATGCTGCAGTGCATTGCAATTACGGCGCTGAGACCAGATGTTGTACTGTACACCGAGGGAGTACGAGTAGTATATTTCATCGAGTTAACAATAAGATAAGATAAGATAAAACTTTATTCATCCCGAAGAAAATTCTTGAGTAAGAATTCTTTAGGAAGGAATTCTTTCCCTTGAAGGAAATTCTTCAATACCTTTCGAAGACGCAAAGAGGATACCTTCAAGAGGAAGAAGTTGAAGTATGCTGACTTGGCTGCTGAGGTGAGGGGGCGAGGCTGGCAGTGCTTTATTAGACCAGCAGAGGTAGATGCAAGAGGGTTTGTTGCAAAATCAACCATGTTGCTGTTGTTGGACTTCGGTTTTAGGGGTCGGTCATTAAAGGCAGCGATGAAAAACTTGTCTGAGGCAGCAGAAAGATCTAGCCAGTGGTTGTGGCTTAGGAGGAAGCAGAATGCTTTGGGGAAGCAGACCTAAGCTTTGGGTATTCGTGTATGTGAATGTTAGATCTTGTCATCACCTCAATGGGCGTATGTTGGGTGCTGGTTGGAAGGTAGTCAACAAATGGTTGGAATTGGAGGCTTTTTTTTGAGTCACCGGGGCTGCGCCACAAGCATGGAGGGGGTGGGTCTGGGATTCCAGGTCTCGCTGTTGAGCCTTCTGGAGGTATCGTGGGTTCAAGTCGATGAAACACTGACAAAGGAAGGCGCCCACTTGATAACCCCAGTAAAGTGATGGCAGTGATCCCCGGTAAGGAAGGTAATGTCCATCCATAATATGTGCTGGTCTGCAAGTGGATGGAGATATTCTGACAGGGTGTGGGTAGAATGGAAAGTTAGGTAAAATCAAATATGACGGTTGGTGGATTGAGGCAGTTAGTATAGGTATTGAGAAGAAAATGAGTACTGTTGGCATGGTTAGTTTGTGTCCAGCCCCCATAATTTTAGCAGAAGGGTTTTAACATCTCACCCTGTGTATCATTGTATTGGGGGGGGGGGGGGGGGGAAACCACCACACAACAACACACACCACTTACAAAGTGCTTTTTAAATTTCTTAAAGTTCTGTCCCTGTCTTTATTTAAGAAAACCTAACAAGTAAATAAACCTGGGGTTGGTATTATCGATAGTATCATGTTATGGCATTCAGCCCCCGGTAGTCGATGGAAGGGTGCAGGCCCTCGTCCTTGCTGACGAAGAAGAACCCGGCGGAGGCAGGAGACGTGGAGGGCCTGATGATACCTCTGTCTAGAGCCTGGGTGATGTACTCCTGCACGGCTTTCTGTTCTGGCACGGACAAGGGGTATACGCAGCCCCCAGGAGGCGTAGTCCCAGACAGGAGATCAATCACGCAGTCCCATGGTCAGTGCGGTGGTAGGTCCACGGCCCAGACCTTGCTGAAAACCTCCCGGAGGTCCCATACACCCTGGGTACCTACACGGGAGGGAGACCGGCCACCCATTCCATGGACATGGCACGATAAGGGAGCTGTAAACAGGAGTGTGTGCACCGGTCGTCCCAGGATACCAGTTCCCCCGTGCTCCATCGGAACACCAGGTCATGCCTGACCAACCAGGGGAAGCCAAGGATCACAGGGGTCTCTAGAGTCAGCATCAGGAAGAACACCAGGTTTTCGTGGGGACAGGCCCCACTTGAGACCCGAAGGGCTTCGGTGCACAAGGTCACCACACCTGAACCTAGGGGCTGGCTATCCAAGGCGCTGATCCGGAGCTGGCGGTCTCAGCTCCGACCTGGGATGTTGTGATCCTGGGGGAACCCAATGTCCATGAATCAGCCAGTGGGCCCCCCCCCCCGAGTCAACCAGGGCTTGAGTATTCAGCTGAGTCCCTCCCCAGGCAAGGTGCCGAGGCACTGCGAGTTGCCCTGATCGGTTTCCAGGGCTCACCTGTGGACCCAGGTTCAGGCGGCATGGCATCCGTAGTGGGCAGTCAAAACGGAAGTGGCCCGGCGTGCCGCAGTGAAGACACAGGCGGTGATGCCTCTCCACTGGGTCCAGCTTCCCCTGCCCAAACAGCCTCGGTTGCAGGTCCTTCTCCTGGGCCGCAAGGACCAGGGTGGACATCCGATTCCAGGCTAGGCGGTCCAGAGTCCCGGCCATCTCTACCAGGCGATCAAATGTCCAGTCCTCTCCCCTGTAAGCCAATTTGGTTTGGAGCCGCGGACGGAGCCCATTCCGGAAGCAAGCCTTGAGGGGGGCTGTATTCCATCCGCTCTATTTGGCCAGCATCCAGAATTCCAGCGCGTCCTCAGCCAGTGTCTGCTGGCCCTGTCGTATGCGCAGGAGAAGCTCGCTGGCAGTGCGGGCTGGGACCGGGGGACCAAACATCACTTAGAATTTTTTGTGGAAGTCAATGTAGGAAGTCTGTAGGTGTTTGCACCCCCCCTACCATCACCCATACACATGCTGGACCAGTCAGTAACGCCAGCAGGTAGGCAATCTTGGCTTCCTCGGTATGACACACGTGGGGGTAGCAGTAAAACACCAGCTCACACTGCATGAGGAAGCCGCAGCAAGACTCCAGCGACCCGTCATACCTTTCTGGGGTGGCAATGCAGGGTCCTGGCAGTGGTGAGCTTGGGAGCGCTGGAGGATGTGCTCCCAGCATGGCACCTGGTGACGCGCGGTCACGGTGCAGCTGGGTGAGCTCTGCTGAGTCCGTAGACAAAGCAGAACCTTCTGTCATATCATCTGTCGAGGAAGAGCAACGAACTCAAGTGCAGTACTCGCAGGGTTTGAACAAAAGAGTAGTCAGTGGACAGGCGAGGGACAAGCATCAGCAATAGGATTAATCAGGATCATAGTTGGGGAAACCAGGTGAGAGCTCAAGAAACAGAAAAGACAAAACCACAGCACAGAGGACAGCAGTTGCTCTGGAAGAGGTTTCACATGGAAGGCCTTCCGGGGTGCCCTTTTATCCTGTAGTCCCTTGACAAGCCGCAGGTGGCGCTGATGAGCCGGCAGGCGTGACAGATAGTCACTTGGTAGGAAAAAGAGTTTTCAATTTACAAATAAACTGAGTTACAAAGGCCGTCTGGTCTCACTTGTATTCATAAGCTGTTGAGCTCTAGAAGAAGTAGTATATCATCTCGGCAGAGGAATTTATCTTCCATAGATACAGTATGTGAAAAAGGGACCAAGCAATAATTATTGCTTGCAAAGATTGTTTAATAAGTGATTTTAGTTGGATTTTAATGAATTTTAGTATTGTTGATGTTTAATACTTTTTTAGAGTGGTATTGTTTATTGATAACGATTTATTGTTGTATTTAATTTTGTTTTTCTTTACTTCTAGTGTAATTTTAATATATGCATTGATGGCAGATACTGAAGGTCATGAGTGCTGTTTGGGGTGTGATGATTTCTTGGAGTACTGATACTGTGCAATTGTGCTTTTGAATGTATGAGTTGTGGAATTTTTAGCTGTCAGACGATGACTGAGATCAAGTGAGGCAAAATTGTCATGACTGGTATCTGATGTTTTATCTGGTTTTTAATGTTTGTTTTGTTGATTACTTATTGAACCTTGTTCGTATGATCTTGTATTTTGAGTATATATGGTTGCGTGTTGGTATTGTGGTTGTTTTGTTTGTAAGTGTTGAGCTGGTTATTTGTAAAGCCTTTTCATCTTTTAACTGGAGTTAAGAAAGGAAAAAAATGTGAAGAAGGGACCTGTTGTACCAGGGTATGCCGCAATCCTATCCTTACTGTGTCCTGCCCCAAAGGGAACGAAGGTACCGAAGCAGGAAGGTAAGGCAGCTCAGCAATGACAGCACCTTGAGGGCTGCTGTCCCAGACAGTTGAAGTCCTCTCCGCCCGCCAAAACTCCCCATCCCCCACCCATCCCCAGCCATCCCCACCCTACCCTATCCCACCCCATCCCGCTGCGCTGCAGTAAGTACGTCTGCAGCGCCCTCGCGTGGCCACCCGCAGAAGTGCACGATTAAGACGCTGTTAACAGCGCAGTGAAAATATTCTCTGTTCAAAAGCGAGCCGTTAAATTTAATGTTGTTAGCACAACTTTTTCCATCATTACTGTAAAACTTAAAGTCAGCTGCTATGCTGTGTATTTTCCTATGAAACCACAGGGCTGAATACACCCTCCCCGCCGCCCCACCAAGAAATTCACGTGCTTTTTTTTCTCTTTTTGACTTTCGCTTTGTCGAAAGGAAAACGCGGGTTTTTAAAACGTTTCTTCCGAAGTGCGAACTTCGTAAAGCGCAACTAAGTAGCCGAAGAGCTCTGCGTGGCACTCACTCCACACCCCACCGTTCGTACCTTCGGAAAAGCGTCACCCCGAGTTACGACGAGCCCCACGCCCCCGCGTGTTACCACTTACCTGTTGTGTGTGCGGAGCGGCGGTTACTCATCCGGGGTTCCGTGTCCACGCTTCATGTGTTTTGCAGCAACAATGTGTCGGGTAACTCCTCTTAATGGTCCACGGGTTGCCAGATATTCTAATCACAATAAATATACATATATACATTCATACATACACGTATTTAAGTAGAGGATCCCTCTAGATCAGTGTATTTTACATGACTACAAGGGACAGTAGGTGGCATAGTGGTTAGAGCACTCTCCTCGTAATCAGTGTAGCCCACTACTTACCCTGAGGGTGCGTTGGTGCAGCGGGTTTGGCCAGGTCCCACTCTCTGGTGGGTCTTGGGTTCAAGTCCTGCTTGGGGTGTCTTGCAACGGACTGGCATCCTGTCCTAGGTGTGCCACCTCCCCCTCCAGCTTTGTGCCTTGTGTTGCTGAGTTAGGCTCCTGTTTGCTGTGACCCCGCTTGGGATAAGCAGTTCCAACCAGTGTGTGTACTTACTCTGATTTGATACTGTAAAAATTACCCACCTTTGTAAATGTGTCCATTACTGCAAGTTGGTATTTTTCTATAATATGTTATTACAACATTGTGCAAGATATATGTCGCTTTGGAGGAAAGCGCCGGCTACATGCATAAATACAAATGTCAGTTATTTGTAAAGGAGTTATTAATGTGCTCTGCCAGCTCAGGGGTTTCCAGATGTTTACAAGATGGTTTTTGCTAAAGCTGTTCATTTCAATAATTGTGCTGCTTCCAGAGTTAAATGAACACAAATAATAATCTGAATTCATTTACTTCAAGGCTCTGCATCATTTTAAAGTTTGTTCAGTGGAACCTATGTTGTTTGAGGAATACCTGTAATTGTGAAAAGGTTGTCTAAGGTGTTTCTTGAGTAAAGAAGCCATTCTTTCAGTTAAACTGTTGTAGCTTGCTTAATTGCCCATAATTGCCCTTACCTTTTTTAACAGTGAATGGACCAATAAAGCAAAACTTTTTTTCTTTTAAATAAATGGGAACTCCAAGAGTTATCTTAGACCAGGGCAGTTTTAGTTTCACATTACTGGAAAAGTAAATTTGGTTCAATGAGGTCTGAATGTTGTCACTCATTCTAAAAAACTGAAAAAGGAAAGAAAAAACATCATCGACAACAAGAGAGTACAGGAGGGGTTTACCAGTACTGAGATTACCTACACCAGGTAACACATCTCAGTTTAAAAAGAAAAGAATTTTATGTGCAATTTTTTTTGCTGAACTTGCCTAATGGACATCATAGGCCCAAAAAACACTTGTCTTCTTGTGAAGATGTGTTAGTCATGTTTGTCAAAACTGCAGCGCTGCAGTTGCGTAACATTTCCAAGATGAAGAAAGAGCCAGCAAAAAAAGTCATCATACTGTCCTGTTCCAGCCTGTTGCCTTTCAGTCCAAAGGTAGTAGGTTCAAATCCCACTCTAGCTGTAGTACATGTATATTATACTTATATTGATTCCCTTCATAAATGTTTTACACCGAAGTACCATAGACCAGGGGGCTGCAGTGGTGCAATGGGTTTGACTGTATTGTGCTCTCTGGTGGGTCTGGGGTTCAAGTCCTGCTTGGGGTGCCTTGTGATGGACTGGTGTCCTGTCCTGAGTGTGTCCCTTCCCCCTCCAGCCTTATGCCCTGTGTTGCTGGGTTAGGCTCTGGCTTGCTGTGACCCCACTTAGGACAACTGGTTTCAGTCAAGGTGTGTGTATACTGTAGATCAAGGTATTCATGTACATAAGGTAATTAATGAACAGATTTCTCATTATAATAGACAAACAGGGGGTCACTGTTACACACAAAGGCAACACAGGCAGCAAATATCATACTGTCCCTTAACAAGCTTCGTTATAAGGACAGAAAGGGAGACCCAGGTGGTTTTGTGACTTTTTTGGATCGGAAGAAACTCCTGAATTAGAATCAGATAATATAAATAAATGTTTTGCAATGTAACGTAAAGGTACCTGCCCTGAATTGAAGGAGTAAAAAAAACACCCAGCAGGGCGAAAAGCAGTGTAAAGCAGTACTGGTATCTAACGCTGTACAGAGGAGGTACTGTACACGGATAACGGCAACTGAGAGGGAGGCTGCAAAGGGGGAATCCTTCGCAGGGACTGGATGTGGCAACCTGACTGCGCGCTGCCCCGCTCTTGCACAGGAAATGGGACGGGACGGGACCATGCAGCCTGCGCCTGCGTCATGTACAGCATTCGCGTGAACAGAACCAGTGCTGCTCTGTTTATTGTTTGCCCGAAACAGTGGGGAGTTACAGTAACAACATATAAAGTGGCAAAGACTGGAGAAAATTCAGTGGCTGCTGCTGGTACAGCACTGCACATACGCTGATGTGAACACTGTGAGGACAGCAGTGGAAATATTGTAGCAGCATACTGTGCTTCGACTGTACTGTGTGCTAGTAGGTGGCAATACGTGAGAAATATCAGGTACTTAATTGAACAAAGTGGAAAAAGACTATTATAGTGTCTGTGTGAAGGTATGGACGACGGATGGAAGCAGCAGTGGAGAATTGAAATAGTGGACCAAAAGGTTTATTTTCCTTTACTAAAAAGTATTCTTTAAAACACATTACCCTCAACCAAGTACAAAAGAAACATTAAGTTATAAAAAAAAAACATGAGGCCAATGAGCCATGGGCTTAACCCCTTATATCAACATTAATGCATAACTCTCCTATTCACTG
Source organism: Scleropages formosus (assembly GCF_900964775.1). NCBI lineage: Eukaryota > Metazoa > Chordata > Actinopteri > Osteoglossiformes > Osteoglossidae > Scleropages > Scleropages formosus. The sequence goes on along the minus strand of NC_041830.1, from coordinate 2,544,466 downwards.
CATGAGAGTGTCTACATAAGTTTGCATCAAATCTCCCTCACTAGTGCCTTAATACAAACCTATATAGTAATAGCTCCGCCCCCTGATTATACCATAACAGCCTCAATTTATTTCAAAATACATTTCCCCCAAAATTACATCTAAAATAAATACTAAAACATACAAACAATACTAAACATTTTTTACTATAAAAATCCCTACATACATCTTATAAAAACATTTCACACTACACAGTAAAACACCCCTGCCTAGTTGGTTGTGCCCAAGGACTCCCCCCTAGATATACCCCAAATAGTTCACTCCATCGGGTTTACAACACAAGGCACCAAACACATCAGAACACCAGACAGCTACATGGTAAGGAAAAGTCTACAGAAATGTTCTTCTAAAAACAATAAATACATTCACTCTCCACAACAGTACATATACCTGCCATATCTTTATAAAAGAAATATTAATTAATGACAACCAGACAGATACCGGTAGGCCTTTCCCGGCACCCAATCTAGTTAAAACAAACAGTGTTAAATGGAATACAAAACCAGAACAAACAATATAACAATACAAGATAAAATGCATGTGACAGGCAACAGCAACAAGGTTCAGCGTTACATTGATGGTACTTCGCCGGCATCTTGCTGAGTCCTTGGAACCAACTTGCCTGTCACAGCTCAGTCTGTGAGTCTGCTTATGTGTAGATTTACATTTATTCATTTAGCAGATGCTTTCAACGCGACTTACATCTGAATGAAATTAATTACCACTTACACCCTCTGGATTCAATAGCACCAGCATGTAGGTCAGCATTGAAGAAACTTGAAGAAACTGGCGGTAATGTTTATGGGAGGGACTGTATGGCAGCAAATGTCATACTCTTTTAACAAGCTTCGCTATAAGGACTGAAAGCGAGACCCATGTGCTTTTGTGACTTTTTTGGATCGGAAGAAACTCCCAAGGGGCATTCTACCGGGTTACAGAGGCAATAGACTTCCCATACTTTTTCACAATGCTGCTGTATGAGGCTTTTTCAGAGTTACTGAAAGATGGCACATCCCTAGGTGGCCTGAGAGGAAGCCTTCAGAAAGATTTTTCAAGACACGTAACTCAAGTTGAACTGCAAGTGCTAGGAATCATTGCGAAGTACTTGACAGGTCCTTAGATGACTAAACTGTACACTGCGTTGGATTTCGAGATTACTCATGTTGATGCCATTGAACTGGTCATGCAGGTCATGGACATGTTGGAGGACCCGAGTCAGATTCTATCAAGCACAGAGGATTTTTTCAGTCAAGAGATTGTGTTGGGCAGTACATTAGTGAAGTTGAGGGCTATTCCTCGTCATCGTCTGTTTGCTCCAATGATGTCGTCTTGTCTTCAGTCGACTATTGCTGTCCTTGAGCGGCAGTATGAGAAGTACTTCACACTGGAAGTAACTGAAAAGCTTCAGGAAGAAATCGCCTCTGTCAGATGTCACAGTATGGACGCAGAAGAGTTAATAGGGATGTTTAGTGCTCCGCAGAGAAAGGCGCTTAAGGCCACGGTCAGTTTCCTCTCAGCCCGGATGAGAGCCTACAAGAACAAGACGGTGGATTACCTGGATGGACAAGAGGAGGAAAGGAAGGAACGTGCTGGAAAAGGCAGTAAGATTGGGACGACTGGATAGGGACAGGAAAAGGGTGACTGAAAAAGAACTTTGACAAGAGTTAATGAAGTGGCAGAGAGACAAAGAACAGAAGAGAAATGACACTGAGAGAAAGAAAGTTGAGAAGCTCCTTAAACAGCAGGGACTGGAAGCAACAAAAAAGGAATTCCCTACATTGAATTATACACAGTTGTTGACTGTTCATGTGTATTTGTGACTTGAGTATTTGCCTTCACCAGTATCAGCACAGCATACTCAACATGTTCAGGATGAATTTGACCATCAAGCCTTTGCTCCTTTCCCCACCTGGCCAAAGATAATCACCTGCAGGCCGCACAGTGGCACTCTCGATGACCCTCTGAGCATTCCAAAAGCTGCTTACTAAACATCAATACCTGTTCCTACTTAGGCAGCGTTGTGACATTCCTGAGAAGGGTGGAGGGAACCTGTTGGCCTTGGACTCCCCCAACATTTTTTTCACCATCTCTATTAGCATTAGACATTTTTTCTCTTTTGGCTTCTCGCTTTTCTCTGTGCTGTTTGGAACTCTGCATCATTGCTATTGTCTCTCTGCCTTCTGGATTATTATTTTAAGTGCCCAGAGGCAGCCTGTTGGGAAATACACAGTAAAAAATGAGCTGAATTACAAAATAAATACATTTCTTTCAGTTATTTTACCCCAGTTATTAAATAAATGATACTGTGGCCTGTTAGGAGGGGAAAGTGGCTTCATGTGCAGCACAAAGGTTTTGGACCGCAGTGAGACTTGAACTAAGTGAGACTTGGTCCTGTCATAATGAAAAGACTCAAAAGGTGATAATGTCCATCAATGAACCCACAACTCAATATAGAAATACTTTCCTGATACCATGATCAAAGACATCTGGTCAACCATATTGGACATGTAATACACAATACGGCAAGAATCTTGCAGCAGTCCATCGAGGACAATCACTGTTCCATGTTACTGTGCATACTGAGAGAAAATGTCCATGACAGAAAAGTTGTCAACTGATGTGTCTCGAGTTGTCAAAGCAAGGATAAAGCATGTCCTTAAAGCTCCAAAACCTGTTTTGTGTTCATGTAGTGAAATCTTTCTTAGAAGGCCTGGAGCATTAAAGCTTTGACAGCATGCATGGAGAATTATTACATTGCTAAGTTGAGACTCTTATCCAATTTTTGTGTTTACATGCATTTTTATTTTTATTTCACATGAGCATTACTACAGCGATTCAGCACAGTGGTAATAAAGCCATTGCAATGAGTTGGACTCAATGGATACACTCGGATGTAAAAGATACACTCATATGCTGTAAGTCAAGTATTGACAAAACTGAACCAAGGATTACTATTTAAATATGTAGTCATTATGCTTTTCCCAGTCTTATTCCCTTTTTTCCTGTAATCCGACTCCTATAATGGAGACAGATAAGTGGCATATTTTTCTTGAATAACACTGCATACCATGTCACACAGATTGTGGCTCCCAGTTGTTGAAAATAATGGGGAGGGGGTATATCCTGAATGAGAAGCCAGTTCATCACAGGGTAAAAGACAGAAAATTCTAACTTTGTGTCTGAGAAAAGAAGAGGCATGACCTTGATGTTTTATCATAAAAATAGGTAAGAATAGGAAAGAAAAATAAATGAGTGAAAAAGATACAAATAATTACAGCATCCACTCAATGCCTTGGGAAAAAAGCCTAAGGGCTTGATGGTTTTCCTGCAGAACTCTAGGTTTGTCCCTCATACGCCTTATGCAATTAATAACGTGCTTCAACTGAGTCGTACTTTAAACTTCGAGGAGATGGCCTCGATTACTCTGATTTTAAAGAAAGTTAAAAACCCATTAGGATGAATAACAATCAACTACTTCAGTTTAGCATATGTACATAATTCATTCAGTCACCACACTTTCAAGCTCTCCGTTTGACGGCGAATCAGGAGGCCTGGATGACGTCATGTCTTCAGGCGCGTCCTCAGACGGGTTGCTGGGCAACGAGTGACAACATATGTTCTTTTCCATAAATCCGTTAGATTTCCGAAGGCGGGAAAGGGAAGACTGGAAAATCTGTCCACCCTTAAACCGAGAGAGCAAAATTTAAATTCGATAGAGCGAAAGTAAAAGTGCGAAATGGTTTATTTCTTTACTTCTTTACTTCGCGACCGAAGCGGCCATCTTTAATCCAAGCCGCGTGACCCTCGCTAAATCAGAGATAAAAATAACTGAGAACCGAGACAGCCGTTTATAGTTGGTGGCCTGCTGCCCTGAATAAAGCTGACTGTAAGATTTCTGCATCCACAATACCTAGCTTCCAGAGCACTTAAACGTATCCGTCCAAGAGGAAAATCGCAGAAGCATTTGTCAGGTGAAAGCGAAGCGATAAATGCGACACATCGGTTGCCTTTTTGAGCTTACGAGGCTTCCGTAATACAGTGTGGACCCGGAAGTAGTGCCACGGAGAGGACTGAACAAGGTAAACAAACTTACCAACAGTTAATTTCCTATGCGGCACTCAGGTTCAGGTTTGTTAATCTTTGTTTTTGATGCTTTTTTTTTTTTCTCGAGATGAATGTGAACAGATGATTGTGTGTCCTTAGTTCCGGTGAAGGTGTCATTTTTCCTCAGTTGACACAACTTGCCTAGCCCAGAAGTTTCTGTTTGTCACATGCGTGTCGTGGACGGCGACGTGCGGAGTTGAGGGGAACTGAGAGAGAATCTCTTTTAATAAGCCGAGTAGAATTATATTAATAGCTTACGTGCCAGTAGGGTTGTACTTCTCCTAGATCCCTTTTTTCCTAACCTAGTGCTGCACGTTGTATCCCGTCGTCTGTTTTTTTTTTCCTGCGTACGCCGCCGGTCGGGGTCGGAGTACTTATATTTGTTTCACGTCATCAGCTCGAGATGCTGGTTATTTCGCAGCAGGTGAATAATGAAATTAATAGTGTTAACAGTGATTGTAACGACAGGATACACTGTTCACAGCTCTCTTCTGGGTGTGTACCTTAGTGGTTTTGGGTTTTGCTGGTGGTGTTGTCTAGTGAACTGTTATAAGAAATGTTATGGTAAATAAATTAATGAGAGAACCATCATGATATGATTTGATGGATGTCCTGACTGATGTCTCCCTCTTTGCTTTCCTCTGGAACAGGTGCCTTGACGTGCTGGGTTTCAGTGAGTGTGTGGTGTAGGCTCAACTGACTGCATACGCCACTATAGAGCACAACCCCATGTCCCGGAAGCAGGGGGGGAAGCCGGTGCGTGGGAACCGGAAGTGTGACCTGGAGAGGAAGCGGGATGAGCGTGCGGCACGTAGGGCCCTGGCCAAGGACAAGAGGAACCGGCTGCAGGGGGAGGACGAGGGTGACGAGTTCATCAGCTTCACCAACCAACTGCAAGCACTTGGACTCCGGCTGAGAGAAGTGCCTGGGGATGGGTAAGGGTCACTCTCCGTGTTTGACTGAGTGTCTTCCTGCAAATACTGTATGAATGCTCAGCTAAGCCTGCGCACTTGTCTGTTTACACAGTTGTGGGTGACGCTCATGTCTGTGATACATCCCCTTCCAGGAACTGTTTGTTCCGAGCCTTGGGGGACCAGCTGGAAGGCCACTCCAGGGGCCACTTGCGCCTGCGTCAGGAGACTGTACAGTACATGCGCACCCACCGGCAGGACTTTGAGCCCTTCGTGGAGGATGACGTGCCCTTTGTGCAGCATTGTACGGGAGGAGAGGCTGGACCAGGGTTATGAAGGGGGTTATAAGGAGCCATATTTTCCTTTATTCTTAAAAAACACAATTCCAGTGTTGGGGTTGATAAAATATGATTAGCAGTGCTAGTAGTTAACTGGTTGTGCATTGGTATTCTGCATAGACTTCTAATTGTACATTTACATTTATTAATTTAGCAGACACTTTTCTCCAAAGAAATCTATTCAGAATAAACAAATTGCATTTGCAACAAGCTAACTTTATATACACACCCACATGATTCTCAGAGTACATTCAGCTTGTCCAATGCCTGTGTTTTTGCTGGTGCACGTTACGCAGGTATCTGCCTATAGCTGAGTTTGAGAGGGAATATTAAGGTGATTGTGACAGATGATGTGATGCAACATTCAGGAGGTGTGTCAAAACACATCTGTTTCCATTCTGCTTCTCACCTGATACCTTGTCTGCTCCATAACTTCACTACATTATCTGTTTAAAGAAAAACAGCTCATACCAATGCAGCTACTCATGCAACATACACTGGTAAAAATAGTGCTGTTGCACTAACTGACTGTCTTATCTAATGCACATTTGTTGACTCATGAGTTGTGTCACTTAGGAGAAAAGTGTCTGCTAATTGTATAAATGTAAGAAAATATTCAGATGCTTAAATAGGCAAAATTACAAGTACTTGGTGCAAAAGCTTCACCAGAGCAATTAATTAATAATGGTGAAGATGCTCTTAAAGGAGGAGGAAGGAGTTGGAGTGAAGGAACTGAGTTGTGGCTGGTAGAGCTGGAACATTAAATGGAGAGGGAGGAGGTAGATTATGAAAAGAGTAGCAGTGAGGGGAGGGAATTAACACAGTACAGGTTCCAGTTGTTGGTGGTAAGAGGCAGGATGGGTGCCCAGAAGAGAGGTATGGATCAAGTGGCAGAGAGCTTCATGGTGTATTTTGAGTCTCATATGGAAATCTGGTATCAGTTAGCTGTCCTGAAGCCCTGCAGAAATGTGTCTTTTGCAAACCATAGTTAGACATAGGAGAACATAACAGATGTGAACTATGATCCAGATTTGTAGGGACACTTCCCTTACAGCTGCTTGTCTGCTTTGTCTTCTGCCATCAGTAAGCAACCTCTCCCAGCCTGGCACATTCGCAGGAAATGATGCCATCGTAGCCTTTGCCCGCTGCCACCAGCTGCGTGTGGTCATACACCAGCTCAACATGCCATTGTGGGAGGTACTGGCTGCTGTCTACCTTCTCATCCTTTCATTATTAGTGTTTACACTTATTCCACTGATATTTCTCATCATGTCACACTGGGAGTTCTGTTAATGTGGTCTGTTTAATGTTGAGCAGCAAGTCCGTTGGCACTGTTAATTAGTTTTCCTTTTCTTTTACTGGGGAATATGTGTATCCTGTTAAGATCTGACTTGTAGTAGTTTGGTTAAAAATAGGATGTTTATTTTAACATTCTATGTTCCCGTTTCTTGAGCCCAGTATGATTCCCCACTCTGTGTCCACAGATAAACGGTTCAGAGAAGCCAACATGTAGAGAGCTGCACATTGCGTATCGCTACGGTGACCATTATGACAGCATTCGTCGCATTGGAGACAACTCTGAAAGCCCTGCCCAGCTGCGCATTGAGGTCTGAAGTCCCTTTGCTGTTGTACTTTAATTATAAACCTCAGAGATATATACTGCAAGTCTGTCATTGGGGGGGAAAAGTTACCCCCAAGATTTTTAACAGCTTGTTACAAACCTTTGGTTTCCAGTCTGGGGTTTTTCTACGATAAATGAACACCTAACTGTTTTTCTTGAATTTCTAATAAATCATTAACAGTTGATTGGTGTGAATCTAGTTTACCGTTTTTTCACCTTAACTCTTAGCAAAGGTTATTTGACTTTTGTTGTGCAACAATAGAACTTGAATCGGCCGAGAAGTCAGGGTGAATCTTGCCGACCAGAAGATGCACAGAGAGGCCGTCACAACATGCCCTCACTGTCTACTTCTGCGGAGGAGGACCTGATATTAAGTTGCTTCGATACCCACAGTCCCCAGGGTCAGTCTATCCATCTGCCTATTGAGGACGCTACACTACACTGATGTGCTTTTTCTTGGTTGAAGGTCACTTGGTATGTCTTTCACAGGTCTGGATCCTGTGCTGAACTGCCCTGCCGAGTGGCTGGAGGAGGAGAAAGAGTGCATACAAACATGCCTCTCTGATTCATCCACACCTGCAGTGGGAGCTGAAAATAAAGCGCCGGCAGACAGCAGTAACTCACAGAAGGCCAAGGTGAGCGTTCACATTGTCCTTTTCACAAACTGGAGCTCTGGGAAAGACCTGCTTCCTCAGGAAGTCTATGACTCTCACCTTTTCCTCTGTCTGTGTGCCAGATATCAAACAAACAGAGGAAGGAGCAGCAGCGCCTGGAGAAGAAGAGGAGGCAAGAAGAGAGACATAGACAGAAGGTCCTACAGAGCAGGGCTCCACATGACCAGAACCTTAACCCGGCAGAACCAGTCACTTTGATTCCAGCCTTGAACACACTGAGCATCTAGAACTGAGCGAAGACGTGTACAAAGCTCATGGGACTAGAGTTACCACTCTGCCAAGTGTCCGATTTGATTCAATGTTTTGCACACCTCTCTTGTTCTTGTCATATGCTGAGTTTTCACATTTGATTATGCATCTGCAGATGTGGCGGTTTGGGGCGTTCTGTGAGAGTGGGTGATGTGTGTAACTCTGACACTTTCCCTCTGGAGAGATGCTGTTTGATTCAGGCAGATTTATTATTTTTTTTTTTAGGGCCGATAGGTTATAGAGATCATAGAAAATAGAGGTACAATTTTTTTTTTCAAAGGGTCAGGATATCAGAATAGGCTCTATATTCCAGAAACTCTTCATGTCAGACATAATCAAGCAGCATGCTCTACAGATCTGTTTGGACATAATCCAATCTGTTATTAGAGTTTGCAAGGAAAGCATATTATACATACTTTTCTGAATAAAGTGGAATGTTAAATTTCATAAATGTGATGATAGTTTATAATAATTTTTGTTGCAATTTGTTTGACATTACTGACATGTGTTGCTTAACGATGGGAATGCATTCTGAGAAATGCCCCGTAAGGCGATTTCATCGTTGTGCGAATATCGTAGAGTGTACTTATACAAACCTAGATGGTATAGCCTTGATGCAGTCAAGAGACGCGGTAAACGCAAGATTTATGATGCTGCTGCTGGCGTAACACAGCATACTGTTTTACAGTAAATTTTAATGTAAGTAGAAAGAGTACACTGTAAAATAAGGATAAAAACTGCAGTATAGTATATACATAAACCAGTAACAGGTGTTTATCATTATCAAATATTATGTACTTTACATACTTGTATTTGCTATACTTTTAGACGACTGGCAGTGTAGTAGGTTTGTTTACAGCAGCACCACCACAAACACGTAACACGTTGCACTACGACATGACTAGTCAATAAGAATTTTTCAGCTCCATTATAATTTTATGGGATCACCATCACGTATGTGATCAGTCATTAAAACGAAACGTTAAGTGGAGCATGAGTGCATTCAAGGTTATTCAGACAGAAATCAAACAAATCTAGGGTTATAGTGCAAAATAATTCAACTACAAATTGATTACAAAGTGTAAAGGACCCTGCAGTCCACATTGTTAACTCCCAGAATTCCAGCTGCTGAATGATTAGAGTGCTCTGCAGTGTTCTATGTGTCCTCGGGAGTGACTTACAGTATATTGTTTTCTTACAGTGACTTCAGCTGGAGTACACCTGACCATTAGTGCTGCACCAGACATCAGAGATTATGTAAGGATGATTAGTTTGGAAAAGTACAACTTCATTTGTGTGGCTGCTGAAGGAAACAAAGGGAACGATAGTAGGAATATGTAATTTTTCTTGGGTCTTATTTTGGGCCCTATAGTGTGTTTCGTTTGGCCAGCTGAAGGAGTGCTAGAGCCAAAGGGAGGGTGGCATTGCTGGGTCTGTTGGTATGAGTGTGGAGGGATTATCTGCAAAATAGATACCGAGTCGTCCTATGCTGCTCCTGGAGGTATTCGTATCCCTCAACGATGAACCAGAGTATCAGTGTGGGAATCTGAGCCTAAGCTGAAACACTGAGCTGCACTGACATTCATAAAACGGACTGTCTCTGAGTGTTACCATGAAGGAGGTATGGATGTTCGGTTTTCCCTACTTGGTGGGTGACCAGACACAGTGGAATTCCTTCCAGCAAACCTGTGCCAAGGATCTGTGAATTTGTTCTCCACTTTTATAATTATTTTAGGATATACAGACTCAGAGTATGCAAAATCTTATGTACTTAGCTAAGAAAAATGTATACAGTTCTTTGCAAAGGTTTAGGCATCACAAACTACATTGTCCTCTAGAATTATCACCACACTTAGTAAAGATGAGTAGAAAAGTCTATATTGTCATTAGTTTGATCTTACACCCAATGAGAGAAATTTAACCTTTCATTGAGGTAAAATTCTTCAAAGAAAACAATTTTCAGAAAAGTACTTTCCTAAGAAATACATCACAATTATTGGCAGCTCAGCGTTTAGTATATTGTGCATCTTCCTTTTAGCTGATACTTTTCTCCAAAGCAACTTACAGTATTAAGGTTACAATTATTTACCCATTTATACAGCTGAGTAATTTTTACTGGAGCAATTCAGGATAAGTACCTTGCTCAAGGGTACTACAGCTGAAAGTGAGGCTCAAACCTGTGGGTCCAAAGGCAGTTGTTCTAACCATTATGTTCTACCAGCTGTCCCCATGATACCAGCTTTCCATGATAACAGCAGTCTTTTCTTACAATGCTGGATGATATGGGAGCATTCCTCCATACAAAGTCTCTCAAGACCAGTCTTTCAGAGTGCTTGGACCTCATTTGTAGACTCCTCTCATCAGATCATCACACAAGTTTTCAATGGGTTTTTGGTCAGGGGACAGGGATGGCCACTACAAGAGCTTAAATCTGTGGTCAGGGTTAGGTTTTTTCTTAGGGTTAGATTTTATCTGTGAAAGGTTTGATTTCTCTCAGAATCTGGGTGTATGATCAAGCTAAGAAAGAGAAAAGACATTTTTTTATAACTTTTTTTGTTCATCTTTACAATAATTGTGGAGGGTACTGTGGAAAGGGGGGTGCGGTGGCGCAGTGGGTTGGACCACAGTCCTGCTCTCCGGTGGGTCTGGGGTTTGAGTCCCGCTTGGGGTGCCTTGCGACGGACTGGCGTCCCGTCCTAGGTGTGTCCCCTCCCCCTCTGGCCTTACACCCTGTGTTACCGGGTTGGCTCCGGTTCCCCGCGACCCCATATGGGAGAAGCGGTTCTGAAAATGTGTGTGTGTATGTGTGTGTACTGTGGAAAGTTTCTTGATTTTCTAAGTGAGAATAAGTTAACAAGGAACAAACTTAAACATGACACATTTCTGCAAATTTTAGTACAATTTAATTTTTAATCCCTTCCTGGATCGGGGCCTTGGCGTGGCAGAAGGGCTTGCATGATCTAGGGATCTCCAGAGCTATGTCATCGAGAGCAGTATGCTCCTGGTAGGGTCTCCCAAGGCGAACAGGTCTGGAGTGAAGATCCAGACTAACACAATCCGAAAAACCCATATGATAAATGGGAACAGAAGAACATTTACCCTGCCCGGAATAGGGTCACTGGGACCTACCCCTGGAGCCAGGCCTGGGGTAGTGTTCCTAGGCGAGTGCCTGGTGGCCGGGCAGCCCATGTAGCCTGGCCGGGCTCAGCCCAAAAAGGCAACGTGGGGGGGCCATGTGGGCCCACCACCTGCAAGGTCCAACATGGGGGTTGGGTGCAATGTGTACCAGGCAGCGGGAGGGGGTGGGGTGGTGCCGTGTCGCAGCCCCTCATGACAGAAACTGCCTCTTGGTACACGGAATGTTACTTCACTGGCGGGGAAGGAGCTGGAACTGGTGCGTGAGGTTGAGAAATACCAACTAGATATTGTTGGTCTCACCTCCACTCACAGTGTTCGCTCTGGAAACAAACTCCTCGATAAGGGGTGGTCTCTATCCTACTCAGGAGTTGCAGGGGGTGAGAGGCGCCAGGCGGGTGTGGGGATACTCACAAGCCCCTGGCTGGCTGCCATACAGTTGGAGATTATCCTGGTGGATGAGAGGGTCGCCTCAATGTGACTTAGGGTCGCAGAGAGGAAAACTTTGACTGCTGTGTGTGCTTATGCACCAAACAGCAGTTCAGAGTATTCGGCCTTCTTGGAGAGGGTGGGTGGGGTTCTGGACAGGGCCCCACCTACAGACTCCATAGTCCTGCTGGGGGACTTCAACGCTCACATTGGCAATGACTGGGAAATCTGGCGGGGGGTGATTGGAAAGAACGGCTTGCCTGATCTGAACCCGAATGGTGAAATGTTATTGGACTTCTGTGCTAGCCATGGTTTGTCCATATCAAACACCATGTTCGAACACAAAGATGCTCATAAGTGTACTTGGTACCAGAGGTCCTTGGGCCAAAGTTCAATGATCGACTTTGTAGTCGTTTCATCTGACTTGAGGTCACATGTTCTGGACACTTGGGTGAAGAGAGGTGCCGAGCTGTCAACCGATCACCGTCTGGTGGTGAGTTGGATCAGATGGCGGGGAAAACTGATGGACAGACCCGGTAGGCCCAGACGTTTAATGAGGGTGTGCTGGGAATGAGTGTCAGAGGACCTTGTCCGGAATGATTTTAACTCACACCTCCGGGAAAGCTTCTCCCATGTCCCGGAGGAGGTGGGGGACATGGAGTCTGAATGGACCTTGTTCAAAACCTCCATTGTGGAAGCAGCCAGGCACAGCTGTGGCCAAAAGCTTGTTTGTGCCAGCCAGGGCGGCAACTCGAGAACCCGCTGGTGGACACCGATAGTGAGGGAAGCCGTCAAGCTGAAGAAGGAGGCCTTTAGGGCCTGGTTGGCTCTGGGGACTCCTGACTCAGCAGACAGGTACCGACAGGCGAAAAAGGCAGCAGCGGCTGCGGTTGCATAAGCAAAATCCTGGGCATGGGAGGAGTTTGGAGAGGCCATGGTAAACGACTATCGGTCGGCTTCAAAGAGGTTCTGGAGAACCATCCGGCAGCTGAGAAGGGGTCGGAGGAGTTTCGCTCAGGCTGCGTTTAGCAGGAGTGGAGAAACTCTGACCTCTGATGAGGACATTGTCGGAAGGTGGAAGGAGCACTTTGAAGAATTCTTAAACCTAAGTGATGTGCCTCCCTTACAGGAGTCAGGGCCTGAGTCTTTCAGGCTGTCAGATTCCATTTCCCTGGTGGAAGTTACTGAGGTAGTTAGTAAGCTCCACAGTGGCAAAGCACCAGGGGTGGATGAGATCTGCCCAGAACTGCTTAAGGCCCTGGATGTTGCAGGGCTGTCATGGTTGACACGCCTCTGCAATGTTGCATGGACCTCAGGGACAGTGCCTTTGGATTGGCAAACTGGGGTGGTAGTCCCTATTTTTAAGAAAGAGGACCAGAGAGGGTGTGCCAACTATCGGGGTATCACACTTCTCAGCCTCCCTGGAAAAGTCTGTGCCGGGGTGCTGGAGAAGAGGCTCCGGCTGATAGCTGAACCTCAGATTGAAGAGGAACAATGCGGATTCCGCCCTGGCTGTGGAAAAGTGGACCAGCTTTTACCCTATCACAGATAATTGAAGGGATATGGGAGTTTGCTAATCCAGTCTAAATGTATTTTGTGGACTTGGAGAAAGCCTATGACCGTGTTCCCCGGGAAATTCTGTGGGAGGTGTTTAGGGAGTATGGGGTACTGGGGTCACTACTGTGGGCCATTTGGGGTCTCTACATACGGAGCGAAAGCTGTGTCCGCATACTCGGCATTAAGTCAAGCCTGTTCAGTGTGGGTGTTGGACTCCGCCAAGGTTGTGCCTTGTCTCCACTCCTGTTTGTGGTTTTCATGGACAGGATATCAAGGTGCAGTCGAGGCCAGGAGGGCATTCAGTGTGGGAGTCGGAAGGTGACATCTCTGCTTTTTGGAGATGATGTTGTCCTTTTGGCACCGTCACATGGTTGCCTCCAACACACACTGGAACGGTTTGCAGCTGAGTGTGAAGCGGTTGGGATGAGGATCAGCACCTCAAAGTCTGAGTTCATGGTTCTCTCACAGAAAAGGATGGTATGCCCCCTCCAGGTAAGGGGAGAGTTTTTGCCCCAGGTGGAGGAGTTCAAGTATCTTGGGGTCTTGTTCATGAGAGAGGGGAGAAGGGAGTGTGAGATCGACTGCAGACTGGGAGCAGCGGCAGCAGTAATGCGGTCGCTGTACCAGACTGTAGTGGTAAAGGGGGAGCTGAGCCATAAGGCAAAGCTCTCCATTTACCGGTTGATCTACGTCCCTACCCTCACCTATGGTCATGAACTTTGGGTAATGATCGAAAGAATAACATTGCAGATACAAGCAGCTGAAATGAGTTTTCTCAGCAGGGTGTCAGGACTCACTCGTCATGACAGGGTGAGGAGTTTGGACATCCAGGAGGAACTCAGAGTAGAGCCACTACTCCTCCACATTGAGAGGAGCCAGTTGAGGTGGTTCGGGCATCTGATAAGGATGCCCCTTGGGCACCTCCCTTTGGAAGTATACCTGGCACAGCCAACTGGGACAAGGCCCCAAGGTCAGCCCAGGACCCACTGGAGGGATTATATCTCACAGTTGGCCTGGGAACAGCTGGGGATCCCCCAGGCTGAGCTGGAGGAAGTTGCAGGGGAGAGGGGCAGCTGAGCCTCTCTGCTCTCCCTGCTGCTACTGCAACACTATTAGGACAAGCAGGATGGAATAATTTTTAATGCTTTTTGCTATTTTAATACTGTGATGGCACTGAGGGGAGCTGAAACACACACACACACACACACACACACACACACTTTCAGAACCGCTTGTCCCAGAGGGGGTCACGGGGAACCGGAGCCTACCCAGTAACACAGGGCGTAAGGCCAGAGAGGGAAGGGGACACACCCAGGACGGGACGCCAGTCCGCCACAAGGCACCCCAAGCAGGATTCGAACCCCAGACCTACTGGAGAGCAGGACTGCAGTCCAACCCACTGCGCCACCGCACCCCCTGGGAGCTGAAATAGCTCAGTGTAAATAGTTATTAGTGTTCATGTCTGTACGTAGTTTGGTGTTCTGTTATGATTGGTTGTTTTATCATGTATCTTGTTATGGGGGGAATTTGGGGTACTTCTAGGGGTGGTGCCCTAACCACTGTATGTGGTAGGGTGGCTGCGAGTGGCCTAGGGGAACTCCCCATTGTTGTGCATTATTTGTACTGCCGGTAGCATCTTTAAGACTGTTTCCAGAAGACATCTATGCTGTAAATAAAGAGCACGTTCCTTTTACCCTAATTCCTGAGCCTGTTTCCAGTAGTTCTGTGGGAGGTCACTACAATTCTAGTTCATATTTTTCATACTATTGTTAATACTGGATCACACTCCTTAGCCTCCCTGGGAAAGTCTATGCCAGGGTACTGGAAAGGAGAATCCGACCGATAGTCGAACCTCAGATCCAGGAGGAGCAATGCTGTTTTTGCCCTGGCCGTGGAACACTGGACCAGCTCTATACCCTCACTAGGGTGCTGGAGGGTTCGTGGGAGTTTGCCCAACCAGTCCATATGTGTTTTGTGGACCTGGAGAAGGCATTCGACCATGTCCCTCATGGCATCCTGTGGGAGGTACTTCGGGATTATGGGGTTCGGGGCTCGCTGCTACGGGCTATTCGTTCCTTGTATGACCAGAGCAGGAGCTTGGTTCGCATTGCCAGCAGTAAGTCAGACCTGTTCCCGGTGCATGTTGGACTCCGCCAGGGCTGCCCTTTGT
Source organism: Scleropages formosus (assembly GCF_900964775.1). Classification (NCBI taxonomy): domain Eukaryota; kingdom Metazoa; phylum Chordata; class Actinopteri; order Osteoglossiformes; family Osteoglossidae; genus Scleropages; species Scleropages formosus. Next base: position 2,529,239 of record NC_041830.1, on the reverse strand, counting down.
CACCGATTCTGTTCATTATCTTCATGGACAGAATTTCTAGGCGCAGCCAGGGAACGGAGGGTGTCTGTTTTGGTGGCCGCAAGATCTCGTCTCTGCTTTTTGCGGACGATGTGGTCCTGCTGGCTTCATCAAGTCAAGACTTGCAGCGTGCACTGGGGAGGTTTGCAGCCGAGTGCAAAGCGGCGGGGATGAGAATCAGCACCTCCAAATCCGAGGCCATGGTTCTCAGTCGGAAAAAGGTGGATTGCCCCCTCCGGGTTAGGGGGGAGTTGCTCCCTCAAGTGGAGGAGTTTAAGTATCTCGGGGTCTTGTTCACGAGTGAGGGAAAAATGGAGCGGCAGGTTGACAGACGGATCGGTGCGGCGTCCGCAGTAATGCGGTCATTGTACCGGTCTGTTGTGGTGAAGAGGGAGCTGAGTCGTAAGGCGAAGCTCTCAATTTACCGGTCGATCTACGTTCCTACCCTCACCTATGGTCATGAACTCTGGATCATGACCGAAAGAATGAGATCGCGGATACAAGCGGCAGAAATGAGTTTCCTCCGCAGAGTGGCTGGGCGCACCCTTAGGGATAGGGTGAGGAGCTCAGTCACCCGGGGGGAGCTCGGAGTAGAGCCGCTGCTCCTCCGCATCGAGAGGAGCCAGTTGAGGTGGCTCGGGCATCTGTTCCAGATGCCTCCTGGACGCCTCCCTGGGGAGGTGTTCCGGGCATGTCCCACTGGGAGGAGGCCTCGGGGCAGACCCAGGACATGTTGGAGAGACTATGTCTCCCGGCTGGCCTGGGAATGCCTTGGGGTTTCCCCAGAGGAACTGGAGGAGGTGTGCGGGGAGAGGGAAGTCTGGAGGACTCTGCTCGTACTACTGCCCCCGCGACCCGGCCCCGGATAGCGGAAGAAGATGGATGGATGGATGTTAATACTATTAATTTGGTAAATTTAAGAAAATTTGGAAAAAATAAGGGTGGTGCAACGGGTTTGGCCGGGTCCTGCTCTCTGGTGGGTCTGGGGTTTGAGTCCTGCTTGGGGTGCCTTGCAACGGACTGGCATCCCGTTCTGGGTGTGTCCTCTCCCTCTCCAGCCTTCCATCCTGTGTTGCTGGGTTAGGCTCCGGTTCGCCGTGACTCTGATTGGAACAAGTGGCTTCAGCCAGTGTGTGTGTGTGTGTGTGTGTGTGTGTGTGTGTTTGTGGGGGGGAATAAAGCATAAAATGTGACAGGTGCAAAAGTTCAGACATGCTTCCGCTTATTCCAATAATGTTATATCTTGTAAGGTTTGAGAACTTAATTGGCTCATTAGGCCTTAATTCAAATCAGGTCAAGACAATTCCAGAGCCTAAGAAATTCTCTGAGCCCTTAAATCTGTCAGTGTGTTGTGCTTAACTTAGCAGCCATGGGCTCCTCTGAGCAAGTGACTGAGGATTTGAAATATAGACATATCTTATTCTTACAAATCAGGGAGAGGCTATAAAACAATATATATCATATATTGATTTATATATATTATATATACAGGTATGTGCCACTAAACGACAGGGTTACATTCTGTGAAACCAGTCGCAGTTCGACTTCATTGCTGAGCGAACACCATGGAGTATACAGTACTGTCTTACGTTACGGGACTTTTTTAAGTAGAAAGAGTACACTCTAAAATAACAATAAGAACTATGGTACAGTAAATACATAAACCAGTAACAGAGTTGTTTATTATCATTATTACATATTATGTACTATACATAAATTGTATATACTTTCATATGTCTGGCAGCACTTGGTTTGTTTACAAAACACGCTTAAAACATCTGAGCGATGCATCGCGTTACAACCCATACGACGGCTACGACGTTGCTCTTTGATAGGAATTTTTCAGTCCACTATATTTTTATGGGACCACCGTCGTATATGCAGTCCATCGCTGCCCGAAACATAAAGTGGCGCATACCTGTATATTTTCAGTATATACTGTAAATATATTGATATTTATTATTATATAATAAATTATTCCTTCTTGCAATTACCACTGTGCAAAATGTCATTAAAATAAAAGAAGTTAAGGGGAGCTGTTGAAGTCAATACCTGGAAGACCAAGAAAAAGCTCAATCAATTGCTTGTGAACAAAAACCCATCATGGCAAAGCACCTGCAGTTTACCTGACACACCATCATTTTCACAGAAGGGTCATCTGAAGAAAGCCTTACCTGTAACTCATTACAGAAGTCGAGTTGTGTTGCAAGTTTTTGCCTTATTGTCTCTAACTGACCTGAGGTCACTAAAAAATGCGTTTTCACATCAGTGATCACGCACAAGAGTTTCGAAAAGCATAATTACAGTTTATTGCACTTAACTGTTCACTGTAAACACGTTTCATAATGAATTTAGTAGTACTGAAAAATAGTATGCTCCTCTGTCAAATGTTAATAAAATGAATGATATTCAGTCATTTTCTACAACAAGTATATTCCAAGTATAAGCTCACTTGTCCTGATACTGAGCAAGTGCAGTAAAAGCTGAAAGGTCATGGGTGACCAGGAGTGATTCCAGGATTTTTTAAATGAGGTGGCACAGTGGGGGGGCAAGAACCAGTTGGGGGGGCATGGGAAGTCTGCCAAAGTTACGTTGGCTAAGCTAACTAACTAGCTACGTAATATTTTAAAGGGACTCTTGCGAGCTTTTGAAGCCATTATACCCACGAAGGTTGGCTTTACTAGGGGAATCATGGCTTCAGTAGCCTTTCGTCGTCGGTAGGCTACATCACTCACTACTGTAGCTGTTATCTGGAGTTCACCTATGTGTATTACTGAGGCAGAGAATGACAACATCCCAGTCCACATATTTGAAAATACATAATTGAGTGGTTTCATACCATGAACACACTCGTGGTCTATGGTTGACTCGTGTCTCTCCTCCTTTTTGAAAAACGTGGTAGTGTGATTCCGCATTGCAAATCAGGCAGCGATTGACAGTTCTCTAGCCCAATGGCGTTGGGGGGGCACCGGGGGGACCAATCATATTCCCAGAGGGCTGGTACCACCCCATGCCACCCTTTAGACATCCCCCCATGGGTGACTAAGGAGGGTAACCCTAGGACCAAACACATGGCCATCACTCGAGCACCTCAGGTGCCTTGTGGTTTGGGGGCAGGGCGTGTGCAAAGCTGCTCAAGGCACATCTGTGAAAGTGTGAGTTCGGTAAAGCTATAGTAGTTATGATGCTGTGAGCTTTACTGGGTTGTCAGATGAGTGTCACTCCAGAGTGTGACACTCATACATCTACTGTGTTTGTCGTCAAGGAAACACTGTGAGTTTCTTTCCTTCTTCTAAACATGCTCAAGTTTTTTTCCCCTGTTTCAAATATTTTCCCTGAATTCTGCTCTGGGCAAAGCCCTCTGGGTGTGGCTTTTGTTATTTCTTCACTGTTCACTCATCATGGAATATGTGTTAAATTACATATTGGCTGTGGAGTCCTCATCTCCTGCTCTTTTCACACATTTACAGCCACTTCTCACTGCTCTCACAGTTCCATATGAGCTTGAAGAACCCACACCTCCTCATTATCTTCATCATTTCATGTTTTATATACTCAATACAAGAACACGCTTGCGATTTCAGCTACGCTATCTAAAGGTCCTCCGTAAAATTAAGTTGTAAAGCCCTGAACTGCCAGAAAGTACATGATGTAATTGTCCCAAACTGTAGCACTGCCTAGTTGGCATGTTCAAATGGAAAGTCATGAGGAATATAATTTAGAAAGACATGAAAATCTATGTGTGTGTGTGTCTGTGTGTGTTACACCACAGTGTAAGTGCTCAGTAGCTCTGCAGAATGCAGAAATCCAGTGTCGTGAGTCTGTACTTGAGGGCTGTGTCCCATTCAGGACAGAGCAGTTTTTAGGGTCCCAGGCTTTCAGGTGGTGAGGCTGCAGGGTGTGTGAGGATCTCCCTGTGTGTCCAACATCAGCCTTTCCAGTCCCCCATTACCCGCAACCCCACTTCTTCACACAGTCTGTCAGGCTTGCGATTAAGAGTGGCTGTAATAGCTGTAATCCCGTGGTGGTGCGTCTGTGAAATAGAGACCAGCAGCATAATGTGAGTTCTGCAGCCCAACACTCCACTCTAGTGCCTACCCTGAACATTACAAGTCCCACAATTACTGCACTGTATATTTTTTCTGGAACAATCTAAGTATTCCTCAGTGAATTAACAGAACAAATATAATTACCTGTATAAATGCTGAGTGATTACATCTACGACAGGAAGGTAAGGGCGATATATTCCAGATGGACTGAACTTTTAGTTGCATTTTTACATTTATACTGTAATGAATTATAATTAATTTAATTCATTTGGCCGATACTTTTCTCCAAAGTGACTTACAATGTTAAGATGCTTACAATTTTTTTTTTTTTTTTTTTTTTTACAGCTCAATAATTTTTACTGGAGCAATTGAGAGTAAATACTTTGCTCAGGGGTACTGCAGCAGGAGGTAAGATTTGAATCTAGATTTTTAAGAATCAAAAGTCAGGGGTTTTACCCACATTGCTACCTGTAGCTCGCCATAATTGCAATGAAGTCCAGTGCTGTGAAAAAGTATTTGCCCCCTCCCTGATTTTTTTGAATATTTTTTGCTTGTCACAGTTAAACGATTGAGATCATCAAACAAATTTTAATATTACACAAAGATAACCCGAGTAAATACAAAATGCAGTTTTAAAATGATGATTTCATTTATTAAGGGAAAAAAGCTGTCCAAACCTACCTGGCCCTATGTGAAAAAGTAATTGCCCCCTAAACCTAATAACTGGTTGTGCCACCCTTGGCGGCAACAACTGCAATCAAGCGTTTGCGATAACTGGCAATGAGTCTTTCACATCAATGTGGAGAAATTTTGGCCCACTGTTCTTTGCAGAATTGTTTTAATTCAGCCACATTGGAGGGTTTTCGAGCATGAACAGCCTGTTTAAGGTCATGCCACAACATCTCAATCGGATTTAAGTCCGGACTTTGACTAGGCCACTCCAAAACCTTAATTTTGTTTTTTTTTTAGCCATTCAGAGGTGGACTTGCTGGTGTGTTTCGGATCATTGTCCTGCTGCATGACCCAAGTGCGCTTGAGCTTGAGGTCACGAACTGATGGCCGGACGTTCTCCTTCAGGATTTTCTGGTAGAGCGCAGAATTCATGGTTCCATCAATTATGGCAAGTCGTTCAGGTCCTGAAGCTGTAAAGCAGCCCCAGACCCCCACACTACCACCACCATGTTTGACTATTGGTATAATATTCTTTTTATGAAATGCTGTGTTAGTTTTACGCCAGATGTAACGGGATGCACACCTTCCAGAAAGTTCAACTTTTGTCTCATCAGTCCACAGAATATTTGCCCAAAAGTCTTGGGGATAATCAAGATGTTTTTTGGCAAATGTGAGACGAGCCTTTGTGTTCTTTTTGGTCAGCAGTGGCTTTCGCCTTGGAACTCTCCCATGGATGCCATTTTTGCCCAGTCTCTTTCTTATTGTTGAATCATGAACACTGACCTTAACTTAGGCAAGTGAGGCCTGCAGTTCTTTAGATGTTGTTCTGGGTTCTTTTATTAGCACCTGGATGAGTCGTTGTTGTGCTCTTGGAGTAATTTTGGTAGGCCGCCCACTCCTGGGAAGGTTCACCACTGTTCCAAGTTTTCTCCATTTGTGGATAATGGCTCTCATCGTGGTTCGCTGGAGTCCCAAAGCCTTAGAAATGGCTTTGTAACCCTTTCCAGACTGATACATGTCAATTACTTTGTTTCTCATCTGTTCTTGAATTTCTTTAGATTGCAGCATGATGTGTTGCTTTTTGAGATGTGCTTCACTTTGTCAGACAGGTTCTGTTTAAGTGAGTTTTTGATTCAACAGGTCTGGCAGTAATCAGGCCTGGGTGTGGCAAGTGAAATTTAACTCAGCTTTCCAAAAATATGTGGTTAATCACAGTTCATTCATAATTTAAGAAGGGGGGGGGGGGGCAATTACTGTTTCACATAGGGCCAGGTAGGTTTGGACAGTTTTTCTCCCTTAGTAAATGAAATCATCATTTAAAAACTGCATTTTGTATTTACTCGGTTTATCTTTGTGTAATATTAAAATTAGTTTGATGATCTCAATCATTTAACTGTGGCAAATATGCAAAAAAAAATTAAAAAAAAAAAAAAATCAGGGAGGGGGCAAATACTTTTTCACAGCACTGTATAATTGGCCAATAAATATGGTGGAAAACATATACGACACAAAAAAGTGGTCTCAGGATGACTGTGTGTAACTGTGTATACCGCACCTGTACATGAGGCACCTTTACCTGAGAGAAATGAGGCTGTGCAGCAGAGGCCGTCCCCTCGTGCGGTCCTGTACACGGGAGACACACACACGCGAGCGCGGGCGGGCAGTTGTGTGAGCACTGTGGAGAGTGTGTCTGGTGGCAAATAGCGGGAGGAGGTGAGACCAGAGCCATTGGCCCCCTGCCAGGTGACCCAGTAACCCTGGAGGGTACCGGCACTGCCCTTCCATTCCACTTGGACCGAGTCGCCACCCACGGGGCTCAGCTGCAGGTCGGCCAGTGGGAGAAGCTCTGCAGAAGGAATAAGCGCAGCACCGTCTGAGCAGCTAGACACGCAGACTTATGGCCAAAGGTCAGGTTGCCTGTTATTTGCCAACTTAATACAGCCTAGGAATACAGCACTATAGTGACATCTCACGTTAAGAAATGTTCGGGTTCGAATATGAGGACACAGAAAGTTCATTTAATAGCATTTTCTTCACCTTTCTATTTACTAAAATGAAAAAGCAAAAGTGACCCTCAATTCCGTGTCCAGTTAGCAGCAAAAAGCACTCTGATGGAATCAAAACCGATAAGGCCTGAAACTCAAATGGGATCGCCTTCGTTCCAGTCCTTTTCAGAGTTTTTACAGTGTCTGGTGGTCGTGCGGTTCGCCGCGACCCCGCTTGGGTCAAGCAGCTTCAGCGTGTTTGTGTGTGTGTGTGTGTGTGTGTGTGTGTGTGTGTGTGTGTATCTCTTTTCTCCAAAGTGACTTGCAGTTAACTCTAAGTAGTGCTATCAGCCCACACACCTTATTCACCAAGGTGACTTACACTGCTAGATACACTACTTACAATGGGTCACTCATCCATAAATCATTTATTATACCTTGGTCTGAGGTTTCTACAGAACCTCAACTGTATAAAAGTAGACACATCTATGTATCCAGTTTTTGTTGATTGCAATTATGTGGTAAAAATGACGGCGTTCTGAAGAGAACTCGAGAAATATAAAGTCACCTTGCTCAAAATTTTAACAGATTTCAGCAACATTTTCATGTACACACACACACACACACACACACACACACACACACACACACACACTCTGACTGAAACCGCATGTCCCATGTGGGGTTGCGGCAAACCGGAGCCTAACCCAGCAACACAGGACGCAAGGCTGAAGGGGGAGGGGACACACCCAGGACGGGACACCAGTCCGTCACAAGGCACCCCAAGCAGGACTTGAACCCCAGACCCGCCAGAGAGCAGGACCCGGTCAAAATCACTGCGCCACCATGACCCCCATTCACGTATGCAGTATAGCCTCATAGGAAATTGTGTAGGGACCAGAAAGTAACATGGTTCATTGACACATACTCTATATTTTTGCTCGGTTGACATGTCCCAGGGTTAATATACTATTATAAGGGCTCAATGAAAAGTGCTGCAACTACATCTGTGACAGGTACACCTTGACTGTGCACTCGAAGGTTCCTCAGGGTTGGGACCCTTTACTTCTCAAGGTACTTTCCTTCACTCTCAACACTTCTTGTAGCACCCAAAACTTCTAAAAGCCGAGTGTCGGAGAATTTTCTGACATGGTCTTCAAGGCAATCTTCATAAGGTCTTTTACGGCAGTGCTTGCTTTCCCATAACCAATGTTATCACTCACTCTTGAGTCGATACGTCAGAAGTGTCTCATGCACCTTTCCTGAGCTTTACGCAACACTGACATTCACACATCTGTCAGGAAACGTCACTAGCAGCACCCATCACAGTATAGGGTTAAACTACTGGGTGGGAAACGGGCCCTGCTACTGGTGTCCACACACTAGGTCCTGACCTGGACCCCCAACTGATGGGACGAGGCCACGCACTCAGTGTTGACACTTTTCACTCAACTTTTATACATGTAAATAGTATATTGAGCTATAGAAGCAGCTCAATACTAAGAATCAATGAAATGCTAAGCAGGAATGGCCAGATGTCAGATTGTCCAAGTTTCCAGAGCAAAAAGAATGCAACTATTTGCTTCTCACCTTCCTGGGTGCAGACCTTGACAGACATCGCTTTCTCTTGGCCAGACGAATGCACTGCACTCACAGTGACTAAGTACTGTGTGTCGGGCTGCAGCCGGGTCAGCAGGGTGGAGTTCTGACTCCGGTCGACAGTGATCATGCGGACGGGGCCCCCTGGCAGAGGGGAGTACTCGACTTTGTAGCTCTGCACCGCATCCACCTGCAGAGGCCCCCAGCTCACTCTGACGCTGCTCGAACCCGAGTCAGAAACCATGATGACCGAGGGGCTCAGCACTTCTGCGAAAAGACAGAAAAGACAGGAGGACAATGGTTCAGCAGAACAAACAAGGCAGTAGACAAGCTTGTCCTCCACAGAATTTGCATTCCTCTGTGCTTCTTGTGAATTTCCTCACCAGGCAGTGTGGTGAAGGTGACAGTCAGAGGCTTCAAAAGCATCACTTTGGACTCCGGTGTCAGCGTGGCCCTATAGGTGACCCCGGGCCGAAGTCTGCTGAGCTCAGCATGTTTAGCGTCTCCCGGACGGGTCACTCGCTGGTACTCGGCCCCACTAGTGCTGGGACTGGTGCCCGATCCGCCCCCCGTAGCGCCATCTGCTCCTTCCTCTTGTGGAACTGGCCCGACCCGGATGTTGTAGTACCCAGTGCCAGCACTCAGAATGGGTCGCCAATGCAGGACGGCACTGTGCGCAGTCACATTTCGAACCTGCAGCCGCTCAGCCCGGATGATCTCTGCAATGAGACGGAAGGTAGGGGACAGGGAGCAGAGCATGATGGGAGTTTAAGGATGGATATCAGGGTGAAAAGACCCTGATGTGACATACATGACGCTCACACGGCTCCGTGTAGACTAGACACATGCATGCGCCCAGGTGCGGGATGTGTGATACTATCATTAGTGTGAGCACGCGTGTGTTTGATTACTGTGTGTCTCAGGGTGTCATCCTATCCCTGGCTGCAGAAATTGGCACTATAAATAGCAGAGTGCGTCACCCTGTGGGATGGGAAGGTTTCTTTATTAATAGTGCCCCCTCTCCACTTTCAGCGTCTGCCAGCCTCCTTGGGCACCGTCCCACCTGCAGCAGTGTGTGACTCTTCCTGACAGGTATCTGTGAGCCGCTGCTGGCTTATATAGTGTTTCAGCACATACTATTAATATGATGTATTAATACTAATGTGCTTCCCTGCCCCCAACATCTTCTCGCTGCTGCTCTCTCACCGACGATGGCATCTCTGAGCTGCTCAGTGATGATGCTCATGTCATCGACGTCCACGAAGTACAAATGGGAGCTGGTGGGTGGGGTCACCACCTTGCGCAGCACCTGGTAGTTCCCGTGTCCCGTGGAGACTGCCAGCACTGCAACACCATCCTGGCGAAGGGCTGCCATGGGTTCCTCCACTGCCCCTGGCTGCAGCCCATCAGTGACCCACACCAATACCTTGGGGAGCCCCTCTCTGGCCCCATGCACTCTACCAGGCCTCATAACCTCCTCCCGCGCCAGCTTCAGGGCTGCCTCCGTGTTGGTGTCCCCTCGCAGCTGCTGCGTGTCAATCAGTGCCGCCTGCAGGCCCTCCTGGGTGCTGTGGGAGCCGAAGCTGAACTGCAGGTGGGGCACAGTGCCCACCTGGAGGAGCCCCACCTGCACCTGGTCAGGCCCCAAGGAGAAGGGCTGCAGCAGCTCAGACAGGAAGGCCAGCATGCGAGAGAACTCATAGGATGAGACGCTGCCCGAGGAGTCGAGCACAAACAGAACGTCCCCCTCGCAGCAGTTCAGGACTGAAGGACGAGACAGGGGCAAAAGGGGCAGGGGACAGGGTTGGATTGGGGATGGGAAAGGGGCATGGACAGGTAGAGAGGCGACTGTCAGTCGAACAGAAATCGCGGGATTTCATTAACAGCACGCACTTTATACACCACATTTAGCTGCTCGTTACTATTATTTCTGTTCTGGTACTGTTTCAAAAACTGTGCAAATTGTGAACAAAGGATTACACCAGCTCCTTCTATTACAAAAAGCTGGAGTTTCAAAAGTTTGAAGATGCAAACAATGTGGAATTAGTTTTTCTTTCCTTTTCTCACCATTTCGTTTTCTAACATTTGTCTGTTGTGGCGCAAAGGCCACCTTCGTTTCCATGTCCAGCCATTAGTTGGCAATAAAATGCAGTTAGTGTAGAAATACACCACGAGTGTAGCACTGCCTTTACACAACATGCTTCCAGTGTTTACAGCTCACATTGCTCCTCATGACTGGTGTGATCAATAAGAAGATGAGGAACACTATATATGTTTAATCAGCATGTGTCAGTGGTTTGTGGAGATGTTTTTCTATTGTCACCCATTTGGATTTTATTTTTTTTTTAAACACAGCTCAACGTTAATAAAATGTTAAAATGAGATGTATTAAAGCTTTTCTTTTAATTATTGTTATATCCAACATTTTACGTAACCTTATCCATAAATAAATCGAGGGGCATCTGTATTAAGCCATTATTAATTCTGTAAAGTTGAAAGTTTTGTGATGAATTCAATAGAAGGGTTGTACTATGATGTATTAGATTTTTTATTTTCACTCACTTTGAATAAGTTTAAGTTTTTATAGTAGATTGAAGGTAATGAAAAATGATAAAAGTGCTTGATTGCAGTGTAGTGGCATTACCTCCAGGGTGTACCTAGAATCATGTCCTGTGCTTCTGGGATACAGCAGAATACAGCTGCAGCAGCAGTACTCAAGCAACTGTTGGCTTTCACTCTCCTCACTCTTGCTCTCGTACCCAACGCAATAGAACAATCACATCATCTAGCAATAAAAGTTCAGCGGACCTTCAGTAGAGGGGGAGAGACCAGGGAATCTGAGTTCAAAAGACAGGAAATTAAGCAGAAACTAGTGAGCAGAAGACATGCTGCTCAAAATGAACAAATAACGGGAGAGAGGAGGGACGCAGATTTTGGAAGCCAAATGTTCAATTCCCAATGTTTCTGAAGGTTGCAAAATTAAGGACTTGACATGTGGAGGATCTTGTGAAACGAAGTTATGCACAAATAAGAGGCTACGCGGGCGACAGCAGCACGGCGAGGCCAGACAGTGCTACTGGGTCCGGCCGGAGTGCCGGAGGAAGAAAGGGGTGGTGGAGCATGCCGCCAGTTCCATCTGAAAGACACACAGGAATGTAGCTGTGCCCCTGACAGCCTTCCGGGAAGAGTTGGGGTGGGGGGCCCTACGCACATTTGTTTATCGCCGTCATTTATTTATTTGGCAAGCTCTCTCATGCAGAATGATGTCAAGGCTAATGAAGATACTCATCATGCGGGGGAGTAAAGGACACCATGAGCACGACAATGGGAAAGCACTAGCGTCATAAAAACAAGTGTTTATTATACATAACCACAAAAGGGCAACGCTGCTCTACCAGAATCTGAGGGGTGATTTATTTGGAAATACAACCAAACTGCTTCAGTAAGAAAAACATATCACTCTGTATACACACTGGCAATCATAAGGCAAAAGAAATAATCTGGCTTGGATACAATTTTCTAAACCCTGTTAATGCTTCTGCCCTAGATAAGCAGAGATAAAAAGTCAGGAGGTCATTCATATTTAGGTACTAAAAAGTGTTCTACATGTAAAAAAAAAAAAAAAAAAAATGTACGTTAGCCATGTTGTGTCATGGGTTACTGATTATTATCACTAGGTGTCACAGTGGTTAGTGGTTAGCAATGCTGCCTTCAGTAATGATTCTGAGCAAGGTATTTACCCTAAATTGTTCCAGGAAAAAAATTACCCAGCTGCATAAATTGGTAAAACATTGAAAGCCGCTTTGGAGAAAAGCGACAGCTAAACGAATATGTGTAAAAGTTTGAATTAATTTCAACATGTTGAGTACAAAGAACAGTACATTTACTTGTTTAGCTCACACTTTTCTCCATTTTTACTTTATCCATTCAAGGTAAGAACTTTGATCAAGGGCCCTAGAGCAAGAAGCAACATTCGAAGAAGGGCTCTTTGAGTGCGAGGTCACAGCTCTTACCACTACGCCACCTGCTGGTCCCCATAACAGGTACGAGCATTTTTATCCATTATGTCATTTTTAACCATCATCAAGCCTTGATTAATGCCCTATCTGTCCCAGCAAAAGCCCTTAAAAGGAGAAACGCCAAGATCCCACCCCACCGCCTCCCTGCCGACACACACAGAGATATATTATTGTGTTTAATCGCACTGCGGCCCTGGGCCAGACCGTCATCCCTTTTGAGGAATTCTGTGCCTCCGTCCGCCTGCATGGACTTTGGCCTTCAGCTGCAGGTGGGAGGAGGAATGCTGCCTTTATGCTTTGCACGGCTCTTCTGTTTGTTCGGTCCGGGGCCATTTATTCCACTCAAAGATGGATGTGGCTGAAGCACCGATAAACCCTCTTATTAGCTGCGTAGTTAACACTTTAACAGGAGCCCACAGCTGCCAGTGGTTGCATGGGACCAACCTAATCAGCAAAGGACTTATATGAGACACTATTCACTTTGCCTTGTTTTGAAAGTACTTGTACAGAAAGAACATAATGCATAGACAGCAGGATGTTTTATTTATAGTAACCCAAAAAGAACATGAATATGATTGTGGGCTACCTGTTGTTCTGGACATCTTAGAACAGCCTTAGTCTTCAATAGTACAAATTTTTATGCGTTCCCGAAGTGCAAGACTGACACCCATTAAAATTACACCAAATAACACCAAATCCCATTATAATGGACACTATAGGTTCAATAGTTAACACTGGTTGTCATAACAAGTTTTCCTTAACTATTGTGTACAGTACACCTACAAAATGCTCCCAAGCAAAACCTATGTATATATGTCCTGTGTTTATGTGTTAATTCAACCATCACTGCAAAAGACAAATCAGAACTGGAAGGACTGGAGAAATCAATGAAAACAATGCAAATGGTGCTCAGTGGTTCGGACCAGGGCTGTCGAGTCGGTACACAAAACCTTCAACTCCGACTCCAGTAACCCAGTAATTGCTTCCAACTCCACGACTGCGACTCCATAGCACTGCCCAAAAGTTGCACGTTATTTTGGGAGTCGACTTATCCGGCGACTATAGGTCTAAACCTATATTACACCTCTAATTTTTGGGGGTTGACGTACATGCCGGATCGACTTATACGCCGGCATATGAGATACATTTAGTCAGATTCGATACAATTTTACCAACTCCGACTCCAGTAACCCAAAAATTGCTTTCAACTCCAACTCCACAGCACTGGTTTTGACAGTCCAAGCAGGGACATGGTCACTATAACAGTTGAAACTAGCCAACAGAGCTGATGGAGGTGGAGAACTTAACGCAGCACGAGACAAAATATCACTGAAAAAATAACCCTATGGTTGTGCTGGCCTCACACGGCTCAGCTCTATGGAGGCACACAAATTCATAAACTGGTCCTCCTAAATGCAAAAAAATAGCTTTTAAACCGAAGTAAGGGTATTAAAAGTAACTCCTTATAAAATCGAATTCTCGTGAGCCAAATGAGTTTATCTCAGGGTAACGTTAAGCTGCCACAGTGGTTCAAAAAATACTGTATATGATAAAATGAATCATGCTCATAACAGCAGATCCTTAATAAGTGACCGCCAGGCTGCAGCAAGAGAAAAGCTGCAAACTTGGAAAATGCTCCACAAGGGATTGGGTGGGGCCCAGAACCCAGCAGGGTGGAGTCTACTTGATGTGGGCAAAGAATGGGCAGCAGGATTTCCAAGATGTCCTACTGCATACTTGGCATCTAGCCACAAACTGGGGTCTGCACACAGGGAGAGCAACACGCAAAGGCACACGCAGAGTTTGAAATCCCTACATGTGCCTGCCTGTCCCTACAAGTAACCCACACAGGTGGGCTCTGTCAGTTGGAGCCATTCCAGACTCACCCTCTCCCGAGGTTCATTTCTCCATGCCCGTCACCCTCAGCAGGGACCTCAGAATCCCTGACCTGCACCGCCAACAAGACACATGTCCCCATTGATACCGTCTCTCAGAAATAGCCCTATTCCTCAGTATCTTGGAATAAAGTTTAAGATAAAGGTCAAATTTGCTATAATGTTGTTTTCAGGTGATGTTTCCACACACCAACCAATGCTGGATTGGGTTGCAATGCAATCGTCGTTGACTCCAAACACTTTATTCCAGCTGCGATCTGCATTTGTGCTGAATCGGTCTGCACTCCTCCTGGGTGTTCCCTCTCCTTGGGCGTCGGGGCAGGCTGGAACTTTATTTTACCCCCTATTCCAGAATCCAGCTGCTGGATGTGTAGCAGTAAGGAGGGTTTTCAGTCATTGTTGCATTCAAAGAAATCTGATACATGTGATCATATTGAACACACAACATACGATACACTTCTTTTCATAAAGGAGGCTGCAAGGTGGATTTCAGGGCCAGAATGTGATGCTACAAATAAAGCAGATGGACTTTTTTCCTCCAGTAACTCATCCTCTGTGTACACAGAGAACAATTTTCTGGGCTGGGAGGTGTCATTAACATGGCATGTAAAGCTTGGGGGTATCACTGCATGGACAGGGCATTGTTCTGATCAGACACGTCTCACTGCATGTCGCGTATCCAGCATGTCAGTGCAGAGCCTCACATCCATGTCCACAACTCATGCAGCTGGCCAAAAATGACACGGCACACACAGGATAAACCGCACTTTAATGGCCAAGGATGTCATAAAAAGTCATGAAGTGACTGAATTTCAAGGAAAGTATAATAAATAAAAGCTGTACCAAAAGCACAGCTACTTCCAGGGATGCATGCGAGTATAGTGAATAATATTGGCATGGAGGTGGAGATAGCAGCACAGCTGGTGACAGTTTAATAAATAATAAATGATTAATATTTAAATATTACTTTGTTTTCATGTGCTATCAGCTATGTTGTGATATGCGCTCAGGGACCGGTAAGAGACACTGCTTGAGGGGGAACAACTACGACCCGGTTACCGGTAATTTGAGCGGGAAATGGGTTTTTTGGAAATAGTTGAATTGTGGGTAAAATGGAATTGTGTTAAACCGCTTGGGGATGCATGGGAATAAGCCTGGGGATGAGTGTGTTGCTCAATAAAACAAAGGAGGGAAAGCTTGAGGGAGGCTAAGGTTGATGTGCAGGTCCTTGAGGAAAGAGTTCTCGAACCGAGAGCATATTATATTTTTGTATGTCAGTGTTCCAATAAACGTTCGTAATAAACCGTACGTCCTTCTTCGCCCCATCCGAGAGCAGCGCTACAATAATAAATTGCATCGCTGAACCGTACTATAGCGAAACATTAAATAATTGGCATTGTCTATTTTTCATAATCGATTATTCCAGCCGGCTACGTGCACTCGTTGATGGCGGAGAAAACCAGGAGCCAAAGCAGAGGGCGAGTCATTCGTAGCTGTGTGTGTCGGCGGTAAGAAAAATACTTACCCGTGTTCAAAAACTGCCCGCTTCTGCATCTGGAAACTTTCCGCCCCTTCTCTCTAACGGTGTCCACGGACCCCCGGGCCCCCCGGTCGTCGCTCACCTGTGTTCACGTGGGAGGCGCGCGCCCGCAGGAACACACCCGCCAGAATCCAGGTGAGCGCGAGCCTGAGCTCCATGATTGAGTCCAAGGTTCGAGCCGAGTCTTCTCCACATACACCGTGACAGATACAGTGGTGGGGAGGTGCTCGATCCTCTGTGCCCCGCTCTCCCGAAGCCTCCTCCGAATCACGAAGCGACTCTCCGCCTGTCTGACATCTCGTCCAGCTGCGGCTCCGTCCTTTCCCGTCCCCCGCTCCCACACAGGCGCTGCTGCTCACTCCTCCCTCCCGGTCCTCCCTGCCTTTTCTGGCAGAACCCTCCCTGATCCCCCGCTGCCTACCTATCGGCGCCCCGGGCAGCGCCTCTCCGGTCGCCCGTCCCTCCCTCTGCCTGCCCTCTCTGCGTCTCCCGCTGGACTCGTGCCCGTTCTGTCTTCTGCTCCGCACAGGGCGGCTTTTCTGCCTCGCTATATTTTCCCACTGCATTCGCGCGTAGAAATCAGTTGGAAAATGTGCACATACACTCATCGGCCACTTTATTAGGTACACCTTGCTAGTACCAGGTTGGACCCGTTTTTGCCTTCAGAACTACCTTAATTCTGCGTGGCATAGGTTCTGGAAGGTGCTGGAAACATTCCTCAGAGATGTGGTCCATATTTGACATGATACCACGCAGTTGCTGCAGATTTGTCGGCTGCACATCCATCATGCGAATCTCCCGTTCCACCACATACCAAAGGTTCTCTACTGGATTGAGATCATCTGGTGACTGTGGAGATCATTTGAGTATAGTGAACTCATTGTCATGTTTAAGAAACCAGTTTGAGATGATCTGAGCTTTGTGACATGGTGCGTTATCCTGCTGGAAGTAACCAGAAGATGGATACACTGTGGTCATAAAGGGATGGACATGGTCAGCAACAATACTCAGGTAGGCTGTGGCGTTTAAACTATGCTCAGTTGGTACTAAGGGGCCCAAAGTGTGCCAAGAAAATATCCCCCACACTATTACACCACCACCACCGGCCTGAACCGTTGATACAAGGCAGGATGGATCCATGCTTTCATGTTGTTTACGCCAAATTCTGACCCTACCATCTTAATGTCGCAGCAGAAATTGAGACTCATCAGACCAGGCAATGTTTTTCCAATCTTGTATTGTCCAATTTTGGTAAGCCCATGCAAATTCTAGCCTCAGTTTCCTGCTCTTAGCTGACAAGAGTGGCACCTGATGTGGTCTGCTGCTGCTGTAGCCCATCTGCTTCAAGGTTCGACGTGTTATGCGTTCGGAGATGCTCTTCTGCATACCTCAGTTGTAATGAGTGGTTATTTGAGTTATTCTTGCTTTTCTATCAGCTTGAACCAGTCTGGCCATTCTCCTCTGACCTCTGGCATCAACAAGGCATTTTTGCCCACAGAACTGCCACTCACTGGATATTTTCTCTTTTTATGACCATTTTCTGTAAACCCTAGAGATGGTTGTGCATGAAAATCCCACTAGATCAGCAGTTTCTGAAATACTCAGAGCAGCCTGTTTGGCACCAACAACCATGCCACATTCAAAGTCACTTAAATCACCTTTCTTCCCCATTCTGATGCTCAGTTTGAACTTCAGAAGATCATCTTGATCATGTCCACATGCCTAAATGCACTGAGATGCTGCCATGTGATTGGCTGATTAGATATTTGCGTTCACGAGCGGTTGAACAGGTGTACCTAATAAAGTGGCCGGAGAGTGTAGATCCCCGTGGCTGACGTATAGTGGAAGTCTCCATGGAAATGCGTTGGTGTGCTCCGCAGAACATGAGGTCCCAGTCACACCTATCTATCGACATGTATTTCTTTAGCAGACACTTTTCTCCAAAGCGACTTCCCATTAACTCTATGTAGTGTTATCAGCCCACACACCTTATTCGCCAAGGTGACTTACACTCCTAGATACACTACTTACAATGGGTCACTCATCCATACATCACTGGAATACACTCTTTCTGCCACTGACACACTATGGGGAACCTGAACAGCATGTCTTTGGACTGTGGGAGGAAATGGGAGCACCCAGAGGAAACTCACGCAGACACCGGGAAGAACATGCAAACTCCACGCAGATTGAGTGGGGATCGATCGAACATCCTCAGCAGTGCTACTTGCTGTGCCTCTCTCTCTCTCTCTCTCTCTCTCTCTCTCTTTCTCTCTCTCTCTCTCTCTCTCTCGAAATTTAACCCATGCATCTCCAGTTACATTTGTGAAAGCACCTGTGAGCATTCAGATCCTTATACATGGCACTTGTATATTTAAGAATGTGTGGTGTGTGTATGTGGCTGAAGAAAACCAGGTGCTGGTCCACAGCCAGAAGCACTTTCTAACACATGGCTGGAAGCAGGAACAGTAGCTGGAAGTGGGGAGATATGAGTACTGGTGTATTGTGTCTCATGCGCCGCCTGATTTAAGATGCCTGGACACACCCTTGTTGCCTTCCTATTATTATTGTCATCATTATTCTATTTTTAACATTTATTTAATTAGGCTGTTGTTTTCAAAGCAAGCATATACTCCACAGACCCTCTGAAGTCCATCCACAGATCCCCAGGGGAGTCCCTGGACCTCAGATGAAGAACCTTGGTTCTGAGCATCATATGGGTTTAAGAACAACAGTCAACGCAACACCATGGGCCAGCGCCTGCACCCAAATCATCTTTTTCCACAACTTCTGCTTTCAGTGTCTGGAAACTACTAAAAATGGAGCTGACTGTTCAGGTCTTTATTGTTTATTTATATCTCCCCTCCTGCAGTGGAATAAGCTTGACGAACCTGCAGAATTCCTATTGCTGCAGACTAACAAGTTACACATTTTAATTGTGTATTAATTTCCAAAGCAAAATTCACAAGTTACACATGTTGTGTGTGAGTGATAGAGTGTGTGTGTTCCACTGATGTATGGATAAGTGACCCATTGTAAGTAGTGTATCTAGCAGTGTAAGTCACCTTGGTGACTAAGGTATGTGGGTTGATAGCACTACATAGGGCTCATTGGAAGATGCTTTGGAGAAAAGAATCTGCTAAATGAATAAATGTAAAAAACTGAGGTACTCAGAATGTGATTATATTTATTGGAGAGCACCTTACAGAATGCAGTAAATAATTAAAATGAAAAGTGTAGATAATGCTTTGACAATTTTTCGAGTTATTTTGCTGTTACATGTTTTGCCATCAATTCTGCATAGGCCCCTATGAATAAACCTTCAGTAAAGGGAATAAAATGTAAATTTGTGTTTGAGTCTGAGCCTTATTCAAGGTGTACCAGGCTTTCATGTTTTATTAATTCTTACCTTATTCAGTTCTGTAACACACCAACTTTCATGAAGTAGTTTTACTTAATAGTTATTAGTGTTACCCAATTCCTTGTGTTGTATTTTGCAAATATTTTAACTTATTTGTAATCTTAATGTATGTTGTTACTTTTTTTACCCCCCTCCACAAGCTTGCGGAAAAAGACATTTCATTGCCAGCAACCACTGCTGTATGCTGTATTGTTGTGCATTTGATAAATAGACCTTTGATTGATTGATTGATTGAGTTGTGCTGATCTAGTTGTGCTGCCTAATGTCACCCCCACCAACGGCCTTCAGGCTTCATAATGACTCCTCTCAGTGAAATTGAGCTGATGGTGCTACTTTTTTTACTTACTGTTTTCACACTCTTTTCCACCATTTATTTATTTCAGTGTTATTTAATAATCTTCTCTCACTACTTGTTGTTGTGTCACTACTGGTCTTCTGCTGTAGCCGCATGTCATTTGCTTTGGGATCAATAAAATTTTCTGTCTGTCTGTCTCTATTGCCTCTGGTCTTCTGCTGTAGGACTTGAACAAAGGAAGCAGATGCTGTTCTAGCGCAGAATGGATGAAGGTTCTGGTACTTGTTTTCGAACTGAATATTCTGTAATGGAACTGCTTGTTTATGCGGGAATCACTGGCACATGTGCACACTTACAGGAAAGACACGGAGAGGGAATTTTTGCCAAAGAAGCAGAAAGAATGCCAGGAAAGGACATTGTCGTGGAAAGGCCATGAAGACGAGGATGGATATGAAGGAGGCACATTTTCCAAACAACCGAACAGACATGTGCACACGCGCACACACACACACACACATACACACACACACACACACACACCCAGAACTCAAACATATACATTGTATGTATTCATTGTCTGGACAAACCTTGGTGTGACGCGACTGGCTAATTAATGTCTTTGCTTTGTTGCTAATCTGACTTTGACTGTGTTTTAAATTCTGTTCCATGAATGACAGTGCCAAGAGAATCATAGCTGGAATCTGCACACTGGTTTTCACATTTCATAGTGCTCCATCACTCCCTTCTTATCAAGTGACAGATTGTGCAGTACTGTTCATCTGCAGCTGATAAGGCACACATGGGATAGTCATGGCAAACATAATGATGCTATTAATGGCGGCAGCTGAGGGCAGGTACAACAGCAAAGATGAAAGGTTACCCCCATTGAAAGCTTCACAGCTTCTCCGCAGTCTCTCGTGTTTCAGTCGTTGTGGTCATAGATAACATTTGACATTTTTCAACGTGTGAACAGCTGGACCCGCCCACGTTCTTTTTTCGCACCTTGTACATACAGGCCTGAACACGCCAATCCCCCATTCCAAAGACTCCAAAGACTCACCAACGAATGGCAGCCAGTGCTACACATGCTCCTATAAACACACAAACAAATCTGCACAAATTTCGACTAAAAGAAATTGTATATTTCTGTATAATATCGACTATGACTGTATAATTTCAACTTTATATTATGCGTAGTATATCTTATACTGTCTCCTTTTGTGAGATTATAGGCATAGTTTCCTATTGTAAATTAAGTACGTTTCTGTTTACATTTACATTTATTCATTTAGCAGACGCTTTTGTCCAAAGCGACGTACATCTCAGCAAAAGTACATTTTGTGCATTACATTAAGAGAAAGAGACATGGCTCCAGACATGTGATTAAGTAAACCTAGTTTGTTACCTTCCACTTGATGCTCTGATGTTCATCACTCAAGGAGTGCATAAAACGCAGGATAGATGAATCCTGATAACCGCCTATCAAATTCCTTTTTTTTTTAAATAAGACACCCAAACAATCACATACAATGCTGGAGTAGCTGCTGTATAAAGTCTGTTAGTTGCAAATTGTAGGCTATAGTTTTGTTGTCTCAATTGTTAACCAAACAACTGACCGATATCAACAACTGCTTGTCCCGAGCGGGGTGGCAGCGAGCCTGGGCCTTACCGGCAACACAGGGAGCAAGGCCGAAGGGGGAGGGAACACACTCAGGACGGGACGCCAGTCAGCTGCAAGGTACCCCAAGCAGGGCTCAAACCCCAGACCCACCACACAATGGGCACCGACCAAACCCACCACGCTGCCACGTCCCCTGAAATTGTTAAACATGTCCTGTAATTGAACTGGCCAGGTCTCTGTAGGAAACATTTTTTAAGCTGAAAAGGATTTTTATTTATTATACAGGTAATAACAATAACGTGCATAAATTCACACGTTAGCGAATCAAGACCAACTTCTGCTGAAGTGTCTCTACTAAACACTGAGTGAAGGAATGAATACTTATGCACTCTGTCATTTTTCTGTTTTCTATTTGTAATTAATTCAAAATTGATTTGACATGAAAAAACTCATTCACATTAAAGAGTATTTTTCTGCTCGTCATTGTCAGAAAAACCTAATTTAATCCACTGCAATTCCATTTGCCATGTGTTTCTCTCTGAACAATCTCCTGCAGTGTTCTACTGTATCACACATGTTGCAGTTCTCTAGTCTACACTATGTGCAAAGATGTGCATGCATGTGTTAAGTGTTATGTTATATCATGCCTTTGTACAACCCCTAATGTAAACCTGCCAGGAGAAATGCTGTCCTCTCACTCCTGTCCTTTCTCTTCCTCCCTCTGTCTCTCCTTTGCTCTTATTCCTGCTCCTTGGAGAAAAGAAGCCATGACACTGTTTTGGAGTGAAAATAAAATGCTTGAACGTCACTCCAAAACTGTGGTATTTCGAGTGGTCAGTATTGAAACGTAGGAGGAGAAAGATGATTAGAATCCCTTTAGCACTTTCAGTGCTCTCCCAAATAAACACCCATAAAAACGAAAGCACATTGAATTCATGCCACGAGAGCATATCTTGATTAAATCCCTTTATTAAGCACATAAAGGTCAATTTAAAACATTCACTAGGAACAAATTTTCTCTTCTGAATGTGATAAAGTTGGACATGGCACTCTATGCATTTTCCATTTTTATGGAAAACGGAAAATAGCTCAAACTGGGCTCAGTTTGCAGGTTTTTCCAGTCATTGCTGTTGTGTGTGTGTGTCTGTGTGTATGCAGCGACTATGTGTCATTTGACATTATGTTATTAAGAAGTTGATAAAGATTTGCTAGCACCTTTGCAGGATTTATGATGGGGAGTAACAAGGATATGATGGCCAATGCTGTTATGCAAATTCGCTGGCCTCCATACACTACACACTCTAGTGTGCAAGCCCTGGGGCAATATCTAACTGGCTTCACCCCAGCGATAAAACAGCCACATTTGGGTTTGACATTTTCCACTCAGAAGGTCAGAGGGAGAAGGGGAACTGTGGGAGCCAGTCATCAGTGGGTAGGGCGGATTTGGAAAAAGTGGCGCACCCTAAATTGGCTCAGAATGATGATATAAAAAATGGCAACATTGCCTAATGTGCTGTCCTATTACCAAACTCAAATACCGTGAGCCCTACTGTTGGCTGTCCCCAGTGTCTCTTTCCACATGCAGTGATTTCACTCCAAATATTGTCCTCCAGTACATTTTTCTGAAGGTTTCTGTCTTCCAGTGCCCTCTATTCTCCAAAACTGTCCACAGATACTCAAGTCAAGGCAAGTCAAACTGGCTTTATTGTCATTTCAGCCATAGCTGGTACATTATATAGTGAATGAAACAACATTCCACAAGGACCATAGTGCTACATAAAAAACACACATGCACATGTGCTGAAACTGGTTGTCCCAAGCAGGGTTGAGGTGAGCTGGAGCCTAACCCAGCAACACAGCACACAAAGCTGGAGGGGGAGGGGACACACCCAGGACGGGACGCCAGTCTGTCACAAGGCACCCCAAGCAGGTCTCAAACCCCAGACCCACCAGAGACCAGGACCCGGCCAAACCCGCTGCACCACCGCACCCCCCCAGTATATTAGAATATATTACAATATATTATAATACATACAGTAAAAAACAGTATATTACAATACAACAACAGCATCAATAATAATAATAATAATAAAATGCTGTAAAAATGTAAACATAATTGGAAAAAAAATTGTAAAGGGAGTGGAATGGTGTTCAGTTGAGTATGGGTGTGTGCGTGTGCGTGCGTACGTGTATGTGTGTGTCAGTTGAGACCCTTGGTATTGAGGAGTCTGATGGCTCGGGGGAAGAAACTATTACACAGAAACTGCCCTCTGTCCTAATTTTGAGGATCTTCCATGATGATGGTCCATGAGGCATTTACAGAGCTCTGTGATGTATCCGTTTAGAAGCTCGGATTAGAGGAAACTAGTTGTGTTTCTTATTTATGACTTTATTAGAGAATAAAGGAAAATTGTCTACAAGGGACAGGCACAATGAGAAGAAGTCAGTGCATATCGAAACTGTGGAAAATTATAAAGAGAGACAGTCATTTATTCAGGACTGACATTTCAGCAAAACACTGATCAGACCTGTAAGAAAAGACAAGAGCACATCTTCTCAGTTAGAAAATTAAATTATTTTAATGGACTAAATAGCAGAATGACAACACTTTCATACTGTAGTGGGTCGATTTTTGGTGGTATCAGTGAGTCCACTTTAATTTTTTAGTCTTTGGTACATTGAGTGTTAAGAACAGAAACATAGTAAACCAAATGGTAAAGTTTGGGGTGCAAGAATTATGTGTCAACTGTAACATTTTTTTTGGCTCCTTTAATAAACAAGGGGACTTTTTACCTGTTGCATGTAAAATTTTAACGATTCACTTCAAGGTTCAGTCTTCCAAGGAGAGAAATAGCTATAAGCAAACAGTGAGGTTGTATATAATAAGCCTTTTTGATTTTTTTTGTTGAATTTTTGTTTGTTTTTTTTGTTTGTTTTGTTTAGTTATGCTTTAGGTGAAAGATGTAAATAATTGTATTTCAACATTTATTTTTGCATTAAGGAATTTTTGGTATTTTATTGACATATTTTTACAGTTTTATTATGTTTCCTTGCCTGTTTGTATTTGTGTGTTTGATCTTTGTGCTTTTACAAGAGTGTTCAGCTTTCACAGTGATTTCAGGTTTTTATTTCGTTTTAATAGCATTATTTATCCATAAATATTAATCAGCCAGAATTGCTGCCAAAATGAGTTGAGGAAATACCTCTGTAAAGAAATTATGAAATTTTATTAAAAAAAATCTAGATTGCATTTTTTATTGTTTATTGCATTTTGACTGTAATTTGTTTCATCATCAGGACTTAAGAAAAACACTGCAGCTAATAGTATTAATATTTTTAAGTGTGTTCCATGGTATGTCCAGGGGCCTGACATGCTTAGGTGGTATAGAAACAATATTGGCCCTGAAGGTCCAGAAGCAATAGTTTTAACTTAAGCATGAAGGCACAAACACACAAGCAGTGCCAGCTGCACATATGTGTTTTGCATTTGACATGAGATATAAATAAATGCATTTAAACCAAACTAAAAATACATCTGGAAGGCTGGAGGCATTCTTGTAAGAGGGCCGGGTGGAAGGTATTATTTGCCCCCGGTGCTCAGCTGCCTTCCTGCCCCCTCCTTCTTCCCATACCTACATCAGTGGAGCTTCCTGTTCTTCATACCCATGTTCTTACTACCTGCGTTCCTAATCTTGTGTCTCTTCTGCAATTTGTATGGTTCTGAGGCTTGCATAAAACACACACTCTAGCCAAATCTACGTATCCGCAGAATAATCCATGATCCATTGCAACTCATTGTAAACTGAATAGCTTATCTAAAAATGTTTTAATCTAAAGTCTTGTCCAGATTTAAAATTCAACTTTGTCATGAAAATTTGCATAACGTTGGCTTATTGTTTCTCTTACTGGTCTATTTCCAGGGTTTCCTGTTTCATACAGTAGGTCATAATGGGTGTACAGGGGGCATCCCAAGCTGCCACTACATTTAAAAGGTGTCTAGGTATTCTGTGGTCTTCACTTTGACTGTTTTTTTGGCCGTGAAACCTGCCACAGGGAGTGAGTGAGTCAGTGAGAAAGCAAATGCATCATCTAGCATCTGGATGGTTAAGAGCACTTCTAAACAGGACCATTTTGTCACTCATGGACATTTTCAATGTTGAACTTATAATGATTTCTATTGTTCCAAAATACATGAAAGATGGATGGATGTCAGTCTCTTCCACACAGTTTTCAGGTTTCCATGATCTCATTTCAATCGGATTTAAGTCTTCATCTGTCCTGGGTCTGAGGTCAGCTGCCCAAAACCTTCACATCACTACGATGATCTTTCATTCATTCACTTTCTGTTGAGTAAAGTTAGTGTAATATCATGGTATTCTAGAGAAATACACCCCTGAATAAGAAACTCAACCCCTTCTTGGCACAGCAAGAAATTGTAATTCAAACTTGGTGCTTTTGTTTTTTCAGATTTGCTGTTAGTCAACTAAAGTAATCCCTCCCTGTTTTGTACTGCATACATCATATTTAGAGGACAATGCATTCCTTATATAGTGCCTATAAAAAGTATTCACACCCCCATGGAGACGTTACTAAATGAGGGCCCTTTCAAATACAGGTCTATTTATCCTAAAATCACATGAATCATTCATTGCACACAGGTCATAATACACAATTAAAAACAATTATCAGAATCAGAATCAGAATCAGAACGAGCTTTATTGCCAAGTATGTTCACACATACAAGGAATTTGTCTTGGTGACAGGAACTTCCACAGCACAGACAGAATGACAGTGACAAGACAGGTGAGAAGATAGAGTATGTGAGCAAGGGATAAAAAATATTTAAAAATATAAAGTACCCAATATACAAAAATAGTCACTAGATACAAATGCAAGGGAGTGTGAGTAAGAGATATGATGTGATAAATAGTTATAAATATAAATATAAATAGCATTATGTATTGCACGGTTTACTCTCTAGGGGAGAGATTTAGGTGTTCATGAGGTAGATGGCCTGAGGAAAGAAGCTTTTCTTATGCCTGGCTGTCCTGGTGCTCAGTGCTCTGTAGCGCTGGCCAGATGGCAAGGGTTCGAAGAGGAAGTGGCCTGGATGTGAGGGGTCTAGAATGATTTTGCTAGCCCTTTTACTGACTCTGGACGAGTGCAGTTCTTGGAGAGCTGGGGGGGATGTGCCGATGATTCTTCCAGCAGTCCGAACTATCCGCTGCAGTCTTCTGATGTCTGACTTCGTAGCTGAGCCGAACCAGACAGTTATAGAGGTGCAGAGGACGGACTCAATGACTGCGGAGTAGAATTGCATCAGTAGCTCCTGTGGCAGGTTGAACTTCCTCAGCTGGCAAAGGAAGTACAACCTCTGCTGGGCCTTCTTCACAATGGAGTCTATGTGGGGCTCCCACTTCAGGTCCTGTGAGATGATTATCAACAAATTTACAACCAAACAAATCCAAAACCACATTTCCTACAGTTGGTCAACAAAGCTTACTAAAAAGCCATTACATAAAATGCATTGTCAATACAATAACAAAGTCTCTTTCCCAAAACATATTCAAAACCCATAAAAGGGAAAAGCATTCCCCCTTCCTGGCTTCAAAATATATAACTGACCTACATCTTCCCCACATCAACATACCCATGAAAGGACTGTCCCCCAATAGCAGCCTAACCTGAGTCATCATATCACATACATGCATCTTCCAAAACACATAAAATACTTCTAAATTACAATATAAAACTTCACCATACCCCCTCAAACCTAAAATCAGACTAATAAATACAAAGCAAACATACACATAATAAATTAGTTATCAATATAAAGAACAGTCAAAAGTCCACAAAGTAACCTAATAAAACAAGGCCACTAAAATCTGTGAATAAAATGCTACACAGATAAAATCCACACAAATTAAAAGAATAAGTTAGTTAAAAGTGCACAAAGTAACCTAATAAAACAAGACTACTAAAATCTGTGGATAAGATACTATATAGATAAAATCCACACAAATTAAACGAATAAATATAAAAGGAAATATACAAGGGGGTAGGATACAAGAAAATATAATATGTTTTAAAAGAAAGCAGTTCCATGAAGCAGACGTCCATCCTCAAAGCTTCAGGCACATTTTTCCACAAGGCCTTTCCATCTGTCCTTTGCCTCATGGTAGTCCCGGGCAATCACATCCTGCTTTATCCTGAAGTTCAGCTCAGCTCGGATTTTCAAAGGACACCATCGGCTCCCATTTTCAACCCCTTTCGGACAAGGTTAATGTGTGCATTCCACAGTTCTCTCTTTGTCATACTCACAATCAACCATATTCTACCAGAGGTTGCTTTGTTTACCTTGTGGGACAGTCCCTTCATGATATCATCAAAAATTAATGCCATCTCACCGTCTAACTCCCCGCACAAGGACTTGACCAGTGACCAGACTGTCCCGGCATAACCGCAATCCCAAAAAACGTGTTTAATCATTTCCGCACCTAAACACTGGGGTCACGGGCAGTCAGGACGTCCGATCAACCCCTTACCTATAAAGTTTCTCCATTACGGGTAATTTTTCATGGATGCACTGCCAGTTTAAATCCTGCAGCCTATTGTCGAGCCCCTTTGGCTGAATTCGGGCACAAATGTCTTCCCCAAAGCCCAACCTCACTCACGTTCCTCCCTTCTCCAACAAAGCATTATATAACACTTTATGCTTGAGGAGGGTGCTTGCATCAATGTCTGCCGGAATGATCTTGCCCCATTTCACCATCTGTTTATAAAGTGGTCTGGCAGAGACTCGGCTTTTGGTCCAACACTGGACCACGAATTCACCAAATGCCGCAATGGGAAAGACAGCCAGAGGCAAATAAAATACTGGTGTGGGTGTTCCAGGGGAGCTGCTGGACGGAAGCAGTGCTGCGCAAAAAAAAAAAGGCAATCAAATTTTAAGGGGAAATCAGGGACCCCCCTTCCGCTCTTGCCCTTTCCTAGGTATATCACCTCCCTCCTCACAAACTCATGCTTCCAACACCATACCAAGCCAAACACGTCTTTAACAAACCCTTTCCGTTAATTGCGAGACATGGGGTAGACATGAGCCAAATACAGTAAGGTCGGGAGGACGTCGACTTTCAAAACTAACACTTTAACTGGGAAGGACAGGGACCTCGCCTTCCACAGCCCCATCTTCCGCCTAGCTATCGCAGGACACTTCTCCCAGTTGATCTGGGGACCGCTACAAAGCGAGAGACCACCAAAGGTGTCTTTTCGAGCTCCCCAGAATCCAAAGTACTTTATTTCTGTTTTCCCAAGGTTGAGTGCCGAACGCGAGGCCCTCCTGAACTTCTGAGTCAGGTGGAGCGCTTGGGCAAGTGAATGGTCGGAACACACAAACAGTACTGTGTTGTCTGCATACTGAGTCAACTTGACAGTCCTACCCCCGCCTCCTGTAATGAGCAACCCATCTATTCTCGGGTGGGCCCAAATCACTGCCGCCAGCGACTCCACGTACAAAACGTAGAGAAGAGGAGACAGTGGACACCCCTGTCTTACCCCACTCATCTGGGGCACCCACTCCCCAAAGGAGCCGTTAATAGAAACTCGGCTGCTCACCTCATTATAGAGCATTCAAACCCACACACACACACACACACACACACATTTTCAGAACCGCTTGTCCCATATGTGGTCACGGGGAACCGGAGCCTACCCGGTAACACAAGGCGTAAGGCCGGAGGGGGAAGGGGACACACCCAGGACGGGACACCAGTCCGTCCAAGAAAAATGGAGCCCAATCCCAATCTGCCCAAAACGTTAAACATAAAGTTGTGGTCCACCCAATTGAACACCTTCCCCAGGTCCAGGCTGACCAGCACTAGAGGGACTCTTCGGTCCTTCACCCAGGCGATCGCGTCTCTGATAAGATGTAAGTTCCAGACCACCTAATGCCCGGGAACCCTGCACGTCTGGTCTTCATGGACCAGGAGGGCCATAACCTTCCTCAGACGCTCGGTAAGAATTTTGGCTATTAACTTTGAGTCAACACAGAGCATGGTCAGGGGCCTCCAGTTGCTCAGATCGGCTTTATCACCTTTCTTATGCAATAAGGACAAAACCCCTGACCTCATGCTCTCCATTAGTTTACCTTGGGTCAGCACTGTCAATCAACTAAAATAATCCCTCCCTGCTTTGTACTGCATACATGATATTTAGAGGACCATGCATTCCTTATATAGCACCTATAAAAAAGTATTCACACCCCCATGGAGACGTTACTAAATGAGGGCCCTTTCAAATACAGGTGTATTTATCATAAAATCACATGAATCATTAATTGCACATGGGTCATCTCTGTTCAGCTTAACAGTTAAAAAAGGAATTAGTTGTGCCACAGCACAGATTTAGATGTGTCACAGTGTAGTGAATACTTATGTACTCAAAAGTCTAAGTCAATTTTATTGTTACTTCTACAAAATGTTTAGAATATACACTGGAGTAAAATAGCATTTCTCCTGGACTACGGTGTGACATAGAGGACAACATATACAACATAAACTATTACTACTATACAGTACAGTTCACAATAATTAACTACTAAACTAAGAACACTACGGAATAAAGTGCAGTGGTGCGGATGTACAATAAATAGAAATGTAAACAGATTTAAAAGTGTCATTGCAAAAAGAGTGAATTTTTGTGCAATAATAGTTTGGAAAAGAAGGTTAGTGTGACCTAATGTAGGTCGATGTGGAAGGTACTAAAGAAATATAGCAGGATTCTGGTATGTAATGGGTGGTTATGGGTGGTACAGAGAGGTCAGGATCCTGACAGCCTGAGGGAAAAAGCTGTTGGACAGTGTGGTGGAGCCACTTTATATGCTACTGTATCTCTTCCTAGAAGGCAGAAGGCTGAAGAGGCAGTGGGAGGGGTGGGTGGTGTCACCCACAATTTTGGAGGCTTTGCAGGCACAGTAGGCATGGTAGATGTCCTGTAGGGAGTGGAGTGGGGTACCAATGATCTTCCCCGCTGTAGTCACTATGCACTGTATGGTTTTGTGGTCGGAGACCCTGCAGTTCCCATACCATGCAGTGATACAGCTGGTCAAGATGCTTTCAATAGTGCCCCTGTAGAAGGTGTGCATGATGTGTGGTGGCACACTCACCCTCCTCAGCCTCCGCAGGAAGTATAGGTGCTGCTGGGCATTTTTGGCCAGTGATACAGTGTTGGTGGTCCAGGAGATGTCATCGGTGATGTGCACCCCCAGGAAGTTGGTGCTGCTGACTCTCTCTACAGCAGAACCGTCGATGGTCAGTGGGGGGTGATGTATACAAGCTCTCCTGAAGTCAATATAATCTCATTAATTTTCCCCACATTTAGGAGGAGATTGTTGTTCCTGCACCATATAGCCAGTTGGTCCTACCTCCTTTCTGGATGATGTTTCATCTTTGTTGCTGATGAGATCCACCACATACAAAGCAAACTTAATGATGTGGCTGGAGCTGTATCTTGTTTAACAATCATGAGTCAGTAAGGTGAAGAGCAGGGGACTGAACACGCACCCCTGGGGGGCCCTGTGCTCAGTGTGGTTGTGCTTGAAGTCCTGCTGCCAATCCGAGCTGACTGAGATCTTCCAGTGAAAAAATCCAAGATCCAGTATACAAAGGGAGGTGTTCATGCCCAGCCGGTCTAGTTTGCCCATGAGATGCTGAGGGATGATGGTATTGAATGCTGAGCTGAAGTCAATGAACAGCCTTCTGAGGTAGGTGTTCTTGTTGTCTAGGTGTGCCAGAGCCAGGTAAAACGAAATTTAGAAAACACTTGTTTCTGAACCGAGAGAGGCTGCTGCGTCTGTGCACGCCACCACCTAGAATCTTTGAATTCAATTGAGTGTACTCAGTTATTTTATGTGTGTTTTTTTTTGTAATTAATTAAAAAATGTGATTACATTTTGACCATGAGTATTTTTCTCCAGCTCACTGCCAGAAAAGAGATTGCTGGTAGCATGGTAGTTAGAGCTCCTGCCTTTTGATCCCACTTTTGCAGGTTTGATCCCTGCCTCTAGCTGTAGTACCCTTGAGAAAGGTACTTACCCTAAATTGCTCTGGTAAAATTACCCAGCTGTATAAATGGGTAAGTAATGGTAAGCTTGCAGTTATTGTAACCATAACATTGTAAGCAGCTTTGGAGAAAAGTGTCAGCTAAATATGTTAAAAAGCTGAATTTCATTCATTGAGATTCAATGCTGTATATCAAGAAAACATTAAATAATCCAAGAGTGTAAATACTGTTTATAGGTGCCCTGCATTCAAGGGCTGTCCATGAGAGTCCAGGACTGTGGGAAGGTAGGTAAATGCCATGTGCCCCCAGAATCTGTGATGTCACTCTCTCCCTCCCCACTCCATTTGAGGGATCTCAGGGAGCTGAGTCCAAATGGAGTTGAGCGTGATAAACATCAGCTTTCCCTGTTCTTCATCTCGATGGGTGTTTATGGCAGCCCTCGAATTGCCTGAATTCCTGCAAGCTTTATGGTCCATGACTCCCCCAGCTGCCCGTTCCGCCAGCTCCTCCTCTGCTGTCGCCTTTGTTTTTCTTCTTGGCCTCACCCTGTTTTCCTCTTATTTTCAGCATCACAGTGTCTCTCATCATGTGTTGTATAGCATCGCTCTGCTCTGCCAACTATGTGCCTCAGAACAGTTTGGCCATGTGTTTGTGTAAGCTGTGCTCTCTGCCATCAACCATGCACACACACTCGTTGTCACACAGACATGAATGCAGTCACACACCTACATGCTGAAACACTCTCACAGATACAGATACTCTTGCATAACACATCATACTTGTAATACACATACATTTTCACACATACTCATACACACTAATACACTTGTACACAGTCACAACCATTAATTGCTGCAAATATGTAGACAGCAGATGATGTAGTGGTTACAGCTTCCATCTGGAGGACACAGGTTCAAATCCCACCTACTGCTGCAGTACCCTTGATCAAGGTACTTACCCTGAATTGTTCAAGTAAAAATTACTCAGCTGTGTAAATGGCTAAATCACTGTAAGTTGCTTAACACTGTAAGCTGCTTCGTAGACAAGTGTCAGCTAAAATTTAAAAAATTAAGACACTAATGTACAGACACATATTCAAGTATACTTACTGCCTAAGGTATATACACCCATACAGTTTTCGCTGAACTGTGTTAGTGGTTCCTGCAACAACTATAAGGGTTATAATAAAGCACACAGCAATGCTTAAAATCACACTAATACACAGATAAGTGAATTGGATCTCCACCAATACCCAGCCTCATGAACACAACATCTGCTGTCCAGGTTCTTCACATGACACTACATGCACAGATGCAAATTACATTTGTTCATTTAGCAGACACTTTTCTCCAAAGCAATGTTCAACAAGCTCTATGTAGTGTTATCAGCCCACACACCTTATTTACCAAGGTGACTTACACTGCTACATACACTACTTACACTGGATCGCTCATCCATACATCAGTGGAACACACTTTCTCTGTCACTCACACACTATGGGGAACCTGAACAGCATGTCTTCAAACTGTGGGAGGAAACCCACTCAGACACAGGGAGAACATGCAAACTCCACACAGACCCAGTGCAGATTGAACCCACATCCTCTCTCACCACCCAGGCACTGTGAAACAGCAGCGCTACTTGCTGAGCCACCCACTACATGTAGCGCTGATTGACCAATAGTAAACTGTGATCAGTTTAGCACTTGATCTGGGGTCAACAAAAACACTGGAGGACATGGTGGCTATAGTGGCTAGGGTGTGCATGGTGACGTAATGAAGGGCAGGACAATCTGTGTGGATTAAAGGTTTACATTTACATTTATTAATTTAGCTGATGCTGTTCTCCAAAACAACTTACAATGTTACGCTACCTACACTATTTACCCATTTATACAGTTGGGTAATTTTACTAGAGCAATTTAGGGTGAGTACTTTGCTCAAGGGTACTGCAGCTGGAGATGGAGTTTGGCCTGGTTGCTTTCAGCTGCCTTGACTGGCTGCCAGCTCCCTTCAACACTTTACCACGGTGGAAGCCAATTTGAGGCTTTCCTGACTGAGTTCACTCTGCACACACTCTTTTGGATTTTGGGGATTCAGGTCACCAGTAAAAGAGAAGCTGTGTGTGTGTGTTTTTGTGTAAATGTAATTTTTGCTGGGAAGCAGTATACATCTGTTCCTGTTCATTTCCACAGATGTTTCAAGGTGTTCTTTATGATGTAAAGCTGGGTCTGCCAGGCGACTGCTTAGAGATTTACCTGTTATTGAAATTTTCCCCAACCCAGCCTTGGTCTCCAGCTCCTTCTCTCCCTCCGCCTCCCTCTTCTCTCTCTCTAAGCCCTAGGCTCTGTTGAGCGTAAACATATTTTCCCTGTGCTGCCATCTTTTCAAGTGTCAGAAGAAAAGGTCTCCGGGGTGTGTGTAGGCTTTGTGGGCCTGGATTACTCACCTGCTTATCTGCATACCACTGATCAGAACTTCATTTTGCCAGTGAGCACACAGGCTGAGCTGAAGTGGTTAACTGTGTATTTCCCCCTGAGGATCATATCTTATGTCATCAGAGACCACAAAAGCGTCTCCTATTGTTCCAAGTTCCAAGTCTCTTCTTGGAAGCAGTGTGTTCATATATTTACCCTTTGTTTGTTCAATAATGGTGTAATGCTGTCTGTGTTCAAGGGTATATCTGTAGGACTCATCTTGGAATTTCAGCCTTTACAGCATTACTGTCCAATTCCATGAACCCTATGTGCTTTAACATAAAATCCTGTCTTTATTGTATCTTTTAAGTGCAGCACTGTAGGTCAGTACACAAGATCACAAGCTAAACATGTTAAAATTCAACTTTTGCTCCAAGGCTTTACAATCCTGGCCTCCTTCCTTTCTTCAAAACCACATTGGCAAGTGTGGTGACCACTGAAAGACTGATTGTTGT
Organism: Scleropages formosus; assembly: GCF_900964775.1. Classification (NCBI taxonomy): domain Eukaryota; kingdom Metazoa; phylum Chordata; class Actinopteri; order Osteoglossiformes; family Osteoglossidae; genus Scleropages; species Scleropages formosus. Next base: position 2,495,135 of record NC_041830.1, on the reverse strand, counting down.
TCTGAGAGTCATGGCAACCATGAGGGAGGCCAAAGTTGGAGTGTGCAGCCAAGGGCCCAAATGGGACTGGACTGCACACTTACCTGCTCTGGGCTGAGTGCTGAGAAAGCTTTTGTCTGACGTTTGTTTTCCACCCACGTTGCACATCTGTTGGATAAGGCATCTCAATAAAAAGACAGAAAGCTGTAAAGTTTGGGAGAGACATCAGTCCGGCTTCAGCATGCTGGTATCCAGAGACCTCCACATGCAGTAAAAGGGAGCAATTAAGTGAGAAACCTTGGAATGAGACAAGCCAGAGTGATCTTTCATGGAAAAAGTGAGGTGCTTGCCTTTGCTTTGGGGTCCAATGTATCGTTAGTTTGAGCTGAGACAGGGGTGGACCAGAGTAAATTCAGAGCATCAGGGGAACACACTTCCCCTGCATTCACCAGGGACTGGCCCCACCCATAACCACACTGCGCTGGAATGTATCACCGCCTCCAGCCTTCGACCTGCTTCAATTTCCTTGTCTGTATGGGAAATCAGAGTGCGCACATGGGTACTGTATTAGTGTGAATGTGGGGCTGACTGTTTTGTTCATTAATACATCTGAGTCAGAACAGCTGTTTATAAGACCAGCATACATATGAGAATATCTTTTCTTTGTCGACAAGAGATACAATACATTGTTCAGATTCTCTGTCCCCCTCAGGAGGAGCGTGGTGGTATTGACTCTTTAATGCACATTCCCTTGGATGACAGGGCGGATGCTCATTCATGTACATTTAATACATAAAACAATACCAAATTCCAAGGGTAATCGTACAATAAGCAGAGTTAGAAAACAAAAATAAACCCAGTATACTACAAGCTGTTTAATTATAGGGGTGTGTATGAGCATACCTGAGAAATATGAGAACAGAGGAAACAGCAGCAGGATTAAAGATAAATAGGTGACACAACAATAAATACATTGCATTATAATATACCCTATGCTACCAGTACAAATTACTAACTGTATTCTGTTATTTGGTCATTGGATGCCGGCAGTGGAATCTTAGTGTCCATTCCAGCGTGGACACGGATTATGATGAGCACTTCAGAGGCCCATAAGGGACACTGCTTGAAGGAAAAAGCTGTTCTAGAGCTTTGTTGTTTGGGCCATTATTGCCCTGTTTTGCTCCACACACACTTTCTACTCCAAACATGTTTCCAGCTCTTTCCACTCTTCCCACTCTTCCCACTCTTCCCATACTTAGAGCCAGAGGTGTGGAGACGTGCCCGATATGTAAGTGTGTGTTTGTACTAGTGGGCCCAGCAAGACAGCAGAATCACCCTGAAGCTTAGCTCCAGCCACTGAATAGACACACCCTGTGTCACAGCTCTACATTAACAAGGGCGGAGTGACCGAAATCCTTGCCCTTCAAAGTAAAAAATCTGACGAAATCATAGTGATGACAGAGGACAGCTGTGGGTATACTGGAGATCTACGGGAGTGATGCAACGGGAACGTCTGTGGGGCTGGTTTTTATGGTATATATTGACTGCATTATCAAGCCTCCCACTCAAACGGCTGTCTGTTGCCGACCCTCCATCAGCACCAAATTTACATCCGAACATCCATCTGTGATATGTAGGCATCCAAAAAGTAATGCTATTCATCCATCTACCTATCAAAAACTGTATATCTAATTAGGATCTCTGTTAAGGTAAGGGCGCTACTACTTAAGAGCATCTTCAGCCTATTGGATCGGTAATGAGGCTATAATTAACATGCTAAATGAATGACATTTTCAAATTTTTATTTCAATGACATAAACAGTTGTTTATAAATACTTCTAGAAATGGGAAAGAGTCTTGTTTACAGCTGCTTGTTTCAGAGCCACAATAGCTGTAAGCGGGCTGTGACTGCCGAGCAAAGCAATGCTAGCTTGTTACTTGGTCAGGTGAGCTCCTGCCTAGGGGATGGTGAGGTCTCAGTGACCTTCATACATTTGTCTGACACTTTTCTCCAAAGAGAAAAGTTACTGTAACTAAATGGGTTAGTAAAATAAGAGAAATTACCCATTTATGCAGCTGGGTAATTTATACTCTATCAGCTCAGTGTTAAGTACCTTGACTAAGGGTCCTGCAGCAAGAGGTGGGATTCCAGGTGGGACCTTCAAACCCAAAAGTGATGGCTCTAAACACTATGCCACTTGCTGGCAAACCCAGTCAAGGGCTTCTTAGCCCCAAGCAGAGCAGTCACTAAAAAAGGGGTTTGTTAGCCCCTAGTGTTCTGGATTACAATTGAGCAGAGGTGTGTTAGTTTTGTGCTGAGCTGTGTCAGCTAAGGCAGGGCTGTGCACAGGGTGGTTAGCTTTCTGGACGGCTGGTTCCAGCCTACATTAGCCTAGGAAAGGTCACTTTTCACATACACTCTGATCTCAGTCTGCACACTGACTGGCTAACAGAGCACTTAAGCATGAGCACCTCTGCAGGACCGATATGTGACTAGGATAAGATTTCACCCCAACTTTATGCAACATCATTCTCACAAACCATTCATTGCTAAAACAGGATTGCATGAGTAATATTTCACAGGAGTCATTTCTCGGAGCCAAAACATACCCAGGATGGTGCCTCATTGTAGTTTCATAATTATGGAAACACTTTTGGAAGAGTACTGACTTTTTTCTATGCCTGTGTTTCTTATTTTGGAGGAAAAGTTCCTCCCTCATTGTTTTGCCACTTCTGGGAGCCTGAGTGAATGGGCTGCATTACTTCCAGAACAATGGGAACAAAAGCATCATTTGATGTTTGGCAGAAACCAAAAGTGAAGGGTGGGGCTGTCGACCTTCAGCCCTCCTGATCCATGTCTCTACTTTTGATGCCCCAGTCCCCACAACAGATTTCCCCATTACCTGCTCATGTTCTACAGGGCTCCTCAAACATTATTACATCATAAATGAGTCCGTACAACAATTGCCAAAAACCTACTTTTACCTGATACCTTCCTCCAAAGCAACTTACAGTTATTTACTCAGTGTCACGCCCACCAACTCAGTAACAAGCAACACTGGCAGCTGATCAGGGTCCGGGCACATAAGAGGGCAGCCCGGACCGTAGGAAGCTGCGGAACCTTGTTCAGCCTCGTTACTCACTTGCGCTCCTAGTAATTGCTCCTCGCCCCGCTCCTCATACTTGACTTCCCAGCTTGCCACAACTCCTTGCCTATCTTCTGGATTACGTTTCTCGGATTCTCCCTTCGGACTACGTTCGCACATTGGTTTCCCTTGCCTGTCTCCTCGACCATGTCTTCTGGATTGCCCCTTGAACAACCTTCCTGTGCTCCGCACTTGGGTCCGGCACACCCGCTCCGGGGAAACACCGTGACACTCAGTTATAAAGGTGGGTAATGTTTTTTTACTGAAGTAATTTAGAGCAAGTATCTTGCTCAAGGGTACTATTGCTGCAAGTGACATTCAAACCTTTGCTAACTACTGTAGGTCCAAAGGCAGCAGCTTTAACCACTAGGATACCAGATAACCCTAACCTTTCACCATATTTCTTTGCTACCTCTTCTCTTCTTTACTCAGTCCTCACTGCTGACAACTTTACCTCATTCTTTAGAGTCAAAGTCGATTCCATCACCAACAGGTTCTTGGCACTCACCTATCCTGTCCATGTAGGACTCCCAGGAAAGCTTTATTCCCTGCATTTCAATCCCTATCAAAAAGTGAAATCCAACCTTCTACTCTCTCCTACTCCTTTGATCTTATCACTTCATATTTTTTACAGGTTTTTTTCCTGTATAAATTTATTCTAAGGGGGGGCGCAGTGGCGCGGTGGGCTGGACCGGGTCCTGCTCTCCAGTGGGTCTGGGGTTTGAGTCCCGCTTGGGGTGCCTTGTGACAGACTGGCATCCCGTCCTGGATGTGTCCCCTCCCCCTCCAGCCTTACATCCTGCGTTACCAGGTTACGCTCTGGTTCCCTGCGACCCCATATGGGACACGTGGTTTCAGACAATGTGTGTGTGTGTATGTGTAATTTTTTCTATCATGAATTTCTTTCCTTTAAACTATCAACATATTATAGGGAAATCCTCTCCGAAGTAAAACTCAGTCCCAAACTTCATGTCACCTCCTCTTGTCCTTTTTCTCTCAGAAACTCTGAAATGGACAGCCTCTAGCTACCTATCTATATTCCTTGCCCATAATGATCTGCTTGACCTCCTTTATGGATACCAGTCTGAAGTGAAGATCAACCATTCTGTTGGAACTGCCCTCCTGGCAGTCTCAGAAGCTCTCCAAAGTAGCTTTCCTGCTCCTTGGTCCTCCTAAAGCTCTACCTTTCCACTACATTTGACACTGTCGACAAGCAGATCCTGCTTTTTTTCTCCTTGACATCTTGAAATCAGTGGAACAGTACTGAATTGCATTAAGTCTTCTATCTGTCTATAGGGTAGATCTTACCAGGTGGTCTGGTGTATGTCCCTGCCTTCTCTTCAGCCTCTTTCAACAGATGTTCCATAGGGCTCAGTGTTGGACCCCCTACTCTTCTCATCTATACCTCTACCTGGAGCTCTGTCATTGCCTCTAATGAATTCTCCTATCACTACTATGCAGGCAATATCTGGCTCTTCTTCCCTTTTCCCCCTGCAGCTATAGATGTACCCTTATGTATCACAACTTGCCTCTCAGACATCATTGCTTGTATGTGTGAAAACAATCTACAACTCAACCTCTTGCAGACTGAGATCATTCACCTTACCAGCAGGCCCACACATTTGCTGGAAACTGTCAATCGAACTGAACAACTCATACATCTTACCTGGTTCATTGGCCAAGAGCCTGGGAGTAACAGCCGACTCATGTTTCTGCTTACCTTAAAACATTAATGCCATAACCCAGTCATACAGATCCATGCTGCACAATATCCTTAGGACCTGCCCTTATATCGCAACACACTCTACTCTCTTTCTAGTTGTGGCCACGCTGATATACCACCTGCACCACTATAATTCCCTCCCATCTGGTCTTCCAACCCCTGTCACAAAGCCTCCCAAGTTGGTACAGAATGCTGCTGCATGAGTTGTGTTTGACCTGCCAAAGTATTCCCATGTATCTCCTCTCTTCATCTCTCTGTATTCCCTTCTTCTTGGTAGATGCCCACGTCAAGTTCAAGACTCTGGTTACATTCTACAAAACAGTCAAAAGATCTGCACTGTGATACCTACAGGACCTGATCTTTCCCTACACCCCAGCAAGACACTTGTGCTCTTCCATCTCAGGTCATTTGGTAGTCCCACACACAAAAATGTCCAAAATCAAAGGACATAAGGTTCTCAGTTTTGGCTCTGATGTGGTTCAATGAGGTTTAATGAGCTCCTTTTTGTCCCTCAAAACTGGTAAAGCCCTTTCAGCTCACAAGAAGGGTATCAAAACCCATCTAGATCAGACCCATTTCTCTCCTAAGCCCCTACATGATCGAAAAACCTGCACTACATTACCTGCTATAAAAGGTTTTTTTATTTCCTATCAATTCTACATGCAACTGCTTGTATAATGTCCCCCTGCCAAAACAGTGGTATCACACAAACTGACTGCACTTTGACTACTGCATGTCTACATCTATAACTTTGTCTGTTGTGCAATGCACCTTGTTTACTCTGAGTTGTATGTCTCTTTGGTCTCTTTGATGTATCCAAAATGAATAAAAGTAAATGTAAATACAGGAACAGTACTTACTGTCTCTAGTACAATCAGGCCTATGCTTTGTGACAATACCTTTTCTATGTTATGGGTGCGTATGTCAGGTTGTGCTGCGTGTGCTTTTTGATCCATGTCCAGGTTGATTTCTGCACCTGGCAGGTTTTATGGGTGAAGAAATGAAGCTTTACCCTCAGGTTGTGTTCTCTCTTTCTGTTTGTCTTTGCTCTGTGAAATTGCCATTCAATGATATGAAAGCCTGTCAATGTACCATGATATCCTTTCTGACCATCTTTATATCTCGCCACTGTGATACAAGAATGCCTGAATCCTCACTATTACCATGGTAGCTCTTTTTCATCTGAACACCACAACAACCCCACTCTGAGCCATGTCTCCATGGCACCAGATCACAGGGAGGCTCCCGCACATCAGAGCAAAAACAATTCAGTCTTTGTTGCAGAGGGAGGAAATATGAGCTGCCCCTTGTTCAAAAAAGAGATAACATATCATGAGACACACACACTCGGTAGGAATCTAATGTCTGCTGGGGAGTGTGTGCTCATGTGTAGCAACGGCTGGGCAGCAGCCCTGCAGAGGGTGTGAATTTAATTCTGAACATTTCACTTTCAGCCCAAATTAAGTGGTAAACAGGATGTTTATTTCTGCACTTAATTCTCAAGCGATCAGCAAGTTTATTTCTTCACCTATGTCCATCTGGACAAATATTGTGAAAAATAAGAGGCTTTTACATTGCACTTCTACTAGAAAGACTTACATTATTACATTACAAGAATCACATTATGTACATGACATATCCACCTGAACAATACATGATTTGGTGTTAAAACACAACACAAAATGACAGTTTAACATATAATATACACCATGTAGACTCAGTGGCTCTATTGAATATTAAACTGTTGAATTCGACCTACATTCATGCTGACTGAGTCGCCACAATGCATCTTAATAACACCCATCACTGTGTAGCTTGTTTGTGACAGCGTCCACCGTGGCGTATGTGTGCATGAGACCCGGTTAGACCCAAGCTCGTACACTACCACCCCTGGTCCAACCACTTCCATGGTGCCAAGCCCATGCCATTGGCTGAAACAGCAGGAGGAGGCGGAGTCTGAGAGCCAGGGTGCAGAAGGTCGCTGCGGCGATCACGACAAGCGGTGACATCATCACAAACCCAAGGATGATGAGAGCAGAGCAGCTGTTGTCGTTCAGATAAAGGCAGAGTGGGGCAGATGAGTTGAGCACCTGGTGAGGCGAGAGCATGAGGAGGAGGGATGAGTGAGCAAAGAGGAGGAAGGGAAGAGACACACATGGACAAGCCAGAAAAAACAGCTGTTCATCTGTTGCATGAATATCTGCAATTTTTTGCCCACCGCAGGGAATGCAGATGTGTAACAGTGATGGAATTGGCACTATTCACGCTTTGAGTAAACACACAGACACAGAGCTCTAACACTGTGACTCCGCAAGAATCTGCCTTGTGTGCAGTACCAGGTCCAAAATGTCAACCAATCTATTGTTAGGGACATTTCCAAGAATTCCCATCCCACACGGACTTGCCTCCAAGTCAGCGCAGTCATGGGAGAGACACGCACTGTGACACACACTTGCCCCATTGCATCCCCTGACTTTCAGATAGCCCCTATGAGATATTCTGCGCCAATAAATAACTACTGTGTTACATTCACACACAGTGCACATTGTAACATGCTGTACTACTCACTAACAAAGAGCTGAGGGACACAGCATCCTGTTAACATTCTGTCATGTCCTGCTTTTTCCAGTTTATCATTTAGGCTTTGCCTATTTTATTTAATTCCCTCCCCAAAAACCCTATAAGTATTGTATAAGTAATCTTTTAATGTTTAAAAATGAAAACATGCAAATCTTTTTTTATTTTCAGCATCCTCTAATTTGCCGCCATGAGACTATGTCACCCAGTCATGGGCTGTGCACATTTATTCTTTCCCTCTGTCTAATTCAGCTGTCATACAGGGACACACACATTCTCAGTCCTTCTGGGATCCACACGTGTATTTGTGTGTGTGTGTGTGTGATTTAATCCTAATACAAAGTGTAGACATTTTTAGGACTTGAGTGTGTGTTGCATTATGTGCACTGTTCGTGGCGTATGTTGCATCCCATTATTATAAAATAATTAAAGGTTTCATACAAGTAAATCACTCCAGAGCTTGAAAGAAAAAGTGGTTTTAACAATTTGTGTTCTACTTTGCTGATTTTTAAATTCTGGGCAATGTGTTTAAAGATACTATAGTGATGCCCTGGATTGTACCGTTATTCCTATATTTGGCCACCAGAGGTGTAGTTATGTGCGGATTAATTGTAATAATAACCTAAATGAAAATGCAGAAAAAAATTCTGTACAGTGCTGTGAAAGGATTTTCCCCTGTCCAGTAGTCTCCATTTTTGCAGCTTAATTTGATCACCCCCATGGCAAAACATTTCATTGTCTTCATTATCTAAGGCTCCATGATATACTGCCAGAACTGATTGAATGCAATGTCAAAAAGGGGGGCAGATGCAGTCTGTTCGCAACTGTAAGGGAACAAAAGAAGATGATATGAAAAATAATGCAAGTTTTCTCTGTGAGTGAGGCAGCGAGCTGTGGGAGTGGCCTCACCCTTGAGTGACAGAGGAAGCCAGCATACAGCAGCAGCGCGGTGGGCAGAAGCACCAGGGCGAACACGGTCCCCATGATGAGCACGCAGACCAGAGCCACGGACACATTCCAGAGCAGCAGCAGTGCCCCCCAGGCCAGGCAGCCGCAGCGTCCCCGCCGGCCGCCGCACACTTCGGCGTCGCTCAGCTCCGGAGGAGCAGGTAACATGTGTGTGCGCTCCCCCATCTCACACTCTTCGTCCTGTTCTTCCTTCTTCTTGCCAGCGCCATCCTCCAGGTCCACATCCACACCACACATGCTGTGGGTGACAGACAGTTCCAGGCAACGCTCTCTTCACATTCCTCTCATCGTTTCATACACTACGTCACCCGGCACATGACTGGTGTTTTAATACGCTTGAATTTTTAGAGCACGGATTCTTCACCAGAGCACCATGAACCCCTTAGGGGCCTGTAGATGGGCTTCAGATGGTCTGTTCAGTCTTGTTTTGAAAATAACACTGTCTAACGGTTAAAAATAATCATATTACTATGGTATCAATACCCCTGTGTGAAGGTAATACATTTTCAGTGCAACAGATTGAGTGCAATATTTTCTCCCAGTTTATTTATGGACACTTCTAGGAAGGGTCCTTATCTTCCATCATACTCATTATATTTAAATTATATTTAAGAACCTCTCTTACGGGGTGTTGCACTGAACCATCAGCTGGAAAAACCATGAGTCACTTCTAACATGTGCAGAACAAGTAAATAACAGTAGGTTACCTGGTTTTCATATCTGGTGGAGGCACAGGGTGTACGATTGTTAAATATAGATTGACTGTCTGGTGTTCAGACAGAGGCTCATCGTCTGTTTGAGTGATACTAAGTGGTGTGCTGTAATACCCTCAAATTGCTCAATCGAAAATTTAATGCTGAATCGCTGTAACGTCAAGCCATTTTAACATATATTATCTCCGTTCACACGAACACATCAGCTTTGTGAAAGATGTTAAAATCCAAACTCATATGTCATACCAGCCTATTAGAAGTCACGTGCCCTTTTTAAATATTAAAAGTATGTTTGTTAACTGATGTGGACATCAACAATACAGTTTGAAAGCATTTTTGTAATATTTTCAACAGAAGAAGACTTCCAACACCAAAAGGGATTTGGGTGAACATGCCTGAGAAATGGGAATGTTGAGCGAACATATTTGGTTTAATGTTATTTGAGTCACGCAGCTCCTTCAGCACCTCAGTCAGGGCTTGTGAATGATGCTCAAAATGTCTCCAACACCATGAATAAGGAACCAAAAAAATCCCTTTTTTCCTACTTTTCTTCTAAAGTGATGTAGTGGAAAAGAACAGCAATGAGGTGAGGTGAGAAAGACCCTGAAGCATGTGTTATACTTTCAACCACTAAAATATTCAACTGCATTATTTTACACACACGAACCGTAAGGCTCCTCTGTCAGAGTAGATGCATTACTTTTATAATAAATCTATGTATAAAAGTATATATTTACTTTTATTTATACGTAATATCTATTTATTAGTAGTTTACTTCATTTTCAAACGTGAACAACAGGAATCGAAGCAAAGAATTTATACTCTTATCTTACAGAAAGGATACACTATATTTTTGCACCATAGTATAGAAACAGATAATAAAATCACGATCGCCTCGATTTTATAATCTATCGATACTGTGTTGTTCTTCTTGTAGTCATTTCCTCGGGTCTCACGCATTTACTTTGCCTGCAGATTCACAAGCGCACAGTGACAGTTTACTAGTCCTTCAGACCTCTGCGCGAGACATAAATAAAGGTAGATTAAAAATCATATTTCTCCTTCTATCCATAGATGCGTAAACCAGGTCAGTTTTTGAGAGAACGGGCGGAACGAACTCGACAGCCAAACTGCCTGTAAAATACTGCAATAAACAAGCTAAGCCGTATAAATTTGGAGAATTAGTACGAATGCATTTTGCGGACATTAAGTATGGAGAAAATGAGATATTAAGAGTTATTCGTGTACGTCCCTGTGCAGCGTGTTGCAGGGAAATACACACAGCACTCGTGGTGTATGCTGGTGATGCTGGTGATGCTGTTATGGAAGCAGTCCGGGATGTTGCGCTCCCGCTGGGGTGAGGGATCTTTGACTGACGCTCACCTTCAATGCGTGTGCGCGCGCGCGCTCCCGATCGTGTCTTCCCGTGAAACACACCTGTGCCCGCTCGGTGTTCACCTGTTCCGCATGGCGATGTGTGAAGATCCCGCAGAAACCTCCTAAAGCCCCGTGGCGTGGACCGAGACAAGACAGTGCCACCGCGGAAAGGTGTGTGTGCGTGTGCGCGCGGGCGTGTGTGCGCGCGCGCGTATCTTCAGAAAGTGCACGTTCTGTTTTTTCGGAACTTGGTTCTTGTCTCAAGCTGAAACAGCTTAATTTCGTGAGAACCTTTGTTTACTAAGCTGAGACTTTTTCTCCAATGCCACTATGAGATGTACCCTGTTAATACAGTTCACTATTTTTACCTGTTTTACTGGAGCAGTTTATAATAGAGTACCTCAAGGGTTCAACGTGTTTGACAACTGTCTTACATATATTTCGTATGGTCACATCGTGCTATTTGCATAGGGGGTGGGGTGGCGCAGTGGGTTTGACCGGGTCCTGCTCTTCAGTGGGTCTAGGGTTCGAGTCCTCATTGGGGTACCTTGCAACGGAGTGGTGTCCCGTCCTGGGTGTGTCCCCTCCTCCTCCAGCCTTACACTCTGTGTTGCTGAGTATAGCTCCAGCTCCCCGTGACCCCACATGGGACAAATGATTTTGTACCGTGTGTGTGATATTTGCACAGAAAGGAAGAAAGTGGTGGTAAAGGCAATGGCAATGCTCCTATGTTATGTATTCTATTGGTGCAGTCTTCTTCTTGATGCCCAGTTTGCGTTTCTTTGGTGAATGACCATTTAACAGAATTTTATTTATTTTTTTCTTAGTTTTATGAGCAACTCTGGCTTATAGCAACATGAAGACGGAGACACTGTACTGTGAAATTCCAAAGACATCCGCATACATAACAGAAAGACAAAAGGTCAGAAGGTTGCAATATTTACCAGATGTTATTGTGATAAGTTAATATAATTTAAATTATTAGTTGTGATACTACAAAAATGATTTACACATGTATTTTGCTCATAATTTACTTCAGTAGGGTCCACAGCACATCACTGTGACTCATTTTCTGATACCATCTGTCTGAGCTCCCACTGCAAGGGAGCAGCTATAATCTATGGGAAAAACCTTGTCCTAAAACTTCTCATCATCTCTGCAAAAGCTCATAAATAAATGAAGACATCACACAGTTGTGATAAATAGTTCTGTGATAAATGGGCGAGAGACTAAGAGGAGGGGGTTAGAGACAGAGAGCGCTGTGGAGACAGACCAAGAGAGAGAGTGACAGAGAGACGGAACTGAGCTGGTGGTCCTTTCCGGATGTCCATTAAGCATAAATCACACTGATATGCACATTTCCACACTATGTGGCCAGTGCAGGAGAGCTGTTTATCACATAGTTTGTGCTTTCTCGCTCACATACACTCACAGAGTGTCTTCTTCCTGCTGCTCCTCCACCCTTTTTGTCTGCCACACAAACCCCATACTCCCCTTCTGTAGAATACAGATAAGGGCTTCTGCTGCTCTGTGTCTAATCAGGTAGGTTCCTCAATGCATGTGTGTGTGCGTGTGTGTTTTTGTGTAGCCCAACATCACTGCGGTGCTTGGAAAAAGGGTGGCAATGCATGGGTAACTCAAACAACACGAGTGTGAGTAAGGAGAGGTAAGTGATGATGGGATGATGAGGGGGAAGGAGCAGTGACACCTCTTATCCACCCTTTCAGGAGAGCAAGGAACGAGGCAGAAGATGTGGATCTTCAGTCATCCTGAAAAAGTGTTGCTCTCAACTGTGCTGATGCCTTCTGTCTACCAATAGTAGTGACATCTTAGCACATAATCTACCATCTAATTCATGAACCATGACCAGACTAATGGATATATGGGGGTCTGTTCATTCAGTGTATCATATACATGATTTTGTAAAATTATTTTGACATAATATTTTTAAATACAGGGGGTGCGGTGGCGCAGTGGGTTGGACCGCAGTCCTGCTCTCCGGTGGGTCTGGGGTTCAAGTCCCGCTTGGGGTGCCTTGCGGCGGACTGGCGTCCCGTCCTGGGTGTGTCCCCTTCCCCCTCCGGCCTTACGCCCTGTGTTGCCGGGTAGGCTCCGGTTCCCCGTGACCCCGTAAGGGACAAGCGGTTCTGAAAATGTGTGTGTGTGTGTGTGTGTATTTTTAAATACATAAATATGTTTTAACAAGGGGGTGCGGTGGCGCAGTGGGTTGGACCACAGTCCTGCTCTCTGGTGGGTCTGGGGTTCGAGTCCCGCTTGGGGTGCCTTGCGACGGACTGGCGTCCCGTCCTGGGTGTGTCCCCTCCCCCTCCAGCCCTACGCCCTGAGTTGCCGGGTTAGGCTCCGGTTCCCCGTGACCCCGTATGGGACAAGCGGTTCTGAAAATGTGTGTGTGTGTGTGTGTGTGTGTTTTAACAAGTTTTAGTATTTTTTTGTGTTGGGTATTTAGAGTTATTTGCTTGAAAATCACTTCAATTTTTGAAATGTACTAACTTAGGAGAAAAATGATGGATGAGAGGGAGGAGGCTGCTGCAAAGAATACAACAATTCCTTACAATCCTGCATGTCCAAAAAATACTTTCATTTTGTCAGATGAGCTGTTTGCTTGAAAATCACTTTAAGCAAATGAAGTTTCATTTTGCCAAAAAATCTGCCAGTTGTGATTTTGTCACACCCATCGCCAGACCCCAACACCTGATCTCAATCGGCAAGACCAGGGATAAAAAGGGCCCGTCCACTGCCTTCCAGTTGCGGAATCTCACTTGTGACAACTGTCCCCTTCTGCACTCTCAACCCTCCCTGGTTCTGCTCATCCCATGTCCTGTTCCTCATCATCCCCTAGCCCTGCTCCACATCTCCTTGGTTACAACCGCTCACTTTGTCCCCCGACATGACATCAGATCCTTGTCTCTGCCCAGTTCGCCTATCAACTGAGCATTGACCCATCCCCAACCACGAGAACCAACCTAGTCCTTTTGTACTGAATAAACAATCTTGCACTTCGGTCCAGCCTCCTCCGTGTCCTTTGTTCGACCTGACAGAAAATTTCGCCTTTAACATTGACCCAGCAGAGATCGAGCGTCTTCGGAATGCTGTCTCCGCACAAGGGGCGCTCCTCGGCTCGCATGAGCAGACCCTTCAGCAGATGACGGAGACAATGCAGAAAATCCTGAGCATCTTCTAATGGGTCCGCAACCCCAAGGAAGGCAGAGCGGCCACCGCTGCTTCCGCATCAGCCCCGCTGTCATCACCATTCGCCTTGGAGACAGTCCCTGCAATAGACCCCAAACTAGCCACACCCCTAAGGCACGATGGAGAAATCCCAGGGGTTTATCTTACAGTCCGAGCTGCTGTTCTCCAGCTTACCGCATGTTTATCAAACAGACGAGAGCCGAGTGACAAACCTTGTGTCCTTGTTGATGGGACCAGTCTTCGATTGGGCCACGGCAACCTAGAGGCAGTGCACCACCTTCACCTATGTAGACTTCAAAAAAATACTTTGAGGCCGTCTTTGACCATCCTGTGTCCAAAAAACCGCCGGTCACCACTTGCTGACACTCCAGCAAGGAAATATGTCCGTGTCCACCTACACTCTCCAGTTCCACACCCTAACTGCCGAGACTCAGTGGAATAGCGCCGTACAACTAGCATGTTTCCAGCAAGGCCTGAACTCCCGTACCCAAGCCAAGCTGGCATACCACGGGGAAGACTGAACACTGGACCAGTTCATAGAAAATGCCATAAAGCTGGACAACCTAGCTCGAGTACGCCTGAGGTGCCCCTGGCAACCCCCCCAGTTGCTGGCACCCTCCTGGAGTCCCTGGAGTCCATGCAAATCAGCTAAGGGCAGCTGACGTCCACCGACAGGCAACAGTGGCTCCATGGGGGGCTTTGCTTCTACTGCGGGAGTCCGGAGCACTTCTGAGCAACCTACCCAGCGAGACCACCAGAAGGAGTTCCTTGACCACAGCAACAGGTTTTGACCCCCTCTGACCAGCGTCTCAACTCTCGATGCCAATTTCTTCCACTCGCCCCTACCATGAGATTTACCACTTTGTCTTTAAACCGGCTGTCCAGCAGTCCTACAAAATTTTTATTAAATTTTCATCTCTAAGATCGTCAACTCCTCGCTCTCCTCTGGCTGTTTCCCAGCTGCCTTCAAAACTGCTCTCATTTCACCTCTGTTAAAGGAACCTTCCCTGGATCCCAATTTGGTCCAAAACTACAGACCGGTCTCCCTCCTCTGCTTCCTGTCTAAAACTCTAGAGTGGGTGGCCTGTGATCAACTGTCTGATTTCCTCACCCGGAACCATCTCCTCAATGCTTATCAGTCTGGTTTCAAAGTTGATTACTCCACTGAGACGGCCCTTCTGGGGGTGTCTGATGCTCTCCAATCCGTTAAAGCCACCTCCCTGTCCTCAGTCCTCATCCTCCTCGATCTATTTGCAGCATTCGACACCATCAACCACCGGATTTCTACTCTCCTCCCTTAGGCAGCTTGGGATCAAAGGAGCGGCACTAAGATGGTTCGAGTCCTACATATCTGACAAATCCTATCAAGTGGTCTGGCAGAGGTAGGCAAAATTAGTGAGTTGTACAATTTGGTCTATTGATCAAATTGTACAACTCACTAATTTTGCCTACCTCCTCAGCTAAGAGTCTGGGAGTAATGATTGACTCAAGTCTGTCTTTCTCTCAGCACATCGAAGCCATAACCTAGTCCTGCAGATACATCCTGCATAATATTTGTAGAATCTGTCCCTACCTCACAACTGACTCTGCCCAACTACTTGTCCAGGCCATGGTGACTTCCCGTCTGGACTATTGCAACTCCCACCTGTGTGGCCTTCCTGCTACTGCCATCAAACCTCTGCAGCTGATACAGAATGCTGCTGCAAGAGTTGTGTTTGACTTGCCAAAGCATTCCTATGTATCTCCTCTACTCATTTCTCTGCACTGGCTTCCTATAGCTGCCCGGATCAAATTCAAGACCTTGGTTATTGCCTACAAATGCATCAATAGAACTGCTCCCAACTATTTACAAGACTTGATCAACCGATACACCGCAGCCAGACCCCTTTGCTCATCTACTTCTGCTTGCTTGGTAGTTGCCGCGCACGAAAATAAAGCATGGAGGTTCTCCGTTCTGGCTCGGTTGTGGTGGAATGACCTTCCCCTCTCACCCAGAACTGCAGAAATTCTGTCTACATTCAAGCAGGGTCTGAAAACTCACCTTTTCAGGACCCACTTCACCCAAGATCTCTCCAGCTCATGTATAGTGTAAACGTTCATGCGCCATAACTTCATGATCATCCCTAGATAAGCCTTTACACAATGTTTCCTTATGTATCTTATTATAGTAAGAAAAAAAATTGTAGGAGGTTGTCAGGATTCATCTATCCTGCGTTTTATGCACCTACTTGAGCGATGAACATTGGTGCATCAAGTGGAAACTGACAAACTAGGTTTACTTAAGAATCACATGTCTGCAGCCATGTTTCTTAATGTAATGCACAAATTGTATTTTTGCTGAGATGTACGTTGCTTTGGAGAAAAGCGTCTGTGTCACGTCCCACGGCGTTACTGCCCCTCTTGGTCAGAGGCGGTGCCACTCAGTGCCGCTAGGGAACACCCATGTATCAGCTCACAGTCTCATAGGACACGGAGGTATAAAAGGAGCAAGCGGAGCAGAACCGCTTGCGGATTCTTAATCAGCGCTTCCATTGTGCTCGCTTGGCGATTAGTAGTCTCTTGTTCCCTCAGTCTGTTTCCTAGGTGTTCATGTTCCAGTCCCAAGTGCCTGTCTTGTCAGTTCCTGCCTCTTGTTCTCCAGTCCTGGTCCAGTGTTCCAGTCCGGTATTTCGTCACGTCTTGGGGTTCCAGTCACTCACAGAGTAGCATTTCACTGTTCACCGTAGTTCAAACACCGTGTGTGTTTCCTGGTCTCATGTTTCCTGTTTCACTTCTACCGAGTGTCTTACAGTCTGCACAGTGCACTTTTAACATCACCCTGCACGTGAGGTCATCCTACATTTCGTCCATGTTCAGACGTAATAACAATGCGCGTCCTTGTCGGACTCCCGTCCGGACGCTACAATCTGCTAAATGAATAAATGTAAATGTAAATGATTATTTTGATGTGGAGGGTGGACCAGGTTGTTGCACACGTGTTCATAGAGTCCGGAGTGGCCAGCAGCTTTATGGATTCTGCGTTCGCCGAAGCACAAGGAATTCCCACTTGTGCATGTGACATTTCATTATGGGTTAGTGCGCCTGATGGGCAACCGCTGGGCACAGGAATAGTAGAGTCCCATACAGAGTCCCTTATCCTCCGGGTAGGGGCTTCTCATAAGGAACAATTCCCCTTTTCCTGATAAAGTCCCCTTCTCGGCCTTTTAGCTCAGATCGTTTTATACTTTCTTGCCACGAGGTTCTGCTGCAGAGCTTAGAGGGGATAGAGGTGATTCTAGGGTGTGACCAGTAGGTGACTTGTCCGCCACTGGCATGGGGTGATCCTCTATCCTCTGGAAGGCTTTTATATTCTTTGGATAGCTCAGCGATCCTAATGCGTCTCCAGTAGGTGGCATGACCGCCACTGTCACGGGTGAACTGGAGATTTTATTTTCTAGAACCCTTTATTAGTTTTACATTAGTTTATACATGAAACTTTTGCCGAGAAGAACTCCATCTGCAAGAAAGGAACCTCCGATGGGTACCCCACTGAAGAACGCAGATGGACCACTGGCAAAAACAATGGACACCGGCAGAACTTCTTTTTCACCAAATGGAATGCGGACAGTGGATGGAGGGCTGTTGAAAAACATAGCCCGATTTTACTGGAGACCCCAGGAGGAAGACAGAGACTTCCATGACCGCCTTACCTTTATAAAAGAGGTAATTTTGGGTCTCCTCGGTCTTACTGTGGAGGACGTTATTTGTATTCAACTGAACAACCTGCTGAGGTTCTTTGATGTCACTTTAACCACAGAACTTTGTTTTAAAAAGATGATTGAGAATTGCAGAACTTTTGCTGATCATCCTGGATTGTAATTTTATGATGTCGAGAACCGTTGGGTTAATAACCAGCGCATAGTGACTGTGCATGTTTTTAACCCTTTTATTTCGGCAGAGTCGATACGAGAATTTTTACAAAGGTATGTTGAAGTTTTGCCGGGCTATAAAGATATGAGGGACGAACTTGGGTTATGGAATGGGAAAAGACAGTTCCGGATCCGTTTGCTCCCTGATCCACAAGGTTTTGATGGGTTTCGCCACCCACCCGCTACTTTCAATTTGGGTACAAGCAAGGGCTATCTTTTTTATTCTAACCAGCCACCCTTCTGTCGAGTATGCCAAGGGTTTTGGCACAGGGGGGCTGAGTGCACCAATATGTGGTGCAATAACTGTCTGGAGAGAGGACACATGGCTAAAGACTGTAAAGGTCCACGCAGGTGTAATGTCTGCGGGACAGAAGATCATCTTGCCCACACCTGCTCTCATAGGAAACCCTCCTTATGCCGACGCCGTGTGGGGAAGCCGGGTGTCTGGCGGAAAGGAGGAAGGGATGTCTTTCCAACCCAATGTTGCTGAGGAGCAGGTGCATGCAGAGCCAGAAGCAGAGAAGGAACACCTGATGTTTGTGATGCCAAGGATCTCACCCACCAAAGCCCAGGGTACCCCAAAGGACACAAACAGGAAGAGGAGCAAAGGCCCCACTCCAAAGGAGTACAAGAAGAGCAGAAGAGAGGAGGAGTTGAGAATGAAAGAAGGAAAACCAGCAGCAAAGCTGGAGGAGGACCGAGACCGATGTTTGCTGGTGGGGGATGAAAGTCATACGGACTTGCTGGTTGTGGCCACACCCCCCTACAGTATGATGAGCTCCCCTCTTTATGCAGACCAGAATGAGGATATTAATGAGCAGCCATATGTTGCTGTAGATTTTGAGAGTATGATAGAAATGTCAGGAGGGGAATGAATTTGTTTTAAATTTGTTTTTAATGAATTTTAACAGGGTTTCATTGTTCTTATGGTTGGCTAATGTATTCTATTTTGTTCCCTTTTATGGCTGATTTTAAAATTTTAACTTCAAATGTCAGAGTACTGAAGAATGTTTTGAAAAGAGCAGTGATGTTTGACAGGCTTGCATTCTCTGCCTTTCAGTTATGTTTTTTACAGGAAGTCCACCTTCAAGACCAGCGGGATATGGCCATTTTCTCTTCGGGTTGGAGGAAAGGTAGATCGTACTGGAGTGTGGGTGGCGTCCACTTCACAAGTGTTGGCATTCTCTTTGGTGACCGAAGCTTTGAGAATGTAAGCATGTTTACTGTTAAACGGGGTAGAGTACTGGGAGTGGAGGCCACCTGGAGGGGACAGCGCATCCGTGTGATGTGTGTCTATGCTCCGGTAGAGGCCGCATCCTGCATATCTCTTTTAGAAGAGTTGACCCCTTTTGTGTCTGTAATAGACATTTAATAATTGGTGGGGATTTTAATATATATCTGGAGGGTAAAGAGGATGTTAGCATCAAACATTTTAAAAATTTTATGCTCAGATTTGGTCTTTCTGATGGTTTTAGAGTATGCAACCCCAATCATCCAGGCATTACCTGGTCTAATAGTAGAGAAGGACAAAGTCGCCTGGATTACATTTTAGCTTCCGACTCTGTTGTTTTTAAACGAGTTCATCTCTCTCCTTACTGGCTGACGGACCATTTCATGGTGGAGGCTACGGTTTCCATAAAGGCTCCGTTGCACGGTCCTGGGTACTGGAAACTGGATGTAGATGTTTTGAAGGAGAAAGAGTATAGGGAGCTTTTTTATGAACATTTTAAGGTGTGGCAAGAGCTCAAACTTTTCTGTAGCTCTGCTTCGGATTGGTGGGAAGCCACTAAAACAAAGGTGCGAACTATTACTAGGTAGTATTGTGTTGTAGGAAGACCCGATCTTGCAGAGCTATTCGGAAAGTGGAGAAAAAGTTGGGAAAGCTCTATGCCCACCATAATAATGGGAAAGATTTTGATAGTGACAGAGAAGCAGAATTAAAGGCGGAATTAAGGCGACTATATGACCAGCAAGCTAGTGCTCTCCTTGTAAGAGCCCGCATAAGAGAATTGGAGGAAAATGAAAAATGCTCCTCCTTTTTCTTTAATAAAGTGAGGGATTTCCAACACAATATGGGTTTTACTTCTTTGCGAACTAGGCAAGAAAAGCTGGTAAAGGATATGGCCCGTATGACTGAGATTGCTATAGAGTTTTACAAAAGTCTTTTTAAGGTAAGGGAATCTGACCTCATCACAGGGGATTCCTTTTTACAGCATTTGCAGGTGACCCTCCTGGCTGACTCCCGGGCTTGCTTAGAGGCACCCATCACTCTGGGGGAACTGTCTGAGGCGCTCTCCAGAATGAACTGGAGGAAAGTCTCAGGTTTGGACGGACTGCCGATGGAATTTTATTCCATATTCTGGGATGTTTTGGGCCCTGTCTTCCTTGAGGTTGTGGAAGAAGTACTGACCCAAGGTAAGCTAACGGAGAGCATGAGGTCGGGGGTTTTGTCCTTGTTGCATAAGAAAGGTGATAGAGCCGATCTGAGCAACTGGAGGCCCCTGACCATGCTCTGTGTTGACACAAAGTTAATAGCTAAAATCTCTGCCGAACGTCTGAAGAAGGTTATGGCCCTCCTGGTCCACGAAGATCAGACGTGTGGGGTTCCCGGGTGCTCGGCGATCTGTAATTTACATCTTATCAGAGATGCGATCACCTGGGTGGAGGATCGAAGAGTTCCCCTGGTGCTGATCAACTTGAACCAGGAGAAGGCGTTCGATCGGGTGGACCACAATTTTATGTTTAACATTTTGGGAAGACTGGGATTGGGCCCCATTTTCCGACCATTCACTTGCCCAAGCGCTGCACCTGACTCAGATGTTCGGGAGGGCCTCGGGTTCGGCGCTCAACCTCGGGAAGATAAAGGTAAACTATTTCGGATTCTGGGGAGCGCAAAAAGACACCTTCGGTTGTCTCTCGCTTTGTAGCGGTCCCCTCAGAGTGCTGGGTGTGGGTTTTCTTTCAGAAGGAGCGGCCTGGGTCAACTGGGAGGAGCGTCTTGCGATAGCTAGAGGGAAGATGGGGCTGTGGAAGGCAAGGTCCCTGTCCTTCCTGGGTTAGGTATTGATTTTGAAAGTCAACGTCCTAACGACCTTACGGTATTTAGCTCATGTCTACCCCATGCCTCGTAACTTAAGGAAAGGGTTTGTCAAAGACGTGTTTGGCTTGGTATGGGGTGGGAGGCATGAGCTTGTGAGGAGGGAGGTGATGTACCTAGGGAAGGGCAGGCGCGGGAGAGGGGTCCCTGACATCCCTTAAAATTTGACTGCCTTTTTTTCGTGCAACACTGCTTCCGTCCAGCAGCTCCCCTGGAACACCCACAGTAGCATTTTGTTCGCCCCTGGCTGTCTTTCCCATTGCGGCATTTGGTGAGTCACTGTCAGACCACTATAAACAGATGGTGAAATGGAGTAAGATTATTCCGGCAGACACTGACGCAAGTACCCTCTTCAAGCACAAAGTGTTATATAATGCTTTGTTGGAGAGGAGGGGAACGCGAGTGATGTTGGGCCTTGGGGAAGACATTTGTGCCCGAATTCAGCCAAAGGGGTTCGACAATAGACTGCAGGATTTAAACTGGCAGTGCATCCATGAAAGATTACCCATGGTGGAGAAACTTTATAGGTACGGGTTGACCGGACATCCTGACTGTCTGCAACCCCAGTGTTTAGGTGCGGAAACGATTAAACACGTTTTTTGGGATTGCGGTTATGCCGGGACAGTCTGGTCACTGGTCGAGTCCTTGTGCGGGGAGTTAGACAGCGAGATGGCATTGATTTTTGATGATATCATGAAGGGACTGTCCCACAAGGTAAACAAAGCAACCTCTGGTAGGATATGGTTGATTGTGAGTTTGACAAAGAGAATTGTCGAATGCACGCATTAACCTTGTCCAAAAGGGGTAAAAAATGGGAGTCTATGGTGTCCTTTTGAAAATCCGAGCTGAGCTGAACTTCAGGATAAAGCAGGATGTGATTGCCTGGGACTACCATGAGGCAAAGGACAGATGGAAAGGCCTTGTGGAAAAATGTGCCTGAAGCTCTGAGGATGGACGTCTGCTTCATGGAACTGCTTTCTTCTAAAACATATTGTACTTTCTTGTATCCTACCCGCTTGTATATTTCCTTTTATATTTATTTGTTTAATTTGTGTGGATTTTATCTGTATAGTATCTTATTCACAGATTTTAGTGGCCTTGTTTTATTAGGTTATTTTGTGCACATAACTTTTTTTATATTGATGACTAATTCATTATGTGTATGTCTGCTTTGTATTTATTTGTCTGATTTCAGGTTTTAGGGGGTATGGTGAAGTTTTATACTGTAATTTAGAAGTATTTTATGTGTTTTGGAAGATGCATGTATGTGATACGATGACTCAGGTTAAGCTGCTATTGGGGAACAGTCCTTTCATGGGTATGTTGGTGTGGGGAAGACGTGGGTCAGTTATATATTTTGAAGCCAGGAAGGGGGATTGTTATGAGAAACAGACTTATTGACAATGCATTTCATGTAATGACTTTTTAGTAAGCTCTGTTGACCAACTGTAGGAAATGTGGTTTTGGATTTTTTTAGTTGTAGATTTGTTGATAATTGTTAATTGTGTATTGTATTAATAACTTTATTAAATAAAGTTTAATTTTGAAAAAGTCCCATGACAACCCCATTATCCTGGGTTATACCTGGCTGGCTCAGCATGATCCTGTATTTTCCTGGAGTACTGGGGAACTAGTGTCATGGGGATCGCAGACCGCCTTTTCCTGTTTGTCTCCCCCATGTAGGGTCACCTCAATTGAGAGTCCCAAAGCAGCACAGCCCCTCGAGGTACCTGAGGCATATCAGGACCTCATGGAGGTCTTTTGCAAGACCAGGTGTCTGCCCTACCCCGGCACTGGATCTGAGATTGTACTATTGACTTGTTACCAGGAACTTCTCCCCCTCGGGGCAGAGTCTATCCCTTCCCAAACAAAAGGCCATAGAGGACTATGTGACAGAGGCATAAGCCTCCAGAATCATCAGGCTATCGACCTCGCCTGCTTCAGCATGGCTTTTTTATCAGGATAAAGGACGGGGGGTTACATCCATGTATAGATTACCATAGCCTGAATGAGGGCACCGTCAAACACCCCATCCCTTGCCTCTCATTTTGAGAGCTCTAGAACAGGTCCATGGAACCCAGGTGTTTACCAAGATAGATTTCCACAGTGCCTACAACCTGATTCGCATTCGGGACAGCAATGAATAGAAGTCCGCTTTCAGCACCGCCCTTGGGCACTATGAATATCTAGGAATGCCGTTCGGACTTGCGAACGCACCTTCCATATTCCAAGCCTTCATCAGCCACGTGCTGGGGGATTTGGTTAACAAATGTGTCCTTGTGCACTTAGATGATATACTCGTGTTCTCATGGTCGCTGTCGGAACATGTAGGGCACGTACGTCAAGTGTTAAATCAGCTCTTGAAAAACAACCTCTTTGTCAAGGGAGAGAAGTGCCTTTTCTATAAAGAACGAGTTTCTTTTCTGGGGTTTCTCCTCAGCCCTAATGGGATAGCCCTGGACCCTTCCAAAGTCCAGGCAGTGTTGGATTGACCTCGCCCAACCTCCATAAAAGCACTGCAGCGGTTTCTGGGGTTTGCAAATTTTTACTGTCGGTTTATTCGGGGGTTCAGTTCTGTAGCTGCATCTCTCATGTCTTTGCTTAGGGAAAAGGCCATGAGACTTGCCTGGTCCTCCAAGGCTTAGGAGGGGTTTCAGGGCCTCAACATGTTGCTTACAACCGCCCCAGTGCTCCAGCATCCTGACCCCTCGCAACCGTTTGTGGTGGACGTTTACACCTCGATCACAGGGGTGGGAATTGTCCTCTCACAGAGACAGAGAACTCCTGTTAAACTCAATCCTTATGCCTATTTTTCTCGCAAACTGTCGCCTACCAAGCACTACTACAACATCACGAACAAACAGCATCACACCCTGCTGTTCCACCTGGGACAAAGAGTATGGCTGTCCATTCAAGACATTCATCTGAAGCTGCTACGCAAGAAACTCAGCCCTTGCATCATCTGACCCTACAAGATCCTCCAACATATGTCCATTGTTACCTACAAGCAACAACTTCCCCCTTATTTACACATCTGCCTTACCTTCCATGTCTCCTTGCTAGAGCAATTCTCACATAATTACCTTGCACCAGGGTACTACAGCTGGAGGTGGGATTTGAACCTGCAACCTTGAGGTCCAAAGGTAGCAGCTCTAACCACTACACACCATCTATCCTCCATCAATGAAACTCCTGCTGCCTGCTGTCCCCTACACAGGCAAAGCTGCCCACATTCTCCACCAGAGAGAGTGCAAAACCCACAACCCAAGCCTAACTCTGCCCCCACATCCCATGTCATGCCCATCAGGGGCAAACCTAGTACCACAGAGGACCCATCCTGATGCACTGGTTCTGCATCACCTTAGTCAGGAACAGCTTAAAAGCTCAGGCAGATGAACTATTCGTCATGGGATCTACTGAGACCTGCTGCACCTCTGACAATCTTGTTTTAATTACTTCTAGTTGTCATCTAAGTCCCATTGTGAAGTCCACATTCTCATCAGCATGTCCCTGCTCTGTTGTTGTCCTTTTCACAAGATCTCAGTTTTTGCTCTTTGGACACCGTTCACTTTGTCAATATATTCTGCAAGTAAGTTCGTTGCTGAATCATTGCTGGCACCCCAAACACTCCTCCACAGCAGTCCTCAGTCCACCTGCTCTAATATCCCTCCTGATGCTGTCTCGGGGGCCACATCTGGTCATCATTCAATCATCCGGTCATCATTCATCATCATTCAATTTGAGACAGGGGTGGTCCATAGGGAGCTCTCCATCAATGCAACCCCACCCCCCCAGGTGGCTGCCTGGTAACCAGCTCACAATTCTTAGCTCCTCTGACAGCTCTGTTGACTTTGGAATGATGTATTCTCTTTTAAGCACTGTCACCAGTTATGGTGACTTCACAAACCAAAGCAACTTCCCGATCTTTGTGCAAACGTAGGATCTTAAGCTTCTCCATATCTATCCAATCATTTGTACTTATGTTTACTGACAGACTAGAGACAAATTATGATTATTTAAAAAGGTAATGGAGCCGGAAGTGTACCCTTTCCACCCTGGGAAACTGCAGATACTGCAGTGGTTAGAGCTACTGCCTTACACTTAAAGAGTCCCAGTTCAAATTCCCCTCCTACTGTAGGACCCTTGATCAAGGTATTTACCCTAAACTGATAAAGTAAAAAGTATCCTCTGTATACATGGCTTGGGGTTAGGATTATACTTGAGGTCATTATGCCTTGCCTCTTACTCCTCACCATGTCCTGCTCTTTTTACCTGAGTATTTCTAAGTTAATTTTTTACTTCTCACAGTGATTATGAGCCACTCTGCCTCTTTCCACTCTGTCAACAGAGTGCTGATAAGTCACCACACTACCTTACCCACTTATCCTTTCTCTGACCCCTAAAACTTCCTCTTTCCTGCACAATGCCTACCTATACAGTATATGCACACCATACATCCTCATCAATACAGCTGGAGACAACACATACACATACAGCCCTCTTACACAGGCTCACTCGCTCACATATACATATGCACAAAATGAATCAGTAATGTTCACAGTTGCATACAGCATCACATCTACACACATTGTAACATAAACTTTCTGTCTCTCTCTCTCTCTCTCTCTCTCTCTCTCTCTCTCTCTCTCTCTCTCTCTCTCTCTCTCTCTCTGTACCACACACACACACACAGACTCAGGAGCAGTGTGCACAACTGATGTAGACATATTGCAGAGGGTGACTAAGTGGTATAAAGGAACTCTCAAGTGGAGACAGAAGAGCACAGCAAAGGTAATAGATATGGACTCAGGTGCAGCAGCCTTCATTTCTCTGCTGATATGCTTCAGTCTGTACAGAGAATGTGCTTCAGGATCATTACACAGCGCAGAAGTGAAAAGAAAGGAAACTCCGGAACACATCCAGCAGAGAAGGACAGTGAGGCATAGGATGTAAAAAGCAGGTTTGAACCGGTGACCGCAGACACTCAGACCAGGAAGGGACTCACCGGTACATGGATGAAGTGAGAATTACAAGGTTGGCTTCGTGGACAGAGATGCCCTTCAACTTCCTGGGAAACACTTGTGCTCTTGTTATCTTTGTCCTGTTTTTAGTCAAGCTGTGTCGGACCAAGTGACGTCTTGGTGGTGTGGGGTCTTGCTCACTACCCCTCTTCTAAAGCTCTGCTTCTTTCCGGCATACTCTGGGCACTTGTTGTCGGCGCTGGGGATCCGTCACAGCTGGAATCCATCAGTCAGGGCCTGGACAGAAAATTCCCCACAGTTAGTAACCATGGAGAAGGTGTCCTCCAGCTCCAGCATTTCTCAGAGCTCCCAGTGTGGCCTTTACACAGCAGACTGCCCCATTTGTCTGTTGGGATTTGAGGACAGAGGATGCAGGCGCCCCAAGCTGCTCTCCTGTCGTCACGCCTTTTGCTCTTCATGCCTGGGATCCCTGCTGGATGGGGATGCTTGGGGGACGCAACTGTGGCGGAACACTGCTGTCCTTGGTTTGTGCTGTCCCCTCTGCCGCAGATTCACTGCCGTGCCTGGAGGCATCATCTCCCTACTGCCTGACTGTTACCCTGAGACAAGCCGGGATGCCCAAAGGCATGCAGGCGTCAAGGAGGAAGAGTTGAGGAGGCGAGATGAGGAATCCCCCAGGACGACTGTATGTGAGATGTCTGCTTGTGTGAAGCACAGAGGTGAGGAGCAAGGGATGGCAGAAGGGACAGAAAGAGATGCAGTATCACGTGATCACCCCATCGACACTCCTCACTCTGTCCAGGCCACACGGAGGATGTTGGCGCTCCTCTCGGTTCTCCTGCTCATCCTGCTTGCCCTCCTCCCTCTCCACCACTCCCCTACCATACTGGCCCTCGCTGCTATCACAGCCTTGCTGATGACCGTCAACATGACAGTCCTGTGTTACCATCGCCAGGATGGCCAGCATCCTGATATCCATGCTACAGCAGAGCACCACTGTGTTTGACTGCGAAAGACAAGCATTCATGGATCCATTGTCTTCTGTGTTAATATGACATTGCAGTTGTTATGTACACCGTAAAAACCCACACACACACATACAAACAACACAGGACACATACCCTGGGGTAGCAGACAGTGTTGTGGTCAGAGCTACAGACTTTCAATCTGAAGGTCGCCATTGTGAATCTCACTGACTCTTGAGCAATGTACTTACACTGCTATACTCCAGTGAATTTCCCAGCTGTATAAATGGGTAAATAGTTGTAGGCAGCTTAACACTAAATGTGATGGAAAAACAGCACTGTGTGACTTTAAACTGAGCTGTCAGTTAATTATTTGCTATAGATGTTCAGATAATGAAGGTTGTCATTTTGACATCACTGCTGATGATGATGATGCAATAGAATAATGGGCAGGAGTTGCTCAGTATTGTCAGTATCAGTTCCAGATGATTTCTTGTCTCCATTCTGACTCAAAAGGGGGGGACCCTATTCACACCATGATCACCAAAAATGTTTTAATCCTTAAGGAATGAGTGACAATTATTATTTGTGCACCAATTTAATAATTAGATCTTTAAGTGATTTAATTTTAAAAAATAAAGATGTAGATATTTTTTATAAACCTAACATGCAGTGATATTAATAAAAACATAATCATTAAGTAAAATCATAATCATTTGAGATGTACGGTTTCTTATTTCACATCTATACACTTTCATCAGCAATATACAGTATTTTACTCGTGACTCCTTCATTGGTACTGTACTGTTCTCTTATTTTCAAATAATGCACTTAGATGGCGCTCTGTTACTGTGTAAGGCAGATGTGGTACATTTACATTTAGCACTTTTCTCCAAAGCGACGTACATCTCAGAGAAAATACAATGTCTTCATTACATTAGCAGAAAGAGACACTTAGATGCAGAAGCGTGATTCTAGAGTACAGTTAATTTGTTTACTTTCCACCATATGAAACATTACACGAGTAGCTGCATGAAGGTTTATTTAAATAATCAGCAATTCTTAATCACTATTTTTTTAAAAGACAACAATTTGAGATCAGAACTGTTGAATAATGGATAATCTTTCACACAGCTACTCGTATGATGTAAAGTTATAAAACATGAACATTTACACCTTACATTAACTTAAGAGATCATGGGAGAAGTGAGTCTGGAAAGGGTGAGTTTTAAGACCCTTCTTAAATGTAGACATAAGTGATGAGCAGTTCTGAGCGAGAGGGGGGGTCATTCCATCACATCAGAGCCAGAACCAAAAACCTTAATGCTTTTGCTTTTGGATCTTTCGTGCGTGAGACCAAGTGGGTAGAGGTGGAGGAGCGTAGCAGTCTGGTTGGGGGGTAGCTGATGATCAGATCTTATATATATCTGGGAGCAGTTCCATTTATGCTTTTGTAGACAATAACCAGAGTCTTGAATTTGATCTGAGTGGCTATAGGAAGCCGGTGCAGAGAGACGAGGATGGGAGAAACGTGGGAACGCTTCGGCAAGTCAAATACAACTCGTGCAGCAGCGTTCAGTATCAGCTGTAAAGGTTTGATGGTGGTAGCTGGAAGGCCAGATAGGAGAGAGTTCCAGAAGCCCAGGCGGGATATCACCATGGCCTGGACAAGTAGTTGCACAGAGTCTGTTGTTAGATAAGTATGTCTGATGCTCCAGATGGAAATGAGAGGAAGAGCTGGGTATCATCAGCGTAGCAGTGGTAGTTGAATCTATGGGAGGTGATTACAGGGCTGAGGGAAGAGGTGTAGATTGATAAGAGCAGAGGACCCAGTACCAAGCCTTGCGGGACACCAGTTGAGAGAGGCTGAGGAGAAGAGCAGGAGCCCTGTCAGACCACCTTATGGGATGTGTCTGATAGACTCAAACCATTTTAGTGGTGTTCCTTTGATGTCAATTTGACCAAGAGAGGAGAGCAGAATCCGGTGGTTGACAGTGTCAAATGCTGCAGACAGGTCAAGAAGGATGAGGACTGAGGAGAGGGAGGCTGCTCTAGCCGACTGGAGAGCATCAGACACTGCCAAGAGTGCTGTCTGAGTGGAGTGACCAACCCCGAATCCAGACTGATATACATCGAGGAGATGATTCTGGGTGAGGAATGCAGATAGTTAATCACAGTTCACCCGTACTAGAATGTTTTGACAGAAAAGGGAGGAGGGAGACAGGCCTGTAGTTTTGGACTGGTAATAGTCAAGTCACAGAGACTATCTGGTGGAGCCTTTTCTTGTCTGTCACTGAGCTCCCTGCTCCTTGAAACAAAGACTAACATGCATTTTATGAAACTGAAGCGATCAGTTAAGTTACAGATAGTATCTAGTGATGGAATCACACCCATTTCTCACTTTTTTAAGATGGCTCTGCACCAAGTGGCTGTCAGGTTCAGCAGCTCTATACTTTTGAGTTTGTTGGAAATCGATACTGAATGAACGCTGGTTCCATCATGGACAAGAAAAAACATTATTTTTTAATCAAAATAATTTTCAAATTAAATTAAAATAATTAGAATAAAAAATATAACATATTTTTATGCAGGACAATGATAAAACCAGTGTCACACACCAGACGCAAGCACCTGGCCATAATCAACAGGCAGGGTATGAAGAGTGCCACTCCACCACTCTCTGGTTGGGAAGTCTCTTCAAGACAACTGTCCCCCTTGTGTTCTCAACAACCCACTTTGCCTTACCTGACCTTCTCCTTTCATCTCTCTTCCTTGTTGCCCTGCCCAACTCCTTGTCCCTAAGTCCTGTTTCCCACGGTTTTCACCTTCACCTTGCCTCTTCAACCACAACCTCAGATTGTCCTTCGATATGACGGTCGCACCTTGCTTTTGGATCCACGCCTGCCCCCGATCACAAGACTTGCTTCACCCCTTCATTTTTCTAATAAAGATCCCACGTTTCGGTTGTGTCACAACCGGTAGATTTTATCATTATATCTTGTTTTAACAAAACACATTTTAGGTTGCTCTTTAATGTTTTAACATTTAAAGTTGTTCATTTATTATCAGTAACCACCTATGCAATGATGGGTCACAGTAATCTAGATTATTATTTACATTTGCATTTATTCATTTAGCAGACGCTTTTCTCCAAAGCAGCATGCATCTCAGAAAAAATACAATTTGTGCATTACATTAAGAGAAAGAGACATGGCTGCAGACATGTGACTCTTAAGCAAACCTAGTTTACTACTTTCCACTTGATGCACCGATGTTCATCGCTCGAGTAGGTGCATAAAATGCAGGATAGATGAATCTTGATAACCTCCTACCAATTTTTTTTTAATAAGACACACAATCACATACAGTGCCATTGTATGTGATTGTTTGTGTGTCTTATTATAAAAAAATTGCCATTTATGACATTGAATAACTAAAGAAACAGCTACAGAACTTTCTCATTTGGGGAAACCCTCCACTAGCAACAAAGGAAAAGTTTTTTTAAACTCTCTTTTATAATATTTTCATCTTCTTTATACCTTACTGTGTTTTTAATTAGGCCGTTGGTTTAACCTTTTCCTGGACAGCTTGTTTTGCACTGTGCTGTTCTCATTTTGAAGTGCTTCACAGGTAAGTGTTCACACACACACACACACACATTGCAACTAAAAGACTCCTTTTCTGCAGCAGGACTTCAGACACTCTCTTTTGCTCATTTTACACCGAGTTCACAATTTTATACTATTACAGCAGCGATCTGAGGTGAGCGTGTGAACGAAACAGCAGTACTGCAAACATACTCAGGAGAGTAAACATACATAAGCAATGAAAGACTCAACTCTTTTAATGTCCACAATTTTAACTTGTAATGGTTAATGTTTAACATTTTTATCCAGCTGTCCTTAAACTGCCTGAAAGCTGTGGAGCAACTGTGCAACTTGGGAAGGGACTTGTTTTTTTCTCAGAGCTACTGGTTGACAAAACTCAATGCGGACAGCTGGTTTACTCCTAATAATTTTTTATTGCCTGCACTTTTTTATTATTGTTCGCCTTCTTGAGTTGTTTTGTGTAAGTGTGAACCGTTTCACAAGCCTTTTAAAAAAACTGCCACTAGCTGAAATAACAGAGCAAAGGTGACTGGTGTGTAATGCTCAGTCCACATCCCCATATTCACTTGTGGTCATGAGTTTTGGCTCTTGACCAAAACATCAAGAGTGTGGACAAGGCGAAGGGACACACTGGACAGATAATATCTGGCCTGGCAATGCTCCGTCATCCACAACAGGGGATAGACACTCTTGCTATGAAAGGCAAGTACGGCCTCATGCTTCCACCTGGATGCTCGTTCCAGTCAGCCGACTGAAAAATGGACAAAATGGATAGACCAACTACAGTCTCAGCAGGTGGCATAGTGGTTAAAGTCCTCTTACAATCTGAAGATTCTGTTTGAACAGTCCTGCAGGGTTAGTATCTTCAAGGGTAAAAAGTACCCTAGGTACATAGGTAAAACATTGTAAAGTTACTTATCAGACAGCAAACCATCTTGGACAGAGGAGATAGCTATATTATTTTTTATTTTTCAGAATTCCTCGAACACACTTGAACAAGAGTTAGTTGGTACTACTACTGAGGGGAGGTCATGAGGCCTGTTTTCACCTCAGAGCGGATTTTCTAATTTATATTTGCTTCTTTCCGTTAAAACAGTAGTATTTCCTTTCAATTTACAAATCATTTTTGTGAGACAAAATAGCCTTCTGAGCATCCCTACTTTATCATGTAGCGGTGTGCATCCTCCTCCGGGCAGCGCTGTGTATGTGCTTGGTATGCGCTTGGTGTCAATGGGCGGAGCCCTAATTGTGACGTAGAGGACGGTCGGCCAATAATCACAGCCTCTTAGTGCACGTCATGTGACGACTGTAAACAGGAAGAGGCGGAGCTATGTCCGCGATTGACAGTTTCCATTGTGTACAGTGAAGTTTCTCTCGGACTTTGGGACCCGCAGAACTTACGTGTTACTGAACATCTCGGCAGAGCCGCGATCCGGCACACATGGACAGGACGGGGGGCGTAGGCACGGGTCCGAGTGCAGCCTCAGGTGCGATGCTAAATCAATGTGGGCTCGGTATTTATATGAATCATGTATTTGCACAAGTAGGAGGCCGTCAGAGAGGAGGACTGGACTGAGCCGCAGCGCGTTCCGCTGTTCGAGGGATTTGCGCTCCAAGCGCGTGTCGCCGGTCGTCTTCAACTCACGTGTCGCATGTTTTCACTTATCGCTTCCGCTTCTGGTCACATGTGGCGAAGACATTGAAGAGCCGCCAAAGCGGAAGGTTAATTGACATAATTGACATAATTTTGCATAAACGCAAAACAACACCATCATCATGTTAATGTGAAGGTGTTGTGTATGGCCTCTTAATTTTATCGTCTTCTCTCAAGATTATTGTCATGTCAAAAGGATACATTGAAATTACCCATCAATTGCATGAGGACCAGTGGGGTTATGAATGTCAGGATGAACTGCATACTGAATTATAATTTAATTACTATAACAATCATCAGCTCCCCTGCTTTCGTTCCTAGTGCTTCTTCCATAGTGGTTGTGTTTCGACATTTTTTTCCCCACCAATATGTCAGTAGGTTGTGTGTAACTCAAGTTACGGTTACCCTCTGACACACACAAAGATGATAACTAATGATGATTGTGATGATGACTCTGCTGCTGTTCCCCTTTCCACCAGAAGGGGGCGAGAGCACACTGAATGGGGAGGGCCCCTCAGAACCCGGATCGGCCGTCGGCAGGCAACTCAGCGAACCGGGTCGCTTTGCGTTCGCTGCGCTCTGTTCTGTGTCCTTGGGGCAGCTCTTTCAAGGAGCTGAGCACAGGTGAGAAGGGGGTAGGGCTCTGCTGCTTAAATATGCTAATTTCACTGGAGATTTATGCACAATGTGGGTTACATCACCAGGTGCTTCCGGGAGCAGTACCTGCAGGGCTTGGTGCAGTGGCTCGGACTGGATGAGTCAGTCCTGCCTGTCATGGGTGCCTTCCTGGCGGGCCTCGGCAGTGAGGGCAGTGACACCTTCCACTCCGTACTGCAGGGCGAGCAGCTCCTGAGGCCCGTGGCCACGCCCATTGTGCAGGTGACCAAGGCGACGACGGCACGTGCATTTCTGCATGCCTCGTGCCGTGAATTATCACGTGTGAGTTTGAATATGGAAGTGAGTTGTAATTTTAGCGGTACTGATTGCGTTGCATCTTTTCCAGGATCTGGTGTCCTTCTCCCTCAAAGACGGTATGTGTTGCTTTGCTTGTATGTAACCACGGTAACCAGAAAGAAGTAGCAGAATATTTCTGTTTTAGCATGCATCTTGTTCTCCTGCTCATCTGTCCATGGCCTTCACTCTCCCCAACTCCCATCAGGCCAGTATGATGCCCGAGCCCGGTTCCTGGTCCGACACGTTGCCTGCCTGTTCCGCGTGCCCCCTCAGTATCTGGAGGAGTATGAGGAGACTCTGGGAGAGCGCCTGAGGGGACAGGAAACGGAGGAAACTGAGTGAGTGAGGAGAAGTGCAGCACAGAGGGGAGGAGAGGAGAGGAGAGGAGTGGTAGTGGGCCAGCAAGTGGTGCATTAGGTTAGAGCTGCCAGCTGGCAATTGAAGGACTTGATTCAGATCCCACCTCTTGCTGTAGTATCCATGATCAAGGTACTTACCCTGAAAAATTACCCCGCTGTATTAATGGGCAAATCAGTGTATGTAGCTTAGCGCTGTAGGTCACTTTGAAGAAAAGTGTCAGGTAAACAAATAAATGTAAATAAATAGATGTAATTGTTGTAATAGATGTGAGTGAATTTCAGGTGGTCAGGATGCTTTGATCACATAAAGGACAATGAAATATACTGTGTGTGTATGGACTGTGAATGTGTGTGTGTTGCTGTGTGCAGTAAGGTTACGTACTGAATGCCCTGATTGTTCTTTGTGTTCTGCCGCGTTCCACGAGGACAGTCCATTAACGGTAAGTGTGTTTGGTTTTCTCCCCTTGTTCTTTTTTCGTATCAGCGTTTTATCAGCAGTTTTCCTGGGCTTATTATTGGCATGGAGTGTCTTCGTAAGACCGTGTTGTGTGCGACACACTTGTGTTGACTGATGACACACTAGACTGTGCCGACCCTTTGGTTCGTGAAGGAGCCTGATGTTCACGGTGTGTTTTTTTAACCCGAACCATTTCATGCTGTCAGGGAGGAGTTGTCCCGGCAACGCAGGAAGGAGAGAGGAAGGAAGCTGCGCCGCTACTTGCTCATCGGTCTGGCAACCATAGGAGGGGGCACCGTGATTGGTCAGTACACTTGAATTTAAACATGTTCATGATGTGCAAGACAAATGTACACCACTGTAAAAACACTGGCTCCTCACCTTACAAGCACAATTGGGATCGAAGTCTGTGTGCAGCTATATTACAATCACTGCAAGTTTAATAATGCACATTTACCTTGATATAGTGAAAGGCTTGGTTCTGTAAAGCTCTAATACATTTAAAAATCACTGAGACTTTATTCATTCCCACATCATCTGCCGCTCATTCCGTGCAGGGTCTGTGTTCCAGAGTTTATCCTGGAAACATGGGGAGTTATGTGATATATTGTGGATGAGATCCCCTTCCATCGGAGGACTCTTTATTTGGCATTATCTTAACGCAACATGTACAACATCTGTCAGCATCTGACCTCTTTCAGTTTGCTTTGTTATCTATGTAATTAATAAAAGTGTAATAGTAGAGACATTCCTTGATTTATATGTTAAATTCTGTAAAAGTCTCTGACATAGCTATAAGAAATAGCAAATATGCTTTAATTATTTTAATTTTAAGATATGCATTAACTTTGACCTACGTTGAAATGAAAAGTAATACACATGCCGATTGTTAACCGACTCATCTCATAAACATGTGTAATGTTCCTCAACTTGTTACTGTCCGCTGACACTCAGGACCATCACACATAAGCCGTGAACACCTTCCTGCTCAGTTTGGGCTCAGTTTGGGCACTCTTTATTGCTCACTAGTGGCGGGGTGCGAAAATGCAAGGGGCATTTGCTCTCAACTTATTTTTAAGTGTAGACAAGCAAAAAAAATAATAATAATAAATGGATAAACAGGATTGTATCTTTAAAATATATAAATAACAGAAACATTTTATTTTTGAAAAATTCTAATTTATCCATACAATGAGGACCCAATGTATTACTTTTTAAATGATAGTCTGTTTTTGTCCAGACACACAGCAGTTGAAACTTCTGCAGCATGAATGTAGACATAAATCTTTGCCATTTTTCTGTCGAAAGACTTCCAATTGTACCAGAATGGTGAGTCTTAGCAGGTCACGGTTGTGTTTTGCGCTTGTTTGCCTTGTTTTATTGAGGAAATACAGTTATTGTGCATTGGACGTGGTGTCAGGAGGCAAAGTATTTTGGTGAACGAGCTGATGCCTCCACGGCGACATTGTAGACATTCACACAGGCTGCCACGAAGCACTAGGGCGCACCACCATTTCCTCAGTCATGCAGCAGTTCAGTGTTAGCGAGGAAAATAAATTGATTGTAATTATTAATTAGTCTTGTCTAATTTCTGCAAGGGTCGTTTGAAATTGCTGCAAAAGCTTTCATTAACATATTGGTCACTCGTTCTCTTTCACTGTCCTGGTGTTTACAGCAGCCAGGTGTCTGTGTACGGTGCTGCACAAACGTGGTTTTCACTCTTTTTGCACCTTTTTTACATTAAATTTGATCACATCTTTTTGTCAGTTCCGGTAGTGTGTCAGTGGAGCCCGAGAGCCTCGCAGCACTCTGTGTTGGATGTGTGATGTCTCACGTGTGTAGACCTAAGTTCTCGTCTGGCCGTGTGTTCCCACACTCTCGCCCCCTTCAGGTGTCACAGGTGGACTGGCCGCCCCTCTGGTTGCCGCGGGAGCCGGGGCGGTGCTGGGAGCAGGCGGGGCGGCGGCGCTGGGGTCGGCAGCAGGCATCGCCATTATGGCCTCCCTGTTCGGGGCCGCAGGGGCTGGCTTGGCGGGTCAGTGATCCAGTCACGTTCAGGAGCAGCTGGCAACTTCACATGTGTCAATATGAAATCGTGTGTTTCCACTTCCTCCGTACCGGGCCCTTTGTGACACATGCTACTGCTCATCTGTCTGTGCCTAACCTTGCAGTAAACATTCAGTGTGTGTAATGATGGGCTGCTCCTCAGGCTACAAGATGAACAAGCGAGTGGGAGCCATCGAGCAGTTTGAATTCCTGCCTCTGAGTTCTGGGAAGCACCTCCATGTCACTGTGGCTGTGACAGGCTGGCTGTGCAGCGGCAAATACAGTGAGCAGACATGCCTCGCCCACGCGCGCACACACACGCACGCACACACACAGGGAATGAGCTGACAGCCCTCACACTTCTATCCGTGCATTAAAAACAGTACACATATCTATATTCACAGATGACGAGAACCATTTTTATTTTACAAATAGATATGTTTGGATCGTGCAGAAGTGATAAAATTTGAATTTATAATTAAAACAAGTTATTTTCTGTTCAATTATATATGATGACACGGATGTGAACGTGATATACAACATTATACATATGAACAGAATGAAAATTTATGCTTTAATGACTGAAAATGGGTCTGAAAACTAAGCATGTTTTCAAGACCTAGCTTGCTTCAGGGTACCAATAGATATAAAGAGTTTACTGCGCGGAAAGACAGTTTCATAGACAGTGTCACCTGCAAAATTCAAAAACACGGGGCGGTGATGCCCTATTCATAGCAGCAATAATGTATATTAGACAGCAGATCTTCAGCTTTTGAGTAAAACTTTCTTTATTGTTAAGCGGGTTTTTAATGAATTTTTTTCCTAGATTTCGGTTTATTTTTCAGTTTCAGTAACAAAATGTGTTTTTGACACCCCTAAGCAATTGCCTGGGCTCACCTAATTATAAACCCTACTCTGAAGACACGTTGTTACGGACGAGAACTAGCCGACCCAGAGGTATAACGAGTGACATTAAATGGATCTCCAGTTCAGTGACCTGGCTTGACCTCTAGTGTCAGAGCTGCCTTCCCATCAGCAGTTTGGGCTTAATTTGCATATTTGAATAATAGTAGTTCATTGTTATGCAGCGCATAGCTAAAGTACTAATCATTGCAGGGAGGAGGGAGGAGGAGCAGCCCAACGATGGGTCACCATGTGGTGGTAGAACACAGTCCTACAGCACTCCTCTGCTCTCCTGCTTTAATACGGAGAAAACCTTGCAGAGTGACATTGTTATAGGGAGACTGATATGCAAAGTATCAAGGGTCACATGTCCACCCACAGGCACCCACCCGAAGCAATCCGCCCTTCTCCCTCTGCTACCCCCTGCAGGTTCATTCCAGGCCCCCTGGAGTAGCCTTGGCCCTTGTGGGGAGCAGTACTGTCTTGTGTGGGAGTCCCGTTTCCTGCGGGCCCTGGGCTCTGCTGTGGACTCCCTCCTGGATGGGCTGGTCAGCATGGTGGCCCAGGAGGCCCTCAAGTACACGGTGCTGTCAGGTAGGGGGTGCCCTCACCTTGCTGACACACCCAGCTGTGTAGAAGAACTCACAGACCGACACCCAAGCGTACAGTTACACACACGTATGGAAGTAGGCCGGTGGTCAGCTTACCATTTCTGTGTGAATGCTTTTGTACTTTTTAAATTGACGTTTATATTGACACTTAACGTGATACAGGAATCCCTCGATTTACTGGCTCTCTTCATCAGAAATATCAGTATAACGACTCTTGGCTGTTGATTCCCAGTTTCTGATTTATGGAACCAAAAATCAGTATAACGAAACTGATCTGAAGCTAATTTCCGTCTACTGGATGTAAGGAAAACACGATTAAAAACATCCTGCTTAGAAATATACCAATCACTTGGATCATTAAATGTCTTATAATGATGACGTGATTCACATGTCTCCATCCAGACCTCTCTGTCTCCTGGTGTGTTTAGAGTGTGAGAGTGTTGACAGTATGGGAAGTATAGTGAGTTCCACTAGAGTGTCAGGCAAATAAATAAATGTAAAAGTATTTTTTCTTTCCAGACTCTTGATCATCTTCTTACATTTTTGTCACATGCAGTTAGAAAGACTGGTGCTTCTCAATAAAGTATATTTGACACACAAACTGCAAGGGCGGATAAGTTAATATAAGCGCCACATGTAAAGGAAGCTGAATGTTGAAGCAGCTGAAGCCTGACGGAATCGGTGTCAAAAGCAGCTCCACACGGTTTTAGTCGACTAGGTGCAACTTGTGTGCAAACGGCGTATCCTGCGAGACCCCGATAGACACACTGCATGGCGGCTCGACGTATCTGTGTGTAGCTACGCCGTCCTGAAAAAGGCATTTGTCAGAAAATATAGAAAGAATGAGAAACAAATTACAAAATGTGCAGTCAGTGTTATTTATAAATTGCATTTGTGAATGATTTCATGGCTATGCACAAAAAAGTTAACTTGAATTGACACTGATGATCTCATTGTATTTGTCTAAATTTGTCTCCATTATGTATGCATGTATCATAAGTGAGATATCATCACTATGTATCACCAGTGTAGCGCAGAATGTAAGTTTGTTATGTAAAAAGAACAATGGCAGACTGTTACAACACGACATTACGCAGTAAGAGCCAGGGCAGCACAGGGCAACGGCAAATCTCCATAGAAATTTCATTTAGGAAGTTACGCACAGAAATCTAATTTAAACTTTTTTTAAGTTTAATTACAGTTGTGCATTTTACAAACCTACGGGGTTTATTTTTCTGTCTTCCATTAAAACTGTTTGCATGTGACGATGCTCGATCCTGAGCTAATTGTAATCCCTCTTCCATTTCATGCTGCGTTAATAAATGCCAGATAGAAAATGTGGAGGGAACAGCTGTGTGGAAGGTATTTTGAGGAAGACAGCCAATTATCGCATGGAATTAACTTGTATATGCATGAATGCATTATTTGAATATCTTCCTCTGTCCTTTAGTGGTTCCGGTTAGGATCATTTACATTTTTCCTGTTTCGGAACTAGGCAAATTATCGTGCCCACTAGGTAGAGTAACTGTTTATGAGGATTACAAGACAATTCTTGCAGTTTAGTGTTGGTCACATATTCCATTTTTCCCCACAATAGCTACTGTACTGTTACCCAGTTTCAGGGTAGATGTTTGTACCATGAATATTTTACATTTACATGTCTTTATTTAGCTGATGCTTTTCTCCAATGGGACTTAGAGTGTTAAGCTACTTAATCATTGACCTATTTATACAGCTGGGAAATTTGTACTATATCAGTTCAGGGTACGGACTTTGATAAGTGGTACTACAGGAGTGAGCTGCATTCAAACTCATTTTCTTTGATTGCAAGGCAACAGCTCTGACCATCACGCCCCCTGCTGTCCTGCATTTTCCCTGTGATCTTTCCATGTCCTTGATTGGCTCATGCTCCTCTGAGCGTGCTCTGTGATTGGCAGGCATCGTGACAGCACTCACATGGCCTGCCTCCCTACTGGCAGTGGCCAGTGTCATCGACAATCCCTGGGGGGTGTGTCTGAGCCGCTCAGCCGAGGTGGGTAAACACCTGGCCCAAGTGCTGAGAAGTCGGCAGCAGGTGAGTACCTTGGCGCGAGTGGATTTGTGGCCACGAGAGGCTCCGTTTCATTTCTCTCTCCTCATGCTTCTCGTCTTTGTGTAGGGGAAGCGTCCTGTCAGCCTGATTGGCTTCAGCCTTGGAGCAAGAGTCATATATTTCTGCCTGCAGGAGCTTGCCAATGAAAAAGGTGTGGGAACACACACACACACACACACACACACACACACACACACACACACATATCTATACTCTAACAGAGCTCGCTGA
The DNA here is from genome assembly GCF_900964775.1 of Scleropages formosus. Lineage (NCBI taxonomy): Eukaryota > Metazoa > Chordata > Actinopteri > Osteoglossiformes > Osteoglossidae > Scleropages > Scleropages formosus. Next base: position 2,455,574 of record NC_041830.1, on the reverse strand, counting down.
TGAATACATTGCTCTACACATGATGAGAAGATACGCACAAACAGTATAGTTTAAAGCTGGAATGGACGTGCAGTCCATCAGCACATGACTAGCCAGTCCAATGCATCACAATATAGTTTTATTAATACATTTTCCAGAAATAAAAAAAATACTATTGGAGAAAAGTTGTTGGTTACTGGAAAAATAAAACCCAAACTGTTTAAAAAAAAATATACGCACACATTGTCTGAACCGCTTGTCCCATATGGGGTCGCGGGGAGCCGGAGCCTAACCCAGCAACACAGGGCACAAGGCTAGAGGGAACACACCCAGGACAGGATGCCAGTCCATCACAAGGCACCCTAAGCAGGACTTGAACCCCAGACCCACCATGGAGCAGGACCCAACCTAACCCGCTGCACCACCGCGCCCCCTAACTCCAGATACGCAACACAAAAATATTTTATTTTTATTAAAATTTGTGAAAACATTTTATTTATGTTTAACAGTGTCACTGTCTGAATGACTTTAAAAAATCCGGTATGTGATACGTTGGTTAACTGCGTAACCAGACAATACAGACCCCTCCATTAGTCTGCTTATGTGATGAGTTGTAATGCAAAAATCATAATATTTACAGTTTTGTGTAGTAGATTCTAACAGGAATACACACTTCTGTTGCATTTTTCTGAATGTTGTAAGACTTATATGATCTGGTTGATGCTGTGCAACTTCTAAACACTTTTGCCAGATTAAGCCACATCTGAGATTTGTGAGAAGTGTCTGAGACCTTTTGAACCACAAACTTTCCAGTAAAAAAGTGCTGAATGCGGATTATAAACGACTGAATGTTGTGAAATGTCTCATGTGTGGTTTCCCTCAGGCTGTGAAGGTATAGTGGAAGATGTTGTCCTCCTCGGAGCACCGGTGGACGGCTCAAGCAAGCAGTGGGAGAAACTCTCCCAGGTGGTCGCTGGAAGGATAGTCAATGGATACTGCAGGTGTGAAAACGAGCAGGTTGTGAGAGTTGGGCAAGGGATGTCCATCATGATGTGTCGCAAAGCTCCACGCAGCATTATTTCTCTTTCCCAGGGGGGACTGGCTTCTCGGCTTCCTCTACCGCAGTTCTTCGGCCCAGCTATCTGTCGCAGGGCTCCACCCAATCAGTCTGAACGATCGCCGCATGATTAATGTGGACCTGTCATCTGTGGTAAGTGGCTGACTCAAAATATCTCCAAATACACCATGTCCAGAACCCAGCTGACTCTTCTCATCTAAGTGTCAGTTCTGGCCTTGAGTCATCCCCAGCTTCACACATGACCTCAGATAATTTAACGAGCTAAATATTTTTCTATGTTTTTATTTTTTTAAATATTAGGCAACACAATGTGGGATGGTCCTCCCACCCTGCCCTTCTGGTCCTGTTTTATTTTGAGAGTTTGCCTGTTCTTCCCTTGAGAGTTGAGTATTTCAGTAGCACCAGTAGTACACCAGCACTTCCGCAGAGTGTAACACACTGTTTCCCTAGAGTACACCGCCCTGTCCTTGCACTTCATACATGGATGGCTGTTTTGTCATGTTTTTTCAGTATGGGATGTGTCAGTGTTTCAGTAGTGACATTCTAGTAAAGAGTGCTCCAAATTACAGTCAAGAGCTCTTTAGTGGTTTATCACAAATTGTACTTCAGTGTTGCCGGGTAGGCTCCGGTTCCCCGTGACCCTGTATGGGACAAGCGGTTCTGAAAATGTGTGTGTGTGTGTGTGTGTGTGTGTTTCACTTTCACTCGTAATCAAAAACTCTTCTCTTTAGGACTCAATTCCCCCCTGATCTGTGTGCTCATAAATGTGTACTATGTTATCTGTTCAATAATTTAAAGAAGAAACCTATGTGCAGTCACCCGGGTTATGTATACTGGTTTATATGGTGGTATGAGACAGATTGACTGTACTCAGAAATCAAGTCCAGATCAGGCATCCGGGTCTTTTGGTGTAACGCACTCTTGTTGTACTCTGATATGTACGTCACTTTGGAGAAAAGCGTCTGCTAAATGAATAAATGTCGGTGTCAATCTTTCCTTTTTCATCCATAAAATCAAGTAAGATCTACTGGGGAATATTCTGTATTTATTGTATAAGGACATCTGGATTGAAAAAAAGATCTAACATTAAAAGTGCAGTCTTTAAAAGTAGGTACGACTCTCAGTGCTTCTGTGAGTTTGCAGTACTGTTTAGTTCACAAAGATTGCCTTCATCTCAAATGGCTGCTTTAATACGGTGCCCAAAATTCTGTTTAAAATGAGTAAAATGGAGCATTTAAAAGCTAGATAAAACAGTGTGCTCCATATCTGGTGGAGAAAGGGAGCCTTTTAATAACAATATGTTTTTAATTAAAAAAGAGGAAAACGGAGCACTCACCCGTGAAGCACTTTGTCCAAATGAGAACTACACAATTTAAAACATAACCTGTCCAGCAATAGGTTAAAACAATGACTTTCTTGCAAACATAATAAGATATAAATAACATCATAAGCTGTTGAAAGAGACTTTAAAAAGATACCGCTTTACTCTGTTGTTAGTATGGGGTTTTCCCCAACAGAAAAGCTCCAAAGTTGCTTCTTCACTTGGTGTTTGAGCCAAGTTTGGACAAGTGTTCATTGTTAAGGAATGAAAACAGAAGACTCAGACAAGCTAGAAATAATTTTTGCAACAAATATTAAAATACGTTAGTGCTGTTATGAATAAAAATCCCTTTTGTTTTTGTATTTTAATTCATTTTATGTGACATACTTTTTCTTCCGGGAACCAGTTCTCTTTTTCAATAATAAGAAATGATGGAAATCGAGTCCCCTCACGACGAGGGTTTGCATAACATGACTTCCCAGAAGAAATTAACCCTTTTATGTGAGGATGGGGTATACCATTGTCTTGATGTAAGCTATAACATTTTATTTTCCCCCTTTCAGGTGAAAGGTCATCTTGATTACATGCGTCAAATGGAGACGATCCTTGTGGCAGTAGGAGCGCCGACCCGGGCGGGAGCAGCAGGCCTGACCGGGCAGCCGCAGCTACAAGTCATTGAACAAAAGAACGCTGACCAGAACAAATCAGACAAAGAGGACAGAGCTGCCAGCAAAAGTGGTGTGGAGTGCGGAGGTACAGCGGAGGAACAAGTGCCCTTTGTTGGAGAAGAGGGCTCTGGTTATTCCATGGACAGCAGCGGATTTGACTACCCTGGGAAGGATGGGATGAAGGACAGAGAGAAGGGTACAGAGGATGGAGAAAAGAGGCAGTGCACTGATGGGTGGGATATCCCTGACATCTCCAATCTGTTAGATTCTTTGAATGATGTGGACACTGCTACACAGCGATGCCCTTTAGGCAGTGTGACTGACGGCCTTGAACAGAAACCTGTGTACAGGAATGGTCCTGAGGCACTGGAGGCTTCTTTAGGACAAGACGGAGTAGAGAGTAAAGACTAACTCTGAGCACACTGTGTGGAACTGAGAGTCGGAGCATGGCCACGCTGACTGCGGACCAGCTTAAGACCAGCAGAACACTTGTGATTCCTCTGGAAGGCAACAGAAAGAGAATCTGCTGAATGCAGAGAGGAACTCGGCATCCGAGCTGTCCTTCCCCAAAAGCAGTATGAAAGAGACGGTTGTGGACTCAGGTGACAATGCTGCGTAGACACGCAGAAGCATCATGATATTGTCTTCACTTGAAGGTCTGACAGATCCAGATCACTTGAAGTTCTAATTGGTATTTCTCAGATTTAACGCCTTAAAATAACTGCAACTGTAAAATAAAAATGTGCTAATACTGACTGTGGCTCATAAAGATGAGGACAAGCGAGATGTCTTTAGTGCGTCTATTGGAGAGACTCACTTCCAGGTGCTACAGAGCCTTGAGGCTGCTCCCTTCTACACAGGAACAGTTCGCTGAGTGGACGATCACACTGCTTTCGGCCGTCACGTCTGAAAGCATGCGGCACTCTCTGTTTCAGTAAGCGCACAGATGGGTCAGTTATGGAATGTTCACTACTCAATATTAGCAGACACTGATGCCGGAGCGGTTTGTGTTAACCATGTCCCCCCCCCACCCCCACCCCCGCCCTAGTCTGAGAGAGTGGTGCGGTCCCGAGCGCTGTGATGTTTGTTCTTTCACCACCGCCCCCTCGTTGGCTCCTCTAGAATGGGAGAAGGTGACAAATGCTGGGATATTTTCCTTTCATTTCCAACATCTCGCCCCTTGCCGCAGATCTGTCCCTCCGCCTGTCCTCTTGTCGCTTCTCCTGTCTCGCCTTCTCTGCCGGCCAGGTTTTGTGTGAAGCACAAATATGTGCACGTATTTGTACACACTCGCACACTGTGTAAGCTCCATTTCCGTTTTCTTCGCCCGGCTCGTCCCACACTCCCACACGCCCTTTTTCAGTCCAGGGTGTCCACCTGGTTTGGCAGGAGCAGTGGCAGCCGGCTCTCAGCATGCTCGGCGTCCACCAGGTTGACGGCATCCGTGGCGGTCACTGGAGGCTGGGGTGGGTCGGAGCTCAGGGATGGGGGCCCTGTTGGTAAGTGCGGCTCCCCGGAGTTGCGCAAGGACAGGGAAAGGGGGGGCGAAGGGCGTCGTGGCGAGCGGGACGTGCAGCAGGGCAGCAGGCGAGCCAAGGCACGCTTGAAGTCCCGCATGAACAGTGGGTAAATGATGGGATTCATGGTGCTGTTGCAGTAGCCCAGCCAGGTCAGGGCGTCGAAGAGTGCGGGGGGCACACACTCGCACACAGCCTGGGGGGGCAAGAAAATAGGCCAAGTGAGAGCTGGAAGCAGAGGTACACTGGGCTGGACACAGCCAAACACACGGGGGTTTTGGACAAGGAGACACAAAGAGGGTAAGGACGGAAATGTGGCCCCTTCCCCGTAAGAGTGTGTGAAATGCAGAGCGGGGAGGGGCGAGTGTTGTTCTCACAGCAAAGCAGCAAAGGAGGGCCCCCCGTCTCCACAGGGGGCCTGTGAGACAGGGGAGAGGGACGCAGATGGAGCGAAATGACTGCATCTCACAGTGAAGGGGGTAATTACAGTCTTTGACTTTGGACAGCTCTTATCTCAGCGGCTGCTCCAGCCGCGCCGGACGCAGGGTCACTGATGGACAAGAGCTGCGCAAGGACTCTGGGAGAACTGTTTCTGAGCATTTTCTTATTTCTCTTAATGTTCTTCAAACAGCCCCAGAAGGGGAGGCAGCAACGAGGAGACGTGATGCACGTCAATTGATAAAACGGTGTCCAGTTTTTGCCATGGAGCTTGAGGACGGAAATGTAACGTTTGGATTTGGGACAGAGTGACTCACGGCCAGTGCGAAGATTCATTAACATTTGTTCAATTAACATTGAGATGCCATTTTATTTTATTTATTGGTAGGAAGTGAAAGGGCCCTCTGACATGCTGGGACACACACACACACGATTGCACACTGCGTTTGTGAAGACAACACACAGATGCACACACCTGTGCCATGTTCGTGATGAAGAAGGGGAGCCAGGTGCTGAAGAAGAGCCCAAGCAGGACCCCTAGCGTGAGACTAGCCTTCAGCGCTCGGCGCCCCTGTCGGTGGGCCATCCTTCGCTCCTGGCTCACAGAGAATTGGTGGCCGGAAGGGGGTTGGGAAGGGAGAGGAGGCAGAGTGAACACAAGGCTGGTTGGCGTTCGCACCCTAGCCCATTCGCAGCACACGAGGACTCCTGTCCGTGCTACTCGCCCCTACAAAACGCCTCGCTCACGCTCTCCCGCCGCCTTTTTTTCCGCACATCTTAGGCTCACTCAGCCGCACCTGCCTTCTTGGAGCTGCTCCCCGCCACTTCTATCCTGCTGCTTGCTGTGAAAAGGTGCCCCTGTGCTCCCTCTCCTCCATTCTGCGTCTGTTTCCCTTTATGCCACGAAGGACGGTGGTCGAGCAAGGAGAGCGGGAGGGACAAGGACACCTCATTGGGGCCATGCATTAGTGCATAATACCATCCGTCTGCGTAAGGGACAATTAAAAGAAGGCTTTTGTGGGCTCGAGCAATGGCACACAGTTACATTGACAGCTGCTCTGAATGCTGTCCACTGCTTCAAAAAGGGTGATTTTCTACGATCTCTGTGTTGCTCCGTGTGTCTGTGTCCATGCCTGTGACCCCAGAAAGCGAGCGATAAATAAAGCTGGGTCTCCTCTTCACGCCAAAGGATCTTAATGTTTACATTTACATTTATTCATTTAGCAGACACCTTTCTCCAAAGTGACTTACACTGCTAGATACACTACTTACAGTGGGTCACTCATCCATACATCAGTGGAACACACTCTCTCTGTCACTCACACACTATGGCTAAACCTGAGCAGCATGTCTTTGGAGTGTGGGAGGAAACCAGAGCACCCAAAGGAAACCCACACAGACACGAGGAGAACGTGCAAACTCCACACAGACTGAGCAGGGATCGAATGCATGTCCTCTCACACGACCCAGGCACTGTGCCACTCAACAAGCTCTATGTAGTGTTATCAGCCCAGCACCTAATACAGTTTTGAAGAGTGAAACTAATTGTGTTGTGCCTTTTTTGTCTCGTATAAAAAGCAAGAAATTGTCTACAAACGGACAAGCATCCAAATGGCACAGCGGGGGACTATGTGAGCCTGTGAGGTGCGAACGCACAACAGGGACGGCTCCTGTCCATGTGCTGCCGCCTCAGACGCAGTGGAACGACTGTACGCACACGACTCATAAAGGGCAGAATTGCCCGCGGGGGCATTGGCATAAAGCCGACGTGCTCGAAAAGAACACTAAAGAAACCGTTCCTTAATCTCCTGTCCTTGTTCTCTTGTGCTAGGAAGAGAGCTGCAGTCAACGTGCATGCCACTGCGCTCACGTGTTGTACGTATGTATGGAGGAAAAACACTTTGCCCTCACCTTGCTTGCTCATTGTCATTATGACTGATGAGCATTAGAGCTTTGCTCTGAGTACGTATAAGACCCTTCTACTTGAGCAGTACCAAATTATGGCATTCTTCTAAATCACTGCCATCCCGTCAAAATAAATTCATGAAAATTCTGCCGAACTACTTGTCTAGGCCATGGTGACTTCCTGTCTGGATACTGCAACTCTCTCCTGTGTGGTCTTCCTGCCATCAAAGCTCTACAGTTGATACAGAATGCTGCTGCAGAAGTTGTGTTTGACTTGCCGAAGCGTTCCCATGTATTTCCTCTACTCATTTCTCTGCATTGGCTTCCTATAGCTGCCCGGATTAAATTCAAGACCCTGGTTATGGCCTACAAATACATCAATAGAACTGCTCCCAGTTATCTACAAGACTTGATCATTCGCTACACCCCAACCAGACCAGTTCATTCATCTACTTCTGCTTGCTTGGTGGTCCCACACGCAAAAGGTAAAACACAAAGCTTCTCGGTTCTGGCTCCGTTGTAGTGGAACGACTTCCCCCTCTCATTCAAAACTGCTGAATCTCTGTTCACGTTTGAAAAGGATCTTAAAACTCACCTCTTCCAGACTCACTTTGCCCATCATCTCTTAAGTTCACATAAGGTATAAATGTTCACGTAAATGTTCAAGATCACGCCTGGATAAACCTTTACGCAGCTACTCCTGTAATGGAATGTAAATGTTTATACGTATCGCCAAAAAAAAATATTATTAGTAGGAAGGTAATCAGGAATCATCGATATTCTGATAAAGTTTAATGCAGTTACTCGTTTGATGAACATTGGTTCATATGGTGGAAAGAAACAAACTAACCGCACTTAAGAATCACACATCTGCATCTAAGTGTCTCTTTCTGCCAATGTAATGAACACATTGTATTTTGTATGAGATGTACGTCGCTTTTGAGTAAAGTTTCTGACAAACGAATACATGTACATAGAAAATTTTTTTTTAAAAGTTACTCAGCTGTAAAAATGGGTGGAAAGATATAAGTAGTTTAGTGTACAAATCTCATATTGTAAGCTGCTTCGAACAAGGACGTCTGCCCGAAGGAATAACATAAATGATCATAAAAGTGGATAAGTCTTTGGCCTTTGTGCAGTTTATGAATATGGATAATGGCTGATGGATTTAATAAGACATGCAAGTGAATTCTCAGTCAGGTTTAATTAATTCTGTGAACACTGGTTACTCGACTCTTCACTAGCTGCCTGCTGTTACAACTCAAAACCTGCAATTAAGCACGATGGCAAAGAGCTGTTTGTGAACTTTACGTCTTCATCCCTAAAGTATCCTAATGCATCCCTCATAAAATCCACATAAATGTCAAACCAGCTATCTTATTAAAACTGGAAATGAAACCGCACTTAAAAAACTTGTATTTGCACAATTTTTAAAATATAGTAGTTCAGCAAACACTTACCTAAGATTTTACATTTCTGTACTTTATGAAGATTTATGTGTGATGCACTGTACGTAGATTTAATTTTCACAGGTGAGATTACGCAACAGACAGAGTGAGAGCAGCACCCACCTACACGGTGCCCATTATCTCAATTCAATTCAATTCAATTCAATGTATTTTTATAGAGCACTCTTTTCACACAGTGACACAGAGCACTGAACAAAGGAATAAGACAAATAAATAAGACAGTTGGCTATATACTAGAATAATACATTATCCATGGCATTATTAGAGCTATAAGTATGACTACTGGCCACGGAGGAATGGAACAGAAAATTCCCAACTGAAAGTCAAGGGAGAAATAAAATCTCTGGGGGTCCAAGTGCCCCACCCCACCCCAGCGATCCTGGGCATTCTAGGTTATTTGCCAGCCACGGCCTTGTCTCACCTGTGCCAGACGTGCGCCAGGTACGTCCTGCTGGCTGTAGAAGTCACCCTCCACGTGGGCGTGTCCAGGTGAGGGCGGCCGTGACGGCTCCCCCGGCGAGGCGTGCAGGTGGTGGGAGTGTGTTAGGGCAGCAACCTGGCGGGCCTGGCGCCGAGCAGCCAGCAGGATGCGGCAGTAGGTGAAGCAGATGGCTACGGAGGGCAGGAAGAAGGTGAGGCAAGAAGCCACCAGGGCGAAGGGCAGGCTGACGCGCAGGCGGCACTGTGAGTGGGCGGAGCCGAGGCGTGGGGTGGAGCCCAGTTCAAGGAGGAGGCTCCTGTTGAGGCTGGAGGCATCGTGCCCATGGCCGAGGCTGTGCCAGCCCATCTCAATTGGCAGGAAGGAAGTGAGCGCTGCCAGACCCCAGGCTCCACCCACTAGCAGCAGGGCGCGTGGCAGCGTCATGCGCTGTTTGTAGCGCAGTGGCGAGATGATGAGTAGGTAGCGGTCCAGGCTGATGAGGCACAGGTTGAGGATGGAGGCGCTGCAGCACATGACATCAAAGCAGAGCCACACCGGGCAGAAGTGGGGCCACAGCATCCAAACACCACAGAGCGCATTCAGTGCCGCCGGCGGCATGACCACCAATGCTACCATGAGGTCCGACAGGAAGAGCGACACAAGGAAGCAGTTGGAGGTGCGGCGGAGCGCCCGATGGGCCAGCACCAGACCAATGAGCAGCGCGTTGCCGCATGCAGTCACCAGCATGATGATGACAAGCACAGCCGCCAGCAGCCACACTCCACTGCCCCCTAAGGCCCAGGTGCCCTGCGGAGCCCCCCACGTGTAGCTGCTATTGTAGGTCCCGCCTCCCAGATGCCCCACGTTGCCCATTAGAGTTGCTCGAGGTAAGTTGCGGTGACCCATGGCTGGCGAAGCGCCCGAGTTCGCCTTGCGCAGCAGTCGACAGCGAAAAGGGCGAGCGCTCCGGCCAATGTGGCAGAGGTTCTCCAGAGCGTCCCCCAGCGGGGACGAGGTGCTCGTCCCCAACTCCTCCTGAGCGCAGTGGTCGGCCGGTCCTCCGCTGGCACGCCGCAGTTCCCGGGCAGGTGCTGACAGTCCTGCTGCTCCGAGGCTCAGCGAGCGACAGAGCGTCCGTCTCCCAGCTGCGTGTGTGTCGCAATAGCACTCGGCGTGGGAGCGCAGAAAGGACTCGCCACACGCCTGTGTCCATGTGCGTTTCCCTTCTGTGTGTATGCGCACGTGTTAACTGGAAAAAATGGAGAAATAATGATAGCGAGAGTTTCGGCGAGGAGACAGAGAGAGAGGAGGAGAGCTCCGAAGGACAAAATATTTCCAGATTGTCCTCGCCGTACACAGGTTAACACGCGTGTGCGAGGCGGTGCACAAGTGGGCCGCGCGGCTGGCGCTCAAGTGTTTGTGTGAGTGACGACGGCGCCACCGAAAGCCCGAGCCGCCTCCTGCTCGCTCACTCGCTCTCCCTAATCCATTCGGCAGGCACTCCAGTGCAGGGAACTGGCGTGTTCGTGTCGGCGCATTCAGGCGCCGCGCTTGGCTTCACGGGAGCCGGGGGTCATGTGGAGTGGGTGACTCAGAGGTCTGGTCTTGGCCTCTTTTTGATGGCATATTCTCCACAGCAGCTCCACAAGCCGGTAAATGTCCTTTGAACGTTAACAAAATACAGTAATACAGCTACATACTAAAAATAACAACTATCATGCAATTGCCAATGCAATTTTTTTGTTAAACCCTGTGTTTAAATAACTGCTGCTTTTGTCCAATATGGTTTTTCAAACATTTGTTCCAGACTATTGAGTGATAAACAAATTCCCTCACAAGTAAACAGGTAAAAAGCCAAAGGTAAACAAGGCCAGTTTGTTGTGACAGCCTTACAAAAAGGTGAGGTTATGGCTTTCCACAGCCCAGACACACTGCAGATACTCTGATTTTTCACAGAGCACCACGGTGGCACAACGAGTAGCACTGGGGGGTCCGAGAGAATGTGAGAACGATCCCCACTCAGTCTGTGTGGAGTCTGCATGGGTTTCCTCCGGGTGCTCTGGTTTCCTCCCACAGTCCAAAGACATGCTGTTCAGAGTCACCCATAGTGTGTGAGTGATGAGCTTATAACACTACACAGAGTTCATTGGAAGTCATTAGAGAAAAGTGTCTGCTACATGAAGTAATGTAAACATCACTGTGTGTATTGTTGTATTTTGTGTCTCTGTGTTTGTAGAGGGGGGGCGCAGTGGTGCAGCGGACTTGGCCAGGTCCCGCTCCCTGGCAGATCTGGGGTTCGAGTCCTGCTTGGCGTCCTGTCCTGGGTGTGTCCCTTCCCCATCCAGCCTTACGCCCTGTGTTGTCGGGTTAGGCTCCGGCTCACTGCAACCCCCCTTGAGACAAGCGGCTTCAGTCAATGTGTGTGTATGTGTGTGTGTTTGTAGAGGCATCAGTGTTTACTGTGGGTCTTCAAGTGACGCAGGTAAAACATACTATTGGCATCCAGATCCTATTCTTAATATACACATGTAACACCATGTGTATCTTACAGTACTATATTGTGGAGGTGCTGAGGAAATCATTGTAAATGTTGTTGTGGAGTCTGTATATAGTTCTGTGTGTTCATGAGTGTGTCTTTTGCAATTAGGGTTTCGGATGTTTATGCATGTATCATCTCCAGGGGGCTTCTGGGATGCCCAGGAGCATTTGGCAACCGTGAATAGCAGGAGTAGGACAAAGAGTTGCCTTCCAGGGCAAAAAAAGTGGACAATTATTTCTGTACTGGTTTGTCTGTGTAGAGAGGAGGTGAGGTATCATGTAGGTAGTGTTTTGTTATGTGGTTTATGTTAGCTATAGGGTTTTTGATCACTTATGGTGCATTTTCTTAAATTGCACCTTTTTATAATTCGATGTACTTATTGCACTTTTAAGTAGTCAGTTGTAAATGACTATGTGTGTGGTGTGTTTCTATTTATATATTGTTATTTATTCACTTTAATTTTTAGTGTAGTATAGGTTAGTTTGCTGTGTGGGTGCTTGTTAATTTAATTTTTAATTTTGTATTTGTACAATTCACCTTTTCCATTAAAATGTTAATAGGGGAGATGTGTTGTGAAAAGGGAAACATCCAAGAACGGTAGGTAAAGTGTTTGGTAACACCCTGGGAACAGGCCAGGAGACCGCCCCTCTTGAGCAGTGAAGATACTGGGTAAATTCCTTTTCCTTTTAATTATTTATGGTTTTAAGACTTGGGGCATGTTTTTAGTGTTTTAAAGGCTCTGTAATGCAGCCTTTATATTAGTTGGTCTTCTTGATTTTTATTTTATGTTAGATTTTATTACTAGCATGACAGTTTTTTTAGGATTCATTAATTTATTGAATAAAGATTTTCGTCATTGGAAATGATGAATGGAGAAATTTTTACTTGTTGAGTTGGACAGCGTGTGGAACCAGACACCTTCAGTGGGCTGATAATCCATTCTGATCCGTGAGAAGAAAAAAAAAGTATCGTAGGCAAGGAGGGCTGATACTGTGAAATAGTGTTTTTAAATGCATGAGTTGTGGAGTTTTTGGCTGTAGGATGATGACTGAGATGAATTTAAGCAAAGTTGTCATGATTGGCATCTGACATTTTAGCTGGTCTTTAATGGTTTTGTCGCGAGGGGCCGCGACACCACGCACCACCCTGCCCACTCCTGCCGCCTGATGCACATCGCACTCGACCCCCATGTTGGACCTTGTGGTTGGTGGGCCCACATGGCCCTCCCACGTTGCTTTTTCGGGCTGAGCCCGGCCAGGTTAGATGGGCTGCCCGGCCACCAGGCGCTCGCCTAGGAACACTACCCCCAGGCCTGGCTCCAGGGATTGGTCCCGGTGACCCTATTCCGGGCAGGGTAAATGTTTTCTTCTTTACTTTTCCATGGAGGTTTTTGGATCGTGTTAATCTGGATCTTCACTCCAGACCTGCTCGCCTTGGGAGACCCTACCAGGAGCATACTGCTCCTGATGACATAGCTCTGGAGATCCCTAGACCACATAAGCCCTTCTGCCCCGCCAAGGCCCCGATCTAGGAACGGAGAAGCTGAGCCATAAGGCAAAGCTCTCCATTTACCGGTTGATCTACGTCCCTACCCTCACCTATGGTCATGAACTCTGGGTAATGACCGAAAGAATAAGATTGCGGATACAAGTGGCTGAAATGAGTTTTCTCTGCAGGGTGTTGGGACTCACTCTCCATGATAGGGTGAGGAGTTCAGACATCCAGGAGGAACTCAGAGTAGAGCCACTACTACTCCCCATTGAGAGGGGCCAGCTAAGATGGTTTGGGCATCTGATAAGGATGTACCGTGGATGGATGGATGGATTGATTTAATGTTTTTGTTGAATTTTCATTGAACTTGGTGCATATGATCTTGTAGTTTGAACATGTTGTTGTGTGTTAGTATTGTGGTTATTTCAGTTGCAAATGTTAAATTTGTATATTCTTTCTATTTTTAATTGGAGTTAATAAAGGATTGTAAAAACTTCATGTGGACAAGAAGTTTCAGATCCTTGTCCTGAGAACAGTAGGGGGAAGGGGTGTTACAGTGGTGTCAACAGTAGGATAGGGCCTTTCATCTATTACACTCATGGTTTTTGGCTTTTATAATGTGGCTGCCCCCTTTGAGCAGCTCACGGAGTGGGTCCTGGTAGATGTGCCACTGAGACAGTGCCTTGTCTTCTTGAACAAGTTACTGATCCATGCCCCCCCACCTTTGAATGGGCCTTTGAGAACCTGTAACAGGTAGGTCAGGTTCTTGGATCACTCAGTGGATGCAAACAGGATTTCCACAGACATCAACAACATGGAGCTGGTATGGTGCTGGCCAACACTACGGGGATTGCTGGCGCTGCAGAGCTTCTTCAGGTTGGTGTGCTACTACCACCAGCTCATATTCTGCTTTGCAGACATTGCATCTGCTGCATGGTCCTGTCAGGATTGGGCACTTTGGCATGGTGAAAACCCTGCACCGGCTGTACCAGAGGTTCCATTGGGCAGGCTGCCATCCGGACACAGAGCTCTTTCTGCACTGCTGTGACATCTGAACTGGGCCTGAGGGCACCAACAACCGGTCCCATATCCCCATGAATCTTTTCCAGTCTGGTGCCCTGAGGGGTTGCATGGGTGCGGACACTGAGTCCCTTCCCCTGCACTGACCAGTGTAATTGGTATGTGCTCATGGTGGCAGACTACTTCACTAAGTGGCCCGAGGTGTATGCAGTGCCAGACCAGAGAGCAGCCACCGCAGCAGGGTACTTGGCTCGGGAGATGTTTAGCCATTTCATCACCTGTCCCTGGTCCTGTAAGCATGCTGCTCTATCATCCAGATGTCCTAAGGGACAAAAACAGTGTAACATATTAAAATTTTATGCAGTTTCACTTTTTCAGTTTGTTCCTGGAAATTTTTTAAAAATCACTTTTTTTAATCATCACCTTCACAAAGCTTTTCCTCATACTTATTTTAGCAAATATGGACCTTTACAGAAAAAGCTTCCTCAGCAATATTTTGAATAGAGGTAAGAACAATTATTTGTTTTTTCATTTAATTACATTTTATGATTCTTTTTTTCTTTTATTTTAAAATATAAATAACTGGAGAAATTAAAGATTTGTTCAACTTCCAAATGAGGTCTGAGACTAAAATCTGGGGGCCTGGCCCGATCCAGCAGATCATACCAGTGACAATCCAGACCTATTAACAGTTGATATGAATGATCTTGGACTGGTTATGTAAAAAAGCTCCAGCTCTGTGCTCATATTCCATAGATATTCTCAGACACATCCCTATAAATAATTGTACTGGTTTTATAATGGGGGGGGTGCGGTGGTGCAGTGGGTTGGACCGGGTCCTACTCTCTGGTGGGTCTGGGGTTCGAGTCCCGCTTGGGGTACCTTGCGACTGACTGGCATCCCGTCCTGGGTGTGTCCCCTCCCCCTCCAGCCTTACGCCCTGTGTTGCCGGGTAGGCTCCGGTTCCCCATGACCCTGTATGGGACAAGCGGTTTCGAAAATGTGTGTGTGTGTGTGTGGTTTTACAATGTTCCATTTTATTCAGACTTTTTTATACTTATTCCGTAACTTTAATTTTCTTCTGTTATTTAATGTCTTAATGAGCATCCATTATCATCAGACTCTTTGCATGTGCAATTGTACTTATAAGTAGCAGTGTGCAGGGCTTGGTGAGTGGGATAGAGGAAGGACACTGCAGAAGAAGTCCAAGGGTGTCCTTCCTAGTCTCAGGGGAAAGGAGCAGCAACAACGCCCCCTTTTGTACAGCCTATGTGCTGCAGGCCTGACAACTGCAGAGGAGGATATGCTCCACCAGCATGTCCACATGAGGGCTCTCCCCATTGTGGGGGCATGGCAGGGTAACTGGGGTAACCGTAGCTACGCACAGCAGTATGATATAGCGATATACACACTTTAGGCCTTTGGACCCAGAGATCACAGGTTCGAATTTCACCTCTGACTGTAGTATCCTTGATCGCTTCTCGGCCTTTTGGCTAAGATCTAGTTTTTTTTTTTTTGCCAGGGGTATAAGAGAGCTTTTCTACAGCATAGCCCTTTTAAGGGCTTTCTACATCATTCTCAACCTGTTCCTGGCTCAGGGTTGCGCCGAGGGACGAAGCCATCACAGAAGTCAGCAGGGAGGTCGGCGATGGGAACGAAGATGATAATGACAGCTACAGCCAGGAAGAAGACGACGACGGCCTCGGCAGAGAAGAAAACGGTGAGGATGAAGACGACCGCGGGGGAGCAGGTGAGGCAGTCTCCTCCTGGGAAGCAGCATCATGCTGCTCTTCCTGAGGAGTCGCTCACCAGAAGCAGAAGGCTCGTTAAGGACGTCGGAGCCCCTCGTCGAGGGAGCCGCAACCGCAGTGCCAGCTGGAGGAGGACTGGTGGTGAAGGTGGTGGCAGCGGCAAACCTGAACATCATGGCGGAGCCGACGAGGGAGGAGACGACAATTGTAAGGGTGAAAACGACAATGGCCTCACCTGCAGAACAGGCGGCCAGGCCCGAGAAGAGCCCTGCTGCCCCGGGTCGGTCTCCAGAGGAAGAGAAGCAGTCTGCATTGTTAGTGGTCCCTAGGATGAAGCACACTACTTGCTTCAGATGGCGAAATTTGGAGGCAGCAGAGGACTTCCTGGACCGTGCAGGGTTCATCAGGGAAGTCATCTTTAGAAAGCTGGGTCTGGCCGCCGCACATGTTGTTTGCATCCAAAGAAATGGACCCCAGCGGTTTGTCGACGTCACTGTCCTCGCAGATGAAACCTACCAGAAAATGGTGGAAATTTGTAAGAAGGAGAAGGACGGGGGGTTGAAGCAATACAAGATTGAGCACCTTTGATGGACAGATAGAAGGATAATTACTGTACACGTTTTCAACTCCTTTGTTCCCGCCAAGGCCGTCCGGGCTATCCTTCAGTGCCACGTCGACCTCCTACCGGGCCACAGGGATATCAGAGGTGAGTTTGGCATATGGAACGGATGCAGGCAGTTTCAGGCTCTCCTGCGTCCTGACCCTGTGGCCCCTGACGGGCTCTATCATTCTCCGGCATATTTCACTATACAAAATAGTAAGGCTTACCTCTTTTACCCCCAGCAGCCTCTGCCAGGGTCAGGGGCATACAGCAGAAGCTTGCAAAAACATGAAATGTAAAAACTGCTTGGAGACCGGACATTTCGCCAGAGATTGCGAAGGCCCCCACCGCTGCAAAATTTGTAGTAGCGAAGACCACCTGGCCTGTCTCTGTCCGCAGTACAGACCCTTATATGCAGATGCCCTGTCTGGAAGCAGGGTATCTATGGAGCAGAGTCTTCAGGCACTAACATTGATGGATAACAAAACTGAAGTGATGGAGACAGGGGTGGAAATGGCAGCGGGGGCTGGAGAAGCCAGAGATGTCCGGGTTGCAAGCCCTGCCCCTACCCTGGAGGAGATTCAAAAGTGGAAAAAAGATTCAACTCCAAAGAAAAGTCTGGAAGGGAGGCTGCGGCATCAGAGGGGGCCTTTTGCCGGCCGGGCCCCCTTCAGAAGAAGGCCGAGAGCATTCCTCCTCCCCGGAGGAGATGGATGCCGTGCGGGCCCTGCGTGGCTCCCTGTCAACATCGCCGAGTCGGCGGTCATCCTATGAGGGAGGACGGGCAACGCCCAACTCCTAGGCATACCTGCCAGACGGACTCCAGAGGGACAGTGGTGGCTGGTGTCCTCTGAGGAGGAGGAGGTTTTAATGGATTGAAAAAGGGCCGGTTTTTAATTTCATTTTAGTGTTATTTTATTTGGTTTTTTTAACAATGTACCCCAATGGCTGATTTTAAAATTTTCTCTCAATGTCAGGGGGTTAAAAAAACAAAGTAAAAAGAACTGATTTGTTTAACCAGTTTGAGTCCTATGCCTTCAACCTGTGTTTTTTGCAGGAAGTTCACCTCCAGGACCAGCGGGACATGACTCTCTTCTCCCAAGAATGGAAGGGTGAGTCCTACTGGAGCGTAGGTGGTGTCCACTCTACAGGCATGGGAGTACTTTTTGGGGACCGCGCCTCTGAGAATGTAAGGCCTTTCATTGTTCATGCCAGCCGAGTGTTGGGGGTGGACGTCATGTGGAGAAGTTTGCACTTATGTGTTCTGTGCGTCTATGCTCAAGTGGAGGTCAACTCCCGCGTCGCTCTGTTGGACAAGTTGGTCCCTTATTGTGTGACTGATAGACATCTAATTATAGGAGGAGACTTCAACGTTTTTCTTGAGGGTAAGGGCGATGCCCGTATCAGTTTAACTTTATTAGCAGTTTTAACCTAACTGACTGTTTTCAGAAATGCAACCCCACCAATCCAGGTATTACCTGGCGCAACAGCCGC
This sequence comes from Scleropages formosus, assembly GCF_900964775.1. Taxonomy (NCBI): domain Eukaryota; kingdom Metazoa; phylum Chordata; class Actinopteri; order Osteoglossiformes; family Osteoglossidae; genus Scleropages; species Scleropages formosus. Next base: position 2,437,882 of record NC_041830.1, on the reverse strand, counting down.
GTTGCCTGTAGTCATTTAGATTACATTTTAGCATAGCCCTCTGTTACTTTTAAGAAGGTTCTCTTAACTGCCCAGTGGCCCATGGACCGTATGATGGTCGAAGCCACGATTTCCATCTTGGCCCTAACCCATGGCCGGGGCTACTGGAAGATGAATATTGAAGTTCTCAAGAAAAGGAGTTTAAAGACCTTTTCTATGAGAATTTTTTGTTGTGACAGGAGTCCATAGATTTTTACCCCTCGGCAGCTGATTGGTGGGAGGGGATCAAAGCGAAGGTCAAGACCCTTACCATCAACTATTGTGTCTGACGTGCCGCTTTGCGGTGCCAGGATATCAGCTTGCTCGAGGATGAACTCCAGAGGATTTATTCTTGCCACAATAACGGAGGGACTTTTGACAATGATAGGGTCATGGAGATAAAGGTTATTTTGAGGCAGCAGCATGAGCAGCAGGCCAAAGCCTTTCTGTTTGGTGCCAGACTTAAGGCGGAAGAGGAGAATGAGAAGTGTACCTCCTACTTTAATAAGGTGAAGGACTTGAAATGTAAGAGGTTTTGATTCTCTGCGGAATCAGCAGGGTGAGTCCTTCACCGACACCACCCAGATGTTGGAGGTTGCATCCTGTTCTTATAGAAATCTTTTCAAAGTCAGGGAAATGGACCTGGTAACAGAAAGGAGGTTTTTAGATAATCTGACATCACGTGTTCCCGAGGACGCCATTGGCGGCTTAGAGAGCCCCATCACTTTGTTTGAGCTGTTGGAGGCGTTTGGCAAGATGAATCGGTGCAAGGTTCCCGGCCTCGACGATTTACCAGTGGAATTTTATTCCACGTTCTGGGACGTCTTGGGGCTGGTTTTTCTGCGCGTAGTCGAGGAGGTGCTGGGCAGGGGCTTGCTCACCAAGAGTATGAGGACAGGGGTGCTCCCTTTGTTGTACAAGAAAGGCGATAAAGCCGATCTTGCCAACTGGAGATCCCTCATGATGCTTTGCGTTGATGCAAAGATCATAGTGAAAGTCCTGACTGAGCGCCTGAGGAAGGTAATGGCTGACCTGGTCCACCCGGACCAGACTTGTGGAGTACCCGGGCGTTCTGTGTTCTGAAATTTGCACCTGGTCTGGAATGCGATCCCCTGGGCGGAGGACCGAAAGGTCCCCCTCATGCTGGTCGGTTTGGACCAGGAAAAGGCATTTGACCGAGTGGATCACCGCTTCCTATTTAACACTTTGAGCAGATTGGATAGCCCTCATTTCCTGCGGTGGGTGCGTGTGCTCTACACCGAGGTAGGTAGCTGAGTCACCATCAACAGCTCCCTCAGGGGGTGGGTGCCCCCGCCGAGTGGAGTGAGGCAGGGTTACCCGCTCTCCCCGCTCCTTTATGTTCTTTATATTGAGCTGCTGGCAGTGACCATACGCGCCCACCCGGGGATTGAAGGTCTGCTTCTGCGGGGGGGTGGTGGTGGTGAGGCGGTGAAGCTGACGACACTACGTTGTTCCTGAGCTCGGACCAGTCGCTCGGTCGGGCACTCAGGCTCAGCGCTGAACCTTGACAAGTCTCTTGTCAAGTTCTTCGGCAGCTGGAAACAGAGAAGATTGCATCGTTGGTTTTTCCTGATGTGAGGGTCCTCTTAAGGTGTTGGGGGTCAACTTTCTTGCGGAAGGTGCTACCAGGGTTAATTGGGAAGAATGTTTGACTAAAGCCAGACAGAAAATGGGTTTGTGGAGGACAAGGTCCCTCTCCTTATTCGGGAAAACATTGGCGCTGAAGGTGGACATCCTCCTCACTTTGCTCTACCTTGTGCAGGTGTACCCTTGCCCCCCCACGATGCGGAGAGTCCTCACGAAGGACGTTTTCGATCTTGTCGGGGGGGGGGGGCAGGTATGAGTACGTGAGGAGGGAGATCATGTATCTTCCAAAGGAGGGATGTGCCTGACATTCCTCTTAAACTGGATTGTCTCTTCCTCTCCCAGTTATGTAACGGACTGGCAGCTCTGACTAAGCATCCCCACCAGTACTTTGTGCGTCTTTGGTTGGCCCTTCCGATGCACCAGTTGATGAAGTCCCGGTCCAACACCGGGCCAGTCTCCTTCCTCCGTTTTCTGTCAAAAACTCTGAAATCGGCATCCTATGATCAACTATCTAAATTTCTCACCTAGAACCATCTCCTCCACAGATATTAGTCTGGATTCAAAGCTGGACATTCCACTAAGACAGTGCTCCTGGCAGTGTCCGATGCTCTCCAGTTGGTTAGAGCGGCCTCCCTCTCCTCAGTCCTCATCGTCTTCAACCTGTCTGCAGCATTTGACATGGTCAACCACCGGATTCTACTCTTCTCTCGTGGTCAGCTTTGCATCAAAGGAACAGCACTAAAATGGGTACAGAAGTTTAGAGTAACCCTCAGCAATAAGTTCCAAGCCCTCTGAGAGCTGGTAGAAGAAGAAAAATAAAACTGACAGCATGTGGCAGAAGATTAAAGAGGCAGTCACATCATCATGTAAAGAAGTACTGGAGCCAAGGAAACATCAGGACAAAGAGTGGATTTCTGTAGACACGTTAGAGAAGATTCAAATGAGGAAAGAAAAGAAAGCAGCAGTTGGCAACAGCAGAACCCACACTCAGAAGGCTAAGACACAGGCAGTCATGGTGAAGTTCTTGGCATCTGCCCGCCCTTATCACACTGATCATGCAGATGTCAACAGGCTAACCAAGAAAAGCATTAGATCTGACAAGAGAAACTACATAGACAGGTTGGCAGCAGAAGCTGAGGAGGCAGCCCAATATGAAGGATCTCTACAACACCACCAAGAAACTCTTAGGGAAGTTTGGCAAGCCGGAGACATCAGTTAAAGACAAAGAAGGCAGACCTATTGTAGGAGAGGCAGGGCAGAAAGCTAGATGGGTGGAGTATTTTGAAGACCTACTAAACAGATCGGGACCCCAGAACCCACCTGACATCCCCCCGCCGGAAAACAACTTGCCCAAAAGAAGAGATCCGTAATGCCAAAGAACTCAGGAATGGCAAGGCAGCAGGAGCTGACAACATTCCTGCAGAGGCACTCAAGGCTGACTTAGAAACTACTGTGAGAATGCTTTCACCCCTTTTCAAGAAGATTTTGGAAGAAGTGCCAGAGTGGCAGGAGGGTTACCTTATCAAGCTTCAAAAAAAGACAACTCTAGCCCCTGCTCGAACTACAGAGGGATCACTTTACTGTCTATCCCAGGCAAGTCATTCAACCAAATCCTCCTGAACAGAATGAGGGAGGCAGTAGATGTGTAGCTTCAAAACCAGCAGGATGGCTTCCACAAGGACAGATCATGCACAGACAAAATCGCAACACTGCTTATCATAATGGAGCAGTTGTTGCAGTGGAACTCTCCCTTGTATGTCAACTTTGTCAACTATGAGAAGAAATTTGACAGTGTGGACAGAGAGATGCTCTGGAAACTTCTCCCACAGCACAGTGTGCCTGGAAAGATCATCAGCATTATCAGGAACTCCTACGAGGGAAGGACCTGTCGAGTGGTTCATGGAGGGCAACTGACTATTACATTCAGAGTGATGACAGGTATCAGACAAGGCTGCTTGCTCTCCCCTTTCCTGTTCCTGCTGGCAGTAGACTGGATCATGTGGATGTTCACAGCTCATAAGCAGAATGGAATCCAGTAAACACTCTGGAAGCAACTGGACAACCTCGATTTTTCAGACTATCGGGCTGTATTGTGACACACCCACCAGCAGATTCTAGAAAAGACCAAGATAGTAGTCACCTCATCATGTCTGGGACTCAATATCCACAGAGGGAAGACAAGATACTTGAGGTAAAAGCAGCCACATGCAGGTCCTATCACGCTGGATGGTGAATCACTGGAAGAAGTGGACACCTTTACCTACCTTGGCAACGTCATTGACAAGAAAAGTGATACAGATGCTGATGTAAAAGCAAGAGCATCCTTCCTGCAACTAAAGAATATCTGGAACTCCAAGGACCTGTCTCGGGGGGGGGGGGAATCTGAATGTTCAACAGCAATGTCAAGTCAGTCTTGCTGTATGGGGTTGAGACATGGAGAACAACAGTAGCTACTACCAACAGAGCCCAGGTCTTCCTCAGCAACTACCTGAGAAGGATCCTCCAAATCTGCTGGCCTGACACCATCAGCAACCAGCAGCTGTGGCAGCAAACAAACCAGATCTCAACAGAAGAGGAAATACTCAAGTGGCAATGTAGGTGGATTGGCCACACTCTCCATAAGCCAGCTTCAAACAACACTAGACAAGCACTCACATGGAATCCACAAGGCAAGAGGAAAAGAGAGATCAACCATAAAATACCTGGTGCTAACACCTGGAGGCTGACACCAAAAGACTGGGTTACACCTAGGGTCACCTAGGGTTTGAGAGAAAGGCACAGGACAGAGATGCTTGGAGGACCCTTGTTGGCATGCTATGCCCCAGAAGGGGTTGTAGGGGTAAGAAACTAAGTAAAGTAAAATTGCTGAAAATAAGAACCAATAAAGTCAGATAAACATCTGTTCCTCAGCTGTGGGTATCTGTTCTGAGTGAGTTTTGCAGCCAACTGCTAGTGACAAGTGGAAATGCAGGTAATTTTTGCTCTGAACTAACAAAATTTTAGAAAATAGAACAGTGAAGAAAATGCAGTTAAATATATACGTTCATAAGCATTCATGTCTTTGAAAATTCAAATTCTTAACTCAAAAACAGGAAAAACGTTTGTTAAAGTTTGCAATTTGAAAGTCTGTGTACTCTGGTCCCTTGTGTTACGGATTTAACAACAGTTTATCTTTTCTTCCCTCCTCTACCTCATCCTCCTTCCTCACTACTGACAATTTAACTTTCTTCTTTAGCGACAAAGTCAATTCCATCACAGACAAGTTCTCAGCATCCACCTGCTCCATCCATGCTTAGACTCCCAGCAAAACCGCATTCTCTGCTGCAACGCATTTTTCTTATCCGTTCCTTGCTCTCTTCTGGTTGCTTCCCATCTGTCTTGAAAATAATCCACATCTCTCTGCTTTTAAGGAGACCTTCTCTGAACCCAAACTCAGTCGAGAATTAGAGGCCAGTCTCTCTCCTCCCTTATCTCTTTAAACTCTGGAATATGCAGTCTATAACCAGTTATCTCCATTACTTGTCCACCTCTCATGGGTTCTTCTCACATTGCTATGCCAAAGTTTCCCAGTTCAATTTCTCTTTTCCCCCCAGCAGCTACATATCCTCTAAGGTATCTCTACTTGGATGACTTATCGTAAGTGTTTGCTTCTTCCAACACACTGAAGCCATAACTAAATAACAAATCCCAAACAATATATCCTTATTAACATTAATAAGGAGTAGGGCCACAGTTTGCCTTCACAACAGCCTCAGTCCTTCCTAAAATGCTCTCATTCAAGTCCTGATCTGTGTGCAGTGCACTGGAACAGGAACAAAACGGTAAAGAAACAAGAACAAAGTAAGAAACAGAATAAAAGGTTGAACGGTTAAAAAAAAAAAAAAAAAAGATGTTTCCAGAGATCAGAACAATAATAAATGTTAAAGTAACAAGAAGAGTTAGAAAAGCACATTATTCTGCTAGAGTCAATATAAGAGCTCGTGTGGGAGTTCTCAAGCAGCAGATGTGTGTAGTACGATTCGAACTACACTGCAGTCCTGCCTTTGGACAGCCAGCGTAAGGAGATTACAGTGATTGATCTGCTGTGGGAACACGTGTCCAAATAGTCGTACAAGGGACACGTTCATTCCATATATGCGACTTCCTGCTGCCAAGAGCTGGACAGGAATTGAACTGACGCTTTTCTCCAAAGGGATTTTTTATCCATTTATACAGCTGGGTTATTTTTTCTTATTTCATTTAGGGTAAGTACCTTAATCATGAATACCACAGCAGGAGACGTGATTCAAACCCAGGTCCTTTTGAGTGCACGGTAGCAGACGCCTGCTGGCCTCATCCATTTCTCCTGTAGAGAGAGTGCTGCTTCTCCTGTTTCACAACTGTCAGGTACACAATAAAAGCATACTAATATGAAAGAAGCCATTGGTAGATCCATGAACGGTCATGCAGTGAATACTGCACTATTAGCAGGAGTCCTAATGGTCCTGCTGTGGGGACACTTCTCACTCCACTCTCTGGGGACATGTACAGGAAGATTTTAGTAGTGCCATGACAACAAAACAATGGAAAATGTTTTTTTCTGCAAATATATGGACTGATGGCAAATATGTGTGTAAATGAAAAACAGGCAGTCTTACCTGGTGGGGAGAAGCAGTCACACTGACAGCCTACATATCTCTACAAATCACATAGCTGGTCTGAGCTCATCGTATGGAAAATCACTACGTGAAGCATAAGTGCTGGAGCTGCGTGTGTTCACTGTGCACGGCAGCATCGGTGTCTCCATTCATGTGATGCACAGCACATATGGCAGGTGATGCAGAACCTGAGCTAAGGCCAAAACTCCAGTTGGGAGCTGACATTCCAGCACATTCCCCAGAAACTGAACACACACCCTGAATCCAGCCTAAAAGTGGGTGCAACGATATCAATGGGACACACTGTGTAGACTATACAGTTTTATGCAAAAGTTTGGACACCCCTGGCCAAATTACACATTTAGTTAATTTTGTAAGTGAAAGTAGTAAACAACTGCTGGAGGAAATAATGTTAAAAAGCAACACATTTGCAATTGTTAATGCACAGTTACTCATTTCATGAACTTCAAAACATAGGAACAAATAAACTAGTGAGTTACTAGTAAACTAACAACCTTTTGCATAAAACTGTATACCCCAGTAAAGTCCACAGTCAAAAGATGTTTCATCAGATATAACTATTCAGGAGACGAGTAGGCTCACACACACAAACACTCGCACAGAGTAAAGACGCAGTTGTTGCTCCTTCATACAGATGACAGCTTTATTTAATAAACAGGGTGTGTCCCAGTGAGACGTGCCAGGGAAAGATGACTCGCAGACGAAGGGTGGAGGTAGACCTGAGGAGGACACCGGTCCTTACTGGGCCCCCACTACTGCTCCTGTGGAACATATGCACCAGAAGGTCAGCATGTGCCAGCTCTGTGTGCCATGTAGGACAGCGTATAATGGGCATATGGTGCACATACTGACAGGAATTGTGTGCAGCCAGAAAACACTCACCTTGACTACGTGTCCATGCAATAGGTATGGCGACCTGAAGTCATGCTGACAGTTGGAGTAGGCCATGCCCAGCCCATAGCCCAGGCCAAAGGAGATGGGCCACGTGCGACCTGTGGGATCATTCCACCCACAGACACAGAAACCCTTTTACTCTGAATTGCACACAACAGCACGGGTAATCCTCAACACATGTGCAGGCTCTGGCAGCACGTGGACTTACGCTTGAAGAAGACGACTGAGAAGACGATGCCCAGACCCAGGCCGGCCCCTACGGGAGGGAGGAGGGAAGAGTAAGGTACCATGGTGGACAAATGACAACACTGGCTGCATTACATGAATGGACACACCACCACAATCTTTTTTTGTGTTCCTCCTCTGGGGAAGGAAGCAACATGCAGCTAAGACTGTCCAGCAACACAGGAGTCTGCACCGGCAGCCACAATGCCCAGGGTTTGTGCCATATGGGTAACGGCATACAGGGACCCAGGACAAGATTCCCAATCAAACAATCCAGATATGCTGGACTCATTTTCTCCCTAGTTGAGCTAAATAAAACTTCCCTGCCCAGGGCTCAGGAAGAGACACACGCACGCTCACATTTATTCATTTAGCTGAAACTTTTCTCCAAATCAACATACAATTTTAGGCTACCTACAGTTATTGACCCATTTATACAGTTTGGTAATTTTACTGGAGTAATCTGAGGATAAGTACCTTGGTCAAGGGTACTACAGCTGTATGTGGGATTCAAACCTGCAGCCTTTGGGTCCAAAGGCCACACCTCTAACCAATACTCCATCAGCTGTACCACTACTTTCATTAGTTTTCTCTGAACCCTTTGCCTGTATTGCAATCCACAGAATATCCCACTATCACCAAAATAAAATTAATCAGTATCAAAAGCTGTGGTCAGTTTATGTATTTCAGTCTGACATTAAACATTGTTTCATTGAAACTGAAATGATTTTAAAAAAAAGCTAACACTTTTGCCCCTCAAGAGAAGAGGACTCATCCAAGTATGTGATTACTACAATTACTGAGTACTTGAAGGGAAGGCAGAAGCAGTTTTAAACCCCCTTTGCTACTAGTCCAAGCAAATTGTACTCCAGAGGCAATCTGTGATCAAAAAAAATTTAGTACTGCACTGTGTTTCCAAAAGGAAGTTATTCACATCATTAATGCATAAATACTGCTTTGAAAAATTTTATCAAGAGCAAAAGCTCAGTGGAAGTATTTAAAAAGATGAGAGATAAAATAAGATCATTATGGAACTTGTACAATTTTACAAAATAAACTCTACGGGAACTGTAAAACCAACACAGGAGTCTGAACAGCATCAAGAATTTTATATAAGCCCAAATATATACTAAAGAGGCAAAAACAGAATTCAGTAAAAAAGATATGAGTAAAAGAAATCCTGTCAACAAGAGAAAACAAAGTTAGCCCAATTGCCCAGTCTGGAATTAAAAACCAAAACAGAGCAAACAATTTTACGTAGAAACTTGAACACTCGAAACACACAACACGTCCAAAAAATTCTCACAAGTCCAATGAGAGCATCCTATCAACCGACAGAAAATCAGAGAGCTCTAACATGACAAATGCAAAGCACAAAAACATTTTGCTGTCAATGTTTTTTTTTTTTTAATTCATACAAAAGTAGTTACTAAGGAGTTCAAATTTTTTTTAATGCAAGGACATTTTGCAAAGTAATATTTCACAAGAGCTGTTTTATGAATAAAACCTTTGCAGAAAAGAAACAGACCAAGGACAAACATTTAAACCTTCTTACCCAACATTAATAACAACACCTGACAAATCAGTTGTTAGTCACTTGATTGCCAAGAGAGCGGTTTTTGTGTTTTTTTTAATTATATAAATTACACTAAATACTGACACAGCAACTTCATTTCAGCAAAACAAGCTGTTGCCAGGTGCAAACCACCAACACAGAGTACTGTTTTTCTTTGCAAATGGAAAATCTGCAGGGGGGACATAACACCGACAAACCTATCCTACATTATCCTTTGTATAACATTGATTATTTATTTATTTTTTTTTTAAAAGTGACAAATCCCTCTCAATGCAATTTGCTAACTCTTAAAACCTTGTGCTCTACTAGCCATTCAATTCCAACCTGTTTTCACCACAAAAACCCATATGTAAAAACCTACATTCTGAGAACTTAATACTGTACTGAAGAAGCTTCTTCTAACCAATGGACCTAAACAGGGCCCATCTTCAGAGCTGCTCAACCTTGTCTGAAGTAACTTCTGTGCCCTGTTCTCTAATCACTTCCAAAAAGCTTATGAACAGCTATTTATGGCTGCTTTAAAACCACCAGTCCAAAAGCCCAGAAATGGACACACTGTGCCAAGCGTTAGCTGCACTACCCTAGAGCAAGGCACTTAACCTTGAACTATTGAGGTAAAACTACCCTGCTGCCAAATTGTTGTCTGGAAATTGTTTGGATAAATTCACAAGCAAAACATGGAACCTGAGTGAACCTGAACTTGACACACCTTCTGCCAACTCACTGCACTGACACCAAAAAATATGAACAACTGGGACCAAAAGCTTCTTTGTAACTTGTTTTTGTTTGTAGCTCCATTTGTAAAACTAAGCCATAATTAAAAGAAGAAATAATTAAAAATCCCCATATTCAGTATTCAAATGTGGTACGTTTTTGTAAAACTGTTGAATATAGCTACAATATTAAAAAACTAAATATTTTATTATCTTTGACCTACAATAAAAATTTCCACAAACTCATTCAATCCCAAATGTTAACTGATTCATTCCAAAGCACAATGGTCATCTTCTTGCCACTTTGAACCGAGAGTAAACCCTGTACCACATACATTCACATTTATTCATTTACCTGACGCTTTTCTCCAAAACGATTACAATGTTAAAGTTACAATCATTACAAGCTTACAATTATTTATCCATTTATAAAGCTGGGTAATTTTACTGGAGCAATTTTTAGGGTAAGTACATTGCTCAAGGGTACTACAGCTGGAGATGAGGATCAAACCTGCAACCTTTCGGGTCCAAAGGCAGCAGCTACGATGACTACACTACCAGCTGTCCCTAAGTATTATTTCAACGGTGACTGCATAAAAACATCTTTTCTTACAGAGTCTGTCAGAACTGCCAACACTCTGGAACACCAGACAAGCTGTAAACACTGTAGAAGTGAGTTGAATCAAGATCTTCCCACACTTTGCCTGCTTGGAATCTTTGTATATTTTCTTGCACACTTTCCACCATCTATGTGTTACACGCCAGTGTGTTTTCTGGCTGGTCTAGGTGACACCAAACACAAATGGACCAAAAGACAATTTCTTAGAAACTTAATACCCAACTACCTGATGCATCACACTGCAGGTTTAAGCACTTGAGGTTTGAATAAATCTTTATACAGCTACTCATGTAATGAACACTGGTACATATGGAAAGAAACTATTTAAGAATCACATCTGCAGCTACGTCTCTCTTTCTGCTAGTGTAATGTACACATTGTATTTTCTTTGAGATGTACATCACATCTGCTAAATGAACAAATGTAAGCAAATATTTTATGACAGTGTATTAAATCAAACAATTGTATTTGCTGCATGGGGGTGCGGTGGCGCAGTGGGTTGGACCACAGTCCTGCTCTCCGGTGGGTCTGGGGTTCGAGTCCCGCTTGGGGTGCCTTGTGACGGACTGGCGTCCCGTCCTGGGTGTGTCCCCTCCCCCTCTGGCCTTACGCCCTGTGTTACCGGGTAGGCTCCGGTTCCCCGCGACCCCGTATGGGACAAGTGGTTCTGAAAATGTGTGTGTGTGTGTGCTGCACAAAGCAAATTTATACTCAAAATGTGACACTTTCACTGTGTGTGATGTTAATGGGACTCCGCAACTTAAGAGGATAAAAAAATGTTTTACACATTTGCTTCTTATTTTGTCTGTAACTTCAAAGGAATTGTTACCATCAATCACAATTAAGTTAATAACAGAGACATCTCCATTTGTTCACAGGCTACGTTCTGGGGGAGGAAAAAAAGATTCCGATTCCGCTATAACAAACACCTTGTATGAGCTGAAGAAAAGGTGAGCTAAATTAAAATGACTGAAAATAACATTATCTCCACAAACTCCAATTCAGTTGTGATAAATGTGTGACAAGTTTTCCATCTCGTTAATAGCCACATAGGAATATCGAACCCAAGATGAAGATGTAAAACCCCGGAGGAGCAGTGAATGAAGGTGTTCCCACAGGCCCGTGGAGTGAGTGCGCTCAAATTTACAATTAAAGAAGTAAATGGAAGAAAACATGATTCAAAATTTACTGCAAAATGTTTGTATCTTTGAAAACCCGTCACTTGAGCACAGGCAGCATGGGAAGACACACTTGCTCACACAAACATTTGCAAATTTGATCAGCATTGTACACTTACACACAGAAGTGTTCGGTTTTAAATGCCTGGGTGGTGCGAGGACATGTGTTCGATCCCTGCTCAGTCTGCGTGGCTTTCCTCCAGGTGCTCTGGTTTCCTCCCACAGTCCAATGACATGCTGTTCAGGATCCCCCATAGTGTGTGAGTGACAGAGAAAGTGTGTTCCACTGATGTATGGATGAGTGACCCATTGTAAGTAGTGTATCTAGCAGTGCAAGTCACCTTGGTGAATAAGGTGTGTGGGCTGATAACACATAGACTCTATGATAGAGTTCAGAAATTTCTGCTCAACAAATGTAAACGGGCTTTGGGCTACAAACTCATGAGTCCGTCACACACAGCGTCCCTGATCTTGAGGAAACGGGCAGCCAGGCAGACTCATTAAGCAAAGTGTACTTTGTTTAGTTGTTTTAAACAGTTAATCTTAAAGTGAGGAGCAGCAGAGGAGACAGTGGTAGAGCGCTGTGACCACACGCGGCATCCCCATCCCGATCTACGTTCGGCTCCGCGTGACCCCGCTGCCCTTCCGAACTGTTCGCTCGCCACTGCTTCCTTAGCCTCTAGCGACTCCACGCTCATCTCTTCACAAGTGTTATTGCCCGAGTGCATGCAACACCTTCTACATTCTTACCAAGTTTGACAGCGGTGTCAGCCAAACATCGGTCCCACTTACGACCCAGCTCCTTCTCTGACATCTTCGAACCAAGCGGAAATCTCGCAAGTCGTCACTTCCGTTTCTTCCTAGTCAACCTCTTCTTCTATGGAAAGTAGGGCTCGACGGCGCCACAGTGGAAAGAGCACCACCTGTGACGCGGAGGATAAAGAAATAAAGAACAGAAGCAGTAATGAAACCACTTTTGTTCCAGTCACATTTTGTTGAGGTTCTTCTTAGTAAATTGACTGAGTGTACCTTCTAGAGACAGGTGTAGTTATCCTAAAATCACACGATTCGCCTCAACTGCATGCGATCTCTGTTCAACTTATTGACTTGTAAAAAGTATTTCTACCACAGCTGTGTGCCATAACGACGGGTTTCAAGGCATAAAATAAGCCCTGATATTTTGTGTTTTATATTTATAATAATTCAAAAATTGATCTGTGGAAATGTGTTGTCCCTTTGACATCACAGATTGTCCTGCTGATGTAAAACAATAAATAAAACATTTTTCAAAAGAGTGTGTGTTATAGGAGAGGCGGTTATTTTATAGGCACTGTATTTGCTTATTCAACTTACTGCATCAGTATGTTTTCCAGTATAAAGGTAGATCATTTTCTCCAGGGTACTGTAGCAGGAGCTGGAACTCGTCTCGAGCCCAGCTCCAACCACTACCCCCCCTACTGGCCCCATATCAACACATATCTGCCTGCGTTATACATAAGCAATACAGAGTGGCATGACACAGAGCAGTAAAACGCCTTCTCGGAAAAGTACCGGAATGCAGACGGAGAGCGTGAGGAGGAAGAAGATAGCGGAGCGGCCCTGACAGCAGCACAGCAGATTCCTGCGCACTTCGCTCCCAATGAAAGTCACACCCTCTTCATGGGAAACTGGCTCCTGCTGTCGAGGGGCCACGCCTCCCCCTGCTCCATATTTGGGAATACCTGTCTTCCTGTTCTGCGATTGGTGGCGGGACTGCGACCGTCACCCGGATGTGAATGTGCCGCACCCAACCCTCTCGCGCTGCGTTTTTCTCCGGCTGAGGAAGTGAGTCCGCTCCCAGGGCAGGGCTGTGGAGACGGGTCGGGCGGCTGTGCTGTCACTTGCAACTGTAACAACAAAGGTAAACACAGTAAAGTAGAGGTGAAGAAGAAAGAGGCGCAGAGGAACGGCAGCAAGAACAGTAGCAGCGCAAGTCGAGAAGGAAAGCTGCAGACATGGTGAGATGGCGGCACGAGAGCAGCGGAGGGGGGGGAAGCTTCGTGTGTGTGTGTGTGTGTGTGTGTGTGTGTGTGTGTGGCTGTTCCGTTGGCTCGACAGTCCAACAGTGACCACTCGACCGCGCGTGCCTCAAACTTACTGTCACAGAGTGTGTTTCCTTGTTGTTGTATATACACAAACAGAGCCCACATCACATGCCCTCCTCTCACGCATCCTCTAGGTTGCACCTTTTGTTCTTATTAAGACTCATTTTTACTGTAGAATTTTGTGCACTTACACTCAGGGTAAGTACCTTGACCAAGGGTAATGGAGCTGAAGGTAGTGTTGGAACCCGGGTTTGGCAGACCCCTGTTGCTCCAGTGAGGTCATAGTGTAGAGGTGGCCAGTGCGCTGTCCTCAGGGAATGTGGCAGCATGCATTGACAGCACACACACACACACACACACACACACCACTTTGACTGGTATGGGGGATCCTTGCTCACCTTTACCATGCGGGGAGACCGAGGAGCTGCCATCACTCTGCCTCTGCAACCCAAGGCTTTTAATCCTGTTACAGCGTTTTGTCTCTGAGCTCAGTGAGAACACGTCTGTTCACACACTTTGCAGAATGTCTGAAAAGAGACATTTTGCACTTGACATCTACTGTAGTGTCCCGAATCCAACAGGGTGGACAGAATCCGTCTCCCACGATAGAAAAGCCTCTGCAGAAGAGCACTGTGTTTGTGTTTGGTATATGCTGTAGTTCGCACTGTTTTTTGGTAAAGGCAGGTGCAGGCAGTTAGTGTAGGAATGGCATGTTGGGACAGCAGATACTTCTGGTGCCTCAGCATCTAGGCTGGGGGTCGAAATCTAGCTCAGTATGTGTTCAGTTTGCATGTTCGACTCATGTTTACATGGGGTTTCTTCCCACAGCCCTGCACTGAACACATGTTTATTGATCATGACAGAATGGAAACAACTCGCATAATCGCTCATGAAAGACCTTTTTGCCCTTCTTGCATGTTTGGATTTAAAGTTTTTTTTTTTTTAAATTATTATTATTTTTAATCCCATAAACACTGTACCTCTGAGAAGTTAATAGAAAATTATATCAGGTGCCACCTGTTTGTTGTGGGAGGAAAAAGTTCAGATTAAAATTGTTCTCAAATTTGAACATGGTACTTATGTGGTTTTGGAGTTTTCTGCCATGCTGTGGTGCAGCAGTTTAAAAATGTTTTTTTAACATGAAGGCAGTGAGTTTGTGTCACACTGTTGGTTCTGCTGCAGAACCCTTTTTATAAAGTACAGATGCTGACCTGCTCCCATAATAATACCGCACTTCAAACAAGTGAAAAGCTGTAAATGACTTTTGAAGCTGTGCAGACAACTAATAATGACAGTAGCAGAGACAGCCATCAGTGCTCAGCCATTCTTTGGAATCGATCCTATGTCCTTCTGCTGAATTCTCCTGCAGCAGTTTGTTCTTTGACATTGAAGGACTTCATGTTGTAGTCTTGACGGAAAGGGTGTAACAATATAGCTTACTGTAAGTTTAGGGCTAAGGTTAGCATGTCCATGGTGTGCTGCACTAAGCCAGCAATACAATGAGGACAGAGAGGGAGCAGCTTAAAGAGTCCCATCACTTAATATTGTCACATTCCTCAAGCTACGGTTCATGCTGACCTTTTTTTTAAAAAAAAAAAATAACTTACTGTCATTCACCTGTAAATTAGTTGTTTCAGCTGATTCAGCTTCATTTTTGCCAAAGTTGTCTAGTTTGAGCAAACACCAGCATTGAACCCGATGTGTACATCCTACCACATGAGCAAACTGTTCAGCATTTCACTTCACAAAATTAAATGTACCACCTACTTGCAAGTTGGTTACAAATGTATCGTGTGATGAGAACTGTGGAACATGTCACTTGTGTAGCTGTAGGGAGGGCGGCGGAAAATGAAAGGGGCCTAACTTTGTTTTAAAACAGCTGGAAAATAGCAGGCCTCCCCTGGGATTCATGTTGTTTGGTTAAGAAGGAAGTTAACCCTCTGGTATGTCTGTTTCAGACCATGTTGGGCAGCGCTGGAGAGGGGACAGCGCTAAACTTTAACTTCCTCACTGAACACTTTTGTCCTTGGTCTATTTTTCTTTTGTCCTTGTGCTTTTACTGCATTTTACTGTGCTGCTCATTTACATTCCTTTTCACATACATATGTACATATGAACATGTTTTTCTCCCGTTCATGTGCAGTACATGCTTGTGTATTGCTCTGTCCTACATGTTATTGGTCACATTGGTGTGTTGCCTCACATGCCACCTGTGTCCTTACAGAATGACCAGCAACTAGACTGTGCCTTGGACCTGATGAGGCGCCTGCCTCCCCAACAGATCGAGAAGAACCTAAGCGACCTCATTGACCTGGTGAGCATGCACGTCTGCCTCACACCGGGGTCCTACGTCACAAGACAGACTGGCGTACGCAGGCGAGCACACAGCTCAGCCCAGTGTATTGCAGTACCTCACGTTGTCATGGTCTTTTCCCATGTGCTCATTTTTGTTATTGTCTTGACTCATTTTGTGCTGAAGTGTTAATACACTCATGCATTCTTCTTTCTAGTTAAGTAGGTAGTACAACAGTGTGGCTGACTCATGAGAAATATCTCTACTTCCTCTTTCCCTACATTTTAAATAAATATTTTTGCTTCCTCCTGCTTAGAGCTTTGTTTTTTTTTTTTTTTTTTTTTTCCCCCCCCCGCATTGATCTGTTAACTCTTCTGGGGAACACGGTAGTGCAGCAGGTTTTGGCCAGGGCCTGCTATGTGGCAGGTCTGGGGTTTGAGTCCTGCTTGGGGTGCCGTACGGCGGACTGGTGTCCCGCCTGGGCTGTGTCCCCTACCCCTTCAGCCTTGCGCTCTGTGTTGCTGGGTTAGGCTCCGGTTTGCCGTGACCCCACTCAGGACAAGCAGTTGTAGACATTGTGTGTGTGTGTGTGTGTGTGTGTGTGTGTGTGTGTTTTAACTCTTCCTTTATGGAAAGATGTTTACGGTTTCCTTCATTTGTAAATGATTTCTGCAAAAATGTCAGAGATTGACTGTGTGTGTGAGGTGGAGGGCGCTAAACGCATTTCCAGTTTTGTGCTTAACTGGATCCTTCCAGCCTGCTCAGTCTCTTTTCCAATTAGAAGGGCCTTTCTGTGTGGACTCACTGTCCCATTCCTGTGTGTGCAGGTGCCCAGCCTCTGTGAGGACCTTCTGTCTTCTGTGGACCAGCCCCTAAAGATTGCACGTGATAAGATTGTGGGCAAGGATTACCTTCTGTGTGACTATAACCGTGATGGGGACTCCTACAGGTGTGTGTTGGAGCGCTACTCACCGACTGCCTCTGTGTCTTATTTCATTCTAGTCCTAAACTATAAAACCAAGACGGGGGGATCCGTGTATGTTGCGTTCATTCGTTTTTCGATTCGAGATTGAAAAAGAAAATGCAAATTACGATGCCTTCATTCGTTTTTTTTGTTGTAAAAATGAAAAACCAATTATGAACTATGTTTAAAAACCATCCTTTGCTCAAAATGTGAAATATTTCTAATATGCCTCATTTATAGTTTCTTCCTGTCTTTTTTTTTTTTTTTTCGACTACGAGTTATTTCATTTTGTGGTATTTTTGAACAATCCAGGTGTAAACGAATTGAAACCGTGCATAATCCATCAGTGGCTTCATCGAACATGCTGTCTTCACTCAAAGTTATTCACAAGTTAATATGGATCAATACGTGCTTTTCAAAAGCAGCAAGAGAGTGACAGTAAGGGAGGATGACATGTCCACTGAGAAAATCGGCAGGATTTTTCAGTTGCTACTTCTTGAGAATCTTATTAGTAGTTAAGCGCAGGTGTTAAAAGCACCATGAAGTTCTGGTTCTAGGTTAGGCTACTTGGAAGATTGGAAATATTGTGCACTTTAGGGAATTCATCATATTTTGTATTGTGAGATTTACATTTCTACACTTTGTATGAATGAATTAAAAGGGAAAATTAAGTCCTTTTCTTTTTTGTGTGCGTGCTCAGAAACAATAAAAAGCCATTTTTCTAATTTTTTTGCTTTCAATATTAAAGCAAAAAACGAATGAATGAATGAATTCGCATTTTGTTTTTCAATTTTGAATCAAACGAATGAACGCAATGTGCACGGACCAGGGGGTTTGACTATATGGAAATGGGAAGAGTCGCCTTCTTCTATTTTCAGGTGCTTATGGTGTACTTTCTTTTCCTTTTCTCATGACCACTCAGGTCACCCTGGAGTAATAAATATGAGCCCCCGCTTGATGACGGTGCCATGCCTTCTGCCCGTCTGCGTAAGCTGGAGGTGGAGGCCAACAACGCCTTCGACCAATACAGGGACCTGTGAGTGGCGCCACGTTCCTCAAGCTACGGTTCATGCTGACTATAATAACTTACTGCATTCACCTGTAAATTAGTTGTTTTAGCTGATTCGGCTTCATTTTTGCCAAAATTGTCTAGTTTGAGCAACTTGTAAAAGGTGGAAAGGAAAGTTTACCTTCCTTTCAAGCAAGTGTACCAGTGCAAGATGAAGAGTGGCAGCCTGCGCCACATTAGTAGTAGGCAGAGATGTGGTTACAGGGTAAGCCACTAGAAGGGTGTGCTGTGCTTTGACCACTAACTAGTCAGTGTGTTTCAGCTACTTTGAAGGTGGCGTGTCATCGGTGTACCTGTGGGACTTGGACCATGGCTTTGCAGGAGTGATCCTCATCAAGAAGGCTGGCGATGGCTCCAAAAAGATCAAGGGCTGCTGGGATTCCATCCACGTAGTGGAGGTTCAGGTGAGAGGCTCAGAAGAGGACCTAAGCACTAGGGTTTCAGCACAAACCTGTGGTGTGGTAAATGAGCTCCAACCTGCTCTGTGGGACACAGGAGAAGTCCAGTGGCCGCACGGCTCACTACAAGCTGACCTCCACCGTCATGCTCTGGCTGCAGACCACCAAGACGGGCTCAGGCACTATGAACCTGGGTGGCAGCCTGACCCGACAGGTAAGCAGACAGTGAGAGGATAAACTTTCCTGGAAGGCTGCTGATGTACATTCATTTGTCATTCTTTTTCACTATTACAAGGGCATTGTCCTCTTTGTTTGTTCATCTGTTTGTTGCTAACGCAATTTATAGTGTGTTCGCAGCTCCCATATTCGTAGATTCTGATACCATCAATGGAGACCGTTTTTATCTTAAACTGTCATCAGGAGTAGATGGATATGATCAGCAGCAAATGTCTGCAGATAAATGAGTTATTGCAGTTTTTTTTTTTTTTTTGTCACCCACATTCCTGTCAGTGTGTTTCTCACGTTTCTCCACTGTGCTTTGCCTGCAGATGGAGAAAGACGAGACGGTAGGAGAGTCCTCCCCTCACATTGCCAACATCGGTCGCCTGGTCGAGGTGAGAGGTTCTTGAGGAAGCTTTGGGGCTGCAGAAAATGCAAACAACTATAACCGATACCACCTTTTTTCGTTTTAGTCATGTAGCTTTTAAGGAGGCAGTGCTTCGTGTTGTAACCGCTACATCTTAGGGTTCCATAGTCAGTGATTTAAATAAAACATTGTTACATCATCAAAGCAATTGTCTTCATATCTCATGCTGTTTTTCTTCTTTTAGGATATGGAGAATAAAATTCGCTCCACCTTGAATGAGATCTACTTTGGGAAGACCAAGGACATTGTCAATGGACTGAGGTATGGTGTGAATCCAGAACAGTGTCATTTATTTATTATTTTTTCCTTTGACTCACACTTTTCGCCAATGAATTAGTGTAAGCTTTGTGTACTTGGCTACCTATAGTTATTTATACAGTTGGGTATTTTTTTTACTGGAACAGTTCGGGGTAAGTACCTTGCTCAAGGGTTCAGCAGCAGGAGGTGGGATTTGAAACAAGGTCTTTTGAATACAAATCTCAATCTCCAACTGCTATAGGTTATTTCAGGTT
This sequence comes from Scleropages formosus, assembly GCF_900964775.1. NCBI lineage: Eukaryota > Metazoa > Chordata > Actinopteri > Osteoglossiformes > Osteoglossidae > Scleropages > Scleropages formosus. The sequence continues at coordinate 2,418,427 of NC_041830.1, read as the reverse complement.
GTGTGCTACTGTTTAGTGAAACCACAGCACAAAAGTGTTTCACTAGTGGTGAAAGTTAATGTGGTCACTTTGAATGTATGGTGTTTGCACTTTCTCCCTGTGTTTGCGTGGGTTTTCCGGGTACTCGGGTTTCCTCCAGCAGTCCAGACATGTGTTTCAAGTGAATTAGTGACTCCGAGGTGCCCATAGTGGCACTGTAAGTCATCTTGGATGTGAAGGTATCGGCTAAACGCTGCAGAGTATTTATTGTGACGTTGGACAAAAGTGTCTGAATGAATGAATGGATGTAAGATGATTCATGTGGTGGCACAGCCTCACTCACTTTTAGAAGCTGAGGTTCTTCTGCAGAACTAGGCAATAAATGTACATACAGCATGTGTTGAATGAAAAGAGGCGCTGTGAAAGGTAATACTGATGTGGTGAGAGTGCTGTCCGCCTGTACAACTGCTCTTATTCCTTTTCGTTGACTGTACAGCATGGAAAACTTTAGGCGACATTGTAATATTTTGGAAATTACGTTGGGTGTATCGTGTCTGAAATTTTATCTATACTGTTGTGTCCAAATTAAAATGATTAATAGGTAAGGCCCATACAATGTGAAGCTGCTGTAACAGTTAATGAAAATATATACCCTTTTCTCTGTACGTCGGGCTTATTCACAAACTCTTGCCCATTATGCAGTTGTTTTTACTTCAGCTGAAACTTTGTCATATGTTATGGTGTGGAAGAGAGACACACTTGTGCCCCTTAGCAGTGTCAGTGTGGCTATTTTCTGGAGACTGATTTCTAGTGTACAATTAGGGTACCAGTGGTAGTGGGTGGACTAATCTCTAATGTAGGCACTGGATGAAGACATATATTCCTTGAGTTTATTGCTGTGGTCACACCACTTCCACAACCAAACCAGCTACAGGCGCTCCTCGAGTTAAGACCTGTGTATCTTACGACCTCCCGGATTTAACAGCTGTCCATTAACCGGTTTTATGTGTTGGAGTCCCTGTGTTTGGTCATAATGTATAACGCCACCACTCCATCTGCTACATGATAGCCACATTTCTTATTGTTTGGGGCTCGGTAGGTGTTTCCTTGTCCAGCAGTGGTTAGGTTTTGTGTACAAAACTTTTTGTTTGTGATTCCCTTCAAGATACATATTTCTATAAATTGACTAGCAAGTGGGAAAAATTGCTGAGAAATATAGTGAAGCCCTATTATACAACTTGGCATGTTAATTCTTTATATAACCTTATGGCTTGTATAAGTGGATTTTTGACTTTCATTCTGATGGCTGTGTCATGACCCTGTCATCACTCGAGGAGCGCCTGCTGTGAGGATAGATATCATTCTTCATCTCTATCATAAGAGTTATGACCATCAGTTAAGGTAAAAGTAAATCACAACTGGATCTTCCAGTCATAAAGCTCCATTAACCAAACTGTGAAAATGTTGAACAGAAAGCACAGAAGCATTTAGGAAAGTTTCTCATGGATAAAAATTACGTTTTACCTTTTGCTACATTCAATGAATGTTCACTGAGCTTTTCTGCCGTAAGTGATAATGGTAATTGAACCGCTCTAACGGCCTAGCATGGGGGCAACTGGTAGTACAGTGGTTAGAGTTGCTGCCTTTGGATCCAAAGGTTGCAGGTTTGATCCCCACCTTTGGCTATAGTAGCCTTGAGCAAGGTACTTACCTGAATTGTTCCAGTAAAATTGCTTGTAACTGTAATTGTTGTAAGTTGCTTTGGAGAAAAGTGTCAACTAAATGAATAAATGTTTGTAATGTAACCTATTCCTCACATGACAGCCTTATTCACTTTACAAGTGTGCAGGTGGGAGTGCTTCTGTGGCACCAGGTCTAAGTGTTTGCTGTGCTGCACAGTCCACCTGTGTGTGATGCTGAGGGAGCAGCAGCTGGACAGTGTTGCCTGGGGTCGGTGCTGTGGGCTGGCTGCTCTTCCTCGCCACCTGTGGTACTTGGCCCAGTATAGCCTGTTGCTCATATGGTGAATGCGTGTGAACTCTGTTCTCCTCCCCCCCCCCCCCCCCCCAAGGTGGTGTGGCTGTCTTGCTTTACTGCGTGACATTTGGCGTGTTGGGTGAAATGAAATTAAAAGGCTGTTACTTTTTGTCCTCCTGGAGATGAGTTCAGATTTTTTTTATGGCAGACGTCCGTCTAGAGGACTCCACACAGTGTGAGAATGGAGGGGACCGGAGTGTCATCACTGTGTACTGGATTCATCTTTACCTTCAACTACCTTCCGTCCTATTTTCTTGCTTTGCTGCTGCCATTTCCGTGCCGCCATATCCACGTCTGCATTACATTTCTTTCTTCCCCTCTTCTCTGGTTGTTGAATTTTTTTTCCCCCCTGAAGCTGTGTGTGCTCTTTCTTCTCTTCTGCCCTGTCTCCTTGATCCGTGATGTCCATCCCTTCATGCACTCATCAGATCTATCGAGTCACTGCCCGATAACCAAATGTATCGGCAGCTCCAGAGGGAGCTTTCCCAGGTCCTCACCCAGCGCCACATCTACATTCAGCCTGACAACTAGGGCTGGAGGTACAACCGTGTGCACGGCCTGCCAGCTCGCTTGCCCCCTCTTTTTCTCTCTCTGTGTGTGTGTGTGTGTGTGTGTGTGTGTGTGTGTGTGTGTGTGTGTGTGTGTGCGCGCGCGCGCGCGCGCGCTGTACGTGCATGTTGTATTTTTGGGGGCATTTGAAGAAAGGCTTCCTCAAGGATAGAAATGTCTGAAACATGCCTCTCGGGGGGGCGGTCATTGTGTGTAAGTTCAAATGAATCCACCCATCTTCCCACCCAGTGCTTCAGGTTTGTTTCTTACTGTAAATGTAATAATGTTTACTGATGTTTCCACTCTTTTCAATGGGGATTGGAATGCCTTATTTCAGTAAACCTGAGTAAATGGCAGCACAGTGGCACAGCGAGTAGCGCTGATGTCTCAGTGCCTGGGTGGTGCAAGAGGACATGGGTTCGGTCCCCACTCAGTCTGTATGGAGTTTGCATGGTCTTCCTGTGTCTGTGTGGGTTTCTGCCGGGTGCTCTGGTTTCGTCCCACAGTTCAAAGACATGCTGTTCAGGTTCACCCATAGCGTGTGAGTGACAGAGAGCGTGTGTTCCACTGATGTATGGAGGAGTGACCCATTGTAAGTAGTGTATCTAGCAGTGTAAGTCACCTTGGTGAATAAGGGGTATGGGCTGATAACACTACATAGAGTTCATTGGAAGTTCCTTTAGAGAAAAGCGTCTGCTAAATAAATGTAAATATGAAGCCCCCAAAAATGATGAGCTAACGTGTGTGCGTGTGCCTACATGCAGCCTTGTAGGGTATAGTCACTGGTATAGTGTATTAGTTGTTCATAGTGCTGCTAGCACATTTGATTTGACATTTCCTCCAGAGTTAACATTTTTAGTTGGGTGTGTGTCTGTGTATAGATGGCATTACATTGCATTGTGCATGTTTATTAAACACTGACCCATTGTTATCCCCCAGGGTTACTGATGGCACTGAGATGCACAGAGTTGTTTTGGCCTGGCTATTCCTTAACCGCATTCAGCTCACTGACAGATGTGCGTGCGTGTGTGAGACAAAGGTGGCAAAACGCTCACACCGTGTGTCTCCCACAGGAGCGTGCAGTCACTGGCCGACAGGACAAAGCAGGAGGCTCTGAAAAACGACCTGATGGAGGCACTCAAACGCAAACAGCAGAGCTAGAGAGACACTCCACTGCCCCACTCTCCGTCACCGTCTTCCACACTTGCGTGGCACCCATCGCTCAGCTGGGTCCCCCGTTTCCTCCGACCAGCCCACCTTCCACACTGGCCACAATTAGAGGAACAGACTTCTGTAACTTTAGTTTTATTGAAAATACCTATGAAGCCATTCACTCTGCGTTTCCTTAGTGTTGTAAATGGTTGGTTGCTGTAATAATTACGCACAGTGTGATGCTGGCAACTCCTGAAGGTGTCTTGCAGTGTCCCCGGGGCAGTTGCACCTCAACACAGATGACATTTAGGGGAAGGGTTAGGGATTAGGGCAAATGCATATTAGTCACTATTTTAAGCAACTATTTATTCTCTATTCTTCTACTGAATATAAATATACATATAACTATATTGGTATCATTTCTGCCCCGTTATCTTGTAAAGTATAAAGAAGTGTTAAGCATCTTGCTGTAGAGGTTCACGAGTCCCATACTTATTTTATTATTGCTATGATTATTACTGTATCTTTTTTGCCAGTGATTTGTGCCGTTTCTTGCTTTCACTGCATGTGGGTCAGTTCTCGAGACACAGGAAAATAAGGAATTGACACACACTGCAAATGTCTCTTATCTCTCTTGCCTTTTGTTTATTGGATTTCTGCTTTTCTGTAGTTTAGGACAACCTTTTTGATCATTTCTACTTGGGTTATGTTTTCTGTTGTGGTTTATTTTTGTAGAGCTTATTCATGTTATTAGAGCCTCCAGCTCCAATAAAATCCAGACTGTTATTGGCATCTGCTTGTGCTGAATTATTTCTAATCTAGATCAACAGAGCTGCTGCTGAGGTGCTATGTTTGAGTCTCACCTCCAGCTGTAGTTAGGTACTTACCCTGAACTGACAAAACATTTCCCCACTGCACAAATGCAAAATGTACTTACAACATTCCATGCACACAATCCTTGTCCATTTGTATGAGTATGCAATACAACTGTTTTGAAAGTCTGACACCCACCTTCTCAGCAATCTAAGTTGGTTCAAATCCCACTCCTGCTGGAACTGCTACACCACCTGCTGTCCCTAATGATCACATCTGGTAAATTCACTGTGTTCTACAGCTAGGAATCAGTACTTCACCTTAACACGAGTTTTAAAAAGCAGAACGATAAAGTGTGAACTGCTGACACTCAGATTAATAATCTAACAGGTAGGAGCAGTAGTATGTATGGGGCATAGCAGTTAGAGCTGTTCACTTCAGGTGGATTCTGGTTCAAATCCTAACTCCTGCTATACTACCTTATCCTGAATGGAAACAGTAGGGGCCCTGCTGTCAGTGCAGGTAATTCACTGTACAAACCGGACACTGGTGATCTTGGGCAAAGGTGTCACGCAAACAATATATAAAGCTGGCTGCCTGGGTTTGATCATCAGGTGTCATGGGGAAAAACCAAGTGACAGCAGGCAAGGTCAGCAGTGCAACTTTACTGTACATTTATTAAAACCCAGGGGGCAAAGCTGCCTCCACAAAACAGAAACGGAAACGATGTATAAAGCCTCCTTTGCTGCTGCACACGTTGGCCGCGCGGGGTCTACCACTGAACGCACGCCACGTGTTTTTGTTGTCAGTCTCACGAGCCGTAGTTGGCCTCGTCGAAGGCCTTGCGCGCTCTCTTCAGCTCCTCGTTCATAGTGAGCAGATCCTTCACGCGCGCGAACTTCCGCGGGTCCTTCCGGATGAGGAACACGATGTCCTCCACCTGCACGCGGCCCTGGCGCCCGATCGACATGGCTTTGTGCGTCATCTCCGTGATAAACTCGATCACCAGGTCCTCCAGGATGTCCACGGACTCTGTGTACGGGTTCTGGTCGTCGCCGAAACCGTACATCATGCAGCGCAGCTCCTTAGAAAAGAGCCGCTTCCTCCTGCCGTGTCCGCCGTCCGCGCCCAATCCGCCATCTTCGACGTCCTCATCGAAGCCAGTGTCGTCGTCCTCCTCCGCCATGACGCAGGCAACCTGCCACTCTCAGGGGTATGTTGCGAGAAAGCTGAGGGCGAAGACGCCGAGGAAAAGACCGCAGAAGCTTTCCAATGCGACGACGCCGGATACCAAGCACCCTCGAATGCGTCCAACCGTCAGCGCGATACGTGCCGACGAATCCGCATTACCCCCTACGTGAGTACGTAGAGCGGACGTGACGTAGTCACGCGCGTCTTCACGGAAGTTGAGGCTACACAAGGTTAGAAAAAAAAAAAATGATTTACACAGTGCTTTATTAAACGTTTCCTTTGCTGATTAAAGGCATGTATGTGGATCGAAGTAAGAAGGTTTCATTATGATCAACAGAGATTTAGTGAAGTTAGGCGGAACAGACCAGGTCCAGAGAGTCAGTAACTCGGATAAAATGGAATGACAATAGACTCCTAAACTAAACTTTACTGCTCCGCGAACTGGGCAGGGAGCTAGTCTGACGACATACGAGTTCGATGCTGCGTGCTGCTGGCGACGAACACTAGTAGGTAGGAAATGTTTAGACTAGCGGTTTTATCGAGGTGCGCAGCAAAGCTCAAGTTCGTGTCGCTGGCAAACTCGGTACGGCACATTCACTCGTTAAGCATCTGAAGGAAGTTGAACTACGCTCAGCTTTGCAATACAGCAGTCCCGGGATTACGAACAAGTTCCCTTCCTAAGTGTGTCTTTAAGTCGGATTTGTACGTAAGTCGGAACAGGTACGGTGGGTATCTGACGTCAGTTACTTAAATGTTTGTCTTAGCAAATAGTGTAGTGTACCCTTCTGTGGATAAAAAAAAAAATTACAGAAACACTTCTGGATACACTAAAACATCTTTAATATAACAATACAGTAATAATAATACAATGTAATGATAAGAATAATAATAATAATAATAATAATAAATGTAACTGCAGTAGTGTATTTATAATAGAGAGAGACATAGAGATACTAAATGTTACTACAGTATTTATAATACAGAGAATGTGAGTACATGTATAGGTATAAAAAACATTAAATAAACTTTAATGTTCGCTTTTCCAATATTTCACCTTTTTCCAATCGTTTTATTATTTTCACTTTCGTTTTATCGTGATTTTTTTTTTTTTCCCCCTTTTCTTGGATGCATCACATTTACGTTTTGGTGCCATGGTTAGGATGGTAAAAACAAAGAAAAATTAAAGCCAAATGTAGTAATACACATGACACACTGTTAACAGCAACGTGGTCCAACTGAAAAGAAGGAGTTCTTCATCCTACCTCAGGCTCACGCGCCTATGAGCCGACGAACCGCTGTAGACACGCAATGTTTTTATGTGCGTCACAAAGTAGCGCCTCTTTGTTATTAAAAATTATTCTATGTAACCCGATGTGGGTGGTTCGTAACTACGGATTTTATGTAAGTCGGGTGCTCGTAACCCGGGCACTGCCTGTAGTACCTATTATAACTATTGAAGCTTTAGCACTAGTTCCACTTAGTAGGTAGTTTGTGTATAATCGTATTGGAAATTAGAAATAACTGAGTGAACGTGTAGTATATGACAAAACTTGGATGTGTTCCATAGTGTTTGGGATCACTTGGAGAAGCTCAGTAGGCGTTTATGACTTGATAGAGTTTTTAAATTCCAACTTCTTTACTTTGTACGTCGCTTAGTTTGAGATGTTTAAGTGCTTCAGCAGTATGGCGCTGTTAGTCAGTATTCTGTCAGTTGGTTTTGATCCCTTTCACATGCATGTAACATTGTGTGGTGTAAATAAATTTTTCTGCGTGTTATTAGGTTAATAATGGAATTTTGTGCACATAATTATTCAGGCAGGTATTTGGGTGTTGAATGCATCTGTTATTGTTTGTGGTTTGGAAAACAGGCTGTCAGCTGAATGCGCACTGTCAAGTTGTGTTTGTATTTCCCAACACAGGAAGGGGAGGACTGGAATTTCTGTGCAGTGTGACAAAACCCCAGGGTGATGGTGTGCACACTGGAGAAAGTTCTTGGCGATGCCCGCACTCTACTGGAGAGGCTGAAGGAGCACGATGTAGCAGCTGAAAGCCTAATTGAGCAGTCAGGCACTCTGAGCCAGAGAGTCCAAAGCATGAGGGAGGTGGGGAGTACATTGCCTGACAAGGTGTGAGGCCAGAGTTACCAGCTGTTATGTTCCCTTGCTGCTGTTGTGTTGGTGTTCTATCCAGAAATAGGGCCTGAAGTATGAGACATGCATGTTGTTATGTCATGACATCTTGAACTGAGTCTGACCACTTCCCTTCTCACCATCCAGTTCCCGGAGGACAGCTCACAGATGAAGGAACTGTCTAAGTACAAACCCCATGTTCTCTTGAGCCAGGAGAACACGCAGATCAAGGAGTTACAGCAGGAGAATAGAGGTGGGCACATTAACACCCCCTTCCCCTACCCCCTTCATATACAGTCTTTCTGTTCCTCAAGTACGCCTTTTACTTTGGTCTTCCTCTACAGCTCGTTGCTTTACTTTAAAAAAAAAATGTCAGGGGAGCTATAAGGAATAGGTTGTTGCACTGAACCATTCATTAGTTTTTTTTTCTACCCGCAGAGAACAAATGCATGTAGATATGCTTTAGTAAAACCATTTTTCTAGGAATTAAAGGAGGAAATATGAATTCCTATAATGAATTAAAGAAGTCTTCAAGAATCAAACTTTTTTTATAAAAGCACTTTAAGTAATTGTTATGTCAGGGCATGTATCCCTTTGTGTATTTTCTACCTTGTGCATCTTTGGATAAATATAGGGACAGCTGGTAGCATACTGGTTAGAGCTGCTGTCTTTTGACCCAAAGGTCTGCAGTTCAAATCCTACCTCCAGCTGTAGTACTCTTGAGGAAGGCACTTACTCTAAATTGCTCCAGTAGTATTACCTAGCTGTGTAAATGGGTAAGTAATTGTACCTGAACGTTGTAAGTTGCTTTAGTGAAAATTGTCGGTTAAATGAATAAATGCAAATTCAAGTGCAAGTACTTAACTATATATGTGGCTCTGGTTGTGTGTGTGCATGTTTCCCAGAACTGTGGCTTTCACTTGAGGAGCACCAATATGCCCTGGAGCTGATCATGGGCCGTTACCGAAAACAGATGCTGCAGTTGATGACAGCTCGGAAGGAGCTAGATACGCGGCCTGTCCTGAGCCTGCATCAGGACCATGCCAAGGTCAGAATTCCACTCATTTAGTCAGCATCTTCTGGCAGACAACTGTCATGCCATCATCTGGAAGTCGTTTGCAAAGTTCTCTTTCAAAAGTATGGTAGACGGGCTATAGCTGTGTAGTGGGGAGCAGTGCTGCCTCAGAGCTTTTTTCGGTGAGTATACAGTATTGAGTCTGTTTTGATAGTGTTGCTTGTGTGGGTTCAAGTTTTCTCCCATGGTCAAAAATACTTATGTGAAAGGGTGATTCTAATTACTTAGTTTGTGTGTACTAGAGTGCTACGCAATGGTCTGATGTTTCACATCTCATCTATCTGTAACAGTTCTTTGACACAGATAAAGAATAATAGTAATAATACTTCCCACCCACTCCGCCCACCCTTTTGTACTAACGCTTTCCTTGCTAATTCCTGATTTCCTGCAGGAGGTGCAGGGCCAGCTGGAGCGAATTTGTGAGATGGGTCAGGTGATGCGCCAGGCCGTGCAGGTGGATGACGAGCATTACTGTTCTGTGCGGGAACGCCTGGCACAGGTGGAGGTAAGAAGATGTACATGTAGCTTTCATGATGCTGGTCACATCTGCTGTCTTAGTTGGTCACAGAAAACGCAGGACATGGAATTTTAACTGAATCTACCCAACGTAGGTAATTTAACGTGAGGACTTCTGCTGCATCACCAGTTGAAAAAAATAAACTGTTTCTCAAAGCTGAGTACTGTTGTGTGCCGAGTAATGTTTTGCAGTCAGGTGATGTAAACCTAACATTTTCCCCGAACTGCACTTGTTCTTCGATCAGTATATGCTTATGGTACTTTGATGCCCTGATGGACTGAAGACAAAACTATTTAGAAGTGTGCTGAGAAGAAAAAAAGGAAAAATTAAGATTTTTCAACACAGTTATCATGGTAATGTAGTGGCAAAAAAAAGACTAATAAGAATTTAGCTTACACCATCCATACTGAATACTGCTCACTCCAGCCCTGAACTCTTGAACTCCCTTTGTGCTTCCAGTTTAGAACTTGCAACACTTTAGAGTTTGCCTTCTTGACAGTTGTGGTGTGTGATTCAGCAAAAAAAAAAGTTCTTTTCACCCTTGTGACTTTTATTTCTTTGAATTGGATACACTGACAACACTCTATTGAGTTTGATATGATTCTGATATTACATATTATAGTGTACTGAGTATGGCACATAACTGCTGGTCATATGGTCAGTGCCACTCATTTGTCACTGTCACAGAAATGTCCAATTCTTATGCAAATACATTGTGCAAAATCCAGTTCTTATTCAGTAATTACAGGTGGTCCCCAACTTACGATGGGGTTACGTGCCGCGAAACCCATCGCAAGTGGTAAATATCGTAAGTTGAAAATGCATTTAATACACACCTCTGTGTGACAGACTGGGAGATGCGGATCGCGGCCGCTGCCCACCATCGTGAGAGAGTATCGCTCCTCATATCACATGCCTGGGAAAAAAATCAAAATTCAAAGTAAGGTTTCTACTGAATGTTTATATAAAGTCGAAAAATCATAAGTCGAATCATTGTAAGTCAGGGACCACCCGTATTGCAATTGTTAACTGGGTTTTCAGCTTTGAAAAGGTCATTTCATTTGTTATGCCTTCCGTGAAAACTTGTGAATCGGAGTCAGGCTTGGAGTCCCTGTTCCAAAAAAAAAAAAAAAAAAAATTGAGGTGTATGATTAGTTTGCTAATGGATACTATGTAAAAAAACACAGTACATTTACTGTAACTGGTACAGGTGCGTTCATGCAGGCAGCAGCAAATCACTCTTCCGAAGGGGGGTTTTCTAAAAATCAGATATGTTTAAAATTACTAGCAGTAAACAAATGGAAACGCAGTTTTTCTTCCCATAAAACAATTTGATCTGTTAAAACCAAACCAGAAGACAAACTTATATTGCATATTGAAACACTAGTTGATGTTAAGTGTCTGTCTTCTCTTTGGTGGTGTGTGTAGATTGAAAACAAAGAACTCCGAGAACTGCTGGCTATCAGCAAAAACTCGCTGAAGCCATCAAAGGAGGACTCGCCACAGATTCAGCGTGAGCCTGAAGCCAAGCCAGGGCCTATGGCCCATTAACAGGGGTTTGGAGAAGGAATGGGTGAGCGCGGTCCCTCTGGGCCAGCACCAGTCTTGTGTTCCTCAGGTTACCTCATTTTCACAGTGTCATATGAAACAGAACTCAAATTTGTCTTTGTATCTCAGCTCTTTCACTGATCCTGCTTCAGAAGTGACTCTGCAAGATATGAGTCCCTCCTGAGGGGACTGGCTTGAGAATTAGGACCCACTGCTCATCTCCATTTAACTTTGGGAGAAAGAGAAATTAACATCACTTTGACAGCTAGAGAAAAACCTGAGACCGTCTCACTTGTCAAGACCTCTTTTTGAGCCTTTCTCTCGGTTAAGAATTCAGAATTTCTATGAATATTTATCTGTTGAGCTGAGAAACTTGAAAGAAGCAAGAAAACACGACACTGTTACAGATAATCCAGTACACCACCTGTTGTATGGATAATCTGTCTGACGTGTGTGTTCTTATAGTTCTTACTGTCTGCTATGTCTGAGAGGCAGCAAACAGCTGTATGAATGATGAGGTTGTTCCCTTTGTTGTAAACTTTGAGCTGTTGTTTTCTCACTGTTTGCAAGGGTCACATTTCAGGGTTATCTGTTTATCTCTAACATGAGTTTGTCATAGACTGTAATTGTATCCAGATAGTATACTCTTTAGGATTCGTTTTAAGACCAAGGCATACTGTGGAGCTACTTACTTAATCCTAGTGCATTGCACCACATGTTTGTAAATAAAGCGCACAACTTAAGTTACACTGTACTGTTTCTATACCCTTTAACAGCTACAGGAATATGACATAGCTGTCAAAATAAGACCCGTATAATTATAACATTTTGCTTTCCTTTGGCTGAAAGAATATGAATCTATGTCCTTCAGAGATTCTTACATTTCTCACATTGTGACTGTGAATGCAGATGGAGGGATTTCAAAAGCATCACGAAGGCTGGGAAGATAGATGTTGTAAGTGCCATTGAGTCACAAGGCCATTTTAATTTGAAAAATGTAAATGGAAAACAAGATGTGGCACCTTTTAAAACATAAACAATAGGAAATACACAGGAGGTGTACAAAGCACATTCAGGTTTGGCACCATCCTGTGTCTTGACACCACGCCACCATGTGTAATCTATAAAATGACTTTCTAAGGGTCACGTCTATATGCCACACCAGTCCCACACCAAAATCTGTCCATTGCTTGCAGTAGTGTTGTCACCACAGCAAATTCTCTTACAAATGTATTTGATAAAACCAAGCTTTATTGGTGAGGTCTGAAAGACTTTTCTTGAAAAAAATGTTATGTTTCAAATATTTGTTACATATAATTTATTAGTTCTTTGAGCAATGTTTCCTGTCTTGACCAAACTTTATTAAATACTTGGCTGTCTTCTCTTCATGCTTGACTCGCACGTTCTCCAGAACTTTGTCCTTAATTATTTTTAAAATTCATGCACCATAGAGTCACTGAATAAATACAAAACATGTTTTCCTTAGTTTCGTTCCCTGTTAAACTGACCACTCTGTATGTTTTGCTGTACCTGCCAGTTTAGGGTATTTGTATCCTTGGAGCATGCTGGTTGGCAGTGAATGGTGTGTCAAATCCTAAACTGCACCATGATACTAGTTGTTACAGCAGTGGGTGTCTTGCTGCTGTCACACATAAGATTACAAGAGTGCTGAAAGTCTCCAAAATAAAAAAAATAAAAATAAAAAAACCCGCTTAATTCCTGTGGATATGTGACAAGGATGAGTAGTGATGGCAGAAGACACCACATCAACTGGAACATACTGTCAGTCCTGCATATTTACTGTTGACAAAATGTCTGTGGAAATAGTTAATGTGGCCGTGCGTTTATGAAGAAGATGCTGTTGAAGCACCATGGGCCCAGGCCTCCAGCGAACCATAGAGGTGCAGCAGCTTCAGTGAGATATCCTGATGACCTGTTGCAGAGCCTTCTGGTCTTCTCATGTCCAGCTGGAATACAGTACACTCTCCACTGTACATTGATAGAAATTCACAAGATCCTGAAACAGTCTTGCTCTCCTCAATCTTCTCAAGAAATACAGGCATTGTTATGCCTTTCCAGCGCCAGTAGAGGTCTGTGTGGCCCAAGAGAAGTTCTCTGTAATGGTCACCCCCAAGAAAGCAGACCTTTCAGTTGCTCTGTCAGTCAGCAAGAACTGCACATACTTCACACATACCAGGCCCGAAGAGTCTGGATGTCAAACTGTGTGACAAAATATCCTGTGGGATATTCCAGAAGAATAAAGCCTATAGGCAACTTTAGAAATACCCATCTAAAATTGAGAGTGCTTCCCTAGTGTATAAGTTTTAGGGAATTGTTCTGTAAAGATGAAGATTGAGGTAAAGTGCACCAGTTCAGCACTTGACTATAGGAGTCTTTGTGGTGGCTTAGTCTTTCTACTTAAGTATTCTGTATAGTTAACTCTCTGCATCTTGATTTTGTCATTTCTGTGATGTACTATTCTGAGTAACTGCTTTGTTCTCCGTCATCCTCAGCCGCTGTTTGCGAATTTCCCATCAGGGATGAATAAACTTAAAAAAAATCCTATCATATCCAACGTGCACAATGGCGGCCTGCTGGGACGCTCACTCGTGCGCACGTGCTTTCCGCCCGCGACCGGGAGGAGAAACAGGAAGTGTGTTGCGCCACGTGCGCTGGTAGCGGTCATCGCCATTACTCGACTGTCGTATCGGCATATGATGAGTGCTTCCAAAATTGCACAAAGCGTATTAATTTTAGACCAATTTATTTTCCTCACCGATAATCCTAACGTTAGTTTTCCTGCTTTTCTCTCCAGAAAATCGCCTCTAACGAGAAAGCCGTGAAATGTCCTTCATGTATTAATTTTTTTTCCTCTGCATCTCCCTTTATTGCCCATTTTGCACTTTGTAATTGTACTCACTATGTCTTTGTTTATAATGCTCGTTTGAATTTCAAAAAAGAGCTTCCAAACACCACAAAGACTCCGATTTACGAATGCCACGAATAAGGCTTCAAACTGCACACCAATCAGAATACGTGCGGTTACACAATTTTCCGTCGTTTTGCATTATCAAACCCAACAGAAGTGACGCGAAGTTTCACGAAATCTCGCGAGAAGACGCCATTCCCCTCACTACGTAATGTGCCGTGCTGCTTATGGCGGCGCTGGTGACAGTGCTGAGAGCTGTTGGGGTGAGTTTTTCCTGTCTTTTCTAGTCGGAACTTGATTAAAGCCTTCCCAGCTGTAATATTGGGGTGAAAGCGGGGTATGTGAGAATTTCGGGACCTTGACAGCGTTCGCAGGACAAGTGTATTCCTCGAAAGCCGCGGCTTGGGTGGGGACGGGATTTTTTTTTTTGTCCGCGCTGTCTGACTCTTTCGCAGTAAATCATACAACAAACGGGCGCCGAGCGAGCGACTCCCACCCAGCTTAGTTTCCCTTCTTGATCGAATTTAGGTTGAGTTACTGATTTTAAACTCCTCGTCAATGTTTGTTCCGGTCACTCGACACATGATTTGACGGAGAATGACCCAGAAAGCCGAATGAGTAGCTGCGAGAAGTGGGGCCGTTCCGACTGTGTCGCAATCTCGCTTTGTGTTGTATCTTCCCATATTGGTCTTCTTAATGCCCGTGGGGCTACATTTTCCTGCTTTTGGTCTCCTTTGCCTGCCAATCAACCAAATAATTGACCGACGGCGTCGTACAGCGAGCGAGTACCTGAAATTCGATTAGTTTTTTCCTCCGGAGTGTAAGTATGTGACGTGAGAGTAAAGAGATCTGATCTGTCGTCAGTGATTTGCCCACCCCGTTAATAACGGCGTTATTAGCGATCCTATTACTAGTAGCGGTAACACCCTGGATTCTTAATTTTTTTTAAACAAACAAAGGCTAGTTTTGTTAACATTAGCTTGTGACCCTCCCCCCCCCCGGCCTAATTTTCGCCTCTAAGGTGTGGGATTTTCTTCCTCAGTCGTATTGGTTTATCCTATATATAACGTAATTTGGTAGCGACCTGCCTAGATTCCTGCTAAGTTTAGAGGAAAGTGTACATTTCTGACCCAAACATTGAGATGTTGCTGCATAAGGAGCCGTTGTAAGGCTTTGTGCTCTTTCTATCGAACTTTAAAGGGGTCTTTGATTGACGGTGCCAAGTGGCCAATCGATAGTTGAGTTGTGTTTTCTGTCCAATCAGCAAGGAGGAGGGCGGACTCGTGCTGCAGAGGAGCTTGGCTGCGTCATAGGCAGCTGAGAAGCACGCGCTGCGCTGGCGGGTGGGCTTCCTGGAAGTCTGGGTTGGGCGGCACGTTGCTAGGTTGAGACCCCACATCGAGCTCCGTTGGTCTCGATCTTATCACATCTGACTTGCATTCGGTGTCCAAGTGAATTAATTTAGCCAGAATCAGTTTGTCTTCTGTATAAATTATGCTGAACTTACCAAGTTGAAGGAATGTCTTACTGGGTGGTTGAAAATCACTGCATAGAAGTTTCATATACAATTATGGAGATGCTAATATTTATTGCAAGTACAGTAACTTGAACGTAGCATTATGTATTTTTAATGAAAAATGGTGGCAATTTACTGTCCTCTTCTGTGTTGGATTTTAACTAAATTCCTATCATTGAAGTGAAAGAACTGATTGTTACAGGGTCTGAATTCACTGGCCTGTTCATGTTGTTCTCGGTGCTATTACAGGGGAAATGTTACACACTGTCCATTAGTACAGTTAATATGATCCGACTAGGGATTGTTGTACAAGTCTACTGTTTTCATCAAAAACCCTGCTTTTCTTTGTATATTTTTCTTGCAATTACATTTATTCATTTAGCAATTACATTTATTCCAAAGCAATTTACGATGTTAGTTTACCTATTTAACCAGCTGCATAATTTTTCTTACTGGAGCTATTTTAGGGTAAGTACCTTTCTCAGTGGTACTGCAGGAAGAGGTAGGGATCGAACCTGTGACCTTCGGGTCCAAAGGCAACAGTGCTAATTGCTACACTACCAGCTGTCCTATTCATTAAATTCTGTATAATAAATTTATTCTTTATTTCACAGCTGACATAGCACTAAAATTTGTTTGTCAGAGGTTTGACCACCTTTCTTTTTTTTTTTTTTTTGAGTTCATACTGCTCTCTCCGCGTATTAAGACTTTCGGAATTGGGCAGGACATTTACAAGTGTTACATTACAGATTACATATCCAGTGACTGCACATTGTCAGTTTGACAGTCATAAGACAGTCTCCAGTAAAAACATAACTTATTAAATAACAGTTGGGGGGGTAGTTGGTAGTGTAGTGGTTGGAGCTGCTGCCTTTGGATCCAAAGGTTGCAGGTTTGATCCCCACCTCCCACTGTGCAACCTGTCAGCAAGGCACCGACCCTAAATCTCTCCAGTAAAAAAAACTACTAAACAAGCTGAACTAAAGGAAGGAAAAAGCTGGTCTATTTTTCTAATGTGAGTAAACAAAGTTCAGAAGGCTTGAATAATGAAGTAATTTAAATTAGCAAAATGTACAAATAACATTTTAGTAAGAAAAAGCAATGAATCTTAAACTCTTTTGCATATTGTATACTCCTGTAATTTGACCTGGTTGCACAATAATTAGCCAACACATTAGTTTTAAAAAGGTCTGCAGCTGGTAGCGTAGTAGTTAGAGCTGCTCCCTTTTGAACCCAAAGGTCTCAGGTTTGAATCCCACCCCTAGCTGTAATATTCTTGAGAAAGGTACTTGCTCTAAATTGGTCCAGTAAAATTATTCGACTCTATAAATGGGTAAATATTTGCAAGTCGTTTTGGAGAAAAGCGTCACCTAAATGAATGACTATAAATACCATAGAGAGTGCGAATCTGCTAAGATCTCAGCTTTCCACAACACTGATGGTAAAATGTAGGTGTTTGAGAAGTCTCCGTAGGAGTCATACCCTGCAAACAATGACTGCAGTTTGCATCGCGATATTGTCATTGGAGCATTACAGTGAATTGATGGGTGATCACTGCTGTATCTTTTTTTTGTCAGATAAATGAATGTGACAATTTCCACACGGCGCATTATTTAGTCAATCGCAAAGTGGCCATAGTGTGTTGTTTGGTCTTAGTGTGTGTGTATATGTGGTTTCGTTGTTGGTCTGTTTTGTTAATGTCTTACTGTGCTCTCTTGACCTTCTTTGATGCACTCTGAGCTGGATGGCTCTTTTGTGACGTGAACTCTGTATAAATAGACTGTTTAATGGGCTAAAGGGAATATCGCTCAGTTAGCTAGCAACTCCTGAAAACAGACTATTTATGGATGGTATGCTATGGAAAGGAGCTGGCTAATGCCTGTGAATACAGCCAGCTTGTTAGTTTGGACCATGATGTGCAAAATATAGTTCGTCTTCAGGGCTCTCTGTGGTTACTCTTCCATGAGTACAGTAAGACTGCTCACAACTTAAATGTGACAGAATAATAAAGTTTAGGTCTGAAATGAAAATGACACTAACATCCACCCATAGTTGTATATCTGTTATAAAACCCATGATCCACCTGTCTTTTAAGCATGGAAAAGAGCCCTTTTTGTTGTCTCTAATCCTAAATTTGATGGCGTTTTTATGTCTGTGATGGGTTTTCAATACTTAGAGCAGATTGTTTGTGGGCCTGTTTTATCCTCAAGAATCTTGCTGTTCTTGTTTAGAAAAATAAGCTTTCAGTACATTCTTATTTTTGCATGCCCTGACAGATCTCCCAACATTCCAGTCATGGAAGGAGAGTGAGCACATTAATCCTTCAGTCGTATACACCCATGTCCCAGTGGGTAGGCAGTGAAACACCACCACTCCCAGGATCAGGAATCCTCCCCCCACAGATGCCAGTGTTTGAAACTCTACAGACTGCCGTTTGTCAGGCTGTTTTCCCCACAGGCACCCTGGATAATGTTTGCCCCACTTTTAAAGATGACTGTGTTTTCTGAAAATCAAGTTGACTTGCTGGAATGAGCACACCATGTGTTGTCTGTCTGGGTGGAGGGGTGGGGTATTACCACTATTTACTCGTTTAAAATTTCCTTGGTGCAAGAAAGCCTTTGCCTTTGTCACAGCAGGGCTGTTAAGAGCCACACTAATCAGTACTATTTTTAAAATGTGCTGCTTTACAAGTCACAGTTTCTGTTCCCTTCCCCAACCCCATTAATTTTGTAATTGATTTGATTAAATGGCCAGGGTCTGTGTAAGAAGTGTAGATGTTTCTTGTCCTAGATGGTTGGTGGCACTGAGTTTTTTTTCTTTTTTTGGAGCCTGAGGCTGCTATTTATGAATCCACTGGAGTTATCCAAAGGGCAGGAATGGTTAGATGCGTCATGTATCTGTCCAGCATGATGCTGCAGCTTGGCTGTTAGAACACTGCTGATGTGCAAAGCAACAATTTGAATAATATTACACAAATCTGCCAGTGTCTTTAGAACAAATAAACTGCAGTAGATTTTGTTTTTGGCTACCCTTTATTTAACAAAGTACCAGTTTGACACCTCATCATTTGTGTTGGCGACTCACCAATATGCTAACTAAGCCATTTTGTCAAAACTGTTACACAAAATTTATAGCATCATTCATTGATAATATAACATCGCAACTGATTGGATGTAGGCCTCCCAAACTGGTTTTCCGCATTTGCGCTGTATTAGGTTGCAGAAACATCTAGCAGTTACCTTTCTGAAATTGCAGATTGTAGGTTTGTTGGATGCTGGTACAGGTTAGAATGCATGCACTGTTCCTCCCTTGTGCAACCTGCTCAGGCGTTGTTGTTGTTGTTGTTAGCTGCTTATGTTTTTACTAGTTACACAAGGTCGGTGCTCCTGTACAACTGAAGGAGCATTTGTAATGGTATAGGTAGTTATGATCTCAATTGGATGCATCAGCAGGATACCACTTACTGTAGATTGATTTAATAATTAACCAACTCATGAGTATAGTATCTTAGCATTGCAAAGTTGTAATGTTAACGTTACGCCTTTTCATGTAGGAAGTGGATGTATATGTGAAACTATAATCAGCAAGCCACAAAAAGGATTAGTTCACCACTGTGAACTGATTGGCTGTAGTAATGTCCATTGTGTCATTGTCTTGCTGGAATGCTGTTCTCTTGTCCAAGGTGTTTTTGATAACTGCGGCAGGTTTTCTTCCAGGACATTTTTGTTCCCTTGGTTTCGCCCTCTGCTTTGATGCATTTTCCAGTCCCTGAAGCAAGGGTAGCAGTCTTGGGATGATACATTGTTATCCTTGCTCCTGAAAATTAGTGCCCTCAGACCATGGCCTTCCTCCATTTGCTCAGAGTCTCTTACAGGTCTTCTGGACAACTATACTCTCACAAGATTTTGTCATTTTCCTTCACTGGTTTTCTCCTTGAGACTTGCTCATAAGATACATTGGCTGGGCTGTTGTCCCACCTACAGTTTCTTCAATGCCTCCGCACTGGAAGGCCATAACTGTCAGTCCAAAATATATGCATCTTTGTGGCCACCTTAGCAAGCGTCATCTTTAACGAAGAAAAGGCTTGGAATATTTTATGTAGCTCAATGGTAAAGATAGACAACATCCTATGTGTTGGTTCTACACGGATCCTGGGCCCTGTTCTCAGGATATGGGATTTAGTATGGCTCTGTCTCAATGGAGTTTGCTTCTTTGGCCTGTGTTCAAGTGGCTTTCCTCTGAGTGCCAAAGTGTCCCCCCTGCAATGGTGAATTGGTGAATCTGGAAGGGTTTGTGCATGTGTGTTAACACTGCTCTGTTGTACAAATAGTTAAATGATTGTAGGTATACTGCTGGGCTTCTTTGTGTATTGACTCCTATAAAAATTGAGATGTTTACACTTATAATTTACCAAAAAAGCTGTGGGCTCACACTTGTACAGTTAAGCCTTAAGAAAATAGAAATTTCCATACAAAATGCACTTGTCAATCTTGAGTACCCATAAAGCAAGCAGCCCCCACGAGAGGTGTGATTTCTCCTCGATGCGTTTCATAGCATTTTTGCTTGTACAAAACCTTATGACTTTGTTGTATACAGTAATAATGAGCCCAAAAGCAAAGTTTAAAGTGTGAAAAGGTGCTGAAAAAGTACAAATATAAAGGAAATCCTTAGATATTTCTGAAACTGAGTGATAAAACATGATTTCTCTTGAAGTAGCACCATTATGAATTTTGTGCGACTTGGTTTGCCATAAACTAAATAGATAATTGAATAGTTCAACTGAGGGCATGCAAGTGTTAATATTACAATAGCTGCGAGTTTGCATGTTCTTCTTGTCTTAGTAGATTTCCTCCCACAGTCCAAAGACATGTTGTTCAGGTTGACCCACAGTGTGTGAGTGATTGAGAGAGTGTCTTCCACTGATGTATCAATACATGACCTCTTGTAAGTAGTGTATAGTATTAACAAAGTCACCTTGGTGAATAATATATGGGCTAGTATAATACTACATAGTGTTCATTGGAAGTCAGTTTGGAGAAAAGTCTGCTAAATTGACACAATGTTTCATCACATTTATTCATCTAATTTAATGTTTTATAGGAACACAACCATCATGTTACTGCAAAACTGGCTGCCTTGAGTTAACATGAATTAAGTATATAATCAAAACTGTAATAGAGAAAGTTGCAGCTCAAATTTTTTGCACTATTCATATTTTGGTCATCTTTTTTTCTCTTCACAGTATGAAGTGAAACAGAACTGATTTATGTACCATCTGAAACTGCTGCTTCAAGTTCAGATCATACAGAAGACAAAGAAACTAAGAAAATCCTAGAGAACAAAGCTGCAACAACCTTCTAAGCTGACGCTGAAAAGGATCATTTCAAAGGCTCAACAGAAGAAACCAAACAACACAGCCAAAGACCGAAGACGAGACACCCTATCAAGAAGCGCAAGCTATCTACTGAGAAACACCAATGCCCAGCAAGAAGACCACTTGATCTGAGACCAGAAGTTTGTGCCTACTCAACAGCTTCGACAAAGCACACGTCCCAACGCTGCTTCCAGCCCTCCGCATCCTCGTTGTGCCCTGTCTCATCGGGGTGTAAAGAGGGCTGCTTTTTGCTAGTTTGACATAGTTCCCCTCCTGTTCCCACCCCCTCCACCCATCTCTCTCTCTCTCTCACACTCTCTTGTCTTGCTTTTTTGGTGTCAAAAGCAGTGTTTGTTACGCTTGTCTGCATCTCCCCCTTTCTGTATTCCATTTTGTCTATTTTTTGGAAACTTATCAGACACGAGTGAGAAACATCGAAACGCGCCTGGGTGCAAACCAGACGAACACTTTCCTTGCACTTGTTTGACAGCCACTGTTGCAAGACACAAGCCCCATCTCTAAGACTCATAACAAGGTAGGCCTCTCCAGCGAGACATTTGTTTCTCACGTACTGCCTGGCCTGTGTGGGAGGTGTCAGAGAGTGGAAAATGACATGTTCTGGACAAACGTATCACAGAACCAATTTGACAACTGAATGTTTTGCCACTTGTATGGATTTCTGCAGCTCATGTCAAAAGCCACTTTCTGCCTCAAGGAAGGTTCTAGACCTAACAAACACCTTTCTTCCTTGGGCAGCAAACCACTATTTTAGCTATCATGCATACATCGAAGATGGGACCCTCTGGAGTAGTATTTAGAACATGGCAGTCTGCACCTGTAGCACAGGTTGGATTTAAAGGTGCCACCCCGCTATTGAGCATGGTGTTTTATTCGTGTACCTCGCGTGGTAATTTGCCAGTACATATCATGGTGATATCTGTGTGTCCGGTAAATATATAGCACAGACCCATTTTTTCAGTATCTTGTAAGCTGGGGTTAGACCCCGACATGTCTTGCCTTCAGTCCTCTCTCTGACGGGACAGCTGTGGAACGTGGTAATGGAAATGCATTCAGAAAGTATCTTTTCTTCCCCCCCCACTTCTCTTACTGATTTGTGACTGAAGTATTTGTCAATAATCCCTGTTTTACTTACCAGGAAATTTATTGGGGATTCAGAGTACACATCAGTGTTTTGCACACTGATTCTGTATTTGAACCGGATTTACTGTTGATGCTATAAGTTCCAGCTTATCTAGTCAAAGTGTAATGCTAAGTTAATTACTGCAGAAGTGCCAGTCACGTTGTGGCTGTAAATGCCCATGTCCTTTGAATTACCACAGTGAAGTTCGTATTTCCCAACTTCTGGGAAAGAGCCCAAACACTTACTGACTTCTCAGCATTATTTAGGTGACAATCTTATGTGAATTGTTTTGCCTTTTTAACATGTAGTGCAGTCGGTATACTTGTCGATGGCGTGACATTTGCGTTTTATGCGTAAATGACACGGTTTATTTTTGTTTAAAGTGCAGGAGCTGTTACATCCTAAGTGTCCTGTATTGCCTTTAGCCATCAAGTGCTCATTTGATTTTGACCAGCTCTCATCCTCGTAGGCCACAGAACATGCTCTTTGAGGACTAATCTGAGCACTGTGCGATTTGGACTTGGAATTTGATAATTGCCCAGTTCACCTGGTTTTCTTCGGTGTAAATGTGGACCGAGTCAAAAGCTGAAACCAGCAGCACTGTGGCCCTTTGTGGCTCTAGCCCACTTCAGTGCTAGTTTGCTGGTGGGCTGCCAGCCAGTGCTGCAAGCTGTTATGTGGAATGCTTTGCCTAGTAAAGTATATAGCACAGTTGAGCTTTACGAAGCTCAGCTGTTTTTGAGGCCGAAATGAGGCCTTGCTGTGTGCTGTTAACTCTCCGCTGCTGCCCGGTCCACTTGTGGCTTTCTCCAGGGCTCAGTGCTTTGCTCACCCGCTGTCCTTGTTGCTTCCTCTCTTGTCTCCCTTTCTTTCTTACGTTTTGCAGACGTCAAGAGGTGTCTCATTGGGTGATTGATGTGAAAGACAAAAAAAAAAAGTCACCTGAAAGTAGTTTGCCTCCAAGTGCAGGCACAGGAGGAGTGGACAGAGCAGCACAAAGGGGGGTGGCATTTGGGAGTTTATGGGAGAATATGGGCAGCCCCTGGAAAGGCTTTGTGGAATTTACCTTGCCCGCGTCTCCACCTGCTGCGTTCGTTAGCGCTGACCTGAGCAGCACCTCCCCTGTTGGACTCTGCCTGTCCCCGTACGGCCGATCCGTAAGTGTCACCCCACCCATTTCGCGTCCCCATACCATCGAATCCCCCCACCCCACCCAGTGTCGCTGACTCCCGGGCCCCGAGACTAGCCTCTGCTGAGCTGTGGCCTGCAGCGAGAGGGATGGGGCTGTCACAGTAGTGCAGGGCATGGAGACCAGGTCACCATGAGCTGGAGAGATTAACAGTGTAGTAACTGTGGGGAAAACTGTTTTTTTTCTTCTTCTCCCCCCCCCCCCCATCATCTACAGGTGATGTTGGTCACCTTTGGCTGACCACAGTTTTACTTGAAACTTGGGGATGTGCATGACTTGTGCAAAATCTACAGTATTACATCAATGAGGGTCGAAGTGACACGAAGGCCGCGTTGCCCCATTTCTGTGGCTTTTGTTCTGACACTGGGTTTAACTGTGGAACTCAAACTGCCATGCTTGGCTATCTGAGGAATTCCAGGGCTCCTTTTCTGAATTTCCAGGCTTGAATTCAGTCAGAAATAGGTTATCGGCGCACACAGGCCAATGTTTTGTACACTTAGGCCACTCTGAGCTGCAAGAACTACTGCACAAGCGAGGCTAGTCTTGTGTCCCTGCATTAAACCTGTCACCATTGCACCCTCCTGTAGGCATTTGCTGGCCCTACACCCTCTGCCCTCACGCATGTCTTTTCCTGGCCAGAGAGAGAGACACGTGCACACACACCCATGTCATGGCATCAGGGGTGTTGTCATTTCAGTTACATCTTCCACCTTTAACCTGTTTGAATTGTGCTTCACTGCTCTTCTATCTCCAGAATAAATTAAATGTATGTATGAGGGATGATCACTGCCCACGAGCCTCATTTGGTCTTGTTGCACACCTTTTATAATGCCCTTTCTGTGTGTCACACTTTCAGCACTGTCCTTCAATGTGTGCGTGTGCAATGCCCATTTTGTGTGCATGTTGGCTTGCTGTGCTGCGTTCTGCGTTAAAGAGCAGCCGTGAAACACACAATGTGTGTTCTTGCTGACATGCTAGTGTGTATATTTATTTCTAGTTGTACATTTGCCAGCATTTTCCTCTGGTTTCTGCAAACATTGTGTTCTTTTGGTACCAGATCCTCAGAGTATTTTTGACCCATGGATACCCATTTACTCGTTTAGCCGATGCGTTTCTCTAAAGCAAATTAGTGTTGCACTACTGACAATTATTTACCCATTCATAGAGCTGGGTAATTTTACTGGAGCAATGTAAGGTAAGTACCTTGCTCACGGGTACTACAGCTAGATGTGAGACTTGAATCTGTGACCTTTGGCTCTAAAGGCAACAGCTCTCACCACTACACTACCAGTGAGCCACCACGTTCATTGTGGTTTTGGTCTGGATTTTGTAGAGTGCAGAACTTTTGCTCCAGTTCAGTCCAGCCTGTAAATGTTCTCTGTTCCCTGTTTTTGATTCATTGTACACATTTGCTGCAGCAGGGACAATTTGTGTGGTTGTGTGTTTTTGCCGTGTGAGAGATGCCGTAGGCAGTGAGTTCTCAAACTGTTCCACAGCAGCACATCCCTACCCTCAGCCCACTAAAGATGGAGAGGGCTTACTCTGAGCAGCCCCAGCCGCCTTCTCCCATGGCGGCTGTCCCGGCCCCTGCGGCTACCACAGTCCTGCCCATCCCCCGTTCTTCCTCAGTCTCCTGCCATCCGTCCCACCCATCTGGGTCCAAAAAGCATAAGCGGACCCCCTTGTACCAGAGATCTGTAAGTGGTAGTCATGGGACTGCTCTCCAGGCCCCTGACACTAACTGCATGGCTCCCTGTTTGCTGTGTCTCTTGACACACTAATTTGAGAACTTGAACTAGTCTTCAAACCTTTTTTTTTGTTGACTTGGTGAGGGGAAAAATTGTCCATCATTGCTCTACAGAGGCAGTGGCTCTCCTGGGTGGTACAGGAGTTCTCAGAGTTGTGTGTTTTTTTTTGTTTCAAGTATACATAGACCCCAAATTGCATACATGTGGCAGTTGCCAAATCTAACACAGCATTGTTACCTCACCCTGCCATTGTAGTAAGGCTTTTGAGGAGTGTTCTTAAAGGTTTTTTCCTGCAGTTGTCATTGTTGAACGTGGCACAGGTTCAGGCTTCTCCTGTACTGTTTGGTCAGTACTTCTCAGGTGTTCAGATGTAGTACTGCAAGTTTGTGGTGCATTTTGCTTGACTAATGAATGTCACCAGTGCTAGTCGGAATGCGCTGTGTGGGGCTGCTCCCTTTTCACAGTCTTTAAGAGAGGGACTGCTCCCAGCTTTAGGAGCGAGAGTCTGTGGGAGAGTGTCGGTGCATGCCGAGATGCTCAGCCTTTGGTCTGCCTTGCGTGATTATTCTTCCCATTTGCTTATTTTGTCACTTTGGTGTTCATTAGCTTGAAACTTTTTGTTGTGGTCATGTGCTGAGAAAATCTGAATTGATGGTTAATCACTTTTTTTTTCTTTTTTTTTTTTTTTTTTTTTTTTTTAACTACTAAATTGTTATTGAAATTGTTTGCTACATTTTTTACATGGAACTGATTAATCTTCAAATGTTTTCTTGGCTAAAAGTGACTGATTTAAATGAGTAGATGATTACTTTTCTTGCTCTGCTTATGCCCTTTGCCCCCAATTGTTCCACCTCACCTGGTCCAGATGAGTTACGACCCTGCGCTCCTGCACACCGGCGGGCACACAGGCTACGCCAATGGCGCGGGTCTCGGCATCAGGGAGACGGGCGTGGTGGAGAAGTTGCTCACTTCCTACGGCTTCATCCAGTGCTCAGAGCGTCAAGCTCGCCTCTTCTTCCACTGCTCTCAGTACAGCGGCAACCTGCAAGAGCTCAAGCTCGGAGGTGAGGGGTTTGAGGCCCAGTGAGAGAGGAGAGTTAGCTTTGTGGGAATTTGGTCAGGGTGCGGTCAGGGGCTCCACCGCCTCAGCGCTACCACACTGTCTTGTCACCCCTGTCCTACAGACGATGTTGAGTTTGAGGTGTCCTCGGATCGACGCACGGGCAAACCCATTGCCATTAAGCTGGTGAAGATCAAGCCGAAGGTGCCGGAGGAACGCATTACGGGGCAGGTGGGAGAGGAACTGCACGCCACTCCCTTCACTGGGCTGCATGGGTTTATTCATCCAGTTAAGGAACACCATTTCATATCCCCTCGCATCCTCCGTCAGTCTGTTCATGGGCTTTGCTCATCTCTGCCATATTTGGCATTTTTTAACATTCAGGCTCATTTTAAACCTGCTTTACTATCCAAAAGTAATGTTTATGGGTTTACCAGTTGCCCTGCTTGTAACCTGTTAAAGCATAGCATGCACTCCATTAAGGGTGGGGGGGGTTGCACAGGCATCACCTCTTGAGGTACACGTGCTCTGACCTCGTTGGGCAGTGTTAAGTACACTGGGTAAAGAGCACTGTCCTGTAGTTGCACATACAGTCCTGTAGGGGACACTGTGAGCATAATGACCTGTTCCATGGGGTGCAAGCTACTGCCACTGAAACATGTTCGTCAAACAAAGCTGTTAATTGGCATCCTAGTTCTCAGTTCCAACAGAGCTGATCTGTTTGCAGCAGTTTCATGGTCTACAGGTTTCAGATGAGCTTGATCTTTTTGTCTTTGTTTAATGTCCTGTAAGTCCCCTGTGAAATAATTTTGGAGCAAAGCTTTGTGTGTGTTGTCTCCGTTAATCTTGTTTTAACATGTGTAGTTGATTTTGTTCTTTTGCATGCAGCGTTTAAGTGTGTGTTGCTGTGTTTTCACTGCATGTTGCATAAGTCCAGCGACTTGGATGTGTTGGCACCTTTCTGAATGTCTGTGTTTCTGTGTGGTGGTCTGTGTGCTGCAGGTTGTTTCGGCCGTCCCTACCCACCTGGATGGCAAAGCAGCACCTGGACAGTTGCCGACAGGCAGCGTGTGCTATGAAAGGAATGGGGTAAGAGCATATTTATTGGGAGGAGCCTGTTGGGGTGTCCAGCGGGCTCTATGTGTGGCATAGCTGTTGATGCTGGGTGATCCTGATGACAGTGGGTGTACTTTCATTGGGGCAGGAGGTGTTCTACCTCACCTACACCCCTGAGGATGTGGAAGGAAATGCGCAGCTCGATACAGGAGATAAAGTCAGCTTCTTGATGGAGACGAATGAGCAGTGAGTATCTGCCCCGCCCATTCTCTGACTCTCCCCCCTGTCCTGCACCCAACATCATCTTCTGTGTTTCAGCACCGGAGCCCAGAGTGCCCACAACATTGTTCTGGTGAAGAAGAAGCAGCAGAGGTGCCAGGGTGTTGTCTGTGCCACAAAGGTGAAGATTCATTTGGTTTTGAACAGTCACCATTTCTGTGCACACGGTTTCCTGTATTCACCTCCCTTTAACCCCTTTTGTTTTGCTGCTCATAGGAGGCCTTTGGGTTCATAGAGAGAGGAGATGTGGTGAAAGAGATCTTCTTCCACTACAGCGAGTTCAAGGGCGACCTG
This sequence comes from Scleropages formosus, assembly GCF_900964775.1. Taxonomy (NCBI): domain Eukaryota; kingdom Metazoa; phylum Chordata; class Actinopteri; order Osteoglossiformes; family Osteoglossidae; genus Scleropages; species Scleropages formosus. The sequence goes on along the minus strand of NC_041830.1, from coordinate 2,390,851 downwards.
GAGGCACTGCAGGCAGGGGACGACGTTGAGTTCACCATCAAGGAGCGCAATGTAAGATGACCTAACTCTCCTCTGTCGGAGGTCCAGGTGTGCTCTGAGCCTCCACATGGTGCTATGCAATCTACTGTGGATTTGTAAGATGACCAGGACTGCAGCGCTTCTAAAGAATGGATTGATGAGCTACAGGCACAGCTGGCACTCATTTAGGCAGATTAGCATTTTTGTGGTAGAAATTGGTTCTTGTTGAGTGATAAAGAAGGATCTGGATCTACTGAGACACTGAAAATGCATAGACTTGATGTCATCTTATTTTTATCTCCATGCATAACACATGCTGTGGAGCCAGAGTTGTTCCGCTTGTGGCACTGAGTGCTTCTTGAAATGCTCGCAAGCTCATGGTTGGGTGCTACACCATGCCATGACCTTGATGTGATGGCACGTTGCATTAGAGGGGAACTTGCTGTGTGTATACTTATTCCATAAGCAGCAGTACAGAGTACTGAGACTTTCTAGAAATAGCAGGTGCTTCAGTGGTAGTGCCCCCAACCTTCTAAGCTGTTCTGGAAAGGTTTTACCCAGACTGGTTTAGGTAAAGACAGATTTACGTTGAGAGGAGCACTTTCAGGATCCTTCGAATCGGGTAGGCACAATTTTCCTTTCTAGAGGCATTTTTCGAAACTTCTGCAAGGTCTGGGTGTGTTTCTTAGGCTGAGGTTACTGCGGCAGTGCAGCAAGTAAGTCGTTACATGGGGCTGCTTCTGTGTGACTTTTGATACCTCTGCTTGCAGAGCTGAGGTCACTTCCTTTTTGGTGTTAAGGTAACATTTGTTTATTGTGGGAATTGGAGTCCACCAAAGGGTGTGCCAGAGCTTCTCATTGTTTTATTCATGTTACATGACATCAAGTCCAAGTTGGGCATTGTCGTGTCCTTATCAGGATGTCAGATTGGCACAGCTGCCATTTGCACGTCATCTTGTTATCCTTGTCATGTGGTTGTGTCCAAACTGCAATGAAACCAGAATGAAGTTCAGCATCATTCTGGTTTAATGGTTTTCTTCTGAGAAAATATCAGGTTGGCAAATGGCCCTGGCTGTATGAATTTGGGTACCTTGACCAGTGATCACCTATCTGTACTTTTGCTGAAATGTACGTTGCTTTGGACAAAAGCGTCTGCTAAATGAATAAATGTAATCCCAGAAGGGTCCAGTGCGGTGGTGAAGGAGCAGGACTTGAAGTCTTCCTAAAAAAGAGCTGTCTCCCCTATATTGAACTTAATCCTGATTTCTGGATAACTTGCATTTCTGCCAAGTGCCTAGTGACAGTCTTAAGTGAGGCTTGCTGCCTTGCTGAAGTTGTGGTTAACCTCTCGGCTTCATGTTCCTCACCCGGCGAAGCAGTTTCTGATGATGGTAAATGGTTGACCTTGTTTCTGTGGTGCAATTAAACTCAAAGATGAGGGACAGCTGGTAGTGTAGTGGTTAGACCTGCTGCCTTTGGATCCAAAGGTTGCAGGTTTGATCTCCAGCTGTAGTACCCTTGAGCAAGGTACTTATCCTAAATTGTTTCATTGAAATGTGTAAATGGGTGAATAATTTTAAGCTTGTAGTAAAGTACCTTAACATTGTACATTGCTTTGGAGAAAAGCATCAGCTAAATTAATAAATGTAAATGTGAGAAGATGGTACTTTAGCCATACCCTTGTCTGAGGAACAATTGTGCTGAACAGCCTGTGCTCTCTCTCCCATTGGCATCTCAGGGCAAAGAAGTGGCAACAGAGGTGCGGCTGCTCCCCCAGGGTACAGTCATTTTTGAGGACGTCAGCTCAGATGTGTATGAAGGCACCGTCACCAAAGTCATTCCCAAGATTCCCAACAAGAATCAGGTGGGTGAGTGTGGTCATCTGCTGCGCTGTGCCTAGAAAAAAGGCAAGGGTCAGCAGTCGTCAAGCTGTTGGTTCACGTTTTAGATCAAAAGGTAGCATGTAGCCCTTGACTTGGGAACTGGAGTCAGGCAAATTTTTTTTGTGTGTGTGTGTGTGTGTGTGTGTGTGTGTGTGTGTGTGTGTGTGTGTGTGTAAAATGACCTTTGTACATGCTATTATGTTGGCTGGGTAGTCTTAAGTTTCAAGTTTGTCATAGATACAAGTACCATGTACATGTATCATGAAAATCTTCCTGAATGCTTCTCCACAGACTATGGGCAAGGACAATAGAAATAGTGCACAGACAAAACAGTGTCAATGACAGTAAATAACAATAGCAGCAATGACAGCAATAACAATAAATAATGGTAACAGTCAGAGAACTCAGAACGAGAGAATGAGATTGCTTAGCAATCAACCTTCAAATTTGATTGGGTAGTCCCCCTTCTCCCCGTTCTTTGGTGAAGAATCAGTGTCACATTGCACTTTTTAAGGTCAAGTCACTGCCATGAAGTTGAAACTTCTCAGATGCTAAGCCAGATTAGAACCGAGCTCTAAAACCGCAGCCTCAGACCTGTGCAGCACCGGCGCTACCTGCTGAGGCACCGTGCCCCTTTGCTGCTGCTGCTGTTGGTACGCTGATATTCTGTAGCATTCACTGTACCGCTGCACATCAAGATGACAGCTCTCGCCCTCATTACCCATGAGCAGAATGGGAAGGCATTACCATTCTTTGACTACAATAAATTTTGATCACAAACCTCTCTCTCGATGTGGTGCTGTGCAGAATGACCCTCTGCCAGGGCGTATCTGTATCAGGAAGAACTTCAAGGACAAGGAGTTACCTTTTGGGGACAAGGACACAAAGTCAAAGGTCACACTGCTGGAGGGTGACCATGTGCAGTTCAACATCTCCACAGACCGACGGGACAAGCTGGAGAGAGCCACCAATATAGAAATTCTGCCTGATACCTTCCACTTCACCAAGGAAACCCGTGAGATGGTGAGGAGCCTCGTGGGGACTTTGCTTAGTAGTTTTCTATACTTTATCCCATGTGTTCAGAGCCTAAACTTCTTGCAGACCACTGTGTATGTTGGGTTATGTCTTAGGTGAGCCCTTTGTTTGCTGCTGTTCAGCTTCTTTGTGAATAAACTACATGATTTAGATGTATGTTCAACAGTTGCAGTTTCTTGACCATAGTTGAGTTGCAGTGGTTTGTGCATGGAAAAAATTGCTACGAAATTCAATTTCATTTCTCTGGAGTGCTGAACAAAGGATAAGACATAAAGAAGACTGCCTATAAATTACATTACAGCTTTCATAATTGCATGTTACTACTACTACTACTACTACTTGTAGTAAGTAAGCCTACTGGCAATTGAGGAAAGGAACAAAAAACTCCCAACCGAAAGGCAAAGGAGAAAGAAGACCTCCGGAGGGGTGGGGACTACTGGATTTCTGGGGGTCCAGTGACTGCCTGCCCTACCTAGACATTCTACATTTTTAAAAAAAAAAAAAAAAAAAAATTGTCTGTTTACAGCCATTTATATTGTTGCCAAATGCTAAAGTTTTTTTTCTGGTTGAGGGAGAGTTGGAATCAATTTTTCTTTTACATAATTAACCGGGTAGGTTTCCTAATTTAAGAGAAATTGTTGTCCCTGGCACCTTCCTGAAAGGCTTCTTAGCAGTGAGATGAGTAAACACTACTGTAGGATCCTGACATTCTCCACTGGGCGCAGGGGGTGATCGCTGCCATGCGCGATGGGTTTGGCTTCATCAAGTGTGTTGACCGCGACGCCCGGATGTTCTTCCACTTCAGCGAGATCCTGGAGGAGAGTCAGCTGCACATCTCTGATGAAGTGGAGTTCACTGTCGTGCCTGTGAGTCCAATGCCACACAGTTTACCTGCTCATCCAGTTCTCTCTGTACCTGTGGTTTCATCATTCTGCTGGAAGGCTTGCTGTAGCTTTTCTCAGTTCTTTATAATGGTCTCAAATTAGGTATCACTTAATTTTCAGTGGCTAGAATTCATACACACCTGTACCTCAGCTTCAAAGTGCAGCTGGGACTGGAAGTCTGGTAAAGTCTGTAGCTGGAATTGTAAGCCCACCGATTGTCAGTTTATAAAAGCGTAATGATATAGCTTACTCCTTTGATTTATTCACAGGTTAGGCACTGTTGAAAACATCAGATAATGCTGAAATGAATTCAGTATAAGGCTTGCTGTGTTTTCTGCAACAGCCCATACAATGCAGGATCTGCGTTTCTCTGTACTGAAGGCATTGGGCATGAAAAGCATTGTTTATTTTTATTATGTTAGCTAAATATAAAATGTGTAGACATCCAACTCCTATTCATTGTGTTTTTGTTTAGGAAAAAGTAGCTGTTCCTTCCATGCCCTTTCATTTCTCACTGAAGAAAACCATCCATGAGAGAGATTCATTACGTAAACATGTTTGTCAGTAACTGGTCACTTTCATCTCCCAGTTGGAAAAGCATAATAACGGACACTTACCGCTATTTCCTTTTGTTGTTTCTGCAAAAGTCCCAAACATGGCTATAAGAAATTACGATTTTGCTCGAAGTACCTCACCCACAGCACCAATTGCTTCTATTGAGTGCATGTTTTTGCTATCTAATAGTGCAAACTGGAAGTGTGTAGCATTTTTGCTCTATGAGGGAAGCTGTAAAAAAAAAAAAAAAAAACAGAAAATAAAATGTTAAAAATTGAGTTTTCTTATCTACAAAAATTCATAGTTCAATAGGTATGAGTGCATCTTCTCAGTGGAAACCCTTTTACTTGAGGAGACCTGTTCTGAATTTGTCAGGATTGTTTGACAGTATCTTTCACTCCGGGTGCCCACAGGACATGCTGTCAGCCCAAAGGAATCATGCCATTCGGATCAAGAAGTTGCCCAAGGGCACCGTGTCCTTCCACACCCAGTCAGAGCAGCGCTTCACTGGAGTGGTGGAAAAGGAGGCCTTCCCCCCTATCTCCAGCAAGAGTGCCAGTCCTAGCAAAGGCAAGGAGAAGGTGAGCAGCACCAGCTAAACAGAGTGGAAGGGTTTAGTGGGGACTGTCCCTGAAATTGCCGCCTACTGCAACTTCTGTTTCTTTACTTTCTTTCTGCAGCCTTCTCTTATCCTGTCTCGCTCCTCTGTAGTGGCTCAGTAGGAGGTTATGACACGTTTCTTCATCCTGATTAGGTTTATAGCTTTCATGGACTGTTTGTTCAGAGCTGCTGTCGTCTTGTTCTCTTTATCTCACAAGACCTTCCCTCCCAGTATAGTGGTTCTTTCTGTTGTATGTAGTGTTTATACTGTACGAACATGTTTTGAGCTTGCAGTGAGGAATAGGTCTAGAACTCACACGAGTGCTTTGTGTGTGGTACTGTGGAAAGGTGATCAGTTTTTTTTTTTTTTTTTTTTTTTTCTCTCCCCTCCTCCTCTCTTCTCCCCCCCGTTCCTTCTCTCTTATCAGTGGAGAGCCATTCACAAACCAAGGTTGTCTGTGGAGGGGGAAGCTTTTTCTAGCTGTAGTAAAGTTGTTTTAGCTGGTAATTTTCCACTTAAACAGTTGAGTTTATGTTTTCCGCACCCTGAAGTGTAACCACCTTAACCATCTGCAAATGCTCATTTTGACTGAGTTGAATAGCCTTTGCGATGGAAAGTGTGTTTGACAGCTTTCAGTGATTCAGGCCCAGTTGTGCACACATCAACCTTACCTGACCCAAGCAATGGACTGTCTCATTCTTTCTGCTTTTGCTGGAGAGGACTGATGTGGTGCCCCAAGCCAGACTGTCAAATACAGAACTGGATTAAAAACTGACCTGGAAGGATAATGTACACTACTTTTTACAGTGATATGACAAATTGCCTATCCAAGAGTCGCATGTTTTCATCCAAACCTCCTCTTCTGTTGGCGTAATGTACTTTTTGTATTGGAGATGTATGTCGCTTTGGGGAAAAGCATCTGCTAAATGAATTAACATGAATGTAAGCCCCACCTGGTTGTGAATTTAAAAGACAAGGCTGATTTCAAACTGATGATGTGGAATGGGTTCTGAACACCATGGCTTGCTGCCATTCATAATGATCCATAATCCTTGATTTGGCAATAAGGATTAAATTTGTATAGATATGAAGTTGTGTATGCTTAGTTCTAACCCTCCTCTCTGCTCTCTCCTCCCCCTTTTCCCTTCATGCTCCTTCACTTCTCCATTAGAAAAAAGATAAGGTAGGATGCTGTTGTGTTCTGTGCATGATGAGTAAAAATACTGACATCTGATTTCTGACCCCACTTATTTGTGAGAAACCTACTTTTCAGTTCAGAGAGGAGTCTTGCTGGGAGCCTTAAAGATTTTGTGTTGTATTGCATTTTGCATTTACTGAACTTTTTTTTTTTTTATTCTTTCTTTCTTTCTATGTAAAGCTTCATACTTGCCATCTTGCTCTTGACCTAATAGCAGTATCCTCTGTTTTATACTTTGATTGTTGAGGAGATTTTTTTTTTTTTTTTGGCTGATATTTCTAATACAGAAAGGTGGGGTTTCACACTAGTGTTGGAGCAGGTGCTGTCTTTGTGTGTGAAAAGCAGTACAGTTGCTACTGTTATAAGTATTTCTATGGAACTAATTGCAGTATTGCATTTTTGAAACTACATTCATTATAGACTTCTTCCATTGGCTCCTGCATAAGGAGCAAGTGGCACAATCACCAGGGGAGACACTTTTGCCCAAAACATTTCAAATCCCAGCCAGAGGCTCTGCTGTTCTCTTTAGAATAATACTGCTTGTTTCTTTACTGTGGTAAAAATCTAACCCTAACGTGACAAGAACATGAATAGAGCATGTACTTTGGCTCTGTATAAGACTGTACATCTGTAGCACCAAGGGAAACTGATAGCATATGGAAAAAGGGTGGGACAGGCTGTCAATATAAAAATGAATTTAAAAATTGTTCACAGGTGACTTGTGAGTTTTTAAAAGGGATTCCACATTGTTTATGTAATCCTGTGGCAGAGTCGCAGTTTTTGACTAAACCAGGATTCTGTTACTGCTTTCCTTGGGTGCATGACCGATTTGGCTGGAACTGAACAAAATCAGTTTAGTTTTAGGTGAATCTCCCCTCTTCAAAAATCCTTTATGTATAAGCTTAGTAAAAGTGTTGACACAGGATTGGAAGTGTCTGCTACATACCTTCGTGCGCTGTATATTCACTCTTCGCAGTTTCTGGATATTTTACTCCTCTTGCGCTCCTCTAGTGACTACTCAGTTTGTGCTTATTTTAACATGTGCCTCTTCCCTGAGCAGGATGCAGAGGAAGGGTTGATTGTGTATGAGGACTGTGGTGTGAAGATGACTGTTCCATACCATGCCAAGGACCTGGAGGGATGCATTCATCCACAGATGGGAGACAAGGTGCCCTAAGTTGGCCATGAGCACCACATGGTCTAGCAGACTGCTGTAGTTCTGACCCTGGTGCACACAGGGCTGTTGTGTAAACTGCCCTCTCTCGCCTCTTCAGGTCGAGTTTTCCATCAGTGAGGTGAAGAGGACAGGTCAGCAGAGTGCCGTTTCCCTCAAGGTCCTCAACAGACAGGTCAACACCAAGCGTCTGCTGGGCTTTGTTGCCACGCTCAAGGATAACTTTGGCTTTATTGAGACAGCCAACCATGACCAGGAAATCTTCTTCCACTACAGGTAGGATCTACTCGGGCTTATTGATCAGTCTCCTCTTACTGTACAAAGCTCAAATATTGATGTCTGTGTTGTGTACCTGTGACTTGTTTGATCCTCTGTGTGAGCAGTGAGCTGTGTAGCGACCTGGACAGCCTCGAGCTGGGGGACACTGTGGAGTACAACCTGTCTAAGGGCAAAGGGAACAAAGTGAGCGCAGAGAAGGTCACCAAGGTGGCAGCTGGTAAGCACCACACAGCCCACCAAGTCCTCCCATGCATCATAGCCACTACACGTGTGAACTGCTACTGATGACAGCACACTGCTCCTCTCCTTCCTGCAGTGAATGGTATAGGGGACGATGTGAGCACCACTGTGTATTTGGGCAAGGTGATCCGCCCCCTGCGCAGTGTGGACCCCTCCCAGACAGACTACCAGGGCCTTGTCGAGGTCACTGACGATGGTAAGGTGTCGTCGGTGTGAAGTACTGTACAAAGTGTTGCCTCAGTTTGATTATGAAGTTGTTTTTAAATTTCTGTTTGTGTACTTAAGGTTTCAATTAATACACTAAAAAATAAACTTAAGTATGGCTTTAAAACACAGATGAGGGTGTAGGTATCTATATAAACATTCAGTTAAGAATTTGAGATAAATGTTCAGTTTTTTTAAATTTTGTGCAAAAAGAAAAAAGTTTGCAGTGTATGCAAGCTGTATTTGTGTCCAGGCTGAGGTTGTGACTAAAACACAGGATAGGAGTGTAGGTCTGGGGCCCTTTAATTCAGCTTGTTTCCAGTTTTTATAGTTCATGTCTGGTGTTTCTGAATCATAAGTGAGGATTGTTGTATATGATTGATCAATTAATGATTCAACATTTGGCATTGAGTAGGAGTTTGTGGAGAGATTTTTGGTTTCATCCATTTAAAACTGTTTCAATATTAAAATAAGTCATCCGGAGAATTTTTATTCTGGATATCTGGCCAGGATTTCTACGAAATGTGACCTGCAAATAAAAGGATGTCTGGATTATTTTTTTTAGTAAGCTTTTATTGACTTAAGGTATGAAAGTCACTAGAGTTGCAAATAAGTCTTAAACACTAGTTGTTTGTAAGTTGGAGAACTGGTGTAGTGCACTATATTTGACCTTTTTTTTTGGTATTTCTTTTACATTTTTTTTGTGGCTGTCCTTAAGTTCCTTTGTAAATGACAATTCTGTAGTGTCTGTCTCAGTGCTTACATCAGAATCAGAATGAGCTTTATTGCCAAGTATGTTCACACATACAAGGAATTTGTCTTGGTGACAGGAACTTCCACAGCACAGACAGAATGACAGTGACAAGACAGGTGAGAAGATAGAGTATGTGAACAAGGGACAAATATTTAAAAATATAAAGTACCCAATATACAAAAATAGTCACTAGATACAAATGCAAGGGAGTGTGAGTAAGACATATGATGTGATAAATAGTTATAAATACAAATATAAATAGCATTATGTATTGCACTGGTTTACTCTCTAGGGGAGAGATTTAGGTGTTCATGAGGTAGATGGCCTGAGGAAAGAAACTTTTCTTATGCCTGGCTGTCTTGGTGCTCAGTGCTCTGTTGCCCCGGCCAGATGGCAAAGGTTCGAAGAGGAAGTGGCCTGGATGTGAGGGGTCTAGAATGATTTTGCTAGCCCTTTTACTGACTCTGGACGAGTGCAGTTCTTGGAGAGCTGGGGGGGATGTGCCGATGATTCTTCCAGCAGTCCGAACTATCTGCTGCAGTCTTCTGATGTCTGACTTCGTAGCTGAGCCGAACCAGACAGTTATAGAGGTGCAGAGGACGGACTCAATGACTGCAGAGTAGAATTGCAGCAGTAGCTCCTGTGGCAGGTTGAACTTCCTCAGCTGGCGAAGGAAATACAACCTCTGCTGGGCCTTCTTCACAATGGAGTCTATGTGGGGCTCCCACTTCAGGTCCTGTGAGATGGTGGTGCCCAGGAACCTGAATGACTCCACTGTTGTCACAGTGCTGTTCATGATGGTGAGTGGGGATAATGCTGAGGTGTTTCTCCTAAAGTCTACAATCATCTTCACTGTTTTGAGCGTGTTCAGCTCCAGGTTGTTATGACTGCACCAGACAGCCAGCTCTTGGACCTCCTGTCTGTAAGCAGACTCGTCACCATCCCGGATGAGGCCGATGAGTGTGGTGTCGTCTGCAAACTTCAGGAGTTTGACAGAGGGGTCTTTTGTGGTGCAGTCGTTGGTATACAGGGAAAAGAGCAGTGGGGAGAGCACACATCCCTGGGGGGCTCCAGTACTGATTGTGCGAGTATTGGATGAGAATTTTCCCAGCCTCACTATCTGCTGCCTGTCTGTCAGAAAGTTGGTGATCCACTGACAGATGGAGGTGGGCACAGAGTTGGGTTAATTTGGACAGGAGGAGGTATGGGATGATGGTGTTGAAGGCTGAGCTGAAGTCCACGAACAGGATTCTCGCATAAGTCCCTGGTTTGTCCAGATGTTGTAGAATGTAGTGCAGTCCCATGTTGACTGCATCATCCACAGACCTGTTTGCTCGATAAGCAAACTGCAGGGGGTCCAGCAAGGGTCCAGTGATGTCCTTCAGGTAGTCCAACACCAATCTTTCAAGTGACTTCATGACCACAGACGTTAAGGCGACAGGTCTGTAGTCATTAAGTCCTGTGATTTTGGGTTTCTTTGGGATGGGGATGATGGTGGAGCATTTAAAGCAGGAAGGAACTTCGCACATCTCCAGTGATCTGTTGAAGATCTTTGTGAAGATAGGGGCCAGCTGGTCAGCACAGGTTTTTAGGCAGGCCGGTGAGACACCATCTGGGCCTGGTGCTTTTCTTGTCTTCTGTTTGACGAAGACCCGACGCACCTCCTCTTCGCAGATCAAAGGTGCAGGAGGGGGGAAGGTGGGGGTTACTGGAGGTGTTAATTGATTCGTGGAGAAGAGGGTCTGAATGGGTGTAGGGTGTGAGACAGGGTTTATCAAACCTGCAATAAAACTCATTCAAATCGTCGGCTAGTTGTTGAGTTGACACGGTGCCAGGGGGTGGTGTCTTGTAATTTGTGATGTCTTTCAGGCCTTTCCACACCAATGCAGGATCGTTGGCTGAAAAGTGTTTCTTCAGTTTTTCAGAGTAGTTTCTCTTAGCCACTCTGATCTCCTTTGCCAGTATGTTTTTGGCCTGTTTATACAAGACTCTGTCCCCATTCTTCTAGGCGTCTTCTTTGGCCTGACGAAGCTGTCTGAGTTTTGCAGTGAACCACGGTTTGTCATTGTTGTATGTTAAACGAGTCCTGGTAGGGATGCACATATCCTCACAGAAACTGATATATGATGTTACAGAGTCTGTGAGCTCACCTAGATCGCTAGCAGCAGCCTCAAAAACACTCCAATCGGTGCACTCGAAGCAGGCTTGTAAGTCCTGCTCTGCTTCCCCAGTCCATCTTTTAACAGTCCTTATTACAGGTTTAGCTGATTTCAGTTTCTGCCTGTAGGTCGGTATAAGATGAACTAGGCAGTGATCAGAGAGCCCCAAAGCTGCCCGTGGAACAGTGATATGCATCCTTTACTGTGGTGTAGCAGTGGTCCAAAATATTGTCTCTGGTGGGACATGTAATATGCTGTCTGTATTTTGGCAGTTTATGGGAGAGATTTTTGCTTTATTAAAGTCCCCGAGAATGATTATAACAGAGTCCGGGTGTTGTTGCTCTGTGTCAGTGATCTGGTCGCCCAGCTGTTGCAGCGCTGCGTTCACGCACGCTTGCGGTGGAATGTAAACACTTACGAGAATGAACGAGGAAAACTCCCGCGGTGAGTAGAAGGGCTTGCAGTTGATGAAGAGCGCTTCTAGGTCGGGACAGCACATCTTCTTCAACGCTGTTACGTCTGTACACCACCTTTCGTTGATGTAGAAGCATGTCCCACCGCCACGTGATTTCCCCGCTGATTCCGCGTCGCGATCCGCTCTGAACAGCTGGAAGCCCGGCAGATGTAGCGCGCTGTCCGGGATGGCTTCATTCGGCCAGGTTTCCGTGAAGCACAGAGCAGCAGAGTTTAAGAAGTCCTTGTTTCTTTGGGACAGGAGGAAAAGTTCGTCCATTTTGTTGGGTAAGGAGCGGAGGTTCGCCAGATGGATACTAGGCAGCGCTGTTGCGCTTTCGGAGCTTGACAAGCGCGCTGGCTCGCTTTCCACGCTTGCGCGTCTTGGAGCGCTTGAGTAGCGCCGCTGCACCTCCGACTACAATGTCCAGCAAAACGTCAGAATAGTCGAAAACCGGTAAAATGTCGTTTGGTGTGTACTGCCGAATGTTCAGCAGTTCTTCCCTGGTAAAACTGATTGTCGGAGTATAACTAAAGACAGGGCAAACTAACAAAAACAGTAAAACAACTGTGGACATCCACACCGAGGCAGCCGTTCGCGGCGCCATCGTGATAGAGTATTACATAACCTATCTAGTGCCTCAAGATGTTGTTTGATAAACCTTGTTTGCTGATGCAGTTCCTCTGTGCCGCACTGACTTGCAGGCAGCCAGAAGGGCCAAAACTACCCGTTCGGCATTGTGAGCATGGCCAGCAAGGCGGACTGCCTGCAGAAAGGGGAGACCGTCAAGTTCCAGCTCTGCACTGTGCCACAGACGGGCCAGAAGATGGCCTGCAACGTTGTGCCCCAGCGCCGTGCCTTCGTTGAGTGCGTCAAGGACCAGGTGTGCCCCCTAGCCGCTCTTCCACTGTGTACACACCCGAGTACGCTTGTACTTGACTGTCGTAACAAATGTTGTCTCCTGACAGTTTGGCTTCATTACCTATGAAGTTGGAGATGCCAAAAAGCTGTTCTTCCATGTGAAAGAGGTGCTGGATGGATTAGAGCTGCAGGCTGGGGATGAGGTCGAGTTCTCCGTCATTCTCAACCAGCGGACGGGAAAGTGCAGTGCCTGCAGCGTGCGTCGTGTCAGGTGTGGCCTCGCTTTCAGCTTTGCTGTATGCTTCATGTCCCACTGAATCCTGGGAAGTTGAGCCAGAATGAGTTTGCTTGCTCATGAAAGCTGGAAAGGGCCACTTGCTCTACAACACCAGGGCACCCCTAGAGGTCAGGGATGGCGCTATGGGCCACTGTTCTGCTTATGACGATATCCGTTTGTCTTCCTTGTCCCTTACAGTGAAGGGCTGAAGCCAGTGGCAACACCCCGTCCTGAGCGCCTGGTAAACCGGCTGAAAAGCATAACGCTGGATGATGCCAGCGCCCCCCGCCTGGTCATCTTGCGGCAGCCCCGGGGCCCGGACAACTCTAAGGTGTGAACAACACAGCAGGGATCTGTGAGGCTGCATGTCTCTGTATGATGCACACAGTGTAATTGCTGGCCCTGTGCTGGCCCTGTTCCCTCAGGTTTTCTAATAGTGTTGAATTTTCCCCCCCCCTAGGGATTTAACATTGAAAGGAAAACCCGTCAAGCTGGGGTCATCGACTGAGCTCGCCTAGTGCAGTGGACTGGGGGTCAAAAAATGCAATCCTTAAGGGGGATTCCGACAGGGGCAGGGAAAGGGGATGCTGCCCTCCAACACAGATGCTCAGATATCTGCATGCACAGCCCCTCCTCCTGCCCCCCTCCCCCCCTTACAGAACCCTCCTATTCCATTGGTTTCCTGCTTTCTGTGTGGGTGTTCCCTCCTGCATTGCGAACCACACCCAGTGCTACAGAAGGCACCAAGACATCTCTGCTCCACATGTGTATGTGTGTGTGTGCGCGCGCGTGTTTGTACAAGAGACATTTTAGACAAGTCGGAGAGAAGGTGAAAATCAGAGGTGGGTTCTGGGTGCCTCAGAACAAAGTGATTTAGTGCAGCGCCTTCTCTAGTCCCAGTCTTGTCTGAAAGTGCAAAGGTGATGGCTAGCAAGCGAGTGGAGTTCTGCACCTGCAACATGTCTATGCTGTGTTAGATCCTTGGTTTCTCCTCCTGCTTCCTCTGTACCTCTTTATGGGTAAATCCCAGTTTTCCATGCAGTTACTTCAACATGCTGGGTGTTATAAAACAGACTTAAGGTGACTTTTCTTTAAGAAGGGATTTATGTACGTGATGCGGAAACAAACATAGCTCCTTGCTATAGAAGTGTGAGAACAGTGTTCCAATAGGTGTTTGTAGTTTGGGGTTCTTCCCTCGGAAACAGTGTATGGTAAGTGTCCCTGCAGCTGTACACCCCCTATCGTTCACTGAGTGCACAGTCACACCTGTCCCTACAGGTGCAGAATTCCACTGCCTTGTAGTCAGTGTTGCATTTCTTGTGCTTTTATACAATAATTCCCTCCCTCCCCCCCCCCTTGCACATTTCTGCTTTTTTGTTTCACTGAAAGCTGGTTTCTGCTAATGAATGAAAAACTTTAAAAGGTGCCTAAAAATGCATAAAACAAAAATGACAAAAATAATGTACCTTTCTTCCCAGCCAACAGCCAAAATAAAAAAAAAAAGGAAAAAAAAAATTAGAATGGCTTTTTCGGTAGAAATAATGCAAGTTTGCATCCCTGATACCTGTGGGTTGAAATACTCTGTACGTAATGTGTGCTTTTTTTTTTTTTTTTTTTTTTTTTTTTTTCTCCCCCCTCTCCTCTTAGTCGAAGATTCACAATACAGCTAAGTTAAGTTGTGGAAACAAGGCAAAAAAAAGACTTCAGATACTGAAATGTGAGTGTGGCAAGGATCAGGATTGGGTGTGACTCAGCAGCCTCCGAAATAGTTACTGTTCACATAACTAAAACCTCGCAGATCGCTGGGTTCCTACTTGGCCTTGTAGCTGCTCTCTGGTGATCTTTTGTTAATGGTCTTGAATGAAAATTAAACATTTTATGAAAAACTTAATGTCTATGGTGTTTCATTGTCAATGATTTGAGTTATTGGAAGGATGAACTTAGGCGTGATGGTTAATTTATCCTGCACCCTGGCTTGTTTGAGCCTTTATACTCTTTCCTGCTGCTATGCCCTACAAACCAGTGGTCATTTAAAAAAAAAAAAAAAAAAAAAAAACTTGGCATCAGGTGAGTTTTATTTACATGACAATTAAATCCTCATTGGAAATGATTGCATAAAATTTAAACAGGTTGAAACAAAGGGCTTATTTGTGAAACAAATCTTACCTACATGGTAGCCATGCAGTCATTGAACCAGACTGGAATCTGGGTGTTACTGGGCAGTTCCTAGAGCATATCCCCAGATGGATGTTATGCTTGTTAATGTAAGCTCTGGGTAAGAACAATGCTCCAGGCGAGACACTGACACGCTAGCATGCGATGACAAGCATCATTTTGCCTTAAAACTGCAAGGAGGAGGGGCTAGAGGAATCAAACTTAAACCCTTGTGCTGCTCAACTGCAGTGTAAACTCTGCACAGTGGAGAGCTGTGGTTCTGGTCCAAGTTTCACGGAGCTCGTCAGGCCCGCTGTACCCAGCCTCCGTGAGCCGGTAGGGGTCAACCCCAGTGCTGCTCGCCGCCGTTACCTCCTCGCCAGGGCAACCCCTGATGGGCATGTAGAGAGCAGATGGGCTCGGGCCCCCCGTTGTACACCACTTGTCCTCACCCAGTGCCTGTAGCCGCACCTTGTACTCTTGCAGGCGCGCCTTGCATTCGGCTGCCTTCCGTTTCATGTTGAGGAACTGTTCCTGCAGGTCCTTCTCAAAACCCTCTTCTGCCCTCAGCTCATTCTCCCAGTACTGCAGCTGCTCATCCTCATCCTCATCCTCCCCAAGGTGCTGCCAAGCATCAGGACTCTGGTGCGAGTTTGCCTTCTCCTGCAGCTCACGGATCTGCCCTTCTACAGAGTCTATCTGTGCTCGGAGCTCTCGCAGCCGTGCCTGCTGCCGAACCAGCACGTCTCGCAGGTGCACCTTGCCGCCACCTCCTGGCTCCACCTGGCCTTTCTCCTCATCGGTGCCTCCGCTGGGGGCACTGACTCGCCGGCCTTGGAGATTCTCGTTCTGGTCCACATCCCCATGTCTACAGTCACTGGCAGGTCGGCCCCGCGCCCTCCTACCGCCACCACCGGTGCGATCGCACAGAAAACTCGCTCTTTGCTGCTGCGTGCAGTTGCCCACTTCCTGCAGCATCCCAGAGGATGAGCACTTCCCAGGAAAGGGGCAACTGCACTCCTTGGGCTTCTCGCTGCTATCGCCCATGTCTTTGTGCCATTGGCACTGGTGCCTCCCGCCCCGGCCCCGAGTGTCCAACCAGCCCCTGGCCTCCTCCACCAGGGTGAGCGACTTGCGCTTGGGTCTCCTGGCTTCTGCCACCTGTGGGGGCTCTGCGTGCAGGTGCAGATGGGACAGGGTAGGGAGGCTCTGGCGATGCAGAGCACCGCCGGCCACCTTCCTCAGAGGGACGCTCGGGGCCAGGCCCTCCCCGCCGAGCGAGGGGCCGTTGTGCAGCAAGCTGAGCTGCACTTCTCTGGATTGCTGCCCGTACTTAGCCAGGGACTCAAGCAGGCGCTCTCCTGGACTCACGCTGCGTTCGTACTCCTTGAACTTCTCCTTGAGAACGTAGCGACCTGTGCGACCTGCGTTAGACACACGACCGAAACGTCAAGCTGTTCCTACGTGAATGCTTTTGAGGCAAGCCATCGGAATGGGCCACGAGGGGCTCGGGAACTTACCGAGGGCTTGAGCCAAAGCAATTACCACCTCTTGGCACGTTGTTCTTTCAGTAACCCCACAGATGATGCGCTGCACTCCATCGACGCACACCTTCAGCTCCATCCTCAGGCAACTGGGAGGGAAACAGAAGAATTAAAACACTACAGCTTTTTTTATACATGTGGCATCACCTTTAGCAGATAATGTTGTCATGGTCCAGACCTTCCTCTTGACCAACTTTCCCTTGGAACTGAGCAAATGGAATCCAGCAGCCTGCCATAGACAGCAATCAGTTGACATTGAGGTGGTATCTGGAGCCATCTATAATTACAGCATTTCCAAGGAAATGACTCAAGACAGCTAAAAATTACTGCTTCTGTTTATTTCAGATGCGATTTATCAGTCTGCCATCATCCCCCACCCTTATTTATTTCCATTTCCATTATTATGGAACAAGGAGGCTGCCGACTCTCCCATCTCGGATATCCCTGGAAGAGGGGCACACAGAACATCCATGTCATCTTATTGGAAGAACGTTTCATTCTCCAGACCTGCAGCAAAATAAAATGGTACACTTTGGCAGACAAAGCTCAAGCTGAGAGACAAGTCATGTGCATCCTCTGGTAAAGCAGTGACAGTTCG
The DNA here is from genome assembly GCF_900964775.1 of Scleropages formosus. Taxonomy (NCBI): domain Eukaryota; kingdom Metazoa; phylum Chordata; class Actinopteri; order Osteoglossiformes; family Osteoglossidae; genus Scleropages; species Scleropages formosus. The sequence continues at coordinate 2,373,979 of NC_041830.1, read as the reverse complement.
CACAGGCTAAAGTGCCCCTTGCAGTGGCAGCGACACTTCGCTGTACATGTGTACAGCTGACTTTCTGCTGGAGAAAGAGGAAGAAAGTGATTAAATTTGGAGTTCAACAATGTCCTTCGCTGTCCCTCCCTGTGTCATATTTCTGGTGTTAAATAGGCACCGGAACCTTCTTCGCTGGGATACCCATAGACTTAGAGGTTAGAGCTGCCCTCTTTGGATCCAAAGGTCGCAGGTTTGAATCCCACCTCATACTGTAGTATCCTTGAGCAAGGTACTTACTCTACAGGGTCACAGTAAAAACACCCAGCTGTATAAATGAGTAAATCGTTGTAATTTTCTTAACACTAAGTCGCTTTGAAGAAAAGTGCCAGATGAATGAATGTGTGAGTGCTGCTCTTGCCACATGACATGTGTGCCTTACAGTGAGCATTTGTGAGAAATATGCCACATATTTCAAGCTCACCAGTTTACTAAACATGTACTTATGGATTACATAGCCAATTATTGTTGCTGAATGCTGTACAGTTTGAGAGTACAAATTTGGACCAATCTGTCATATTAACCCCTATTTAGCTGGAACCTCTGTTTAGCTACATAGACTTAATGTTAGAGAGACCACTTTAAAATTATTTACATGTGTGTCCATATGTATATAACCTATGGGATCCCCTAAAACTTAGCAAGGAATACCTTACAGAGAGCTCAGGAGGTGAATAAAATCGGTCCGTGCTGAATTACACATTACCTTAAATTACACTGTCTTACATTTATCAGATGCTTTTCTCCAAAGTGACTTCCAGTGAAGTCTATGTAGTGTTACTAGCCTGCACCCTATTCACCAAGGTGACTTACACTGCTAGATACACTACTTACAATAGATCACTCATCCATACATCAGTGGAACACACTCTCTGTCATTCACACACTATGGGGGATCCTGAACAGCATGTCACTGGACTGTGGGAGGAAACCCCCACAGAAACTGGGAGAATATTCAAACTCCACGCAGACCGAGTGGGGATCGAACCCACGCCCTCTCGCACCACCCAGGCGCTGTGAGACTACGCGATACTCGCCGCAAGGGTGCAATTAGTGCAGAAACTAGTTATTACTTACAAGATCGGGGTCAATTAATGAATAAGAAAAGCTGAGACAGAGACCTTTTCTGCGCAGTGAACACGTGTCGAAATCCTCAGATCCAATAAAGACACAAGTGCGAGGTCATGAAAACTCTTTTCTGAAAGAAAGTACAGTAGCCTGCTGGATCGCTGCTCCGCTGCCTCCTTTACTTGAAGCTCTCGAATGAAGCCCTGAAATCGCGCTCGACACAGTTCGTAAGTGCGGTAAAGCAGAGCGGCTCACCGATGGGCTCCAGCTGCGCGCACTTTTGGCCGCAATCGGAGCGACACCTGTGTATGTGTGTACCTGTGCCACGCGCACGGGCTCGTGCGCCGCAACGTCCTACTCGTCTTGTGGGAATGCGGAACTGTCATTTAACACAATTATGGCACGAAGAACGATCTTGTTCTTCACGCATCCCGTCTCAGCAGCTGTTGATCCAGTTGCTTAGGTGGTGGAGTGGACTCGTGGTTCGGACCTAAGCGCGGAGACGGGACGGTGAGTCCACTGCTTTCATAAACCGTTCAGTTGATAGTCATATAAATAAATAATCGTCATCAGCCCTGATCGCACCGAAAGTATAGCCCTATCCTTACGCTTACCTACTTTGCTCTCTTACCCAGATATCTTCGTTTGACGGCGCCTCTGGAAGCTCTGTTCTCACTCGCGTGCGGCCCCTATTAAAGCCTGCGGGAGCCCCCCCCCACTCTAGTGTGCCCGGCGCGCACGCTTTCGGGGACGCGCCCCGCTCGGGTCCTGATAGCGGCGCTGAAATTGCGGGTCACGCCTCGCATCCTGTTTATTTCAGTCTCTACCGGTTACCGTTACTGGGGTTGGTTTGATACTGGGCGATTTCCTCCAGACTCCTTCAGTGGAACTTTTCAGAAACATTAAGCCCACAATTCGGCCCCAGGTCGGTCATTACTTCTACTGAGCACAAGTACAAAACTGTAAAGTAATTCTCTGTGATAATTTCTGACTGTAGGAAGAGCATCGACGTTGACTAGTCACTAGTGTCACTGTTAAAGTTAATGAAAAGTTATATGGGCCATAACTTACCATTTAGCCTAATTCTTCACTTACATCGATCATTTAAGTCTGACTGTAAAAATACTTTTGAAACGTGCGGCTACTTTGCTGTGTGATGAGGGAAGAATACTGTAGTCTATTTTGATGTGATATTTTGGGGGAAATCACAACAATGAAATAATTCATTTTTTTTTCATGTTATGTCAACAAAATATTACCTGGAGAAACTTATGTAATGGTATGAAAAAAGAGTAACATGACCAAATACTCCTGATGTGCAGAATGAATGGTGCAAATCTGGGCTGCAGTGTCATAAACTTACTTCCAAAGTGTAGTTATGTGCACCTTATATGACACTATTTCCTTCATGAAATATTTTTCATAAGAGCTGCACCATCAGAAAGGAACATCAAAAAAGTCATCGACTGGATTTTTTGCTTTCTTTATTTGAAGAGAAAATGCCATAAATTGTCTTGTTCACTAGATGCACACATCTAAGGATCTCCAGTGCTATATCGTAAGGAGCAGAATGTTCCTGGTAGGGTCTCCCAAGGCGAACAGGTCTGGAGTGAAGATTCAGACTAACACGATCCAAAAACCCCCATGAAAAAATAGTAGACAGGAGAATGTTTACCCTGTCCAGAATAGGGTCACCGGGACCTACCCCTAGAGCCAGGCCTGGGGGTAGAGTTCCTAGGTGAGCACCTGGTGGCCAGACAGCCCACATAACCTGGTCAGGCTCAGCCCAAAAAAGCAACGTGGTGGGCCATGTGCGCCCACCACCCGCAAGGTCCAACATGGGGCTTGGGTGTGATGCTTTTCAGGCAGCAGGAAGGGGCAGGGTGGTGCGTGGTGTCGCAACCTCTCATGGCAGAAACTGGCTCTTAGCACATGGAATGTAACCTCACTGGGGGGGAAGGAGCCGGAACTGTAGCAGGAGGTTGAGAGATACTGTGGCACGCCGAGGCGGCCGGGGAAGGGGGCGGAGAGAGGGACGGAGTCGCCACAGCTGGGGCACCCTATTTCTTCCCCTGTGCCTAACAGTGAGGGAGAGACGGAGGAGGAGAGCACGAGCACGCAGACGGTGTAGCAATGACCGAACCACGGTCTCTGTCCCGGACAACCCCGGAGAAACCCCCTCATACCCATTCCCTGTTCCCCCTTTTCCTCCCCTTCCTTCCCTGTGATAGGGGGGGTAGGGAGCAATCCCTGGTGAACCACAAAATAAACAGACAAGAGCACCGCATCTGCAGTCTCTGGCTTGCCTCTGTTACAGTGGTGCCGAAACTCGGGATATTTCACTCATGATGGACCGAGACCAGTTGGAGCCCGTCCTCCAGCGAATGCAGCTCCAGCAGCAGGAGTCACTGGAAGCGCTGATGGTGGTCCAGCTGGCGGAGCGCCGGGCCTTACTTGAAGCCCTGGCTGTCCTCACGGACCGCCCCTGTTCATCTGCCGAAAATGGCCCCAGGGGGATGATCTGGAGACCTTTCTCAAGGTCTTCGAGCATACCACCCGCGCCTGCCGGTGGGCACCGGAGGAGGCACGGCCCTGTGGCTCACCCCTCACGTCATGGGCAAGGCACTGATGGCGGCCCGGCAAATCCCTGCCGCGGCGGGAGCGGATTATGGAGCCCTCCAGGAGGCTGTCATGGAAGGGGTTGGTCTGACGCTGGAGGGACACAGCCAATGCCTGCAGGGCGTGCAGTGGGGCGAGTCAGCCCAGCCCTTCCTCTTCGCACAGCAGGTCCTGGATTCCACCCGGAGGTCGTGGCAGCCGGACTGGCAAGACCCAGAGTGGATTGTGGAACAGGTGGCCCTGGAGCAACTTATGGAGGCCATGCCAGCCTCCACCGTGGACTGGCTGCAGTGCCATCGGCCGGAGACCGCTGCTTCACCTGGGTGTGAAGAATGAGGCCCCCTCACCCCCATCCGTAATGCCCCAGTCCGAGGCCACACAAGTTCCAACCCGCCGCCTGCGCCTGGCCTTACCCGGCCCCTGACCGCCCTGCCCCGACACGTCCTTCTGCTCCCATGGCCTGCCCCTCCCCGATTGGCCCCCCTGTCCCTTTAGCCCCTTCTTTTTCCGGGGCCCCTTGGGGGGCCCCTTAGGTGGCCAGAAAGCAAGGACTGGAGTGCTGGTGGTGTGGGGACCAGGGCCACCTCCAACGGAACTGTCCCATTATGGATGTTGGCGTAGCAAATGCCGCTGATGATGCCACTGGCGCAGTTGCTCCTGGTCCAACTCCTCGATACCGAGTCCTGGTTAGGTTCTGAGGGGGTATCTGCTGGGCTTTGCTGGACTCCGGGTGGCAGCAAACGATGGTCTATCAAAGCCTAGTACTGCCAGGGGCATAGCGTACATGTTGCATGGTGAAGGTTCGGTGTGTTCGCGCAGACGTGCACCTTTATCCCACCGTGAGCATTACGTTCCAGGTGGAGGGCCGAACACATAGTGTGTGGGCCATGGTCGCACTGCGACCACCCTTTCCACTAATATTGGGGACTGATTTGGGGGCAACCCAGGTGCAGAAGGAGTTTGCCGACGTGTTCTCCCCTCTGCCAGGTCAGAGGACTCTCATACAGACCCACATTCAGCTCTTTGGGGGGGCGGGGAGTGGTGCATAGCCACCGTACTGTGTTCCTGTCCATAAGTGCAAAGGACAAACTCGAAAAAAATGCTGCAGCTGGGAATCATTGAGGAATCCCACAGCGACAGGAGCAGCCCGGTGGTGTTGGTACCAAAGCCAGATGGTTCCGTCCGCTTATATGTGCATTACTGAAACATAAATGCAGTCAGAAAGTTCGATGCTTATTCCATGCCCGGGGTGGATGAGTTGCTTGACTGACTGGGGTCTGCTCGCTTTTATTCAACACTGGATCTCACCAAGGGCTACTAGCAGATGCCCTTGTCTCCAGAGTCCAAGGACATCTCTGCTTTCTCTACTCCTTTTGGTTTACGCGAATTTGTTTCACTCCCATTTGGTTTGCATGGGGCCCCAGCTACCTTCCAGAGGCTCATGGACCAGGTCCTCAAACCCCACGCCAGTTATGCCACGGCCTATTTGGATGACATCATTGTGTACAACCCCGACTGGCCGCGGCACATGGCCCACTTGAGGGCAGTCCTACAGTCCCTGAGGGACGTGAGCCTCACGGCAATTCCGGCGAAGTGTGCAATTGTAAGGAGTGAGGTATGGTATCTGCGGTTCCTCTTGGGAGACGGACAGATTCAGCCCCAAATCAACTGGCTTCTTCAGTCTCCAAGACAAAAAAAAAAAACCAGGTGAGGTCTTTTCTAGGGGTGGTGAATTACTATCACCGGTTTATCCTGGGATTCTCCACCCTAACTGCCCCCCTGACGGATCTCACCCGCCAAGGGACCCCAGATCCAGTCCAGTGGACGGAGCAATGCCAGAGTGCTTTCTGGAAAATTAAAGAAATGCTGTGTGGGGGTCCTGTCCTCACCTGTGCTAACTTCTCTCTCCCTTTCCTTCTGCAGATGGACGTGTCCGATCAGGGCTTGGGGGCGGTCCTCTCCCAGGAGGTAAAGGGGGAGTGGTAGCCCCTACTGTACATCAACAGTAAGTTGATTCCCCCGGAGAGCAAATATAGCACCACTGAGAAGGAGTGCCTTGCAATTAAGTAGGCGGTCCACTTCCTTCGCTTTTACTTCTTTGCATGGGAGTTCCAGCTGTGCATGGACCATGCCGCTTTGCAGTGGCTGCACCCCATGAAGGACTCCAACTCCCGCCTCACCCGGTGATATTTGGGCTTGCAGCCCTATCACTTTCGGACTGTCCATTGACCAGGTCGGGACCTCATGGTCCCCGACTTCCTCTCCCAGTGGGGAGGGCGGGGCAGAGCGACCCCACGGGCCCCCTGTTGGGAGCCTGAAAGCAGCAGTGGAGGACTGTGGCATTCCAAGGCGGCCAGGGAAGGAGGGAGGAGAGAGGGACGGAGTCGCCACAGCTGGGGCTAATCACGCACCCTATTTCTTCCCCGTGCCTAACAGTGAGGAAGAGAGAGATGGAGGAGGAAAGCACAAGCACGCGGACGGTGTAGCAGTGACCGAACCTCGGCCTCTGTCCCGAACGACCCCGGAGAAACCCCCTCATACCCATTCCCTGTTCCCCCTTTTCCTCCCCTTCCTTCTCCGTGACAGGGGGTAGGGAACAATCCCTGGTGAACCACAAAATAAACAGACAAGAGCACCGCATCTGCAGTCTCTGGCGTGCGGCTGTTACAGATAACAACTAGATATAGTTGATGAGAGATACCAACTAGATATAGTTGGGGTCACCTCCACTCACATTGTTGGCTCTTGAACCAGACTCCTCGATAGGGGGTGGTCTCTCTCCTACTCAGGAATTGCACAGTCTGAGAGGCACCGGGCGGGTGTGGGGATACTCACAAGCCCCCGGCTGGCTGCTGTACAGTTGGAGTTTATCCCAGTGGACGTCAGGGTCGTCTCAGTGTGACTTAAGGTTGCAGAGAAGACAACTTTGGCTGTTGTGTATTGTTGGGTGTTATTTTTGTGGAATATACATTTTGGAATTAGTTGTGGAGGCTGTTATGGTGTAGCAGAAGGGTGGAGTTATTGCTATAAAAGGCTGTATTAGATCACTAGTTAGAGGGACACGCACACAGAGGAAAGGAGAGCTGTGTATTGCTGGTGGTGCAAGGGGTTTAAGCCCATGGCTCATATGCCTCATTTTCTTTTGTAACACAATGTTTATTTTTGTATTTGGCTTGGGTTAAGTTTTGTCATTACTGAAGTTCAACTTTTTAAGTAAAGACAAATATTTTTGATCCAACTACTTTGGTTGTCCGCTGCTGCTTCCATCCGTCATCCATACCCTCATATGTGATGTTAGACGTGGGATTTTGGACTGACTGAGTGCAGAATTGACGGAGTAGTGACCACTGAAGGACATGGCCACCAGGAGACAGAAGCGATGGGAGGAAGAAGATGGAGCAGAAGATGAAGGTGCTGCAGAAGTTTTGCTCCCTCCTCCTGGTGATCTTGCCATGGTGCAAGTTGCAAAGATTTTCAGACAGTCGGAGATGAACAGATGGAGAGAGACTGCCCATCAGTTCCAACAGTAAAGTCCTGTCTCATCATGTGCACCAGTTACAGCTTGATGTGGAACAACAGAGGGAGTGAGGAAGCACTCCTTTACCAGCTCCAGTCTCAGGTCCTTCATCGTCCACAGCAGTGAGGTGCTGTCACGCAAAACATAGGGAGTCCGGACGGCTGGACCCAAGTGCAGCGTCATTCATCTGGAGTCGAGGGATGAGACAAGTTCAGTGTCGGGGACAGACGAAGGGTCAGTCAATTGGCGGTCAGGGTCAGGGCGAAGATCCATGAGCGAGGTCGGGGGACTTAGTGAAGGGTCGGTCAAGCGGCGAACAGGACAGGAACGAGGATCCGTGGACGTGGTCGGGAAACGAAGCGAAGAGTCAAAAACCGGAGGACGTGAACCAAGAGTTAGCGATGCTTGTGAATGAAGCGTCATGAGGAAGGACAGTTATCCCTGACGAGATTCCACAAACGTATGGGAGCTGCGGAGTGTCTTTTAAAGGGTAGGGAGTTAGTCAGGTGCTGAACTAGAGTCAGGTGCTGTCGATTGAGTTGTGGGCGTGGACATGACAGGTGCTATGAACCCAAGATGTTAAACCTGGAGGACTAATAATATTGAACATTTTCTTACTGCATTTCAAAGGCTGGCAGTCGTCTATGGCTGGCCAGAGGTAGACTGGGCCACTCGTTTAATCCCATTGCTAACGGGCAAGGCCTGAAGTGCTTTTGTAGCTATGGAGCCAGAGAGCAGTATGGACTATAACAACATGAAAGAAGCAGTGCTCAAAAAGTACGTGATCAACTCAGAGACCTGTCGCCAGCAGTTCAGGTCTATGGAAACCACCATTAAGGAGACCCCGCAAGAACTCTACGTACAGCTGAAGGATCTCTTCTGGAAGTGGGTCAAGTTTGAACAAAGCAGCAAAGATGACATCATGGAGGTAATAGTGTTAGAACAATATTTGCGAATTCTCTACCCTGAAGTGAAGATCTGGGTTAAAGAACGTAATCCTGCAATGGCAGCAGCAGCAGCTGAACTGGTGGGGAACGACGTAACAGCCCACAAAAGCTCCAAGACCCATCGCTATGCTGGGCAACTGGACCGTCAAGCCAGGGGTAAGTATGATGGTGTGTGTAAAGGAGCTGGTTCTGATGTTAAACACAGTTATTCTAGGAACACCTTTCCCACTGGTCTTAGATAAAGCTTCTGTGTCATGCTTTAATTGTGGTGCCCCAGGTCATAAAAGTCTATTCTGTCTACTTAAAAAGTCCAGATATCTTCATTTGTGCTATTTCCCCAGGCCCACCTCCCTTATAGGAGTTACACAGAACAGGGAACCTGTTGTTATGGTTGAGCTCAGTGGGAAGCCTGTTGTAGGCCTTGTAGATACTGGTTGTTCATAGACATTAGTGTAGGCAGCTTTAGTCCCCCTAGAATTTTGTAATGAGGAGGATAGGCTTACTGTGTGATGTGTACATGGTGATCAAAGTGAGCATACCACTGCCGATGTGTACATTCGGGTTTGTGACCAGACCTTCTTGTTGAGGGTAGGACTAGTGGCAAGATTGCCCTATCCTATGCTATTGGGGCAGGAACTCCCTGTATTGCCGGACTTAGTCAGTAAAACAGCTCTGTATAGCGTGATTACTTGTGCAAGGGCTAAGGAACAGGAAAAATCCTTACTCTTGCATGTATTGCCTTTCCAGGGTGTTGATGTTGTAACTGAGCCCACTCTTACTAAGGAACAGAGGTGTGTGAGGTGCAGACAGGCAGTTGGGGAGATTATAGAATGTTCTGATATGCTGTTATAGTCAGAAGTTGATCCTCCTAGTTTGGCTGAAACTGACTTTCATTTCTCTGGTGATCTAGCAGAAGAGCAGTGCTTAGATCTCAGTTTAGCCCAATGCTTTAAAAAGGTAGAGGAAGGTTGTGTTTCTGGGTTAAGGAATGGAGGCTACCTAAAACAGTATGGTCTTCTCTATAGGCAGAGTGAGGATAGGTTGCAATTGGTTGTGCCAAAGAAATTTAGGAAAGAAATGTTGGAGCTTAGGCATACTATACCCTGGGCTGGACACTTAGCCTGTTCGAAGACACTGGAAAGAATAGGTAAACGTTTTTTTTTGGCCAGGATTGCATGAGAAAGTAAGGGAATTTTATAGATCTTGTCCACGGTGTCAGTTGTCAGGTGTCACATCCATGCCCGCACCTCAATCAACAGCACCCGACTCCAATCAAGCACCTGACTAACCACTCACCCTTTAAAAGACTCTCCTCAGCTCCCATACCTTTGCAGAATCTCATCAGAGACAACCGTCTTCCTTCATGACGTCCAGTTCACACACAACCCTTGTTCCCAGTTTCCATCCTCCGGTTTTCGACCCCTCGCTTCATTCCCCGACCACGTCCACGGATCCTTGCTCCACCTCCGACCGCCGATGGACCGACCCTTCGCTTGTCCCTGACACCAAGAACTTGCCTGAGCCCTTGAGTCCAGACGAACGACCCTACACTTAGGTCCAGCCGTTCTGGATCCCTCGGCTCCGCGTGACATCAGGAGGGAAGGCTATGGCATGTGCCCCTTTAATTCCATTACCAGTGGTAGATACTCCATTTGAAAGGACTGGTGTGGATGTAGTGGGCCCTGTGGAGAGAAGCAAGTCTGGAAACAGGTTTATCTTGGTCATTTGTGATTATGCAACTAGGTATCCAGAAGCTTTTCCCTTGAGCGAGGTGACTGCCAAAGTGGTTGCCACAACACTGCTCCAGCTTTTTTTTTGCAAGTGGGTATCCCCCAGGAGGTTCTAACAGACTAAGGCCCCAGTTTTATGAGTAAAATCCTCAGGCAGGTCTATGAACTTCTAGGAATTAGGCATATCAGAACCACTCCTTACCACCCGCAGACTAATGGATTAGTCAAGCAGTTTAATCAGACCCTGATAAACCTGTTGAAGAAGTTTTTTTGGACACTGGCAAGGACTGGGATCAGTGGTTACCCTTCTTGTTGTTTGTATACCGTGAAGTCCCACAGGCTTCAACAGGATTTGGAGCTGTTGTATGCAAACCAGGTTCGGCGTCCACTGGATGTCCTTAGAGAGAGCTGGGAATATGAGCCAACTGTCCTGAAGACGGACATTATCTCTTATGTGCCGAAGATGAGTGAGAAGCTGATGCAAACAACAGCCTTAGCACAAGAGAATTTCAAGGAGGCTGAAACCTGTCAGAAGCAATGATATGATCAATCTGCTCATTCTCGCAATTTCCAGTCAGGAGACTGGGTCCTTTTGTTATTGCCTAGTTCAGGTAATAAACTCTTAGCAAAGCGGCAGGGGCCATTTCAGGTCACTAGGAGGATGAGTCAGGTGACCTACGAAGTTCATATGCCTGGTCAGCGCAAGCAACATCAAGTGTTTCATGTTAACCTACTAAAGAAAAGTGGATCCAGCGACCAGAGACCGCTGCTGAATCTATGCTCATCCAGGCAGTTGAGGAGGAGGTAGACTACAGTGAGCAGTACCTACCAGACAGTGGATAAAGTTGCAAACTGGAGCTGCTCTATCTTTCAGAGAAGAATCAGCAGGAGCTGCAGAACATCTTGCCCGATGACCTCTTCATGGAGCAACCAGGACGTACAGAGCTGGTGGAACATCGTATTTGCCTGAAAGACCCACAGCCAGTGCGACAGCCATCCTACAGGGTGCCCAAACACCTGTTGCCAGTCCTCAAAGAGGAGCTGGAAATGATGCAACAGTTGGGGATGATTGAACCATCGGACAGTGAATAGAACAGTCCCACCATCTTGGTTCCCAAAAAGGACGGGAGTCTGCGGTTTTTCCTGGACTTCAGGAAGGTTAACGCCCAGTCCAAGTTCAACCCCTACCCTATGCCAAGGGCTGATGACTCGATGGAACGTCTGGGTAAGGCTAAGTTTCTCAGTACATTAGATCTTTGCAAAGGCTATTGGCAGGTGCCTTTATCTGCTGATAACCCTGAGCCGACAGCATTTAGGACTCCTTTTGGGCACTTCCATTTTAAAGTTTTGCCGTTTGGGATTCATGGGGCACCCGGAACATTCCAAAGGCTAATGGACCTTAAAGGCACAGAGGGCTTTGCAGCAGCATACTTGGATGACATTGTCATTGATAGTTGTAGCTGGGTGGAGCATTTAGACCATCAGCAATATGTCTTGTCCCTGATAAAGCAGGCAGGTTTGACCATCCACTCACAGAAGTGTGTTTTTGGCTAAGGCGGAAGCTGCCCATCTTGGCTATGTGTTGGGCCGAGGGGTGAGCCGTCCTCAGATGGGGAAGGTGGAAGCCATAATGTCAGCACAGAGACCAACCACAAATGCAGGTTTGTTCTTTTCTGGAACTTGTGGGGTAGTATAGGCACTTCATTCCAAACTTCTCAGAGAAAGCGGCACCATTGACAGAACTGAGACGGAAGTGCTGTCCTAATAAAGTTCAGTGGACGTCTGAGTGTGAAGCTCCTTTTAAAGAGTTAAAGGACTCGCTGTGCCAAGAGCCTGTACTGATTAGTCCAGACTTTGATCAGCCCTTCACAGTGCAGACAGATGCATCTGAGAGGGGCCTAGGAGCAGTCTTGTTGCGGGTCGAACCTGGACATTTGCGACCTGTGGCTTACATAAGCCGTAAACTTTTGCCAAGGGAGCGTAAGTACTCTACTGCTGAAAAAGAATGTTTAGCTATAAAGTGGGCATTGGACTCTTTTAAATATTATTTGTTGGGACGTAGGTTTGTTTTAGAGACTGATCACAGAGCAGTTTCCTGGTTGGGGTGCATGAAGGACTCAAATGCCAAGATCACAAGGTGGTTTTTAGCCAAAGAGCCATTTGACTTTGAAGTGCTGTATAGGGCTAGGAAACATAATTGCACAGCAGACTTCCTGTCACGGATGCCACGGGGGCGTCTGCAGAAAGGGAGGGAAATGTCACATACTAAGCTGTGATGGGCGTGCTGGTAGCAAAGATTCAGCAAGATGCCGGTAAAAATACCATTAATAAAATACTGAATCTTGGTGCTGCTGCTGCCTGTTCAAATGTATTTCACATTGTACTGCTTCACTGTTCATTTTGGTCCATTATTTCACTTAACATGTTTTTCTGTTTGAACCAGGTTGGGTGACAGGAAAGGCCTACCGTTATCCATGTTTGTCATTAACTATTAACATTTGTTTTATTAAGGAAGTATGACAAGTACATGCAGTTGGTTGTTAAAAGTAAACATATTTATGCAGTTTTCAAAATCACACACACACACCATCTGAAACCGCTTGCCCCATGCGGGGTTGCGGGGAGCCGGAGCCTAACCCGACAACACAGGGCGTAAGGCTGGAGGGGGAGAGGACACACCCAGGACGGGATGCCAGTCTGTCACAAGGAACCCTAAGTGGGACTCAAATCCCAGACCCACCAGAGAGCAGGACCCGGTCAAACCCACTGTGTCACCGCGCCCCCTTTCAAAATCACTTTTGTGATCTTTCTGCTTACCATTCAGCAGCTTGTCATTTTGATTGTACTGGTTAGCTTGTATTGCAAAACCAGGAGGAGTAGACCCCTCTGTGTATTTCTAGATGAGAGTCCTTGAGCACAACCAACTTCACAGGGGTGTTTTACTGTGTAATGGGATGAATGATAGGGATATTTACAACAAATGTTTATATGTTTTTGTATTTATGTTGTTGGGTGTTGTTATTTTTGTGGAATATGTATTTTGGAATTAGTTGTTGAGACTGTTATGGTGTGGCAGAAGGCTGGAGTTACTGCTATAAAAGGCTGTATTAGGTCACTAGTTAGAGGGACACACACACAGAGGAAAGGAGAGCTGTGTATTGCTGTTGGTGCAAGGGGTTTAAGCCCATGGCTCATATGCCTCATTTTCTTTTGTAGCACAATGTTTATTTTTGTATTTAGCTTGGGTTAAGTTTTGTCATTACTGAAGTTCAACTTAAGTAAAGAGAAATAAATATTTTTGGTCCGACTACTTCGGTTCTCCACTGCTGTCTCCATCCGTTGTCCATACCCTCACAGAGGCCTTTAGGGCCCGGTTGGCTCTGGGGGTCTCCTGGCTCAGCAGATAGGTATCGGCAGGCAAAAAAGGCAGCAGCGGCTGCGGTTGCAGAAGCAAAAACCAGAGCATGGGAGGAGTTTGGAGAGGCTATGGAAAATGACTATCGGTCAGCCTCAAAGAGGTTCTTTAGAACCATCCGGCGGCTCAGGAGGGGTCGGAGGAGCTTTGCTCAAGCTGTGCTCAGCAAAAGTGGAGAAACTCTGGCCTCTAATGAGGACATTGTCGGAAGGTGGAAGGAGCACTTTGAGGAACTCTTAAACCCGAGGCATATGCCTCCCCTTACAGGAGTCAGGGCCAGAGGCCTCCGGGGTATCAGAGTCTTTCCCTGGTGGAAATCACTGAGGTAGTTGGAAAGCTCCACAGTGGCAAAGCACCGGGGGTGAATGAGATTTGCCCAGATCTGCTTAAGGCCCTGGATGTTGTAGGGCTGTCATGGCTGTCACGCCTCTGCAATGTTGCATGGACCTCAGGGACACTGCCTTTGGATTGGCAAACTGGGGTGGTGGTCCCTATCTTTAAGAAAGGGGACCGGAGAGTGTGTGCCAACTATCGGGGTATCACACTTCTCAGCCTCCCTGGGAAAGTCTATGTATCAAGGCACAGTCGAGGTCAGGAGGGCATCAGGATTCATCTATCCTGCATCTTATGTACTTACTCAATTGATAAACATCGGTGCATCAAGGGGATAGTAACAAACTAGGTTTACTTAAGAATCACGTCTGCAGCCATGTCTCTTTCTCTAAATGTAATGCACAAATTGTATTTTTGCTGAGATGTACATCACTTTGAAGAAAAGCTTCTGCTAAATGAATAAATGTAGATGTAATGTAATGGACCCATGGTTAAGGTAGTGACATTTAATCGATACCATAAGAATTCCTTGCTTTATAAAAGGGAGAATCATGTTACTGTTATTCATTTATATTTATTCATTCATTCATTTAACATTGTAATTTGGCTCAGAAAAAGGCATCAGCACAATCAAGGTTATTGCAAATGGTTTCTTTTTGCATTTTTATTACAATATAATTATGAATATTTTATCATAAATTAATCTCTTGAAGGTGGGGGGGGGGCGCATGGTGGCACAGTGGGTTTGGCCGGGGTCTGTTTTGTGGTGGGTCTGGGGTTCAAGTCCTTCTTGGGAAGGGGGAGGGGAAAAGGAAGGGGGAGGGGAAAAGGAAGGGAAAAAGGAAGGGGGAGGGGAAGGGGGAGGGGGGGGAGGGGGAGGGGAAGGGGGAGGGGAAGGGGGAGGGGGGGAGGGGGAGGGGAAGGGGGAGGGGAAGGGGGAGGGGGGGAGGGGGAGGGGAAGGGGGAGGGAAGGGGGGGGGGGGAGGGGGGGAGGGGGGGAGGGGGGAAGGGGGGGGAAGGGGAGGGGGGAAGGGGGAGGGGAAGGGGGAGGGGGGGAGGGGGAGGGGGGGGAGGGGAAGGGGAGGGGGGAAGGGGGAGGGGAAGGGGGAGGGGAAGGGGAGGGGGGGAAGGGAGGGGAAGGGGGAGGGGGAAGGGGGAGGGGAAGGGGAAAAGGGAGGGGGAGGGGGGAAGGGAGGGGAAGGGGGAGGGGGAAGGGGGAGGGGAAGGGGGAAAAGGGAGGGGAAGGGGGGGGGAAGGGGAAAAGGGAGGGGAAGGGGGGGGGAAGGGGGAGGGGGAAAGGGAAGGGGGAGGGGAAGGGGAAAAGGGGGGGGAAGGGAGGGGAAGGGAGGGGAAGGGGAAAAGGGAGGGGAAGGGGGGGGAAGGGGGAAAAGGGAGGGGAAGGGGGGGGGAAGGGGAAAAGGGAGGGGAAGGGGGGGGAAGGGGAAAAGGGAGGGGAAGGGGGAAGGGAGGGGAAGGGAGGGGGGAAGGGAGGGGAAGGGAGGGGAAGGGAGGGGAAGGGAGGGGAAGGGAGGGGGGAAGGGAGGGGGGAAGGGGGAGGGGGGAAGGGAGGGGAAGGGGGGGGAAGGGGGAGGGGGAAAGGGAAGGGGGAAGGGAGGGGGGAAGGGAGGGGAAGGGAGGGGGGAAGGGGGAGGGGAAGGGGGGGAGGGGAAGGGGGAGGGGAAGGGGGAGGGGGGGAGGGGGGAAGGGAGGGGGGAAGGGAGGGGAAGGGGGGGGAAGGGGGAGGGGGAAAGGGAAGGGGGAAGGGGGGGGAAGGGGGAGGGGGAAAGGGAAGGGGGAAGGGAGGGGAAGGGAGGGGGGAAGGGAGGGGGGAAGGGAGGGGAAAAGGGAGGGAAAAAGGAAGGGGGAGGGAAAAAGGGAGGGAAAAAGGGAGGGGGAGGAAAAAGGGAGGGGGAGGGGGGGAGGGGAAAAGGGAGGGGAAGGGGAAGGGAGGGGGAGGGGAAAAGGGAGGGGGGGAGGGGGGAAGGGAGGGGAAGGGGGAGGGGAAGGGAGGGGGAGGGGAAAAGGGAGGGGGGGAGGGGGGAAGGGAGGGGAAGGGGGAGGGGGGGAAGGGAGGGGAAGGGGGGGGAAGGGGGAGGGGGAAAGGGAAGGGGGAAGGGAGGGGAAGGGAGGGGGGAAGGGAGGGGAAGGGAGGGGGGAAGGGGGAGGGGAAGGGGGAGGGGAAGGGGGGGAGGGGAAGGGGGAGGGGGGGAGGGGGGAAGGGAGGGGGAAGGGGGAGGGGGAAGGGGGAGGGGGGAAGGGAGGGGGGAAGGGAGGGGAAGGGGGGGGAAGGGGGAGGGGGAAAGGGAAGGGGGAAGGGAGGGGAAGGGAGGGGGGAAGGGAGGGGAAAAGGGAGGGAAAAAGGAAGGGGGAGGGAAAAAGGGAGGGAAAAAGGGAGGGGGAGGGGGAGGAAAAAGGGAGGGGAAGAGGGAAGGGGAGGGGGAGACTGGTACTGGCTGTGGAGTGGTGCCCAAAATGTGAGCAATAGGACTAAGTGCAGTTACACCAGTTAGGCCATTGATGAACGTGGTAAAGCGCTGAAAACACTTGAGCAGCAGGACGCTTAGCACAACACTGTAGCTAGAACTAGAACGACTTTGTGAAGTTTCTCTCTTTCACTGAACAGCTTTCAGAGAGAAAATGCACGTAAAGCGCAGCTCCTTTAAAGTTTCGCTCCAGGAAGGAGGCGCTTCGGGTGTCTGAAGTGGACTCCACACGTGTGACGTCATTAATTCCATTGACCGATTAAGTGTTTAATCATTAATGACTTTCACCCTAAATTACAGCATATCCGCTGAAAGTTTTACTTGTGGAGGTTACTGTGAGGGAATAAGTCATGCATATGTCACGTAAACGCGTTACATCGTTGACGTTTACGAAGCTTTTTTTTTTCCAAAGGAAAACGGGGAATTTCGCCATCGTTTCTCTGTGACAAAACGCTACAAAGGCACGGGGCGCTAACAGGCAGCGCGAGAGACGGATGTAAAACAGGGTCCTGCCTTTGTGCGTTTCTGGGTGTGTCTTCCGCGAGCCGGCCGCTGTCGGCGCTCCCTGTCTGATCTGGAATCAGCGTGTGCCGCCCCGCCGCAGTGCCGCGAGGGGCGCGATCCGATCTAGGATCAGAAAGCGGCCTGTGGGGCTACGCTGCCGCCACGCGCCATGAGACAGGAAGTGGGGCTCGTGCAGTGTCGTGTGTAGCTGCAGCTCGGCGCCCTTCCATGTGAAAATGACTGAAGTGGCGTGAAATGCCAGTTTACCCCTCTTTTCTTTCCGCTTTCTAGTTGACTTGTGTCCAGCCTACATCTTTTTCAGAGCCAAATAGAGGAAGGTGAGTAAGGAAGGGTCTGTCTGAGAAGTTCAGATCTGCTGGGTTCTTCAGTTCATGCTAGCCTAGGCTAGTGTTTCGCTGCGCGTTCATTTTTGAAACGGGAAACACGGTTTTATTTCTTTTTACTAAGATCCATGCAGGCAGACAGGGGCGTGAAGGAGTGTCTTACCGCGGCGTGTGCAGGAAGTGTCTGCGAACGAACCTGTCACACGTCTGCCACCTGTTTCACGACTGTGGGTCTGTATATATATATAGTATGTGGGTCTTGATTCAGTCTGTCTGGACTGGATTCAATCAATGGACCTGTGTTTCTAGGTCTGAACCTGAGTCTGTATGTGGGTCTGGACCTAAGGATTGTAATGTACTTGGTGTTAAAGCTCGGTACACTTTTACCCATTTATTTATCGGGATTTACCCTGTCTCCAGGGTACAGCAGAGCACCGCAAGCCTGCAGTGGACAGACAGAGCCTCCCGGATGGACATGTGGAAGTACTGTAGCTTTATGTGTCCAGAAGGTGTGACCCCCCTCAGAGTCAATTGATCACGTGTTATTGACACATCTGAGGAAAAGTGTAAATAATAATAAATAATGATTAGCGAAGTGTAATTAGCTGAGCCTCTGTACCTAAGCACGGTAAATGTCACACTGGTCCCCTCCAATTGCTGGACACTCGAATGCACAGGGGACAGAAAGGCTCTGTTAGTGTCCAACCTGATCCCACCTGTCTCCAGGGTCCATAGTCTCTCCCGCTGTTGCTGTGGGACTGGGAAGTGCAGCAGCCCACCACAAGGGGGCGCCGGTGCTTCATTGTCTTAGCACTGCTCTCTGCAGCTCTCAAGTGCTGTTTTAAAAAAGGTGCTTCTTGTGTTTCCCACACTGAAAAAAGTCACTGAGTGTCTGTGGGGTTTTTTTTTTTTTTTTAAAAACCCTCTTTCCAAGTTGCTCATGTGGGTTTTACTGTGGCCGTCGCTGGAGCAGGAGCTCTGACTCCACGGTGAGCATCTTCCTCGCAGGTGGAAGCCGAAACGGTGCGTCTCTCCATTGGGGTGGGGGTGTCATTGCAAGGGGTAATGTGAGAGTCAGCGGTGCAAGAACTGCGTGAGAGACCCACGGAGCGAGAGGCAGCTCTGTGGCGTTGTTGTGGTTCGTTGTCAAGGAAACGAACCAAGCTCCCCTGTGCTTCTATGGCCAGTGCCCGAATCCCCCCAGTAACCTGGTTTACCTGTGGTCCTGGTGGGGGAGGGGCCTTGTAACGCCGCCGTGTTCTCGTACATGTCTCACTCCACTGATGCTGAGGCGTTTGTGTGTTTGTTCTCGTTGGTGAAATGTGTTGAAGGCGTTTCACAACCTCACTGAGCGGTGAGTGTGTGAGCATAACCGTAACGACAGACGCTTTGGTACGAGCAGCGTGTGAACAGTCACACCTTTCGGAGAGTGTTGTCAGCGTGTGAATCTTGTGAGGTCTTGACCCGTGTGAAACATTCGGCCGTCTGGGGAGCATTGGTTTTTCTCACCCAGGGGGTCTCCGGGTCACTTTGCAGATGTGGTACTGCTTTTCATCGAAAGGGCAGCAGGAGGCATTGTGGGTAGAGCTGCTGCCTCGGAAGTGGCAGCTTGGAATCCCACCCTGACCAAGGTACTTACTCTCAGCTGATACAGTAATGTGAACATGAGGGGCATGTCTGTACTGATGAGTGTTTCATCACCCCTGATGGACACATTGGACAAACACATGGCTACACGTGAATGTATTGATGATTGACACAGAGTGGTGGTGCCTTCGCCCGAACACTCTGTCATCAGCATTTCACCACAACTTTTTCTTCTTCTTTCTCCAAGACGTCACGTAAAAATCACATGTGGTTCTCGGTGACGACAGAAATGTTCATTGACGTGGAGAAAACCCAGAGCTTTGGGCTCGCAGCCCACCACGTGTCCAGCTGGCAGTGCGTTGAATGCCCCCTCTTGGCTCAGAGGGGGAGGTGAGAGGAGCCTGGTGTCTCTGAGGGTTGTCGGTACTCTTTGTAAAACTGCGTCCAGCGCCACTTGTCAGCCTTGTGCTGCTACTGCTGCTGTACTCAAGGCAACTTTGACATTTGACTTTCCACAAATAGATGTGACATGAGTTGTCCTGAAGTGGCAGTGCGCTGGTGCTCCCTTCTTTGAGACAGCCACATCCGTCCCTTTGTCTCCCGTCCCAGCAGTAGGTAGGATGGTACGCACAGTCCACCGTATGTTGCAGAGTGTGTGAACAGCGCTTTGTCCAGTATGTCCTCACTTGTCCACCATCATGCCGAGAATTTCTAGGAAGGTGACTCCGTTCGCCGTTGAACTTCGGAAAGCAAAGTTCTCATTCAAAATGTGCTGAACTTGTTTGCTTTGGCAAGAAGACCTGAGCTGCTTGGGGTTTACTGCGGTATTTGGTGAAAAACAGTAAAAACTGCAGCAGCTCTTGTCAGCATTACATGGAGTGTTTACCACGTTTTTAGGCTTTTCAGTTAAATTTGGGTAACTCATGCCACTGCTTGTTTTACCTCAAACAGTGTGTGTGCGTGTGTGTGTGTGTCCCCCCCCAAAGACACACTAACATTTCCTCCTCTTCCACTTGATCTCACAACCTTCTGCTCTCATGAGCAGCTCTTCAGTCCTGGCTGAGGGCACAATGACGGAGTACAAGCTGGTGGTGGTGGGGGCGGGCGGCGTGGGCAAGAGCGCGCTCACCATCCAGCTCATCCAGAACCACTTTGTGGACGAGTACGACCCGACGATCGAGGTAGGCCTTGGGGACGCACACGCGCACAGAAGGTTTGGAATTCATGTGCAGAGTTCACCTTGGGTGCACTAATGCTTGCTCCATGGGTAGGACTCGTACAGGAAGCAGGTGGTGATTGACGGCGAAACGTGCCTACTGGACATCCTGGACACGGCCGGACAGGAGGAGTACAGCGCCATGCGGGATCAGTACATGAGGACAGGGGAAGGATTCCTGTGTGTGTTTGCCATCAACAACAGCAAGTCTTTTGCTGATGTTCACCTGTACAGGTACGCAACGTGTTCACCAGTAGGGCACTCGTCCTCACGCAGCTCCACTGTGTGTGATTCAGAAAAGCTGTATGGACATGACTGAGTGAAGACTTTTTTTAAATTATTTAACAGGAACCAAACACAAGAAGTGAGAAATAAATAAAATAAAATAAAATATACGAACCCAAAATAGTGAATCTATAATGGGACAGCTGGTAGCATAGTGCTTAGTCGCTTTGACTTTGGACCCAAAGGTTGCGGGTTTGAATCCCATCTCCGGCTATAGTACCCCTGAGCAAAGTACTTACTCTAAACTGCTCCAGTAAAATTACCCAGCTGTCTAAACAAGTAAATAATTGTAAGTAGCTTAACACTGTAAGTCATGATGGAGAATGAATAAATGTAATTCATACTTTTATGTATGACGCTACTTTTCCCTTAGATACTAGGTATCCTTTCCTGTACAGCTGGTAGCCAACTGGTCAGAACTGTGTTTATGGTAAACCAAGAAAAATATGGCCTTACTGTCACCTGACCTTTGCTCTTTCCATTGGCCACCAGTGAGACTGCTCACAGTTTACTATTGGTCAATCAGCGCTACATGTAGTGGGTGGCACAGCGAGTAGTGCTGCCGTCTCACAGCGCCTGGGTGGTGTGAGAGGATGTGGGTTGGATCCCCACTGGGTCTGTGTGGAGTTTGCATGTTCTTCCCATGTCTGCATCTCTTTCCTCTTGGTGCTCTGGTTTCCTCCCACAGTCCAAAGATGTGCTGTTCAGGTTCCCCCATAGTGCGTGTGTGTGTTCCACTGATGTATGGATGAATGACCCATTGTAAGTAGTGTATCTTGCAGTGTAAGTCACCTTGGTGAAGAAGGTGTGTGAGCTGGTAACACTCCATAGAGTTCGTTGGAAGTCACTTCGGCAAAGTGTCTAAAATGTTGACCACACAGTAATCGTGTGTCGTCACCCTTCTCCAGCGGTGCATCCCATCCCCAGCGTACATCAGTTCCATAACACTGTAAAAACATGTTACAGCAGCCTGTCGCTGCTGTTGTGGCGCTGCTTTTATGCCCAGTTTGTAGTTAACTGAGCAGTGTAGTGCCCTTTTGAACCACAGCAGCACTAGTACACTGAGTGAAATACTGAGTTATAGTGATAAGTTAGTGATCTGCAATCATCTAGTTGTACAGCTGGTATGGAGGGAAGTATTTCTGCTGTCTCCCTATGGACAGTGGTGTCCTGGGCGAACATTGTCTAGCTGAGTTCCACCAATGTGGAGTGAGCATCCCTCACTGGCCTTTCTTCATGTCTTACTACTTTTCATGCTCTTACTTTGTGTCTCTGCTCACTGTGGGGCTCTCGATGGAGTAGCAGTTGCGGAAGGACCCATGATACTGCTGTGCAGTTTAACTAACCATGTGCCAAACCAGCAGTTCATGTCATGTTCTCCATGGTTCAATATTTGTTTGCCTACAGATGAACTGAATAATGTCCAACGAATGTATTTGCATTTCTTTCCCCCCAACCCTTGACACACACCTGTGTAGGTTTTTTTATTAAGCTGTGTGACGTAAAGGTCAAAGACCTTCAGTATCTGTTATAGTATTTGTTAAGTTGAGTTACATGATGTTCGTAGCAAGAACCAGGTTTGAAATACTCTTTACTGGAGTCCAACCAGATCTTCACATCTTTTTTTCATGTCCCCACAGGGAACAGATAAAACGGGTCAAAGACTCAGACGACGTTCCCATGGTGCTGGTGGGCAACAAGTGTGACCTGGCACGCACCGTGGACACGAAGCAGGCGCAGGAGCTGGCCCGCAGTTACGGCATTCAGTTTGTGGAGACCTCTGCCAAGACTAGACAGGTAAACCTGAGCTCACACCCGTTCTTTTTTTTCTTTTTTTTTTTTGTTATTCTAAAAGCAAAAAAGGACAAAGTCTGCATAATGTTTGCTTGGATTGTAAGATGTCTTCATTTACTTTGCAGATGCTTTTGTCCAAAACAACTTCCAGTGAGCTCTAGTGTTATCAGCCCACATACCTTAGTCACCATGGTGACTTACAGCGCTAAATACACTACTTACAATGGGTCACTCATCCATACATCAGTGGAGCACACACCCTCTGTCACTCCCACACTATGGGTGAACCTGAACAGCATGTCTTTGGATTGTGGGAGGAAAGCAGAGCACCCAGAGGAACCACACAGACACAAGGAAAACATGCAAACTCTACACAGACTGAGAGGGGCTTGAACCCACGTCCTCTCGCACAGTCCAGGCCCTGTGAGACAGCAGCACTACTCGCTGTGCCACCATGCTGCCCTGGATATACACGCACACAGTATATCCCAACGAGAGAGAGAGCACACTACACAAGTAATTTTTTTGCGTTCATTCATTAAGTAGAGGCTTTTCTCCAAAGCAACATACATTCCAAAAAAAAATACAATTTGTGCATTACATTAAGAGAAAGAGACATGGCTGCAGATGTGATTAATTCTTTTTACAAGGGCAGAAAGTTGTAATGTTTAGCAAGGGTGTGCTGTACCATTAGAAGTTCCAAAATTGTAACCAGCTCTTCCAGAATGAATTAGTTTTAGTGTTATGATGGGTATATCTTATATCCACTTGACAAGTTCATATGGGTCTCCTACGTATTTATACTTGGACCATTGGAATAAGATACATGTTTTTGCCAGATAGTTGAGCAGTAAACGTACTGTATTGCATATGTTTCTCAGAAAGATCACTTGGGTTGTGTTTGAATTTTTTATATAAAAGGGGATGTCTGATACCCTTGATGTTCTGGGTCAGAATTTAAAGTGGTTAACTAGTGTCACTTTCCTGTACAGTCATGATGGAACCCAACTAATACAGAAAATAATATTGTATATACAGTAATATAGTTAATACAATATACAGAAAAATGAGTATATAATGATCAGAATGAATTTTATTGGCCAGTGTACTGACATACACAAGGAACTTGCTGTGGTTCTAGGTGCTTCCACTATTTACAAACAGCCGACAGAAAATTACAGAATAAATAACATATTTACAGAGTATACAAACACGAGAGTATAAATAGTATAGAGACAAAAAAGTAAATAAAAATTAAATTACATAAACCCAAAAACCCCTTATGAAGGAAAAAGCAAGGCGTCCGTTTACCCCGCCCGGTATGGGGTCACCGGGGCCCCACCCTGGAGCCAGGCCTGGGGGGGGGGGGGCTCGCATGCGAGCGCCTGGTGGCCAGGTCTATGCCCACGGGGCCTGGCCGGGCTCAGCCCGAAGCCATAACGTGGAGCCGCTCTTCGGTGGGCTCACCACCTGCCGGAGAAACCGTAAGGGGCCGGTGCATTGTGAGTTGGGCGGTGGTCGGGGCCGAGTGCCCGGCCGACCCAAACCTCGGGCGCCAACTCTGGTTTTTGGGACTTGGAATGTCACCTCACTGGCGGGTAAGGAGCCTGAGCTGGTGCGGGAAGTTGAGAGATACCGTCTAGATATAGTCGGGCTCACTTCCACTCACAGCTTGGGTTCTGGAACCACTCTACTCGATCGAGGGTGGACTCTCCACTATTCTGGCGTTGCCCAAGGTGAGAGGCGGCGGGCTGGTGTGGGCTTATTAATAGCCCCCCAGTTCAGCCGCCATGTGTTGGAGTCTACCCCGGTGAATGAGAGGGTCATCTCCCTACGCCTTCGGGTCAGGGAACGGTCTCTCACTGTCGTTTGTGCTTATGCGCCTAGCGGCAGTGTAGAGTACCCGGCCTTTTTAGAGTCCTTGGGGGGCGTGCTGGAAAGCGCTCCCACTGGGGACTCTGTCGTTCTACTGGGGGACTTTAACGCCCACGTGGGCAGCGACAGTGATACCTGGAGGGGCGTGATTGGGAGGAACGGCCTCCCTGATCTGAACCCGAGCGGTGAGTTGTTATTGGATTTCTGTGCTAGTCGCGGTTTATCCATAACGAACACCATGTTCATGCATAAGGGTGTCCACCAGTGCACTTGGCACCAGGACACCCTAGGTCGGAGGTCGATGATCGACTTTGTAGTCGTTTCTTCTGACCTTCGGCCATATGTCTTGGACACTCGGGTGAAGAGAGGGGCTGAGCTGTCAACTGATCACCACCTGGTGGTGAGTTGGATTCGATGGCGGGGGAAAAAGCTGGATAGACCTGGCAGGCCCAAACGCATAGTGAGGGTCTGTTGGGAACGTTTGGCGGAGGCCCCTGTCAGAGAGGTCTTCAACTCCCACCTCCGACAGAGTTTCAACCAGGTCCCAAGGGAGGTGGGGGACATTGAGTCCGAATGGACTATGTTCCGCTCCTCCATTGTCGGTGCGGCGGTGCGGAGCTGCGGTCATAAGGTCTCCGGTGCCTGTCGCGGCGGCAATCCCCGAACACGGTGGTGGACACCGGAAGTAAGGGATGCCGTCAAGCTGAAGAAGGAGTTCTATTGGGCCTGGCTGGCTCATGGGACTCCTGAAGCAGCTGACAGGTACCGACGGGCCAAACGGAGTGCGGCTCTGGCAGTCGCCGCGGCAAAAACTCGGGCTTGGGAGGAGTTCGGTGAGGCCATGGAGGAAGACTTTCGGTCGGCCTCAAAGAGATTCTGGCAAACCGTCCGGCGACTCAGAGGGGGGAAGCGGTGTTCCACGAACACTGTTTACAGTGGAAGTGGTGCGGTGCTGACCTCAGCTGAGGATGTTCTCGGGCGGTGGAAGGAGTACTTTGAGGATCTCCTCAATCCCTCCGACACGCCTTCCGTAGAGGAAGCTGAGGCTGGGGACTCGGAGGGGGACTCGTCCATTACCCTGGCTGAAGTTGCTGAGGTAGTCAAAAAACTCCTCGGTGGCAAGGCTCCGGGGGTGGATGAGATCCGCCCCGAGTTTCTCAAGTCTCTGGATGTTGTGGGGCTGTCTTGGCTGACACGCCTCTGCAGCATCGCGTGGAGTTCGGGAACGGTGCCCCTGGACTGGCAGACCGGGGTGGTGGTCCCTCTTTTTAAGAAGGGGGACCGGAGATTGTGTTCCAACTACAGGGGGATCACACTCCTTAGCCTCCCTGGGAAAGTCTATGCCAGGGTACTGGAAAGGAGAATCCGACTGATAGTCGAACCTCGGATCCAGGAGGAGCAATGCGGTTTTCGCCCTGGCCGTGGAACACTGGACCAGCTCTATACCCTCACTAGGGTGTTGGAGGGTTCGTGGGAGTTTGCCCAACCAGTCCATATGTGTTTTGTGGACCTGGAGAAGGCATTCGACCGTGTCCCTCGTGGCATCCTGTGGGGGGTACTTCGGGATTATGGGGTTCGGGGCTCGTTGCTACGGGCTGTTCGTTCCCTGTATGACTGGAGCAGGAGCTTGGTTCGCATTGCCGGCAGTAAGTCAGACCTTTTCCCGGTGCATGTTGGACTCCGCCAGGGCTGCCCTTTGTCACCGATTCTGTTCATTATCTTTATGGACAGAATTTCTAGGCACAGTCAGGGAACGGAGGGTGTCTGCTTTGGTGGCCGCGAGATCTCGTCTCTGCTTTTTGCGGACGATGTGGTCCTGTTGGCTTCATCGAATCAAGACTTGCAGCGTGCACTGGGGAGGTTTGCAGCCGAGTGCGAAGCGGCGGGGATGAGAATCAGCACCTCCAAATCCGAGGCCATGGTTCTCAGTCGGAAAAAGGTGGATTGCTCCCTCCGGGTTAGGGGGGAGTTGCTCCCTCAAGTGGAGGAGTTTAAGTATCTCGGGGTCTTGTTCACGAGTGAGGGAAAAATGGAGCGGCAGGTTGACAGGCGGATCGGTGCGGCGTCCGCAGTAATGCGGTCATTGTACCGGTCTGTTGTGGTGAAGAGGGAGCTGAGTCGTAAGGCGAAGCTCTCAATTTACCGGTCGATCTACGTTCCTACCCTCACCTATGGTCATGAACTCTGGATCATGACCGAAAGAATGAGATCGCGGATACAAGCGGCAGAAATGAGTTTCCTCCGCAGAGTGGCTGGGCGCACCCTTAGGGATAGGGTGAGGAGCTCAGTCACCCGGGAGGAGCTCGGAGTAGAGCCGCTGCTCCTCCGCATCGAGAGGAGCCAGTTGAGGTGGCTCGGGCATCTGTTCCGGATGCCTCCTGGACGCCTCCCTGGGGAGGTGTTCCGGGCTTGTCCCACTGGGAGGAGGCCTCGGGGCAGACCCAGGACACGTTGGAGAGACTATGTCTCCCGGCTGGCCTGGGAACGCCTTGGGGTTCCCCCAGAGGAACTGGAGGAGGTGTGCGGGGAGAGGGAAGTCTGGAGTACTCTGCTCGGACTGCTGCCCCCGCGACCCGGCCCCGGATAAAGCGGAGGAAGATGGATGAATTAAATTACAAAAAATGTTTGGATAATGTCACTGACAGAAACGTATAATAATAGTTAATAAAGTAATATAGACACATACTGTCTGAAACTGCTTGGCCGGAGCGGGGTCATGGTGAACCGGAGCCTAACCCAGCACCGTAGGGCACGAGGGGGAGGGGGAGGGGGCGCACCCAGGACGGGATGCCAGTCACCGCGCCCCTTATACTAATACAGAAAAAACAATAATAAGAAAAACAAGACAAGAGATGCAATGAGATAGAAAGTAGAAAACTATGAAAAAGTACCCAAGAACCACAAAAAGCCCCCCCACACACACACAAAAACCTGTGACCGGTCTACTTCTACTTTCAGTCATCTCCGGTAGCACCACCACTCGAGAACCAAGTGTAAAAAGAGTGTAAAGCCCTATAAAGTCCATTGAAAAGGGGGGTGGCAAAAGATTGTTGAAATACTTATGAGTCTTTCTCAATGCTCCAAGGTGTCGAGAAAAGGGCTGTGAAACAGTTGGCTCTTCCCTTTTCAGAGAACTCTGGGGGGCTGGGGTCTATGATCCAGCACTCAGCTGGCAGTGTCCTCTTTGCGCTTTCACCATGTTCTTCGTACCCTGTTGCTGTTGAGCCTTCGTTGGCCCTCGTTCACATCGCTCCACCGGTGTCCCGCAGGGTGTGGAGGACGCCTTCTACACACTGGTGCGTGAGATCCGCCACTACCGCATGAAGAAGCTCAACAGCGGAGAGGACCGGAACCAGGGCTGCCTGGGACTCTCCTGTGCAGTCATGTGATATGCTAAGGTCGGGTCAAAGGCTTACGGCTCTTGCTCAGGTTTTCGTTATGTTTGAATTTATTTATTTAGTAATTTAGTAAATACTTTGCTCCAAAGTGATGCACTGTACATCTTAGAGAGCAGGATAAAGACAGCACATCGATGTCCAGACAAAGGAGTCTGGCGATGGTTCAGTGCAGTTCAGTGCTTGCTCTTGTGTTCTCGCTTTTCGTAGGGTGGTGTCTCCTGTGTGCCCCCCCTCCCTCCAGCTGGTGTGGCTCACTGCTCCTGGACCCACTCTGTGTGCGGCAGGCCTGCGGGAGAGGGAGTGCTCCTGGTGAAGGACAAGAGGCATCAGTGGTCGCCCTACAGACAAGAAAACACATTTTTGTTTTGTAACCCCCCCCCTTTTTTTTTTTTCATACAACCAAATGTTCTTTTACAGACTTTTCCCCGCACTTGTCTGCCCCGGGCCCAGTTTCGAGGACAAAGTCAAGGATGCACCAAAGGAACTTGCCATCCTCGCGGTCGCTGGGAGGTCCTTGTCGGATACCCTGCGTGCATCCTACTTCATAGTCAGCAGCAATGCCCCTCCCCCACGTCCCACCTGCCTGTCCCGCGACAGACACAGAAGACCATAGATCACTTCCCCGCCCCTACCAGCCTCACTTTCTGTGGGATGGAAGTTGTGGCCACAGCTGAAAAGCTGAACACAGAATGCTGCTGCGTCACATTTTGAAAACGTTTGACTTTTAAACTTCATTATATGGACAAAGTGTGATACAGAAATTGAAGAGCATCGTTTGGATGCCATCAGCACAGGCATTACTTTTGGTCCTGGGTAAAGCGCTATGCTTTATTTTACGGTCAGTACTTCCCTCTACCTTAACCCTCAGTGAAAATACTGGCCACGGGGAAGTGCAGAGCAGCTCGGTGTGTTTCTTAGAAGCGTGTGTGACATTTTTAAATGTTCATTTGAAAAGTGCACATTATATAAGACGTTTGCCACATATGAATGAAAGGGCCAAGTTCTAGGGAGAGACTAAAAAGACTGTTGCACACATTAGTGTCTTTAAGGTGGACAGCACACGACACAGCAGTACTGTCCCAAACCGAGATTCTGCACTCCTGCCAAGTGTGTGTGTCTGTGTGTGAGAGTGAGTGAACGAGCGAACGAACGTCTGTGTGTCAGGAGTGTTGTGAACATGTGGGAATGTAGAGATGATGTGAATCTCCAGAAGGAGAGACAAATACCTTCACTGTTCAGTGCCTGTATTTCAACTGCATTGACATTTTCTAGTCCACAGTCCAACTTCCAGTCCAGTGGGTGGCAAATAATTCCAAGATGCAAAGGAGCACTTTCACACTAATGGGCTGAGAGACTTGACCAAGCTGGACTGCCAAGCTGTGATTGTGCACAAAGGGAAATGCTTTCATTTGACTTCTCTCTGCAGTCAGCTGATTCTTCTCAAAGTGATGCTTTTTGCTCTTGTCTGCATTCCACTCAGTGGGATTTCCTGTGAGAGTTTCTCCTGCTCTTCTCAAAGAATTTCCCTGAACTGTAAGGATCCCAGTTTTTGCCAGTGATTTCTGCTTCATTCCCAAAATGTCTTCAATGCATTGTCTACTGAAACTGTTTTTGAATCTACTGAAGAATTGCTCTATAGTCACATGGGTTCTATTAAGGGCTTCAGGTGTGCTCTTTTCTTCGGAGGCTTTCCTAATCTCTCTCGGTGGTCTTTCCTGCCTTTAAAGAAGATCAACTAGATTTTGTCACAGTATTTTTATTTTTTGTATTGCATACTTGGATCTTTACAAAATAAATGCTGAACTGATGTTGACTTATTTGTAAATAAAAAAGACACACACACGCACAGGCTGAAACCACTTGTCCCAAGTGGGGTCGCGGTGAACCGGAGCCTAACCCAGCAACACAGGGTGCAAGGCTGGAGGGGGAGGGGACGCACCCAGGGTGGGACACCAGTCCATCGCAAGGCATCGCAAGCAGGACTCGAACCCCAGACCCACCAGAGAGCAGAACCCGGCCAAACCTGCTGCGCCTCCCCTAAAAAGGATCTAAACTTTTTTTTTTTTAACACAGGACTAAGGAAGGGGAGTCTTGCTGTGGGATCAGGCTGCTGTTTAAAACTTAAAATAGAGCTCTGTGTGTGTGCTGTTGCCAACACAGCCATCTGTCACGGGGGTCTAGCTCTGGTTACATATGAGGGGCTTGGGCAGAGGGGCACATCCACACTAGTGAACTGGACCTTTCTGCATTGCAACATTGCAGTAGCCTGTCGTCCCAGCGGCCAAGCGCCATTCCGAGTGTCCCGCACCCTTGTCTGCTGTCAACATGCCTCGCGTGAAAATGCCAGGTAAGTTGTTGGTACCTGCATGTATGGCTGTCTCCAAGGACCAGGGTTCCACTCTTCTTCCTATATGTGATGCAGCTACCCCTCAGACCCACTGTATGGGTCTGGGAATCATGTGCTTTATCTTGTAATAGTTGGCTGTTTTAGTTTCAATCAGTAAAATAATTTTAATACATTTGTTTGCTTTTCTGACCTTGTGGCCTTTGTGCCCCTTTGAAGTTTTATTTTATGTTGAACTTTAGGGTTACCCTTATACAGTATTTACATTTATTCATTTAGCTGATGCTTTTCTCCAAAGTGACTTAAAATGTTAGTTACAATTATTTACCCATTTATGGAACTGGGTAATTTTATTTTTTTTTAATGGAGCAATTTAGGGTTAGTCCCTTGCTCAAGGGTGCTACAGGCAGAGGTGGGGACTGAACCTATGACCTTTGGATCCAAAGGCAGGGGTTCTGAACACTCCATTGAATGTGCTGTGTGTAACCTACAAAATGTCAGGGGTACTGTGAGAAACTGGACCCATGTCACTTTGTCAGGTATTAAAAGTATGTTTCCTGTGAGTATAAATACAACGGTAACTTGTACTGCTGGAATATGCTAAGTACCGTGTTCCTCAAAGCTCTGCAACACTAATAATTACCGTGAAGAAGAGACACACAATTGCAGAGCGAATATCTTTTTTGCTTTTTTCAATGGAACAAATTGCAGATACACTATTTCGTTTCCAGCCCAATATAAATGAGTGAATGCATAAAAAAGCTGTAGAAATGATATTAGGCTGGAATTAAATGTTGTGATGCCTTTTCTGTCACCTGTGCTTGGTTCTCATTCCCAGTGTTTAGCTTGTACACTTATTTCTAAGTGGCCAAATGTGAGAATGTGGAGAGGCCTGCTGGACTCTTGCTGGACACACTGGTTAAAGTTAAGTAGGTGGGCTGATGGGACAGTCCTTTGCTTCTGGGCATCAGAATCTTCGGGGAATAGTGGATTACATGACATCTTGCAGCATAAACGCCATATGTGTCAATTCCATAGCTCAAAAACTTCAGGATGGAAAGGGTAGTGGTTGCAGAAGAAGGATTATGAGAGAGGAAGGGAAGATGTACAAGATGTCGTGAGAGAAGTGGTGTCTCAGCAGTGTAGTTTGACACCCACAGCCACTCAGCAAATTCCCAGAGATCAAATATCAGGGCTCTGGTAATGAAGACCTTCAGTCACACTTAAGAAGATGGAGCTCTGACCTCCTCATGGTCAAGGTAATAAAGCAATATCAAAGGTTAAAAATCTATTCTAAAATATTATCACACCAACTTTACTAGCAGGTACTCACTATACCTCAATATACTGTGGCATGAACTCCAGAATTATTGGCACCTTTGGTAGAGATGAGCAGAAAAGGCAATAAAAATGTTTTCAGTGTTCATTAGCTTGATGTTACGAAGTATGAGAGAAATGTAATATTTCTCTCAGGTGAAAAGGTGTGTAGTAGCAGGAGCAGTCGGACTGTGTACCAAACATGGCTACAACTTCTCTATTGCCATTAGACCGAAAATCTGTAAAGCGGGAGACTGTGTACCTGTGGGGTATACCTGTACTACATTCTGTACTGGGCTTACATTACCCAAGGGGACAGATAGATGTAACACAAGATGCAATTAAATTCCATGAAGAGAGCCCTTACGTTGCTTTGCTTCATGTCATTAAAATTCTGAAGAGGTTTGAGAAGGAAGTCTTTAGACCCCCGACATTAAATTAATCAAACTGCTTTATGCTGAAAGTGTGTATACTGTATATCCCAGAAGTCCTAGTTCTGTAGCAACAGTTCACAGCTTCCCACCGTTGATCTGTTTCCATTCCATGGTTAAGGTTCCCTGACCGGTAGGGGTCAAGAACCTAACCCTAACCCCTTAATACAATTGCGATTCCTACAAAGATCCATCCATCCATCCATCTTCCTCCGCTTTATCCGGGGCCGGGTCGCGGGGGCAGCAGTCCGAGCAGAGTCCTCCAGACTTCCCTCTCCCCGCACACCTCCTCCAGTTCCTCTGGGGGAACCCCAAGGCGTTCCCAGGCCAGCCGGGAGACATAGTCTCTCCAACGTGTCCTGGGTCTGCCCCGAAGCCTCCTCCCAGTGGGACAAGCCCGGAACACCTCCCCAGGGAGGCGTCCAGGAGGCATCCGGAACAGATGCCCGAGCCACCTCAACTGGCTCCTCTCGATGCGGAGGAGCAGCGGCTCTACTCCGAGCTCCTCCCGGGTGACTGAGCTCCTCACCCTATCCCTAAGGGTGCGCCCAGCCACTCTGCGGAGGAAACTCATTTCTGCCGCTTGTATCCGCGATCTCATTCTTTCGGTCATGATCCAGAGTTCATGACCATAGGTGAGGGTAGGAACGTAGATCGACCGGTAAATTGAGAGCTTCGCCTTACGACTCAGCTCCCTCTTCACCACAACAGACCGGTACAATGACCGCATTACTGCGGACGCCGCACCGATCCGTCTGTCGACCTGCCGCTCCATTTTTCCCTCACTCGTGAACAAGACCCCGAGATACTTAAACTCCTCCACTTGAGGGAGCAACTCCCCCCTAACCCGGAGGGAGCAATCCACCTTTTTCCGACTGAGAACCATGGCCTCGGATTTGGAGGTGCTGATTCTCATCCCCGCCGCTTCGCACTCAGCTGCAAACCTCACCAGTGCACGCTGCAAGTCTTGACTTGATGAAGCCAACAGGACCACATCGTCCGCAAAAAGCAGAGACGAGATCTCGCGGCCACCAAAACAGACACCCTCCGTTCCCTGACTGCGCCTAGAAATTCTGTCCATAAAGATAATGAACAGAATCGGTGACAAAGGGCAGCCCTGGCGGAGTCCAACATGCACCGGGAACAGGTCTGACTTACTGCCGGCAATGCGAACCAAGCTCCTACTCCGGTCATACAGGGAACGAACAGCCCGTAGCAACGAGCCCCGAACCCCATAATCCCGAAGCACCCCCCACAGGATGCCACGAGGGACACGGTCGAATGCCTTCTCCAGATCCACAAAACACATATGGACTGGTTGGGCAAACTCCCACGAACCCTCCAGCACCCTAGTGAGGGTATAGAGCTGGTCCAGTGTTCCACGGCCAGGGCGAAAACCGCATTGCTCCTCCTGAATCCGAGGTTCGACTATCGGTCGGATTCTCCTTTCCAGTACCCTGGCATAGACTTTCCCAGGGAGGCTAAGGAGTGTGATCCCCCTGTAGTTGGAACACAATCTCCGGTCCCCCTTCTTAAAAAGAGGGACCACCACCCCGGTCTGCCAGTCCAGAGGCACCGTTCCCGAACTCCACGCGATGCTGCAGAGGCGTGTCAGCCAAGACAGCCCCACAACATCCAGAGACTTGAGAAACTCGGGGCGGATCTCATCCACCCCCAGAGCCTTGCCACCGAGGAGTTTTTTGACTACCTCAGCAACTTCAGCCAGGGTAATGGACGAGTCCCCCTCCAAGTCCCCAGCCTCAGCTTCCTCTACGGAAGGCGTGTCGGAGGGATTGAAGAGATCCTCAAAGTACTCCTTCCACCGCCCGAGAACATCCTCAGTTGAGGTCAGCAGCGCACCACTTCCACTGTAAACAGTGTTCGTGGAACACCGCTTCCCCCCTCTGAGTCGCCGGACGGTTTGCCAGAATCTCTTTGAGGCCGACCGAAAGTCTTCCTCCATGGCCTCACCGAACTCCTCCCAAGCCCGAGTTTTTGCCGCGGCGACTGCCAGAGCCGCGCTCCGTTTGGCCCGTCGGTACCTGTCAGCTGCTTCAGGAGTCCCATGAGCCAGCCAGGCCCAATAGAACTCCTTCTTCAGCTTGACGGCATCCCTTACTTCCGGTGTCCACCACCGTGTTCGGGGATTGCCGCCGCAACAGGCACCGGAGACCTTATGGCCGCAGCTCCGAACCTCCGCACCGACAATGGAGGAGCGGAACATAGTCCATTCGGACTCAATGTCCCCCACCTCCCTCGGGACCTGGTTGAAACTCTGTCGGAGGTGGGAGTTGAAGACCTCTCTGACAGGGGCCTCCGCCAAACGTTCCCAACAGACCCTCACTATGCGTTTGGGCCTGCCAGGTCTGTCCAGCTTTTTCCCCCGCCATCGAATCCAACTCACCACCAGGTGGTGATCAGTTGACAGCTCAGCCCCTCTCTTCACCCGAGTGTCCAAGACATATGGCCGAAGGTCAGAAGAAACGACTACAAAGTCGATCATCGACCTCCGACCTAGGGTGTCCTGGTGCCAAGTGCACTGATGGACACCCTTATGCATGAACATGGTGTTCGTTATGGATAAACCGCGACTAGCACAGAAATCCAATAACAACTCACCGCTCGGGTTCAGATCAGGGAGGCCGTTCCTCCCAATCACGCCCCTCCAGGTATCACTGTCGCTGCCCACGTGGGCGTTAAAGTCCCCCAGTAGAACGACAGAGTCCCCAGTGGGAGCGCTTTCCAGCACGCCCCCCAGGGACTCTAAAAAGGCCGGGTACTCTACACTGCCGCTAGGCGCATAAGCACAAACGACAGTGAGAGACCGTTCCCTGACCCGAAGGCGTAGGGAGACGACCCTCTCATTCACCGGGGTAGACTCCAACACATGGCGGCTGAACTGGGGGGCTATTAATAAGCCCACACCAGCCCGCCGCCTCTCACCTTGGGCAACGCCAGAATAGTGGAGAGTCCACCCCCGATCGAGTAGAGTGGTTCCAGAACCCAAGCTGTGAGTGGAAGTGAGCCCGACTATATCTAGACGGTATCTCTCGACTTCCCGCACCAGCTCAGGCTCCTTCCCCGCCAGTGAGGTGACATTCCAAGTCCCAAAAACCAGAGTTGGCGCCCGAGGTTTGGGTCGGCCGGGCACTCGGCCCCGACCACCGCCCAAATCACAACGCACCGGCCCCTTACGGTTTCTCCGGCAGGTGGTGAGCCCACCGAAGTCCTACAAAGATATTCACAGAAAACTGCCAGCAATAGGAAGTCACAAAGTGCTCTGAGGACCCCCCCCCGAAGAGGACAGATATTTATGTCCAGAGAGACCCATGTCTCATGGTTGAGGCTCATGAAGCAATCAGGTTTAAGACAAAAGAAACTTCAATAAAATATGAGAAGTAGAAGATACGGTATGAACCCAAATACACAGAGGAGTGATTTAGGGCTCACGGGGAGTCGATCGCAGGTGTCTTGGCACCACGGCCCACAAATGTAAACTAGGTGCTGGACTAGTAATACAGAACGAGTCAGGGTTGTTCAAAGAAAATGTTGTGCTCAACGGACCAGAGTTCCACCCACAAAGAACTTTCCAGAGGCTTCCATACACAAACACACATGTGAATAATAGGTTCTCTT
Source organism: Scleropages formosus (assembly GCF_900964775.1). Classification (NCBI taxonomy): domain Eukaryota; kingdom Metazoa; phylum Chordata; class Actinopteri; order Osteoglossiformes; family Osteoglossidae; genus Scleropages; species Scleropages formosus. The sequence continues at coordinate 2,339,097 of NC_041830.1, read as the reverse complement.
AATGCAACGTAATGACGGTCAGTGAGGATCGTCATTTTAGGTTTGAAGTCTTGTTCCTTCAAACTTTTCAGGTCATTGTTTGTGGTCATGCAGCTCGATGCTGAAATGACCTTCCTCAAGTCTGAGCAAATATTTGTTGCAGGTCCACCATCCCCTTCCGCTGGTCCTTATTCTCACTGAGAATGAAGTGAAATAAGGTGAAATAACCCCCTCAGTGGTGTCAGTCTGGCTGTTTTCTGGCTAGTTATATTGTTTTAACCTCTACATTACCCTGTATGTTGCCATAGCAACACGGACTGCTATCATAAATAAAGCCTTATTCTCATGATGAGATTAAGATCATGTCATGTCAAGGGTTATTCAATAATATTACAGTTCCTCTACAGTAATGTCATAGTGTGTGCACACTGTACGCTGTGAAAGACATAGGCAGCAATTTTATTAACTTCATTTCTTTATATCATAAATGTCCATGAGCCAAATTATGAAGATATGTCATAGAGATATTGAAATGAAAGTGCAGAAGCGATTGGGAAAGGCTGCAAAGGCACACACACACACACACACACACACACTTTCAGAACCGCTTGTCCCATACGGGGTCACGGGGAACCGGAGCCTACCCGGTAACACAGGGCACAAGGCCGGAGGGGGAGGGGACACACCCAGGACGGGACGCCAGTCCATCGCAAGGCACCCCAAGCAGGACTCGAACCCCAGACCCACCGGAGAGCAGGACCCGGTCCAACCCACTGCGCCACCGCACCCCCCTCGCCACCATGCCACCTATGGATAATTCATGGAATGAATTAAACCAAGGGGGTGCGGTGGCGCAGTGGGTTGGACCGCAGTCCTGCTCTCCGGTGGGTCTGGGGTTCAAGTCCCGCTTGGGGTGCCTTGTGGCGGACTGGCGTCCCGTCCTGGGTGTGTCCCCTTCCCCCTCCGGCCTTACGCCCTGTGTTGCCGGGTAGGCTCCGGTTCCCCGTGACCCCGTAAGGGACAAGCGGTTCTGAAAGTGTGTGTGTGTGAATTAAACCAGTTACATGAGTAAGGGGAGTAGTTCTTGGCAATTATGCTTTTAAGCTTTAAAATGCTCTAAATGTTCTTTTTCTCAATTAATTCTGTATTATTTTCTTCAATGTTTCTAAATTGTTCATGCTCAGTGTTTTAATGCACTCCCCTTTAAAACCAATGAAGTTACTTTTACTGCAAGCAATAAAAACACACACCTTTACAATGACACATCTTCTTCTATGGATGTTATTGGCCAGTGTCAGTCGACAGTTTTCCGGTAAAACCATTCAGGTAACTTTTACTGTGAACCAACAGCAAAAGCTTCTCAGTGTTGACTGATTTCGTCTGTTGGTACAAGTGGCCACTGCTGGCTGTCAGTTATACTTTTCCTCTTACCTAGTCAAGTATAGTCACAATTTTCACCTCTAACTCCTAAAGACAGGACAATTTTAAAATTTCTGTAATTATCTGCACTCTCAGTTTGGGAGACTGAGAAACACAGTGGAATGTAATGATTTAGCTTCTTTCTTTAGTGTGAAAATCAATTTTTATGAAAAAAACAGTTACTTTGTTATTTAGCCAACACCTTTGTCCAAGGGGACTTGCATCACTTTATCCAATTTTACAACAGGGTATTTATAGTGGATCGTTTCAGGGTAAGTGCATTAATCAAAGGTAATAGGACAGTGATGTGAAATGAGTTCAAACCGGTTGTCATGCCTCCGAGGCTACCCTCCGTCACATGGCCAGGTGACATTTGTCACCTATATAACGCAAATGTGTCAATGATATACTGGGTTAACATGGTTTCTTTGCGGAGAGACCAGTTAGAGTTTATTGTTCACCAATCAAAGTTTTCTTCTCCCCAATCAGAGTTTACTGCTGAATTCAGTACTGCCTTGACAACCTAGCTCATGAGCAGAGTAACTTACGTCAAAGCTCTGAGAAAATGGGACAAAGTTTAATGTTAAGAATAAACATCTTACTGACATTTTCATCTTTGTTTATTATCTCCACTTTCATCTCCATGGTAACAAAAAGCTGCTTCTTACTGGTGCTATAACAGTCACCTCCATTCAGGGACAAGCGCTGCAAACACTGTGGAGGTCTTGAGTTAAGCTGGTCCCACACTTCTGTTCAGTATGGGTGAGTTTTATTGACACAGGTCAATGCAGGTTGTGTTTACAGACCATTACAGAACATTAAGAAAGAAAATTCACATCTATTTGGAAAAAAGAGAAAAAAATTATCTTAAAATTTCTAATGCGACCATCCAAGCTGCAAGTTTATTGTCGGGATATTGGTGGTCTGACAAATTGTATTTTACTTACATCTACTAGTATTATATTGTTTGCAAGTTAGTGTTACAATTAAACATGTCGTTTTACAACTGAGGTCTAAAAGATTTACAAACATCAAAAAGACGTGTTAACATCAGTTCATATATTCATCTTTCATAGCTTGTAAACTAGTCGCAAGATTTATAAGGGCAATATAGGTCTTTTGAAGGTTAACTTTAATTTCGTTTTGAAAAATGGGTTTGATGCCTAACTCTACTTGCTATTTCTTGTAATTAACATTGAATTTAAGTTTCAAAGACGTTTTTCTAGTTTTGTAATATTGCTGGAAAATTTTTTCTACTTAGTCCACTTCCTTTTTGTTACTGACACACCATTTCGTCCCACTGGGCCCAGAAATAAGGTCCTGTGTGAGGCTATACTTACTACACATTAACTCTAATCTTGACCCTAAAAGCCATACTGACATCCACCCAACCACCCTAACCCTACAGGGTGTCCTGGCCACACCTTGACTCTTTCTCATCTTAAGGTGGGCATTTAAATAAGCAATCTGGCCCCACAGCAAACAGAAATCTGTTTACGGTTACTAGATACGTGTGTTATGGAGAAGTCACTGTTAGTGTTAGAGTTCTCCGTTCTTTGCGTGCCAGTTATCCTGCACTGCTAGGCCTACCCAGCAAAAATCCAAGGGGAGATGAAATCAAGTGTGACTAGTGCAGCTGCTGGCTGGCAGATCACCCAAAATTTAAAGGGCTGCAGTGCCAGTCACCGGTGGGTGATCCCTGTGTTGGAAAACCCCATGGAGGCGTTACTGGTTTACCTCCTCATGAACATCTAGTTGTTGTTTTGAGATCATGGTCAGCAGGTGTTTCATTGCATTCCGGTTCTCTGCTCGCATTGCTTTCAAGAGTAACTGGGTCAATGAGGTAGAGTAGAGGCAATTTGGGTCTTTTCGAGTCCGAGAATTCAGCATCACCGTCCTGATTCTTCACCTTAGATAATGCTTGGGTCTGTTGAACTAAAATGCAGGTTCATAAGAGCATGGGATGAGAACATGGTCTGGGAAAAAGGAAGAGCAACAGGCAGTAAAGACACTGAACTTCAGAACTGTCACTTCTGGTTTCTCTCTCCTTCAGTGAGCCATTTGTCACTAAGCCACAGGTTCAAACAGTCAATTGGAAGCCATGGCAACTAGTACAATAATTAAGTACATTCCCATTAGTGAGGTGTGGCAACTAGATGCCGCTGTTTGTTTACAGCAACTGGGCACAGCTATTGGTATCTTCCCTCCCCGACAGTGCTTCAAAGGAGCATGACTATCCTGAAGTAGGTTCCGGGACCAACTGTCCTAGAGAACCGAAGATACAACAGCACAGTACCCTGAAGTAGTAACAGGACAATGCTGGCAGTTGTTCAAATTCTTCTTCTTATGCCTTCCACCCCTCCTGGGGCATAAGCTGCCAACAAGGGCTCTCCAGGCATCCCTAAGAGCTGAGATGTCATGAAGTCTCCTTGTTGGCATTTCTGTAGCTGGCAAGGTTTGTACGGTGTGGGGTAGCTACCCCCTTGCCCAGCTCTCCTTTCTCAGCCAGGTTTGGGACTGACCATGGCAGAGTTAGTTGTTCAAACGGTCATCCTTATAAGGGACCAAGGAACAGATCCCGAGCTAGCAGCCAGCAAAGTGTATTCCCAGCAACGCCTTAGTCATTTTCGTCTTGTTCTTTAATGATTAATGTCACCCCTTTTACCTCCTTCCTGTCTTACTCTGGTGAAAAAATGGCCTTTGGTCCAGCTGAGGAAGACTGTAAGTATGAACAGTCTAGAGAAATCATAGCATGAGATGGAGTGGTGTGGAACACCAGCAGAGAAAGGACAACAATATTCATTCTTTCTTTCATTGTTCACTCACTTTCCATGGCTCAGGATGACATGCTGGCCAAATTGGGGAAAAATGAAAGAACAATGATCTCGCAATATCTTCTCCACAGGAACTACATGAGAGCTCTGGATAGGAATGTTTGTTTGATTCCAGACCTCTAAAACTCCACAAACAAGATTCAACATGCAGACCTGTCTGTCTTGTTTGGTCTCAGTAGCAAAGTTCGGATTCGATGAATTCCACTTTGTCGATAGATCACTGAGTCATGCATTTTCTTGGCATGGGATGGGATTTACAAGTCCCTTGCCTGTGGAAACAAACATCTGATGTCTGCATGGAGTTATTTCATAAACCCAATATGCACATCATAGATGTATGAATCCACTTTAGACACTTGATTTCCCTCATTCCTTTCAAAAGTTCCTTTTCTTTATTATTCTTACTCCCAGCTTAAGGCATGAACACAAATGGAACACAAATTTCAGTTATTCCCAAAAAAAGACTTTAACTCTATCCGAAAACATATACACATGTACATTGATCAGCCACAACATTAAAACCTCTGACAGGTGAAGTGAATAATATTGATTATCCTGTTACAATGGCATCTGTCAAGGTGTTGGGATGTATTAGGCAGCAAGTGCACAGTCAGTCCTTGAATTTCATGTGTTGGAAGCAGGAAAAACTGGCAAGTGTAAGGATCTAAGCGACTTTGACAAGGGCCAAATTGTGAGGGCTAGACAACTGGGTCAAGGCATCTGAAAAACGGCAGGTCTTGTGGGGAGTTCCCGGTATGCAGTGGTTAGTACCTGGCAGAAGTGGTCCAAGGAAGGACAACCACTGAACTGGCAATAGGGTCATGGGCACCCAAGGCCTTAGGTCCGGGCATTCATGTCGATATTACTTTGACACGTACGACCTACCTAAAGATTGTTGCAGACCACGTACACCCCTTCATGTCAACGGTATTCCCTGATGACAGTGGCCCTGCCACACTGCAAAAATTGTTCAGGAATGGTTTGAGGAACATGACAAAGAGTTCAAGGTGTTGACTTGGCCTCCAAATTCCTCAGATCTCACTCCGATCGGGCGTTTGTGGGCTGCGCTGGAAAAACAAGTCTGATTCATGGAGGTCCCACCTTGCAACTTGCAGGACTTAACAGGATCTGCTGCTAACATCTTGGTGCTAGATACCACAGGACACCTTCAGAGGTCTTGTGGAATCCATGCCTCAATGGGTCAGAGCTGTTTTGGTGACATGAGGGGGACCTACACAATATCACACACACATTTTCAGAACCGCTTGTGCCATACGGGGTCACGGAGCCTAACCCGGCAACTCAGGGCATAAGGCTGGAGGGGGAGGGGACACACCCAGGACGGGACACCAGTCCATCACAAGGCACCCCAAGCGGGACTCAAACCCCAGACCCACCGGAGAGCAGGACTGTGGTCCAACCCACTGCGCCACCGCACCCCCTACACAATATCAGGCAGGTGGTTTTAATGTTGTGGCTGATCGGTGTATGTACATAATAATTTATAAATGACGGTTAGGGTTAGCTAAGCAGTGAACCTACATTAAATAAGATATAAAAGAAATGGTAACACCTTCTCATTATCAGTTTAGCACTGTAGCTACCCATCCATTCACCCAATAGTCTTGCTCACCTGATATGGCTTTGACTCCAGTGCATGAATTTGTTTCTCATCTGGTTCATCCTCTAGAAGAAGGATGAAGTAGTTGACACTCTTCGAGATGATGTGTAATGGGAGCACAGCTGCTTCTGAACCCTTGTTCGTGTGTTAAAAATGACATTTTCCTTTCCTTTTCCTTGGCTGTGGTCACTCAAACCGTTGGTGGCGAAAATAGCGAGTAAGTATAACCGCAAGTTCCAGTTTTAAGGCAGCCAAAGGCATGGCAAACATGAAAAAAGGAAGAAAAGTGCTAAATTTTACCCATTTATCCATATATTCATGTGCAGTTCTCTTCAGTGGCTTAGCTACTGGTGAGGAAATGAATGGATAAATGATGAAAACAGGCAACGACGCTTTGTAGGGAATGCATGAGTTTGGGACACAAATAGGCCATCGTGATGCTTCTCCATGTGCTTTAGATCTGCTTTTTGCAACTGATGCATCTCTGATTACTGTCCACTGAATTCAGAGGCTTTGTGAGGCTGTGTGTGAGCAGAGGCCATAGGCAGAACTTCCCACTTCCCAGTGGTGTGCGTAAATACTGACGCCCTGCGGAGCTGCAGTGCCTGTGGATGTCTGTCGAATGATCAAACTAAGCTGTGTTTGTTTGTTGAAAATGCTTCAAAATCTGAAATATGACCATAGGCACAGGCATTTCCACATGTGTTCACTAAATCAAGAAGCTAGAAGGTATGGTGTTCTTCCATGCATCTGAGAAGTTTCATTCCAAAAGTGTGATGATGCTGTTTTGTGGCATTGCTGGTAAAAATCTTTCAGGAATGTTATACAGCAGCATTTCTCAAGTCACAGTGAATATGTTCATATCCAACCCAAAGGACTACATGCTGCCCATATGACATTGTTGAAACCATTTAAATCTGTGTGTTTCTGGCTTTTAATCTTCAGATAGCAACAAGTGAAAAAAATACATACTGCTGCTGCCTGAGCATAACAATGAGTGAAGTGTCTTCACACTACACACTGGTGGTTTCGTACGATAATGCAGACAATGCCGATACACAGCAATGTCTCTCCCATGGCTCACTGAATGTTTTTGGTCCATTTCATTCTGGCCTGTGGATGTATGAGAACCTTTGTGTGCCTAATCAAATGTATAGGAGATGAGTTTAGCCTGCAGTCAAAGATTTACCTCTCCTGCACTCAGTGATGGAAATGGACAAAAGAAAATAAAACTGGGATCACTGGTAAAACTACAATAAGCAGTCAATTAGTGGCCAGAAGCATTTACATTTATTCATTTAGCAGTTGTACATTTCAGAGACTAATATAAGTGCATTACATCAACAGAAGGAGTGATTGGGATGCAGACACATGATTGAGTGCAGTCAACATACTACAGTATAAACCAATGTACATTAACATGAGTAGCTGCATATAGGGTTTTTCAAAATTAAACAGATAACATAGTACAGGCTAACTGAGCATATAGGAGATCAGGAGAGAAGTGGGTCTGAAAGAGATGTGCTCCTAGACTCTTAAATGTAAAGAGATTCAGCAGTGATGAGTGGGGGGGGGGGGGGGGGTCATTCCACCACATTGGAGCCAGAACCAAGAACATTTGTGCTTTTGAACCTTTCATGCATGGGACCACTAAACAGGCAGAGGTGGAGGAGTGTGGAGGAATGTAGTGGAGGTTGAGATGTAGCAAGTTATCAGAAGCTGGCTTTCAAAATAAGGAAAGCCTGTCAGTTTTCTGGAAAAGGAGGAAGAAAATTTGCCTGAACGATGATCTGCATCACTGTATTTGTGGAGAGATGTTTCTCGGTTTAAACGTTGCATGGTATCAGACAGAGCCACTCCAAGATTGTACATATGCTTGTTGGACGCTTCTGACAGAGATGGACGACAAGATGCGCGCCTTCGCAGAGAAGGTATTTGCATCAGATGCAAAAAGTGAGGATGTGCGCGAGGAGATCTCTCTGTTTGATGTGGCCGAGGACTGCCCCATCATCCACCAACAGATGGCCCAGCACCTGCAGGAAGAAACCAAGGAGAGCACAGAGAGGCGGTGAGATATGAATGAGTCTCTATTGTCCTCTGCAAGAAAACCAACTCACTTTGGTAAAACTTAAGATAATGTGACACTGGTTATTTGAAGCTTAACCAATATCCTTCATGGAGAAGTGACATCAATCTCCTGGCAGAGATCTTGGCTGAAGTACTCATTGAAACTTTCAGATAAGCAAGTGAAACAACCCATATGGTGTAGTTATGATATGATCACAAGAGATATAGTGTTGGATAAGTTTGCTTGTAAAAAAAAAAAAAAAAAAAAAACCCCACTTAACATACCCCAGCTCTAATTACTCCTGCTCTCTGTTATATGCAGTAAGAGGCTTCTCCAACGTGCTAGATCCCTTAGCATGTCAACAGTCCCTACTGACGTGCCATTTTCAGGGGCACCGATGTCCCCTTTGCCAGAGGTAGACACACCCACTTACCTGGAGGTACCTGAATTCCAGAGGGTGGCCATCCTTGGGGACTATGCTGCTGGGGTATGTGGAGGCTCTGTGTTCATCCTGCATTTAATATCTTCTTCCTGCCACCTTTGCATGCTCTTTTATCCAATTGTTATGCGCATCATGTTCCCGTCATCTTGCCCTTTACTTTTGCAAATGTAATTTTTCAGTGTTCCTTGTGTAGAGGTTTCACTAAGCCCATTGTTCAGTCCCATCACCCCAGCCCTTGTTTTTACACAAAACTCCACAATCCCCCCGAAAAGCTTCTTTTGAAGCAAGCTTTGATTTCAGAGATGCGCCAAACTTACTCTAGTCTGTGATCACTGCTACTCAACACCACCATCTGGTGGGTTTCTTTGCTCCTCACTGCCTTCTCTCTATCCTTTTAAATCCTTAGGTGACAATGGATGATTTTGAGATATCCTGCAAGGGCCTGTATCGTGCCCTGTGCATCAGAGAGAAATACATGCGCATGGCCTACCAGCGCTTCCCCATGATCACTTCGCAATACCTGCGCTTAATTGAGGGTCATGAGTGGAGACCTGAGGACCAGGTGCTGCCAGGTATGTGGACTGGGGGTTGGTAGAACTATTCCTTCTTACATAAATTTTAGAAAAGGGTTCTTTAGTGATGGAGTGGACCAGCGATATGGATTTCATGAACATATTACCCATGCAGTCAAACATCTTTTTATGCCCTTCATCAGACAGATATGGCTATTGGTGGACATGCTGCTTTTCAAGACAGTAGTTTCACACAACATGTGTACATGTTTGTATGTCAGTTTTTACACCTCCACCCAAAGAGGGTGATGACCCCTTCTGCACGAAGGACCTGCCTGAGAACCTGGGTTATGTGGCACACATGCACCATGGCGTCATCCATATCTACAAAACGGAGGCAGATGCAGATGATCACAAACCCATTGACTTGCCCATTATTGACTATGACACCTTCATTGACGACATGAACTTCCTCATTGCTTTAATTGCTCAAGGCCCTGCGTAAGTCCTCCGCCGCTGATCAAAGCCTTGTATTTTGATACTTTGTTGCATCCAAGCATGTTGTATCACCTAGTACATCTGACCTTTCTTATTTGCTCCTGTGGGTTGCAGGAAGACCTATTCCCATCGGCGCCTGAAGTTCCTCCTGTCTAAGTTCAATGTGCATGAGATGCTGAATGAAATGGAAGAGATGCGTGAGCTGAAGAACAACCCTCATAGGGACTTCTACAACTGTAGGAAGGTAAAGCATTTAACAAATGAAATTGGTCAGTCAAGAGTTAAGCTCTGAAGGGTTCCTAACCCTCAAGTAAAGAAAGCAAATAAGAGCAGTAAAGGTCACCTCAACCATTTTTTTGGGATGATGGCTTGGCCATCAAGTGAACCCTGACTTGTAACAACCACTCTTATGGTTTGCTAGGTAAGGGATGAAGGCAACTGGTTTGCCTTTGCCTTCTTCCATGCGTGTCTGGGGGTACAAACATGGGGAGAAACATGCAAACTCCACACAATCTGAACAGGACTCAAACCCCACACCCACTACACAGCTAAGGAGCCTATGAGGTTCTAATATTGCCCACTGTGCAACTGCATCCCAACAACCATTTTCATTACCGTCTTCAAATCTCAAAGGATTTTCCAAAAGATTTTAAGTGAATGTTTCCCTGTTACCACAGGGGCTTGAGTGTTTATTTCACCCTAATATTTGAATCAAAAATGCAAATTTGAATTTGCATTTTCACAATTCACCTTAGTGTCAACCTTTTCAAATTGTACAGAATGTAGAATGCTGCTGTTTTGCAATAGTATATGCTCCCAATATTACTGTCAACAAAATACAAAATCCATAATGCAAAAAATGGACAAATGTCTTTAAAAGTGGTAAAAGGTATAGGCTACCTAACACCAGTAAAAGATGAAGCTATAAGAATTTGATAATGCAACAAAAATACTGTCAACGGGGGTGAAATCTACAATATGTCACATGAAAGTGGTTGGTGGAAACACACAGGCATTATGTCAGTTATGTTCTCAACAGCAATGTTGATATTTTTGGAGGGAAACCACCTCTGGGTAAACATTCATTCAAGACACACAGGAAAAGATGTTATACCCTGTGCGTATTTTTCAACGGCTGCACACAAGGACCCAGTCCACCTACCACCCTACAACCACAGAGAAGAACACCCAGCATAACCAACATACATCTTCATGCCTTAAAACCAAGACACTTAACTGACCTAACCCACCCACCAAACAAACTAATCCCATCAACAAAATCCAAACCAATAAACCAGATTTAATGCACCAACAAATAACCAAAATCAAGCCTAACTGACTAATACAAAACACCAAGCCACACCCACCAACAAAAACACCTAAAGCAAGCCTAACCCAACAAACCAGCCATCCAGCCAACCCACTCACAATAACCAACCACCAAACCACACCCAACAAATCAAAACCTACAGACCACAGCACAACCAGTAACAGAAACCAATCAAGCCTACTTCCACCAACACAAACTAACCAACAAACCACACAGACCGGGTCTAAAACGTCAGCTCAAAACCATCCACCAATACCACCGGCAAAACCAAGCCTAACAACCAACCAACCAACCATCAAACCACACCCACCAACAAAAACCAAACCAACAAACCAAGTCTAACCCACCCACACAAAAACCCAACAAACCACATTCACATCTGATCCATCACCAAACCAAAGCTAACCAACAACACAAAAAACCATCAACCAACCCCAACAAAGCCGAATCAACAGACCAAGCCTAACTCACCAACCAACCCAACAAACCACACCAGCCGGGCACCAAAATGACTATGGTTATCAAGTGGGCACCTCCCTTCATTGGTGTTTTTTGTTGAATTAGGCACATGACACCTCCAGAAAGTTCAACAGTGCAATCCAGCATGACAGACGCACCCCTCTCCACACACATGTTCGATACCCTTCACCCTCAACAACTACCGCAACCCCGGTAACTCAACCAGCTAAACCACATATCTTCTAACCATACCTGCTACCAAACCAACTGCAAATGTGCCACTCCACAAATTTAAACTATCCTACTTAAGGCCACACCTCCTTAAATTATCACCAGCTGCCCTCCATTACTCATCACCTGCCACTAATTTTCCACCATCACACTCCCTCCAGCCTGTAATCCCAACTACCCTGCTCTCTTTTCAACCATAACCACTGACTTGCCTTCTCTGCTCCCTCAGACAGCTTCTTCACCATTGCCTTTAATATCAAGCTCCCCCAACAACACTGTAGCTGATTTTGCCACAAACGCTCTAACACCAACCTCTACTGGCCTCACATGAGCCCGCCAACCACGGTCCCTCGCCCCTGCCACCAGATCAGCATACTTTAACAGTTTCCGCTCGTATGCTTCCCCAATAGCATCCTCAAACGGCACTGTTAACTCTACAAAGTACACTGTACACTCACCCTCCGAATATAACACCATGTCCGGCCGCAGTGAAGTAACAGCAATGACCTGCGGAACCTGGAGCTGCTTGCCCACGTCAGCCAACAACTTCCAGTCCAGTGCGTTACCCCACCTACCAGGGCACGTCTGTCCTTGTATAGTGATACTCTTTCCTGCCCGCACAAAATCAATTGCTCTAGCTGACCTGCCAACAGGCAGAGAATTAACAACTCGCCGCTTACTCTCAACCACACCTGCTAAACATCTAAGAACCCGATTATGGCGCCACGTATAGCGCCCCTGCCCCAAACTAATCTTACACCCTGACAAAATGTGTCTCAGTGTTGCCACACCACCACACAACTTACAAGAACCATCGCAACCTGCCCATTGCTTAACAGTCTGTGGCGTTGGTAGAACGTCATAAGTTGCTCCAACAATAAACTTAAGGCAACTCACCTCCATCGTCCACACATCTTGCCAGTGCAACTTCCTCCTCTCCACACCTTCCCAGTTCACCCACTGACCCTGCTTCACCAATGCGACCGCCTTTGCACGCCTCACCTCCTCTTCCTGCCCTCGGACCTGCTCAACAACCAACCGGCGTCTGTCTGCCTCCAGGGCAGCATTCCACATAAATAACTTTATTATGTATCCAGCTCTCCACATCTCATCATTATTTCCTGTAAAAGTACTGGGATTCATCACCACAAACATTTCAATCAAATACCAAACATGGCTGTTCTGCAAATTTATGTACAATCTGACTTGTGTATTTTGAGTATTTCCAAAGTTCTGGAACACAATGAGTCGGAGAATCTGACAAATCTTCTTGTCACTCAAGTCTTAAATTTCAGTGCAGCTTAATTATTTCTGAGATTTAGTGGAAACCAGCAGGACAAGTTGAGGTTCAATGCAAGGCCGTCCTTGAGTGTCAGTGTTAATTCAGCTACAAGTATGTTCCACTCAGTAGTAACTGACTTACTCTAAAAGATTTAGTGAACTGAGACATTGATAAAATGTGTCTTATATTTATACTCTTGTTTTTGGTGTACATGAACTTTGTACATTTAACTTTTATACAATTGCCCAATTAATTACAGTTCTGGTTTATGGACTTTCCTGAAAGCAACAAAATCTAACCTCATCAAGGAATTTAAGCCCAAATAGTTTAATTACAATTACTCATTTTAAAAAAAAAAAAAAAACTATATTACATAATCTACCAGAATTGGGAGATTTTTTTTTGACCTTATGAAATGTGCATGAAATGCTGAAATGTGGTCGCTGTAATAAATAATGACAAATTACAGTTTTTACTTGGATGTTGCCACCTCACGGTGCCTGGGTTGTTTAGCCATACGTTCAAGTCTGACAATGTGTGTGTGTGTGTGTGTGTGTGTGTGAAGATTGCATGTTATCGCAGTGCCTGTGCTGGTTTTCTCTGAGTTGCTCTGGTTTCCTCCCACAGTCCAAAGACATGCATTAAAGGTGAATTGACCACTCTAAATTGCAGGATAACTGTAGTGAAGTGAAACATTAGCATGGAGTGCATGTGGTCAAGGGCATGTGCAGTGCTAATTCTCTGTGTGTGTGTGTCTGTGGCTATCCTGTGACTGACCAGCATCCTGTCCAGGGTGTACCCCTTTCATTCCAGGATAGGATCCAGGCTGCCGCAACCCTGCGCAGGAAAAGTGGTCAATGAAAGTGGCTGAGTGAGAGTGTTTGTAGTTGAACATACTAATAATTTTCCAGAGTTCCACAAGTAGAGCCCTGTGCGCTGTGCTACATGATCTTGAACATTTAAATTGCAAATCCCGCTCCTTTTAGAAATTAAGACAAAATTTTTATTGCACAAATGATCGACCTGGTGCCGCCAACATGACACACTTTGTGTGGTTGGGAATAAGGAACGGTTCAAGAGTCCCAGCTCTGGTGATCCTGTTCACACAGGTGGACACTCACATCCATGCTGCCGCCTGCATGAACCAGAAGCACCTTCTGCGCTTCATCAAGAAGTCCTACCGTGTGGATGCCGACCGCGTGGTGCACAAGCTCAAGGGCAAAGAGGTCACAATGAAGGAATTATTTGCCTCCCTCAAACTCCACCCATATGATCTCACCGTCGACTCGCTGGATGTGCATGCTGTAAGTCTCAAACACCCTCTTGGTCCACTGGGATTAGGTAGATCGGTAGAATTAGCTCACAAAGTGCAGCCCTGAGTCACAGGGACTGAAAATCAGCACGTCATATGAGTTTGATCACTGCAAGCCTTGGCACAGTCAGTAAGTTCTAAGACTGGTTGCCATGCAAAGCTGCTATGGTTGCAGCCCATCAGTATACGTGTGTTACCTGTAATGGTACAACAGCCCTAGGGTAACACAGCAGAGTCACAGTGGCCAACCTTAGAACTTATTGACAGTATCATGTAAAAATAATACTGGCTCCTCATGTTCAGACCAGCCAAGTTACCGATTTTTCAAGCTAGAAACATCGTTCAGTTTGTTTCTTTACTGTTTACTGTGTAATATATATGTACATAAACTGCTTTAATGAACAGCACAGGGTCACAACAACATACAGGTTGAATCTGTTTTATGAATTTCTGTCTGTTGTGAAGCCAAGTGATCTGTTTTTTCCCTGCCCAGCCTGTAACTGACTGCAAAACAAACTCAGATTCAGTATAGACTGTATGATGATTTAAAGTCTCTTCCAGCATGTTTATAGCGCGTCAAATGTTCTTGACTGTTTCGATCAATAATAAGGTATAAAACGTTTCACTTGTTCATTTGATAAATCGGTCCACAAACATTATGAGACAGCGGATGCATTTCATTTATTTTTTATGAAAGTATTATTTATTATAGTTGTATCGAAACATTTTCACATAATATAATCTATAAATAAATAAAAGGACGTCTGTATTATTAAGTGTTCACTGATTGTGCGGAAAATAAAAGTGAAACCAGCAGGACGATTATAAACATTTGATGTGCTTATGTGATGAATCGGTCAGCAACTGGGATTGCAGAGGAAATTGTGAGAACTTTTTACCTTGTTTACCTAGTCCTGTTAGCTGCCTTTGACAAAGGTTTCAGCAAAGTGAATAATAGTGGAGACGGCATATTTTTTCTTTTTCAGTCATTTTAAATTAATTTTAATGTAGTTTGAAGTTAATAATCATTTGGAGTGTTTAATTATTATAGCTTTATTTGGGGTTTTTAAAGAATTTAACGTGAAAATCAAGTGACATCTGCATCAATTAGTTATTTATTAATGAACCTTCTCAACCCCGATTCAGGGCAGACAAACCTTCCAGCGATTTGACAAGTTCAACGCCAAGTACAACCCAGTGGGTGCCAGCGAGCTGCGAGATCTCTATCTGAAGACCGAGAACCACATCAACGGAGAGTACTTTGCCAACATCATAAAGGTGTCGTAATACAGCCCTGATATTCTTCTTAAATACTGACTGTGGAAAGGAAGTTAGCCCATTTGAGCTCTGCTGTCTGGCCCAAACAGGAAGTGGCGAATGACCTTGAGGAAGCCAAGTACCAGTACGCAGAGCCCCGGCTCTCCATTTACGGGTGCAATGCAAACGAATGGAACAAGCTCTCCTGTTGGTTCAACAGGCACCGTGTTTACTCCCCCAACCTCAAGTGGATGATCCAAATACCCCGAATTTAGTAGGTCTCTTTGTAGATGTGAATGTTATTTTTGTGTGTGTTTTGTATATTCAGGTCAGTCTACAGTATCCCTTGAATCTTAAATGTAAACAATCAATGCTTTCCACCTCCAATGTTTGCACCTGTCACTTCTTCTGCTGCTATTGCATGTGAAGTGAAGTACATGGAGTGAAATATGAAAATCACAATATTCATCTGTGATCCGATTTGGCATTGCTCAAGAACATTTTAAACTTTAGAGAAGAATATTCCGGAAAGAGAGTTGGAGAGTGTGGCTTTGAGATATACAGGTATCTGTCAGTTTACAAAATTAATTTGTTCCTGAAAACGGTGTAGATATTGAAACTTCAGATCTAGAAAGCCTATTTCCCATTTTTTTAAATGTGAAAAATAATAATGTATACCCAGCCCATCCAAAACCCCAAACCACACACACACATTTTCAGAACCGCCCGTCCCATACAGGGTCACGGGGAACCGGAGCCAACCCGGTTAACACAGGGCGTAAGGCCGGAGGGGGAGGGGACACACCCAGGACGGGACGGCAGTCCGTCGCAAGGCACCCCAAGGGGGACCCGAACCCCAGACCCACCGGAGAGCAGGACTGCGGTCCAACCTACTGCGCCACCGCACCCCCAACCCCAAACCAATTTTCCTAAATATCACTAGAACATTGTAAAACACCTATCAACTCATGATTTGAGCCCAATGTAAAACATTTTCATTTACATTTATTCATTTAGCAGATGCTTTTCTCCAAATTGATGTACAACAAAAAACAATACAAAAGTGCGTTACACCTGTTACTTTTGCCACCCTGCTTCCCACAGTGTGCTTGGAAAACCCAGGGCAGTTTTCTGTGTCTTCCAAAGCTCCAGGGCACTACTTTTATTGTTAATTGATCGGTTCTCCACAGGATGACCAATATTAACAAAGCAGGGATCCACTGAGGACATTGCATTTATTCTCAACAACTTTGTAAAACTACACACTGTTGCTAACATGCACATCTATACTCGCAAAACCATCAGCTAAACTTCTGCTAATTGCTCTGCCGTCCCCGCAATCATTCAATTAAACAACACACCCAATATGACAGACACACACTCCCTGTGAAATTTCATACACTTCCAATAATGCCCCACTTTCTTAAACCAACGCTCACATTTCTAACAGCAATAGACTGAGAGATCCAGATGCACCGGTTACAGTACATTACTATACTTCTGCTTCACTCATGCAATGTTCCGACTTTCAAAAAAAAAAAAAATCAAAGAGGCATTGTACCAAAGTTTAAAATAAAAGCAGTTTGTAAATTGAGGGATACCTGGACTTTGTAAAGTCTAGGGTAAGAACTGGAGAAAAGGTATGAATTTGACCCTGGCGTTCTTAATGGTTATTATAATCCTGTGTGTATGCATGTGTATGTCAGTGCATGGTAGCTTCTGTGTCTCAAGATCCTTTTTAATGTGTGCCTGTAAGTGAGATACTGTGGATGATTTGGTCGGCCCTTAACCTCCAATAACATCCACCCTTCATCTCCCTCAATCCTTCAAGAGAAATCCCCTGCTGTAATGGCAACCTCTGAACCACTACTTCACCTCTTTGTTTCCCTCCAAAGTGACGTCTTCAGAGGCAGGAACTTTGTGCCCAACTTCGGGAAGATGCTGGAGAATATCTTCCTTCCTGTTTTCCAAGCCACCATCGACCCCCATAGCAATCCTGAGCTTAGTGTTTTTCTGAGGCATGTGAGTAAGACGCAGAGGAATAAAGAATGAAAATTGATTGTAGTGAACACCTATCAGTGCGTGTTAAATTTCTCTTGCAGGTTACTGGATTTGACAGTGTGGATGATGAGTCCAAGCATAGTGGTCACATGTTCTCCACCAAGAGCCCCAGACCAGAAGAATGGGACATTGCCAAGAACCCATCCTACACCTATTACATCTACTACATGTATGCCAATGTCATGATGGTCAACCAGCTCCGCAAGTGAGTATCTGTTCTTTAATTATTTTAGTAATCACATTATGTCCTTGATACCAAATCATATTAAATGTAACTACCACCATGACAACCCTCAGTGGGAAGCAGGCAAATTGTGACTTTTTAAAAATATGTCCTAATAGTATAAAAATAGTCAGCTGTATATGAGTAACTGTGTTTCTACCGTAATGGACTGGCATCTCGTCCAGGGTGTACCGCCCTTAGCCTTGTGCCCAATAGTTCCGGGATAATCTCCAGATCACTGCAACCCTGCTTAGGACAAGCGGTTATTGAAACGGGATGGATGGATGGAGACTGACATGATGCTTTTCCATCTATATTTCTGTGGCAATGAGTTCTTTGTATGTTAGTATTTGTTTTCCTCAATGATGACACTATGTTGGTGGTGATGGATTTCTATTTGCCTTCTAGGCAGCGAGGAATGAATACTTTCCTGTTCAGACCACACTGTGGAGAAGCAGGAGCCATCACTCACCTGCTGGCTGCATTCATGACTGCTGACAACATCTCTCATGGACTGAACCTCAAGAAGGTAAACATTCTGCAACTGCACTATGTACAGGGGTTGCATCAAAAGCAGCAAGCACATTAGTTGTACCATTCAACAAAGATGTGAACTGGGAATTACTGCATGTCAGTCAGATATACAGAACTTTGTACTCTGGTTGATGCATTTTTCCATTTCAGAAGTTTGAAGATCCACTTGGGACAGAACTTCTTTGTAGCCATGTCTAAACAGTGACACGCAGCTTCCCAGGCAGTCTGAATCATTCTGATATTTTCCACTATTCTAAACTTTCCATCTCCTGGAATGCATGATGCCCTACTCCAGTCTCTTCTGCCATTTTCATGACCCTTTATGATGTTTTTCTTTGCTTTTGTTAGAGGCAGTTCATAGGTAGCCCCTATGAGGTTGAGTGGTGATTTTTGTGCTCCCACCTTTGCTTTTCCCATCTGTGTGTGGATGATGGGAATTTCCTACTTCATAAAAATTTCAGCTACTACATGTTGTTGAAACAAGATGCCTTTGTCTGCCATTTTTCTTTTCCTTAAAACACAAAAAACTAACTGAAGCAGATGATATATTTCATTCCATTGTGAGAATATAGATGGAGCTACTAATGACACCACACATTTCAGTACTGCAAGGCATTTCTGGATAACCCTTGTATTAACATGTATCAGAATATCTAAACATGTCTAGGTTGTCAAGAATATCCTTGTCATCCCTCCCTGCACAATACACACAATGTCTGGCAAAACGCTTAGTTACAACCACATGCATCCATATTTTGTTGATTTGTCCCATTACGTGATCCTTGGTACATGGCCTGCCTCTTTGATGGAAAGTCGTGTTGTGGGCTTGACATCGTAGTTTGTTTAAACAGTTTTTCTTTCCTCCTCTAGAGCCCTGTGCTACAATACCTGTACTTTCTGGCCCAAATTCCCATTGCCATGTCTCCACTCAGCAACAACAGCCTTTTCTTGGAATATGCCAAGAACCCTCTCCTGGAGTTCCACCAGAAAGGCCTGGTGGTGTCCCTGTCCACTGATGATCCCATGCAGTTTCATTACACCAAGGTGAGACCTAATGTGTCACATGTGTGTTTGTGCCTCTCACTTCTGTTTGTGAGTATGTTCAAACTACTCACCTCTGATTGCTTCTTCAGGAGCCACTGATGGAAGAATATGCCATTGCAGCCCAGGTGTTCAAGCTCAGCACCTGTGACATGTGTGAAATCTCCCGGAACAGTGTCCTCCAGAGTGCCCTGTCCCATGAGGTACTGGTCTAAGTCTAAAAAGGTCTAGGTTACTCTAATCTGGATTGTGTTCACTTTGTCTGACCACCGGCATAAAACGAATCCAGTACATTTTGGCTTATGGCATGTGTGAAGTGTAATATGATGGCCTTCTCTAGACTAGGCATTGCTTCTTCAACCTATCCATTTGGCATCTCTCTTAGGAGAAGCTCCATTACCTGGGTGATAGCTACCTAAAGGAGGGGCCTGAGGGTAATGATATACGTAAAACCAATGTAGCACAGATCCGGATGGCCTTCCGCTATGAGACCCTGTGCTACGAGCTCAACCTCATCAAGAATGGTGGCAAGTCAGAGTGAGAGCTGTCCAGTTCCAGACCCCACTTTGCTCAAATTTTAATGTTTCCATTAGCAAATCCAATTTTTGCATGGACTCTACATTCTAACAATAAAAGTCAATGAGTTAAATTAAAACGTTTTAAAATCACCTTTTTTCTCCAGGCACATACAAAACAGTATCTTTTATGTCACAAAGTACTCTTCAGATTTCTGCATAATCTTGTAAATGCATATTTTCACCTTCTGTGAACTGAAAAAATATATACTGTATATCCAGCACAAATAGCCTGAAAAGCTTTCATTTTACTGTCAGCAGCCACTGAATTGTCATTTTACTGTCAGCCATTTTTCAGTTAATAACCACATCTTTCATATACTGTACATTACTGCAGATGAATGTCTTACATTTCCTTACATTATTAAATATACCCACTGAGATGTTCTCATAATTTCCATCAGTTTGAATTCCTCCAGTGAGGGAAAATAAATATCAAACTAATCTTGTGGCTGATCAACTGTTAAGACAATACTTATCACAAAGAAGATAACCGCCAGCCTGTCAGCAACTCCTTCATCAACATCAGGGCTGTAGCAGGACTCACCCTTCAGCCTGGGAGCATCATGCTGCAGTCTGACCCTTAGTAGTACTGAACAATGAAACACAATCAATTAGTCATCATGGCATCATACACCAACCAAATATACTCCATGAGGAAAATTAAACAATGATACATATTAAACAAAGTAACACTAATGAAAAGCTAAGCATAAGCCATTTAAATTTCTACAGTTATGACATTACATGTGGATCACTGTTCTGAGGGTAACCATGACAAATGCATGCATCACTCTGTCTACGAATTGTATC
This sequence comes from Scleropages formosus, assembly GCF_900964775.1. NCBI lineage: Eukaryota > Metazoa > Chordata > Actinopteri > Osteoglossiformes > Osteoglossidae > Scleropages > Scleropages formosus. Next base: position 2,318,606 of record NC_041830.1, on the reverse strand, counting down.
TGAAACTTCGGTGTGATGGCTCTTGCCTTTTGACACCCAATTTTTGATTCACGGGAGAAAATTCTAAACAGCACTTTTCAAGCTCCAATATGGTACAGTAATGTATTTTGTTTATACACTTTTAACCTGTCAAAACAAAAGGTCTACTTCAAGTGTAAGGGCATTAAAATCACAGAGAAAAACACTAAACTGGATTTGAAACTATAAGTGGAAAAGAGAGGAAAATGAGCAAAAGCAATATTAAACTAATCCATGAATACGAATCCATGAACACATAAGGAAAAAAATGTCTTACCTGAGAATCCCTCACTGCAATTCAGTTATTCTGTTATGAAAAAAAGGCTTTACAGTATTTCTGCATTTTACAATTTGCACTTTAAATAACACTGTACACCTAAATTTGCCCTGTCATTTTCTGCAATCATTCTATAATTTTCTATTATTGTACAATATTATGGCTTTACTATAGCATTGCACCAAGAAATTGGTTCCTATGCCTTTGTTATATCATTAATTGTATGACTATTGTGCAGTGTCCTATCTACATATACGGGCTAACTCTTTGGAAAACTGAAGTTTAAGGGTCAAGATCAGTGCCATCCAGCTGAATTCAATTCAGTGACCATTAGTGTGATTTTCCTGGTAAAAGAGGGTACAGAAATGGTTACTATTGCCTTCTTTGTCTTTGGATTGCAAACAAAGAGAAAACTCAAACTCCCCACACCTTACATTAGATTCAGACCAGTGCTTGAACAAGCAAGTCAAGTTGCATTATTTCATTTATCAGATGCTTTTCTCCAAATAAACTTCCAATGAACTCTGTGTAGTGTTATCAGCCCACACACCTTATTCACCAAGGTGACTCACACTACTAGATATACTATTTATAATGGGTCACTCACCCATACGTCAGATTTCCCAGTTCACCATGGTACATCTCGTCCATCATGGCAATTGGTCATCAGCTTCACTCAGCATGAACAGCCTTACCCACTGTAGCACCTTGCTGGAATTTATTAAAAATGACAACAACATAAGGATTTTCTCCACAAAAACAATATATATACCAGCATATTGAACAGATGGCCACTAGTGTAAAACACTTGCAAAAATATTTTCTGTGTAATGCTATACCCTTGAACAGCAGCACAAAATGAATACACAGTGCCACACTGACTACAGGTTGTATTAATATTTTACAGTGAACACCTGCTGTGTCTCCCCCACCTTTAACTCAGAATGAATCCATTGTTTGGGAAAAATTCAATTTAATTCAGTGTATTTTTATAGAGCGCTCCTCTCACAATGACATAGAGTGCTGAACAAAGGGATAAAACAAATAAATAAGACGGTTGACCACAGACTAGTGTAATACATTATCAATGCTTTTACAAAGCTATAAGTATGCCTACTGGCCACAACGGAAAGGAACGAAAAACTCCCAAGTGAAAGTTGAGGGAGAAAAAACCTCTGGGGGTCCAAGTGCAGGTGGCTGCCCACCCCTCCCCTTAGATTAAACAAGACTTTTAAGTCAGTTAACAACTAATAATGACATTGTTGCTGTATGATAACTTGATTTCCCAGTTCACCAAGGTACGTCTTGCCCATCATGGCGGTAGGACCCACCACACAGTGGGCACTGGCCAAACCTGCCGCGCCATCACAGCCTGTAGACAAAAACAAAGTGTACCCAAATCACAGGTCAGACGTGACTTTTCCTGCTCCAGTTCTGTGGAACCTTGTCCTGAAAATGACATCAGTGTCTCATCTAAAATTTCCGAATGATCTTAGGGAAAATGGAAAAAAGAAATCAATATAGAATCAGTATAACTTTCTTCCTTTTCATGTCAACATGGCAGGTACACTGAGTTTTCCTTTTTGAGCCACACTGACATCTTCAAGTATATGAGTTTGTGCCAGTTTGCCCTTGTTTGGTTTGGAAGGCCAAATGTCAAAGAAGTGCAAGTCTGCATGTTTGGGAAGTCCTCAGGCAGAAGTTATACACTGACTCACTTGGAACTTACTTCCATAACATGAGTAGGTTGCTAAAGTCCCAAGGAGATTCTGCATTCAAATTGAATTTTAGGCTGGATACGAAACCAGGGAGACATGTGATGAAAGCCCACAAACCTTGAAAATATAAATTCCAATAATAAAACAGCAAAATCTGACATGCGAAAAAGTAATATTAACCATGCCTTCATCTGTTCTTATAATGGTACAATTTGCCTTAGTGGAAGCTGCCCATATCTTCTGAAAAGGTTTTCTCATATGTATGCCTGTTTTTCATTTTGTGCTGGAGTCTTAAAATAAGATCATCATGGGATCCCTTTGGGTCAACATTGCATGCTTTTGCACAATTTGTAGACAATGCCAGCATATGTGAATAATAATATCACAGTCAAAATCACAGGTGAATCAATCAAGTCACATCACAATGAATGATGATGCATTGCAAAATTACACCAAAATTTTTACACCCGTGATACAGAGCAGAACATTTTGCTATCTTAATTAACATACAAGCTGTTCCCCAGCTACCATGACCAAGTCTCCGCCATTGATATGATGGAAGTGATTTTCTGATATTTGGAATTCAGCACTGTCTCTGACCATCTAGTACAGTATGTCTTCTAACAAATGGAATGCACCAATCATAACTGGAATGCATGGCAAATGGATTTCTTGCATTGGCATAAAACAAAAATACAGCTTTTTATATGAGAAAATATACTTTAAAATATGTAAGAGGAGGAAAAAAAAAATCACAAATCCTTTTGACTCATTCACTTGCTTCAAAGAAAACCATGAGGAATCGTCTCCAAATTAACAGAGGCTCCCAAACTCATCAGTGCCACGCTCTCCTTTGAACTCCTCTGACATCACTTAAAAGCAAAAAAAGTGCTATGATTTCACAACATTGCTTACTTTGTATAATCCATGAATACATTTGTCTCTTTGGACAATAATTTGGTGACACCTACACAAACACTATAAAGATGTGCATCCTTTGGATACATGCCTTAGGCTCCATGGACTCTGGAAATGTGTGCAGTCAGGTTCTTCATAAATATGCATATAGGACAATGGGTGTGTCTGTAACAATGCTACTTACCGTCTACTGTAGTGGCAGAGGGAATACATCTTTCCTGGGTTCCAAGACTAGAGGAGGAGTAGTAACCTGAGCTGGCAGGGCAGTCAATGCTTATCTCACACAAACCTCTGCAAATCTTGCTCCAGGTAATGGCTATAACCCCCCTGGACTACTGCAGCAGTTCTCTCCTGTCTGGCTTTGTGACCTCCTCCATCAAACCTCTCCAGCTGATAAAGAATGTCACTAAACAAGTTGTATCTGATATACCATACAAGCTCATTTTAAGAGACTTACATTTACATTTATTTATTTAGCAGACACTTTTCTGCAAAGGGATGTACGCCTCATAGAACACTGGCTAAGTATCATAGCTTTAACATGCATAATAACAACTACCATAGCTAAGTATTATAACAAGCATCATAGCTTTGACATGGTTTGACATTCATAACCATGTTGTAAGAAAAAAGCTATATTTAGCGATCTTGAGTGTCGGATAATCTAATACTACTTTCAAACGAAAGCCTACGCAGTGCTGCACTCAGTAAGTGTCATGCTGGAATACGGGACCCTTCCCCGATTACACTTTCGGATGCCAAAGGAAAGATTTAGGAAAACACACACAGGAGTACAGAGGGAAAAATAGTTAATTGGTGTCTGCCGAATATTTCATACTCATAAAGGACTTTGTAACCATTTCAGTCTGTTTTTTAAACTACTTCAAGTACTTGAAACACTCATTTTAAAGCTTATGGAGTATATATTCTATTGTATTCTCCTGTGTATAACTGCTGTTTCATAAAAGGCCAGAGTATTTTTCTTAACGATTACTCGTCAGAACAATGGGTAGTAATCGATTACCAAAACAATCAGCAGTTGCAACTTCAGCCACTAACGTCACAGTACGCAGCACGAGAAGCGCTGGAGGCGGAGCCCGATGGGGGCGGGCCCAAATATTGGCGATTGACCAATGAGGTTCGTGGCACTGCTGCTCCTCCGTTGGCAAAAAAAGGGAAAAAACGGGAAAACAATTTAAAATGCGTTTAGAAAAATAAGAGTACAAAGGGAAAACGATAAGAAAAACGCAAAGCAATGCGCTAATACGAAAACCAAAATTCACATTTAAACTGCAAGTTTTAATTTAAACATAAATAAAAAAAAGTGCAATTTTTACGACATATCATCGATATGCTGGTTATGTTGTTATTGCTTTACCATTTTTTCCATTCACGTTATTATTTGACGAATTGTTTTTCCAATTGACTTTACTTGTTTCTGTTGCTCGCTGGCCCTGCACGTGACGCTCCTCGCGCCGCTCTCTTCACACTGCGCTCGTATACCAGTAAGTGTGAGTTGTGGTGAAACGTGTCCTCCTACTTCTGTTCCAGAGACCAAGGCTTGGTCAAGTCTTCCGTTACTAAACCCTTGATCGAGGTACCTATCTTGAATCGATACGGTAAAACTTACCCTGCTGTGTAAATGAAGAAGTGCGTACCACCTAAACTTACAAACCTACATCGTAAGTTCTCTTAGTGCTAACAGTAATTGTACAATAATTGTAAATTACATAACAACAACAACAGTGTGCGAATAGCCAAGTTCGCGGACTTTCGCCACACTCAATCCATGACTAACTAAACTATTCAAAAACTTTCTCTGAAGGTCTAGTAGTATTTAGTGTATGTGTGATTTCGCACACCATGGCATGAGACACGTCACGCCAGGCTCACCGTTAAAAAGCATTTCTTTCAGCAAACGTTTCTTGGAACGTCAGTTGTTGGCGGTCTGAGATATTATCAATGATGATGCATTTATTTAGAGACAAAATCGGTGAAGCAAGTAATTCCCCAGAACAGTTGGGAGTTACACACACAGTCCACATACATCTAACAGCCGCTCGCCAACTAGCCAAGCGGAGCCGTTTGAACCGTGAACGCCGGGACGCGTCGTTTGCCCCGCGGTAAGAGGTCGCTGTTAGCTGAGCGAAGCTGTCCCGGAGACGAGTCGTCCGCCGTCGTGACGTCTTCCTTTTCCCTGCCGAGTATGTGCGCGCTGATAAACTTCACTCATACACACTTTGAATGAGCGAGCCCCTCCGCCTTTGCCGGAGCCTGGACTGGAGAACACACACGGAACGCGCCGACGCACGTCTGTAAGGATCCGAAGCTGCCATAATCATCCGTGTGTGAGAGAGTTTGAACGACGACACAGCGAGTGCGGCGCAGAGAGGTGCTGCCGGAGATTTACCGAGTGTCACCACGCGATACGCGCACGAGCCCACCACGACAGGACTGAGGACGGACTCGCCGCCCGAACGAAGCGGAGGTGAGGTGGGAGCCGCGCACCGCGAGCCGACTGGTCGCGCGCTGGCGTGGTGAGCTCGCGCCACACGTCGCGCTCTCTCTGTCTCTGAGAGAAACGTTCTCTTTTTTTTTTTTTTCCCCCCTCCCTCTGTTAGTTGTCCTTAGTGGACTATTTTGTGGGAATATTTTAGACAGCGAGCTAACTATCCGTGTTTGCAGCTAAGTGAAGCTCTTCTTGACCAGTTTACGTAGTGGTCCCATCTCCACCTCACCGTTAACCGCGTCGGCGTCACTGAGGCGGTTGTGAAACTAAGTGTTGGATTCAAACAGCTCGTGCTTGTTAACAGCGACTGTGGCAACGGGAACATGTCCCCTTAAGAAGATGACTAAAACCTATGCTATGTGTCTCGGAGAGAGAAGGTTGGTTGGGGAGAGTTGAGTGATTTTCATGTGAGGACAGGCGCTGTGCGACCACCAACACCTACAAACAGGGTAAGACGGTAAAACACAGTACTGTACTGCTAAGTGGATAGAGGCATGGAGCAGAGCTGCTGACCTTCCTCTGTCTGTGTGAGAGAGTCGTGTTCTCTCTGGGCTGCAGTGTCCAGGAGGACACCTGTGCTGTTGTACCAATCAATCAATGGCCACGTGTGGGGTGGGTTGGGGGTGTTCAGAAAGGCTCCGTTTTACTTTCGGAGGGGAAGCTTTCCTGCAGGTCCCAGGCTGAGAACTGGTCACAAACAGCCTGTTTCTGTGCTCAGAAGCACAGTGTTGGTGAGAGATCCCAGCACTGGTGTCACTTACATTTAGATGTAACATTTTGTTATTTTCAGTCACCCCACATGATAAATACATTGTGATGATATTAATAAAAATGTGCTTCTGGCACTGACTTCAGAGGGTCCTTCTGACCTGTGAATTCCACATATTCAGCGACAGGTAGATTGTGGAAAGATTTGCCTGCTGTGCTCCACAAAGGGCTGAATATTATGCCATTTCTTTCCCTGATTTGCTGCACTAATGATTTTGTCCACTGCAGCTTGTGTCCTTTACACTTTTATACCTATTTATGCAGCTGTGTTTTTACTGCAGTGACTCAGATACCCTGCTGAAGAATGTGATGTCAGGGCTTGAATAAGCGACCTGTTAGTCATAGATGCAAGGCCTTAAGCAGTAGGTCAGCAGCTGTTTGGACTTGGGATCTCCTGGGAGGGTGTCAGGTGGGTGATACTGGTGACTGAAGCATCCGCAGCTGTCCCCGGTTAGGGTGCAAAGCCATTTCTCTGAGAGAAACGGACATCTCTGGGCCTCAGGCTGCACCCAGCTAGCAAGGATTCTCTGGAGACCTTGTTCACAATGGTTCTCACCTGGGATGAGACCATCCGCCTGTGCGTTTGTACTGTAACATCTGGTGAAGCTCTGGCATCTGTGTGTGTCTGTGCCCCCAGCGGAGAGAGGAAGGAAGGGTGGGAACCTTCTGTATGCTGGAGAAGGCCTAACTGCCGGGGTGGCATTGCTACTCCTTGGTGTCCAAACTAAATGCTGTCTCAGAAAAGGCCATTGGTGGGAAAGGGTCCCAAAGCAAGTTGCTTCTTAAGGCTACATGCTGCTGTTTTGCTTTACGGGGACTCTGTCAAATCTACCTAGTTACACAGTAAAGGAGGTTTTGGTATATTTCTCAGAGGATCAGGGTGTGTAAGGTGTCCTTCATCCCTCCTCCACCTAGGACACTGCCCCACCCCAAACGAGCTGGATCATGCTCTAGGAGCTGGGACATGCAGCACAGGTATAGCCCCAAAGCTGCAATCATCTTTAATCAAGGTGATGGTAGGGTGTGACTTTATTTTTTTAAATTTTCTTTAATCTTGCTGTCTGGCGGTGTGTGGCAGGGTGTGCTATGTAATCGTGGCGTGTGGAGACTTGGCAGGTGGTGGACTGGGCTAAGAGGGCTTTCCTCTGTTGTTTACAAAGAGGAAGTCACAGAGATGCTGAGAAAGCACAGGTCTCTACATTTTTTTGTGTGCGTGCGCGCACGTGCACCATTTTATATGTATTAGTCCAAGGTGAAGACTTTTGTGGTGTCTTGTTCCAACCACCATGGACTTGCTGTGTTTGTGTGAAAGGTGGTGTCCCATGCACATCTTGGGGCTGGTGTTGAGGGTTCTTGTGGAGCCCTGCTAGCCGAGCAAGCACTTGAGATTGTTCACCACCCAGATTGAGATGAAACCAACAGTAGAGCAAACAATGGTCATTCTGCACCAAATGGCTGCTGTATGGCATTGTTTCAAATGAAAAGCATTTTCAAAAATTTCCCCGACGCAGGGCTGTGGATATTCCGCTGATCCTTTCTTCCTGAGACACAGGAAACAGGCAAGGGCTTCCTGAAACACACACAAGCACACATACTGTAATGAATGTTTAGATACTGATGTATATGCACTTAGACACTGTTGACTCCCATACACCTCTGTGTAAACAACCACAGATACCACAGCCTTATTCATAGCCGTTCGCTGTCTGACTTTAGCATGTGCTTGATGCCCAGGGTCCTGGACAGAGAATAGCTTTCTGAGAGACACAACCTTGACTCACGCTTAGTTACGGAGATGCCATGTTCGTGACCTCACAACATGTGTTCTTCTAGGAGCCCCCACTAACACCCAGAGTTTTCAGAACATAGCAACTGGCAACCTGGAGGCGATTGCTTAACAGCTGTGAACTTATTGCTGGTGGGTTTTGTCCTGGGTTCAGCTCACTAACTAGCGAAGTGAACTTGGGAGTCTCACATATTGATGAAACCTAACTGGGGTCTTTCCTCGGTCAGTATGTTGCAGTGATTGGCTGGTTCCATTTCACCATCGCAGATATGTCCGTCGTCCATAACTGTGGGTGTCTCGACAGTCGCCCCATCTAAATACTTGAGTATTCTTAATTAAATAATCAGCCTATAGGAGTACCTGATACGTGTTTATATGAATAAATTTAAGTTAAAATCCTTGGAGTCCTTACAACAGAAGCATGCAAAATGACTGCCCTCATGCCCTCTGCCAGTACTAATAAATCACTTGCTGGTGCACAAAAACCCATGCAGTCACTAGGAAGGCCATGCTGCTTTGCACAGCTGTATGGGTACATGCACACAGACACATAGATACATGCACTATGGTGCCCTTAGAGCTGTAGTGTCAGCAGCAATCTCGTGACAGGAGGCCATGCCCTGTTGGGCCCAAGGAGGCGAGTCTGCAGTGGGACCCCATGATACACTGAGGATGTAGGTCAGGCAGAACAAAGGGATCTTCAGTGGCACGCAGTCAGATGTAGCACGGTCCCTCCCAGCAGCCCTGCATGAACACGGCACGTAAAGTTATTGTCCTCCGAAGCAGTGGGCGCCTGCAGCAGGGGGATATTCTGTCACCTGTGTGTGTGTGTGTGTGTGTGTGTGTGTGTGTGTTTGGGGTTGTGTTGGGTGATTTACAGAGGATTTGAACAAGTATTTTTCTACTCTAGCTCATACTGCTTATTTTGAGATCAGTGCTGATGTACATAGTTTGGTATTTATTGCAATGTTGGGACCCTTTTAAGGGTGCGCTCAGTTGTTATTGCTTTGTATCTCCTGAACTGAAAATGATATAGAGCTGCGAAGTAGTTTCTCTGTAATTAAAGTATCTTTTTATATTTGTTTCCCAGTTTATAGTTATTTAAATTTAACTCTGTGTGCCTGTGCTAAGAAAATGGCTAATGTTAGTTTCTAACCAAACAGTATATACATAGTACATTAAATAATGCTACCACTGCCTTTGGATTCATTCCTCCAGTTGACTGATTGATTGTTCAGTTCCATATTGCAATGACCCAGACACCTAAATTATACTGAGTTCTCAGGCTGTGCGTGTGTGGGGTTTTTTTTTTTTTAATTAAATGTGATTGAATCAATCTGCACTTGTGAAAGGTTATTATAAAACTGAAGTGGATCAAAAATCATATTGGGCTGTATTAGGCTTGCTAGAACTTTGTATTAGGCACAGGTGCCTATTTTTTGCCAGACTGGGTATTATTCTACCCTGCGACAAACTGGTGTCCCACCTAGGGTGTCCTCTGCCTCTTTGCCCAAGGAAAGGCTCTGGGTCACTGAGACCGCACATTAGAAATTGGTTACAGGTAGTCTATGGATGGTAATTGCGCTTTAAAGCTGAGGAAAATGGATGTAGAAGTAAACCATCTACAAGGAGGGCTGGTTTTCTAGGAAGTTGTCAGTTTTTAAATGATGTTTGCAGAAGTGCAAGCTGTTAAAAATAAATACAGAGCATCTTTCCTGCTTGATGTTTACTCAATTGTTTAAGATTACATTTAAGAATTGAATTACCTGACTTTTATGAAGTCTTTTAGTGGCACCACTCTAATCTGAAGAAATAAATTTGAACTCTGTTGTCTTACGGACCAGCTAAGTGTCCCTTGTCACTTTTTCTTGTTGCTGCCTGGTATGTGTGCAACCTGACAGATGCCTTCCACTATAGAGATCAGTATTATCTGAAATGTTGCAATGAATTTCATGTGGCCACATGCACGTCTTCAGAGAATTGGCTGTTTTAAAATTTTAATACTTTTTTAAATTAAGCTCTACCTTAGTTTTTTGACCGTTTAAGCTTAATTAGTTTTTTGTTTTAGTTCCAAGATGTAACTGACTCGTCACTGTGTGTCTCCTTCAGTAGACTGGTGGTTTATCCAGGTTGCACCCCTCCATATGCTTAATGACAGGCTGGCATGTTCCTGGGACAGGCACCAGGTGGCGTAGTGATTAGAGCTTCTGCCTTAGTTGAAGGACCTTGGTTCATATACTACCTCCTGCTGTAGTACCCTCGAGTAAGATTCTGTCTCAGAATTGCTGCTGTAAAACTTACCCCACTGTATAAATGGGTTCATTTCAGTAAGTAGCTTAACACTGTAAGTCTCTCTGGAGAAAAGCACCAGCAAAATGAATAAATAACTAAATGAAGCTCTAGATCTTGATTTTTGGGTAAACAGTTGCTGAAAATGGACTTAAATATATGTGTGCTTGTTCATTTTTCAGGGTGCACGCCTTTAAGTGTCTGCATTTTTCGGGCATTATTATTACTATTGGGGAGTGTGTTTCACCATGAAATTCAAATACCGGAGTCGTGCACACTTAGAGCGTGTGACTGTGTGCATTAACTTTGAGATGCCTGAAATACTTGCTCACTGCAGAGTCTGAAAGGAGGCTTTGAACAGGAGTTAAATTAGGTTAGGGCTCATTCAGCTCTGACGTTGCTCCGCCTAGGGTGTGATCGGGAGCCCCAATGGAGTTTGCGAGATGAACGACCCAGAGAGACTAGGACCTTCTTCCTGCCTCTGCCCCTCTTTCTCCTACTCTATTTTTGGCTGCCGACCTTGCGCAGCAGCCCCTGTCCCATTTCCTCCCTCACATATCCGTCTGCCTGCTGCCTCCCTGACTGCCTGTTGCTTACTGCTTGGCTGCTCTTCGAACCCTTGTTCCAGCTTAGTGTGCACACATGGCCAATTGCAGCCACAGTAATAATTGGAGCTGTTGTGCTATTGCTTTGCAGGGCTCCCCATGAGAGGAAGACTTTGAGCATGAGGCAGAGGATCTGTGGAGCCTGAGCACCGTGACACAGGCATCTGACCTCTGGATATTCCGGTGAAGCTATACAGCTGTGCTCAGTACAGAGCAGAACCTCTGCCTGTCCAGCAGGGGCACCACTGATTACAATGTCAGTGCAGTGAGGTGCAGCAGGTTGTGTTGCCCCTCTTGCCATGCTGGCCCTAGGGGCAGGACAAGAGGGCAGAGGGCGAGGGGGGCGAGCTGCGTGCAGGCCTCCCACCTGTGGTTCAGGTGTTAATATAAAGCAGAAGATTTCGCAGTGGGAAGGCCGCAGCCAGCCAGACAGGGGTCGAGGTGGTGCGGCGAAAGACCAAAGAGTTGCCGTGTCCCGGACGCTCTCGGGAGACGTCCTCGAAAATGGAGTCAGCCGTGGACCCCGGAACAAAGCCAGTCTTGCCAAAGCTGTGAGCCTGGGGCTCGATTTCAGGGAAGCACAGGACAGCAGGCTTAGCAGGGCATCAGATGGCCTGGAGCACCACAGCTTCTTGGAGAAAGTAGCAGGTCCAGGTCCAACCCCTTGTCCAATCCAGGACTCCACTCCAAACCCACCTGCTCATCCCAACAGTTTTGCGGCAGCCGAGAGCCGCAAAGACACAAGGGAACTTTTGGATGTGGGGATGGTGGATCTGAAGCTCCCACCCTCTGTGCTTGTGGATGATCCTGCAGCAGGGCTTCCTCCAGGGAACTTCTATACCTCTAGGGGCTTCTGGCGCAAACTGGAAGGGGATGATTTGCTCCTGGATCGGGCCTTTGCTGCACAGCCGCCCATCGCGGTGTTTGAGAACCAAGTGCCTTCTCTGACCGGCACCCCTCCGCCTAAGCCGCAGCGCACCTTTCAATACCAGGGAGTGGACAGTCCCCCTAGGCATTGGGAGAGGTGGAGCCCACCTGCCAGCCAGACACATTTCAGGAGCTGTTCCAGCAGGCCCCCTCCGACTTGTCCGCCTCCTCCATGTCCTGTTGCCCATGGCAATGGCCTCTCCAGGAACAAAAAGAACAGGTCAGAATAACACAAGCACGGATGTGCAGCGCATGAAAGTAACATTTTACTAATTTACTTCTTTGAAAGGTACACAAGTAAGGTACAGAACAAAACATATTTACAACTATTAGAAACACAGTGCATTGTCATTATGATTGTAATGACACAGAAGCATGAAGACTAATAGGTTATATTACAACGAAAAATCATTACTTTTGATTTTGCAAAGGTTAGTGCAGCCCAGGGGCAATTTTGGGGTTTTTTTTTTAAATGAGGTGGCGGGGGGGGGGCACGGGAAGTCTGCCAAAGTTATATTGGCTAAGCTAACTAACTAGCGATGTAATATTATAAAGGGACTCTTGGGAGCTTTTGAAGCCGTTATACACATGAAGGTCGTCTTTACTAGGGCAATCATGGCTTCAGTAGCTTTTTGCCGTCGGTAGGCTACATCACTCACTACTGTAGCTGTTATCTGGAGTTCACCTATGTGTATTTTTGAGGCAGAGAATGACAACATCCCAGTCCACGTATTTGAAAATATATAATTGAGTGGTTTCATAACATGAACAGACTCGTGGTCTATGGTTGACTCGTGTCTCTCCTCCTTTTTGAAAAACGTGGTAGTGTGATTCTGCGTTGCATATCAGGAAGTAATTGAGAGCACTCTGATCCAATGGTGTTGAGCATTGTCAGATTGACAGTTCTCTAGCCCAGTGGCATTGGGGGGGCCAATCATATTTTTGGGGGACCAGTGCCACTGCTTTAGATACGCACCAGGGGCGTACCAAAAGCGGTGGCACCATGCCCCAAAAAATATGATTCCTATGTTTTGTCTTGGTTTGCTCAGTTTGCCCTGTGCTGCTGGTTTGTTTGTTTGTTGCAGAAACAGTAGATGTTTTCAGTACGACCCCATATTATTTGCTGCACTTTTTGTACTATATTAGCACCTTTTCTCCTTTTGGAAACTTAAAAAAAAAAAAAATCCTTTGAAGAGCATTGTAGGTCTATTCACAGCAAGAAAAATATATTACTGCTGTCCTCTGTGGTTTGTTTGTGGAAAAGGGGTGCAGGTTGGTGTTCTTTATTAGGATTAACCCATCAATTCAGTTAGGTTCATTTTTCCAGAGTTAACATCTGTTGCTTAAGTTTCTTTACTGCTATGTAAATAATTTATTAATTGGCCATAATGAAATTTGAAAATTTTCAAAATCCTACAGACATGATGTCATGGTCATAATTTTAAGTAAGATCACACACACCAGTCCATCGCAGGGCATCCTAAGCGGGACTCAAGGACTCAAACCGAAGACCTGCCCGTTGCGCTACCACGCCCCCCCTTCATGTGTACACACACACACATTTTCAGAACCGCTTGTCCCATACGGGGTCACGGGGAACCGGAGCCTACCCGGAAACACAGGGCGCAAGGCCGGAGGGGAAGGGGACACACCCAGGACGGGACGCCAGTCCGTCACAAGGCACCCCAAGCGGGACTCGAACCCCAAACCCACCGGAGAGCAGGACTGCGGTTCAACCCACTGCGCCACCACACCCCCCTCCTTCATGTGTAGTAAATTGAAAAAGAGAACTTGGTGTACGCAGGGACTCCCCAAGGATTCTTTACTGCATTTAGGTCCATTTTCCCTCATTTCCTATGTAATAGAGTATTTGGCGTAGAAAATCAAATGGTGGTGAACACAGCAAGAGCAGGCTGTTGTGCTGGGAGGTGTGCCTGCAAAAGTGTTGTTTGTGTTTGTCCGTAGAGCATTGTGTTACATTACTATTACCAGCCTTTACAAATTAGTTTGTGGGCATTGTTTTTGGGTCTGTAGAAAGGAAGTGCTCCAATCCCATTATTGCACTTGTTTTATTTAAAAATCATATTCATTTACTTGAATTTCCAAACTGAAGCCGTATATTAACAATAGAATCCAATTTATTTCTATAGCGTGCTCTTCATGCAGTGACACAGAACACTTTAACACAGACATAAGATAAAGAAACAAAGGAGACAGTTGACTACAGATTAGCATAAAACTGAGACTTATTTTCTTTTGTTTATTCATTTTCATAGTTGCGGTCTTAACATTGCCTTTTACACTGTTTTTGTTTTTCTTTTTTTTTTTAATACCTTTGTATATATAGTTTTGATTGCTGATTAGAATTTTTGTGTGGCCAGTCTGTTGACATTCATCTTGTGCACCATCTTGAGCTGTTTGTAGGGAGTAGATTGTGCTGAGTCCAAGAGGCGCTGCCGGGTTCGATGGGGTGATAGCCGAACACTTGGCCAGGTTCCAATTGTGATGTCATTGTGCACAGCCTATTGTCTGGGCTTGGCCTACTTCTCCACAGCCAAGGGTCAAAGGTCTCTCTCTCTCTCTCACACACACACACACACACACACACACACACACACACCAGTTTTACCCCTACAGTTAGCTGGCAAAGTTACCAGTATATGTGCTCTTTTTTATGGCCTTTTTTTGCACTGTATCTCTCTTTTGCCTCGTATTAACAGCTAGATCTGTTTCTTTTCCCTCCTTATTTTCTCTGTCAGTCATTTTTTTCTTACTGTACTTATGGATGTTCATTTATATCGATGTTTTCAGCCATTTCACCTTTGGTCCTGAAGTATTTTGTCTAATTTTGTGTTTCCTGCTTTTCTTTTTCCTCCCTCACTGTCTTCTTGCTCTGTGTTTGTGTAGAAACTGTATTTCCGTCCTGTAGACTGATGCAGTGGGCAGACTGTGTAGACAGTGTCACGAATCCAGACGAGCTGGACCTGCTTCCTCTCCTTACCCTCACCATCGCTCTTCATTCACAGGAAGTCATTTGAGTTTGAGGATGTTGTACGGTTCACGGGACAGCAGGGGTCTCCGGCTGATGAGAGCTGTTCCTCTGGAATTTACCAAGCCCTATCCGAGGACAACATTTACGAGGACATCGTTTGTGAGTATCCGCTTTAGGCTGCGCTCGCTCATATATTTGCACAAATGGGTGCAGAAAGTGACAGCGCTTTTCTCCTCTTCTACCCCATCCTCAGCTGACGGCTCTAGAGAGAACACGTATGAGGATGTCAGACTCTTTCCCATGTGCCTGCCGAAGACCCTGTCCCCCCAGAGGCGCAACCACCGCAGCTCTCATGCCCCTCAGGTAAATGGTGCCCTTTGCCCATGTGGCCTGCAGCAGTGATCAAATAGGACTCTGTTTTTCTCACTGTGAGCACCTTCCCCTGCTGAGAACCAGAGCAGTACTCTCTTCCTGTGCTTCTGAGTGACAGTGCCCAACCAGCGCTCACAGTAACTGTAGAATAGTTGGGGCAACAGAGCCACAGGAAGTACATGCAGAAACAAGTTTGTCACCAAGTTCTCATTTTCAGTTTACTACACATGAAAGGGGGGGGTGCGGTGGTGCAGCGGGCTTGGCTGGGTCCCGCTCTCTGGCGGGTCTGAGGTTCGAGTCCTGCTTATGATGTTAGGAAATATTATGGGGTCGTACTGAAAACATCTACTATTTCTGCAACAAACAAACAAAACAGCAGCACAGGGCAAACTGAGCAAACCGAGACAGAAAACATGGGAATCATATTTTTGGGGCACGGTGCCACCGCTTTAGATACGCCCCTGGTGTGTATCTAAAGTGATGGCACTGGACCCCCAAAAATATGATTGGCTATGATTGGCCCCCTGGTGCCCCCCCAATGCCACTAGGTAAGAGAACTGTCAATCTGAAAATGCTAAAAATTTGCTACCTAGGACAAAGTAGGTTTTAAATATATGTAAAAATGTGTACAAAACAAATTAAATTACTATTATATTCTTATTTCTTTATGTGTGTTTAAGATATGTGTTTGGCATTTATATCCTAAAATTAGTTTCGTAGTTAATGCTGCCCTCCAACAGCTCCTGAGCTGTTTAGGTGTGGGTTTGAATCTAGCTCAGTCTGCGTGGAGTTTGTGTTCCCCCAGTTTTCACATTGATCATTCAAAACTTCCCATAGTCCTTATTGTGAGTGTGTGAGACTGTGTGTGAGTACCTTGTGACATCCTGGCATTGCATCCAGGGTGTACCCCGCCTTCCACACAGTGTGTCTTGGGGTAGCCTCTGGACGGTAGCAGCCATGCACTGAAAAGTGGCACTGAAGGACGGATTGATGGATACTTTGAAAAATACGAATTTACATGATATAATGCATTTGTAATATTTTTGTAATGCATTCATCTACCAAACAGTTCAGGATTAGATCTCTGCTTTTCAATAATTAAAATTTTAACACAATATCTGTTAAACGGACATAAACACAGCTTGATTGGTTTATGAATAGAAAAGATCCGTTGATAGGCTATTAATTAGTTTGATCCCATTAGTTTGAACACTGGTTAAATGTTCAATGTAAAATTCAAAACCCCAGTATGTTGAGAAATAGTATTTGTGCGCTTCTTTACTACTACTTCTTGCTTACTGGTCTTTATTACAGGAAGACTTTTCTAAGATCATGTTCTTGTAGCTTTGGAAAAAATCACACCTCATGGCTCATTTTACATTTATTCACTTAGTAGATGCTTTTGTCCAAAGCGACTTACAACAGATACTATGTAGTGTTACCAGCCAACACACCTTTTTCACCAAGGTGACTTACACTGCTAGATACACTACTTGCAAGGGGTTACTCATCCATGCATCAGTGAAACACACTCACTTCGTGACACTTGCGCACTATGGGGGAACCTGAACAGCATGTCTTCAGACTGTGGGGGGGGAAACGAGCACCCGGAGAAAACCCACGCAGACACAGGGAGAACATGCAGACTGCACACAGACTGAGCGGGGATCGAACCCACGTTCTCTCACACCACCCAGGCGCTGTGAGACAGCAGCACTACGCGCTGTGCCACCGTGCCGCCCGTAAGGTGTGTTTTTTTTTTTTTTTTTTTTTAAAAAGGTTTTCTTCCCTTTTATCTGATGGAATGTGTCTTAAAAAATTCCCTCTTAGAAAATATGTATTTATAAAAATAAATTGAATTGAACTAAAGACTGTAGAGTGCTCGCGCAGTAACACAGAGCACTTGAACACAGGCATAAGGCAAAGAAACAAATACATGATAGACACATTTGTCAGCTGTTTACAGCCTTTCTCATGATCTGTTGTTACTTTGCTAAGCAAGCACCCCTATGTCGAACATGTCATTTTGCATCGTTTTTGTTAAGTGGCCCCACATCGTGTTTGCATTTCCCTCCACAGCTCCCTCCCAAGCCCCTCGCTTTGCAGACACTCCCCGAGAAGGTTCAGAAGAGGCGAAATGACAGGAAGGCTGCAGTGGTGATGGCATCTCCCATGTCTTCTCCACCCCTGTGTAGACCAACCCTGCCTAAACACCAGCCGACGTCCCCAAAAAAACGTACTTTACCCCAGGTGGGTAGCCAGGTTTGCCCAGCCTAGTCACCTCCATGGAGCAGCCTCTACATGCTTATGAGTGTCCTTGTTTCTGTGTATCTGGAGCAGTGTTTATTGCCAGTATGTGTGTGTGCGTGCGTTTGTGTTTGGAAGTTGTGGGCTGTGGTGAGCTGTGGTCCTGTGACAGGAAATGCGGTGGGTTCAGTTTCCATGTAATGGGGACTGCACAGTGAGTTAACAGAAGAAAGGGGAACATGGTGTTGACTGGAAAATGAGGAAATGCGGTGTGCGTATGAACAAGCTCTCGTGGCACACGGGTGGAAGGGCAGAGGGAGAGCACTACGGAGGCAAATGGCCACTGCTCAGAGAGGATGAGAGAGTTTGATCAGACCCTCTCGAGACTCATGGAGGAGAACAGCTGCAGTGGAGAATCAGAGCAGGACAAGGAGGTAAGATGAGCTGTAGGAGACAATGAGAGACCAGCGCTAACACATGACAGATATGCGCTGTAGCGTTGAGCTCAAATACATCCTTTACCTGAGAAGTGTCCCTCTAACAGGAATCATACTGCTGTTGGGTATGTGTAAATGGAGTTGGAATCACAAGGACAGCACCTTCACTGACCTGTGACATCTGCACCAGTAATGCCTGTTCATATATATGTGTGTGTGTGTGTGTGTGTGTGTGTGTGTCTACAACATCCAGATGTGAGGGATGTTAATGTTGCCTTGTGTGTTCATGTTGTTACAGAGTGCACTGGCTTCTCAATTTAACACATTTGGGTCCGAGAGTGTCTAAATAAATTTGTAAATCCACAGTCACTTTTATCACTATGACACAATCAACAAAAGCTTAATAATAGTATAAATTGTCCCGCCATTTTTAGTTTAATATATATGTCTTCCAAGTCATATTTTGTAAAAATGTCACGTATAGCTATAATAAAAATACTTTGTATGACTTGTATTATTTCATTAACTTGAAACATTAAAATTAGATCTAATTTAAAACTATTGAAAATAAAAAAAACCAGCTATTTGCTGACTCATTCATGTCTAATGTTCATCAGCTTTGGGGCACTTTCAACTTTATTTGCTACATAATTAATAAAATCTTAACAAAACATGTCACTCTATTTTAGTAGTAAGATTCTATAAAAAAATCTTTAGATATGTAACATATTAAGCTTTTTATATATACACACACACAAAGTTTATGCATATGAAAAAAATCTCTCCTGTTGGTGAAATGTACTTTTTTTGTATTGTTCTCTGAGATGGCTTTGGAGAAATGCGTGTTTTAAATGAATAAATGTAAATGTACATAATTTTATTCATTTTGACCCACATTAAAAGTAATTTAAAATTAAACAAACATATCTTCACAAACTCCTCTTCACCCTGATTGCTACTTGATATACCTCATAAATATGTACAGCATTTCTCATCTTATTGATCATTGGCACTGACAAACACCAGATGCAAGGTGTAAACACTAAACAGCAAGCTGAATGAAATCAGTGTCATACTCCTACCTCTGGCTGGCTGCATTTTACCACAAGTAAAGGCTGGATGCAGCAACAGGTGGTTTTTGCTTGCCATCAAACAGATTTTAAAATGCAGTTAAGCAAGAGAAATAGTATTATAATTGATACAAAGATGGGGAAATGCTGTTATAAAATTCTTAACCGAAACATTCTTAACATGAGGAGCCAGTGCACTTAAGTGTGTTAGCAAAGCATTCAAACATCCAGAGGCAGTCATGGCAGTATGTAATGTTTGGCAAGACACTGCTGTTAATAGTCATCACAAGGTTAGTCCCTGGTGAAGAAAAAGAAGCATCATCCTTCAGTGGGAGTGCAAGCATGAGGAGATTAGGCACATCGGTTCCTGGAGCTCCCTTTATCAGCAGGGCAGCAGCCGGGGGTGGCCGTCTGTGCACTTGGCCACAGAGGCTCTGCTTGGGAGCGTGTGTCATTTGTGTGTGTCGGACGGGGGTATGCAGCCTGTCCGAGATAGGGATGCTGCTCACCGCTTACTCATTTCCTCCTTGTACGCTGGAAATACCAGAGACTGTCATGCTTCCCACAAACAGTATGAACACTGGGGGGGTCAGTGTCTTTCTGAACTGAAAAGCTTTTCTTACAGCATTTTACATGGTTAGGTACCCTTCCAATGGCTGTGCTGAAGGTGGACGGAGGAGCTTTCTTATGAAGGTGCAGCGTGGGGTTTCAGCCTTGACAATCCTTTCTCTTTTGCAGTATGTGTACAAGATCCAGGAGGTCTTCACCGCCAAGCGGGGCAGAAAGAGAGTGAAGAGCCAGGGGAGCAGTGGCTATGAGAGTTCGGCTAGAGGTACAAGGAGCCCACATGGGCAAGCTGGTTCTCTCACACACACACGCACACAGACAGATGTTCACACTTATGTACATGGTTGTAGATCTGTACCGAATTTGTCTTGCTTGCACATATTCTCACACACATACATACATACACGTTGGGTGAAAAACATAGGTGTTTGGACCAGAAATGTAAATGCAAACAGACATGCACATCCTGATAATGATATACGTGCCGCTAGCCCTGAAACGGTAAATACATAAACACGCATATTTGTGTAAGTGCAGACACAACACACATAGCCGTACCCCCGTACACCAGTCCAAAGTGCCTCACCCCTTCCCTTTCTTCTGTCTTTGCCACCACCATCTAGAGGAAACCAGTGGCACAGAGAGTGACCCTGAAGATGACAGCACGGGTGAGACCCCAACCCCCAAACTTGTTCTTCCACCGTGTCTGCAAAGCAACAGTGCTGGGTGTTAATGGTGGAGCCTGCCCCCTACAGGCACCCCACGGCGCTGCGTCCACGTGCAGTCAACCCTACGGCGGAGACCTGGGTACCGCACCCTGGAGCGGGACCTCTTCCACCTGCAGCAACAGCAGCTTTTCCAGCTCTTTGTGGTGGTGTCTCTGAGAAAGATGTCCCCAGGCAATGGGTACACCCCTGAGATCACTCAGCAGTTCCCTAACAAGGTGAGGTGTGAGGGGTGCACAGATTCCTCTCTGCTCATGTTTATAAGTATAAATTGAATTTGTTGTCTAGCTGAATCTGACCCATTTGTACTGCTAGATACAAATGCCAGTATAAACAACTTCCCATGATAATCATTGCTGTAGTTCTGTTTGATTGTTTTATCCAAAGCATGTTGTACATTTACTCATGTGGCTGACAGGTTTCTCCAAAAGCAACTTAGTGATGTTACCTACAATTATTTACCCATTTATACAGTAGGGTGATTTTTACTGGAGCAATTTAGATTAAGTACTGTGCTCAAGGGTGCTACAGCTGGATGTAGGATTCGAACCTGAAACCTTTGGATCCAAAGTTATACTGGTTTTTTTAAATCAATGGTGCAACAGCACCGTTTCTGCATCCTTTTGTCTAAGTTCGTCAGCATGTTTGTTTTAAGGGGTCTTATTCAAAAAAAAGTGTAGGAAACTGTTCTTCTGGTACTACAGTCATTCTCTTTGTGGTGCTTTGAACATCCATTTATTTAAAATGACAGATAATTGTACAGACAGGACAATATCCTTTATTTCCAGTCACCTTATCTACCTGTGTTTTTAGCTGAATATTTTTATTTTGTGTTTAATTTATCCCACAGAATCATACTTTGTTTTTTTTTAAATAAGGCTGCACTGTGCGATTTAAGATCTAGCTCACTCTCCAGTGCTCAGCACAGAATCTGTTGCCATTCTTACAGTAGTACACAGACTCCTGAACTTACAAATGCAGTTGAGACCAGAAGTCTGTTCATAATTTGCTTTGTTTGTAAATCCAAGATCTCCTTTACCACTAAGTGACACTCAGTAAGAGCTTAATAATACTGGCATCCATCAGTTTGCTTAAGTTCTTAAAAAAACCTAAAATAAAGCCATGATGAATAAAAATTATGCTCTGTAAGTTACTTCATTGTAAGAACAGGTAGCTTTTGCTCCACAAAAGACACAAATGTTAGAAAACTGAGTAGGGAAAATGGTATTCAGAACAGTGCAAAATGTTCCTTTCTTGATAAATTAATAACTATGACTTGATAACATACAGAGGAATAGTAAGCAGTTTTTCCAGGTCTATATTTCAGTTTCGTTAAGTAATGATCAGGGGACACTCTCTTTCTGCTGTGTCAGCTTGTCAGGCAACCGGTACATCTCTGCCTTTGCTCTCTTCCTTGGTGCAGTTTGAGAAGTCGTCCCGGCATTCACGTGAGGCTGAAGATCGCCTGAAGGCTATCCCCAAGTTCTGCTTCCCTGACTCGCAGGATTGGCGCCCCTGTGGGGACCTACCAAGGTCTGGTGGACACCCTTTCCCATCATACGCTACACTCAGTTCTACAGCCCCGCAACCCCCTGTCCTCTCCCCCCTTTTACTTCCATCAAAAGCACTCCGGCTCCTCAGTGTACGCAAAAAGCTCTTAGTTTGTTTCATGCTCACTGACATTGCTCACACTGTTGTGAAATTCCTCTGTTTATGAGCCCTTCTTTCATAGGAAGCCCTTGCATGAGACATACGGACGTTGGGTCATCTCCAGTTAGACCATGCATTTGGCTCATTATTCATTCATTATTGTGCCCAGCGGGCTCATGACTCAGAAGTTTCTGGAACGAGTGGACGTAAAGCCCTATTTCCTGGTCCCATTTTGACCGGTTCTGCTGTGAAGTGGGTTCGATAAAGTGAATTGTGTGCTTTGTGTCCTCCTCTACAGTGAGACGTTCTCCTTTGTGCTGACGGGGGAAGATGGCAGCCGCTTGTTTGGTTACTGCCGAAAGATTCTGGTATGCCACCCTCTGTGTGTGTGTGTGTGTGTGTGTGTGTGTGTGTGTGTGTGTGTGTGAGAGAGAGAGAGACACACCTTGTCAACCCATGTTCGGTTGTCTCAAAGTGCGACCTGACCTGATTTTGATAACTGTATCATGTTATCAGAAAGCACAAAACAGGGCCTCAGCCGTGTGCGTGTATGTTGTGCACGTCACTCCACCACAGCCCTTGCTTGAGGTCCACTTTAATCCTGAAGTGTCTCTCCGAACCTTTATGTAAATGTTACTGACAGCGAGTTGAAGGAATGTTTTGGTGTGCACAAAAGTGTCTGGAACGTGTCCTTTTATGTGCCATAACAAATGGGATCATAAAGGGAAGTAAAGGGCCTGGAGAAAAAAAAACTGGTCCACATGTTCCTTGGTGGACTGGATTTGATACTCCTATGTTACACAGGGACTGCTTTTTAAGTGGTATTCATTCAATAAGACATTGTCATGGATGTGTTGCCACAGTGACACACCTTCTGTAGGTTTGGGCGTAGATTCGAATCCAGCTCAGGGTGAGGAGATTGCGTGGGTTTCCTTATTATACTCTGGTTTCCTCTCACAGTTCAAAGACATATTTTGGTGATTTTGTCTTATGTGTGTATTTACCATTACTCTTTAGTGTGAATAGATAGATGCTTGTCAGTAGCTTAATGTAATATACTTAGCCTTTTAAGTTGCCTTGAATAAGCTATTTACTACTAATACTACTACTTCTACTAATAATAATAATGTACTTTCTGAATCCATACAATATAAAACAAATACTTTTGAATATTTTTACACCAATTAATTGTACCAAGTTTATTGTAGTTAAGGCAATTTCAGTTTTTGACCTGGAACATGATTCTTAATAATTACTGAAAGTTTATCATGTTCAGAAAATATGTGTAACTGTCCTTCACCTCACTTGTTCATTTGGATCCAGTACAGGTGTTTGTGGTATTCATACTGTACCTTTTAAACAATGGGTACTAAGTCCATGTTCCACGTCACTGGTCTTGCATGTATATGTAAACAAGTACATGTTTGTATATGTTTTTAGCCTAGTGGGAAGGGGAAGAGACTGCCTGAGGTTCACTGTATCGTCAGCAGACTGGGCTGCTTCAACCTCTTCGCCAAGGTAGGCTTTGCACAACAGGCTTCTGTCACAGTGTGTGTTTGTGTGTGTGTGTATATAATAATATATATATATAAAGTGTGTGTTTGTGCTTATTGACACAGGTCCTGGAAGAAGTTGAGAGGCGCAGAGAGGTCTCCCCAGCTTTGGTACACCCCTTCATGCGCAGTCTCATGGAAGCACCTTTTCCAGCCCCTGGCCGCACCATCACTGTCAAGAGCTTCCTGCCTGGCTCCGGGAACGAGGTGAGGGGTCTGTGTGTGAGGTAACGCAGTGTGGGAGAGACAAGGCCTGCAGATTAGGTGACACTTCAGAGTGCAGGTGTGTTGAGTGTGTGAGACAGATGAGCTGGTGCAGGACAGGTCAGTCAACATACTTTAGGCTAGACAAATACACAGGGTAGGTGTGATCTGGTTGGTCTCTGGTTGAGTGGATGCAGTCCATATGAGCTAAAGAGCCTCCAGGTAGCAGAGGTAAAAAGTTAGGCATATAGGAATAGACAAGACAGGTCTGTACGACAGGGGACTTGATCCACAGGTAATATTACCGTGGAGGTTGTACACTCCGGTGCCATTACACCATGTGGGACCAGTGTTTATGTCCCTCAGGTACTGACGCTGTGGCGGCCTGTGGACTCGCGCCTGGAGCACGTGGACTTCCAGAGCCTACTTCAGTGCCTCACTGTGGACCAGTTGCTGCAGGTCTTTGCCTCACTACTGCTGGAGAGGAGAGTTATCTTTGTTGCAGACAAACTCAGGTACACAGTGCAGAAATATAGAACTAACACTGTGAAACACACTCTTCTAGGCCTCCATCAAAACACACAGTATACAAGCCACAGTATAATATACACACTTCCATATGGTTGAGGCATTCTGATACCGAACACCTGCTTCTATATATCCTGGTGTACAACACAGTGTATAGAGCACCTACTTAGAAGTTATTTACCATAGAGTTGGTAGTGCAAAGACCATTATCCAGAACTGCCAGTAGGGGACACGTGTTTTTAGAGCTCTCACTTTAGAGGACATGTGATGCAAATCCTGGCATAGAAAACATGCATCTGAAGCTCATGCATAACAGTGTAACTCTGAAGTAGAGCACAGTCTTTCAAAGATACCACTGCAAAACACATTGTGTACGCCTCCCACAGTGGGCAGGTGCATCGTGGTTACTGTAGTAACCTTGGTCAAGGTAGTTATCTTGAACTGATACAGTGGAAATGACCTGGCTCCATTAACAGGTAAATAATTGTGAGTAAATTAAGATTAACATGGTAACTTTTACTGTCACTGTGGAGAAAAGTGACAGATAATTAATAGTACTTGTGGTACTGAATCAGTTATTTCAGTTCTGATACATTGACTTTAATCAAGGGTTTTGATTAGGTGACAGGACGTAGGAAGTATGTACAATAGTTGACTTTATGGAAGAAGAATGGTGTTGTAGATGTGTTTTACAAAGCAGGCAGTGAATAAAATTCCTGTTAAGGAAATAAAAGAAGTAAAATGACAATGTAAGCAAGCAAATATTCCATTATCCCGAATAGCTATATAAATGGGTCAATCTTTGCAAATAGCTTCTTATTGTAAGTTGCTTTAGAGAAAATTGTCTGCTAAATGTCAAATAGTAATAGTGTCTAACGGTGACAATTATGTAAAAAGCAATAAATAATGTGATTGTGAGAGAGTTTACATATGTGTGCATGTTTAATGACTTCATTTGTCAAGGTGTGTGTGTTCATTATGTTCATGCTCACTTGTCTTCCCTCTACTAGCACACTGTCCCGCTGTGCCCATGCCGCCCTGGCGCTGCTCTACCCCTTTACCTGGCAGCACACCTTTGTGCCTGTGTTGCCCGCCAGCATGCTGGACATCTGCTGCTCGCCCACGCCTTTCCTCATGGGGGTGTTGCTGCCCTCACTACCCCAGCTGCTGGAGTTGCCCATTGAGGAGGTCAGTTATTGAACACTTGTCTCCGATGGCTTCATCTCAGCAAGAGCTACTGGTTTGTTGTTTTATAGGCCGGGTAGGTAGCCCTGACTGTGGAAGAGCACCCATTACACATCAATAAATCTGCTCATGTAAGCCTTTCAAATAATGCTTACATTTATTCATTTAGTACCTTGTTCAAGGGTACTGTAGCTGGAGGTGGGTTTCGAACCTGCAATCTTTGAGTCCAAAGGCAGCAGCTCTGAATGGTACGCTATCACCTGCCCCTACGAATGTAAAATGACTGCATTACTTGTAGACTTAATGTAACCATCAGAATCCCATTTATTTGGCCATGTGTACGCACACATACAAGGAATTCACAGTGGTTCCCAATGGCTCATAGTGTAGAGTACCCAAAAAAAAATGCAACATACTGTACATATACACACATATAAACATACTTGCATACATACAACATCTGGAAAGATGCACTGACATTGCTGGAGAATAAGAGAAAATAACGAGGGATGGAATAAATAATGAGGGAGGGAAAAAGTAAGAGGGCAGTAGTATTACACAGACTAACAACAGTAAGCTGTTCGTGGACATGATGGGAGGAGTTCAGAAAAGCTGTGGCCAGGGTGAGAGGGGTCTGTCACGATTTTCCCTACCCAACTCCTGATTCTGGAGGAATACAGGTCCTGGAGGCAGGGCAGTCTGGAACCAATGACCTTTGCTGCAGACTTGACTAAACGTTGCAGCCTGTTCTTTTCTTGTTTAGTTGCTGATCCAAACCAGACTGTGATGGAGGAGCTGAGTACAGACTCAGTGATTGCTGTGTAGAACTGGATCAGATGCTCTTGTTGCAGGTTGAGCTTCCTCAGCTGGTACAGGAAGTGCATCGTCTGCTGGGCATTTGTGATGGACACATGTTGGTTTTCCACTTTAGTTCCCAAGAACTTATATATTCTAGGAACTTAAAGGTGTAAAACACTAATACAACATTGCTAAAAATGAAGAGGGGGTAGTATTGGGGGGGATTCTTCCTGAAATCCACCTTTTTTCCATCATATCCACCATTTTAAGTGTATTTAGCCTCCAGATTGTTCTGACTGCACCAGAGGACCAGCTCTTCCACCTCCCATCTATATGCAGACTCATCACTATTTCTTATGAGTCCTATTAGGGTTGTGTCATCTGCATATTTAAGGAGTTTGACAGAAGGTTCCCTTGAAGTGCAGTCATTGGTGTAGAGGGAGAAGAGCAGTGGGGAGAGCACACATCCCTGGGGAGCACCAATGCTGATTGTGCGGGAGCTGGATGTGAACTTCCCCAGTCTCACCTGCTGCCTTTTTGTCAGGAAGCTAGTGATCCACTGAGAGGTGGAGGCAGGCACTGTGAGCTGGGCAAGTTTACTATGGAGGAGTTCTTGGATGATGGTGTTAAATGTGGAGCTGAAATCTACAAACAGGATCCTTGCATACATTCCTGGATTTTCCAGGTGCTGCAGGATGTAGTGGAGACCCATGTTGACTGCGTAATCCACTGACCCGTTTCGTCTGTAGGCGAATTGAAGGAGTTCCATTAGGGGACCTCTGATATCCTTTAGATGGGCCAGGGCCAGTTTTTTAAAGGTTTTTATGACCACAGATGTCAAAGCAACAGGCCTGTAGTCATTTAATCCTGTAATGGATGATTTTTTGGGGACTGGTATGATTGTGGACAGTTTGGAGCAGGAGGAAACATTGTGCAGTTCTAGCAATCTGTTGAAGATCTGTGTGAAGACAAGAGCCAGCTGAGCAGCACAGGTTTTCAGACAGGAAGGTGAGATACTGTTTGGGCCTGGTGCTTTCCTGGTCTTTTGTTTCTGGAAGAGCTGGCACAGATCTTCAAAGCCGGTTGGGTGGCAGGGGGCGCTAGGTGAGGGGAACTCACTGATATGTATGTTAGGAGAACTGAGGCAGGTAAGGGGTGTGGACATTGAATAATCAAACCTGCAGTAAAACACATTCAGGTCTTCAGCCATTTGGTGACTTCCTGCAGTGTGGGGGCATGGTTTCCTGTAGTTGGTGATTTGTTGCAGGAATTTCCACACTGATGCAGGATCATTAGGTGAGAAGCTGTTTTTCAGCCTATTAATGTAACTCTCCTTAGCTACTCTGATTTCCTTGTTCAGTGTGTTCCAGGCCTGCTTGTACAGGATTTTGTCCCCACTTCTGTAGGCAGCCGAAGCTGCCCGAGTTTTTCTGTAAACCACGGGTTGTCATTTCCTAACTTAATCCAGGACTTTGTTGGGATGCACAGTTCCTCATGAGTTGATGTAAGAGGTCACAGTATCAGTAGAGCTCATCCAGGTCAGCAGCTGCAGCCTCAAAAGCTCCACAATCAGTGCAGTCAAAGCAGGCCTGTAGCTCCAGCCTTACCTTGCTTGTCCATCTCCTCACAGTATTGGCTTGGTAGATTTTAATTTCTGCCTGTATGTCGGGAGAAGATGAACCAGACAGTGATCAGAGTCCCAAAGCTGCATGGGGGATAGCGCGATAGGCATCCTTCCGTACCATATAACAGTTGTCCAGAGTGTTACTGTCTCTGGTGGGACACTTGATGTGCTTCCTAAATCTAGGCAGTTCACTGCTGAGCTCTGCTCTGTTTTTCTATTTTTCTGATCTATTCAGTTGTGTAAAACTAAATGTGACGTGCAGAGCCCTTGAAATAGACAAATGAGAAATGATTTTCTGTAAGTTTCTGCACATTACTTCAGTTTAACCAATCAGTGTATTTTTTTTAAAAAGTTATTCACGTTCCACAGTCATATAAGGGATTTACTAAAACAAACGACATAGATGGTTTAACATGTGCAGTCCTTATGGTAATTTTAGTGTTTGTGTTGTGGACATGTGCTGTGGTGAGTGTATCAGTCACTTTAGTAAGTTTTGCTGTTAGAACTCAAGTTTTAGGTCACCTTGGATAAGTGGAACTGCTACATACAGGGCAATAAGAAGAATGATAGTAACAGCATAAAGAAATGGCCGGCAGTGAAGTGTCCTTAGCCACCTTTAGCTACAATGCTAAGTAAGGCCAAGCAGGTGTATTGCCTTTCTTTCTCTCCTCAGGGGCTCACATGTTACTGTTGTCCTACAGGTGCTCATAGTGGACCTGTGTGCGGACAGATTTGTCAAACAGGTGCGTGAGCCGCATGCCAGATGGGGTGTGTGGGGAACGGGCTGGTGGATTTATTGGTCTATGATTTGGAACTTCCTCCTCTCCTGTTCCCTCCCTGCTGCAGTTGGGAGATGAGGACTGCATTCTGCCCAGCAAGTTGCAGGCTGCTCTGCATGACATCCTCGAGCAGAGGGAACACATTCTAGGGCGAGAGGAGCAGGTCGGTGGAGAAGGTAGGTTTACCACATTCGTGACACTTGACTACTTGTATATCCATGAATAAGATGCTTTACTTGGTGATGGTTCAGTGGTTATCCAGCTATTTGATTATAGTTATGGTGGCACAATGTCCGTGTAATTTGAATTATGGCCTTTTGCTCCATTGAACGATATAAACTTAGCCCCCATAAGACAAGGTCCCACACAGTTGAAAAAACCACTATAGCGGCTTATGAAAACATATACCCCTTTTTTAAATAACATGTTTACATTTACATTTATTTATTTGGCAGATGCTTTTCTCCAAAGCAACTTCCAATGAACTCTGTACTATCATCAGCCTACATACCTTATACACCAAGATGATTTACACTGCTAGATAAACTACTTACAATTTTTCAGTTCAGCAGCATTTCTGACCATTACATAGTCCTTTTACTTCCACAGCAAGTGGAACAAGTTGATATAAGATTGCCAGTAACCTTTGCTCTGTGTTATTTCAGCCAGTGGCAGGTTTTTAAAACGGAACAATCCAGACTCACTGCAGCAAAGTTACTGTGTGGCTTTCAGGCTTCCTTGTACACTTGTACAAAACAATTCAGTAAGGGGAAAAAAATCATAAGCACACAATGAAAGTCATGAATTAAAGAAAGCAACTTCCCTGTCTTTTAGTTCAACTAATAGTTTTTACAGAAAAATAGTCACTCTGTGCACAGCACTGGCTATGTGCAAGCTGATACACATACGGACACCTTTAAGTTTAAACTTTAAAAGTGTCTTCAGAAGCAGGTAATAGTCTCTTTCAGGTCTTCCACATGTACCTCTTTTGATGGTGTGTTTACAGTGCTTTTCTTTAGTTGACAAACACCACACTCACCTTGGATGGCTGCTGTAATAATGTCCCCTTGAGTTCAGAAACTGTTTTTTAGAATAAGTAAAAGGGTGTGTTGAAAAACCAGGTGAAACCCACCTGATACTTCACGTTTGCTACAGAAAAGGAATCTTTTAGTAACAATGTGTTTTTAATTCAAAAAGAGGAAAATGGCACACTCACCTGTAAAGCACTTTGGATTTCCCCCAGTGGAGAAAAGTTAGAGTTGTTTCAGCTGGTCTTCAAAACCATATTTAAAATAAAACTGTGGACCACTGCATCCATACATTGGACAAGGGGTTGTCATTGTCATAAAAATAACTTTTATTTTTGTATTGTAATTAATTTTAGCATTTGGCCCCAGGAAACACTTCTTCAGCGAATTTGCCTAATGGGGTGATTTTTGGTATGAGTAAACCCTACTGTGTTTACTTAACTGAATTCTTCATCAACGCACTGTGTGTAGGTGTAATAAATGATTAATGTGTGGGAAGCTAGCTAACTTAAGCAATAAGCTAGCATTATTAAGCAATGGTGGGGGGGGGCGTGGTGGCGCAGCGGATTTGGCCGGGTCCTGCTCTCTGGCGGGTCTGGGGTTCAAGTCCTGCCTGGGGTACCTTGCGATGAACTGGCATCCCGTCCTGAGTGTGTCCCCTCCCCCTCCAGCCTTGCGCCCTGTGTTGCTGAGTTAGACTCCTGTTTGCTGTGACCCCGCTTGGGACAAGCAGTTTCAGACTCTGTGTGTGTGTTAAGCAATAATAATGAGAAGAGTGAACCCAAAAAACTTTAAAGAGGAGGCTTTTAAAACCGAGTGGGGGGTGCGGTGGCGCAGTGGGTTGGACCACAGTCCTGCTCTCCAGTGGGTCTGGGGTTCGAGTCCCGCTTGGGGTGCCTTGCGACGGACTGGCATCCCGTCCTGGGTGTGTCCCCTCCCCCTCCGGCCTTACGCCCTGTGTTACCGGGTAGGCTTCGGTTCCCCGTGACCCTGTATGGGACAAGCGGTTCTGAACGTGTGTGTGTGTGTGTGTGTGTGTGTGTGTGTGTGTGTGTGTGTGTGTGTGTGTGTGCGCTTTTAAAACCAGCCTGGTTTTCTGTGATAAGTATCTTTTTGTGTCTTGTTTGAATGATGCTAGAGTGAGGTGTGTTTTTCCAGTGTAGTGTATTCTTCCAAAGACAGCTTTAGGTCCACATCACCCAAAGTTCATATGTCTTGATACGGGAGTCACGGTTATGTCTTTCTGAGGGGAGCAGCATGGTATGTCCATTCTACACCTATATCCTGGTGAACTTCTTCTCTTCCTTCCTGCAGGAGAGGAGCCCGGCTTGAGCTCCCTGGTCTCAGAGGCGTTTGTGCGCTTCTTTGTCGAGCTTGTTGGCCACTACTCCTTGCATATGGGGGAGGGTGCAGGCGGGGCACTCGAGCTGCGGCGCGACGCCTTCCGCAAGTCTCACCCCTCCCGCGGAGCACGCCAGTTCCTGCAGCTCTTTATGGACACGCAGATGTTCGCTGGGTTCATCCAGGACCGCGAGCTGCGCAAGGGTGGAGTGAAGGGTGAGGGAGGGAGCAGCAGGCTTGAGCAAAACATGCCACCCACATCACACCAGTCAGTCTGTAGCTATGTAGAGTGATGAGAAATCAGCTCTGTTAGTTTGTTTGTTGAGAGTGCATTTGTCCAAGGTGATATAAGCTCCTGTGTTACAGAAAGGAATTAATACCCTCAAGGGAAGGCTGCAAACATTTGTCACACGTGGAACCAGTCCATCTAAAGAAATGTGATATTGTGACTTGATATTTTTGTTACAATCAAGTTGCAGTTATTCACCTTGGAGAACAATGCCTATTTTGGTAATAAATGTAATACTAGTATACCGAGAAATGCTTTTATATGTGTACAGTGAGAGGAAACATTGAGGTTAACTGGTTACATTCTTATAGCAGACTAGAGATGATTAGGGCTTCCAATGTTAAAAGGGCTGGTTAGAGCAGATGTGTGTGGCTTGCTGGCAGGATGACTGGTTTCTCTTCTTCACCCCCCCAATCTCCCATAGGCTTGTTTGAAGTCAGGGCTGCAGAATATCTGGAGTCCAATCCACCCCCCGAACCCAGTGGGGTCAACAAGTTTCTCAAGGGACTGGGTGCGTTAACATATGTCACAAAAGCAAAAAATCATCACCATTTGCATTGTCAATCCACTTCATTTTAATTGTCTTTGTACCTTTTTTCTCTGTGTTACTCACAGGAAACAAAATGAAATTCCTGCAGAAGAAGTAGAAGTATGCACTGGGGCATATGGAGAGGACCTCCTATGCTGTCCATCTGGCCCTGGACCGGATTGAGCCTGACCCCTCTGTGATATGCCGACCGGAGCAAGAACAACGGAATGGAGCTCTCAGCCTCTTCCTAGCCGCACCCATTTGAAAGGCATCCCGCCAAAGTGTGGCTTAAAGCAGACTGGAACTGGAAATGAGTGTTTTTTTTTTGTGTATGTGTGGGTTTTATATATAATATATATATATATATATATAAAAAATACGCAGGCCTCAAAGAGCAGTTTACTGTAATGCTGTGGCAACTGTTTATGCCCCCTGGCCTCTAACCCTGGTGCTTTTTCTCACTTGGGCTTTCATTGCTGCCATTAAAGTAACTCTGAATAACTGGAGCCAGTGTAAACTAAGCTGTTGTTGGTGATGATGTTGCTATTTAAGTCACTTTAAGTCTGTCCTCGTCATGAGGACACAATGTGTTTTTTGATGCCCTTCCTAAAGCTGGCTGAGATTGTGAACACTGTGTCCGTTGAGGCCTTCCGAGATGCAGTTTCTTGGCAGTGGCCAGCTGAATTGTTTACAGTGCTGTCTGCCTCTTCCTAAGGCACAATGTGAAAAGTTCAAGAATCCCCTGTCAGTGCTCCCCAAGTGTATCTTGCATGTGACTCTTGTGAGACTTAAGACTTCCATGTCAACTTGTAATTTGCATTAATTTAACACAGAGCTCGCCAGCACTTTTAACTTAATTTTTTGTAATTGTTTTATCTAATGCTTCACATTTAGCCCAACACTAGCTCCTTTGAATGCCTCAAACATTATCCTCCTTTCCATGAAGGCCCTAGGCGGAGAGGAGGATGAAGGACTATTAGAAAATAGATGTCTTTTTTTTCAGTTTTTGCCCATTGATACATTAAGCTTTTTACATCCTTCAATCCACTCTTGTTTTACTCCAATAAGGCCATGAAATTAACAATGAAGAAACACTGTTACTGTTACTTCTTTCTTAAGGCTTTTGCTGTATTATGTCGCTTTCATGTTGCCCTCTCACTGTTATTCCCTCTGTGGTTGTTTACATGGGACCACATCAGACCACAGTGATTAACCTCCACGTTTCCTTCGCAGCGCTCATCTCTTTCATATAACTAGTCTTTTGTGCTTTGATACGAATGAATTATCAGCACATGAAGAAATTTCTGTACAGGATTTTATATTTTTTGAAGTTGTGAAATATCTTTATGGTTCAAAATAAACAATCTTTCAGCAGGCCTTAAGTGTACAATTTTGTGCATTTTTGTTATTTGTATTAGTTCATATAAACAAAAAGAAAAAAGTTCCCCTTGCTTCTCGTTTTCCTATTATGATTGTTATGATTAGGAGAGCCATGAACTTCAGGTAAAATGAACCTTGTCACGGGAGTTATGAAGTTGAGTGCGCTTGCACAGATGGCTCATAAATGTAATGATGTGTTTATTGAAAGTTGTGTGTGGCTAGTGTGTTTTTTTTTGAAAACCACATACTTACATATAAATTTATTTATAAATACTTATAATAAGAGCGGGGGGGTGCAGTGGCGCAGTGGGTTGGACCGGGTTCTGCTCTCTGGGGGGTCTGGGGTTCGAGTCTCACTTGGGGTGCCTTGTGGTGGACTGGTGTCCCGTCCTGGGTGTGTCCCCTCCCCCTCCGGCCTCACGCCCTGAGTTACCGGGTAGGCTCCGGTTCCCCGCGACCCCGTCTGGGACAAGCGATTCGGAAAATGTGTATGTGTGTACTTATAATAAATTCTATTCAGCGGCACGGAGGCACAGCGAGTAGTGCTGCTGTCTCAGTGCCTGGGTGGTGTGAGAGGATGTGGGTTTGATCCCCACTCAGTCTGTGTAGAGTTTGCATGTTCTCTCTGTGTCTGCGTGGGTTTCCTCTGGGTTCTCTGGTTTCCTCCCACAGTCCAAAGACATGTTGTTCAGGTTCACCCATATTGTGTGAGTGACAGAGAGAGTGTTTTCCACTGTTGTATAGATGAGTGACCCATTGTAAGTAATGTATCTAGCAGTGTAAGTCACCTTGGTGAATAAGGTGTGTGGGCTGGTAACACTACATAAACTTCACTGGAAGTCGATTTGGAGAAAAGCATTTGAAAAATAAGTGTAAATCATATGATTGAAGAAGTCAGAGGAAAACAAACCAGTGTGAATTCACATTAATCCTTGTCATCAGCTTAGTTTGGCTTCATCATGTTATACATTATTGCAGTTTTTTTAAACCTGTTGTGTGTCTGGTGAAACAATATTAATTCATGTTCTGGATTATAGGTTTGTGGTGAAAAGTGCTACTGGTGTTGGTATGAAAATGAAATGGAAGCAAAATTTTGGTCCACATGTCTTTCTAAGTCAAGTAACGTCGTCAATATTTTTTGACAAACTTAAAGCCCAGAGACACTTCATTAAAAGTGCAAAGGCTGAGTATACAAATAAATCCGAATGAAGTAACTACTACAAATGAAGTAATTGATGGCCAAAATCCTCTTGTGGATCCCACGTGTGGGTTTGTCTCCCCCTCTGCCTTGTCTCAAGGGGTGTCCTGGTCAAAATGTGTTCTTCGTTGTCAAGTCAAGTGTCCTTATTATACAAGAATATAACTTTAGTTTAAACGCTGAAAAACACAGTCCTTCTACTGTACAAAAACAGATCTACTACTCTACTGACAATATTCTTCAGCACATGATGATAAATTATTACAGACTTAGGACTTTCTTCTGATTTCACAGCTGCATAACTCCGGCCTCGTCTGATTTCAAGTCATCTCGCAGTCATCAGAAAAGTGACCACCTGATTTTATTTACAGGGCGCCGCCCACTGTGCTCATTTTTTCCGCATCTTTTTTGTCTTTTTCACGGATCCAGCGGGAAACTCGGCGTAGTTTTCCTTCGATTGAATGCGCATGCGTGAAATCCGGGAACGACACGCCCCGTTACCGCTGTGCAGCCATGTGCGTGCGCCTTTCAGTCATTTTAAGTTCACACTATTATAAACTTTACGGTGAAGGAGGGGACCTGGACTTTTACGCATGCGCAATAACCTCCTCGGCCTCGCCGGAGGTTGAGCGGCGGAAACAATGGCGGGCACGACGTCTGTCGCTGGTGAGGTGTTTGTGGACGCTTTACCTTATTTTGATCAGGGATATGATGCTGCTGGAGTCAGAGAAGCGGTAAGGACACAACCCGAACGCCTGCCTTGGCAAGATACTGAGATAAAAGGTACAAATGCCATGGACTTACTTACTAGTTAGTTGCAGGCGGGGGTGCGGTGCGATCGCCGATTCGATCATCTTGTGTGAAATAAACTCGCCTCTTTTCCCTTCACTAATTCTTTTCTTTAAATTAATCTAACACGATGTATGACGCTCTAGGTATCATTAGATAGTTTTCTCTTATGTACTACTGCTGGTTTTGCTTGTATAAAGAGAGTTCGGCGTGCTCCACTCACTCACTCACTCACTGACTCTCTGAGACATGATGATGATGATTATATAAACATCATGATCACCATCCAGAGGAACATGATGACACAGTTATGAGAATAAATTCAAAGTCACAAGGTGCGAAGAAAATAAACAGCGTACGAACAGTTTGTTTACAGGGATGTTTATGAGCACACAAGACACGTGTAAGTTGTTGCTTCAGGAGTTGAGTTCACGTTCAATATGGTGTAGAGTGAACAATGTATGTAATTATGTAAATAAACAGGAAGCTGAGTGCATCGGCTGTGTTCGGGAGTTGTGTAAGTGTGTGGCTCTTTTTCTTCAGGCCGCTGCGCTGGTGGAGGAGGAGACACGCCGATACAGACCCACCAAGAACTACCTGAGCTACCTGCCCACTCCAGACTTCTCCGCCTTCGAGGTCCGCACTGAGACCGCAGCTCCCGTTCCCCTTGGGCCGGTGTACACGGCCACGTTGTCCGGTCCCGGTCCAGAGACACACACGGAAGTCACCTAAAATTCACCACAGAGATTCACCTCGAAACCAGCGTTAGGCCAATACGACCCATAAAACGGTTCCATTCATTGCACGTCGGACCAAAGGGCACAAATCAGATACAGTACATATACACGTATACAAAAATTTTCTTTGACACAAAGTGCTCCATGAGTGTATTTAGTGTATTAGGAACACCCGTACACCTGCTTTTTTATGCAATTATCAGCCAATCATGTGGCTGCAGCACAATGCATACCATCGTGCAGATACAGGTCAGGAGCTTCAGTTAATGTTCACATCCAAACACCAGAATGGGGAAAAAATGTGATCTCAGTGATTTTGACTGGGGCATGATTGCTGGTGCTGGATGGGCTGGTTTGAGTATTTATGTGACTGCTGATCTCCTGGGATTTTCATGCACAACAGTCTCTAGAGTTTACTTAAAATGGTGTGGAAAAACAAAAAACACGCAGTGAGCCGTGGTTCTGCAGACAGAAATGCCTTGTTGATGAGAGCTCAGTGGAGAATGGCCAGACTGGTTCGAGCTAACAGAAAGGCTACGGTAATTGAGATAACCACTCTTTACAACTGTGTGAGCAGAAAAGCATATCAGAATGCACAACATGTTGAACCTTGAGACAGATAGGCTACAACAGTAGAAGATCACATTGGATTCCACTCCTGTCAGCCAAGAACAGAAACCTGAGGCTGCAGTGGGCACAGGCTGACCAAAACTAGACAGCCGAAAATGGAAAAACATAGGCTGGGCTGATGAATCTTGATTTTTGCTGAGGCGCACACATGGTAGGATCAGAATTTGGCATCAACAACATGAATTCATGGACCCAACTTACCTTGTGTGAACAGACCAGGCTGGTGGTGGTGGTGTAATGGCATGGGAAATGTTTTCTTGGCACATTTTAGGCCTGTTAATACCAATCATCACTGCAATGCCACAGACTGAGTATTGTTGCTGACCATGTGCATTCCTTTATGGCCACAATTTACCCATCTTCTAATGGCTACTTCCAGCATGATAAGGCATCATGTTACAAAGCAAAAGTTGCCTCAAACTGATTTCGTGAATATGACAATGAGTTCAGTGTTCTTCAGTGGCTTTCCCAGTCACCGAATCTGAATCCAATAGAACGCCTTCTGGATGTGGTAGAACGGGATTTGCAGCATGAATGTGCAGCTGACAAATGTGCCGAGATTGCGTGAGGCCATCATGTCAACGTGGACCAGAATGTCAAAGGAATGTTTCCAACATCTTGTGGAATCTATGCCATTAAGAACTGAGGCTGTTTTGAGAGCAAAGGCCCTACTCAGTGTTAGTATAGTGTTCCTAATGAAGTGCTCAGTGAGTGTATGAGCGTTGTCCTTGGAATTTTGTGTTAAGTGTGGACAGCAGGTGACATAGTATAGAGCTGCTTCCCTGCACTCAAAAGACCTGGGTTGAAATTCCACCCCACCTCATACTGTACTACCCTTGGTTGCTGACTTTGATACGGTGGATAAATCCATATGAGTGGCTTAACCTTACGAGTTTCTTGGGAGGAAAGTTAAGTGAATAACTAAATATGAGAAGTGAGCAGTGAAAGTGATGTGTAAAAAGTGGATCTGGAGAATGTGATATCTAGGAAGCAAGCACCTGTGTTTTATGGTTCGTTGCCAATTATGAAAGCTGGATTTCGTCAAGGGCCTGTGCTGGAGTTGCTGCAGACATGAGGGAAGAAGGTGGTCTGTGTGGGAAATAACTAAAATGGCAGTGGAAATTTTTGGAATGGTGCTTAGATGTTCTTTTAATGCTGCTTCTGAGATGTTTTGTGACTTTAGTTAGAGAGTAACAGTAGCCAGTACTTAATCATGTTGGTTGTATTTTCTTCCAGACGGAGATCATGCGGAATGAGTTTGAGAGGCTCGCGGCACGACAGCCGATGGAATTGCTCAGTATGAAAAGGTACTTGGTTTTTTAATTTTTTAGGACAGTGTCAAGCTCCATATTTGACAGGCCCTGTGCATGTGCACTTGCTTCCCAGCATTCTCTTGTATGCCGGTGTCCCAGAGAGGATGCATTTTATTGCATGGTGTAGGCTGCAATTTGGACTTAGAATTTTCTGGAAAATCTTCAGCATGCCAAGACCTTAACTGAAAACCAATAATTATGAGTTGATGTAACATTGCCAGCAGTGGATTCTTTATCACTTTGAAAAGTAACCAAGTTAAATTTCCCTTGTTTTATTATTGCTTTCAAGTATGTAAATGAAAAAGGAACTATGCTGAAACAGCACTCAGTCTGTGCCATGGCAGTAATCTGAAATCATGCAATATATGCAATCAAAGGGAATGAAAGAAAAAGCCACCTGTAACAAAATTCAGAACACACCTGGTTTGCAAGAAACAGGTTTCAGAAATTCCCTGTTTGTCTGTTCTGAAGGACTGGACATTTCAGAAATCAGATTTGCATCGATAGTTTTAGCTGTAGTTTTAGACTGGCCATGGGAAAGTGTCACTCCGTGCATTCAAGACAAGGGGATAAAGATATACGTCGTCGAAAGCTGAAAGCTCACCAGAGGCCTGACAATGTCCTCAGCAGTGGGCAGATCTCAGCATTGTCCTGCCAAGAACACTTAATCAGTCTCCACAACATTGTTTGGATATGTGTGCTTACTGAAGGTTTACAATGAGTTTGATGGATAATGTGTTTATATGCACGTGTATGTGTTTGTGTGAACTTGTTCAGGTACGAGCTTCCGGCCCCATCTTCGGGACAGAAAAATGACATCACAGCCTGGCAGGAGTGTGTGAACAACTCCATGGCTCAGCTAGAGCACCAGGCAGTGCGCATAGAGAACCTGGAGCTCATGGCACAATACGGCACCAATGCCTGGAAGGCCTACAATGAGTGAGTGCGGGCGGAGGCACCTGGCCAGAGAGCCCTCATTATTACTCTCGTGCTGCTCTGTACACTTCACCTTGCAAATGATCCAGGCTTTATTCCTGGATGTTATGCCATAAGGAGTGAATGCGGAAAAGGTGGATATTAGAAAATACCAGTGGTGTAACTTTGATTCAGTGAGTGTGTTTTCATGTTTCGCTGTTCCCCCCGTTTGTCTGTGAACAGTAACCTCGCCCACATGATTGAGCAGGCACAGAAGGAGCTGCAAAAGTTCAGGTCAGCTTCACACACAGCTTCTAATGAGCAATGTCTGCATCTACAGTATTCCCATTACAAAAAAAAAAAATTTTTGTGGTTTAAGATCACTACAAAACATGATTAATCAAACAAAAGTTGTCACATGCTTGGATGAGAACTGGTGTCCACCCCTCTGTGGTTCTAGAAAGCAGATTCAGGACCTTAACTGGCAACGCAAGAATGAGCAGCTCACTGGAGGAGCCAAACTGAGAGAACTGGAGTCCAAGTAAGTGCATGTGGCATCAATTGTTTATTGTAGTGCTAGTCTTTTAGCACCGTGTTTAACTACTCATGTGGACAGTTCTGCGCAGTTCAATTCTCTGCTCCATTGTGTCATCATCCAGCTGGGTATCTCTCGTGAGCAAGAACTACGAGATCGAGCGTGCCATCGTCCAGCTGGAGAACGAAGTGGCACTGCTGAGACACCAGCGTGGGGACGAGAACAAAGAGAACATTCGACAGGACTTCTAGGTCAGCCCACCCAAGAGTGGATCAAATCTTCAAGCCGATGCTTTGGAGCTGGGTGTTGACAGATGACACATGGACAAAGGCAGAACTGCAAATGGGTCTTCCTTCCTAGTGCTGTGTTGGTCAGACGCAAGATGCTGGATAGAGCTGCAGAGAAAATGGACAAAGTGCTTCTCTTGCAGACAGTTTTTCATGGCTTCTTGCGTTATGTTTATTTCCTTGTCTCACAGTTAATCAGCGGGGATGGAGAGTTCACAGTAAACGGCCTCTGATAAGATAAAATGTTAAAATGAACTGTGACCCTAAATATTTGCATCGCCATGCCTGATAAGCTGTTCAACATTCACTTCAGTAACGGATCCTATTATAGCTAAACCTGCCATCAGGTGCAACGTTACAAATTGTTGACCTCAGCATGTGCTTTTTAATTTGAAACTAAAAGATTTCAAATAAATGTGACTTTTAAGTGTCTGGTTACAAAAGCCTTGATTTAAAAATGCCTCCTTTTTTATTATTTGCGAACTTTGCAGTAGGTATACCAGGCACGGCCCACTGGGACGAGGCCCCGAGGTCGGCCCAGGACTCACTGGAGGGATTATATCTCACAGTTGGCCTGAGAACGGCTGGGGATTGCCCAGGCTGAGCTGCAGGAAGGTGTAGGGGACAGGGGCAGCTGGGCCTCTCTCTTCTCCCTGTTGCCACAGTGATCCTACTAGGACAAGCAGGCAAGAAAATGGATGGATGGAACTTTGCAGTAAACACTGTTTCGAAGATGACAATGTTTGAAAACAGATTCATCTGAGACACCTGATAGTGGTTAGAGTGGCTGCTTGTGGACCCAAAGGTTGCAGGTTCCAATCCCACCTGGCTGTACCCTTGAAAAAGGTACTTATCCTAAATTGCTCCAGTAAAAATAACCCAGTTGTATAAATGGGTAAACAGTAGTAACTAGCTGAACACTGCACCTCCTTGGAGTAGCGTTTCAGACAGATGAATAAATGTAAATTGCTGTGCTAAGTTATCCTTGTACAGACACTACATACTATAGTACGATGACGTCGATCTGTTCACCGAGGACTCCTCCCCCAGTGGAAACACGTGCCAAGAGCATGGTAAAACCCAGCCGGTAGTACCCTCTGTTACCATGCAAAGCACGCCAATGGTCGCCATGTATCGCCCGCGACTGGGCGGCACTAAACTAACTGCGTATTTAAAAGAAAGATTTTAATTAGTGTGCACGTGTAGCTGTAAATATTCTGTGTTCTATCTATGTATGACTACTTTGTTCATTACAAGTTATCGTAATCGTTGCCGCGTGACCAAACTCGGCGCTTCTCCTTCGGAGGACACATGATTGGTTGGGCGCTCAGTCTACGAGCGAGTTGCGCTAAAGAGCGGAAGATCGGCGCTCTTTCAGTCTCCGATCGCAAAGTTTGGCCGAAAGCGCAACTTAGTTTAGCGACGAATCGAGTCGACTCGGCCGGATGGATGGATGGATGGAGAACGCAGCAGACACTCAGTGGTGTGAATGATCCGCAAAAGGGTGTAATTTAGCAAAACTCCAAATATCCTATTTGCTTGTTAGGAAGAAAAATAAACGTGCGAAAAGAGTTAAATAGGAAAGAAAAAAGAAAGGCGTTCAGGCAGCCTGTGATTGGTTTCCGTGTGCGTTCCGCTTTAAGGTTGGCAGCGTGACGTCGTGACATCACGGTCGTTGCGTCGAGCTGGTACGTGGAGCGTCAAACGGTTCAAAGAGGAAGGAAGATGGCGGACAACAAAGGCGCAGGGGATATGGAGAGTGCCGCCAACATGGATCCAGTACCGCAGCGACAGGATAGCATGGAATGTTCGACGAAAGACTGCGACGCGGTGATCGTCATAGAACCGACGACGAAGGAGGAGGAGGACGGACAACCGCAGGGGAACTCGTCCCAGGTGCCGACACCCGCCGCCAGCGCAGGAGGAGGCGGCGGCAGCAACAGCAGCGGCGGCGGCGGCGGCGGCGGCGGTACTACAGGAGGAGGAGGAGGAGGAGCGGCGGCGGTGGACGGCAGCGCGAGTGCCAGCAGCAGCCCGACCGGGACCACGAGCGCCGAGAGCGGAGAGTCGCCCGCCGCCACCATGACCTCCGGCTCCGCCGCAGCAGTGCCAGAGAGCGCCACTACGGCGGCCCCCGGCACGAGCTCCCCGGGCCGCGCAGCCGAGGTTTCCCCTCCGGCGCCCGTGCCGCTCAACCTGCTGGACACGTGCGCCGTGTGCAAGCAGAGCCTGCAGAGCCGCGACTGCGAGCCCAAGTTGCTGCCGTGTCTGCACTCGTTCTGCCTGCGCTGCCTCCCGCAGCCCGAGCGCCAGATTAGTGTGCAGGTGCCCGCGCCGCACGGCCACGGCCAGGACACGCACATCGGTGAGCCTCACCGTGATTTACCCCCTCGCCCGAACTCTCTTTGCACACGTCTCTCTCTCTCTGACTCTCTGTCTGTCTGTCGATGCGCTGCACTGCACTGCGCTGCGCTGCTCGTCACTCACTCTCTGTCGTCACCGCTCAAGGCTTCGCACAGCTGGGCGCGCGCACACCTCTCGCCCTCGGGCCACGTCCGCGCTGCGTGTCACCGTGTCGCTTCACCTTCGTTCCTTCGGTGCACAGTCAGTGAGTGAGCGCTGAGGGAACGCGCAGCACTACTCTCATTACCACGTTTACACTCATTCGTCCACGTGACGCCTTTCTCCACAGCCCTTTAGTTTAGTCGTGTAGACACAGCACTTGACTTGTATTCTGGGTAAGTAACAGAGCGGGAGGAGGGGGATTCGAACCTGCGACCCGCTGCAGCACCACCTGTAACCCAGTTCGTTCGTTCGTTCATTCATTCATACATTCACTAAGTGCTTGATATTAATTCAGCTGCTCATACTCTAGTTTCTGCGTGGTGTCACTGACCTATTCCAAGTACCATGGTAAAGGGTGCTACGGGAGGAGGTGGGAGTAACGTGTTGGTCCTGGGAGTGGAAGGTGACAGCGCTAGCCATTGTGCCCCCTGTTCGGCAGTCACCTGACTGACACTCGTGCATTTACATCTGTTCGTTTAGGAGTCGAACCTGCGACCTTTGGGCCCACAGGCAGCGGCTCTAAGCCTTGCAGCTGTCCGCTGTACTCAGGCAGCTCGCACACCTTTCTTGGCTTCCCCGATGGCTACGTGTTGTGTGCTTTGGCTCCCTGGAGTGTGCGATACCACCGTCGAGTCCCTCACCCACACCATGCGCTCTTGGGGATATGTGCTGTCCACAGGTCGTTGATGCGCTGGCTGTATGGCGGTTGGCGTGGTGACTGGGTTGGGGCCCGTCCCTGTCACTTGTTGCGGGTCCCCTGATGCGGCGGCATGTGTTGGCAGGGGGCTGTCAGCAGGGGGGTCCCTGTGCTCACCGGTACGTTCACCGCATCACCAAGTCTCTCAAGTGTTACCGGTAAGATGACTTGAACAAGCAGTGTTTTTGCTCTTTTAATAAACGTTTTACTTCTGCCAGGGACCTAGGTGCTGCTCTGAGCGCTTCCGCTGAGCATGGAAAACTACCACCCCGCGTCACGATATTAACATGACGATCCAAACCTCGTGTTAAAATTGCACATTTTGCACGACTGTTAAGGACGTATTTGAGAAGGAGCGAAATTGCCGAACAGCTGGTAGCGTAGTGATTAGAGCTATTACCCTTAGATCCCATCTCTAGCTCCAATACCCTTGAGCAAGGTACTTACCCTAAATTGCTCCAGTAAAATTACCCAGCAGTATAAATGGGTAAATAATTGTAACCTTAAAACTCTAAGTTGCTTTGGAGAAAAGTAAACTAAACTAAATGAATAAGTGTAAATGTAATTTAACAAGCTCATTTGAAGAATGACCATAGGGTTAGGGAGGTGCGAAGTTCCCGGAGGTGCCGCAGGTATTCGGCTAATTTTCTTCCGCATGCTGAGGCCAAAGAGCTCGCAGAAGTCTGCTCTGGGACTCCTCCTCTGCCATGTTCTGTGTCCTTATGTGGTGCAGGCTTGTGGTGCTTCCATAGTCCGCTTTGCGCATCACCCATCTGCTCTTCTGGGCACCATGGCAGTAATGAGCTGCTCTCTGATACTCCTCTCTGTTGACATGTTGGGTGCCTTTTTTTAATAGAACTACCTTTTTAATTACATATTCACTCACTCACCCACCCACCTTTGGGTGGGCTACAGCAGAGGTCTGGTATTGGACACAGTACTTTGCGAAACACCCAAATGCTCACAGTATAACTGCTAAAGGCCCCAGTTGTTGCACATGTAACGGTACACGTTGACATCACTCAGCACCAGGACTGTGGAGTCAGTACGCAAAACCTCAGATTCCAGTAACCCAATTATTGCTTCCGACTCCACAGCACTGCCCAAAAGTTGCGCGTTATTTTGGGTGTTGACTTATAAGCTGGCGAATATAGGCCTAAACCTACATTTCACCTCTAATTTTTGTGGATCGACTTATAAGCCGGCATATACGATATGTTTAATCGGAGTCAGTACATTTTTACCGACTGCAGTGACCCAATAATTGCTTCTGACTCCACAGCACTGCAGTCCTAGGGAGCTGTGGCGGTTGTGAAGAGACCGATGAGTGACGGTGCCGCGGGCCTCCGCTCCTTGTGTCTAGTTGATGTCTCACTTTTCTTCATTTAGGGAAGACCTTTAGTTGACGAGCATCTTGC
The DNA here is from genome assembly GCF_900964775.1 of Scleropages formosus. Lineage (NCBI taxonomy): Eukaryota > Metazoa > Chordata > Actinopteri > Osteoglossiformes > Osteoglossidae > Scleropages > Scleropages formosus. The sequence goes on along the minus strand of NC_041830.1, from coordinate 2,274,409 downwards.
TGTCCAGACAGGATATGAGAATGAAGGAATATATGAGGGCATTCTGTTGTATTGTCTCATGAGTGGGTCAGTTGTTATGCTCATTCCAGCATCCCTATCATCGCACCAAGAGGAGTGCTTTAAGGACTCTTGCAGTGGCTGCTTTTGTACGTTTGTGATGGTACGAGTAGCATTTCCAAATTGCACCTGTACTCTCTTGGCTGCTTGTGGAATTGCCTGGGTCCCGATGGAGAAACGCACGCATTCTGTCTCGCAGCGCCTGCATGATGCGAGAGGATGTGGGTTTGATCCCTGCTCAGTCTGTTTGGAGTTTACATGTTCTCCCCATGTCTGCATGGGTTTCCTCCTACAATCCAAAGACATGCTGTTCAGGTGAATTGGTGACTCTAAAATGACCCATAGTGTGTGAGTGACAGAGAGTGTGTTCCACTGATGTATGGGTGAGTGACCCATTGTCAGCAGTGTAAGTCACCTTAGTGAATAAGGTCTGTGGGCTGATAACACTGCATAGATGGATAACACACTTGCACTCAGTGACACTCGAGTGCACTTGGAGGAGGTGACCAGTGTGAGCGGTGCTGCTCTGCTACTTGTACTCGTAGCTGCACAGAAATGCTGTTTCCCTGTTGCTTTACCTCGGGCCTTTACCGCTGGATCATCTGTTCACACTGGGACAGGATGTAGACGGAGTCTCTGCGCTCACTTGAATGGACAGACGGGGACTGTTTGTCTTCTTGTATGTGTCACACACGGTAACAGGGTTGTACTGTACCACACTTTGGTCCCACACCTAGCTATTTGCATTCTGGCTTCTGGAGAAGTTCCGGGTCCTTAAGGTACCTGTCGTCTGCTTTATCAAATAGAAAGGTCATCAAAGAAAGAGTAAAGACTCTTCATAATAGGCCTTGGTATGTTTTGTGTGTGTGTGTGTGTGTGTGTGTGTGTGTGTGTGAGAGATATACAGGAGTCCAAAGTTTGAGTACACATGCTGGAAGAAGTTTTACGAGAACCGCCCGATGCGTCTTTGCAGCTCTTGATGTGGGGAGCTGCTCTTTGCGCTGTTGCTCCTGTACCGGTGTTGCCATGGTGACCCAGGAGCACTTGTACTTCTTGCTGGGGCACTGCTGTGATATGTGAAGTAAGCTGACATGGGCCACACTCTTTCTCCCTGTAGCCCATGCTTATGGTGGACTTGTGAAGCCGCGTTTTTGAGCACAAACACATGTTCAGTGATGGCTGTACAGCACCGGTACTGCCACGTAGCAGCTCATCTGAGTTTTGCATCTATTTGTAAGTCCTGTATTTGTAGCTGTCTGAATAGGCTGCAAACTTGTTTCTAATTGCATTTTTCTAGTTCTAATTCAGCCCATTATTGATGATGGGACCATGTTTGCACACCTAAGGGAGAGCGCACCGAAGCGAGATGTTCTTGTGTGCCGTGTACCTCTGCAATAAACACTGGAGCGCTGCTGTTACTCTTAAACTTAGGTTTAGGAGTGGGTGTCGCCTTTTCTTGAGCGGGCTCTTTGTGGAGGGATGGGGGCGACCGTGTTGATGTTGAGTTGTGCTTGTTAACGGACCTTCCATCACGGACATTTCGTACCGCGGTGATGCTGCATCTGAGCCGTTATCGTGATGAAGAAGCCCAGCATTCCCCTTTCTCCCACGTTGCATTGTAGCTGTGGGTGATGCAGGTGCTCCAGGAAGAGCTCTGTCCCCCAGCGTTTACTGCCGCTCTGTCTCTACAGTTTCATAGGTTATTAAAGTTGCGCTCTCAAAGTCAGTCACTTCCTTTCCTCCTCGGTACCTTAGGGACTCACATTTCTCAGCCACTCAGTGCTATGTTTTCACTGCCTTGCAACTCTGCGTGTGCTGAGGTGCTAGGTACCACAGTAAAATATGCGCTGCGAGGCTTGCCGTTTTTGTGAGCATTTTGCTGTTCAGGGGAAGAGGTACAGGGCTGTGGTGTTTGAGCAGCGCTGTTCTGCTTCTTTCTGAGCTGCTGTCGCAGCGACGGTGTATGTGTGTCTGTGGAGCTTTAAAACTGTCTGATTGAAGGAAAATTAGCGATGTGTAAAAGTTTTGTTTGGGTTCCCATGAACTGAATTCCCATGCATTTCCTCCAGTGCTGTCCAGGCTGCTTTGTGTTTTACTTGTGCAGTATACAGCTGCGCAAACACCCAGCGTTTTTTTTTTTTTTTTTTTTTTGGTTAAATTTTTCAGTCATACTTGTGCTGGTGAAAGGAGGCCGACTCGTGACATCACTCTTGAGCCTGAATATGTGGAGAGCGGCGCGCACTTTCCAGTGTTTCTGCTCTCCTGCTGCTGCTGAACACTTGTGGGTGATGGGCAGCGGTTAAGGTCCTACATTGAAAAGACTGCCTGCGCTGCTCTAGTGAAGCAGGTGTCAGCGGTGCTGTGGAGGTAACCTGTGAATGGAGCTGTCAGGATGCTCTGCCAAAAGCAGAGATGCAGCTGACTGGAGGGTTACTGGTACCCTTGGTGGATGGGGGGGAGGCATGACAGTCGGGTGTCGGTCTGTCCGGAGCTCTGGCACCAGGGTTATCGCCTCGCTGGGTCTGACCCAGCTCTGGTGAAGCTCCGATCTGTTCGCTGACCAGGAGCTCAGGTGGCCTTTCTGTGTCGCAGCTTCTCCCCATCGTTTGATGATGATCTGCTGGTTTATGCAAATGTAATATACAGCGTGCTGCATTTGCATATGAAAATATTGTAATGTGATAGGTGTGAGCCACACTGTAAATGCTGTGTTACGTTGTGTAAGTGGTTTCGAAGAACTGCCTGCGGCCAAACATTTGCGCTGCTCAATGTCGTGCTATGGCAGGGTGGCGGAGTAGCATTGTGGTTGAAGATGACAGCGAGCGCGTGGATAAAGAGAGGAGTGAAGAGGGAAGGGCATCATGGAGGCCGACACACACATGGTGCTCAGTAGCTGTATGTGGAGGCATCTCAAATACCCGTGGTATTGTTGCTGCAGTGGAAATGTAATGAATCCTGTTCTGCGCAGGTGCGGCATGGTGAACGTTTCCTGCAGACCTCTCAAAATTGACCGCCCCCTACTTCCTCTCCTCCAGTACCGAAAGCAGTTGGAAGAACATGTAACGCAAGCGCACCTTTCCACCTTTACCACAGTATTGAAGTGCACAGCAGAATGGAAATGTAGTAATTTCCACAGCATCGCTGGGAAATCGTCTTCCGTTGAGCAGCTCCTTGGATGAAGCCAGGAGAAGGACGTACAAGTCCTCGTCGCATCTGGGAGGGTCAAAGTTCCTCCCGGAGTCACAGGTGGGATGGGCTGCACAAAGGCCTTGGTTGAGTGTGAGTTCTGCTGCCTCTTTACATTGATGATGTGTTGGTGACACCGGTGCGGGCGATTGAACGCACCCTCACCTCGTACCCCTCATGTAAACATGAAGGAGTCCTTTGAGCCTTGTGAAGACCGCGCTTCGGCTGAAAGCGGTTGTCCCCTGGTGCCTTTCGTCCCCCCCCTTCCACTCTGCATTTCTAAGCTTAGCGTCAGTGTTGCGTAGCTGTTTACCATGCTTTTCCAAGCCGCTGTCAGTACTCGTGTCCGTCTCAGGAGCTGGACGGGTGGTGCGCCGAGCTCTTGTGTAAAGGGATTCTGCACAACGGACATGTGCAACCCAAGCTTATGAAAATATGTGCACTTTTATCATATAGTGTGCTCGTTATCCTGTGAAGATATAGCTTCATGAGGTCCTGTGCGTTTCTGCCTATTCTGAGGTCGTTTTACTTCAACAGCTCTTTTGTTTTGTACTAGTTTGAATTGGAGATGTTTTGGGGCAGAAACACAGACCAAGGCTGAAACCCAGGGGGACAGAGTTGTCAGTCTGGCTGTTTCCATCAGTTTTGTACTGCGGTTACAGATCTTCTGTGAGAAATCCACTGGACTGCTAGATGATGTAATATGAAGTTCCGTAATATTGCTCTTAATTCATCCATGACACTCTCCTCCAAAGAAATGTACTGTATCAGTTTGGGGGTAACAACCTAGATGAAGGGTACTACAGCAGGAATGGGGATTCAAACCCCTGACCTGTGTGTGTGGGGTTTTTTTTTTTTTAAAAGGATATTAACAGCTTTAACATGAATACCTTCACACCAGGGTAAAAAGAAGGCTTAATATTGTGATCAAATGATGATCAAACATCTATCAGCAAGGCAGCACAGCTCCTATAAAAGCACAGCACCCTCATGCTTTCACAGTGAAAGACACAGGCAGCAATCTCATGAACTTAACTTTTAATAGTGTAAACATCCATGAGTCAGAGCACCACGATGTCTCCACCCTGGACATACTGTCTCACACCCTGCGTTTTCTGGACGCCCCGGGGACCTTGCGCTGCACAAGTATTTATTGGTTACATTTCATCCACTCATGCATTAACAAAACGCAAGGTACAAATGGTTTTGCAACAATTCTAATAAATCCTCTGTGTTATGCAAAGAAGTGCCTTTCGTTCTTGTCCTTCAATTTGACACAACAGTTTTCGTCAGGGAGCTCATACAGTATAATGGTCACTGGACACACACACACACTTTCAGAACCGCTTGTCCCGTATGGGGTCGCGGGGAACCGGAGCCTACCTGGTAACACAGGGCGTAAGGCCGGAGGGGGAGGGGACACACCCAGGACGGGACGCCAGTCCGTCGCAAGGCACCCCAAGCGGGACTCGAACCCCAGACCCACCGGAGAGCAGGACTGTGGGCCAACCCACCACGCCACCGCACCCTCCTGTCACTGGACACCCTCACGTGGGAAAATATCTAAATGGACAATTTCACGGAACACATTAAGTGCATTACAGTATGTGAGCAGTGGGCGTATCGTTTAACATTATGTACTTCAGTACGTCATTTTATGATTTGGTTGAATATTGCCTAATGAAGCCTCTATCATACATTATTGATCCAACACACCTGGACAGTATTGGGCTTTGACAAGCATTTATTTAAATTCTTTGGGTCTTGAACAGAACAATTAGAAATTAGAAACTTTAGCTGAATACAATTAGTTTTGAAGTTGAGATTTTATTTAAAGTGTTTTTCTTCAGCATCATGATGATGCTGATGATGAGTGGTGCATTGTTGAGTTCCTTAGCACCTCCATCTGCACACATTTGTGACACCACAATGCATGTTAAATAGCGCTTTGGTGACAACAGGAGCAGGTAAATATGAAAAGTGTACCTAAGCACACACAGTGCCAGCTGGCTGCTGGCACCGCCTCCTCCTCCTGCGACTCTGTCCACTAGGACGGCGTGAGCGCACGAGTTGGCGCTCTCCACGTGCCTCCCATGAACGCAGAGCCCACGTCTCTGTGTGGTGAACTGCGAAGACGACTGCCCTTCCTCCGCACCCTTCGTACTCACACAATGAAACCCTTGCGGCTCCCCTGCGTCTGCATGCAGCATCTTTGCGTTGTTGGTGTCGGAATTCGGAGCACCGGCATGTGGAACTTCCTTATTGCTGGAGCACTTGGGGCTGAGAGCTCGACTCGGGGTCCGCTGTAGGAGCAGGCGGTCCACGTCCTCGACGCCCTCGAGCCCAAATAAGAGTGTAAAAAGCTGTCGGCCAGGAGTGTGTGCGGCAGGGTGTACGTGGCCTGCCGTGGCCTCGCTTGTGGCACTCAGCCGTTCAAAGCAGTTTTCGCTGTATGCCGTCTCCTCTCTCCTTCACTGTCTAGCTACAAAAATGAGCCACCATCTTTGAGCAAATGTTTGCTGCAATGCCGGTGTGTTACAGACGAGGAGTCTCATGGTGCTGCGCCCCGCTGTGTCTGTCGAGGAGTAGAAAGCGAGGCGCCGCTGTTTGGTGCGGCAGGTTGGGCCTCACTGGAACAGGACTGTATTTATGCTGACTTTTTATAAAAATCCAACTGCTCTTCGTTTGCATGTTCATTCCCTAACTCATGACAATTTGGTAATTCGTTCAGCAGTTGCAGTTATTTGTGCGGCGACACAGTGGGTATCGCTGGCTGTTCAGGCCTACAGGCTACTTTCCCTGTGTTCATGTGCATTTCCTCCCGCACTCCATAGATGTGTTTTCAGGTAAGCTACTCACTCTCTGTGTGTGTGTGTGTGTGTGTGTGTGTGTGTGTGTGTGTGTGTGTGTGGGGCACCACATGCTTCTGGACCCCTGTGACTGCGAATTATCAATGAATGAATGATTGTGACACTTGGGAGAAAACAGTACTGAAATAGTACTGACACTCACTAAAGATGATTTGATTTGATCAGCTTAATGTAAAATATGATGCCGATAAAGAGTATATTTTAATCACTGAGTGGGATCATAATTTCCTCATATTTAGTGAAGAAAAATGAGAATATGCAGTGGACCAAGGGACACGCTTGTGCACTGTTTTGCTGTGTGGTGTGTATTAAACATATATGTCGGGATGGAAACGGGTGTCCTGGATGGGACTGGCGTCAAGTTACCTCATGAACTCTGGAGACAGAAGTCCAAGTCGGTGTGCACTGCTACACTGTAACCAGTCAGTGTAACCATAGCAACCCATACCCCAGCTCCATCACCCGGCATTTCATATATCGTGATTATCAGAATTTCTGTGTGTTTTTAAGAGAAGTTTACACGTCATCTCTCACATCTCAGCTGTTGACTAACCTTTGCTCTTTGAGCATTTAATTCATTTAGTGGTGGCTTTTTTGGCAAAGTGACATACAGTAGACATTTATGCCTCGCCAGCTTGGCGTCCATATTGCGTGTCTTGGGGGAGTAACTTTCATTCTGTTTTTTCACACTATGTCTCATGTATGGTGTTTCCTTTTCGATAAATATTGTATATTGTTATGAAGCCTAGGGGGGTGCGGTGGCGCAGCAGGCATGACTGGGTCCTGCTCTCTGGTGGGTCTGGGGTTCGAGTCCTGCTTGGGGTACCTTGTGACGGACTGGCATCCCGTCCTGGGTGTGTCCCCTCCCCCTCCAGCCTTATGCTCTGTGTTGCCAGGTTAGGCTCTGGCTTGCCACGACCCCGCTTAGGGTAAGCGGATTCAGCGAGTGTGTGTGTGAAATGAAGCCTCTAATTTATACCTCTGTGATTTATTCTGCAGAGTAGTAATCTGTCTTCCCTCCTAGCTTAAAGTGCGTTGTCTATCCTGTCTGCCAGAGCTTTCTTTATCCCTACAGGTGTGTCGTGCTTGTCCCACATGTTTCACATCACTGTTTTTTTGGGCTTTCTCTTCTTTTGTATATGTGTCTACGGTCTGTTTTGCCTTTCTGTGGTACTTCCAGGTATCGCCATAGAAACGGTAGCCTGATTGGGGTGCGGGTCTTCCCGGCAGTGTGGCGCTGTGCTCCGTACAAAGTGTTGCTTCTCAGTACTGTTCACTTTTTTATTTAGGGGGAAAAAAAAATGGGGGGAGGGGTTTGTCGAGCATGGAGATGTGACTGTAGCTCACATCCTCCTTCCTTTGGACAGATTGTTATGCTGCCCACCACAACCACCAGCCCCTACCACCGTGGTGCTGATGAGCCCATTGATGAGCTGGCCTGAAACAGGCTATAATCAATTCACAGGGCCTCCACTCGCTGTCTTGTCCTTTGAGCACACCCCTTATGTGGCTTGTTAAAAATCAGCTGTTCCTCTTTGTGTTTAACACGCTGGGTCCTTGTGTTACAAACATTCTGGTTACGAATTCTCAAAGATGCATTTTTCCACTTGTTTTTTTTTTTTTTTTTCTCCCAAAAATTTGTTTGCCGTGCAGCCTTCACCAGTATTTTCATATGCAGCTGTTAGCTGGCAGTGAAAGACCCGCTGAACAGAGAAGTTAGGGACAGGAACAGTGTGTATTGTTTTATGTGAGTCCAGTGTTGTGCACTGGCCATGTCATGGTGTCCAAGACAAATTTACCTGGAAAGGGATAATAAAGTATATTATACTCTATTAATTTTACTGGCTTCCACAGTGTTTACAGCTTGTGTCTGGAGATTCTCCGTTTTGGTGATCAGTAACAAGGAGGAATGTGGTACCTTTTTATGGGATCAACCAGTCTATAATTGCCATTATACAGAGAGTTGTGGAAACAATTATTTTCTTGTTAGACATTTTTTAATCAGATTTGAAGGTAGTAACATTTATTTTAGCTGTATCTGACACTTTACAGAATGTACCCAGTAAATTAATCAATGTGTGTTTCTATTATGACATACTTATTGAGTGTGTAGATGATGAAGCAAAGTGATACTAGCCAGATGCCAGTGAATATTAACATCTCTTGTTTTGGTCTATAAACATAATGGAATAAATAATGTTCTGCAGAGAAAGTTAAAGAATTAACCATTTTTTTAATGAGATACTACCCTGTCAATGAATTAGACATTATTATTAAGCTGTTACTGATTGTGCTGTGGCTGTTGGATTTATGAACAAATTGAGACATGAACAGGTCTCTACAAGAGCTGGATCCAGTGTATCAGAATCAGAACGAGCTTTATTGCCAAGTATGTTCACACATACAAGGAATTTGTCTTGGTGACAGAAACTTCCACAGCACAGACATACGTATACATAGTCTTGCAAGTGAGAGGAGCTGCAAAGCCCTTTCTGTGCTCCATCACTGCCACTCGTAGTCAAGTTGTGCTCTTTTCATGTTGCTGAGGCCAGTGGCTGCCTCACATTCTCTGCTTTCTTGTAGCATAGAGCGCATTTGATGTCAGTTATTGTTCAATTAGACTTGAGTCACGTTGGAAAATGCAGAACAGGGAAAACCTTCACCCCCCTGCATTTATGCGTTTCGGTCAAGCTGTACACATTGGAAGTGCAAAATATCTCTTCTGGTTTTCAGGAATTCCTGAAACTTGCGCACAACTGTGGGATTTAAACTTTTTCAAAGCGGTTGTGATGCCGTGATTGTATGGTAAATGTCTCGTTGTGGCCAGAGGTTGTTAGGAGGACGTTAGTGCATTTTCAGTGACTTTGGAAAGTGACCTTAGCAGGCGAGTTTGGAGGGACTCCTGTGGCAAACAAATGGAAGCTGTGTTGGGCAACACCGCAGTGTGTGTTCACACACAGGCGCTGCTGCTGCTATAGCCCTGTGTCCTAGCGCCATACACTCACACCCTCAGTAGCCAGATGCCCGTGAATACGTGACATGTTGTTCCAAGTTATTAAAAGACAATAACACAAAAGTCCCGTGAGTGACTGGTGTCCCGCTGCTGGTGTCCCTGCGTCGCGCCCCATGTTTCTGGGATCGGCGCTGGAGCACCGTAAGGCTGCGCAGGATGAGCAGTTGATGAAGGTGAAATAATAATGTTCTACACAAGACTATTGAGTTCATTGCAGCTTTATCTCACTTTGTGTCTGTGTTTAATTTACTTATTTGTGTGAAGGCAAACTCATGAAGTCCAGTGTAGAACTGTTTTCATTAGGAAGGAGTCAGAAAAGAGGCAAAATGTTGACACTGACCTCTCATACGCGGTGTGTGTGTGTGTGTGTGTGTGTGTGAGAGAGAGAGAGAGAGAGAGAGAGGGTGACAGAGAAAGAATCAGGGCTTTGGCGGTGTGTCTCTCCCCTTTACACTGGCACTGCACATTGACCACAGCACACACCCCTCCCCCACCCAGCGCAGCTGCACACACAGCCATCCCTCACGGCGATCTGCAGCGGAGACTCGGCCAAACCGGCGGCGGGCGGTAGGCGCCGGCGTGAACCAGTTCAAACAGGCCCATGCCGGTTTTTGCTGCAGCCAGTGATGCGGGGGTGGGGAGAGATGAGGAAGTGGGGGGTAGGGATCAAACTGATGGCCTGTCAAGGACTGTGGGGGGTGTCATACTTTTTGTTTGATCTCAGTAAACAGTCTCCCTCTACCCCCAACCAGGGACGCCGAGCACAAAGTTGCACATGGAGGCAGGAGCACAGCAGAGCAGACCACTCATGGGCACTGGTGCGAGAAGGGCACTTTTCCTTGAGTTCAGTTAACATACTCTGATGGATTGAAGGAGAGAGAGAGAGAGAGAGAGAGAGAGAGAGAGAGAGAGACACACACACACACACACACAGATCTAGATACTGAGTTAAATGGATACAAAGCTATAGAGAGATTTTGGCAGTGGTGGGTAGGTACGGTCTTTACCTGTCCTGAAGGAGACCATGTGGGGCCACAGCACACACACACACTGCAACACGGCTACCCAGACATGGGTGTGTGTGAATACATGGACAGACCAATGAAAAGCAGTACGGGGAGCAGAGCTGGACCGGTGAGTCCACTGCCGGAACAGGGGGCAGCTGGTTGTGTAGGGGTTACAGTTGGTGCCTTTTGATCCAAAGGTTTCAGGTTCAAGTCCCACCTCTAGCTGTAGTACCCTTGAGCAAGGTACTTGCCCTAGATTGCAGTAGTAAAATTACCCTGCCGTATAAATGGGTAAAGAACTGTAAGTAGCATAACATAAGTCGATTTGGAAAAAAGCATGAACTAAATGAGACAGAGTAAATGTAAACAGTCTCTGAAGATAACAGGGGGCACTGGGTTGCTACCAATGTGTACCAACAGCAACGGGTGGTCTTTGGGCACCTGTGTGTTCCCTGACTATGCCGTGTCCCATGTTCATGGACGTACAAAGGACAGATGTTGGAACATGTTCTTTTCCACATAGCTGGCTTGCGCCGATGCTGTGTGACAGCAGCGTGTGTTGGCGGCATATTCCTGCCAGCCCTGTGTTCACCCCCTGCTCCCGTCTCCCCCCCTTACAGTAAATGTCATGCGGTGCGCAGTGTGCCACCAGGACTACAAGCAGAGCGACCTGGTGGACAACTACTTTGTGAAGGACACGTCAGAGGCGTCGAGCAGCTCTGATGAGAAGTCCACCCAGGTGGGTCATGTGCTGCTGCTCGTGGAGATCAAACTTGTTGATTTGGATGGTGGTGCGTGCTTTTTACGTCTGCGCGTGTGCCGCCACATGTCTGAATACGTTTAACGGGCAGTGTTCCGCTATCTGTACGTCCCAAGGTGTGCACTAGCTGCGAGGACAACGCTGGCGCCGTGGGCTTCTGCATGGAATGCGGCGAGTGGCTCTGCAAGACCTGCATTGAGGCCCACCTGAGGGTGAAGTTCACCAAGGACCACAAGATCCGCAAGAAGGAGGAGGTGTCTTCAGGTGTGTTTACGCTCGTCGTAACTCTGGGCTGTTTCTTGGTGAGGCTGGGCACCACCGGAAGGCTTCACAGCCCAGATACAGTGTACTGTGCACGTAGCCCAAGGTACCAGCTTGCATGGAGCATTTGCCTTCACAAAAATGCCACTGAAATCAGCAGAATAGAGCAACACTTGAGCACGGAATTATCAGAGACAGAGCAGAGCTTTTTACTCTTATCCTGTTATCGGGTCCTGATTTGTTCCTGAGAAAGGACTGAATATTGAAAAATGGAAACAAAACAAAATGACTTATTCCATAGGGGGAGGAAACATTCCGGTCCGTTCCAAGCCCATCCCAGGTTCTCCAGAATCATCCACAATGATGTCTAATATCATAAGGAAAAAAGTAGTGTTACACAATAAAATAGAATGACAATCATGGAAAATAACCCTTTTTTAATATAAAGTACATTTGCCATGGTAATGTGTGTGGGGACTGGCTTGAGGAAGATGAAATCCAGTATGTAACACAATTTAATAAGTGAATTAGAACATTAAATCACAGTGGTGCAAAACAGAGGGTGCAAACACGAGTACACAATCCTGACCATAGGGTGGCAGAATGCAGCCGAGAGGGTGGGTACACAGTTCCCACAATTCAGTGCATCATGCTCTTACACCGACTGGGAATGAGCTTCAAATGCTGTTTGTCTCGCCGGATCGGATCAGTGGAAATTTGGAATGATTGATAAGTAGTGGTGTTAATCCCGGATGGGATAAATGGAAAAACCAGATATTGGGAGACTGAATGTTGGGGAAAGAACGTACAATGTTTTAAACTGGAATTTCTTTAGCTTCCCTGTTGAAAACAAACACAGGAGTAATGTGAGCTCCTACTTCCAGGTAAGACCTGCATGAGCTGTACCTGCTTCGTTTCTGAACGTGGGGAAGCTTGTGAGTGTGTGCACATGATGGTACCTCAGTCACTTAGTGGTATACCGTGCAGCAGCTGTGTGTGTGTGTGTGAGAGAGAGAGAGTTTTGCTTGCTGCGGACCGGAAACAGATTGTACAGAGGAGGCGTTTTATTAATTCCCAACACTGAGAATGGCTCTTTGCCGTATGGCACTTCGAGGACTTTGAGGTGGAAATGAACGAACAAATGTTTTGTCAGCGTTGCCAGCAGAGGGTTTCAGCTGCTGCCTTCTTTGCTTCACAGTGTCATAGTCCTTGTATGGATTGTATTTCTTAAAAAGAATGCACATAGTTGCATCCATACTTGGACTGTGAATAATGTGTTTGTGTATTATAGCCACAGCGAGTAGCGCTGCTGTCTCACAGAGCTTGGGTGGCGCGAGAGGACGTGAGTTCAATTCCCACTCACTGTGTGGAGTTTGCAAGTTCTCCCCATGTCTGTGCGACTTCCTCCTGGTACTCTGGTTTCCTCCCACATTCCAAAAACATGCTGTTCAGGTTCACCCATAGTGTGTGAGTGACAGAGAGTGTTCCACTGATGTATGGATGAGTGACCCATTGTAAGTAGTGTAAGTCACATTGGTGAATAAGGTGTGTGGGCTTATAACACTACATAGAATTTATTTGAAGTCACTTTGGAGAAAAGCATCTGCTAAATAAATAAATGTATATGACACAAACACATGGCAATGCCTTTTATGTCTCCTCTTCCTTGTGGTAGAGCTCTTTTTTTTGTCCCTACCACCTCTTGGCAATTATGTGACTGACTTTTTTTTTTTTTTTTTTTTTTTAATTGAAAAGACCCATTGACCTGGAAGTGCAGTTGCTTTTTGTAATGGAAGGTGTGGAACCATAGCCTTCTCTTTGTATAATGAAGTGTGGTGTTGTCAATGATCTCCATTCACCACGTTGACATTTGGGTGGGGGTCAGGGAGGGCGGTGCAAACCACTGGGTTCGCCATGATCATGATGAAGATAGTGAAGATGGTGTCCCCTTCAGCCCCTGTACCACGTCATCTGTCCCGCTGCCTTTGAATAATGGCACTGAAGTGATGCGCCGCTTATCGGGCTCTGGCAGTTGAAAACCAATGGCCGCTGAGCACGCTGCTCAAGGTTCCCATACCACAGTACAGACCTTTTGTAAAAATAACTGAACATCGCTTCAGTGGAGCTAAGTGTCAGTTGTGCGGTTGACATATTGCAATGGCTTTAGAGTGTTGAGTGTGTTTGCGGGTGCTCCAGTTTCCTCCCACAATCCAAAGGCATGCTGTTCAGGTTCACTCATAGTCTGTGAGTGACGAGAAAGAGACTGTGTGTTCCACTTAGCAGTATAAGTCACCTTGGTGAATAAGGTGTGTGGGCTGATAACACTACATACGAATTCATTGGAAGTCACTTTGGAGAAAAGCGTCTGGTAAATAAAGCAACACAAATGTGATGTTTGGAGCTCAGATGTCAGTTTATTGCTGTCAAACTACTCGTGTAGGAAATGTCTTTTTCAGCGAGCCATGTCGGGTTCACAGGAAACCTCCCAAATGTGAGCCGCTTCACAGCGGTGATGCCACTGTGTCTTGGCAACACAGCTGAGAAATCCTTAGCAATAACACAGGCCAGGCCAGCAGTGTGTGTTCATGGGTGTGTCAGATGTCTGTCTGAATGGCCCCCTGAACCGCTGTGCAAGTATCTGACGTGTGCGAGGGTCTGCAGTCCTGTGTGATGAGTGTCGAATTGAGTGCAGGTGACATGGCACTTGTTACCTGGCTGCTTGTTGCTATGGTGACTTTGCAACCCCCCCATTTCACAGGCTGTGGATGATAGAATTGGCAGCGAGTCCTGGTCCCAACGTCCTCCACTCTCTAACCCCCCACAGAGTCGGTGGGTGCTTCAGGGCAGCGGCTCGTTTTCTGCCCCATCCACAAGCAGGAGCCACTGAAGCTGTTCTGTGAGACGTGTGACACACTCACCTGCCGGGACTGCCAGCTGCTGGAGCACAAGGAGCACAGGTGAGCGGGTGGGTGAGCGGGCGAACAAGCACCTTTCTCAAAGCAGCTCTGTGTGGGGTCAGATTATATTTTGAACACATTTCTGTGGTATGAAGGGTAAACCTGCCTTGGGATTTAACCGGCTATGCTTTCGTTAACAGGTCACGTCCTAAACAACTGCCTGACCATGAAAGTGTGTGTCTGTCATGCACAACGCACTGTTTTGTGTTCTGGACATACAAGCATTACCATCTAGCTGGGTTTTATAAACCATTGTAAAACAGTGACATATTTAACATGGGCCCAGCAGGTGGCGCACTGGTTAGAGCCCCCCTGCTTTGCACCCAAAGGACAGAGGTTTGAATTTTCCTTCTTCTCTAGTACACATGATCAAGGTATTTACCCTGAATGGATATGATAAAAGTGACCTTGTATAAATGGGCAAATCAGTGCAAGTTGCTTAACATTGTGACTTTGCGGAATAGTATCAGATGAATATAAAAAAAGCAGATACTGCAGATATGAAACAATTTCAGCTTTGCATGGTGTCTTACGACATTCCCGTTTGTTGCTGCAGTTGATTAGGGCAGTAATGTTGTCTTGGTTGCGCATGGCAACCACAGTTTAACCTACAGGTGATGGGCAGCTGCCCTCCTGGGGTTTTGAAATCAGACTATTCCTGAAGTTGGCTGAGACCCTGCACAACCCCCTGGCCCATGGCCTGGAGTGACCACCCACAGGAGATCAAAGGCTGTCCACAGGCCTTGAGAGAAGTTGCCTTCTCTTCTTGCTGATGTCAGTTTTGCCTGCAAGGAATGAGTGCCAGTGAGCAGGGCTCTCTGTGGACACTGGCTGTACTGGTCACTGTGGTTTCCTCACGATGACAGCGGGAAAACTAGACAGACTTTTTTTTTTTTTTTTTTTTTTTTTTTTAAAAAAAAAAAAAAAAAACCAGCCTGCTCTTTAGGCACTGTTGTGAAATCCTATCTCTTTTATTTGCACAGATTTTTATATAGAAATCAACTTCCCTCCTCCCCCAATTATTCCTTCAGTGCTGAACTGTTACTGTTGGTGTGTCTGCCTCTTTCTCACATGCTCGGTATTTCTGCTGTGTGAAGTTCGAGATCTGTGACACTGGCAGACAGATGGGTGACTTTAAACCCAAAATGGTTGAGTCACTTCTTCCAGATAAAATGAAATAAGGAAACTATGGATCCGCTGAAAGATTAATCTCAAAGATTACATGCTTGTAACGCCTTACTCTGAATACACATATTGGTGTAAACAGATGAAAAGTTGTCTTTCTAGCTCATTTTTTGCTAATCCATCCAGAAATGATTTAATGCAAAGTGTCAGAGCGCAGTATGTGGGCTCCTGTATCCTGTCCTTTTCTAAAAAGAGCCACAGCATCGTTCTGTCTTTTAATTCCTTCTGAATCGTGGTGTTCCAGGGCTTTCACCTCTGTTTCGGTGCTGCTGCCTCCAGTAATCCCTGGAATACTATAATACTGCTCTGTCTCCTTGACAAAGGACTGTAGGTAATGTAGATTTTTGCTAAAGTACCAATACAGTATGGAAAAATTATATTTATAATGCACAGAAAAATGCAAGATGACTTTGTGTATGTTTGTAATTGTGCAGTTTATACGTCAGCATAACTTTGAATTCTTGGATATTATATCTGCCAGCTGTACAGAATGTGTAACCGGTCACACATTTACCCGTGGTTTGCCAGTGTGTAACTGAGTGAAGAGCATTAGAGTTCTGTGGTCCGATATTACACATTGGACCAAAACACAGTACACCACCCTGGTAAACCCAGTTTTTTTTTTTTTTTTTTTTTAAATTTTATTTATTTCTTTTTTTTTTTATTAACTCAGTTCTTTCTGTGGACAGGGTTGTTTTCATATGCGAGTTGTTTATACACCAGCAAAAGGTGCAAAAGTTCTTGTATGCATCTATGTAACTGGTGTATATTAAAATATTTAAATAAATATATACACACACTCTCTCATGGAGCACTTCATTTGGAACACTATACTCACACTGGGTAGGGCCTTTCTTCTCTCAAAACAGTTTCAATTCATTATGGCATAGATTCCCCAAGATGTTGAAAACGTTCCTTTGATATTCTACTCCGCGTTGACATGAGTGCATCATGCAATTTCTGCACATTTGTCAGCTGCACATTTATGCTGCGACCTTCCGGTTCTACCACATCCCAAAGGTGTTCTATTGGATTCAGATTCGGTGACTGGGAAGGCCATCGAAGAACACAGAACTCATTGTCATTCTCATGAAACCAGTTTGAGACTTTTGCTTTAACATGATGCCTTATCATGCTGGAAGGTAGGCATTAGAAGATGGGTAAATTGGGGGTAAGGGATGCACATGGTCAGCAACACTACTCAGTCTGTGGCATTCAAGTGATCATTGGTATTAACAGGCCCAAAGTGTACCAAGAAAACATTTCCTATGCCATTACCTTACCACCACCAGCCTGGACTGTTCGCACATGGCAGGTTGGGTTCATGAATTCATGTTGTTGATGCCAAATTCTGATCCTATCTTGTGTGCGCCTCAGCAGAAATCAAGATTCATCAGATCAGCCTGTGTTTTTCCATTTTTGGCTGTCCAGTTTTGGTCAGCCTGTGTCCACTGCGGCCTCAACTTTTTGTTCTTGGCTGACAGGAGTGGAACCCAGTCTTCTACTGTTGTAGCCTATCCGTCTCAAGGTTCAACGTGTTGTGCATTCTGAGATGCTTTTCTGCTCACGCAGTTGTAAAGAGTGGTTATCTCAGTTACCGTAGCCTTTCTGTTAGCGCGACCCAGTCTGGCCATTCTCCACTGACCTCTTTCATCAACAAGGTGTTTCTATCTCCAGAAGTGCCACTTGCTGGATGTTTTTTGTTTTTTTGCACCATTTTTAGTAAACTTTAGAGACTGTTGCCTGTGAAAATCCCAGGAGATCAGCAGTTACAGAAATACTCAAACTAGCCTGCCTAGGACCAGCAATCATGCTGAAGTCAAAATCACTGAGATCACATTTCCCCATTCTGGTGTTTGATGTGAACAGTAACTGAAGCTCCTGATCTGTATCTGCATGACTATGCATTGTGCTGCTGCCACATGATTGGCTGATTAGCTAATATTTGTTGTACTCATGCACTGCTCAGCATCCAAACAGGATCTACTGGAAAGGAAGTGCCCCATGTTTTGTTTTTGACATTTCTAATTAAAGTACAGGTATCCCCTGCTTTTCGAAAGTTTGCTTTTATGAAAGACCTACATTAGTACCCGTTTTCCCTAACAAAGAAATCCAAAGAGAATTTTTGCTTTTACAAAAAAAGGCAAAAGGCAAAAATACTGTTGAGTGTTTGTTTTGCAGCGAACCGTTGTAGAGGCAGTGTGCACCCCAAGTAGCGAATGTCGCCACCATGCTCCTTCCCCAGGAGCTGCACTCAGAATCATGCTGCCATAACTTTCAACTGTCTGTAAGCATCTGTGCTTTATCTCGATTTATTTTGTGCAGCCATTAGCAAGATGTATCCTAAGGCATCAGAAGAGCCCAAGAGAGCTCGTAAGGGTGTTTTGCTTAGCGTAAAATTGGACGTAATTAAGCATTTTCATCGTGGTAAACTAATATAAAATTACAATTTAAATTAATGGTGATTACTACTTCACTTTACACCATTTCGGCGTATGAAAGGTTTCATGGGACCACTCACTTTCGGATTGCGGGGGAAACCGGTACGCCATACAAAATCAAGAGTCAAGAGAGGATTTGTTGTCATTTCAACTATATACAGCAGTACACAGTGAAACAAAACAACGTTCCTCCAGGACCATGGTGCTGCATAAAACAGTTAAACAAGACTACATAAAGTGCACATGTGCAAGACTTGTGCAAACGGTGCTAAACATTACAACAATTACCAAAAACAAGACAAGTTACTGAAACAGGACAATAGTTCTAGTGTCAGAACTGAGTATTTAGGAGTCTGATGGTTTGGGGGAAGAAACACGTAGTCTGGCCGTGACGTCCGAACGTTTTGGTACCTTTTGCCTGAGGGTGGAGAGTTTGTGTTGGGGGTTCGTGGGGTCATCCACAATGCTGGTAGCTTTATGGATGCAGTGTGTGATGTAAATGCCTGTGATGGAGAGAAGGAGGACCCTGATGATCTTTTCAGCTGTCTTCATTATCCGCTGCAGGGTCTTGCAATCCGAAACGGTGCAATTTCTAAACCAGGCAGTGATGCAGCTGCTCAGGATGCTCTCGATAGTCCTACTGTAGAATGTGGTGAGAATGGGGGTGTGAGATGGGCTTTCCTCAACCTTTGCAGCTGTATAAACAGGTAAATAATTAAGTACCATAGCATTGTAAGTCACTTTGGAGAAGAGCGTTAACATAATAAATGATTGTTTGCACCTATTTGTTTGGTGTTTTAATCCTGTGTGTCTCTTTGGAAAGCCTTTCCTTATGCAAACCCAGTAAAAGAGACCTAGATAGAGCTTTTGAATATCATGATGAGCTCTGTGCATATCAGCAGCCAAATGTTTTCAAATGAGGTGCCTCTTCAAGATAATTGTGTAGTACACACACACTCTCATCTCCCCGATTTGTGTCTGGTGTTCGTATCCTTCCCGTCCTGGGTGCGTCCCCTCCCCCTCCAGCCTCATGCCCTGCGTTGCCGCGTTAGGCTTCGGTTTACCGCAACCCCGCTTGCGACAAGCGACTTCAGCCTGTGTGTGTGTTTGTATTCTCGGTAGTTTGGCGTTTTCATCCACATGACCAATGTCCTTACCTGTGGCAGTTGTTTTCACTACACTTTGCACCATTTGGTACCGCACTGCAGCTTGGTGTTAGAATCAGCTTTCACACATTACTCAACGCTTGCCTTGTGCTGTAGTGACTTGGTGCCTCATGGTTCGATACCACAGCTCTGATTGGACACCTGGCCCAACGTTGGCTTTAGGTGAAGTCTGAACTGTAGGGCCACGGCTGCTTGAGCCTCATGGAGGTATTTTCTTCACATTTGAGCCCTGCCTGGTGATGAAGGGCCGTTGGAAGTCCGAATGGGGCAGTGCGAGAGAGGCTGAATGTAACACCCATGTGGTGTCCTGTCAGGTACCAGTTCCTGGAGGAGGCCTTCCAGAACCAGAAAGGCATCATCGAGACCTTCATGGCCAAACTGCAGGAAAAGAAGAACTATGTACAGTTCTCTGCCTCACAGGTGCAGAGCAGGTATGGTGGGAAATACAGAGAACCCGAGTGGAGTGGGTGTCTCTTGGCTTTTTGGTGTTCATGAGCTTGATGTAACAATAGTGTGCTGTCTTTGCCTCATCCTACCCTTCAGGCTAAAGGAGGTGAACGAGACACACAAGAAGGTGGAGCATGACATCAAAATCGCAGTCTTCACACTCATCAATGAAATCAACAAGAAAGGCAAATCTCTGCTGCAGCAGCTGGAGGTGAGTTTACAGGAAAACCTGTCGAGTTCTGGTATGGACACAGCCGAGGGTTAGCGGGGTGTACCCTTCCCTTTTCACGATGAAGACTTAAACCTAGGTGAACAGTGGCATTTCGGTGAGATTTCCTGTTGCGTTTCACACTACTGCATCCATGCAGTTATCACCAAGAAGCTGTGCTAACTGGCTAGATGCCAAATAGTTACATGTTGAATACCTGAGCAGTGCTAGAGCGAACACCTGCAAATGGTGCTGAAATAACGCAGTTTTCCACAGAGCAGTGGAACTGAATTCCTTCATGCTGATGTGAGAGCCTGGTCAAAGGCTACAGGAAGTATTTTGTTGCAGTTGTTACAGCTAAAGGTGACACAAGCAGTTATTGGCTTTTTCAGATCTTTGTTTTCCACATAAAGGAAATGTCGCTTTTTCTTTCCAAGGCTCCATTCACACACTGCTAGAAGTGACAAAAAGATGTGATCAAATGTAGCATCAGAAAGCTGCTCTGTGTATTTTTTTTTTTTTTTTTTCCCCCCCCTTCGCTGTGGTTTTACATGGCTCTCCTTGGTGTTTGTCCTGCAGAGTGTGACTAAGGAGAGGAGCATGAAGCTGCTGGCTCAGCAGAGGGACATCAACATCCTGGCCCAGCAGATCCTGCATGTGCTCAACTTCACCCACTGGGCCATTAGCAATGGCAGCAGCACTGCCCTGCTCTACAGCAAGCGCCTGGTAGGCAAACACACACTTTCACACTCACTCGCTCATGAGGCTATGCATACAGCCAGGGACAGACATGAGCATATCCAATTGTTAAAACACTAACATTTCAAAATGGTCATTTCAGAAAGTGAGTGTTGTGGATTTCAGCCATGCACCCTTTCTCCATACAGATCACTTACCAGTTGCGGTACATCCTCAAGGCCCGACTGGACCCAGTCCCACAGGCCAACGGTGCTGTGCGCTTCTTCTGTGACCCCACATTTTGGGCCAAAAATGTGGTCAACCTCGGTGAGTCACCGTATGGACAGTGACAGGTGATTGACAGACTGGCTATTGTCTCTCTGAAGTAACACACAGCATAGCTCTTTGTTGATGTAGTAAAAGGCAGTTTTCCCACACTCCTTCATGGTACATCGGCGACAGTTTGCTCAGTGACTGTAGCTTTTTTCTGATCATTGGAAAATGACTCAGTACTTGAATGTTACCTCTTGTGATGCTTTTACACTGATTCATTTAGCTCTCTCTCTTCTGATCAGGCTACAGTGATTATTAACTACGGATTAGTTAACACCTTTATCTAAGGCTCTTTACGGTGTTAGATACAGTAAACTCCCTACAGTCATTCACTCGTCTACACCACAGCAGTGTAGCACGCTTAAACACAGTAGAACCACTTCATCTGAAATGTCTTGGGGCAGAGGGAGGAAACCCCCAGGGAACACTGGGAGAGCATGACAAGAGCAATGTGACATAAAAATGACATTAAGGCCAGTAGGTGGCATATTGTTTAGAGCTGCGACCTGGGCTTGAAGGTCTCTGGTTTGCATCCCACCAACTGCTATAATAACCTTGATCCATGCTGTAGTTCCCTGAATCGGTACAGTAAAACCTGTGTAAACAGGTAAGTGCGTATAAGTAGATTAGCACTGTGGCTTTGCAGAAAAATGTCCACTAAATGTACCCATGTACCCAAAGATGGGGTAGGAGGGGTGAGGTATTTCAGATTGCCCCAAAGAAGGCAGCCTACCATCTAGTAGTGTAAACGTCCTCCATCTGTAATGTCCAGGTTTAAAATTCTTGCTTGCTCACTCACTCACACACACACATACACACACACAAATATGAGGAACTTGTCTGTACTTAAAGAAATGGGTACTCAACCTTTTTTTTTTTTTTTTTTTAAAAACAGCTTCAGGTCCCACCTGTAAATTGTTTACATTTTGATAGCTGGCAGCTTGTTACTGGTTATGGAGAAATTAAATGCTTTTGCTTAATGTTCTTCTTAGTGTCTGTCTGAACATGCCTGTTGGTGCTCTCAAAGTGATCTTTATCAGCATCTCTCTCCCTTCTTTGCTACCAGGCAACCTGGTGATCGAGAAGATGCCCCCCTCGGTGCACCCTCCCAACGTCATAGTGGGACAGGTCTCTCCAGGCCACGGCCACGGGCATGGCGCCAAGCACCCGGGCCAGATCAACCTCGCACAGTTGCGTCTGCAGCACATGCAGCAAGCCGCCTTTGCACAGAAGCAACAGCAGCAGCAGCAGCAGCAACATCAGCAGCAGCAGATCCAGCAGCAGATGCGCATTGCTTCGCAGATGTCACAGCATGCCAGGCAGCCTGGCCCACAGATGGTCCAGCAGCAGGTACTGCTTTGACTCCGCCCCATCCACGCGAACCCCACCCTGTGGCCTTGAAACTGGTGTAGACACTCCATACTGAACAGGACCTCATCGTTGAGTGCGTTGTGTGTTTCTCCAGCCCCCCCGCCTCATCAGCATGCCTCCGCTGCAGAGGGGGGGAGTGAACGGCTCGTCGCACATGTTTCCGTCGCACCCCTTGCGCATGGGGCCGGGCCAGGGGAGGCTGCAGCCTGCGCAGCCAAGGCACAACGGCCAGCAGTACCCCATGATGCAGCCCCAGATGCAGAGGCAGGTGGGTTCGAGCTCTCAGTGACACATCGGTCTGTCTTCAAGGGCAGTTCTTTCTCTGATGCTGGGTTTAGTTAACTGCCGGATAGTCCCATAGGACTGGAACTAAACTGTTAATAGTTGTTAGTAATCACATCTGAGTAGTCTTAATGCCATGTACAGTGAGCTGTCTATGATGATGATCTTAGAGCTGGGACAGCTGGTAGCATAGTGGCTAGAGCTGCTGCCTTTGGACCCAGCGGTCACAGCTTCAGTTTCCCCCCTCCAGCTGTAGTACCCTTGAGCAAGGTACTTGCTCCAGTTTAAAAAAATAAATAAATAAATAAAATAAATTGCTCCTGTAATATTACCCACCTGTAGCATAACTCGCATCAGTTGCTTTTGAGAGAAGTGTCAGCTAAATGAATAAATGTTATATGTAAGAGCTTAATTGCATTCAGGGTTCCAGAAAGGTGAGCAGATCATTCCCAAATAGATTTATTCAAGGCAATGGAGCTGCAAGTGGCCCCCATGTACTTCTCTGAGTAGGGGAATGTTTGTTTCTAGGTATTGTAAGTATGTGTTTGGTCTGCATATTCAGTGTTCATGTATAAATACCATTGTAATTTTTTGTGCAGTTTTTCCTACATTTTCTTCCTGTCTTTGCTCTGCATACTTCTGGGACTCAAGGACTGTGATAGTCAGACCTACTTTACATGTTAGTGGTCAAATAACAGTTCCCTTACAATATGACAAACCTGTAGTTTGCTGGTTGGAAATTTGTAAAGTTTCCTTATTTTTGTGACAGGCGCTTCTAAAACTGGAGTTTTAATTCACATTTTGGGTGCACTAAAATGTAACGCACAAGGCCATGTACAGAGTACTTCTCCCTCGGTTTGCCGACTCGGGAGTCGTAGGTCTCTCACACCCCTTATGTGACCTCTCTGCAGCACTCAAACCCGGGGCACGCGGGTCCCTTCCCAGTGGCGTCACTGCACAACGCGAGCGTGGCCAACCCCACGAGCCCCACCAGCGGCAGCATGGCTAGTGCGCATGCGCACCGTGGCCCAACAAGCCCGCTGGTGGGCACCATCGAGCTCATTCCCTCCGTCACCAACCCCGAGAACCTGCCCTGCCTGCCTGACATCCCTCCAATACAGGTGTGGCACTTGAGGTGATGGACACTTCTTTCAGAATGGTCCCTGTGCGGCCGAGCATCTCTTCAGTCCTCACTGGCCGAGTAGAAGGATTTTGGGGGTGTACATGTAATCGGCCATAATGAGCTGGCGCAGTCCACATCGCATCTGTGACTCTAAGGAGAAATACAATTTGCTTGTCACATGTTGCCTGTTGCATGGCTGGTTGTGGGTTAATGTTTGGGAATTAGTCTCACCCTTAACTGTTTGCCCCTGGTGGTCACTGATGGAACTGCAGCTGGAAGACGCCGGTTCGAGCACCCTTGACAACCTGTTGAGCCGTTACATCTCCGCCAGCACACACCCCCCACTTGGTCCTGCTGCCAACATGAACCCTTCTCCTGGACCCTCCACACACTCACCTGGCTCTTCAGGTAGGAATGCTGAGGCCTTGCTGTCTGCCATCCGTGTTTACAATTACATGTATTCATTTAGCAGATGCTTTTCTCCAAAGCGACGTACATCTCAGAAAAATACAGATGCATTACCTCAACAGAAAGAGATATAGATGCAGACACGTGATTCAAAGTACAGTTAATTTGTTACATTCCACCATGTTGTCACTAACCTCATTTGTTCCTGAAAATGGACCGGATGTCAAAAACCCAGATAATAAAATGACGCATTCCCTTGTTTCTTATGGGGGAAATATTCCTGTTTGTTTCAAGGCCATCACAATTGCAGCCCAGAATTACTCCAAATGATGCATGATGTCATAAGGAAAAAGTAGTGTAACACATAAAATCTTTACTGTTTTACTTTTTTGATGGTTTGTTTCTAAAATATATACAGAATTCTTAATTTCATAGCTTTTCTGAATCACATGTTCAGTTGCAATATTAAACATGGCCCTCTATGAAAAGGACATCATCAGTCTGCATTGGTGCTTGAAAGTTTGCCTCCTTTAGAATTTTCTCTTTCTGCAAAACTATTTGATCAGATTTTCACACAAGTCCTAAAACTAGATGGAGAACCAAATTAAACAAATGAGACAAAAACTTTGTAACTGTTTGTTGAGGAAAATGATCCCATGTTACATATTTGTGTGGGGCAAAAGTATGTGAACCTCTAGGATTATCAGTTCATTTGAAGGGGAAATTAGGTGTTTCATCCAGTGGGGTGGCAGTCAGGTGTGAGTGGGAAAAGCAGATCTTGTATAAATGGAGGAAATTCAACACCATTAGCAGCCTCCCCAGGAGTGGTCGACCAACAAAGATCATACCAAGAGCAAGGCTAGTAATCGTCCGGAAGGTTACAAAAAAAGGGTAATGTCTAATGAACTAAAAGCCTCTCTTTCATTGGCTAATGTCAGTGTTCATGAGTCCACCATCAGGCAAATGCTGAACAACAATGGTGTGCATGGCAGGTTTGCAAGGAGATAGCCACTACCCTCCAAAAAGAACATTGCTTCCCATCTACAGTTTGCTAAACACCACATGGATAAGCTATAAGACTATGGGAAGAATGTTCTGTGGATGGAAGAGACCAAACTAGAACTTTCACACCAGTTCAGATATGTAACATTGGATCATTTCCCTCAATAAATCAAAGAACAAGTATAATCAGAATGAGGTTTTATTTGCCAAGTGTGCTGATGCACATAAGGAATTTGCTTTAGCGCTTGGTGCTTTCAGTATTACAAACAACAGGCAAGACAGACAGGTGACAGGCACAGAATAAATAGCATATTTACAGAGTAAAAGGAATAAATACAAAAATACTTAATTATAAAGTGTTGGGATATATTGTACTGATAGACCTATTGTGGAGTGTTAACTGTTTATGAGGGTGATGGCCCGAGGGGGGGAAAAAAAACTGTTCTTGTATCTGGTTGTTCTGAGGGACAGTGCTCTGTAACGCCTGCCAGAGGGAACAAGTGTGAAGAGTTTGTGCCTGGGGTGTGTGAAATCAGTGATGATTTTGCTTGCCCACTTCCTCATTCTGGACTTGTACAGGTCCCGAAGGGTAGGCAGGGGTGCGCCAATGATCCTTGCAGCTGTCTTGACTGTCCTTTGTAGCCTATTTTCAGATTTGGTAGCCAAGCCAAAGCAGACAGCAGTAGCAGTGCACAGCACAGACCCAGTGACAGCTGAGTAGAACCGGATCAACAGGTCCTATGGCAGGTTGAACTTCCTCATTTGGCAAAGGAAGTACGTCTGCTGTTCGGCCTTTTTCACCATGGAGTCAATATAGGTGTCCCACTTCAGGTCCTGGGAGATTGTAGGACCCAGGAGCCAGAGGGACTCCACGGCTGACATGGTGCTGTTGAGAATGGTGAGGGGGAGGTGCAGGGTGATTCCTCCAGAAGTCTGCAATCATCTCCACTGTTTTGAGCATATTCAGCTCCAGGTTGTTTCGACTGTACCACCCAGCCAGCTGTTCAACCTGGCTCCTGTACGGAGACTCATCATCATCCTGGATGAGGCCAATAACTGTGATGTCGTCCGCAAACTTCAGGAGTTTCACAGAGTGGTCTTTGGAGGTGCAGTCATTTGTGTACAGGGAGAAGAATAGTGAGGAGAGCACACATCCCTGAGGAGCGCCAGTACTGACTGTGCAGGTGCTGGAAGTGAATTTCTGTGAGGAAGTTGGTGATCCACTGACAGATGGTGGTTGGCACAGAAAACTGCATCAGTTTTGTCTGAAGGAGTTCTGAGATGATGGTATTAAACGCCGAACTGAAGTCCACGAACAGGACCCTTGCAAAAGTCCCTGGTCTGTCAAGGTGCTGCAGGATGAAGTGCGGTCCCATGTTGACTGCGTCATCCACTGACCTGTTCGCCCTTTAGGCAAACTGGAGGGGATCTAGTAGGGGTCCAGTGATGTCCTTCAAGTGGGCCAACACCAGCCATAGAGTTTTAAGTCATATTTATGCAGAAACAGAAAATTCTAAAGGGTTCACGAACTTTCAAGCACCACTGTACTGTATATCAGAGAGATTTTTAAACTCTACATCTGGATTAGGGGATAGAACAATGACATTCCCCTGTTACTCTGACCAGACCAAAGACCACAGGCTAGATAGTAGAAAATCCAGACCAGTTACTGATAATTGGTAATGTGAGAACAACTGTATAGTGGGAGGCTGAATAAGGTGCGTGCATGGTCTGTTCAGATCTGACATTGTTTCTGCTGGTTGCAGGTCTGTCCAACTCCCACACACCAGTTCGACCGTCCAGCACATCGAGCACTGGCAGCAGGGGCAGGTTGGTGACACCTCCACACGCCAGAGGTGCTCATGGCAAAGGGAAGGGCCTTACAGTGGTGGTCTGTGCTTCTTCACAGCTGCGGCTCTGCCGGGCGGGTGGGCCAAGTAGCTGCGGCCGTGGAGCAGGTGAAGGTGAAGCAGGAACCAGGAATGGAGGAGGACTGTGGCTTTCCTGGGGCTGCGGTCAAGGTGGAGCGCAGCAAGGATGGAGGGAGGAGTGCCTGCATGGTACTTCTGTCCTTCTCTGTCCTCAGTCACCCTCTGTGTCTGTCTCACACATGCATGATTGAAGAGTCCGTTGTTGTTGTCTGTGTTTCCTGGGCTTGTACTACCGTTTTGGGTCTGTTCTAGTCCTTACCAGTTCGTTCTTACTGTCTGACATCTTTTCGCTCTTATTCCTTCATCAGATGAGTAGCCCTGAGAGCAGTCTGACGCCCCCCCTGCCAGTGCTTGGGGCAGTGTCCTCGGGCTCTGTGCAGGATGTGCTCAAGACACTTGGAGAGCATGTGAAAACTGAGCCCCGGGATGAGGATGAAGGTGGGACCTGTAGCAGGGCCGGAGGGGAGGCCGCCACGCAAACAAAGACCTCAACGCCTGCGGCGCCTGAAACCCCCACGGAGCCTGCTGTTCAAACCCCCACACAGCCTTTGACCAACGGGGACGCAGTGTTGGAGGACGCCCAGGAGACTGGCTCCGGCACACACTTCAGTTCCCCACTCGGTGGCAGCGGGGCGCAAGGGAACAGCCATGGGGCCACGCCAGGGAAGGATGATGACCCCAATGAGGACTGGTGTGCCGTGTGCCAGAACGGCGGCGAGTTGCTGTGCTGCGACCGCTGCCCCAAGGTCTTCCACATCACGTGCCACATCCCGACGCTGAACTGCTCCCCCAGGTTAGCCATGTCGCTGTGCCCTCTCTGTTTCCTCTCTGTGGCTGCTGCCTCTGTTTGGCTGTTGAAGCACATCTTGTCTGTGCATGTGTGTCTTAGCGGTGAGTGGATGTGCACGTTCTGCCGGAACATCACCAAACCGGAAATGGAGTACAACTGTGACGATCAGCAGACAAGCGACAAGGACAAAACTGAGCAGGGGCTGACCCCCGAGGACCAGAGGGTGAGTGTAGAGACACCTGAATTAACATGAGCAGTGTTTCATCATTTTGATGTGACATCATTGATTTCATTTATAATTTACATTTATTCATTTGTCAGATGCTTTTCTCCAAAGTGATGTACATCTCATAGAAAATACAATATGTTCATTACATTAGCAGAAAGAGAGAGAAGTGCAGTTTTTCTTTCCACCATATGAACCAATGTTTTACGCAGCTACTCGTGATGAAGTTTCAGAATATCCACGATTCCAAATCACTTTCCTAGCTGTAATTTTTATATATACTGTGTGTGTGTGTGTGTGTGTGTATATATATGTATGTGTGTATATATATATGTGTGTGTGTGTGTGTGTGTGTATATATATATATATATATATATATATATATATATATATATATATATATATATATATATATATATATATATAATATTTACGTTACATTACAGGAGTAGCTGTGTAAAGGTTTATGCAGCCGTGATCTTAGTTACAGTGCATTGTTTATACGTTATGTGAACTTAAGAGATCATGGGTAAGTGAGTCCGGAAGAGGTGAGTTTTAAGACCCTTTTCAAATATGGACAGATTCAGCAGTTCTGAGCAAGAGGGGGAGATCGTTCTACCACAATGAAGCCAGAACCGAGAAACTTTGTGCTTTAACTTTTGTGCATGGGACCACCAAGCGGGCAGAAGTAGAAGAGCGTAACAGTCTGGTTGGGGTGTAGGGAATGATCAAGTCTTGTAGATAACTGGGAGCAGTTCTATTGATGCATTTGTAGGCCATAACCAGGGTGTTAAATTTGATCTGGGCAGCTATAGGAAGTCAGGTAAGAGAAATGAGTAGAGGAGATACATGCAAACGCTTCGTCACCCACAACTTGGGCAGCAGCGTCCTGTGTCAGCTGTAGAGGTTTGATGGCAGTAGCACGAAGCTCAGACAGGAGAAAATTGCAGTAGTCTAAACAAAGCAAAGTCATCAGCAGTGAGAGAAGGAGGAGGGGGCAGCGGAGGACACAGTAGGGATGAGAAGGTGGCGAAGAGTCTGTGAGGTTGTTTTAGTTGCAGACTATTTTGTTGTGGAAGAAGGTTGTTTTAGCTGAGGAGACAGCAAAGTAAAAAATAGATGTTTTTTTGTAGACATCCAGGTCCATGTGAGGTATGGAGTATCAGGTGTCTGTCATCTGGTTTTTAAACTACTGTGCATTCAGAAAAAAGTATTCAGGCCCTTTCACTTTTTTACACCTTTTTTTAATGTTGCAGCCTTATGCTAAAATCATTTAAATTTCTTCCCTCTTTAACCAACCTCAATCCCCTGTTGTGACAAAGCAAAAACAGCTTTTTAAAAATTTTTGCAAATTTTTTAAAAATAAACTATCACATAGACATTACTATTCAGACCCTGGACTTAGTTGAAGCATATTTGGCATCAATTACAGCCTCAAATCTTCCAGGATATGAAGCGACAATCTTTGAACACCTGGATTTAAGGATTTTTTGCCATTTCTGCAGATCCTCTCCAGCTTTGTCATGTCAGATGGGGACCATCAGTGGAAAGCTATTTTCAGAGATATTTCATTGGGTTCAAGTCCAGGCTCTGGCTGGGCCACTCAGACACACTCAATTGTTCATGATCCACTCCTGTGTTGTCTTTGCTGTGTGCTTTGAGCCATTGTCCTGTTGGAAGGTGTACCTTTTGCCCAGTCTGAGGTCCAAAGTGCTCTGGAGCAGGTTTCCATTAAGGATACAACATCTCCATTCAGCTTTCCCTTGATCCTGACTAGTCTTCCAGTCCCTGATGCTGACAAACAACCCCACAGCATGATGTTGCCGCCACCATGCTTCACCACTGGGATGGTATTGCACAGGTGATGAGCAGTGCCAGGTTTCCTCCAGATGTGACACTTAGAATTGAGGCCAAATAGTTGGTTTCATCAGACCAGAGAATCTTGTTTCTCACTGTCTGTGTGTCCTTTAGGTACCTTTTTGCAAACTCCAAGCAGGCTTTCATGTGACTTTTACTGAGGAAAGACTTTCATCTGGCCACACCCATAAAGTCCAGATTGGTGGAATGTTGCAGTGATGGTTGTCCTACTGGAAGTTTCTCCCATCTCCTTACAAGATCTCTGGAGCTCAGCCAGAATGACCATTGGGTTCTTGGTCACCTCTCTTACCAAGGCCTCCCCCCCATTTGCTCATTTGGCTAGGCAGCCAGCTATTGGAAGAGTCTTGGTTGTTCCAAGCTTTTTCCATTTATAAATTGAGGTCACTCTGCTCTTGGGAATCTTCAGTGTTGCAGTTTTTTTTTTTTTAAAAAGCCTTCCTCCAATCTGTACCTTGACACAATCATGTGTTTGAATTCTGCAGGTAATTCTTTTGACGGCATAGCTTTGTGCTTGCTCTGATACACATTATCAGTTGTGGGATCTTGTATAGACAGGAGTGTGCCCTTCCACATGAATGGAAAGTACTGAATTGCCAATTATTGAAATTTAAAGTGTTTTACTGCAGAATTGAATCATAATTGATTACTTTCATGAATTTGACACGGTTCTCCAAAGCAATGTAGAGTTCAGAATACACACATGATTATTGAAACATGTCTTTATTGAAAGTGTCATTCTGTAGATTAAGTGGTATGTTCAGTGTTCTATTTGGTAGCTGATTTCACCATCTCAAAACACTTACTCTACAATTTCTACTTTGGGCACAGTGTACTTTGTTCCGTGACGTTCTTTTCAAAACGTCAGACTTGCAGGCATGCACTACAGGCTATGTATTCCAGTTGTTCAGAAATATCAGCTTGTCAGCAGTGTTCAGCTTCAGCTAACTGCGTTCAGCTTCCCAGAATTTGACAGAAGTGGCTGGAGTTCACAGATGCAGGTGGTTCTTGACTTGCAATATATGCATCTTTTGACAACTCCAGCTTAAGATAGCTGTCTAATCAACCTTATATTTTCTGAACCCCTAAGTTTAGTCATAACATCTAAAGACAACTGCTCTATAAGCAGTGATGGCGTTTTGTTTACTGAACTTTTTGCTTGTGATACAGTTCGTTACTTATTTAAAGCAGGTAACAAGTAGAAAAAGTGGGTGTTATGGTGGAGGCAAAACAAAAGGTGAAGGAAAATGGATTTAGATGAAAGTGAAACTGTGTGTGTGAAACTAACAGTACATCATGGAATGTATATTATGCTATGTTGGTATTAACACAAATATGGAATTAATGAAAAAATGAGGTCTTATGTAATGTAGTGTTCATGCTTGTTAATTGTTTATATATCCTTGTGGTTGATATAATACAATATATGAGGATTTGCAACAGTCAAGTTACGAATGCAATCTTGAACCCCTTTGTAAGTTGAAGAGTACCTGTACTTCTTTCCTACATGCTTTAGCACTGGCAAGTTAGCCTGCGGCCCTCTCAGCAGGACTCTCCGTACTTGCAGTTTGCAGTAGGTCTTTGGTTTTGTAGTGGGTGAGCTCTGTATTGACTATGATCATTGCATTACAGTCATGCCCCGCTTAACGACGTTTTGCTTAACGACGTTTCACCTGACTGACTGCATATATGCCCGTGATCCCGTAAGATAATAGAGCTGAAAAATTCTTAATGACTAGCGACATTGTAGCGCAACGTGTTACTCACTTGTTCGTGGTGGTGCTGCTGTAAACAAACCTACTGCGCTGCCAGTCGTATAAACGTATAGCACATACAATTATGTACAGTACAATACTTGATGATAAACACCTATGCTACTGGTTTATGTATTTACTACACTGTACTTTTTGTTTTAGTGTACTCTTTCTACTTATGAAAGTTTAGTCTAAAATAGTATGCTGTGTTACACTGGTAGCTGCATCATAAATCTCATGTTTACAGCTTCTCTTGACTGCATCAAGGTTATACCATCTAGGTTTGTGTAAGTACACTCTGTAATTGAGGCTATACCATCTAGGTTTGTATAAGTATACTATGATTGAGGCTATACCATCTAGGTTTGTGTAAGTCACTCTATGACTGAGGCTATACCGTTTAGGTTTGTATACTCTACGGTGTTTGCACGACGACAGTTGCCTAATGACGCATTTCTCTGAACGGATCCCCATCGTTAAGCAGTGCATGTCTGTATTTTTGTTGTACAGCTGAAATCTGATTCTATTAGCTACCACATCGCTGTCTTTCACTGCTTCCCAGATGGATGGTGTTGATGTTTTGGACCCACTTTTTACTCATGTTTCTTTGAGTTAAAAAAAATCAGTTTTAAACCAACTGCTGGTTCGCTTAAAACTTGATATGTGTAAAATTGCTGCCAATATGTATTTTTCCCACAAAAGAAATGTTTTCTGAAATCAATTGTTAAAATCACCCAGACAAATTGATTTGTAACGCGCAGTAGTAATAGCTAGCTGTTGAAGTGACGCATGAATAGCGAAATGGGCAGAGCATCCTTCACCCCAGGCAAAATTTTACATACGACAGTTTCAGGAGCTTAAGAGGGAAATCGATTTGGTCCAAATGAGTTCCACATGAGAAACTTCTTGAATCTGGAAAGGGATTCAGCAGTTCTGAGGGACAGGGGAGTTCATTCCATCACATGAGGACCATAACTGACACATTTGTTAGTTATTTCTAGCATTTTTTGCTTGTTGGAACAATTGAGAACTGTATAGTTAAATTGTCATGAAAGTGGGTCAGATATGTGCTGCTCTTCCAAAGTCTGAGATTTTGCACATTTAAAAATGGCAGCAAATGATAGTTCAGTATGTTAACATGCATTATTTCCTCAATTGCCCAACAGAGGTGTGAGCGCCTTCTGCTCTACATCTTCTGCCATGACCTGAGTGTCGAGTTCCAGGACCCTGTGCCTGCCTCTGTGAGTATACACCTGCTGATGGACAGAAAGGAGAGCAGAACAGTCGCAGTTTCTCTCTTATGCTCCTCATAATTGCCTCTGTGGCTCTGCCTTCCTCTCCCTGCCCTGTGCCTGTCTCCCAGGTTCCCAACTACTACAAGATCATCAAGCAGCCGATGGACCTGAACACGGTGAAACGGAAGCTGCGGCTGTGCCACCCCCAGCACTACAAAAGCCCCCAGGAGTTTGTGTGTGACGTGCGCCTGGTCTTCAGCAATTGTGCCAAGTACAATGAGGTGAGCGGCATGCACATGGGATCTGGGGGAGGGGCACCCATGCATGCGCAGCCAATGCATGAATGCAGAGTGCTTCATACACAGGGGCATGCGCATACACATGTTGAGAGGTCGGCATATGGTTTTGCCGGGGAGGGGGGGTGTTACTTGGAGCAGCAGTTTAATGGACGAATTTTAGCATTGTGTGTCTTGCACTTGTTGGCCCTGTCGGTCTTGCGCTTTTAAGCATATGCAAACACAGCAATTGCACTGCTCTGGGGAGTTTCAGGAGGCACGGTAGTGTGTGTGTGAGAGTGTGAGAGTGTGTGAGAGGGAGACTAAAACAGGCCCTTATAGGTTCTTCCTTTGTCAGGCTTTGTCCAGGCATACTGAGGTCTTGGTCTGTATCTCCAGGCTATCAGATCTGACCCCACCCCTCACCAGCCGTGACATTGCTGCTATGAACACATGCAATATATATGTCCTATCAACTGAACTGAATACATTACATATCATAAATGATGAACTAACAGGCTTTGGAGGGAAATGTTGGCATGGCATTGCTGTGCTAATTTATCATGTACTAGCAGCCTGTTTGCAGTCTTCATTTGTCTGGAACAACGTTCACATCACACAGCTGTGCCTCTTGAGCATGTCTCACTCGGTTGTGGGCTGAGCTGTTCTTCTGGAGACAGGAGTCGCAACCTGTAGACAGAATAACTCGTGATTCCTCCTTGGGCAGCTGCATGTGGGCGGGGGGTGGGTACGTCGGGTCACTCTCCCCACAGACAGTCTCTTTTGGGGAGGGTTCAACTGCACAGCGTCTTCTCGTCTGTCTTTGGTAGTGTGTCTCTCCATGCTGAGTGTGAACATGGTGTTTTGCTGTGTGTATTGTGTCCAGGGGAGGGAGGCCTTTTGTAACACGTACACATCCAATGTGTTTGCACTTGTCACTGTATTCGTCTTCACTCATTTGCGTAGTCACTGCTGAACTTGAAGGCATAACACTTTTAAGCCACGCGATCTGGTCTACATCTATGTGTTGTGTAAACTTTTTAAAATTATTATAAATTACATTTACATTTATTCACTTAGCAGACGCTTTGGAGAAAAGCGACTTACAATGGATACTATGTAGTGTTATCAGCCCACATACCTTATTCACCAAGGTGACTTACACTGGGTCACTCATTCATACATCACTGGAGCACACCGTCTCTGTGTCACTCGCACACTATGGGGGAACCTGAACCACGTCTTTGGACTGTGGGAGGAAACTGGAGCACCTGGAGTAAACTCACACAGACACGGGGAAAACATGCAAACTCCACACAGACTGAGCGGGGATTGAACCCACGTTCTCTCGCAGCACCCAGGCGCTGTGAGACAGCAGCGCTACTGCTAATGCTACTGCTAATTACATGCCACTTGCATGCAAATGTATGTGGGTGTCCACTGTCCTTCTTTTTGGATATGGTACACAGTGGTGAATTGCATTTCCAAATCCTTGTTGTCAGGCAGTGCCATGGCACTTGTGTTAAATTGACATTTTATCATATTAAATTAGATGCACAAATTCTAAGACCTTTTACTGTGAACCTGCCTTCAGCTTTATTGGAATCATTTTCTGTAACCTGTAATTAAAGTTGAATGAGTAGGTTCATAATCTCAACAAAAGTTACCATAAATAGTGTTCAGTTTTCCAATTTGAATTGATAACCCCCCGTTTTTTGGGAGATGTTTTAAAAAGAATAATGGTAAAAGTGAAGAAATACGGAAGGGAACAATAACTGGAAATTCTTGTCAATTCTCACAATATTAGCATGGATACTCCGTAGTGTACTGCCTTCTCTCACTCTGCTGAGTTAATCTAAGGTTTGTTTTTACCAGTGTAAGCACTGTGGTACTCTGCTGACAGAGAGGGAGACTCAACCCACCAAGGGGGGCGGAGGAAGAAAAAAATAGATTTTAGCTCTGGGTTTAGATTAATGTGACACTGTCCTTCATGGACTTGTTTTTCTACTTCTGCGTGTGGTATAAAATCTTTCTTCCCCCTCCTTTGTTGAATTTTTTTTTGTCTTTTTTTATTGTACTGTTATCGCCCTTTTTAGATGTCTCGAATAATCCAAGTTTATGATGAGGAGAAACAGATTAATGTTCAGGTAAGCCCTTTCTGATACACATGGATGAAGGGTTGTGTCACGCTGCCCATATGTTGTTGACCCACTCGGCGGTCCCCTGTCCCTCTTGTCCCCGTTCCCCTGCCAGGCGGATTCCGAGGTGGCTGAGGCCGGCAAGGCAGTGAGCCTGTACTTCGAGGAGAGGCTGAAGGAGTTGTACCCCGATCAGAGCTTCCCGTTGCTGACGGATGAGGAGCCGCGTGGCGCCGATGAGGATGAGGATGTCACGGAGGACTCTGAAGACGACGTCGTCCAGCCCAAGCGCAAGCGGTTGAAAGTGGAAGAAAAGCCGATGCACATAAAGTGATGGGCGATGATGCAAACCAGAGACTCTCTCCTTTTACAGGCTGCTCTGAGCGCCCAAGGAGCTTCAGCAGCGCATCTGTGTTGTTCCGTGTTCCTGCCCCTATCTAGCGCTGCGGTGAACGAAGATTTGTCAGTTGGAGCGTCACGTGTGCTGCGCATGGCCTTGCAATGGCACAGTGGTGCGAGAGGGACCCTATGGCCACTCCACAGCAAACCGCTTGTACAGATTTGAAAAGCTATGTTTTTGCCTAGTTAAGTTAATGTTTTTTTTTTTTTTATCAGTTACAATGTTTGTAAATCTGTTGTGAACTATGCTTTATAAAAGATCTGAAACTCATCTTCCAGTTCCTCTATGTTCTGTAAAGTTTAACATGGGTGAGCTGCACGATATGTCTGTGCGCGCGTCCATCTCCTCCTGTATCAACCATGGGCAGAGGAGCAGGGCCGGTTGCGCGCATTTATTTCAATAAACACTAATTGAAACAATTCCAACTGTATAAATGGCTTCACTGGAGGCCTTTTGTTCACGTGCTGTCTATAATACACGCTGAAGCGCCCCGCTGCCCACGAAAGCTGCCAGAACACGTAGCGCGAACAGCTTCCCGCGTCCAGGTGAAGCGCTGCTACCTTTCAAGATGGCGGGTGCGCCGGTGAGAGCGTTACGGTTGGTCTCGTGCAGAGGCGTCACTATGGTCACGTGGCCGCGCTGTCAGCTGACACGAGCGATCCCGTGCCGGTCCACTCGCGCGAGGACTGGGGAAGGACTGGAAGCGCGGGAGGTGAGTGTCTCCTGCTCTTGTGAGAAGGAAAATACGGTGGTTCGAGACTGAAAGCGAGCGGTGTTAAAATGCAGCGAGAAGTTGCTTGCGATGCTGAACTTGAAGGATAAGTCTGTGGCTGAAAGAATATTTATAATAGCAAATAGGTTACAGTTCACGGAAGCACTACTCGGCGTATTTCACACTTTCCGAATATCTGCGTGAGAAGCAGCCGACGAGATCAGTGAGACGGTTCAACCCGGGGCTTCGAACGCAATGAAAACAGTCGAGCGGCGCGAGTCGGTTAATCTCTGTGTTCTGTTCCCACGTCTGACTCATCAGAATTGTGAAGCTGTGGAAACATGATCGAGCACGGGTTTTCAGCTACTTTTGCACCGTGCACGTCGTCGTGTGTGTGTCCGAGTTGGTTGATATCTCTCTAGTTGAGCAGTTACGGACCGTCAGTCACGGCAGGTCATGAAAGCAGACTTATTTTATTCCTGTTACTTTGTTCAATTAAACAAAAATGCTGTCACGTGACTGTAGACCGGTCCACTTGTGTATTTACTTACTGCAAATTCTGTCACAAGTACGAAGCTACGGCACTGCGGCAATGAAAGAGGGCTTCCTTTCATTTTACTCATACTATGAGTCACAGTAATATGAAACCGCAACACAGCCGTGGAAACATCCAGGTTTTTAGTTTGCGATTCCAACATTGATTGCAACTGGTAACGTAGTTGTTACAGATGTAACTTTTAGATGTTACCACGCAGGTTCAAATCCCACCTCCAGTACCCTTGAGCAAGGTACTTTGCTCTAGTCAGATTACCCAGCTGTCACTGGATAAATACTGTATTTGTAGGTAACTTAACATTGTAAATTGCTTTGGGGAAAAGCGTCTGCTGAATAAATGGAAACTGAGCGGTTAGCCGTAACTGTTTACAGGGAAGTATGAGGGGATGCACATCTCACGCGTATTGGTCAACACCAGCTTCTTCACGTCACTTCCGCTTTCGTCAGTTCTGCGACGATGTTTACGGTTGGAGCTCATTTCGGGAAGTGTTAACCGGGTTCCTGTGAGCTTACGGAGAGGCGTTTGGAGGATTCTGATGAATTTGTTGTGGAGCTCAAGAACGAACTGAAAAATCGAGAAGTTCATCGTTGAGGGGTACGGTGTACTAGTGTTCAGCAGTTAAGGATAGGTTCACAGAAAGGAATCTTCCTGGTTCATCATGTCTTCCTTTTTTCATCATCTGAGCCCAGGGTTTTATTACTCAGTAATCACCGCTTTCTGGCAATGTAAAGTTTTATTTTTTATCTTCTTCTTACAACACTAGTTGCTCGGGTGATGATTAACTCGTTTTGGCTAGATGCCTTGTTATGGTATCTGGTTAAACATTTTCAAAATTGGTATTAGTATTTCAATTGACTTGGTTGAGTTAAAATGTCGTTTTTGATGAAAAGATCCCTAGTTAGGGGGATGTGTAGGTCGGATCAGGATATTAGTTGCCCTTTTTATGTGTCTAAGTGGAGTAATGACAGACATTTTCTAGCATTTTGTTTCATTAGTTTGAATGTTCAGAATGACGGAAGCAAGTCTCAGCGTAACCATTTATACAGCAAGACCTGTTTACTGTAGCTAGTCTGCTTGCATCCTACTTTGAAGAACATGCTCGCGTGAATCTTTCAGGATGTAATGTTTTGGTTAGATGTCCATATGCTTAGTCTTTACCCCACCATAACAGCTGCCAACTGGAGGTGTGTGGCAGTGTTAGACTGTTTAGCCAATGTTTTATGAAGAACATGCTGCAGGAACCCTGTCGCAGTCTCTGTCTCTCACCCTAGGCTATGAAGATGGGATTTTTCGAGGTCCTGACACATGTGTCTACAGTGAGGATCAGTGATGGGAACCTGACCTTACTGTGTCTGAATGGGTCGCAGTGGGTGTTACGTGTTCTTGGGGAATGTACTCAGGATGCCCGGGACATGGCCAGCATCGTCCTGGGCCTCTTGTCCATTGTGTGCTTCATAGCCTCCCTTGGGCCGTGAGTATTCATGATATTTGAAAACCTATGTATGGTGGATGTGGTCTGTTACCTTAGTTAAAGGGGTATATTTTTGTGTTGCATCAAGAAATCTAGAGATATGTCATCTTATTTGGTTTTTTGTGTTTAACCCCCTCCTCCCCTGTCACCCCTTCGCAGGCAGTGGTACAAGTCATACCGTAGCGGGAACATGGATAGTGCCCTGTCTGTCTGGTTCCTGTTGCTGTGGCTGGCAGGAGACAGCTGCAATCTAGTTGGCTCTTTTCTGGCCGACCAGCTGCCCCTGCAGGTACATAAACTGTGGCACAAACTGTACGTGTTTTCAGAAGTTGGAAAATAATAATTGGTGGTATTTAGCTCTCAGTACAATTTTCAGCAATTGGTTGATTTGTCATCATGTGTCATTTTTAACTGATGAATTGGTTCTGCTCTTTTCCCTTCATCCCTTTCTCGTTTATACTGCCTTCCTCCAGTGCTACACAGCAGTGTACTACGTCCTCGCCGATCTGGTGACACTGTCAATGTACTGTTATTACAAAGTCAAGAACAGGGGACTGAATAGTAAGTTATTTGGGTATATTTCACTGTTAATTTTTTGAAAGGCATTCAGTTTTGTCCATTTAATTTTTTATTGTTTTGTGTATTACGTTGTCTTTTATATGTGTTTTAATGTTTAAAATCCGGAGGGTGCGGTGGCGCAGCAGGTTTGGCTGGGATCTGCTCTGTGGTGCCACCCTGCATTGCCGGGTTAGGCTCCGGGTCGCAGCAGCTTCGCTTGGGATGAGCGGTTGCTGACGTGTGTGTGTGTTTGTGTGTGTGTGTGTCTGTCTGTCTGTCTGTCTGTCTTTAAAATTCATGTTATGTGTGTATGTGTATATTCATAGAAGGGTTAAAAGGTAAATCTTACAAAGCTTTAACATGTATGTTATTCCTTATTTGACCAGTGTGGGTGATGTGGTGACTTCCACAAGAGTGCATTTTATGCCTTTACAGATTTACCACCAATTTTAACAGATAACAAGGGTCAAACACAGCCTTTATTTTCCTCTGTATATAGAGTAGATGTGATCTCTGAAGAAAGTAAAGTATGACTCCTTTGTCTATATCTCCTTCCCCTACTGCTGCTTCTCTATTCATTACCTCAGGTTATTCTTTATTGTACGTTAGTCTTGGATTCAAGCAGTTTACTGCTAAGTCACAATAAGAGTCTTTTAAGTATAAAGTGCACAATACAGATGTCTGTTTATTCATGGGTTATTTTAGGTGTAAAATCTGAGTAAAAAGAGTAAAAGAATACTTATAATGATTCATGGAGCCTGCTGTGTGCAGGTTTTGTACCTTGTATTTGTATAACAGAGACTAGCAGAGTGGGTAAGCACTGTTTATACTGACTTGTACTGTATTACTGTAGCTGTGGGAAGTGAAGGGTATATTTACCTCTGCACCTGTTGTGCTGCATAATGACTCAATATTGTTTATTTATTAGCCCATGTATTTGAGTGTTTCTATCACTAATAACTGAACAGTTTTGAAACAATGAAATACAAAGTATTAAAAAAGATCACTATCATATCTTGGCACCCTAACCCTACCATACTAAGACACATCACTAACTGATAACTAGGAAGACCAATGGGCCAGGTTTTCATTACAGCAGTAACAGCAAATGACACTAAACTTCGAACAAACTCTGTCAAACTTGAGTGGTCGTGCATCCTGGGTGGTGCCCACGTTTATACATTTGCGTTTATGAGTTTGGCAGTAGGGAAGGTAGCTGTAAGAGCTGTTGGTTCAAATCCTTCCTGCTGTAGTACTCCTGAGCAAGGTACTTGCCCTAGTGTGATTAAAGTACTGATTTATTACAAATTATCCAGCTGTACAAGTGAGTAAATGATTGCAATTAGGTTAACACTGTAAGTCTGGAGAAAAGCACCCGTACCGACCCTTGTGCAGTTGAGTATGGTATCTTTCTATGTTTGACGGCAGACAAAAAGTATCTGAAGGCCAGATATGGCCCAGGGGCCATTTGTTTGACACACCTGCTGTAAAGTGAAAATGTTTTGAAATACACTTCCTACGGATGGGGTTTTAATTGACGTAAGATTTTGTTGAAACCACATCAAAATGAATTCCTGCTGTGCTGCTTATCTAGCTGTATGAGCTGTAAGAAAATGTATTAATTCATCATGGTGGTCGTTTCCCCCCCCCCCCCCCAAAAAAAAAAAACCATCTGTATTCAGTTTGTTACATTAACTGCTGTTTTTACCCCTCTGCAGCTCAGTGCAGAGAACAACACATAGTCCTTGGGTGGGAAACTACGGGTCTGGATCCTTTTAGGGTGGACTAACTATAGACTGCAAGCTTTAGCTTACTGGGCAATGTTGGCCGACAATGTGGAATAGCAATGTAGGGATGAGCTTGATGCTTCACCACCTGCTATTGGTCTCCCCCCATGTCAGACAGGATACTGCTCAATGCTGTTGGAGTGCTTTGGCTCACTGGAGTTCCTATGTTCCTTACCTGCGCGGGAGCTGGTCCTCAGGTGGACTTTGTACAGTCAGGGTTCAAAGGTCGTGCTCTTCTGGCTGCTTTTGAAGACTACAGTGCTACAATAAAGGTTATTATAAGCTATACGGTACTGCTTTACATTAAATGTGAGATGTATTACATTACTTCATATTAATGGTAACCTTTTTGTTTCTCCTCAGCCCTTCGACACCAAGGAAATTATAGGCTTCGTAATTGGCTCAATGTCCTCCTTGCTCTACCTCTGCTCCAGATTTCCACAGATATACAATAATGTGAGTCACCAACATGGAATTGATGGATGGATCAGTGAATGGGTAGTTGAATAGATGGAATTGTAAAGTCTGATGATTGATGACAGAAGACAAGGGTGAAGGTCCTTGTTATCATAACTTGTTCTGTGTTGCATTCTTTCTTCGTGTGCTTTTTTCATCTTCTGGGTGGCCCTGCAGTTTTGCCGGAAATCAACGGAAGGGGTGTCCTACTTTCTTTTTGCCCTCGTTATTCTGGGAAACACCACATATGGGTTGAGTGTACTGCTGAAGAACCCTGGTGCTGGAGACTGGGAAGGCAACTACATCATCCACCACCTGCCCTGGATCATTGGCAGCCTGGGCACCCTGTCCCTTGACCTTGTGGTATCCTTTCTCAGCTGCTTTTACCTGGATTGTAGGATGAAGCTGATTATAATCAGCTTACAGTCATCTTTCATTCTTTCATTTTTATTAAAATGTGTTGATCTCTTGTGTGTTGGTATCAATGTGTCGAGTATGATTTTTGGGTCAGATGGAGCCATTTTTCTTAACTCTGAGTGCCACAGATTTCTCTGCAGTTCCTGATGTATTCTAGCTACTCCCAAGAGCAGGGCAAAGCAGAAGAGACTGCAGCTTTGCTGTATAACTCATGAGCCTCTGCACAACCCTGTACTGAACAGTATGAAACACACACACGCCAAAGAGGCACACTCCTACCTCTTGACGTAACGTGAATTAGTGTAGCACTTTTGTACGAGTTTGTTTTTGTTTTATGTTTTGATGTTCTTTGTCAGTAATTTGGTTTTAAATACTGTATAAGGTATATGGTATATAACATGAAACACAAATGAAACCATGAAAGGAAAAAATAGTGTTTTTAAATTAATCTAGTAGCAGCAGCATGGATAGATTTGTTAGGATATTTCAAATTTGATTATTTACCAGAGGATGATGCATTGAAGGCATAAATCTGTTGCTATGGGGACTAAGTGGCGATGATATGATTTCAGCTAAATTTGTATGGGGCATATTTTGAAAAGTTTGTTTTTGTAAATGTAATATATAAGTTCTTTATGACAGTAGATCATGAGCAACTTTGATTTTGTAGTTTTGTGAATGCTGAATGACTGGTACATACAGTATATCGTGTATACACAATAATACAGCACACTTTGCGAGGGACATACACATAACCATTAAATGTTTAAAGGGGTTTTCAGACTTTAATTCAGTGTATATTGTTAGTTGCTAAGCAGCTGCACAACTGACACTGTTGAGGGATTTCTTTCCAACCACTGGGTGTCCAACCGGTGCTACTTATTCTTACGTTTTTGTGTTGTACTAACATTTTGAATTCCACAGCAATTAAAAAAGGGTGCCTGACATAATTTTGTGATTCTGCTATGTAGAGTACTGTGCATATTTTAAAAAAAAATTTACATCTTGAACTTGAAATTTCAAGATTTTCTTGTTCTACATGTATCTTTTAAAAGTAGTTTCAATGTACATTGAAATATTTCA
Source organism: Scleropages formosus (assembly GCF_900964775.1). Taxonomy (NCBI): domain Eukaryota; kingdom Metazoa; phylum Chordata; class Actinopteri; order Osteoglossiformes; family Osteoglossidae; genus Scleropages; species Scleropages formosus. The sequence goes on along the minus strand of NC_041830.1, from coordinate 2,231,990 downwards.
TTCTGAACTGTGCCATTTTTTTACCTTCAGGGGCTCTGTTGGTCAGTTATGATACCATTGTCATTTGGTCATTAAAGGTGCTTTTTGATGTTCTGATTTGCTTGAACTGTAAGAATAAGGTGTCCTCCTCTGATGTGCTGAATGCACCCAAGTGTATGTGTTTTCTGCATCTCACACATCCTCGCTAACATCACACTTCACCCTGACACACACATCCTTATTGTCTCCACAATGAACACTGTGCCACTTTGGCATCTGGTGTTGACAGTAGGTGGTTCTTTTTGTGTTCCCCTCCAAACACACAAAAAAAAAATCTTCTGTAGGCTACAGACTAGCATTTCTGTGAACTTTAGTATGAACTTCTAAACATTTAGGCTGTTTTCAGATATTTAAGCAGGTTATTGTATTTCTTTTTTTTCTGTACATGCCAGTTAAAGCCCATTGCTTTTGTTTTTCAGTTTTACATGTTAAAAGAGGCAGAAGAAAGAAACTATGGACCAAAATTCAGTCCAGAATTACAGGCTGGTCTTTTTTTTTTCCTCTCAAAAACAATGAAAGATGCATTCTGTATTCCTTGCCAGGAATTATGTCTTCAGCAGATGGAAGATCAGCTAAAGGATCTGACTGCCCACTTTGCAGTGTCAGACGCTCCCCAGTCAGCCAGAGTGCCCCCCTCTCAGTCCTCACTGAACTTCACTTCCCTGCAGCGTTTTAGAGACTGAAACAGTTTGAAATTAAAGGATCTGCACTGAAATGGTTTGAGTCTTACCTGTCAGGGAAATCCCACTAGGTGGATTGGTGTGGCTCATTGTCTTCCTCCTAGTTTCTCTCAACTGGTGTTCCCCAAGGCTCAGTGCTAGGCCCCCTACACTTCTCCATCTACACCCTTCCCTCGGCTCTGTCATTACCTCCCTTGGTTTCTCACTGCTCTGTTGATAATACCCAGTTTTCCTCTCTTTATCTCCTAGCAGCTCCCATTACTTGTTGGAAACTGTCACACGGGATGATTCACTCATTTCATCCTCTTCACTGGTCAAGAGCCTGAGAGTAAGAGTTGAGTAAAGTCTGTTCTCCCCAACACAGTGAAGCCATAACTCTATTATCAGACACCTCCTGTATAATATGTGCATAATACCTCTTAATCCAACAAACTCTAGAGGTCCTGGTCCAGGCCATGGTGATATCCTGCCCACACCACTGCAGCTCCCTGCTGGCTGGTCTTCAAGCCTCTGCCATCAAGTCTGTCCAGCTGATGAAAACTGCTTCTGCTCACATTGTTTGACTTACAAGTGCATTCCCATGTATCGCTACTACTTGTCCTCATGGGCATGCTGTAGCTACCTGTTAGAAGTGCTATAATCTGGTTATGGATTCCAAAGGATCTGTACTCTCACATCTACAGGGTTTGATCACTCCCTCACCCTTGCAAGACCACTATGTTCCTCCAATTGTGGCTGCTTCTGGCCCCTGGAGAGGTCCAAATCCAAGATGCCTTGGTTCTTGGGTTGGCACTGATGTGCTAGAACAAACCCCCTTCCCTCAGAACTGCTGAATACCTTTCTGGGTGCATTACATCAAGAGAAAGAGAGACTTGGATGCAGACATTTGATTCTAAAGTACAGTTAATTTGTTGCATTCCACCAAATGAAGCCAAAATCATCAAAACTACATACTACAATCATAGGCAGAGAGTAGCAAAAAGTTCATGTCAGTTTTCAGAACTTACATACAAAAACAAGCTCATGCTGCCCAGACATTAGTCACAGAAATTACTTCAAAAACTACAGCACTGGACAATCAAATCAACGGTTTCAAGCAGAAGGAAGCTGCAAAATGAAATTCATCTTAAGGAACATCAAATATACTTCAGTATCTTCAGGTACATCAAGAAGGAATAGCAGATACTCAAAAATTGCGGGGCTCAAGTTTTCTTTGTCTATGCATTTTGCTTCCTTTTTTCCAAAAACTTACACTACAGACCACCTGCTGAGGGGTTTTTCATTTTTACATCACAAGGTCTCCAGTTAAGGGCTTGTCTAATGGTGTTTGAAGCTGGCTTAAAGAGAGTGTGTCCAATCCACCGCCATCATCTCTTCTGCTGGAATGTGGTTTGTTCGCTGCCACAGCTGCTGGTTGCTGATGATGTCAGGCCAGCAGATTTGGAGGATCCTTCTCAGGTAGTTGGTGAAGAAGACATGGACTCTGTTGGTGGTAGCCACTGTGGTTGTCCATTTCTTGACCCCATACAGCAACAGTGACTTGACGTTGCTGTTGAAGAGTCTGATCTTTGTCTTCAGAGACAGGTCCTTGGAGTTCCAGACATTCTTCAGCTGCAGGAAGGCTGTTCTTGCTTTACCAGTTCTTGCTTTTACATTGGTGTCTGTACCACCTTGCATGTCAATGACGCTACCAAGGTAGCTAAAGGTGCCCACTCTTTCCAGTGCTAAACCATCCAGCATTATAGGGTCTGCATTAGCTGCACTTACCTTGAGGATCTTGGGCTTTCCTCTGTGGATGTTGAGTCTCAGACGTGATGAGGTGACTGCTACCTTGTTGGTCTTCTCTAGCATCTGTTGGTGGATGTGTGAGAATAGACCTAGACGGTCTACAAACTCAAGCTCGTCCAGTTGCTTCCAGAATGTCCACTGGATTCCATTCCACTTCTGAGTTATTGATGTCCGTATGATCCAGTCTATCGCCAGCAAGAAAGGGGAGAAGAAGCAGCCTTGTCTGACACCTGTCTTCACTCTGAATGCAGCAGTGAGTTGCCCTCCATGAACCACTCGACAGGTCCTTCCCTCACAGGAGTTCCTGATAATGTTAACAATCTTCCCAGGCACACCATAGTGTTGCAGAAGTTTCCAGAGTGTCTCTCTGTCCACACTGTCAAACGCCTTCTCATAGTTGACAAAGTTGACATACAAGGGAGAGGTCCACTCCAACGACTGCTCCATGATGATATGTAGTGTTGCGATTTGGTCTGGTGCATGATCTGTCCTTGCGGAAGCTGGCCTGCTGGTCTCGAAGCTGCACATCTATTGCCTTCTTCATTCTGTTCAGGAGGATACGGTTGAACACCTTACCTGGGATGGAGAGAAGAGTAATCCCTCTGTAGTTTGAGCAGGGGCTAAGGTCATCTTTCTTTGGAAGCTTGATAAAATAACCCTCCTTCCACTCTGATGGCAATTCTTCTTCTTCCCAAATCTTCTTGAAAAGGGGTGTAAGCATCTCTATGGTGGTTTTTAAGTCAGCCTTGAGTAACTCTGCAGGGATATTGTCAGGTCCTGCTGCCTTGCCATTTCTGAGTTATTTGATGGCATTACGTATCTCTTCTTTGATTAGCAAGAAAATGTTACCCTGTTCTTCATTAATAAACATAATGAAGCAGGTCAGCACAGAAGTTATTTCTCTCCCCAGTGAGATGAATAGACTCCCCAAAAGCAAGACTACAAAGAAAATGTGCTGGAGGCAGTTTCAACACAAAGTGCACTGCACGTTGACGGAATTAAATCCATCCCTACAGCTACACTTGCAATGTGATCATCATTTGTAAATTGGTTAAGAACTACTGTACAGAAAATACATACACATCATCTGAAACCACTTGTCCCCTACGAGGTCACGGGGAGCCAGAGCCTAACCCGGCAACACAGGGCAAAGGGCTGGAGGGGGAGGGGGCACACCCAGGATGGGACACCAATCCGTTGCAAGCCACCCCAAGCGGGACTTGAACCCCAGACCCCCTGGAGAGCAGGCCCCGGTCCAACCCATGGCACCACCACGCCCCCCACAGAATATACAGTGCAGTACAATGAAACAGTTATTTGATAGGAAGCAATCTTTCTAGGCTGACATAATAGGTGTGTAATTATCAATTCTACACATATACTCCTCGACTTACGACGGTTCGATTTACAATTTTTTGACTTTATGATGGTGAGCTGGCGATAGACATTCAGTAGAACCCGTACTTTGAATGTTGATTTTTCTCCCGGGAAAGTGATATGCGGTGTGATATTCTTGCGCAATGCTAGGCAGTGGCAGCAATCCGCATCTCCCACTGTGTCACACAGAGGTATGTATTAGATGTATTAAATGTATTTTTGAGTTACAATCAGTTCCGCGGAACGTAACCCCATCATAAATTGGGGACCACCTGTATGTGCTCTAGAGGAAATCCTCTGTGGAAGAAACATGGAAGTTGCACAGGTGCAAAAATAAGTGAACCCCAAGTAACACTGGTCAAACCAAGTAGGTAAGTAGAATCAGGTGTTTAAATTATAATCGTTAATTTTACACATTTATTTTAAGATTTAAATTTTCTAAGTTTATTTTAATATATGGGGGCTCAGTAGCACAGTGGGTTGGACCACAGTCCTGCTCTCCAGTGGGTCTGGGGTTTGAGTCCCACTTGGGGTGCCTTGCGATGGACTGGCATCCTGTCCTGAGTGTGTCCCCTCCCCCTCCAGCCTCATGCCCTGAGTTGCCGGGTTAGGCTCCTGTGACCCTGTATGGGACAAGCAGTTCAGAAAATGTGTGTGTGTGTGTGTGTGTGTGTGTGTGTGTGTGTCTGTCTGTATTTTAACATTTCATACAAAAATACTGACCATACCTATTGAGTTCACATACTTTCAAACACCACTGTACTTATGGAATCTGTCATTCATCATGATAATTATTTAAAGCAAATACACTGCATTCAGAAAGTATTTAGACCCTTTTACATGTTGTAGTCTTATGCTAAAATCATGTCAATCATTTTTTTCCCCATCATCAACCTACACTCAATACACACACTTTCAGAACCACTTGTCCCATACGGGGTCGCAAGGAACCAGAGCCTAACCCAGCAACACAGGGCAGAAGGCCAGAGGGGGAGGGGACACACCCAGGACGGGACGCCAGTCCGTCGCAAGGCACCCCAAGCAGAACTCGAACCCCAGACCTACCAAAGAGCAGGACTGTGGTCCAACCCACTGCGCCACCGCACCCCCTGATCACACTCAATACCACAAAGTGAAATTTTGTGAAATTAGAAATTGTTGCAAATTTGTGAAAAATAAAAAAGCTGGAATATCACAGTGATATGAGTATTCAAACCCTTTACTTAATTGAAGCACCTTTGGCATTGATTACAGCCTCGAGTCTTCTTGGGTATGATGCAACAAGCTTTGCAGATCTGAATCTGGGAATTTCCTGCCATTCAATTCAATTCAATTTATTTTCATAGAGTGCTCTTCTCATGCAGAGACACAGAGCGCTTTAATACGGGCATTCTTCTCTGCAGATCCTCTTAAACTCTATCTGGTTGGATGTGGACTGCTGGCGGACAGTTATTTTCAGGTCTTTCCATTGATATTCAATTGGTTTCAAGTCCAGGCTCTGGAACAGGTTTCCATTAAGGATAGCTCTGTACTTTGCTCCAATCAGTTTTCCCTTGACCCTGACTAGTCTTCCAGTCCCTGATGCTGAAAAACAACCCCACAGCATGATGCTGCCACCACCATGCTTCACCGCTGGGATGGTATTGCACAGGTGATGAGCAGTGCCAGGTTTCCTCCAGACGTGAAGCTTAGAATTGAGGCCAAATAGTTCAATCTTGGTTTAATCAGACCAGAGAATCTTATTTCTCACAGTCTGAGTGTCCTTTAGGTTCTTTTTTGCAAACATCAAGCAAGCTTTCATGTGTCTTTTATTGAGGAGAAGCTTCCATCTGGCCACTCTATCATAAAGCCCAGATCAGTGGAATGTTGCAGTGGTGGGTATTCTTCCAGAAGTTTCTCCCATCATCACACAGCTTCCTTGGAGCTTTGCCAGTGTGACCACTGGGTTCTTGATCATGTCTCTTACCAGGGCTCTTCTCCCGAATGTTCAGTTTGACCAGAAGGCCAACTCTAGGAAGACTCATGGTTGTTCTAGACTTTTTCCATTTAAGAATTATGGAGGCCTCTATGCTCTTGGGAACCCTTAATGCTGCAGTTTGCTTTTTTGCAGCCTTTCCCAGATTTGTGCCTCAACACAATCGTGTTTCTAAGCTCTGCAGGCAATTCTTTTAACCTCATGGTTTGGCTTTTGCTCTGATACACTATGGGCCCTTATTTAGAGGTGGGTGCTTTTCCAAATCATGTCCAATCAATTGAATGTATCACAGATGGACTCCAAAAAAGGGAGAGAAACATCTCAAAGATCTTTTCTACCTCTTCAAAAACAAATGTATAACACACACACACACACACACACACACACACACACACATTTTCTGAACAGCTTGTCCCATACAGGGTCGCGGGGAACCAGAGCCTACCCAGCAACACAGGACGTAAGGCCAGAGGGGGAGGGGACACACCCAGGACAGGACGCCAGTCCGTCGCAAGGCACCCCAAGCAGGACTCAAACCCCAGACCCACTGGAGAGCAGGACCCAGTCTAACCTACTGCGCCACCGTGCCCCCTTATAACAGAGCAATGTAATGGAATTTCATAAAACTGCTTATCCCTTGGGGGTGCGGTGGCGCAGTGGGTTGGGCCGCAGTCCTGCTTTCCGGGGGGTCTGGGGTTTGAGTCCCGCTTGGGGTGCCTTGTGACGGACTGGTGTCCCCTTCCTGATTTTTTATTTTTTTTTTAATATGTTTTACAGAGTTAAATGATTGAGATCATCAAACAAATTTTAATATTACACAAAGATAACCCGAATAAATACAAAATTCAATTTTTAAATGATGATTTCATTTATTAAGGGAAAAAAGCTGTCCAAACCTACCTGGCCCTGTGTGAAAAAGTAATTGCCCCCATAAACCTAATAACTGGTTGTGCCACCCTTGGAGGCAACAACTGCAATCAAGCGTTTGCGATAACTGGCAATGAGTCTTTCACATCGCTGTGGAGGAATTTTGGCCCACTCTTCTTTGCAGAATTGTTTTAATTCAGCCACATTGGAGGGTTTTCGAGCATGAACGGCCTGTTTAAGGTCATGCCACAGCATCTCAATCGGATTTAAATCCGGACTTTGACTAGGCCACTCCAAAACCTTAATTTTGTTTTTTTTGAGCCATTCAGAGGTGGACTTGCTGGTGTGTTTCAGATCATTGTCCTGCTGCATGACCCAAGTGTGCTTGAGCTTGAGGTCACGAACTGATGGCCGGACGTTCTCCTTCAGGATTTTCTGGTAGAGCGCAGAATTCATGGTTCCATCAATTATGGCAAGTCGTTCAGGTCCTGAAGCTGTAAAGCAGCCCCAGACCACCACACTACCACCACCATGTTTGACTGTTGGTATAATGTTCTTTTTATGAAATGTTGTGTTAGTTTTACGCCAGATGTAACGGGATGCACACCTTCCAGAAAGTTCAACTTTTGTCTCATCAGTCCACAGAATATTTGCCCAAAAGTCTTGGGGATAACCAAGATGTTTTTTGGCAAATGTGAGATGAGCCTTTGTATTCTTTTTGGTCAGCAGTGGTTTTCACCTTGGAACTCTCCCATGGATGCCATTTTTGCCCAGTCCCTTTCTTATTGTTGAATCATGAACACTGACCATGGGGGTGCGGTGGCGCAGTGGGTTGGACCGGGTCCTCCTTTCTGGTATGTCTGGGGTTCCAGTCCCGCTTGGGGTGCCTTGCGGCGGACTGGTGTCCCGCCCTGGGTGTGTCCCCTCCCCTTACGCCCTGAGTTGCCCGGTAGGCTCTGGTTCCCCGTGACCCCGTATGGGACAAGCAGTTCAGAAGGTGTGTGTGTGAGTGTGAGAGTGAGAGTGAGAGTGAGTGTGAGTGTGTGTGAGAGTGAACACTGAGGCCTGCAGTTCTTTAGATGTTGTTCTGTGTTCTTTTATGAGCTCCTGGATGAATCATTGTTGCGCTCTTGGAGTAATTTTGCTAGGCCGGCCACTCCTGGGATGGTTCACCACTGTTCTAAGTTTTCTCCATTTGTGGATAATGGCTCTCATCGTGGTTCGCTGGAGTCCCAAAGCCTTAGAAATGGCTTTGTAACCCTTTCCAGACTGATACATGTCAATTACTTTGTTTCTCATATGTTCTGGAATTTCTTTAGATTGCGGCATGATGTGTTGCTTTTTGAGATGTGCTTCACTTTGTCAGAGAGGTTCTGTTTAAGTGATTTCTTGATTCAACAGGTCTGGCAGTAATCAGGCCTGGGTGTGGCAAGTGAAATTTAACTCAGCTTTCCAAAAAATGTGGTTAATCACAGTTCATTCATGATTTAATGGTGGGGGGTGGGGCAATTACTTTTTCACACAGGGCCAGGTAGGTTTGGACAGCTTTTTTTCCTTAATAAATGAAATCATCATTTAAAAACTGCATTTTGTATTTATTTGGGTTATCTTTGTGTAATATTAAAATTTGTTTGATGATCTCAATCATTTAACTGTGACAAATATACAAAAAAAAAAATCGGGGGGGGGAAATACTTTTTCACAGCACTGTGCATATATATTCACTTCGCATCTGAGAACATCACCCTTCTCATCTGCATTTGGAAGCACAACAACTCATGTCCATTTCCGAGTTACCTCTGGACGTCACAGAAGAGTCCACCTCGAAACAACGAGCTCAGTAGAGTAAAACTCATCTAGCAGGCAGTAGCTTACAACGGAGAACACCTCGGCGCCAATCATCTGAAACTTGAACATCTCACATAACTGATGGCCTAAGATAAGCCTACTTCTCCAAGGTGGAATCCCGTGTGATGCCCTCGGTACACCTGGGCCTGAATTGTCATAGGAAATAGCTGCCCATAACACAGAAAGGGAGACGGACACTAACTTGAACCCTCCACCTCAGAAGGTGAAAGTGTAACAGTATGGAGCAAACAGTGGCGGCTGACCCTGAGGGAAAGATAATGCTGCTTTTACGAGGGCTTGTGTTTCTATTGTGGTTCTCCGCAGCATTTCCTTGCTTTGTGTCTGGGACAGCCACCCTGGGAATTGGCAGCAGCATCCCCAGTGGTGCAAGAAGCTATGGAAGCTTATTTGGTCAAAGCTTTAGAATAGGGGATTATTTGGCTGTCCACTTCCCTTGCATCTGTGGGTTATCTTTTCTTTGAGAAAAAAGATGGGGGTCTAAGGCCTTGTATTGATTACCAACGATTAAATGTGATACCATTAAGTACCCACATCCCCTTCCACTGATTGCCTCAGCCCTGGAATAGGTTAATGTAGCAAAGATATTTACAAAACTCAATCTTAGGAGTGCTTATAACCTAATTCAAATTAAGGAGGAGGATAAGAGGAAGGGGGACATGATGGCTTGGCCGGCTTAGTCAGTACCCACTGTATGTTAAGTATGGGGTTTGAACCTTGCTTGGGGTGCCTTGTGACGGACTGGCATCCCATCCTGGGTGTGTCCCCTCCCCCCTTGGCCCTGCACCCTGCGTTGCTGGGTAGGCTCTGGCTCGCTGCGACCCTGCTTGGGACAAGTGGTTGTTGTCGTTGATTAGTTGGATAAGCAGAAGATTTCCTTTAGCACCATCCTGGGGCATTATGAATATCTTGTTATACCTTTTGGCCTGTCTAATGCCCCCACTGTACTTCTAGGCTTCTATGAAGAGACCCTTAGGGATATGATCAATTGATGGTCAATAGATACGTATTAGTGTACCTTGATGACATTTTTGTCTTCCACAGTTCCTATGAGGAGCATGTTGTTCATGTCAGAGAAGTGTTAAAAAGGTTATTTGACAATCAGTTGTTTTTCAAACGTGGAAAATGCCAATTTCATCAGGACAGCATGGAGTTCCTGGGTTTTCTGCTTGGGTCTCTGGGGGTTGAGATGGACCCAAAAAAGTTGTCGGCAGTGGTTTCTTGACAAATCCCAAAAAACGTATATATTTCTTTCACAGTTTTTGGCTAAGGCTAATTTTTACAGACATTTTATCAGAGGTTGTACCACCATTATCTGCATTGATTCGGGGGGCCTAAGGTGTCTGACCTGGAACCCAAAAGCGTTGTAAGCCTTTGAGAAGCTAATGCAGTGCTTCAGAACAGCCCCTCTCCTTTGGTATCCAGATCCTTTTTGCCTTTTGTGGTTGAGGTGTATGCATCAGAGGTTGGGGTGGGAACTGTGTTATCACAAAGGCAAGGAAATTCTGTTAAAATGTATTCTTGTCAGGGGGTGTGGTGGCGCAGCGGGTTTGACTGGGTCCTGCTCTCCAGTTGGTCTGGAGTTTGAGTCCTGCTTGGAGTGCCTTGTGATGGACTGGTGTCCTGTCCTGGGTGTGTCCCCTCCCCCTCCAGCTTTATGCCTGGGTTTCCGGGTTAGGCTCTGGCTCCCCGTGACCCCGTATGGGACAAGCAGTTTCAGATAATGTCTGTGTGTGTGTGTGTATTCCTGTCCATTCTTTTTGCACAAGTTGTCCGCCTCTGAAAATATTTTTTCTGAAACAGGGAAGTGTTAGTAATTAGACTTGCCTTGGAAGAATAGTAGGACTGGTTTGGAGAGCAATACTCACTTATTTGCAGTTCTGACTGACCACCACAATCTGGAATGGCTACAGAGAGCAAAGAGGTTAAATTCCAGGCAAGTGTGAAGTGTGTTCAACCACTTTAATTTCATGGTCATGTATCATCCAGGAGTCAAGAATGGTAAATAACAGTCTTTTCCAGTTGTACAAGGTGTCCCCAAGTCTGTAACCCGTGGAGCCCATACCTCCTATTACACATTTTGTTGTCCCAATCAGCTGGCCATTTTGGATCAGAGAAGCCCAAGAAAAAGAACCAGATCCCAGCGAGAAACCACAGGACAAAGAGTATCTCCCTTCCATGGTTTGCTCTCAGCTTCTATACTGGCTACATGACTCTCCCAGTGTGGTGCACCCAGGAGTTTGGAGAACACGGAGCCTGGTTTTCGAGAGATTTTGGTGGCCCTCCATCATGCAAAATGTTAAAGACTTTGTTCTAGCTTGTACAATATGTGCCCAAGCTAAGATCCCATGGAAGTTGCTGGCTGGGCTCCTAGAACCCCTGTTAGTTCCCAATAGACCCTGGTTTCATATCATCATGGACTTCATTACAGATTTGCCCAGCTTAGAGGAACAAACAGCTATACTAGTGGTGAGTGACCTGTCTGAAGCCTGTCATCTAATCCCACTAAAGGAATTGCCTACTGCAGTGGAGACAGCAGATACATTGTTCCAATAGGTCTTCCACATTAGGTATTCCTATACAGAAGATATCATCTTGGACTGAGGACCCCAGTTCACATCCAGGGTCTGGAAAGCATTTAGTGCTCTTCTTGGGGTGTCTGTCAGTATTGCCTTAGGGTATCACCCCCAATAAAACAGACAACTTGAGAGACTATACCAGGAGATCTTGCGGTTCCTACGCAGCTATTGTACACAGAACCAAAGTTCCAGTCCTGTCTGCATCCGTCCTCTGTTGATTCATTCTGGTCCTATGTCCCTGCCATGTCTAAGTCACGTTTCTGTGTATTATTATTGTTATTATTTTTATTTTTTATAGAGCGCTCTTCTCACGCAGTGACACAGAGTGCTTTAACACAGGCATACAGCAAGAAAAATTGATACAAACAAAGAAGACAGTCAACTAATGGCTACCATAATGAAGAACTTTTTATAGAGCTATAAGTATACCTACCAGCCACTGGGGAAAGGAACAAAAACTCCCAACTGAAGGTTGAGGGAGAAAAAAACCTCTGGGGGTCCACGGGCTAGTGGTTGCCCACCCCTCCTGGGCATTCTAGAAAGTAACAATTTGTAAGCCAGTGTTTAACAAGTAATTATAATGTTGGTAAATGGCATCTTGGATCCCCAGCTAGGCATGGAACGTCTCGATCGTGTACTCATTCAGTTTCTCTTATGAGAACATTCAGCATGTTTCTTCACTCCTTGTTCCTTGTATTACTTTAGCACTTCCTCTCTTAGTTTGCATGGAGCACATACTGTATATCTATTCACTCTGCATTTGAGGACATAATCCTTTCATTTGCATTTGGACGCACAGCTACGCACGTCTCTGTCCAAGTTACCACCAGACGTGACATTTTTAAAATAACTCTACTTTTGCTTCAGTATTGTTTTTGGCTGTTCTACACACATCTGCCCCAGGGTGCTACACTGTCATGGTGTATAAAAAGTGATGAGAGTAGAGGGAATACAGAAAATCTGTGGTTTTCAGTTTCAGTGCTCTTGTTCCTTCAAACTGGCCAAAATAGCCCTTGACACTGGTTTTTGTCTTAGTCCAATAATAAGCTTAGCCTTGACTCTCACAGCGTTGCTGCGGGTCTGACATTAGCCTTGCTCCTCACCCCTAACCCCTGGCCCCCAACACCCCCCACTGTAAAGCAAAAAATGTCTGTGAAGGGGATTTGTTGCAGTTTGGGTTCCTGGAAGGAACAGAAATGTTTTTCTTCATTATTGGGTTGTTGTTATTAGTGTCCCATTTAGTAAAGAGCAAGAAGAATGGAGTTCTGACCCAGGGAATGTCCCCCCCTTTCTGTAAGTGACAAGCGGGAGTAAGGGGCCACCCAGCGAGAAAGGGAGACCATTCCCAGTGTGGTCAGGGAGAGGGTTTCGGCAGAGGCAGGATTTCCGACTTTCCAGAACGGTAGCACCGAGTGTGTGGCAGCCCTCATCTCTGCAGTTGCGAAACACCAGCAAAAACGGTTGCCAGCAAGTCCCAGGTCAGCAGGGGGGATCAACAAGAATGGGCCATGATAGTGGACAGTCATCCATCAGCGGAGGCAGAACCAGGGGCTGTTTACACACTCGCAGCCGCTGGGAATGTCTTAATGAGCCCCCTTCCTGTATCTCCCTATCACCCTTGTTCCGTCTCCCCCTCTTCCCTTCTACCCCTCGTTACAGTCAGCCTGTTTTTCACCACCCGCATATTAATTGCATCCCTAACGTTTGGGATTAAAGTGTCAGGGCAAAATTAATGAAGAATAAAGATCTGGCAGCCACTGACTATTGAGAAGTGGTCTTGAATGTCTAGGAACATGGACAAAGCACATATGGCAGATTTGCAGCGCTTTACCGTTGCACAGCTAAAAAGAGATGTGCTACTAGAGGAGATGCTCACGATAAGCCCACAACAGTGGAGGTCTCTCAGTCTTCAGCAAGTCCAGGCCAGTGTGTCACGAGATGCTCTGAGTGCTTCATGTCCACATCCACTGTTTCACTCTTGTCCCCAGTTTTGAAGGCCTGAGAGCACATGAGAAGATTGCACTCTGCTGATCGTGACACAGCAATAAGCCAATGTCCAAATTATTTATATGAGCACTGCATCCAACTTATCTTCTCTCCTCTGTCAGGAGGAAACAAGAACATTAAATGACTTTTTTGATGGCAGTTTATATCCTTTCAATAATTTAATTTTTAATGATGTAAATAAGATATTTTTTTGAGATGCCCCCATCTGCATATTTTATCCTTTTGTATATGTTTACATTTTTTAATTTATCTGACTTTTTTCCAGAGTGACCTAGAATGTTAATCTGCTTACTATGACTTACCCATTTATACAGCTGGGCTATTTTTACTGTATATATTCAGGGTAAGTACCTAGTTCAAAGGTCCTACAGCAGAAAGTAGGATTCAATCTTGGCTCCGTACAGCATAACGGCTATAACTGTAACCACTGTGTTAGCTGCCCCTTTCGTTATATAGGTGTATTTCAATGCCCTGACTTACTGCTGAAAGTGAAGTACTAAACCTGGGTGTTGTAGTGCATGTGGAACTGGAGGATTGTGTCCAACTGTTTTCATGGTTCCAATAGTCTCGTTGGCAAGGAAAGTGTGCTGATTTCAACAAGTGCATTTGTGTTCAAGCATACACTTTTCACAGTGTACTTATGTGTTGGGCAGTTGAATGTGCATATGAAAGTGAGTGTATGTATGCGCATGCTTGTATACGTGTGTGTGTGTGTGTGTGTGTGTGTGTGTGTGTGTGTGTGTGTGTGTGTGTGTGCACTTGTGTGTTTGGAGAGTGGAGAGTGTAGGGTGTCAGAGGCGGGACCACAGTCATCTGGGACTGGGAGCAAGGGGCGGGGGGCAGTTTACATTCGGAGTGGAGAATCAAGAAGAGGCAGAGAGAGCCGACACCGGAGAGCTGGTCACGGTGAGTTCAAACCCCTCATATTCTTGTGTAGAAGTTACTGGGGTGTACTAGGACACTTTGTGTAGGACTGAGAACATCACGGCGCTTTGACAGCAGGAGGTCAGCTCTTCTACCCGGCCACAGTCAAGGGCATGGTTGTGCTCAGCCATCAGCTGTCTACACCCTGCCACTCATGGGCTCCATAGATGGGAATCTGGCCCTCCAGATTCAAGCTGCGCATCTGACAAATGTTAGGGACAGTTTTGATGCACAGCAGACTGGAGGTGTGTAAAAGAGGTGAGGGTATGAACAGTTACCATGATCTTTCTAGTCCTTCGCTTCCCTTCTGTGGGACAAAGTTTTCACTGATGTGTAATCTGTGCCTTTTATTATAAACTCTTTTCCCACTATCATAATATTCAATGGCGGAGTATAAAACAGCAGAAGACTAATTATAAACGTATTATTTGGAGATGTTGGCGATCAAGTGGTGTGGTGCCCTGGCTGAGGCGTGGGACTTGTACCCAGGAATGACTAAATTCGAATCTCATCAGAACAAGCGTTGCTTGTACAGGCCAGTAGTGACACGGATCAATAATTGGTCTGTCATAAATGAGGGAAAGTGTATGCAAAAAGGAAACAGATATGGGCCCTTGTTAAATAATGCAAGTAATGCAAATAAACAGTTAAAGATTCTCCGTGACATAATGAGAGAAGAGGCAATGAAATAAGCGCTATGTAGCAATAGCATGGAGTAAGCAGGACGAATTGTTACGAGTGGCGGAAAGTTTCCAGCTTGTGGTTAGGGAGCAGCTGCTCACAGTTTCACCAGAAAGTGTCAGAAAGTGTTTCTCACCAAGATAATTATTAACATTTTGAGCGAGTGTTAGAAAGAGGAAAGACTCAACGACTGAGTCTGAGAATTGCACCCTGGGCTGCAGTCCTCAGGTGGAATTCGCTACAGGTAACCTGTGTGGCCGATGTTCAGAGGCCGTGCTCAGCCCCCAAGGTTACACAGAGATGTTTGGTTGGATCTGAGGAACAGGTTCGCTGATAAACCTGTGTGCGGACAAACGGCAAAATTTGCTCTCCCAGTGAAGTCCAATAACTCAAGTAACTCAGTACAACCAGAGAGATGTTCTTCATTTCTGAGCATAGCTAATGTGGCACCTACACGTTTTTGAAGCTCATCATTTCAGTGGAGCGGAATGATTTTTTTGAGCCTTCATAAAATGTGCTTTCTAACTGGTGTGGTCGTTCCAACACACTCGGACTTGGACTTTGCACCCCCACCCACCCAGCCACCTCCACCCCCCCACCCCGGCACACAAGGCCACTCTAATCTGAGGGTCTGTTTCCTGTTGGAATCTGTAAACACTGCGCTATCGGAGCGAGGCTACCAGCAAACACAGAGCCAACTGTCCAAGCCTCTGCTTGAGAGATGGATGGAGATGGAGAGGGCCGAGCGAAGGGAGAGGGATGGGGTGTCGGGGGAGTGGTGGCAACGCTGGAGATTTATGGCTCAGCTTGGTGTCACCCGAGTACGAGCGCACTCCAATCGTGCTGTCAGAGTCAGGAATGACGGGTCCCCAACTCCCCTGCTGCCTCCGTTGCAGCTCCGCTCCCCCCCCCGTCACCCCAGGGACCCCTAACACAGCCTCCCTGTGCCATAGAGAGGCCACGGTCTGTGAACGTAAGAGTAACGTGGTACAATGGAGCCCATCATGATGCGCAAGCAGACCTGCTAGACAGTCCCTGCTGAGTGTCCTGTGCCTCAAAAAACCCCAGAGCCCCAGGCCCTACGCCACCCACCACCCACCGTTCTTCCTCCGTGACCTACTGAGGTAGAGGAGCAGATTTATGAGCTGCTGGGAGCGCTGGGGCTTGTTGTCTCAGCGGAGCACAGCCGTGGCCAGCAGTGACATGTTGCTCAAGATAGAGAAAAACAACAACACAAGAACAAAAAACTCCTCTCCCTGGGGTCCCGGGCAAATGGAAAGTTGCAATTCTGCTATTTTTTAACTGAAAAAAGGGACAAATAAAATTTAATGACATGTCCACATTTGTGTTGGAGCAGTGGCTTGCATCAGAGAGTGCCGCTGCAGTCCCACGCAGTTGTGTGTCTTCGTCCATCTTTACGTGAGCCTCAAAGGCTAAGCGAAGCAACTGTAAGAACACAAGAAAAGAATGGTTTCCTTTTTCTCATTTGAACATTGCAACTTGCTGTATAATTGTATAGCGGTCATTGTTGCTGTATCACGTATTTACAAATTGTACGTACACTTTGTACGTGAACGGATCTTGGCCAATCAGATCTCAGAATGCGCCAACATTCTGAATAGTGCATTTCAACATTTCTGTTTAAATATGTGTGTGGGGGGGTCACTAGGGTGCGGCGGGCTTGGCCGGATCCCACTCTCTGGTGGGTCTGGGGTTCGAGTCCTGCTTGGGGTACCTTGTGACAGACTGGTGTCCCATCCTGCATGTGCCCCCTCCCCATCCAGCCCTGCACCCTGTGTTGCTGGCTTAGGCTCTGGTTCACTGCAACCCCACTTGAGACAAGGAGTTTCAGTCAGTCAGCGTGTGTGTTTAAATATGATTTTACAAAAAAAAATCAGAAAGTGGAACACAAACTGTGAAAAAAAATTATTTCAAAATCTGATTTATTTGCATTAAAAACTTTTTGTAATAAAATATGTAATTATACCCCCCAGATTTGGGAAGGAAGTGCTGTAAACACTGCTTCATCTTCCAGCATGACCTGTCTATTTTACCGTTTTATTTCCTCGTATTATGCTGTGCTTTATTAGAACTTTTTGTCTGTGTATAACAAGTTTACAATCACATGAAAAGGATTTTTTAAAAAAAAATCACATTCTGTATGTGATACATTGGACTGAGTGGTCAGTCACATGTCTGGACCCCCCTCCCCATATCAATGTCATGTGAGGATGAACTGTACTTCTCTAATTGTTTACAATCTTTGAACCTTTACACCGCTGTCAATATGTTTTTTACCATGTCTTTTCAAAGTCAAGAGTCAAAGTCAAAGTGACGTTATTGCCATTTCAACCATATACAGCTGGTACAGTATACAGTGAAATGAAACAACGTTCCTCCAGGATCATGGTGTTGCATTACATTTACCTTGACATTTATTAATTATCAGACGCTTTTCTCCAAAGCGACACACATCTCAGAGAAAATACAATTTGTGCATTACATTAGGAGAGAGAGACATAGTTGCAGATGTGATTCTTAAGTAAACCTAGTTTGTTTCTTTCCACTTTATGCACCAGTGTTCATCGCATGGGTAGGTGCACAAAACTCAAGATAGACTAACCCTGATCACCTTCCTACAGTTTTTTTTGTTCAAAGGTACACAAACAAACATTTACATACAATACAGGAGTTGCAGCTGAGCACAGAAACAACTCAGAGCTACCTGCACAATAAACAAGAAATATAAACAACATATATATAAACATAATAATAAATATAAACAATAAATATACAATAAATGTTGAACATACTAGTAAAGATTTAGCAGCAAATTAAGAAAGAAGAGTGCAAAAAATTGCCAAGGGAGTGGATTGGTGTTCAGTGGATTATGGGTGTGTGGTTGCATGCGTCTATGTGTGTGTGGGTTGGTGTCAGTCCAGTCGTTGGGTATTTAGGAGCTGGGGGAAGAAACTGTTACACAGTCTGGCCGTGAGGCCCGAATGCTTTGGTACCTTTTTCCAGATGGCAGGAGGGTGAAGAGTTTGTGTGAGGGGTTTGTGGGGTCATCCAAAATGCTGGTTAATACACTGTTTTTCTTCATGGTTTCTTCATGGCCAGTCATGCTCATGTTTTCATTAAAAATGTATACGGCAAAAAGATTGGCACCCCTGTCCCAGAAAGACTGGCATCTTATGCCTTGAAACGTTTTACTGCAAAGGCTTAATAAACACAACTCATGTAAATTCACAACACTGGGTACAGAAGTCAGTACTCTAGGAATCTATGTATGGTGGATGTGTTGGTAGAAAATTACAAGTTACATTAGTATGACTGAGTAATTGTAAGTCCTTACTGTGATTTACAGTGACACAATGACAGTAAGCTCTTGAGAATGGCTCTTCTTCTATGTGTTGACAGCCTTGTCCATGTTGAGACATCCAGTCAACAGTGAGACCTGTCTCCCTCCCAGGTGATACTGACTCCAGTACTGCCCTTCAGCCACTGCGTCTCTTTCTCTTTCTGTTCCCCTGTCTTGGTAGCTTGTGTTCATGGGGTTGGGTCCTGTGCCATTTTTCTTGAGCCCCCAGTGACCCCCCACAACACACAGAAAAATCATGATCAGAGATGGTGCTCTGAAACATAGGCTGTTAAAACAGAGTTAAAGCGTGATAAAGTCTGAGCATAGTTAAACTCAAGCGGGCCGAACAAGGTTTTCTGTGCTGTAGCAAAGGATGATGTCAGAGCTGCTGACTGAGGAACACAGGGACCCGGGATCTTAAATTTTCAATCATCGCAGCGTGAACCATTAACCATGGGACAAACAGAGCAATGGCAAACAAAGCTCAGAGTAAATACTGCGTGGAGCAGCAGGGATGAGCACGCTATTACACACTCCCAGGAGAAAACAGCAGCCGCAAAGGGACGGGAAGGTGGACCGAGGCCGAAAGCCCAGGGCTGCCCTGGAGGCGGGACCAAAGATCACACACCAGAGGGATGAGCGCATCTGAGCACTATAAGACCTGATGTTGCAGGCCCTTTGGGTTGGAAGTATGGACCTGGAGAGTGAAAAGACTCTGATCTCACATCAAAGCCACCAGCTCAGGTGGGTAGTTACACTGATATACGAGCTGCACCATGGTAAACCGCATCACTGGAAACCACCAGGGACTCCTCAGCTTTGGATGACAATTTCCTCTGTGAAGGCCGAGCCAGAGCAGCTGCTTGGACAAACTGCCGGGAACATCACTCCCTCTTTCTCACAGTCTGGTTCTTATATGTCGTGCTGCACAGAGAGTAGGGGGGTGCGGTGGCGCGGTGGCGCAGTGGGTTGGACCGGGTCCTGCTCTCCAGTGGGTCTAGGGTTCAAGTCCCACTTGGGGTGCCTTGCGGCGGACTGGCGTCCTGTCCTGGGTGTGTCCCCTCCCCCTCCGGCCTTATGCCCTGTGTTGCCGGGTAGGCTCCAGTTCCCCGTGACCCCGTATAGGACAAGCGGTTCAGAAAGTGTGTGTGTGCACGGAGAGCAGACAGAGGAACGTGAGGGCTGTGTGTGTGTGTGTGTGTGTGTGGCCCTGGGGACAGCAGCGGAATATGAGTTTTCCGTGTGTTTGGCTGTTGTGTAGGGATCAATGCACATGGAAGTAGCCATGAGAAACACAAAGGCTCGGTGTGTGTGTGTTAGTGTGAAAGCTGAGAGATAATTATTTACGCTGGGTATCTCAGCATCCTCAGCAGACACCTGTAGCTGCTGGTTTTCAATAGGGAGAGATGTGGGAGCTCTGCTCATCCCATAAACATGCTATGGCTGTCAGCTTCTGATGACTTTCAAGCTTCTTTATTATCTACAAAATGAAAAGGTTATTAATATAGTCTTCCCTGCCTGAAGGCAATGCTTCCCCCCCGAAAACTCTTTCAAGGTGAATTCTCTTAAGTCAAAGATGTGTTTACCATTAGTTTCAATGGTAAAAATTGTTACGCTCCCGTGAGCTCCAAAACAAACACACATTTACGCCAAAATACCTCCAAATCTCATTAAACTGGAAATAATTACTTAATTAGTAAACATTAACTGATGCTTTTTTCCAAAGCAGCTTACAGTGATTTACTTATTCATACAGCTGGGTAATTCAGGGTAAGTACATTGCTCAACCATAGTACAGCCAGGACAGAAATGAACCTGCAACCTTTGTGTTGAAAAGCAATAGCTCTAACCACTACACTACACTACCAGCTGTCCTGTTGGTAGTTGTTATAACAACATAAGGCAGTTTATCTTTATTAATTATTCTACAGCACTGTATCTAGTACTTACTGTATAGTTAAGAAATGCTCACCAACAAATGCTGTGCTGGTGCTTATGGGAAAACTGCAAGTTAATTCCCATATGGTGCCTTGAACTGACTTCTTCTGTTTTTGTACATAGCTGAGTGAGCTTGCCAGTTCTGTAATATTGTAATATTATGGTTCTTGCTAGTGTTAATTCAAAGTCTACCTCACTGTGCATTGTGGGATGTCTGTTCTGGGTGGGTAACCGTGGACAGGAGTTGTAAGGTCAGGAGTGACCTGCGTATGGTTCAGCCATGTTTTACCTGAAAAGGGGGTGTTTTGGTGATACAGTGAGTAGGGCTGCTGTTTTGTAGCACCTAAGTAACATACATAAATGGTTTCTTTTTTTTTTTTTTAAAAAGTAAAATCCTTGCTCAGTCTGTGTAGACTTTGCATGTTCTTTGTGAGTCTCTGAGGAGTACTCTGGTTTTCTCCCCTACTCTGAAGACATGCTGTTCAGGTTCACCCATAGTATGTTCCACTGGTTTATAGATGAATGATAAATTGTATATAGTGCATTTACAATGGCAGTGTAAGTCACCTTGGTGAATAAGGTATAGGCTGGTAACACTATGTAGAGCTTGTTGGAAGATGCTTGGGAAAAAAGCATCTGCTGAATGAATAAATGTAAAAATCTATGCTACACATGAACCCTGAACTGATTGTTATCAATGCCAACTAGGAGTATGAAATAAAACTCCTCATGAACATATCTCAGGGTATGACAACTGTACAGATGTCTTGATTTGTTTAACGGTTAGGTTCTGTAAAAGCCATGGATGAAGCTATGTCATAGCTAATATGAATTAAACAAATTTAAAATAATCCCCTGTAATGGGCTGGCGTCCTCTGAAGCTGTTGATGACAGTGAGCAAATGAATCATTTGAAATGACTACAAACTCCTGTTTAAGAATGACTGACCAGTTCATCTCAAAAATATGTAGCATTCGTCATCTTGTTATTGATCATGGACACTGAAAAACACCAAGCATTCAATATAAGCCCTTTGGAAGAGAACTGAATGATTTTGCTCACACACTTCTATACTGTTTTACTGTCAATTGTCAGCTAGACACTCAAAATGTATTGCAGTTGAACATGAATAAATGATGTAGTTAAAGTTTTTATCTTCAAAAATCTTTAATGCAAAGGTTCATAACACGAGGGAGCCGCTGTGAATGAAAACTGAGGTCTGGAAAAGTTGCTTAAATGGACAATTCACTAAAATGGCCTGTGTCACATAGCAGGAACACAGAATCACAAGAGTGACAAACTGTTCTCTCCTCCACAGGCTGGAAGCCACTTGCAGACTGGAGTCCCATCAGAAGCTGCCAAGATGAGGGAGTGGCCAGAGCCTGAGATTTCTGTGCCAGGGAGTGGCTTCCTGTCCATGGCAGATGGGTTTGGCGTTGTGGAGCCTCTGCAGTACTATGGTGAGATTTCAACTACTCCAACTCTAGTCGGCGGTCTCAATAGCTGTCTGCTGCAGTGATTTTGTTTGCTTCAGGAAGGAGTTCTGCTGGATGTATTGAAGAGCTGCCTTTGCTACCCTCTACTTACAATTGTTTCTCTGCAAAGTCAAACTTGTTCTGGAAAAGCCATATCCAGACTAATGTCACAGATTACCTCAAATGACCTGTCTCTGTCTCTTCAGATAGAAAATTGGGCCTCTCCAGTCTTCTTTCTCAATAATTAAATGGAGCTCTGCAGCTCCAGAAACTGGTGATTCAGGGTTATCTATCATGACCTTGGGCTGGGCACCCTAGCATAAGTGATCAGATTGAGAATAATGTCACGGGCATGATGATGTAACATCAGAGAAGTAGAGTAGACTTGATCTTGGTCTAAGCTATGAAAGAGTTTTCATGTTCACTGAGAAGATGCGAACTTCCCAGGCGAAGGCAGCACCAGCCTTTGGAGATGGTGAATTTACAGTGTGGTTGGCAACCCTGCCTTGAGCATTGCTCTCCAGCGGCTGGAGCTTGACCAGTAAGCTGTGACATGGGTGCTGATGTAGGG
The DNA here is from genome assembly GCF_900964775.1 of Scleropages formosus. NCBI lineage: Eukaryota > Metazoa > Chordata > Actinopteri > Osteoglossiformes > Osteoglossidae > Scleropages > Scleropages formosus. Next base: position 2,209,862 of record NC_041830.1, on the reverse strand, counting down.
GTGTGCTACATGGCGGCAATAGTGTTTACACTGTACTTGGGTCGTTTACAAACAGACGCTACCACAACCGCATCACATGTCATGAGCTCACGGAGGATAGGAAACATCTGTGGGAGAGAAGGGGGCTGAAGGCGTGGGGGAGTGCAAGAATGAAGGAAGAGGACAAAGGGATGGAGAGAGACACCAGAATTTGAGGAATGTGGAGGCTGGGGGGAGTCGGAGGGGCTCTGTTTGGTCTTGGGCTGTATCAAACACCAGTCGGATGTGGCAATAGGGGTTTCTGCACATCAACGTAAATCATAAGGTTTTCCCGTTCTTCCCAGCTGTGTCGTGCCAGTGTCCTCAAGGGGCTAACTGCATCCTTCAAGCCAGCAGGCACATGGGGAAGGCCTAAGGACCCAGCAGAGGTCAAGGCAGCCAAAGGGGGGCTTACTCTCCCAAAAGACACCAGTTCACCCCACAGCTGCTCTCCACACACACAACTACTTCAAAAGTAGCAGGGAAAAAAAGATGTGTAATGAGAAAGTCTGTATCGTGACATCATTTACACTTACATTTATTCATTTAGCAGATGCTTTTGTCCAAAGCGACGTATATCTCAGCAAAAGTACAATTTCTGCATTTTATTAAGGGAAAGAAACATAGCTGCAGACATGAAAGTCTCAAGTAAACCTAATTTGTTACCTACCTTGCTGCACCGAGGTTCATCGTTCAAGTAGGTGCGTAAAACACAGGCTAAACAAATCCTGATACCCTCCCACCATTTTTTTTTTTAATGTTATAAGATACACAAGCAAGCAAATACAATGCTGGAGTAGTGGCTGAATAAAGGCTGTACCTGGGGATACTCATGAAGTTACGGTGCGTGAACAATTACCTGGAGAGATCTTGGGCAAAATGGGTCCAGAAAAGATAAGTTTTCAGACCCTACTTGACTTAGACAGAGATTCCGCAGTTCTGAGTGACAGGGGAAGGTCATTCCACCACAACGGACCCAGAACCGAGAACCTCTGAGTTTTACCTTTCGTGCGCGGACCACCAAGCGAGCAGAAGTAGACAAGCAAAGGGGTCTGGCTGGGGTGTAGCGGTTGATCAAGTCTTGTAAATAGCTAGGAGCAGTTCTATTGATGCATTTGTAGACAATAACCAGGGTCTTGAATTTGATTCGGGCAGCTATAGGAAGCCAGTGCAGAGAAAATGAGCATCATGAGCTCTTAAAGACACAACTCCGCCACCTCTCAGCTGCATCCTGTTTGCAGTGTCCAATACGGGTCACTGGGTCTTGTTTCTTTCCTTTTTATGATGTCTCAGCGGGCCTTGTAAAAGCTCCAGAGGTTGTGTGTCTACACTCATGTCCGTGTGCTTGTGTGTGGGAACACAAAGGCCACATTTGGGCTCCTCGCTGACTCGCTATACTGCCCTCTAATGGCCACGGCTGTGAAAGGCCGCGATTTTAAAAGGTGACATCAACACACACACACACACACACACACACACACACACACACACATTTTCAGAACCGCTTGTCCCTTACGGGGTCACGGGGAACCGGAGCCTACCCGGCAACACAGGGCGTAAGGCCGGAGGGGGAAGGGGATGCACCCAGGACGGGACGCCAGTCCGTCACAAGGCACCCCAAGCGGGACTCGAACCCCAGACCCACCGGAGAGTAGGACTGCGGTCCAACCCACTGCGCCACCGCACCCCCTTTAGACATAAGTATATCTATATATTTATATAAATGTATTTATACATTTCTATTACATATAATGTATTGTATTCCCGATCAAATTCCTCTGCCGTGGCATTTCTGCTACTTATCCTGCTTTCTCTGTGCCCTCCCTCCAGATGTGCTGTCGGACCCTCAGGGCTACCCCCTCCAGGATGTGGAGCTCCAGGCACTGCCCTATGGCCAGCAGCAGTACAGCCCAATCAGCATGCCTTTCTGCCCACAGGGGGCACCATCCTCACAGCCTTGCTATCCACCATACTCTTACGTTTCGCCATGCCCGGAGCCACTCCCAGAAGCCATTGCAGAAGCTCCAGCAGAGAGGCAGGGGGGCTTGGCAGGGCTGCCCCCGCTGAAGCGGACAAGGCCGGGTCCCGGGGGGCGGGTCAGGGGCCCAGGGGAGCTGTGCGTGGTGTGTGGGGACAAGGCCTCGGGGTATCACTACAATGCACTCACATGTGAGGGCTGTAAAGGTGAGGCTCCTACAATGACAGCATTTCTAGACCTTTCCGGACACGACTTGGTCTTTCAGCAACAAATTGATCAAATGTGCTGCTGTACGGAGCACCACTGGAAGCCGTTCCCTTTCTAATGAGTCCTATCTATTGTCCAGAGCTCTTCAAGCTGCAAACTGCTAGTATAGAGGTTAGAGGTGCTCCCTTTGGACAACAAGGGTGCAGGTCAGGATCTTGCCACCAGCTGCAGTACCCTTGAGCGCACTTACACTAGACTGTTCCAGTAAAACTACCCAGCTGTATAAATGAGTAAATGGTTGTAGGTAACTTAACGTTGTAAGTTGCTTTGGGGAAAAACATCAACTAATGAATAAAGTTAAATACATCAAGCTCCTGTCTGTGACCTGCAACTTCTGGGTCCAAATCTTTAATGTCTGTAATTCTGTTTAAAAGTACCTCTTTCTAATTCTCAGTTTTTGAAGCGTTTTCACATTAAATTTGATCAGATGTTTCTGTCAGTTCTAGTAGTTTCTGAATGGAGCCTTACAGAGAAAGTGACACCAGTACTGTTTTTGTGACATTTCCTTGGAGTGGGAGATAATGAAATATGCAGTTATGAAAATGTAATTTCCCCCACAGTCAATTACTGGCACTGCTGTAGTTCCAACTAAAAATGTCCTATAGATGTTGACCAGGGTCTCACATTGCTCTGGTGGAATTGTGGCACACTTCTCCATACAGGGCTGCTTTTGCTTTTCAGGTCTTGCCACACCATCTCAGTCAGATTCAGGTTGAAACCTTGACTAGGGCATTCCTTAACTTTTATTTTCTTGCTGCACTACACAGTTTTGCTTCAGCTTTACCTGGCAGATTGATGACCTGACATAAACCTTTAGAATTTTATGATACAGAGAAGTTTTGATGGTTTCTTCAACGATATCAAGGCACCCAGGTCCAGTGGCAGCAGAACTCCCCCAGAGCATTACACTGCCACCACTGTGCTTGACTCTTTGTGCAAGGTGATGACTAAGAAATTCCATATTTGGTTTGCACCAGACATAACAGGGCCCACGTTGTCCCCAAAATTCAACTTTTCTTTCATCAGTCCACAGAACATTCTTTCAGAAGTGTTCAGAGAATTCCAGGTGCTTTTGGTGACCTGTAAACAAGCTTTTACATCCTTTTTAGAGAGCACTGGTTTATGCCTCACCAATATCACACGAATCCTTTTTTTACAGTCTCTTTCTTAATGTAGTGTCATGAACAATGTCCTGAGAAGAGGCAAGAGATACCTGTAGTGATCTGGAAATTTTTGGTGGTTTGGTGGTGATTTTATAGCTTGTATAGCTTGTTCTTGGAGAGATTTTGGCAGGCCACTCCTGGGTAGATTCACCACTGTGAACTTTCTCCATTAGATGAGTACGGCTCTGACTGTGATTCAGTCCAGGCTCAGAGCTGTAGAAATGGCTGTGTAGCCCTCTCTTGACAGACAACACCAACGCAGCAGCTTTTCTCCAGACATCTTCAGAAACTGGCATTGAAGGTGGTGTGATGTGCCTCCGAAAATTTGCGAACTTTTGCTGGTAAGGTTGAAGTGGCTGAAAATTACATTGGACAGGACTGACCTGATTCTTGACAAAGAGCTGACGCCAAATCGCAAGGGTGATGAACTAGTTGATGACCTAGACCTTGGATGGATGAAAGTTAAGGGTCTCTTACTTTTCCACAGCCAGGATTTCATTATCTTCCACACTAAGGAAATGACATAGAAAGAACATTGGTGTTACTTTTTCTCACCCAGACTCCATTCATCCACTAGTTGAACTGGCATAAATATCTGTTCAAATTTAATGTCAAAAAGGCACAAAAACAGAGAAAACTGGAGAGCGAGTAAACACTTGTTCACAGCATTGTATGCTGCCTGTTTGCCCACTTTGGCATTAACGTATTCCAACTAGGCCTGTCCTCCTCACCCCTGCTGCTCAGGGTTCTTCCGGCGCAGTGTGACAAAGAAGGCAGTGTACCGCTGCAAGAGCGGTGGCGGCTGCGAGATGGACATGTACATGCGGAGGAAGTGCCAGGACTGCCGCCTGAGGAAATGCCGTGCCGTGGGCATGCTGGCTGAGTGTGAGCGATTCGAGCTGCTCTCACACACACAAACCGCTTGCACACTGCTGACCTTCGGTGACCACATCTGATCAATGAAACACATCCAGTTAGTTGTCACAACGTAGTCATAGTGTGCAATTCAGAGGCGAAGGTCATGCTGGGCAAGCGGAGTGTGTGTAAAATGTCGTCTGCCCTGCAGGCCTGCTGACAGAGGTGCAGTGCCAGTCGAAGCGCCTGAGGAAGAGCGGCAAGCAGCACAGCAAATCATCCTGCAAACGGGAGGAGGAGGAGGACGGTGCCGAGGGCAGGGCTGTGACCTCCACCTGCAAGGTGCTAGGACAGGTGGGCCCCTCGCCATGTTACACTGTGTGTGTGTGTGTGTGTGTGTGTGTGTGTGTGTGTGTGTGTGCGTGTGTGTGAGTTTGTCAACTTGTTGCCGTGCACATCCGTACCTGTGTTTCTTCACATGTTTCATTCTGAATGCATATACAGTTTTCAGACAAAAGTGGGACAGCTGGTAGCGTGGTGGTTAGAGCTGCTGTCTTTGGACCAAAAGGTTGCAGGCTTGAGTCTCACCTCTAGCTCTAATACCCTTGGGAAAGGTACTTTTAAAATTGCTCCAGTAAAAATTACCCAGCTGTATAAATGGGTGAATAATTGTAAGTAACATTATACTGTAAGTTGCACAGTGAGTAGTGCTGCTGTCTGACAATGTCTGGGTGGTATGAGAGGATGTGGGTTTGATCCCTGCTCAGTCTGTATGGAGTTTGCATGTTCTCCTCATGTCTATGTGGGTTTCCTCCAGGTGCTCTGGTTTCTTCCCACAGTCCAAAGACATGCCGTTCAGGTTTCCCCATAGTGTGTGAGTGACACTGGAAGAGTGTGTTTCACTGATGCATGGATGAGTGACCCATTGTAAGTAGTGTATCTAGCAGTGTAAGTCATCTTGGTGAATAAATTGTGTTGGCTAGTAACACTACATAGAGTTCATTGGAAGTCGTTTGGAGAAAAGTGCCTGATAAATGAAAAAATGTAATGAAAGTATCCACACCAGGAGTTAAAGCAGTAGTTCCCAAACCCTTTTTGACAGCATCCCTGAGGACAGTTTTTTCCTGGTCAGGAAGCCCTCAGCACTTGTACATTTAGTTACAGTTTAACCATTGATAGTGATTATCATTTCATAATTTGAGTTCATTCATAGACATTTAATGAATTACCAATACAAGATCCTTATTATGTTGGCATTAATGATTGCCATATTGTTTGACTCTATACAGTAATACTAATCAAAAACCACATACATTATTAAAGTAAGATGCAGCCAATACTTGATGTGTTTGTACTGAAGTAACTAGATCACAGCATGACTGTCAGATCTCTCAGCCTTTTTGAAATCAAATGTATTATACTGGAAGAATTGGTTTTCTAGAACATTCTGGAATGATTCAAAATACAAAAGGGATGTTCACAACAGAGCATAAATAACAAAGTTGAAGAATAAAGCTTATCTGGAACAGTTCTGAATGGGTAAACATCAAACATTTTTAACAGAAAAATATTGAATTAATCATATAGTGTTTATCAGGGCACTGTCTCATAACGAAGGTAAAAATAACAAAAATTACTGGGAAATCTATAATATTGCATTTGGATAAGGGTTGGACATTTTTAAGGATGCTCCCATCTCTCAGGAACACCATTATTTGGACTGTGATCAACGGATTGGAAACGGCTGTGAAAAATAATGTTCTTGTCGTGACAGAAGAATACGCAAGTGTGTGTGTCTCTATGTGCGCATGCAGCATGTCCAGGTGTGTGCTAGTGTGACAGTGCAGCGCCTCCCATGTAGGTCTCCATCAGCTTGTCGAGGGAGGAGCAGGTCCTGCTGGACAGCATTGTGGATGCGCACCGCCGATACCGGGCTCAGGACTCCGCTCATGCCTGGGTACGAGCCGGGTGCAGCACCAGGGTCAGCAACGACTTCAGAAAACATCTGTTCTGACCTTGTGCTCCACCAGAGAGATCTGAGAATGTGAATTTTAAAGGTGCTGGAGTCCCCCAGGATGGATGATGGGGGGAGCCGACTAGGGGATGTGAGCTCCGCCCACTGCCAAAGGCTCTTACAGTTCTCCAGCAGCTTGCCTGGTGAGCAGCGCCCCTCTGGACTGTCCAGACAGACAGATGAACAGATAGATAGATAGATAGATAGATAGATAACCGGTTTTTAATCATCTCCCCACAGGGTTCGAGCTCCTTGACTGTGCTGATCAGATAGCCCTGCTCACCAGCTCCTCTGTAGAAGTCATGTTCCTGCTCTCCGCACAGCTCTTCGCCCAAGGCTTCCCAGTGGCCACTGGAGGTGCTACAGGCGGCGTCAAACGTCGCGCAGCTACAGACTGCGTCTGATGTCTTGTCACTGGCCCACATTGTTCCACCTGTCACCCGTCACCTGACACTGACACTCCCACAAGCACCCAGATCAGAGTTACGGGTGATAAATGTCACTACACGGCATGTCTGCTTCTTTTCTTGTTCTTCAGATTCCATGTCTTTGCCCCTGTCAGCACTGTACCCCTTGGGGGCAGACCTTTCTTCCCATTACTGGCTGAAGAACCCCCACTCCAAGCAGACCTTGGCCCCAGACTCATTATGCAGCTCCGGTAAATCGCTCGAATGGATGGAACATGTACAGGATCTGTGGGTTTGATCCCACATAATGCTCTGATGTGCCCTTTCCCCCCGTTGCTGCCACGTAGCAAGCCCAGCCGTACTGCTATGTATCCTTCTTGGAATGTGAATGCATATTTCAAACCAATTGTTAACGCTGCGTGGTTGCAGAGCACAGAGCATTGACAAAGTGTCTATTTATTCCATTTGGAAAGACCCAAAATGTCCAGACTTTATTGTCGTCTACAAGTCTTTTGCACTTCTGTTTGTCTTACTTTGAACAATTAAGAGGACACCTCTCCACATGTGGTGCATTAGGAGTCACCGAGGAGCTGCTGGGACCTGTCATTAACTTCTTCCACAGCATGGTGGCGCTAGCGGTGACCGAGGCTGAGTACGCACTGCTCACCGCCACGGCAGTTCTGTGCTCAGGTGAGCAGCTCCCGGCTCTGGACACATTCACCGCAGCCCGCGTGTGTGTGGGGCGGGGTGGGGGGCATAAAGGCTTTGCAAGCAAGTCACAAGTTTGCACAAGGGAAAAACATCATTTGCGCCGAACAGTACCATCTTTCCTCGAGCGCTTTACTACGAGTGAGCAGATCCTTCAACAGGTAGCACTGTGCTCAGGACTCTGGTCTCGCACTCAACGGACCCGAGTTCAAAAGCCACCCTCTGCTGTAGTAGCCTGGATCGAGGTACTTACCCTGAAAGGATGCGGTAAAAATGACCCTGCTGTGTAAATGGCTTAATTAGTGCGTTGTCACTTGACACTATGCATCGCTTCGAAGAAGGAAAAATAAATGCACATACTGTACATAAAAAGCAAACAAAAATGGATCATTATCTAGGTGCCAGCTGGCACTGAATGACCTCATCTTCTTCCTCTCTCTCCCTGACTGCCCACCCACCTCCGCCCCCCACCTTTACCTCTCGCTCCTTGTGGACAGAGCAAACGGCCCTCCAGGCTCCCATGCAAGTGGAGGTCCTGCAGGAGCACATTCTTGAACTGCTGTCCCGGGTGTGCAGCCTACCACGGATGCCTGCGGGGGCTCCCGACCCCCAGCGCTTCGCTCGGCTGCTGGGCCGACTCACCGAGCTGAGGACTCTGCGACACAACCACCTGGCCCTGCTGAGGCACCAGCCCTGGGGGACACACAGCCACTGAGAAACAGCCTGGCGGGCGACACCGGGAGCGCGGCAACTGCAGCCGAGGAGAGGAGGACTTCCCCGGAACAGAGGTTGAACCCATAACACGGTTCATCCTCGCGAGGCCGGACCCGTATGGGGGAGGGGCGTCCGGTTATACGATTGACTGCTCATTCCAGTGTGGCATACGTGGGATTTTTTTAAAAAAATCCTTTTGGCATGATAGTAACGTGGTTTTGTGAAAGTGTTTTATTTTCACAAGAAAAGGCATAAAATGAAACGATAACATAGAGAGGCCTCGTCAAAAGACAGAGCAGCATTTACCGCACTTCCTTACCAAATCTGCATAAATGACAACATATTTTTTATGTTATTATTGAAACTTTTATGCAAGTAAATCACTTCAGATGTTGAAAGTGATATTTTTACAGTTTGCATTCCCCTTTGCCATTTTTTTCTAAGTTTTTTTTTTTGTACAATTCTGAAAAATACAGTACTGTGCAAAAGTTTCACAAAAATTTTTGTTTTAGATGGTTATTTAATGTCTTCTGCATTAGTGCCAACGGGAAAGAGCATATTTTAGATTTTCAAGCATTTCTTTTGCAAAAAGTTATGGTATAACAGTAAAGGTTTTGTATGCTGTTAAAGAAAAAGTGTATATACACATACACAGTCTGAGATCACTTGTCCCGAGCAGGGTTGCAGCAAACTAGAGCCTAACCCGGCAGCACAGGGCACAAGGCTGGAGGGGAAGGGGACACACCCAGGATGGGATGCCAGTCCATCACAAGGCCCCCCCAAGCGGGACTCGAACCCCAGACCTGACAGAGAGCAGGTCCCGGCCAAACCCGCCACAACCCCGCTCAAGACAAACAGTTGTTGGTGATAGATGGTTACTAAGCTTTGTAGGAAGTTTATTACTTAAGACCATTATTTTTGGAAGCATTCTCACTTTACAGCTATTTCCCCAACCAAGTGCCTAAAACTTTTGCACAGTACTGTACATTTTAAAAAACAGTACTGTATTGTGATGCACTGGACTGTCTGGTCATTCCTATAGCCGGTGACGTGAGCTGCGGTCACGCATAGGTGAACTGTAATGTGGATACAAGTGAATTTACTTCCCAGCCATTCTTCTTTAAAGACTCATATTTGAGAGAATGAATTGTGCTCTAACATTTATAAAAGACAAGACAGCTGTGACTAAAAGCAAATCTAAAACAGTAGAACTGCAACATATCTGTGAGGGGTTTCCAGACTCGCTGTATATGATATTAAGCATTTTGTACTGAAAATATTAAAGAGCCAAAAGGTCCATTCCCCTGCTGTTCATCTGGAGGTGTTTGTGACAGACCATGAACCAACATATCCTTAGTCACTCAGGGATCGAAGTAAATTGCACACAGACACGGGGATTTATTTATTATGATGTTTCAGTAGCTGCAGCAAGATGTGTGACTCATATGAGCTCCTTGGTGCCACTCTTAGATGTTTCCTCATACTGTCTTTGAGCACCCCTCCCAGTGTCTCAGCATGGAACCAGGCAAGGAGGAAACTGGCGCAGAATTTTTCCCACACGGTGCCATGTGCTGCACCTCAGCATCCTGTGCCATCAGGACTGCTGGTGTCACTGTGAACATCTGTGAGATGTGAAAGGTCCCGGCCATCTCAGCTGAACCTTCTCAGGAGCTCAAACCTAATGCCAGGGAAGGGGGGGCAGTGGGATTTCTGTCTGCACGAAATACTCTAAAAGGTGTCTTTATACACCTTTGAGTCGCTTCAGAAAAAAGCAACATGAGGAAAAAATATGTATTTAATTAATATGCATATAAATTAAAAATGTGATGAGATGGCTGAGAGGTCAAGGCAATGGACTGCTAATCCATTGTGCGTTGCACACGTAAGTTCAATCCCATTCTCGTTGCTGTCCGTCAGCTGGTGTGTCTCTGAAATGTCAAGCAGAAGCACTGGTGTTTTCTAGGGAAAGTTCTTTCTTTTGCATGACAGAAAGAGTGTGTTCCACTGATGTATGGATGAGTGACCCAGTGTAAGTAGTGTATCTTGCAGTGTAAGTCACCTTGGGGAATAAGGTGTGTTGGCTAATAATAACACTACATAGAGTTCATTGGAAGTTGCTTTGGAGAAAAGCGTCTGCTAAGTGAATAAATGTAAATGTAAGATGAAAAAGAGTACAAGATAGTACTGTGGCTGGACAGTAATCATTGTATTTTTCTCAATGTAACGCTTATTGTGTCACCTGCAGAGTACTGAGCCAGTGGGGCAACAGCTTCTTGGGTAGGCCTATTTACTGGGGGGGATAATTTACATTTACATTTCTTCATCTATCAGACGCTTTTCTCCAAAGCAACGCACATCTCATAGAAAATACAATGTGTTCATTACATTGGCAAAAAGAGACACTTAGATGCAGACGTGTGATTCTTAAGTACAGTTAGTTACTTTCCACCATATGAACCAATGTTCATCACGAGTAGCTGCACAAAACTTTTTCCGAATATCCACAATTCCTGATCACCTTCCTAGTAATTTTTTTTGTTGAGATACATATAAACATTTACGTTACTGTACAGGAGTAGCTGTGTAAAAGTTTATCCAGGCATGATCCATCCATCCATCCATCTTCCTCCGCTTATCCGGGACCGGGTCGCGGGGGCAGTAGTCTAAGCAGAGCCCCCCAGACTTCCCTCTCCCCGCAAACCTTCTCCAGCTCCTCTGGGGGAACCCCAAGACGTTCCCAGGCCAGCTGGGAGATGTAGTCTCTCCAACGTGTCCTGGGTCTGCCCCGAGGCCTCCTCCCAGTGGGACATGCCCGGAACACCTCCCCAGGGAGGCGTCCAGGAGGCATCCGGAACAGATACCCGAGCCACCTCAACTGGCTCCTCTCGATGCGGAGGAGCAGCGGCTCTACTCTGAGCTCCTCCCGGGTGACTGAGCTCCTCACCCTATCCCTAAGGGTGCGCCCAGCCACTCTGCGGAGGAAACTCATTTCTGCCGCTTGTATCCGCGATCTCATTCTTTCGGTCATGATCCAGAGTTCATGACCATAGGTGAGGGTAGGAACGTAGATCGACCGGTAAATTGAGAGCTTCGCCTTACGACTCAGCTCCCTCTTCACCACAACAGACCGGTACAATGATCGCATTACTGCGGACGCCGCACCGATCCGTCTGTCAACCTGCCGCTCCATTTTTCCCTCAGTCGTGAACAAGACCCCGAGATACTTAAACTCCTCCACTTGAGGGAGCAACTCCCCCCTAACCCAGAGGGGGCAATCCACCTTTTTCCAACTGAGAACCATGGCCTCGGATTTGGAGGTGCTGATTCTCATCCCCGCCGCTTCGCACTCGGCTGCAAACCTCTCCAGTGCACGCTGTAAGTCTTGATTCGATGAAGCCAACAGGACCACATCGCCCGCAAAAAGCAGAGACGAGATCCGCCACCAAAACAGACACCCTCCGTTCCCTGGCTGCGCCTAGAAATTCTGTCCATGAAGATAATGAACAGAATCGGTGACAAAGGGCAGCCCTGGTGGAGTCCAACATGCACCGGGAACAGGTCTGACTTACTGCTGGCAGTGCGAACCAAACTCCTGCTCCGGTCATACAGGTAACGAACAGCCCGTAGCAGTGAGCTCCGAACCCCATAATCCCGAAGTACCTCCCACAGGATTCCACAAGGGACATGGTCGAATGCCTTCTCCAGGTCCACAAAACACATATGGACTGGTTGGGCAAACTCCCACGAACCCTCCAGCACCCTAGTGAGGGTATAGAGCTGGTCCAGTGTTCCACGGCCAGGGCGAAAACCGCATTGCTCCTCCTGGAGCCGAGGTTCGACTATCGGTCGGATTCTCCTCTCCAGTACCCCGGCATAGACTTTCCCAGGGGGGCTAAGAAGTGTGATCCCCCTATAGTTGGAACACAATCTCCAGTCCCCCTTTTTAAAAAGAGGGACCACCACCCCGGTCTGCTAGTCCAGAGGCACCGTCCCCGAACTCCACGCAATGCTGCAGAGGCGTGTCAGCCAAGACAGCCCCACAACATCCAGAGACTTGAGAAACTCGGGGCGGATCTCATCCACCCCCGGAGCCTTGCCACCGAGGAGTTTTTTGACTACCTCAGCAACTTCAGCCAGGGTAATGGATGAGTCCCCCTCCGAGTCCCCGGCCTCAGCTTCCTCTACGGAAGGCGTGTCGGAGGGATTGAGGAGATCCTCAAAATACTCCTTCCACCGCCCAAGGACATCCTCAGTTGAGGTCAGCAGTGCACCACTTCCACTGTAAACAGTGTTGGTGGAACACTGCTTCCCCCTTCTGAGTCGCCGGACGTTTGCCAGAATCTCTTTGAGGCCGACCGAAAGTCTTCCTCCTCCCAGGCCCGAGTTTTTGCCTCGGCGACTGCCAGAGCCGCATTCCGTCTGGCCTGCCGGTACCTGTCAGCTGCTTCAGGAGTCCCATGAGCCAGCCAGGCCCGATAGAACTCCTTCTTCAGCTTGACGGCATCCCTTACCTCCGGTGTCCACCACCATGTTTGGGGATTGCCGCCGCGACAGGCGCCGGAGACTTTATGGCCGCAGCTCCGAACCGCTGCCCCGACAATGGAGGTGTGGAACATAGTCCATTCAGACTCAATGTCCCCAGTCTCCCTTGGGACCTGGTTGAAGCTCTGTCGGAGGTGGGAGTTGAAGACCTCTCTGACAGGGGCTTCCGCCAAACGTTCCCAACAGACCCTCACTATGCGTTTGGACCTGTCAGGTCTGTCCAGCTTTTTCCCCCGCCATCGAATTCAACTCACCACCAGGTGGTGATCAGTTGACAGCTCAGCCCCTCTCTTCACCCGAGTGTCCAAGACATATGGCCGAAGATCAGAAGAAACAACTACAAAGTCGATCATCGACCTCCGACCTAGGGTGTCCTGGTGCCAAGTGCACTGATGGACACCCTTATGCATGAACATGGTGTTCGTTATGGACAAACCGTGACTAGCACAGAAATCCAATAACAACTCACCACTCGGGTTCAGATCAGGGAGGCCGTTCCTCCCAATCACGCCCCTCCAGGTGTCACTGTCGCTGCCCACGTGGGTGTTAAAGTCCCCCAGTAGAACGACAGAGTCCCCAGTGGGAGCGCTTTCCAGCACGCCCCCCAGGGACTCTAAAAAGGCCAGGTACTCTACACTGCCGCTAGGCGCATAAGCACAAATGATAGTGAGAGACCGTTCCCTGACCCGAAGGCGCAGGGAGACGACCCTCTCGTTCACCGGGGTAGACTCCAACACATGGCGACTGAACTGGGGGGCTATTAATAAGCCCATATCCGCCTGCCGCCTCTCACCCTGGGCAACGCCAGAATAGTGGAGAGTCCACCCTTGGTCGAGAAGAGTGGTTCCAGAACCCAAGCTGTGAGTGGAAGTGAGCCCGTCTATATCCAGACGGTATCTCTCAACCTCCTGCACTAGCTCAGGCTCCTTCCCCGTCAGTGAGGTGACATTCGATTCCCAAAAGCCAAAGTCGGCGCCCGAGGTTTGGGTCGGCCAGGCACTCGGCCCCGACCACCGCCCAAATCACAACGCACCGGCCTCTTACGGCCTCTCCGGCAGGTGGTGAGCCCACCGAAAAGCGGCTCCACGTCTTGGCTTCAGGCTGAGCCCGGCCAGGCCCCGTGGGCATAGACCTGGCCACCAGGCGCTTGCATGCGAGCCCCCCCCCCCCCCGAGGCCTGGTTCCAGGGTGGGGCCCTGGTGACCCCATACTGGGCAGGGTGAACGAGATCCTTGATTTAATAATCATAAGGGAATTCTGAACCGCGCTTTGTCTCGTCTGTCACCCAGGACCTGTTTGCCTTGGGAGACCCTACTAGGGGCATATAGCCCCAGGCAACATAGCTCCTGAGATCATGCAGGCACTCAAACCCCTCCACCACGTTAAGGTGGCGGTTCGTGGAGGGGTATCCAGGCATGATCTTGAAGTTATAGTGCATTTATACCATACATGAACATAAGAGATGATGGGCGAAGTGAGTCTGGAAGAGGTGAGTTTTAAGATCCTTTTTTTAAATGTGGACAGAGATTCAGCAGTTCTGAATCAGAGGGGGAACTCGTTCCACCACAACAGAGCCAGAGCCGAGAAGCTTCGTGCTTTACCTTTCGCGCATGGGACCACCAAGCGGGCAGAAGTAGAAGAGCGTAGCAGTCTGGTTGGGGTGTAGCGGATGATCAAGTTTTGTAGATAACTGTGAGTAATTTTACTGATGCATTTGTAGGCCATAACCAGAGTATTAAATGCGATCTGGGCAGCTATAGGAAGCCAGCGCAGAGAGACGAGTAGAGGAGAGACATGGGAACACTTTGGCAAGTCAAACGCAACTCATGCAGCAGCGTTCTGTATCAACTGTAGAGCTTTGATGGCAGTAGCATGAAGGCCAGACAGGAGAAAGTTGCAGTATCCAGACGGGATGTCACCATGGCCTGGACAAGTAGTTGGGCAGAGTCAGTTGTGAGGAAAGGACGATCATGACAAATAATGACACAAAGCGGTGTTACTCGTGTCAGTTATACGCCGAAACTGGGGACAAATAAGGCTCCTGTGAGCACTAACCCTAACGTGGTGCCCAACAGGTGAAAAGTGAAAGCGACACATGTGCAGGTGTGTTTTTCACAACGCTCTGCACAAACACAGTCTCTTCAGAGTGACAGTGGGAGTCCTGCTCGCCACCTTGAGCCAGCGCTTGGTGCACGGCCTCCCAGAAGGCGCCACATTCGAACCCCACTGATGCCGCGGCAACCCTGAGGAAGGTACTTTCCACGGAGGGATTCAGTGAAAATGACACAGCTCAGCTGTGTGAGTCGGTGTGAACGTGCTTCAACACGGTAAAACGAGGTACTGAGCTCAGTAAAAGGACGAGCTCTAGGTGCAACAGCAGGCAGCGGAAACCGGTGCAGCGCCTCGCCTCGCCTCGCGGACGCCTTCATGTTCCTGCACGCCTCGGCCGCCACGAGAGTGGGAGGCCGGTGACGTCACGCAGCTGTTGGAGCCCGAGGGCTAGCGAGGGGAAAGAGAGAGCGAGGAGCGCGAAGCGCGCGGCAGCGCCACACAGAACGAGCGCGGCGGCAACGTGACGGGGACGTTCTGGGCTGTCCGCGCGGGGGCTGTGCTGTGCTGTGCGCGCCTCATGTTTCTCTCACTTTCGCCTTAGTTTAGTGCTGCGTTTGCGACGCGGGAGCGCAAATGGAGGGCCGCGCCGAGACGCACTTCCGCCGCGAGGAGATCAACAGCACGCTGTGGGAAGTGCCCGACAAGTACCTGTGTCTCAAGCAGGTCGGAACGGGCGCGTACGGTTCCGTGTGGTGAGCGAGCCTCGTCTTTTTCTCTCTCTCCGTCTCTCGGCTCGCGTTCGCTCGCGCGCGCGCTTCTCGCGCTGCTGTCAGCGCGCGTGGGAGTGAGCGAGAGAGTGTGTGAGTGAGGGAGTGAAAAGAGTGACATATCAGTGTGTGTGTGTGAGTGCGAGGGAACGAATGCAGGGAGAGAAGTGCGACAGTGCGCATCAGGCAAACTTCTGAGCACATTTTCCACGCGCGTGGCCTTACATAATACTGTGTGTGATTTGCATGTGGGCATCCCAGCCAGGGCAGTGGCGTAACTCTCGTAGTACAGTATTTCACCTCCCAGTAAAGTAAGTTGTACCCCAGACACACTTTTCATGCATTTTGGCAACTGAAGCATGATGTAACTGTGCGTGTTTTCAGTGAACAGATGAAGTGTACTGTACCATAGTAAAAGGGGGCTCAAAACTAATCTCTGTTTCAGCAATAAGAGCTTCCTTTTAGTGCATCTCTGCCAGTACAAGCAGCATGAAGGTCTACTGCTCTCTGGAAACCTTAGTAAAGTTCAAAAGCTCATTGATGATGAGTGGATTAACTGCATTTTGGGCAGGATGAGTGTGGGTAAAGCATCCTTTACACAAATGTGTTGTTTCCATGGATACGTCACCGATTGTCCTCTGTAAACGTCTTCGGCGCGGAAATGCCCACTAGGCGTGCTGTAGCAGCCGAGCTGGGGGAGCCGATTAACACACCTGCACGGTAAAAAATGTCCATTTTCCCGAACTGTGTGCAGCACGTGCAACTCGTGTGTGTTTGTTACATACCGGAATTTACCAGAGTGTCATGTAATCGCTCTGTTTGGGCCAAATCCCATGCAGCGGTGAGAGGAGCAGGGCGGCAGCTGCTGCGGGGTTTAGGGTCATCACCTTGCCGCAGAGGGTCCGGGGTTCAAAGCCCACCCCTGCTGCAGTAACCTTGATCGTGGCGGTGCTGTGGATTGTCCAGCGCCGTAACTGCAACACACAGATGTCTGAGATGTTTCCCAAATTCCTGGTGCACTGAGTGGCTGAGTGCAGTAAACTTGGGCCATGGTGCACGCCTCATCATGCATGCTTCTCCAAAGTGTTGTCAGCAGCGGGCGTCCGGCAACACCTCCTCCTCCTGCTCCCCCTCTTGCTCCTCCTCCTCCTCGCAGAGCAGACGTACTCTGACACCCCTTTCCCAGCAAGAGCGCCTTCACTTCCGTTTCTTTTGTCCTGCTGCCGTGCAGGAGCTTGTAAGGTGCCCCGCATAGTCAGTAAACATTTCTGGCAGCGTTCATGCAAGGACTCTCTGTGTGTGTGTGTGTGTGTGTGTGTGTGTGTGTGTGTGTGTGTGTGTGTGTGTGATGTAATAATACAGCTACTCTGCCCCCGGGAATCATATTCCATACTATTCGAGGTTATGAACTTTAGTAACGGCACTCGTAACTTGAGATGTTCATCTGAATTCACAACCTCATCCACAGCTGTACTTGAAATCTAACATTTGGTCTGCTGCACAAAGCCGTAACACACTCTTTCCTCACGTAAAATGATTCTATATATGATCGCGGCTACATCCTCTACGTTTGTATATGTACACTATGATCGAGGCTACGCCATCTAGGTTTGTATAAGTACACTCTGTGATCTTCACACAATGACGAAATCGCCTAACAACGCATTTGTCAGAATGTATCACTGTCGTTAAGCGATGCGTGTCTGTTTATGTTTTCATTGTAACGACTTTCTTTATTCTACCGGACTCTGCTACATGAGATCTGAGGCTGCTATAATATTCGTACATCACTTGTTGGACACCTTATATAGAAGGATGAGCTAAAAGAAAAATCTATAATAGCTGTGTAGTGAAAGCGCACCTTGGCTTGGTTCCTTAAATGTAAGCAAGCGTTGTGAAGTGTAAACACTCGCTCCCCGTGGCAGACATTATGGGAGAGGAGGCTCCATACGGCGATCCCCTAGGCCGCAGCACCAAGCGGTTCCTTCCTTGTCCAGGCCTGTTTGGGGTGAGCACGCTACCTTACTAGCTGACACGAGACCAGGTGTTACCAGCTTTTTTACTGGCTGTGCAGCATTTGAACGGGTTATGGCCGAGGGTGGCGGCTTTATGGTAACCGTGGGCTGTGTGTTTGGGACAAGAGGTCCTTCAGTCTGTGAAAATATTTACAAGGTAAATTCAATATTGACTATAATTTATTTGTATGTGTTTACATTTATTCATTTAGCTGACACTTTTCTCCAATACAAATTACAGTACAGCTAGTAATTTTACTGGGGCAATTTGGCATAAGTACCTTGCCTGAAAGTACTACAACTGGAGGTGGGATTCAAACCTGTGACCTTTGTGTTCAAAGGCAGCAGCTCTAACCACTACAGTACCAGCTGCCCTTCTTTATTCATTTTCTCCAAAGTGACGTAACAATGTTAAGCGATTCCCTATAAAACTTAATTACAAAAGATGATTAAATAATTTGAAACACCATTAAAATGAAAACTAATTTAAAATAGCTGATAATAAAAAGAAAAATCTTTTCTCCAGTGTCCCAATCAGTCCTAATAGTTGACCGATTCATTGCATTATCGCGTGCACCGTTTATTAGCCTTCGGTCACTTTCAGTTTTCGTTGTTATCTGCGCAATTGAAAGGTTAATAATATAGGCATTCCTTGATTTATTTACTGGTAAAGTTTTACTTGTTAACATTTCTTTTAACTTTAAACTTTGTCAGTTTGTGAAGTAGCACAGCGATGCAGCACCTGGACTTATGACTGAAACATTGAAAGGTTCGAGACCCGCAAGGGTTCATGCTGTCATCAAAGCACTTAATTTAAAATAGTAAAAATAAATCCTCTGCTGTTTCAACTAATTTTTCCCTCAACATACAGCAGAATCATCAGAATGTATGAAAAGCTCTCCATCCTATTAACCAGCACTTGAAGTTAGCAGGTCATGTTCTCTTGTTCCTGTACAGCAAAGAGCAGTGCACATGACATGTTACATTTGTCTGATGCTTTTCTCCTATATGACTCACAACTATTTACTTATTCATATGGCTAGGTAATTTTTTTTTTTTTTTTTAAACTGGAGCAATTTATGTTAAGTACCTAGCTAAATGATACTATAGCTGGAGGTGGGATTTGAACCTGTGACCTTTGGGTCTAAAGGCAGCAGCTCTAACAAGTACGCTACCAGCTGCCCCTGATGGTTTCTTGTGAATAACCAGAGGGTTGTGATTTTAAAAGCACATTTTTAAGATAAATGCATTACTCAGAAGTGGAGAGGACCCCCTCGGACCTGCTGCTCACTCCGCTATTGAGAGTCTAAAAGACACAATGGAGTTCACCTCTGGTGTAAAGTCCTTCGCATCCGTCTGTCCTGCTTTGTTTTTAATGCGCCGCATAAAACTGTGGATGCGCCCGAAATGAAAGGACCAAAGGTGTCACAGAAAAGATGACAGGCAATTCAGTAAATACGGTAAATGCTGAACAAAGGGATAAGGATGGACGCCCAAGGAAGCCCCAAGCAGCAGCGCTCACCTTTGCAAGGAGTCGGTGACCTTTAACGCTGCCGCTTCCCTTCCCCCCACCTTTGACACCTCGCTCTTCACTTCCTGCCCCACCAGACTGCCCCCCACCCTCCTGTCTCATGCAGGGGCAAGTTTACATGCAAGACATTTTAGATTTTTAAATGTATTTTTTCAGGGTACTTTAATGTAAATATTTTTTAAATACAAATATTTTATATATATATATATACACACACGCGCACAGTACTGTGCAAAAGACTTAGGCACTTAGATGTTTCACAAAAAAATTTGTTTTAGACAGTTATTTAGTCTTCTGCATCAGTGTCAATGGGAACGAGCATATTTTAGATTTCCAAGCATTCCTTTTGCAGAAAAGTTACAGTATTACACTAAGGGTTTTGTATGTCATTAAAGAAAGTAAGTACACACACACACGCACACAGTCTGAAACCGCTTATCCCAAGCGGGGTCGCAGTGCACCAGAGCCTCACCCGACAACACAGGGCACAAGGCTGGAGGGGAAGGGGACACACCCAGGATGGGACGCCAGTCCATCGCAAGGCACCCCGAGCAGAACTCGAACCCCAGACTTGGCACGACCCTGCTCGGGACAAACGGTTGTTGCTGATGGATGGTTACTAAGCTTTGTAGGAAGTTTATTACTTAAGAGCATTATTTTTGGAAGCATTCTCACTTTACAGCTTTTTCCCTAACCAAGTGCCTAAAACTTTTACATAAGTACTGTGTATATATACACACACACACACACACACACATTTTCAGAACCGCTTGTCCCATACAGGGTCGCGGGGAACCGGAGCCTACCCGGCAACACAGGGCGTAAGGCCGGAGGGGGAAGGGGACACACCCAGGACGGGACGCCAGTCCGCCGCAAGGCACCCCAAGCGGGACTTGAACCCCAGACCCACTGGAGAGCAGGACTGCGGTCCAACCCACTGCGCCACCGCACCCCATTGTATATATACAATATTATACAAATATTTAATTATATTATTATGAATACTATTTTTTCTGTTTGAAATATTTGCTTGTCCAATGCTGCATGGCAGTGATACAGAGGGAATTTTGGGTACCCTGGATGGGACACGGCTCACAGCAGGATAATCACACATGCACACACAGAGTTTAGAGTCACTAGTTCACTGCATGTCTTTGGACTGTGGGAGGAAACCAGAGACCCTGGAGGAAATGCATGCAAACTCCACATAGACCGAACTATATTTGAACCTGCTGCTCTACTGCGCCACACTGCACATACTTTTTATTTTAAACGGTAAATAAACTTGAGTTGTGTTCACATGCTTTTCTGCTTAAGTGGCTTGTATTCATGTAGAGGAGGGTAATTGTACTGGAGCCATTTAGACGACCTGGTCTTCACTTACGGCCCCCATGCTGGTGTTTGTGAACCTTTCCAGGGCAAAACTTAAATGTTTGAGTAATTCTTATGGCCTGTGGGAGGTGGCCTCAGCCAAAGCAAACAACCCAGTGGTCCCCCCCTCTGCACATGGTGATACTGACCACCCACCTCGTGTCCCTCTCCAACCCCCTGCAGTTCAGCCATCAATGAAAGGACCAAAGAGCAGGTGGCCATCAAGAAGCTGCACCGGCCCTTCCAGTCGGAGATCTTCGCCAAGAGGGCATACCGTGAGCTGCGGCTGCTCAAGCACATGAAGCACGACAATGTGAGTCAGTGTGCGTGTGAGCCGATTGAGTCTGCTGGGAATGCACAGCTGCCTGCCCACCGTTCTGTGTGATGTTTTACGCCTCTGCTGCTGCGAGACAGACATGCACAGGTCCTAACACGCCTCCCCTCTCCTCCTTTTGTCTCCTGGCCACTTAACTCACCTCCCCCCCACCCCCCACCACCATCCTGTCCTTTCTTTCTCTCCTCCATCCTCCTCTCCCCACCCCACCACCTCTGTGCCTCCCTTCTTGCACCCCTTCGTGCCTCTCCTGGGGCTCGTCCCACTCCCAGGTCATCGGACTGCTGGACGTGTTCACTGCCGCGTGCCGACTGGAGGACTTCCAGGACTTGTGAGTAAGCTGCCATGTGCCCGTGGACTGGCTCCTTACTCGTTCGTCATTGTGGCACATTGCAATAACTGGGAGCACTACTGCACTAGCTAGACAGAGTACTTTCTTAAACCCAAAAGCCTACGTCACCATGGACAGGTGTGGAAAAGATGACAGAGTGACGCTGGACAGTGTATGCACATGGACTCGAGTGTATAGTGCCAGATTTTCTTATTCGCATGACTTTCAACCATTTCAGACAGTTCACTGGGCACGACTTTAACGGAAATTGGAGTTTCTTGTTTCTTCATTTAGCTGATACTTTTGTTCAAAGCAACTTTCTCTCCATTTATGCTGTTTTATTTTTATTGCAGCAGTTCAGGAAAGTGTGTTGATGGCGCATACTACCGTTGGAGTAGCTGGTATTGTAGTGGTTAGTGCTCATGCCTTCACATCTGAAGGTGGCAGGTTCAAATTCCTCTCCAGCTGTAGTACCCTTAAGCAAGACACTTAGCCTAAATTGCTCCAGTAAAATTACCCAACTGTATAAATGGGTAAATAGTTGTAGGCTAGATTCACATTCTAGGTCTTCAGAGGAAACAAGGCTTTCTTTTGTCAATTCTTGTCTTCCTCTGCGGTCTCTGCATTGGAGTAAGTCCACCTTTGTTCTGCTGCTGGCCACACTCATGTGTAACATCAGTTTTTTGCGGTGGGAAGCGAAAACATTGTTTAGTTTTAGTTTTGTTTCACGATGCTCAGTGGAAAATATCACTTTCCCTGCTCTGTAACATGTTTGCAAACATCTTGCCGATATGTATAGTTGAATTTCTGTTTTTCATAAATACGGCAGTCACTGCTATTATTTCTAAGTAATGAAGGAATATGAAACAAAAAGCCCTGTCTCTGCCCCCAGTTACCTGGTGATGCCCTACATGTACACAGACTTGTCCAAGGTGCGTGGTCTGCTGTCTGAAGACCGGCTGCAATTCCTTGTCTACCAGATCCTATGTGGACTCAAGGTTGGTGTGCTGCAGGCCCACAGCATCTACACCATGTTCCCATCAGAGTAAAGTACTGTGGATGGCAGGTGCAGAGAAGCTGACACTTTATTGGGTCACCAGAGCCGTTGAGGACATACTGTGCCTTGCAAAACTATTCACACCCTTAGTTTTCTTTAGCGATGGGCAGTGTTAAGCTCACGCCCGTCCTAACCTCAGTTCCACTGAGAATTTTTGCCGAAAAGCTCCAGCTTGGTCTCAGATGACCACAAAACCTTTTCCACATCACATCTGGCTCGATGATTTACCAGATTCTTTCCGGTAAACTCCAGACATGCTTTAAGAGGGTTGTGGTTTTGAGAGTACCACCACCCTGCTGTATGCAAACCCCGCACTGCCGGGTACCAGGGTTGCACATGGAAGGGGGACACAAGAGAAATTTTGCAAGAGAACCTGCTTCAGTCTGCTGAGAACCTGAAGCTTTCGAGAAAGCTCACCTTTCAGCAGGACAGTGATCCCAAGTACATGACCAAAGCAACACTGAAAAGCTCAAAAACAAAAAGGTGAATGTCTTACGGTGGCCCAGTCAAAGTCCTAACCTCAGTTCCACTGAGAATCTGTGGCACTGTTTGAAAATTGAGGTCCACAAGTGTCATCCAACCAACATGAGCAGGGTCAAGCAGGCAGTAGGCGGCTTAGTGGTTAGAGCTGCTGCCTTTGAATTTGAATCTGAGACCAAGATAGACCTTAAGTGATACACTCATTCAGAAACAAGCGGTGTGTGTGAAAAGTGACAAAATGTAATGACATAAAAGATGTCAGAGCAGTGCACTTTGTATGTGCTTACTAATTTCTTTTTCTTGTTCTGCTCTCTCTCTCAACAGTACATCCACAGTGCAGGTATCATTCACAGGGTAAGAGAACCGGTCGTCTTCAGGAGCTCCCGCACACACACAGTTCAGTTCACACTCTCTGGGAAGGACTGTAGAGTGCTGGGTCGGGAACCCATAAAGCAGTGTCGGGGAGCATGGCGTAAAAATTGAGCGTTCAAACTAACAGTGACTGCAACGTTCGCTGCAAAAAGACAGGAAAGAATATGTAAAGGCACATTAGTGCCAGCATAACTTAGTGCAGTTCATAGAACTAGTGCCAAAACATTGATGAAATAGTAAATATCTGGTAAAATGTAAGAGCTGATCTTAAGTACAGGCAGTTCCCGAATTATGAACTAGTTTTGTTCCTCAATCTGTCTTTAAGTTGGATTTTGATGCAAGTCGGAACAGTTAGGTATGGTGGGTATCTCAACGTTGTTTAAATCTCGCCTCCAGTTGTAGTACCCTTGAGCAAGGTACTTGCCCTTATTTGTTCCAGTAAAAATTTCCTTACTCTACAGATGGGTAAATCCTTGCAAGTAGCTTAACACTAAGTCACTTTGAAGCATCAGCTAATTGAATAAATGTAATAGGAGACAGCAGGTGATCAGTGGTTAGAGCTGTTGCCTTGGATTCAAAGGACCCAGTTCAAATTCCAATAACAGGCAGCCCCTGAATTACGAACGAGTTCCGTGTCCTCAGTCCATCTTTAAGTCGGATTTTAACATAAGTCGGAACACTTACGTATGGTGGATATCTAATGTCAGTTTGTCAAATGTTTGACTTAGTAAATCATATATTGTGTACCTTTCCATCCATAAAAAAACATTAAAGAAACACTTCTGGATACACCAAAACATCTTTAATACAACTATACAGTAATAATAATAATACAATGAAATGATGTAATAAACATAACTACAGTATTTCTAATAAAGAGAGACGTAGAAAGAGATGATGATAATAATAATAATAATAATAATAATAAATGTTACTACTGTTATGATGAACAGAGGACACGGAGGAGGCTGGACCCAAGTGCAGGATCGTTTATTCAGAATCAAAGGACTAGATGTGTTCATGGTCGGTCGATCGGCGAAGCGAACAGAGGCGAGGATCCTAAATTGTAGTCGAGGGACAAGCTGGGAGTTCGTTATCAAAGTGACGTGAAACGGGACTGGGGAAGACTGGGGGAGGACTTGGAAGAGCAGTGCGAGGTGGGTTTGAGAACACAGAGGAGATGCTTGTCTCCAGTGAGATTCTGCAAATTGGAAGAGGTTTAGAAATGTTTTATATCCAAGTGCTCTCTGAGTGTGTGCGCGCGCGTACAAAACATTAAAGAAACTTTAATGTTTGCTTTTCCAGTGTCTGTTGGTGTTTCACCTTTTTCCGATTGCTTTATTATTTCCACTTTAGTTTCACTCGTGATCATTTTCCTTTTTTTGGATGCATCACCATCACTTACGTCACATGTATGCTTTGATGCAATGGTTTGGAGGGTAAAAACAAAAACATTGAAGCCAAATACATTAACACACGAGACACTGTTAACAGCAACATGGTCTGACTGAAAAGAAGGAAGTCTTTGTCCTACCTTGGGCTCACGCGCCCACGAGCCGATGAACCGCTGTATACGCGCAATGTTTTAATGCGCGTCGCAAAGTAGCACCTCTTTGTTATTACAAACCATTGTATGTAACTTGAATTTTTAACAAAATAGGCTTAATCATAAAGTTTTTTTTTTTTTTTTTTTTTTTTCTTTTTTTTTTTGATTGTTACTTAAGGTTGACAAAAAAATTAACTTCTGGTCAGTAAGGAGGTGGTTTGTAACTACGGGTTGTACGTAAGTTGGACATTTGTAACCTGAGGACTGCCCATAGTAGGAACCAACTCACTCAACACTTAATATTTAACTTTGTACATGTTTGAAGCATGACTTGTGTCTGACTTACTTCCAAAAGAGAGTAACCGTAACTTTTGCAGGAGTGAATACACAAGGATAAAGGGGAAAAAATAGAGCAAACGACACTCGTGTCTCATTGGGGAAGATGTCGCAATATATGGAAACATGAAGAACCTTGTCCTACGTCAAGGGCCAATATGGAAAATTAAACCGAAACCATTAGAATGTTTCACTGGAATTATTCATCGTCATTTTGAAGAAGTTCAAAGCAGATTAAAGATCTAAGTGTCTAGTTGCATCACACCAGTGAGCTCTTGCCTCCTGTTATTTTGTCAAACAGGTGCTGAGTGCTGCGTTCACAACGTGACAGGTCTCTCCAGTTTGTGTATGTCGCTGAGATGGGTAGCACCGAGGCAGTGCAGTGGGGCGGAGGGCCTGGAACGCAGCCTGTGAACTGTCACGTGCCCTGCGAGACTGGGCTGCAGGCCCTCTCTGGGTTTCCTGGGTGTAAGGCGAGGGGGGTGGATCCCACCGCATCATTTTCTGTACCCATTTCACTTACAAGATGCCAGTTCAGTCCTGAGAGGGGCAGGGCAGGGACCTGGGAAGATGATTCAATAAGTTATTGCCCCAGCTTGTTGAGACCTGGCTCCAGTGACTCTTCCCGTGGCTGCGTTCCTCAGTTTGTGAAACAGGCTTCCTAGCGTGCAGTTTATTCCTCTGTTTATTTATCCACTGTAGCTGCTCAGAAGGTGACTTGCACCTGCAGGAGCTTCCATAGCTTGCAAAGTGTGTTGCTCGAGTACAACTGGACGGCTTTTCCTGAGACTTGAAACCAACAACACTTTGGCCAGAAGTCCAAGTCAGCTGTTGAGTGTCTTCTCATAGTGCTGCGACCTGACTGCAGGTTTTCTCCAACCTGTAAAGAGCCCTGAAGCACAGAGCAAAAGCCCAGCAGAACACAGTATGGGCAGTGCAGCTTAGCCACGCTTGGACATTTCTGCTCTTGCCCCACAGCTAGTTCTCTTTGGAGTGGAGCGATGCGACACGTGTGACGGTTTAGCCAGAGACAGATCCACAGCTTGACGTACACAGCAAATGGAAATCTGACCTGAGCATTTCTCTTGCCGGTGTCCTTTATGCAATTCCGCTGCTTCTCTCTCACAGGACCTCAAGCCGGGAAACCTGGCCGTGAATCAGGATTGTGAACTAAAAGTAGGTGCAGCCCGTCAGCTCTGTACTGACTTCTTTCTGCTGTAGCGGGTGCTTTGACAAGAGCAAGGGGGGATACTAACATGGACCCCACCCCCCACTTGTGTTCACTCAGATCCTGGATTTTGGTTTGGCCCGGCACGCCGAGCCTGAGATGACAGGCTATGTTGTGACCCGCTGGTACCGAGCCCCCGAGGTCATTCTGAACTGGATGCACTACACCCAGACTGGCAAGAGAACCGTGACCTTTCACATTTATTACTTTTACATTTTACATTCATCCATTTAGCAGACACTTTCCTCCAAAGCGAGGTACACGTCAGAGAACAAGACAAAAAATGCATTGTATCAACAGGAGAGATTTGGATGCGGACACGTGATTCTAGAGGACAATTAATTGGTCACATGCCCCCGTACAAACCAGTGTAAATTACATGAGTGGAGGGTAGAGTAGGGTTTTTTTTATTAAATGTAACAAACAGATACATGTTCATGGAGCACATGGGAAATCGGGGGAGAAATGAGACGGAAAGAGATGCGTTTTAAGACCCTTCTTGAATGTTGAGAGACATTCGGCAGTTCTGAGTGAGAGGGGGAGATTGTTTCACCACACTGGATCCAGAGTCGAAAGTCTTTTTGATTTTGAAACTCGTGTGTGTGTGTGTGTGTGCGCCACTCGGTTTCCTGCCTATTTAGAATTCTGTGTTGATGTGCTGTGCTGAAAAACTGCCACCTCCAAACAGTTCTGTCGGCCCTCATTTAATGGGGTCTCATACGTTGGAAAATCGCTACAATAGTAAATGGCTTGTTATTCAGTACAACAGCATTTTACCCAAGTGGCCATTTAACTTCCCTAACAAGAGTGGGAGAAGAGACGCTATAAACCCCCCCATCACCTTGGTATGTTACTTCAGCCACTGGCAGGTTTTTAAAAGAAACAATTCAGTCCCGGTGTAACGCAGTTCCTGTGCAGCTTTCAGGATTCCTTGGACAGTGGTACAAGAGAGTTCAGTCAGAGAAACAATCATAATAAGTGAGGACAATAAAAATGATTACTAAAAGAAAGCCACTTATCCATATTGTGTTGTTTAACCAATAGAAGTCACTCTGTGTACAGTGCAGGTACTGTGCAGCTTTCAGGCTTGTGTGAAGGGCAACTCGATAAAAAGAAAGTTGAACCATTAAAAGTGCACCACTTAAAACAGCTTCCATGTGTCTGCTCTTGTGTTTGTAACACTGTTTACATCAAACTCTGCGCTCACCATCACAATTGAGTAAAAGAGAGTGTTTAACTGGCAGGTAAAACACACTCCGTGTTGTGCACCTACTACAGAAAAGGACTCTTTTATTAACAACATGTTTTTAATTCAGAAAAGGAAAACGGAGCACTCACCTGTGAAGCACTTTATCAAAAAATGATGTGAAAGAAGTTTGTTGAAAACACAAAAGGACCAGGAATAGGTTACAACAGCAGCATTCTTAAAACACAGTGATCTATAAATAAGAGAAAAAGAGAATAAAAGAGGCTTTAAAAAGAGACCACTTTATGCCAGTGTTAGTACTGGGTTACCCCAGCATAAAACAGATCTTCAGTTGTTTTGAAAACATTATTAAAATCCAGATGCTGCAACCCTCCATTGAACAAATGGTTACTGATTATGAACTAATGAAAATATTACCATAAAAATCCATTTTCTTGCAACAAAATGTAATATTTTGGTGCTATCATTGTAATTCAGAAAAATACATTTATATTTTCATTCATTTCAAGAGACTTTTTTTTTTTTGTCCAGAACCAGTTTGGAAATTTGACCCCATCACTACTGGAATTTGCCTATTGGGTTGATTTCACTGAACAGATTAACCCCGTATGAGAGGGATGGGTGTACATCACACAGAAAACTAAAAAAGGAAAGGAAAAGACGCACTCTTCACAGGAGAAAAGTGACAGAACATTTAGGCTAGAAAGAATAAAGTTAACAGATTGAATTATTGATTATATTGGGAACAGTAAAATAACGCATCGATAACTTCGCACATTTCAGCAGTGAACCACAGCTTAACTCACTGCTTCTGGAAATTCTCAGTCCACAGCAAGTTTCAGTCACTCTTCGCATTCATACAAATGTATTAAAGTGTTAATAACACTTCAGATCCTTCAGCAAAGCAAGCAAGATCAGTTTTGGAGCAGAACACTTCCATTTCCAGTGCCATTCATTATTTTTTGTGTGAGATGAAGATAAATATGTGTAATGTGATCAGAGTATGAATAGGATACTGACTGTTATATTCTTGTCTAGAAATACTGTATATCTTCTTGTCACATCTCAGACATGTTTTATCCTTAGAAATGGTCATTATAGGAAACAAGAATGAAGATATTTAACTTTGATTTTAATCATTTGTCTTTTTAAATTCCTGATCAGCTGCTGTCTGCTGATGTGACTTTAGTGTGCTTTGTTAACATCATCGTGGCAAACGACAAAAGCGCTCGTTGTGATTGACCTTCTCTCCTGCTTAGTGGACATCTGGTCTGTTGGCTGCATCATGGGAGAAATGGTTAACGGGAAAACGCTCTTCAAAGGAAAAGACTGTATCCTTCATTCATCCTTGTACGTTTATGGTCTTGTCACTTAATGCTGCTGGCAGCCATCGATTCCCAGTCTGCCTGCTAAGTGACTGGCAAGTACAGTCACAGTTTTTTCCCCCAAAGTAATGTTCTCAGTGTGCCCTATAAATGAGCTGCACAGGTTTGTATCCTCGAGTAAAACACTTTCAGCTTTGGTGACTTCCTACCCTCAAGCCTGACCTTCAGATATGGACCAGCTGACTCAGATAATGAAGACCACTGGTGTACCGGGACCAGACTTCATTAAAAAACTGGACAGTCAGGAGGTACGATCGCTGTCAGGACAGCCCACAGTACTGCAGAACAATCACATACTCCAGCCTCAGCTCACACGTTATGTGTGTGTTTTGCATGTTACTACCAACATCAATCAAAATGTAGTAAGTCGGAAAGGGTTACCTTGTTGGGGCTGCGGGCTGCGAGTCATTGATCCCTTCAGGTGAGGAAGCTCTTGCTGTGAAATGACTCAGCTGAAGCGCAACATTACGAATCCTCGGTATGAACGTGACCGAGCGGTGCACCTTTCAGCAGGTACACTGCAGCAGTACTCTTAGCCCAGTATGCGGGTGGGGGTCCCGAAGATACTGTAACTACCACGTTGCTCTGAAGCCTGCAGACTACTTTTGGTCTCCACGGTCAGAGCCCTCTGTGTGTAGGGAGCACATTACATGTGCTCTCGCTGTCTTCTTGGCTCACGTCCACAACTTTGTGCAACATCTGCAGGAGCAGTTCCTTAGTGTAGAAGTGTTACCAACAGGTGGAATGGAGTCACAAAGTCAAGATCAATTTTGGGTGCACTTAGGTTAACAAAGCACTTAAGCTCATGCTGGCTGGCAAAGGTGACTTAGGCTGGAGAGC
The DNA here is from genome assembly GCF_900964775.1 of Scleropages formosus. NCBI lineage: Eukaryota > Metazoa > Chordata > Actinopteri > Osteoglossiformes > Osteoglossidae > Scleropages > Scleropages formosus. Next base: position 2,180,344 of record NC_041830.1, on the reverse strand, counting down.
ACAGTAAGAAATGACTAAAATATGAATAATGTAAAGCAAGGGGAGCAGATGATACAAGGCAAGAGAAGAAAGTGAAAAGATGGTTACATGGCGAAAACAGTGATGGTGAGAATGATGCCGTGTCCCTTATGACATGGTACATGGGATGGGATGCCCATGAGGGGGAGGCAGCTGCTCTTACTTGGACCCCCAGAGGTCGATTGATTTCCCCCTGTATGTCTTTGGTTTGAGACTTTGTGGTTTTCCTTCCCTTAGTACAGTTGCAAACCATCACCTTTGTCCACCTCCTTGGCTTCCTTCATGACTTGAGCACTCATTTTTTTAAATTTCTGAAATTATTCCCTGTTTTTCCCCCATTGCCGTTCGAAATTGCACATTTTTATTCAGGATTCACTGTGTAATGTTCAGATATGTAAGAGGAGATGTGACGGGGTTTCTCTGCCTCTTTGGGAGCAGGCGCGCAGCTACGTCCTCTCCCTCCCTCACTACCCGCGCAAGGACTTTGCGACTGTGTTCCCCCGGGCCAGCGCACAGGGTGAGTGTCACGGCACACCCATCACTTCCTTTTGCCCACCGTCTTCCTCGTACGCATCTGCATCTCATTCTCTAAACTTGGCAGTTTGTGCAACTTGCCTTACAGTTTCAGACACCTCACTGGAACACTTTGATCTGATCATGTACCTTGCAGGACATTTCCAGGGATGCAGTGGTTCAAACTGTAAATGAGTGCTCTTAGCACCACTATCGTATGTAGTGTGCAGTAGTTTGAGGCATGTTACTTGGGTACATGCTGTCCTTCGTCCTAAATTGACTCTCTTTAGGCAAATTCCCGTTGCATTTACATTTAGCAGACACTTTTCTCCAAAGCAACGTCCAATGAACTCTATGTAGTGTTACCAGCCTGCACACCTTATTCACCAAGGTGACTTACACTGCTAGATGCACTACTTACACTGGATCACTCATCCATACATCAGTGGAACACGCTCTCTCTGTCACTCACACACTATGGATGAACCTGAACAGCATGTCTTTGGACTGTGGGAGGAAACCCACGCAGACACGGGGAGAACATGCAAACTCCACACAGACTGAGTAGGGATTGAACCCACATCCTCTCACACTACCCAGGTGCTGTGAGACAGCACTACCCGCTGTGCCACTGTGCCACCCAGCCTGTGCCTGCTTGGGTTGGGGGTCAAAAGGTCACAGAAAATATTGCAGATATTTTCAAGTCTGCTTTTCTGATTAGTCTTTTGTTTGTGTTTTTACCAACGATCCAGCACACTGATACCAGATAAGTTGTACCTTAGAGCAGGGATTCTTAACCTGGGTTCTGTGGATTGATTGGTGTTCCGTGGAGGAGCTTTCAGAGGTCCATGAGTTGCCGGCTCACTTCGAAAATGAGTCTAAATAAAAGCTGCACATTAAAAATTACTATGGTTCTACTATCTTTGACATAATTCTGTGTTTGTGTAATTTAGTTTCAGTGCAATAAACTGAGTGCATATTTTGGCCCGGTGTATTTATGGACATATTTCTAAGAGGAATCCTTAGCTTCTTCAGATTATGAAAGGGCCCAAAAAGGTTAAGAACCTCTGACTTAGAGGCCGTGGGTCTTTGAAACGCTTTGTTACCTGTCTTTGTAGCCTTTTATTGTGCATGCTGAAGGTTTGCCGCTCTAGTCAAAGGCAGAGTGTCCTTATGCGGCCAGTTTCCATGGCAACAGCAGCCTACTGCGATGCTTGCTGGCTCTGCTGTTAATTGAAGATAAAGATTTTCTTCGCTGAAGCAGTGGTGGGTGTGGGGGGGCTATATTATTACTCAGATAAGGGTGAGCTTCCAGTGTTTCTAAAATTCTAAAGGTTTTGGCAGCAAAGCTTTTGTAGATTTTTATAAGATATAATATAGAGCACAATAGCTGGCATTAAAATGTAAATTGTTATCATGTTGCTTGACAGATGCTTTTAACCAGAGTATCTTTTACCCATTTACACAGCGGGATATTTTAGCAAAGACAATGAGGTGTGGTAGATTTTTTGGAATGCACAAGAGAACATTCCCAAAACCAGCAATTTTTTGTGCACAACTCTATGGCCTTGAACGTGATGAATGTGACTGCCCTAAATGTCTAATATTTCAGGTAACTTTGATAACAGGGTGTGTTGTTCATTTCATTTCAGTCCAACGCTTGTGTGTCTTCAGTTCAATGACAAGGAAGTTGTCATACATGTATATTTATTCCTTTAGCTGACACTGAATTAAGTCCCCTTTACACAGCTGGGCAATTTTAGTGGAAGAATTTAGGGTAAGTACCCTGCTCAAGGGTACTGCAGCTGGAGGTGGGATGCAATCCTGCAATCTTTGGTTGGCTCCGAAAGCAGCAGTGGCTCTAACCACTACATAACTAGCTGCTCCCACATACAAACAGCACACTAGATTAATCATTTGGAGAAAGAGAACGGTGCAGCTCACATTACTAAAGTTCAATAGATGAATGATTATAACACGATAATGTGAGCATAATTATGAGTTAATGCATGTGAGCTTTTTTACACTATCAGCGGTCAATCTTCTGGAGAAGATGCTGGTCTTGGATGGGGAGGGTCGCTTAACAGCAGAGGGAGCTCTAGCGCACCCGTACTTCGATGGCCTCCGGGACCCAGAAGACTTCCCCGATGCAGCACCTTATGATGACAGCCATGACAATGCCACACTGCCTCTAGAGGACTGGAAGAGTAAGTGCATCCTATTGCTGCCCAGTTGATCCACTGTTGATTGGCCACGTGTTGATTTGCTTATATCTTTATTATTGGACTTTTCACATTATTTTGTCCAGTGTTGAATTTTCAGCCAATTATTTACTTCATCGAGGTTGTTCCATATTTATGACTCTTTTTCAGTTCTGAATCTGGTGTAAATGGAAATGTATGCTAAAATCAGAAGGGCTCTGCACTGGACCTCTGTAAATGTCTACACAAGAGAACTACTTTGCTTTACATTTTCTTGTGTTTGGCTTTGATCTGCTGTGCAGTGCTTTTATATGCCCGGTGGCTTTTTTTTTTCTCTTAAATGCTCTACAGGGTTATCCTTCAAAGAAGTCAAGAGCTTTGTTCCATTTCCCCGACGAGACTCGAAGAGGAGGAATACACTGACAATGTCATAATACTGTAATGTCATGGCGATATCAAACTTAATCACTACACAAAACAATGCCAATTCATCCTCAGCTGCAAAAAAGCAACTCAGGTGTAGAAACTGACAAAAAAATTGCGCACACACACACATGCCATCAAGACTTTAAAACAAAAAAGAAATCTATTCTGAGTAATTCCTTTGTTTGTTAGTCATCTGCATTTTATTTCACTGTGTCCTGAAAATGTAGAGTGGTGAATTTGGACTCCAGAGAAGAGTAATATGAGCTCTGAAGTGGTGCAGCACACTATGTGGGTCTTTAAAAAAAAATGTGGTTTTATGGTTTTATGTATGCACACCAAAAAGTGACCTTTTTTAATAAAATCATGTTGAAATGCTTCATCAGAGAGCTGTTTTAATTTTTCTACAAAATTATGTTCAAGATCTCCTGTAGCAGAAAGAAACTTGACAACTTTACTCATTGACGAACAGGCGATCACCACAGTCTCAATACAGTTATTCAGTTTTCTACCATACCTGTATGTCATCCTTTGCATATATTTCAAATATCAAAAAAACATCTTTAATTTGTTAATCTTGCAGTGCTATGCTTTTTCTATGGCTGCAGTTGTCTTATTACTATTGCTTGCAAATGCCAGTTAATCCAGCATTTACATACACTGCTGTGAAAAAGCATTTTTGCTTTTCCTTTCCAGTTCTGTTAACAGCTTTTTCATTCAGTTTTATCAAATCAAATCTTTTTGTCAGTTGTAGTTTGTGAATGGTGCCTTGGAGGAAAAAAAGTGAGTATTGATGTGTCATTTCCTTGGTGGGGAACAAAATGAAATATCATTGCAGTTATTGCTGCAAAATAATTGTGCATTCATTGTCAGTAACTGGCTGCACCGACTTTAGCTATATTAACTGCAGTTAAACAGTTCTTGTAGCTTTTTACCAGGTTTCAACATCTGCAGGCATTCCAGCATGAACAACTCTCTTAATGTTATACCACATCTCAATCTGATTCAGGTAAGGACTGTGACTAGACCATTCTCTAACCATAATTGTTTTTTTTCCAGGCAATCTGATGCTGATTTGTGTATTTCCTTACTACACTACTAAATTCTGCTTCAGCATTAACTCGCAAGATTGATGGCCTGACATTATCCTTCAGAATTTTCTGAGACGAAGAACTGATTGTTTCTTCAATGATGGCTGAGCATCCAGGTCCTGTGGCAGCAAAACACCCCCAGAGCATCACACTGCCACCACTGTGCTTGACTCTTGGTACAAGGTTGTTACTCTGAAATTCCATATATGGTTTTCACCAGACATAACGAGGCCCATGTTGTCCCAAAACTTCCACTTTTGATCCACCAAACATCCTTGTAGAAGTGTTAAGACATCATGGTAAATTTGAACTGTTGAGATTTCATGTTCTTTTTAGTAAGCAATGGTTTTCTTAGTGTGGAATCATTACCTTGAGCAGTAACTTGGATATTGATCTTGGGTTCATTATGAGATCATTAATGATTATGTTTTGCTTGTGAAAAGGTGTTGGCACTTCTAATTATATTGGAGACAGCTGGTGCAAATGAGGCCTGAATTCACTCTACTCTTTTAATGATGGTAATTACAAATGGGGGCAATTACTTTTTCCATACCTATGGCTGTACAGTGCATTGTCTTCCACAGTAATGCCATAAAAATAGTACTGCTTTTATTTTTCTCTCTGACCCACCATTCATATACTACTTAATACATAAATTGTACTTTCGCTGAGATGTACGTCGCTTTGGACAAAAGCATCTGCTAAATGACAATGTAAATGTACTAAAGGTGAGAAAAGATCTGAAAATTTAATGTCAAAAGGCTGCAACAACTGAGAAAAATGGAATGGGGAAATACTTTTAATACAACACTGTATAACAAACATACATAGATGTATCAAGAATTGCTGCAATGGTCCAGTAAATACATTGTTATTGATGTTTTTTGTCCAGCCCAAACAAATTTATCAAATTTTCACTTCACAGTTATAATAATGTTAGACCATTCATTAAGGACCTTTAGTATTATTTACTAATTTTTTGATGACTTTAACTTTTAGCCATTTTACAGTCTTCAGGATGATACAATGAATCACCTTAGATGGCTTTAGACTCCAATAGGTAGCAAACAGGTTGAATGTCTTCTGATCATCTGCTTGCCTTCAAATATATCTATCATAGTTCCTGACAATTTTGAGAAAGTGCACATTTGCAGTGCACATTTGTTTTCACATGAAATTTGGTGGTCGCTGAATGTTGTTTTTGCTGTGTATAGCAAAAAACAGTTAATTCAGGTAGTTACTGAATTTCTGCTGGTAGCACAAGCCTACCACTTAAAAATTCAAAACATTTCATAAAGCTCTATTATGGTACACCAGAAAAGAAGCAACAATTAATTCAAATGTGATTCACAAACAAAATAAGGCATTAAAAGTGAATTAAGACTGCTGTTAAGCATGCTTCATTATTTATGCATTTTCTATTAAAGTAGCATCTCTGCTCTGTTGCTTTCACAATCTGCTCTGTACATGTGATGCGAGTGTTACAAGTGTGCAGCTGTACTGTGGAAATGCCAGAGCACTTTAGCAAGGTAAAATGTAACTAGTGCTTTGACAAAGTCTACTTTCCCTGCCTGCCAGCTTAAGTCAAAAATCTTGAAAATGACATTCCAGACTTACAATACAGTACCATCTTATCAGTTTTAGCTCATACGCCAGCAATAACCTGTCAGTGACTGGACTCAAAGTGACAGCCTTGAGGAAACAATGATTTTCAGGATTGCAACCCATCTGTAATGTACAGGAATATGTACTCCTACAACACTGGGCTTTTTCGAGTTCTAAAAAACACCTCACCAAATGCTTTGGGCAACAGAAGCTGAAAGAGAGCAAAGAGAGTGCAACTTCTCTTTTCCTGAGCACAAAACAATGTGGTCAGGGTGTGTAACCCAGGTTAGGTATAATGCAGTATCTCCACCAGTGAGAACAGGTCGATGAGCTTTCTCCCCAAAAACACCCTGTTAGGTAAATGCAGCTCTGTAGCAGTGGGGAAAAAACCTGCTGACCACATCCAAGTTGTGCACACAGTCAAAAATGACCAGACACTATCAATACACTGCTGACTAGTCCCGACAACCTCCTCAGTGAGCGAGTATATCTGAAAAAATGTGAAACCTACACAACCCCTAGTCAAGTGTCAGCAGTTGCCTGTTCCTTCCTCCACCCCATTTCCATCTGTTTATCCACCAATAATATCCTGCGAAGGAGATTAGTAATCTTGTCCATATGATGAAGCGTATCCTACGGAGATCTGTACCGAGACGTCTCCTAGTGCAGCAATAAAGAAATACCAATGAAAAGATTAAAAATATTAATCTTTATTAATCTTAATTATTAAAGCACCACAACCCTATTAGGACAAGCAGGATAGAAGATGGATGGATGGATGCTCAATGGAGTTATATACACCTATGACAACAAGTTCTGTATGTACTGAGCTAAGCCACCTGGACCAATACTGCAACGGGCTGTGAAATGGTGAACTGGGGCAGAAAACCGGAGGGATCCAGCAACACTGAGGTGCACAGCAAAGGACGGAGTCACCTTTACGCAGTGGGGATGTTCGAGTCACGGCTGCAGATTTCTACCACGTTCTGCTGGACAAGGCGCTTCTTCCACGCAACCGTATGCAGGAGCAATGGCGTTTCTACAGGCGACGCCACACGTAGACTGAAGAGTCCAGTGCGGATGGCTGCCTCATTCCTCACCGTTGGGCTGAACTCTGTGGAGAAAAGACTAGAGCAAGGACCCTAACCAGACCGCTGTCCACCATGACTCTGACTCTCAGCCTCTGCAGCCCTCCCTGGGTAAGGAGAGGAGCACCTTGAGCAAAGTGACACCCTGAGCCAACGGTTTTCAGGATCATTGCAGCTAGTCCTCTCGTCACGATTCAAGGTGCTGCTGTAGCCACCTTCTACCTGGTACTGCTCAGTGTCCTGCACTGAGCCATTTACTCCAGTGTTGCCAATCAGTCAGTGGTCAGTGTCTGTGGAACCTCACCCCACCATATCCTTCAGGATCGATGCACTTCGCACCTGTGTCTATAATGTATCTCGCCATAAGCACGGAGCCGCGTGCTGCACACCGGCTCTGGATGCCCTCGCGTAGCGAGCCCATTCTTTGCAGCGCTTATCATTTCTGCTTACGACTCTTTTTGTTCACCTGAAACGCTGTGCCGCCGGAGTTGGGCCCACCTTACGGTGATGTTTGCCCACTGCTGCCTATGGCCCCGAGTCCGCCCGCCGCTCACCTGTCCACCTGCATGAGGCACGAGCTGCGTCGTTGCTCCGCGCGAACGAACGGGGTCACGGCTCGAGAGGCGCGGCGCGCGCGTGTCGCGAGGTTGCGGACAGCGCACAGGAGAACGTATGGAGTAACGCGACAGCTGGCCGAGTGTGTGTGTGTGTGTTCACGGCATTAAAGACACGGAGCAGTGTTCCGCGCTCGCACACCCCGCTTCCGACAGGTTCGAACGGCGGCCGCGCCGCGGAGAGCCGCGCGCGGGTTTCCGCGCGAAGGGGCGTGTTCTGGCCATCTTGGCTGAGCTCGCGCTCCGCACTCATGTACTCGGCACAGCGCGCCTAAGGCTGCGAGCAACATCTGAGCCGCCGCCGCTCTCTCCCACGCTGACTATGTGGCCGCGGGTGAGCGGAGCCCCTCGAACCCGTGAAGAAATGTTCGCCTGAAGACATCATGGAGGACTGACGCGCGAAGGACATTCTCTGCCCTGAAATTTGCCGGCTCTTTTCGGCCGAGGCGTAGCTAGCTGGCGGTTAGCACTCGGAGACTCGGGTTCTCAAGCGCCCGGCGGTTGAGCTCCATTTTTATACAAGGTAAACCGCTGCATATGGGCAGCGTCTTCTTCATAGCCTGGCGTTTGTGGTCGGTGAAACGTTTTTATGTAACGCTCTGCATGGGTAAGTACCTGGCTGTTCGAGACAAATAATAATAGGCAACTACTTCTCCCACTCACCCTTAAGCATATTGCAACGCAGTGAAAGTACTTTGTTTTATACATATGGGACTTTGCATACGAAGAAATCTGCGCTTGTCGGCCGCCGCCACGGTCAGCACTCCTGGCTCTGAGTGAGAACCGTGAGCTATTTGCTCGGGGTGGTCGGCTTGTGTTTAACGACTAAAATGGCTGACATCTCGTTCTGGAAATACACCCTCTCAACCGAACTATATCAGCTGAGACAAATCCGCGCGGCGCTGATTGGCCAAAATCGAGCCTTGATGCGACGGCTGCGCGTTCTGATTGGATACTCCGAAGCTCCGTTAGGGTTAATCATGCTAAGTAGTAACTGGCGGTTTCAGAAGAGATACATTCCAGAAAATGCTCAGAAACGCTATGTAAAATGCCAAGGGAGCTGAAAGCAGTATCAACTAGCAGATGGGACGCGTGTGAAAGGAAAGTCCTTGATGACTTTGGGTGAAATTGTGCTTGTCAGCCCTTTCCGGAGGTTGTCTCGGCAGTTGAATTGCCCAGTGTGAAGCTTTGCCCGGAGTGCAGCGATGAAGGGGGTGGGCGGGTCTTTTACTACGGCCCCGCCCCCTTCGCGCTGCGAAAATAAAAACACAGCGATCGCTCGGCGCACACGGTAAAAGTTGTTTTTGTTTGTTTCTCCGCCGGTGAAAGCGGTTATTGGCCCGCCTGTCCCTCACAAGGCGGCAAAGTGTCAAACGAGCCAGAGGAACTTGTTTTACCGCTGCGTCGCCATTTAGGCAAATGTTAGCCGTTTTGGCACGACTCAATAGACTAAGGCTTAGTTTAGCGAACGTCGGCGCAGCACCCCAGTAACGCACAAGTGAAAATAAATACCCCATCAAGCACAAGTGAAAATAGGACGCGCTTGCCGGTGTAAAATAACGTTTTAATGCTGCTGACTTTTCAGCTGCCAGAGTCTGGTTGCTAAGTTTGTGACCTTCACAGTGATCGCCAGGCTGCTTTCGTTTCGTTCGATACACATATTTACGTGGTGAACTCAGTTTAAGCGGGACTGTAAACAGCACGGAGCCCCGCAATGGGGGTGGGGGCACGCGCAGTACCAATGGCCCGCAGCTGTTGGGGTGCGCGAGCTCGGGCGCGGGCGCTGCTCGCCGTTCATGAGGCGTTAGAGCTGGAGGCGGGGGCTCCACCTTCCCGGGAAGCTCGGTGTCGTCGTCCCTGAATCCCACCCCCCACCACCACCACGGACGCACTGTCCTCTAGCGGGCTCCTCTTCCGCTCCCCCACGGAGCGCGCCAAGTGGTGGAATCCCACGTTAAATAAATGGAACTGGTTGGATATTAACATGCGTACCCCTTACTCTAAGTTGTTACTATGGGCTTTATGTCACAGTTGGGGGTTAAGTCTTGATACACCCTTGTGTGTCCTGAAGGGCTGTCAGCCTTATTCCTCTTTAATCCACACTATTTTGTCTTTTGGAGATTAAAAAAGTCAGAATTGCAGCATAATTGCTAAAGTTTTGAGCTGCGGGTTTGGTATAGACAGCAGAATGTTAAAGGGGTGCGTGTCACTGTGGCTGTCACTGACGGCAGTCCGGTCATTGCACCGCTATTTACCTTTTTTCCTAAAGTAACGTGCAAAATACTTTGCTCTTCAGATGTAACAGCAGCATATTTCAGTGCAGAATGTGTTGAGTAAAGCATGTCAGCATATACAAGCTTTTCTAGTACAACACTGTCTACTGGAGTACAAATTAAGCTGGTATATGTGACAGCGGAAAAGGTGCTAAAAGACATACAGTTCAGTGTTGCAGAAAATGTCTTTAAACACATCACAAGTGTGACATCAGTATCAATTCTGGGCTGACATGCAGTACTGAGGTGATCATTGATGGCAGGACTGGTGAAATGGCTTCTGTGACTTTCCCTCAGGTCTTCACCACATTCTTTACCATTCTTTACTTTCTTTTTACCCCAGGGCAGAGGGAGCTAGCAACCCCATGAGGAAACCGCGGAGGAGGGGACGACAGCCTGGGTCTGGCGTGGCTGCGGGGGGCCGGGGGGCTGTGCGGGCATACCAGCGGGCACCCTCACCGTACAGCCTGAAGATGTCCCCAACTCGTGAGACGCTGACCTATGCTCAGGCCCAGAAAATGGTGGAGGTGGACCTCGATGGGCGGCTCCACCGCATCAGCATCTTCGACCCGCTGACGGTCATCACTGAGGACGAATTGATGGCGCAGGACCTCAGCGAGTGTAACAGCAACAAGGAGAATAGTGAGCAGCCGCTGCTCCCCAGTGCCGCCAAGGCAGGACGCAGGCCTTCTGCTGCTAAGGGCCGCAGGCGCGAGGGCAAAAACTCATCCTCCTCCTCCTCCACGCACGGCCCCCCGGCTGGCTCGCTGCCACTGCTGCATGCCAACTCGTCCCACCAGTCTGGGCCCCTTCCTGAGCCCACCTTCCGTCTGCTGGACTCCTTCTGCCCCATGGAGGCACCGCCCCTGCCTGCTGCTTACTACCGCTACATAGAGAAATCGGCTGAGGAGCTGGAGATGCAGGCCGAGTATGACATGGATGAGGAGGACATGGCCTGGTTGGAAATGGTGAATGAGCGGCGGGTGTCCGAGGGCCAGGCCTCGGTGTCCCCAGACGCCTTTGAGCTGCTCATAGACCGACTGGAAAAGGAGTCGTTTCTGGAGTCCCGGAGCCAGGCTCCGGCACAGGGCCCCGTGGACGACGATGCCTTCTGCTGTGTCTGCCTGGATGATGAGTGTCTCAACAGCAATGTGATCCTCTTCTGTGACATCTGCAACCTGGCCGTGCACCAGGAGTGCTATGGCGTGCCCTACATTCCCGAGGGCCCCTGGCTGTGCCGTTGCTGCCTGCAGTCACCAGCGCGGCCCGTGGACTGTGTGCTGTGCCCAAATCGTGGAGGCGCCTTCAAGCAGACGAGCGACGGGCGCTGGGCACACGTGGTGTGCGCCATCTGGATCCCAGAAGTGTGCTTTGCCAACACGGTATTTCTGGAGCCCATCGAGGGGGTGGAGAACATCCCGGCAGCACGCTGGAAACTCACCTGCTACCTGTGCAAGCAGAAGGGCCGCGGTGCCTCCATTCAGTGCCATAAGGCCAACTGCTACACGGCCTTTCACGTCACTTGTGCCCAGCGTGCCGGCCTCTTCATGAAGATCGACCCGGTGCGGGAGACCAATGTCAATGGCACCACGTTCTCCGTGAAGAAGACGGCCTTCTGTGAGGCACACTCCCCGACAATGGTGTCCGACGAGGAGGAGCCCGGAGGCAGGCAGGTTGGGGGGCGGAGCCACAGGGGCTGCAAGTCGTACACGCCTACCCCTGCCACACCTCAGCACCGTAGAGGTGGCAAAAAGGCACCTAGAATGCTGAAGAAGAAGGTGAAGAAGGGTCTGGAGGTGGTGTCTCGGCGTGCAGCTGTGCCACTTGTCACAGTACCACAGATACCTGCCCACAGGTGAGCCTTGGCTGTGGCCTTTGTTCCTGTTCCCGTACCAAGGGCTGATAGATCACATAAAATATTTATGAATTTGGAGGTCCCAGAATAATAGTTTACACAAATCATAGGTTTGTGTGCAGAATTACGCTCCTTAATACAAAATTGACTTTTCTGAAATTTTTATTCAGACAAAATTGCAGAAGATGGTCCTGCAGTTATGTTTAGTAAGTTTCTTCATACCCCATGAAGTTTAGTTGAAGAAAAGGAAAAACCGTAGCAAGTAGCATTGTGGTTACTGTTGCCACCTTACACCTGAAGGACAAGTTTGAATTGTAGCTCCTGCTGTATTACCCTTGATCAAGTTACTCAACCTGAATTGGTACAGTGAAGATTACCAAGTTATATAAATGGTAAGTCAGTCTAAATTTGATTAATACTACAGTCACTTCAGAGGAAAGCGTCAGCTAAATAAATGTAGTACGAGTTGCTTTGTAAATTTTATATATGTGAAAATGAACTGTCACTGTCTTTTAGGCTGAACAAAATTTGCAAAGGAATCCTTATTCAGCGCAAGAACCAGTTCATGCAGAGGCTTCACAACTACTGGCTCCTGAAGCGGCAATCGCGCAATGGTGTGCCTCTCATTCGGCGACTCCACTCGCACATGCAGGCCCAGAGGAATGCCGAGCAGGTCAGTGGTCCGCAGAGTTGGCTTTTAGAGGAGCACTCCCTCACTTATAGATGGCACGTCACACACTTAGATTTTCTCATCACTGTTGTTTCATCCTTAGTAACTACTTACAGCTTGTGTTCTTTTTGCCTTTTGACTTGGTTTATTGTCTCCCCATGTTTGTGTGGGTTTCCTTTGAGTACTCTGGTGTCCTCCCACACTCCAAAGATGTTGATCAGTTGATTAAGTGCCATGGTGACTCTAACTTGCCTGCAGTGTGTCTGTGCACGCGCGATTGGGTGCGTGTTATATTGCTCTGGTTTACACTACTTAACTCAGTCACTCATCTGTACAAAGGTGTATCTAACAGTCTAAGTGACCTTTTATCTACAAATGTGAACTTAATGTTTTGCATAGTTTTTGTAGCTGTCTCCCTAATTTAGAACATGAATTAAAAAGCTTTGTGCGTGTGTGTGTCCAGACGGAGCCGGATGAAAAGATCAGTGCCGTGAGGGCAGAGCTGAAATATTGGCAGAAGCTGCGACATGATCTGGAGCGAGCCCGATTGCTGGTAGAACTTATTCGGAAAAGGGAGAAGCTGAAGAGGGAGCAGGTATTGAGTGTGGGACTGTGCATTTCGGGGAGGGGTGTGGCATGAGGGTGTGGAGTGTTTATGAGCAGGTCCCAACATTGCGCCAAGCAGCTGATATCCACAGAGCCACTGAATCTGGCTGACTCAGTGACCGGTGTTTTCTGCATCCCTTATAGAATTAGTAGGGGGGTGATACCAGCAGTCCTGTACATGTGTCACATCACTGGCAGAACTGTGTCCTTCATGAGCCTTTTTTTTCGGCCCCTGGCCCTCAGGTGAAGGTCCATCAGGCAGCCATGGAGCTACAGCTCACCCCCACCCTGGTGCTCCTTCGCTCCACGCTGGACCAACTGCAGGAGAAGGACCCAGCTCAGATTTTCGCCCATCCCGTCAACCTCAAGGAGGTAGGCTCACACCCAGTTCCGATTTGAGATGCTCTGCTCATCTACATACTGAGAAATCATCTCATCGGCAATGGTCTCCATACAACCATGTTCTCTCAGGCGTATCCTGAACATTGCATCGGCATGCGACTGCAGCTCTCACAAGCTATGGCTGTTCTTGCGTTTTTTAACGTAATTTCTCTTTTGCTCTAATCAAAATAATTTACAAAGGAAATAAACAGATGGAGATACAGGTTGTAAGTATCTCATGTTGGGCTTAAAACTGAAAAACTGCAGGCTGGCTGAGCCATTTTAGAGAGTGGGGGTAACCCCCACCGAATTGTAGGTTAACGTGTCCATACATGAAGGTTGCGCTGTTTATCTCGCTTCCCTTTGCTGGTGTTTTCACAGCTCTTTATTGTGCTGATGCAGGTGCCGGACTACCTAGAGTTTATCTCTCAGCCCATGGACTTCTCCACCATTCGCACGAAGCTGGAGGCTCATGCCTATCGAACTCTCTCTGACCTGGAGGCCGATTTCAACCTGATGGTGGCCAACTGCTTGCGCTACAATGCCCGGGACACGGTGTTTCACCGTGCTGCTGTGCGCCTGCGGGAGCTGGGGGGCGCTGTCCTACGCCATGCCCATAGGCAAGCGCGCAGCACGGGCCTGGACCCTGATACTGGCATGCACCTGCCTGAGCCACCGCACACACGTGACTACTACCGCTGCTCCTGGGAGGACGGTGAGGAAATAAAGTGCCATTTGTTTAGCCCTCTGCTTTGTAATCAACAGACGATGGAAAAAGCTTCCTTGTGGGGACTTCTTGTGATGTTATTCTAAGTATAAAGGCTGGACTGGAGTGCTTAACAGGTCTGTTCCTGTATTCCTGGTCCACAGTGGACACCCTCCTGGATCCTGAGAACCGATTGCACCTCTCCCCAGAGGACCAGCTGAAGGAGCTACTGGACAAGTTGGACATGGTGATGTCCATGAGCCCCAGCGGGGCGCGCACTCGACGCATACGCCTGCTGCGGAGGGAGATCAACAACGTGCGCTACCGGCATGATCAGCAGCGCCAGCTACTACTGTACAATGGCACTGCCAAGGAAGAACAGGAGCGGGCAGAGGAAGAGGATGAGGAGGAGGAAGCTGACCGAGGGGGTGACGCCGACCGCTCACACGTGCCGTCCTCGTCTTCCACTCCAGACAAAGGTGAGCTGCACCGTTGAGCAGCTAGGCTGCTGTGGGTTGATCGCGACACCCACTTGTCCCCTCCTTGTTCCGAATCCTCTTGGCACAACTGTTAGTGTACCTGTGTGTAGAGTGCATCTGTTACTGGGATACACAGGTGCAGCATGTACTACAGGTACAACCATTTCTGTTCATTTCATTAACAAAAGTGAGACACTGAAATGTTTCCGCTTGTCATCTGAATTGTAACACTTAATTTAATCTACTCAGCAGTGTCTTAAGATGTTTACCTTGCCAAATCTCACATGTAAGATACTGATGCCTGGAAACATGGCAAGTTTCAAGAGTGCGGAAGTTATGACTGTGTGTACTGATGAGTTAGACAAAGGTTAACATGATGTTAATGCTGCTTAATGTGAATAAATGCACTGCTAGGATCATTTTTTTGCTTGCAGTATCTTGTAGAGATTTTTAGGTACAGCTTTTGGGTCAGTTGCCCCAGGGGGTGGCCTGCCAGCCTAGGCCAGTCTGATTGTTGTACTGATGGACCGCAGACCCCAAAAGTCAACCTTCTCTAGTTTGATGTCAGTCTGGAGTTGTTGTTTTCCTCTCCTCTGTCCCAGCTGTCCTCTTCAGGATTTAAACATCACTTTAATCAGCACTCTCAGTGATAATGGAATTTAATAATTTAGTAAATTTACAAATTTATCACGTTTAGTGTGTCACTGAACTGTCACATAACTTTTATGAAAGTGCTCGGAGTCTGTTGGCAGGTGAAAGCGCTGTATATGAGTACGTGGTATTGTCTGTAAATGTTTTTTCCCCAGACAGGTGGGGGGGCATTATTTCTAACAGGTGATTTTATAGGACAAATAAAGTGGCTTGCATGTCTACATTTTGTTCTTAACTTTTTTTTTTCCCTTATGCCCTTCCAGAGGACTTAAAGGCAACGCCTCCCCCCACACTGGAACCCACAGGCCCAGCCCTGTCTCCTCCACACGGAGAGGCCCCCCAGGACCCGCCCACCCTGCGACCGGTGACTACAGACCCAAGGACTCATGGCCGTGCACACAAGCGTCTGAAGTCAGCCAGTGACGCCTCAGATGGGGCTCTGGGGGAGGAAGCAGTGTGTCTGCCTAACAAAGGAGGGATCGCCAACGGCCGCACCTCCCACGAACCTCCCCCAGCCCTGCCTGCTGTCGGCGTGGGCCGCCGCACCGCCATCCTTTTCAAGAAAGCTAAAAATGGAGCCAAAGCACTGAGGGACAGAGACGGGCCAGTGCAGAATGGGGAGGGTGGCTTCAGCGCCCCTGCTGTTTTGCAGGACCCTCCCATGCTCACGCCTGCAGGTGCACGGCCCCAGACGCCACCCCCTTGCTCACTGGCCACACTGAGATGCCGCAGTGCCAGTTCGGAGAGTGATGGGGAGAAGTCGCCTGCCCCAGCCCGGAAGGAAGGTCAGGGATGCCTGTAATGCACCAATGCTTATTTGTGTTTGTACTTTCTCAGTCACTTAGCAGATGTTCTTCCTGCACAATTGGTTACATAATGACCTTCAGCAATGTGCACAGCTTTAATTTTATTTTATACTGTTAATTTACTCTTGCTACAACAGTTCAGCATAAGTACATTTGCTAAAGATACTGCATTAGCTCCCCTCCTGCTAGAATTGAACCAGCAAACTTCTGATCATAGGACGAGTTCCTTAACCATAGAAATGTTACATTCTGAGAGTTTTCTGATGACCTGATGTGTACTGTGAGTGTACTGATGTTCCTGATGACTCTGTCTGTGCCTGCTCAGGTCTGATGAACGGTTTCACCAAGCACAGGGACAGTGGCTCAGACTTGGACCGTAATGCCACCTCTGACCTCCAAAAGGAGATGTGAGAGCACCCCTTTATAATGAAACTTCAGTCAGACCGAAAAACAGTTTAAACAAAACAAAAAAGACAGAGCTCTTTTGCAGGAAATACAAACATGATACATGATAGGAAATATAATAATAAATTTAATGAAGCTTAGTAATAAAATGCTCAGATGGAGTGAAGACCGTTGTGCACGCTGGGTTGCCAGAGTTGCTCAAGCAGGACTTTGTTGCATATTTTTCATGGATAAAGTAAAATACAAGGAGTGAAATTATTACTCAGTTGCTTTCCTCCTTACCTGAACCTGTTTTATTTGATTGTAGTGCTACACCCCCCAAACGCAGCCGTGGAAAACCAGCGCTGTCCAAGATCCCGTTCCTTGATGGCATGAACGGGGATTCAGATTACACTGGTAAAGGTGAGTGAAACCGTGTGCTTTGTCTTTAAGGAGCAAGCCGCTCCTCTCCATCACTTTGTCACTTTCCTCTAATAATACAATGTTTTACTTACGATTTTTCACCTATTCGAACACGAACCTTGGTGCAGCAAGTGCTAGGGAACAAACTAGGTTTGCTTGAGACTTTCATATCTGCAGCTATGTCTCCTTCTCTGTAATGCATAAATTGTACTTTTGCTGAGATGTACGTCGCTTTGGACAAAAGCGTCTGCTAAATGAATAAATGTAAATGTTTTATGTTAAAAAAAAAAAAAAAGGGAAAATAACATGCAGGCTGGTTTTATTGAGGACTGCCTTCAGGATAAAACAACAGCACCACCCTTGACAAACATCAGTGGACCATGGATACAGTAACTGTTTAAAAAATAAAACCACTTGCTTGGTTTAGCCCTTAGACTGAGGACTGGGGCAGGGCAAGAAGTTAGTGGACAGCTCAACAAATAGAGTCAAATCCTTAATGTGGGCTGTGGTAAGAAGCGAATGTAGTGTCAGAATAATATCATTTGGAGTGCTTCTGCATCTGATGCTGGGAGTTGAGTATTGTGGCCTAGGCACAAGTAGGCCTTGGACTATTGTTCAGGTTCTTAAGGTAGTGGGGACAGGCCTCATTCTGTCCATGTTGTGAAGATGGTCATAATGGGACGAACAGGGTCATGGGTATCACCAAGGTTCAACACACACTGGAGAGGGTGAGAGTATCAACTGTTACAGGCCACTCTGAGATCAGCAGAAGGGCCAGACTTGGATGTGTTCAGCTGTCCAGACATGGAGCATTCATTGAGATGGGATGCACCCAAGGGGGATGCACCCAAGGGGGACACTTACAGGTGGTTGGAGGGAACAGGGCAGGAGTGCAGTGGCCCCTGGGAGCAGCTATGGAGTGTTCATGAGCCTTGAGGGTCACCTGTGGAGAGAGTAGAGGAAAGGAGCAGGTGTCTGGCTGTGAGAATTTACTAAGTGGTTTTACTTATTTGCAAAAATAAGTGCAGATGCGTTGATTGGTTTAAACTAACTCAGAAAAGGAATTTCTTTCAGGAGCTCAGTGGAATTGCTAGTGCCTCTGTGGTCTTACTGATGGGGAACTGTATGGAATTGCCTGTTGTCCTTTACTAGAGAAGGGTCTGGAACACTCAAGGGTGACAAGGAACATGCAGTGCATGCAGGGAAATGGTCTAACAGAATGACACTGGTATCTACAGGCAGGGGTATCTTGATGCCCTTTGAGAACGGGATGGAGCCGGAGCCTCTGGACTTGGTGTGGGCCAAATGTCGTGGGTACCCCTCCTACCCTGCACTGGTCAGTAGCCCCCCCACACACACACACATCTGACATACTTTCATGGTGGAGACATCACCACCCCAAGATGTTTTGCACTTTTAATGTTAAAAAAGCCAGTTGTGGCTAACCGGTCATTTTACATCAGGCTTGATGTGTCTTCATAGATCATTGACCCCGACATGCCCCAGGAGGGGCTGCTCCACAATGGTGTGCCCATCCCGGTGCCCCCCATGGATGTGCTGAAGCTGGGGGAGCAGCGGCAGGAGGAGGTGGGCGAGAAGCTCTACCTCGTGCTATTCTTTGACAACAAAAGGACTTGGTAAGAAGGGCTAGAGGGGTCGCTTAACGCTTCTCTTTTAACTCACCCACTGGCAAAGGGGGCACCGGCCCCTCCCTGTGAAAGTCACTGATGCTCTGACAGCGGCCACTGATTATACTAGAGCAATTAGGAAGAGTCTGTTAAACATTTAGTTATTTGCCTTATGTTTCATTTCATCATTTGCACAGGTTCTGCATCTTACTGCAGCATTCTGAGTAAATCATTGTACTTGAAGGGACAACATGTAAGGTCCCTCAAGGAACCACGAGCCTTTGAGGACTGCTGTCTTGGGGCTTTTCTTTACAGTCTGATTCTTTCCAAAGACTCTTGAGGTAGCGGCCAACTGGACACGCAGCTCGATGTTGGGCTCTTGTGGTGCAGTTTGGTTTGAGGCCCGAACCCAACAGTACAGGGCAGAGTCTCTTCAACAGCCTGCAGTGATTTACAAAAGCCATGTCAACACCATAGCCTGCTTATGATGTTTAACTATACAGGAGGCTCATGGGATGTCTGTTGTTTAGCCTCTCCTTTCCCTTTGAGTGGTACTGCTTTTGGCTTCTAGTCCAAGTGCTGGTTAATTTGCACTGCTCATTCTCAGGGTATCACACAGCCTGTGCTTCTGACTGGCAGAAGGAAGGAGCTTCTTGTAGCTCCACCACAGGGGATAGGAACATGACCAGCAGTGACACCTGTTATTAATATCTGGGGTGGAATTAGTATTCATGTCACTGTGAGTGCAAGTGTGAAATCCTTGAGTGCTGAGCGTAACCCTGACCACTCCTGTAACAGCACGGCACATTAAAACATCATGTAACATGTGTGAGAAGCACAGGCTGAATCTACACGTGACCTGTGGGCCGCAGTGACTGCACAGTGCAAATAGTACGAGTCAGACATGCTGAGCTGCCCGTCCAGTTTGTGCGGAGAAACGGAGACAGCAGCTGGCCCCCAATCGTCATTTGCGCTCTTGTTTACTCGTGTGACTGTGTGGAAAGCAGCGTCTCAATCACTCATTTAACGACACTTAGCTTAGCGGACAAGACACGGAGAGCACAAGGCGCATTACGCAGCTGGACTGAAAATAATTGGTTCTTGGTGCCACTTTTACACGCACACACGGAATGGAGCCCACAAACACTAAACAGGGCAGCTTTAAGGGGGGTACTATTGTACTGATGGACTCTATTTACTCAATGCAGCCTTTGAGCTCACTGTAAATTTACACAATAGGATTCACTTCACTCGCAAACATGCACCAGGCATTTTTACATTCACTGTTTAATTTTGATGTACAGTATGAGTTACTCTCATCACTTTGTCCTCCATGGTTAAAGAAGTGTTCTGGGGCCTGAGGGGAGATGGCAGGAGAAAGGCTACAGCACCACTATGGAATACAAGTTGGATGTTATAATGAACTTAGAAAGAAAGTGTGTCAAACTGCATATTTGTTTCCATGTGCTTTGTCATACATAGACTTGGTTTTGGTAAGTTTTGCAGCTAAATTCTAATTGTTTGTGATATAAGTGAATGCTGACTTGTGTTCTCCCAATCCCCATATGAAATGTATTTTGTATTGTACAATTTAACAATGTGATCATAAGAGCAGAACTATCATTCTGCCCGCTTTTACACTCCACCTGCAAGAAGGAAGTTGTGCGGCTGTAGACCGCTGACCACGTCGGCCTGTCTTGTCTTGCCGCACAGGCAGTGGCTCCCTCGCGACAAGGTGGTCCCGCTGGGTGTGGACGACACAGCGGACAAGCTGCGCATGATGGAGGGCAGGAAGACCAGCATACGCAAGTCTGTCCAAGTGGCGTACGACCGCGCCATGATCCACCTGAGCCGCGTGCGGGGAGACCACCCCTTCGTCACCTCCAACTACTTGTAGAGTGTGCTGATGGAGGCCACCCTCTAAAACACAGACACACACACACACACACACTTCTCCTGTGGGGAGGTGGTGCGGGGAGGGCCAAGCCTCGCTGTGGCAGCACAAAACTGTGGGTTTGGGTGCCTCTCAGCCACACCTTTGAACAGATGAGCTGCTCAGGCCAGCAGTGGAACGCTGCAATGGAGTGATGGACCAGTAGGCCCTGTGGCTGCACAGGGGCTGAAGAGGGGAAGTGCAGGGTGTGGGAACAGGAAAGGGCATCACATCTGTGGAACTGTATCTCTGATCCACATGGAAGCTCCCAAAATGCTCGCAGGAGCTCAATGGAAGGCTGCTGTCGTTGCAGTATGGCTCAGAGGAACTTCTCCTGTTTTTCTTTTTTCAAAGAAAGGAATGACGGGGAGGAGGAGTTAGGGGGGTGGGGAGGGGGATCACTTTTTCATATTTATATACAAGTATGAATGGGTCACTGCCATTTTCTTACGATACCTTTTTACTTTTTAATATTTTACAAAACCACTTGTACATTCAAGAAACACCCCATGTATATATGTATGTTTATATCATACAGTATCCTTTGTTTTTGTTCACCTGCGGGCATGAAGAAATATGGAGAGATGTGTACATACCTGTAAAATACTATCACCTAATTACCAACTGGCTTCAACGTGTACTCTGCTTATGTGATGTCAGTGGTTTCGTATATATAAACAAGCATATATCGTTTCTGTATATGCTTGTTATATATTAAAAGAATCACTTGTTTTGATATATAAATATTTATTTATGGAAAGTTAAATGAAATTATATATTAGTTGACAACTGAAAGTAAATGTTATTTAATATAAGCTATTGAAAAGGATTTAAGATTGCAGATCCGCAGTGGGCTTTGTGGCTGTATGACTGTGCTGTGGTTACGCTGAGGTTTCTAAGAGGTGTCTGCTGTGGAAGTCGACCTGTGTTGTTCTCACTGGCTCTAAGTCTGGATCCCTAGTCCACTGTTAAGCACAGAACCTTGTATTTATTGTAGAAAGAGTTTACTAGAGTTCTAGACCCTGTTTATAAGATGGTGCTGAAGAGAAATTTTAAGCTTGTATAAACTGCAGATTTTACCTACTTGCCTATAACTAGTCAATCAATATTTTCTCATGTCGGGAAATAAATGTTCTAATCGAAATTCAGTTGTTGGCTTTACTCTTCAACCAGTTAGACCAAAAAGTCGATTGCTCAAGGTTAACTGCCGTCTAAAAATAACGATGACTGAAATGGATCCGGTTTGATTATTCAACGTGACCGCTGTACATCTCTTTAAAGTTACTGGTATTACAAACATTTCCCAGTGGTGTCAAGCTCTCCCGTGAGCCATCTTTGCAGTTTTTACCCCGAACCAATTTTACTGACGCTATTCTGTTAGCGGCCCTTTTGATGTACAACACAGGTTTCCCTTGTGATCCTTTTACAAGAATGCCAACTTACAAGCAAATGCAATTTGTACTGCAACACATACAAAAAATAACAGAATACACTTCACATAGCAGTGTTCAGTAGAATGAGAACCTGCTATAATTAATAATACAATGCTAATTCAATCCCCTCAAAGTGCGAGTTTGCACAATGTGATAGTTCCACGGAATGAACAAACTCTGTGAAACGAGGGACGAGTGAGTATGCCTTGGTGACATCATGCCAGGCCAAAAGAGCAGAGTTCCCTGCTCACATGTGATGGGTTGCAAAGAAAGACTTGCATGTGTCAAAGAGCATGTTAGGACACGGAGAACTCCCCTTAAAGGCAATCTCATCACAAGGGACTTTGAGATTTTACATTTACTCATGTAGTAGCAGACACTGTTCTCCAAAGGGACTTGCACTGCTAGATACACCACGGTAAACTAACTGCAATCACTGAGATACAGTACGAGAGGGAAACAGGACTGCGGCGTGCCAGGTCCTCTCACGGAGCAGTACGTGCTTTCATTTGTAGTGTTTACAAACACCTCTGGGAAGCATCTCCTCTCTGGCTTCCTCTTACTGCCAGGGCAGCTTTAGGGGTTAGTGTTTTCGAGTGTGTTTAACTGTCCCTCCCGCCTCTGAGCTGCTCTGTTTTCCACAGGAGATTTTTTCAACTGATGACTAATCAAAGGCCGAAGTCACCTGAAGCTTCTCCTGCTTGCGGCTTCAGTCCAATGTCAGTCGCAGCAGAGACTCGCATGCCGCTACGATTCCTGGAAATTGTCACAGGAGTGTAGTCTCTCTGCACCGGGAACTTCCTCAATCCTGCCGACAAAACAACCGTGCGCCGGCCACGTTCCGTCTCTCTCCGCGTGCCGAAAAGCTTCCATTCCGAGCGAACCATTAAGCACGTTCATCTCGAGAACATGGTTCACTTCCCGAATGGATCTGCTCCTGGCTTTCGATCTCCACAGAGCACCTGAAGAGTTTCCCGGCTGTCTCCCCATCTCCATTCTCTGCTGCTCCATCAATCCGCAGCCTGAAAGCAAACAGTGAGTGTTCCCACTCATCACAGGAGAGAAGTTTCTTCTCTCCGCCGTGTGGTCTCTGACAGTCAACCAAACCTGTCCGCCATGGGAACCTTCTGCCACATTCTGAGCAAAAACTGCTTTTCCACCACAGCGAACTCTCAGCCGCTTACTGACACACAGAAAACGTATACCGCCATCAGGCACAGACTGACAGTTTCTCTTCTCTAATCTGCTTTTGTTAATTTATTGACTTATTTGATCAGCCCTCGGCGAGGCGCTTGGGTTTCCTTTCAGACAGCAGAACCTCAGGAGAGCCATCAAGTCACTGGAAATCTTGTGTCCCTGACAAACATGTGGCCAGGTGTCTCCATCACCTCCCGCACAGAAAGTGTGCCGACGTTACCTTTACCGGACAGTGGAGTACATCCACTCAGCCTCCACCCCTTGGACTCAAACAGCTACCTGTCCAAGTCAGTTCATTAACTGAAATTAAGAAATTAAATACACAGATAAAATAAATAAAAACAAGTCTGGCTCAGCACTTGTTCTCTCTGGCTCCAGACAATAGCATAAAAAAACACAAGAAAAACGTACGTGTCACCTGGACTGCAGCAGTTGTTCCACAAAACCGTCCTATTTTCCTCCTTTTTAACTTCAAACGCTACCAGTCGACGCGCTCGCGATGCCGACCTGCCCCACGTGTCCGAGTCTACAGTCTACTGCAGTGACCGCGAACGGACGCGCGAGACGCAACGCACTTTAACTCTGCGGTTTTTCTTTAGAAGTCGCGCCGCCGTGCGCTGCTCTCTCGCGCCCCCTGTTGGCCAGGAGAAATACGTCACGGCGTTAGGTTCGTCCACCACAGCGCATGCGCAGCATCGTTCTCACTTTAGCTTTCTGCAACCTTCACTCACAGAACTGTTGAATATCTCTCTCACACACATATTATATTATAAATGAGTAAATCATGCATTTTATTTCCTTAATAATGCTCACATACAGTACTAACCTAAGAAGATTTAAAAGACATTTACATAACAGTTTTCTCCAAAGTGACTTGTAATGTTAAGCTACATTTTACAAATACTTACCCAGCTTCTTTTTTAACTAGAGCAATTGAAGGTAAATAAGGGTACTACAAGAGCTGGAAGTGGGATTTGAACCTGCAACCTATGGGCACAAAGGATGCCACTCTAACCACTACCTGTCTCTTCTAGAAAATTCTGAATAAGATTAATTCTTTTAGAACACCTTCATGAGGTCAGTAGGGCCCTTCCTTTTCGTTTTAGCAAGAAATGACCTCAACTAAATGGCCAAAAGAAGCTGCTGTAGTACATAAAGTGTCAAACAAAACACCAGGTACTACGCATTTCTGTCATTAGCATTACTACAGATAATCTAGCCTAAATCTAAGTAGGAACATGCTTTGATATTTACATTTTTTAACATCCATATTATATGTAAATAACAGCTTTTCCGATGCAGAGTCTTAGAGGTTGAGAACACGCAAAATCCCCTGAAATAAAGTTATTTAATATTACACACAATTAAAATCTATACAAATGTACAAACATCTTTATTTCCTTAGGCTGGCCATCATAAAACAAAGAATCTTTCTAAAAGAAATCCTTAAATCAAGTACACTATCACAATAAAAACAAAATTATCCAACAGCGAAATACAATCAAAAATCAATAGAAAGAGAAAAACTATCTCCTTACTGGCTTCAATAAAATACAACTGACCTACATCTTCCACACCCCAACAAGGTTAATGAAAAGACTGTCCCCCATCACAACCTGGATGTGGGACATCATATCACATACTTGCATCTCCAAAACATAAAATCCAATGTAAATAATTACCAAAGCCCCTAAAAACGTAAAATGAAACTAATAAGCAACACAAAAAACACATACACATATAACAACATGTTGAGCAGGATGCAGCTTTCAGGTCAGGTGACAAACAACTATGCGATGAACATCAGTGCATCAAGTGGAAAGTAACAAACCAGGTTTACTTAAGAATCACATCTGTAGCCATGTCTCTCAATGTAATGCACAAATTGTATTTTACTGAGATCTACGTCACGTTGGAGAAAAGTGTCTGCTAAATAAATAAATGTAAATGTAAACAAGCCTACAGTGAAGCATGGGGAAACTCAAAATTAGACATAAGGGATGCAAAGCACAGGTACAGACAATGCAGGATCAATTCGACAATAACAATCCCCGCAGTATGTGGAACAGCATCAAAGCACTGGCTGACTATAAGACCATCAATCTGCTGCCCAGTGATGATGCCAAACTGCCTGATGTTTTGAACCAGTTCTTTACCTGCTTCGACACTCAGAGTCGGGGGGGGGGGGTCCGTTCCACTCATCACCCCACCTGCCAGAGAGTCGACACTTGTTCTACAGCACCACCAGGTGAGGACTACCCTGAAGAAAGTTAATGCAGGCAAGGCAGCAGGCCCAGATGGAGCACCCGTCCAGATACTGAAAACGTGTCGACAAACTTAGAGAGGTGTTTACTAAAGTATTCGACCTCTCATTACAAGGTGTTCTTCCAACATGCCTCAAATCCTCCATCATCATCCCAGTGCCCAAGAAACCAACCGTGGAATGTCTGAATGACTATCACCCAGTGGCCTTAAAAGCAATAGTCATAAAGTGCTTTGAGAAACTCGTGCTTTCACACATCAGAACCATCATCCCATCTGATCTGGAAAAGCACCAGTTTGCCTACCGAGCAAACCGCTCCACAGAGGATGCCATCAAAACAGCTCTCCACCCCGCTCTGACACACTTAGAGGAACCAAACATTTATGTGAGGATGCTATTTGTGGACTTTAGCTCCACTTTTAACACTGTTATCCCTCACAAACTCGTCAGCAAACTGTAGTGGTTAGAGCTACTGCCTTTGGACCCAAAGGTTGCAGGTTTGAGCCTTACCTCTGGCTGTAGTACCCTTGAGCAAAGTTCTTACCCTGAATTGCTCCAGTAAAAAAAAAAAAAAAAATTACCCATCTGTAGAAATGGGTAAATAATTGTAACCTTAGCATTGTAAGTCGTTTTGGAGAAAAGCGTCAGCTAAATGAATAAATGTAAATGTAACAACCTGGGCCAACACCTCTAAGACAAAGGGGATGATTCAGGACTTCAGGAGAACAAAGGACCACCTCCTGCTTCACATTCATAAAAAAGCATTGGAAAGTGTGAAAAGCCTGAAGCTCCTTGGAGTCTATGTGTCAAAATAGCTGACATGGACCTGCAACAACTCACACCTGGTCAAAAAGGCACAACAAAGACACTTCTTCCTCAGGAAGCTGAGACAAGCCCAGCTCACACAGAAACTCCTGCTAAGCTTTTACAGGACCACCACTGAGAGCATCCTGACTAACTGTGCCATTGTGTGGTATGCCAGCTGTACAGCCGTCAAGCAAAAGGATCTGGATCGCGTGGTGAAGACGGCTCAGTGGATTGTCGGGATGGAGCTCCCCAACTTGGACACTACCTATGCTAGCCGACTGAGAAAGAAGGCTGGCAGTATCATCAAGGACACTA
Source organism: Scleropages formosus (assembly GCF_900964775.1). Classification (NCBI taxonomy): domain Eukaryota; kingdom Metazoa; phylum Chordata; class Actinopteri; order Osteoglossiformes; family Osteoglossidae; genus Scleropages; species Scleropages formosus. The sequence goes on along the minus strand of NC_041830.1, from coordinate 2,153,981 downwards.
TACACCCCAACTGCTGCTGTCTGGAAAACAGTTCAGAACAATAAAATCCCGCACCAACAGACTGAACAGCTTCTTTCCCAGAGCTGTGGCCTCCATCACTCCCTCCCTGCCCAACCAGAAAACTGATCACAAAAGCCAGCTTCTGCCAACATTACCCCCCCACATACCCCCCTCCCCTCAAGGCTGCTAAGGAGGAGGACTCCCAAGTTTTAATCTAACTCTAATTTATCTTAAGTGTTCAATCTGCTGCTGTTCTTCTGAGAGTTGCCACACAAAATTTCATTGTGTTGCATACAGTGACAATAAAGTATTTAATCTTGTAAACAAATCATAATCATCAATATCAAAAACAGTCAAAAGTGCTCAAAGTAGCCAAGTAAAATGAGATACTAAAAATTTGTGAATAAAATTCACAGATATTAAAAATAAAAAAATTTATAGAAAATAATATATATACAATATATATATTATATACACACACATACACACACTCAAAAGAGCGTAAAATACAATCGGAATCAGAATGAGCGTTATTGCCAAGTACGTTTACACATACGAGGAATTTGTCTTGGTGACAAGAATGTCCACAGCGGAGACAGAATGACAGTGACAAGACACAGATAATAAAAATAGAATAAGTGAATAAAAAATAAAAATATAAAAATACACAATATACAAAATAGACACTAGACATTATATGTATGTACAGGTATGTTATATACAAATGTAAGGGAATGTAAATAAGAGGTATGGTGTGTTAAATAGGGGGTGCGGTGGCGCAGTGGGTTGGACCGCAGTCCTGCTCTCCGGTGGGTCTGGGGTTCAAGTCCCGCTTGGGGTGCCTTGTGGCGGACTGGCGTCCCGTCCTGGGTGTGTCCCCTTCCCCCTCCGGCCTTACGCCCTGTGTTGCCGGGTAGGCTCCGGTTCCCCGTGACCCTGTATGGGACAAGCGGTTCTGAAAATGTGTGTGTGTGTGTGTGTGTGTTAAATAAATATAAGTATAAATAGTGTTGTATATTGCACATGTTTCTTGACCAATGGGGGCATTTAACTGTTCGTGAGGTAGATGGCCTGAGGAAAGAAACTTTTCTTGTGCCTGGCTGTCCTGATGCTCAGTGCTCTGTAGCGCCGGCCAGGCGGCAGAAGTTCAAAGAGGAAGTGGCCTGAATGTGAGGAGTCTGGAATGATTTTGCCAGCCCTTTTAAGAAAGTACAATATTTTTTAAAGAGACATTGAGATAAGAGAATCCATGAAGCAGACATCCATCCATGGGGCTTCTAGGCTATTCTGCAAGGAAGCCTTTCCATCTGTCTTTTGCCTCATGGCAGCCCCAGGAGATCACATCCCGCTTCATCCTGAACTTCAGTTCAGCTGGAATTTTCAAAATGACACCCCAGGCTACTGTTTTCATCCCCTTTTGGTTAATCTGTGCATTCCATAATTCCATAATTCTCTCTTTGTCAAATTTACAACCGACCATATCCTACCGGAGGCTGCTTTGCTTACCTTGGGGGAGGACAGTCCCTTAATAATGTCATCAAAGGTCAATGCCATCTGGTCATCTAGTTCCTTGCACAAGGGCACCACCAGTGACCAGACTATCCTGGCATGACCACAATCCCAAAACACATTTAATCGTTTCCACACCTGAAGACTGGGGTTGCGGGCAGTCAGGACGTCCAGTCAACCTGTGCCTATGAAGCTTTTCCATCACAGGCAATCTTCTGTGAAGGCACTGCTAATTTAAATCCTGTAGCCTACTGTCAAACCCTCTTGGCTGAATGAGCCTTCCAAAGGTCCTGCCCAAGGCCTAACATCACTCGCGTTTCCCTCCTCTTCAACAAAGCATTATATAACACTTTGTGCTTGAGGAGGGTATTTGCATTAGTGTCTGTCAGAATGGGGGTGTGGTGGTGCAGTGGGTTGGCCTGCAGTCCTGCTCTCCGGGGGGTCTGGGGTTCAAGTCCCGCTTGGGGTGCCTTGCGACGGACTGGCGTCCCGTCCTGGGTGTGTCCCCTCCCCCTCCAGCCTTGCGCCCTGTGTTGCTGGGTTAGGCTCCGGTTCCCCGTGACCCCCGTATGGGATGAGCAGTTCTGAAAATGTGTGTGTGTGTGTGTGTGTGTGTGTGTGTGTGTGTGTGTGTGTGTGTGTGTGTGTGTGTGTGTGTGTGTGTCTGTTGGAATGATCTTGCTCCATTTCGCCACCTGTTTGTAGTGGTCTGGCAGGATCTTGGCCTTGGGTCCTACAGTAGACCATGAATTCACCAGGTGAAGTCAGGGACCCCCCTTCCACCCTGTCTTTCTCCAGGTACATCACTTCCCTCCTCACGCTCTGTAAAACTGGTCCCCCTGCTAACAGCACAAATGAAGAAAACCTCATGATTCGTTAGTGCTACATTTGTGCCATTTTGTGCCATAAAAATTGGAATTTGTGCTGTTGTTTTTGAGATAGTAAGATTTATTTTTTCCAGGAAGTGACATCACTCAGCCTCCCTACAATGCCGAAGACAGAGATTCAGGCTCTTTTGTTTGTGCCATTTAAACCGCAGTTCTGTCTCCATTGGTTCTGGAAATATTAAAGGTTGTTTACATGGCATGTGATGTCACGAGCCCCCCCTACAACGCCTCAGACAATTGGAATGGAGCTCATTCATTAGTGCTACGTTTGTGCTGATTTGTGCCATTCAAACTGCGGTTCCTTCTCTTCTACTTTTTAATACAAAGGATAATTTCACGTGACGTTAACCAGATCTGTGAAGTTGGGCCCCCTACAAACAGCACAAATAAAAAAAAGCACATTTTTCGATAGTGGTACGTTGGTGCCGTCTTGTGTGGTTCGAATCGTGGTTTCATCTCTTCTACTTTTTTAAATATAAAGGACAGTATTTCATGTTATGTCACCCAGACCTGTGAATCGCAACTGTGGTCCCATCTCTGTTACTTTTAGAGATAATGGGTGTTTTTCAGATTTCAGGTATTAGTGATTATATAACACGTTATTTCTAGCAATATTCATAATATGGATGTTATGACTTCCAGTATACCGGGGGGGGGTTTGACAGGGTCCTGCTTTCTGGTGGGTCTGGGGTTCGAGTCCCGCTTGGGGTGCCTTGCGATGGACTGGCATCCCATCCTGGGTGTGTTGTCTCCCCCTCCAGACTTGCACTCTGTGCTGCTGGGTTAGGCTCCTGCTCCCTGTGACCCCGTATAGGACAAGCGGTTTCAGACAATGTGTGCATATGTGAGACTTCCAGTATTTGTGACACTACTGCCTTTTACCTGTCCCACTGACCTTGTTACAGCAGAGCTTTTTTTTTTTTCTAACAGTATTTGCAGATAAACCTCCCAGTTGATTCTTGGGCAACAGTCTGGAGTGCTTTCCAAACTGAACCAGAGAAAAGTCCCAGGTTTGGATGGTTTGCCAACAGAATTTTATTCTGCATTCTGGGATGTCCTGGGACATGTCTAACTTGAGGCTGTGGAAGAAGTTCTGAACCGAGGAAAACTAACTGAGAGCATGAGATCAGGGTTTTGTCCCTGTTGCACAACAAAGGTGATAAAGCCAATCTTGGCAATTGGAGGCCCCTGACTATGCTTTGTGATTCTGCAAGGAACCCCAGGTAGGGCTCGAACTCCAGACCTGCCACACAGCGGGCACCAGCTGAACCCGCCGTGCCCCCCTCCTCCTTACCCTGCAGATATATATTAAAATCTCCACCAATTATTAGACGTCTGTTACCAACAAAAAAAGGGGGCCAGCTCTTCTGAAAGATCTATGTAGAACGCAGCCTATACTGGAGCATAGACGCTCATCGCTCGGATGCTCTGTCCCCTCCAGGTGGCATCTACTCCTAGTACACTGCCTTGTACAATGGGAAATGTACTCACGTTCTCAAAACTTTGATCACCAAAAAGAATGCAGACACCTGTGGAGCGGACGCCACCCACACTCCAGCATGATCTGCCTTTCTTCCAACCACTGAAAAAGAGCGCCACGTCCCACTGGTCCTGAAGGTGGCTTCCTGTTAAAAAACATAACTGGAAGGCAGAGGATGCAAGTCTATCAAACATTGCCACCGTTTTCAACACATTCTTTAATACTCTGACATTTAAAGTTAAAATTTTAGAATTAGGCATAAATAAGGGTAATATAAAATAAGTTAACCAACCATGAAAATGATAAAACCTGATCAACTAAAATTCTGCAGTTCTCAATCATCCTTTTAAAACCTAATTCTGTAGCTATAGTGACATCAAAGAACCTCTGTGGATTGTTCCGTTGAATGCGGATAACATCTTCACAGTAATGCCAAGGAGACCTACAATTACCTCTTTCATGAAGGTAAGTCAATCATGGAAGTCTCTGTCTTCCTCCTGAGGTCTCCAATGAAAGCGGGCAGTGTTCTTCAAAAGTCATCTTTCTGCTGTCCTCAATCTATTCGGTACAAAGAAAGTTCTGCCGGTGTCTGTCGTTCCATCTGGATTCTTCAGGATGATGTCCATTGTGTTGTGTATGTATAAACATGCTGCAGCGCCGATGTGTCGGCGCATGTGCATTGCACTTGTGTGTGCTGAGTGTGTAGAAATAAAGTTGACGCGTTCTGTTCCACTGAACCTTGTACGGACCTTGCTGCTTCACGGATTGCAGACATAACAACTGGCGATAAGGATGGGATTACTTACAGTAGGGGGGGTGCGGTGGCGCAGTGGGTTGGACCACAGTCCTGCTCTCCGGTGGGTCTGGGGTTCGAGTCCCGCTTGGGGTGCCTTGCGACGGACTGGTGTCCCGTCCTGGGTGTGTCCTCTCCCCCTCTGGCCTTACGCCCTGTGTTGCCGGGTAGGCTCTGGTTCCCCGCGACCCCGTATAGGACGAGCGGTTCTGAAAATGTGTGTGTGTGTGTGTGTGTGTGTGTGTACGTACTTACAGTAGGACGGGACCCTGAATGCAGAGGTAGTCCAACTGTGTCATTACAGAATTCTGACAAGCTGCGTTCGGACAATAAAAGCACCCCGCACATTGACGGCGGTCTGGCAAAGAACCTCAAGATGGTGGGCTTTATCGGACAGATCGAGGCTTATAACAAGAATGCTTTGTGGGACAATTATTTTGACAGATTTGAACAATTTTGTATGGCGAATAGCATCGAGAAAAATAAAAAAGTTGCAACAGACGAAGACAGAGACAGTAGGTGCAGTGCTCGCCTGCTGGCGTCTTTTATTCACCCATCGACAGTGAGAAGGCAAAGGGGGGAAACGGGGGAACCAGGAATGGGTAGACAGGGGATTCGACGTGGTTTTGTCAGCATCGTGCACGAGGTCGGGATCGGGGTCGTGATCTGGGTTGTGCTCGTCTCTTCACTCGTGCTCTCCTCCTCCATCTCTCTCTTTCACTGTTGAGTCTGGGGAAAGAAACAGTGTCAGTGATTAGCCCCAGCTGTGGCTCCTTTCCCCCGTCTCCACCCCCTTCCCCGGCCGCCATGGCGTGTTACATAGGCCCTGAAGCCTACGCGCTTCTGCGGAAACTGTTAGCTCCCTAAAAGCCTGCGGCCAAAAGCTACACTACCATTAAGACACTGAAGGAGCATTTATTCCCAGCTCCGTTAACCATTGCAGAATGCTTTAGATTCTACGCAGAAACTCAGGAACCACAGGAGAGTGTAGCAGAATTTGAAGCCAAGGTACGACGTCTGGCAGAAAAATGTGAGTTTAAAACTTTTCTAGATGAAGCACTAAGAGAGAGGTTCATTTGTGGGCTCCGATCTGAAGCTATCCGAAGGAAGTTACTAACTAAAAAGGAACTGAAATTAAGAAGGGCTGTAGAGATTGCAGTGGCGATGGAAGCGGCTCGAAAAAACGCCCAGGCTTTAGCACTGTCAAAGACTGCTGGTGCTAGCCACACACCAGGCACATCCAACATCGAGGTGCATCACATGGATCCCAACAGAATCCCGAAACAGATCAATAGGGGTAAACGGAAGTCGGACGGAAGTCAGGGTACGCCACTGTTGCAGATCCTCAAATCATGCTCCCCAAACCTGTTTCTTTAGGGACAAGTCTTGTAATGCCTGCCAATGGAGAGGACAGAGGGCAAGCATGTGCCATGGGAAGACACCCCAATCAAGCTAGAGGGGGCAAGTGCACACCATGCATAACTCAGATGACAGCAGTGCTAGTGATTTAGAGGACCCAGCACCGCAATCCATTCAAAAGCTAATGTGTAATTATGCAGCAGTTGAGCAACTCGTGTATGGTGAAGGTCGAGGACAAACTCTTGGAGATGGAGATTGACACCGCTTCGGGGGTGAGCATTAAAAACCAAGCCCAGTCTCACCAGACGTTTCCTGGGCTCTCCACCAGCAAAGCCAAGATGTCCCTGACAGTCTATTCTGGGGAAAAGTTGGAGGTGGTCCAGAAGGCTAAGGTGCAAGTCGAAGAACTTGGGAAGCTGTTTGCTCTAGACCTGTACATAGTTAAAGGGACTGGACCCCCACTGGTTGGAAGGGAATGGTTATGTAAGATGGCAGACTGGGAAGCGGTCCAGAGACTTTTTGACATTAATCCTAGAGTCAAACGGTCAGAAAGGAGCAATATTTTGTATCATGACGTACGGAGTAAGAGTCCATTGCGAGAGTTGGTACAGAAATACCCAATGGTCTTTGACAAGAGACAATCAAAGGGCACAAAAGCAAAGCTGCAGTTAAAAGAAGGAGCAGTTCTGCAGTTTCATAAAGCTCGGCCGGTCTCATTCACCAGACGACCTATGGTAGAACAGGCATTGTTAGAATTGGAGAGAGAAGGCGTAATTGAAATTGTTCAGTCCTCCAAATGGGCTGCTCCTATTGTGACCCTTTTGAAACGATATGGTAAGGTGAAGGTGTATGGAGACTTTTCAGTGACAATTAACCCGGTGCTCCAGATGCCAGTATGCCCTCTGCCAGGGATCAAAGAAATATTTGCGAAACTCAGGTGGGAGGACGGTGTTCACTACACTTGACCTGGCATCAGTGTACTTATAGAAGGAGGTGGAGGAAGAATTCAGGCACTTGTTAACCATAAATACTCACCTGGGTCTGAAACACTACAAGCGTCTGGTCTTTGGGGTGGCCTCCGCCCCTATGCTATGGCAACAGGCCATGGACTAATTATTACGAGACATCCCCGAACAGAATGCTAGCTTGATGATATAGTCATCACAGGGCAGACTGAGGTAGAACATTGGTCCAACCTGCATCTAGTAGTGACATGCTTGCAGGAGTACGCACTAAGACTGAATGGGGATAAATGTATTTTTGGAGCACCGAAGGTGCACTATCTCGGACACGTGATTGACATAGAGGGATTACATAAGTCAAAAGAAAAGGTAAGAGCGTTGCTTGATGCTCCGCCTCCCAAAGATATGCAGTAAGTACTAGCTTTTTGTGGTATGCTCAATTACTACAGATCGTTTATGCCCAGTCTGTCAGAGATTTTACATCCTTTGAACCACTTATTGAGAAAAGACAATCGATTTGTATGGGGTGACCGAGAACAACAAGCTTTTAACAAAGCTAAGGAACTGATGGCTTCAGAGCAGGTGCTATTTCATTTTGATCCTCCGTTGCCAGTCTGTCTGTCTGTAGATAGCTTGTCGTATGGTTTAGGCACTGTACTGTCTCACATCATGCCGGATGGTAACGAGAAACCCATAGCGTTTGTATCCCGGACACTCGCGGATCCAGAGAAAAATTATGCCATGGTGGACAAAAAAGGTTTGGCCACAGTTTGGGGAATACATAAGTTCCAACAGTATTTGAAAGGTAGACACTTCACATTAGTGACTGACCATCAACCGCTAACCGCCCTGTTCCATCCACACTGGGGGGTACTAGTTACAGCGGCAGCAAGGATCCAAAGATGGGTGCTGTTCCTGTGAGGCTTTCGCTATGATATAGTCTACCATAAATCTGACAAGAAGAACAATGCTGATGGGTTGTCTTGCCTTCCATTACTTACTGTTTGGAAGACATTGACTTGTGTCATGTTGAAATGGTTGACCCTCTGCCCCTATCGGTCAAGCAGATAAGGCTCCACACTCAGAGAGACCCCATACTCAGTCAAGTGTTTCAGGCGACATTGAAGGGCTGGACCTTGGTGCTAGATCAGCAGGGTCCCCTGAAACCATATTACCAAAGACGGCATGAGTTGACAACGCATGATGGGTGCCTGCTATGGGGTGTTAGGGTAGTAGTGCCCCCTGCCTGTCGGCAGGCAGTGCTTAACATCTTACATAGTGGACATTTGGGAGTGGTGAAGCGTGGTATGAAAGTTTAATTCTAAAGCTTTGCTATGCCTATATGCTTATGTATTACCATGTTTAACTAGTGAAACGGCCTATGCAAGAAAGCATCACATTTCAGGCAGCAGTCTGATGCCAGTCTGTCCCTTTCTGTGTCAGCCTGTTCCCATAACATATTGGGAGGAATATAGAATTACGTAGTTTCTGTGAGACTGCGTAATGAAAACACTCCTAATCGTTACCAGTGTTATCATTCTCATTACGCACAGTAATGAGGTCCCTGGCTCAAAGTTACGTGTGGTGCCCGGGTATGGACCAAGCACTTGAAGACTTGGTTAGAAGGTGTGACGAGTGCCAGCAGTGGAGACTGTCCCCGGGTCGTGCTCCCTTGCACCCGTGGGAATACCCGGATACCCCTTGGCAAAGAGTGCACATGGATTTTGCAGGGCCAATCTACGGTAGCATGTATTTGGTAGTTATTTGGTAGTGGTGAATACATGTTCTAAGTGGCCTGAGGTGATCAAGACGCCTTCCACTACTGTCGCCTGTCTTGTGGAAGAAACCAGAACTTTATTTGCTCGCTATGGTCTTCCTGAACAGTTAGTCTCCGATAACGGACCGCAGTTTGTGTCTGCTGACTTCAGGGGTTTCCTGAAACGAAATGGAGTGCAGCATATTACGTCAACCCCTTACCATCCGTCATCAAATGGTATAGCCGAAAGGTTCGTACAAACCTTTAAGTATGGGGTAAAAGGCGATTGGTCTCGCAAGTGCCTGGACTACTTTCTGCTAAGTTACAGAGTCGCTCCTCATGCAGCCACTGGGTTGTCACCTTCAGTCTTGATGTTCCGGAGACCCATTCGCTGCTTGCTGGATATCTATGTTCCAGACATTCGTCGGAAAGTGCATCTCAAATCAGCCCCGGTGCCGGCAAGGGGCATTCGCTCCCTTTATGTCGGTGATACGGTGCTGGCTCAAAATTACAGGAGGGGAAGGAAATGGGTCCCTGGAACTGTAGTAAAGGTTACCCGGCCAGTTTCGTATGTGGTCCAAGTCGGACAGGAGATGTGGTGTCAGCATATAGACCAGATACGCTCCAGGGATACCAGCTTCGCCAACCAAAACCAACCGGAATGTGGCGTTGACCTGGAGGATCCTGTTGTTGAGAGTATTCCCTGAGGGTACAGTGACAACTCCCTGCACCAGATACCCCAGATATTTCTCGGTCGGGGCCAGAAGTGACTGAACCACGAGAATTGGCATCATGCCCTGGGACTTCGACCTCGCCTAACCACCCAGAAAGGTGTCCAAGGAGTCCAACACCTCCTGTTCTGCAGCGCTCAACAAGGGCTCCTAAACCACCCCAGTGATTGAACCTGTGACCGCGGGGAGTTGGTGACACTTACAAGGAGGCTAATTTATTTCTGCAGGTTCTGTTGGCATTTTGAGTTCCTTTAGTGTTTCTTTAAAAAAGGTTTTGGAAAATAAAATCTCCAATTCGCCCCGTGACAGTGATGTTCATGCCACCTGCTCGACATGCATTAGGTTTTGCAGGTTATCACAGACTGCATTCGAGGGAATAGAGGATCACCCCGTGGCAGCAGCAGGCAAGCCACCTACTGGGCACGCCTTAGGATCCCTTGTGTTCCTGCTAAGGTCAACAACAGCACCTACTGGTCAGAAAGTGTAGTATGATCATAGCCAAAAGCCCGACACACTGCAGCCAGCCCCCAGAATGACAGCCCCAGAGGAATCGCCGCAGCAACCTGCATTCTGTCTACCACAATACTCGGGGCGGAGAGTCATGGGAGACCTACGAGGTGCAGCTTCAGCTAGCAGCACAGCACAATGGCTGGAGCACAGTGACTACAGTGGCACAGCTGGGACTAGCTCTGGAAGACAAGGCACTGACCGTCCTGCTGGATGTAACAGCAGACCAAAATCACAAGCTGTCTGTACTTACGGCTGCCTTGAAGCGCTGCTTCAACCAGCAAGAAATGGGAGACCATTACGCAGACAGTTCACAGCCAGATGTTGCAGCAAAGCAGAAGCTTTATGGGCGTTGGCTGCTGACATTCAACTTCTGACGCGCTGGGTATACCCTGAATAACCCTCAGCTATCCAGGAAGACTTGGCGCTGCAGGCATTCCTCCAGGCGCTCACCGCTGAATGCCTACAGCAGTACATCAAGCTTGCCGCCTCAACTAACCTGGATGCAGCACTGTATGAAGCAGAACGCACTAAAGCCACCCTGAGGGGTGCCACAGCACCAGTGCGCCCTTGCCATGCCCTGGAGGGAATCAGAGTGGGGTTGCCACAGGTATGGCGCTTGACACGCAGCCCTCTGTAGAGACTCATGAAGTGGTGCAGATGCTGTGGCAGTGCAGTGAGTTGGGGTTGGAAGAAGAACAGCTCTGAGGGAGCTCCTGGAGACCTTTGCAGACATTTTCATGGCCAGGGATGAGGACTGCACCAGGATGGATCTGGTGCAGCAGCACGTCAAGACAGGTGATGTCACCCCCATCTGCTTATGACTATGTCGTCTGACTCTGGCGAAAAGGCAGATAAGGACAAAGTTAAGGAGATGGCAACAGCAGGAATCATCAAACCCTCCAGCAGCCCCTAGTCAGCACCAGTGGTCCTGGTACAAAAAAAAAGGATTGGAGCTGCCGGTTTTGCATGGACTATTGCCGTCTAAATACTGTGACCAAGCAAGACTTATATCTGCTGCTGTGCGTTGATGATGTGCTGGAGTGCATCATAGGATCACAGTGGTTCAGCTCCCTGCACCTGCGGAGCTATTACTAGCAGGTTGTTTTGGCATCAGAGGCCTGCAAGAAGACGGTGTTCACCCTGGGGCGGGGCCTCTGGCATTTCATGGTCATGCTTTTCGGTATCTGTAACGCAGCCGCCAACTTCAAGCAGCTGATGAAGTGGGTCCTGTCAAATGTACCTAGGAAGAGGTGCATCATTTACATGGATGACCTGCTGGTTCACGCCTCCTCCTTTGAATCTGCTGGGCTGAAGCTGCACCCTGTGAAGTGCAACGTCCGGCAGCGGCAGGTGAAGTTCCGGTGCTACATCGTGGACAAGGATGGAGTGACCTTGACAAGGTGAAGCAGGTGTGAGGCTGGCCTACCCCACAAAACATGTCTGAGTTGCAGAGGTCCTGGGGTTGGCGTGCTACTACCACGGTTTTGCCGACATCGCTGTGCTGCTGCTGCACCACTTCACTGCTAAGGGGACCCTGTTAAAGTGGACCACCAAGTGTACTGCTTATGCTGACCCTTCCCTCACACTAATTGGGGAAATGACTATGTGCTTGTGGCAATGGACTTCACTACATGGCCCGAGGCATAGGCAGTACCAGACCAGAGCGCCACTACTACAGCAGAGCATTTGGTGGAGGAGATGTTCTGCTACTTCAGGGCACGAGAGGAGCTGCGCAGCGGCCAGGGAAGAAATGTCAAGTTGCAAGTCACAAGAGAGGTGTACAAGTGACCAGCTAGAGGTACGGGAGAAATGTACCACACCTCTCAGTCTGATAGAGCATTTTAACTACACACTCACCACACAGCTCTCCATCCTCACCTTGTGACAGCAGCGCAACTAGGACAGGTGCCTGCCCCTGGTCCTGTGGGCATGCTGCACCCCCACCATGCTCATGTTTGGGCATGAGTTAAGAAAACCTGTGGACTTAGCTTTTGGCAGCCCACCGAAGCCTGAGGTGAGTGGAGAGCTGGGGCTGGAATACCTTTGGCAGTTGCAGTAGCACCTGGGGGGGTGCAAAAGTGTGCATAAGACACACAATGTTGCAGGCATCCCCTGAACCCAGGGGATCGAGTGTGGGTCTCCAACCCCCGGCAGAAATGCAGGCTCTACTCCAAGCTCTCTAACAGCTCGGTGGGTCCCTGTGTCATTGTCATCATCGACCGGCTGTCAGACGTTGTCTGTCGGGTGCAGATGGGACTTGGATGTTGCATGGTGGTTCTGCACAGGGACAGGCTCACCCCTTACCAGCCCAAGAAGCCCTTACCAGAGCCTCCCACTGCAAGTCAGCCAGGTCCAGAGGACTTGCTGCATCCATGCAGACCCAGGAAGTGCAAGTTGCGGCACCTTAGAGGCTTTGTGCTGAAAGCATTGATAGTCACCGGGATAGATGACTCCTGGGGGGGTGATGTGGATTAATGTAAACAGTTGATGTTAGTGTCTATTCCTGTACATAGTCCTGTGTTCCTTTCTGATTGGCTATTATGTTGCTGATTTTTAATCTGCTATGGGGGAATTCTGGGGATTCAATGGGCTACCCCCTAACCATCATGTGGAGTAGGGAGACTTAGAATGACCTGGGGGAACTCTCAAGAGTTCAGCAGACTGCCTTGTACTGTCTGTGGTGTCTTTGTCAAAACTACTAGTGAAAAGACATACGCAGACAATAAAGAGAAAATTTCCCTGGAACCCTGTCTCCAGTAGCTCCAAGGGGGATGCTACAGATTTTTTTTTAATCTAGAATGCCCAGAAGGGGGTAGGCAGCCCCTGGCACTTGGACCCCCAGAAGTTTTTTTCTCCTTTGACTTTCAGTTGGGTACTTTTTGTTCCTTTCCTCTGTGGCCAATAGGCATACTTATATCTTAATAACTGTGTGGATAATGTATTACTTTAGTATATAGCCAACTTTCTTATTTACTTGTCTTATCCCTTTGTTCAGCGCTGTGTCATTGTGAGAAAAGCACTCTATAAAAATAAATTGAATTGAATCAGTTAACAGCTCCGCCCCTCGTATCACCCAAGTGTCTAAAACATAGGGCCTCAATTTGGATGATACAAGAAAATCACTGACCTTTGGCCATAGGTGATCTAGTACCAGGTACACTTATGGAGTGTGTTTGAACACGGGCGCTCATTATGGACAGCAGATGACTGGCAAAGGCATCAGTAACAATTCACTCCTCAGGTAGAGATCCGGCAAGCCATTCCACCCAGTCATGCCACTCCGGGTATCGCCATCATTCTCAATGTGGGTTTTCAAGTCCTCCAGAGGGAGTTCACAATTCAGTAGGTGACAACTTCTCAAGTACATAGCCAACCTTCTCTGTAAGGGCAGACTATTCAGAACAGCTGCTGCGTGCATATGCACAACCAACAGCGAGTTTCCCTTCCTCCGACTCGTAGCTGCAGTTAAGAAACCCTCTCATCCACCAGGAAGAATTTCAACTGCATAGCTGGGGGGGGGGGTTGGGTAGTGGGTATCCCTAAACGCAACCAGGGCCTTTTACGAGGAGGAACTGTGAAGTACAAGAGAGACCACTGCCGACCGAGATTAGTTCCAGAGCTCACACTACATGTGGAGGTGAGACCAACTATATCCAGCCTGCACCTTTCCACCTCCCGCACCAGTTCAAGCTCCTCCTTCAGCAGGGAGGTGACATTCCACATTAAGAGCCAGTTTTCATTTCTGTCTCGCTCCATGCCACTCATGACTGCCACTTAGCTGGCATTAGGGTCAGAATGGATGATGTTCAAGACCTCACTCGTAGACACAGGTGCTAAAAGCTGTTGTTCAAGGGCAGCAGAAACAATCCATGAAAGCAACCTTTAGACCCCACTGGTGGACACCACCACTGATAGAAGCTGTTAAACTTAAGGAGGCACCCTTCTGGGCAATGTTTTCAGGGAAATCTCCTGAGTTAGATGGCAAGCCACCAGCAGGCCATGAGGAAAGAAGTAGAGGCAGCTGCTGAAACTAAAGTTTGAGCATGGGTAGACTTTGGAAAGGCTACAGAAAAAGACGGTCACAGGTGGCCTCCAAGATATTCTGACAAACCATTCAGCGATTGTTAGAGGAAGGTATGACCCTGTCCAGACTGTGTTATGCAAGGGTGGAGAAGTGCTGACCGCTCCTAGGGAGACTTTCGAGCAGTGGAAGGAGCTCATTGAGGAACTCATGAACCTGGTAGACATGCACTCCTTCAATCCATCTCTGGAGGATTAAAATCCACAACTGTCCCTGAAATGACTATTGTGGTTTGAGGCCTCTGCACTGGCAGGGCTGCAGACTGCAAAGGGGGATGAAACAAAGCCAGAGATGTTAAAAGCACTGAACAGGGTTGTAGTTGCGTGACTCACACACCTCTTCGATACTGCATGGAAGGCGGGTAAGGTACCTCTGGACAGGCTAAGTGGGGCAGTGGACCATATATTTAAGAAAAGCTACCAGAAGTTGTGTTCCAACTACATGGGGATCACACTCCTCAGTCCCCCTGGTTAAAACTATGGCAGATTACTAGAAAAACTCTTCTACCTGACAGTTGAGCCACAGATTCAGGAGGACCACTGCACATTTCATCCTGGTTATGGAACAGTGGAGGAGCTCCTCTCCTTAAACAGTTGTTTCAGAGTGTGGGAATATGCTAATCCAGTCAACATGGGCTTTGTGGACTTAGAAAAGGCATGACTTTGGCATCTACTACGGGAGGTGCCGCAGGAATATAGGATGCTGGTGCTGACGCGTGCCATCCGATCCTTCTACAAGCACAAGCTTGTACAATGTGCACTGTGGCCATATTCTCAGCATTAAGTCAGTGTGGGCATTGGTCAAGGTTGTGTTTGTCTCCACTGCTGTTAGTGATTTTCATGGACAGGACATCAGTTCATAGCTGAGGTTTAGAGTGTGTCCAGGTGGGGGGACTAAGGTTCCATCCCTGCTTTCTAGAGATGATGATGTCCTCTTGGCCTCACTGAACATTTCACTACCGAGTGTGAAGCAGCTGGTAAGAGAACAGGTGCCTCTAAATCCGAGGTCATAATCCTCCAGTGGAGAACAGCAGCTTTCTCTCTCAAGGTGAGGGTGGAACAACTGCCCCTAGTGAAGGAGTTCAAGTACCTTGGGGTCTCGTGCACGAGTGATGGGAGGAAGGAGCAGGGACTAAGAGATGGATCGAAGCAGTATCAAACAGTACCTGTGGTAGCAAATCAGGAGCTGAGTCTTCAGACAAGGACGTTTACTTACCACACATATACAGGTCTTTGACCATAAAAATTGCCATTTAAGAGACTTAAGTTGAGGTTTGACATGAGAACAATCGGTTTTATTCCACAATATAAACAGCAGTATATTAAACAAGCTATCCCCCACCCCCCCACAAACACAAACATATCAGATCCTTCGGTCTCTTACACTAATTCACCACCTTTGACCCCAGTCTAATCTTAGTTTTACCATAAAGAGCTCTGTGAACTCAAATTATTGCTCAGATAAATAAATCTAACCTACAAAAAAGTAAGGAAAGTATTCCATAGAAACACGCTTTTTAAAGTTTTTTTCCAAAAAGATTTTTGCTTTTGCTTGTACCAAATAGCTGGAATCCAAAAAAGTAGTTTCATTTCTCAGTGAAATAATACCTGTAACCAAAGTTTCTGGCTTAGCATGCAGGCTGGAGAAACAAACTGGGGATTTTCACTTGGCGCTTCATCAATGTCACTGTATGATGGGGAACTTGTGCAGCACTGTTTGCATTCCTTGGACGACCACAAACACTTCATAGGGCAGGAGAAGAACAAACCCAAATGGGAAACATGACTAGGGCATCTAACAGTTCTGGAACACGGTCCCGCCAGGCGGAAGTAGCACCACGGTAAAAAGGAGGAGCGGAAAGTTGCACCCAGGGCAGCTGTTCCCACTGCCCTGCCATCTCTCAGTGGGCCATGCGGCCATCTCTCACGGCACAGCTGACGCACACGTAGTCCTCCTTGGCAGCGAGCTCTGCCGTGATGCCCACGCACACCTGGTGGAACCACTGGTTGCAGCGGCCGTCGCACTGGACCCAGTTTACCTGGACAAAGCCCAAACACGGGTCCGATCACATTGGAACACAATGCTGAGAATAAGTACATTTTAGCATACGCTTATCATACTGTTATTAACACTTAGAGTCGATAATAATCGACTATCGCTAATAGTGATGACACCTCCAGGTCCATTAGTGTGGAACTGGGCTCAGCACAATGGACCCTGAAGGAAGAAAGAGAGCCCACCCATGCAGGGAAGGGCATCTCACCTCCTCTCCCTCAGGCTGCAGACACCCATTGGCCGGACACACACTCCAGTCCTCCTCCTGGTCCTCTGAGAGGGGCGATGAGGAGCTGAACCCCAGGTCATCTTCAGGGCTCTTTCCCTCATTGCGCTTGGCTTTTTTTGCCCTGTCCCTGAGCTCGGCCCTGGGACCCCGCCGCTTGGCCTTCCTCTCCACCCTATCTGTGGCTTCCCGCAACGAGACAGAGATCCCTTCCTGCTGGAAAGTTTTAAGAACAGTCTGAGCAAAGTGAAAATAAAATGAGAACTTTGGATCAGCTGGAAGAATGTCAGCAGCAACAAAACACACAAAAAATTGAATAGCTTTGTTCATGAACTACAGTAACAGTGGAGGAAACAAAGCCTGACGGCTCAAACTGCAAGGAGCCCGTTTGTAGGGACAAGGTATTTGAGCCAAGAGTGAATGGCAAACCATCAAGCTGCAGAAGTGTGCATGCGAGACGCAGGTAATAAGGGACAGCCGGTTGCATTGTGGTTAGAGCCATTGCCCTTGGATCCTAAGGCTGCCGGTTTAAATCTCGCCTCCAGTTGTAGTACTCTTGAGCAAGGTACTTGCCCTAATTTGTTCCAGTAAAAATTACCTTACTCTACAAATCTTAACACTAAGTCACTTTGAAGCATCAGCTCATTGAATAAATGTAATAGGAAACTGCAGGTAATCAGTGGTTAGAGCTGTTGCTTTGGATTCAAAGGACCCAGTTCAAATTCCAATAACAGGCAGTCCTCGAATTTCAAACGAGTTCCGTGTCCTCAGTCCATCTCTAAGCCGGAACACTTAGGTATGGTGCATATCTAATATCAGTTTGTCAAATGTTTGACTTAGCGTATCACATATTGTGTACCTTCCTATGCTTAAAAAACATTAAAGAAACACTTAGAATGCACTAAAACATCTTTAATATAACAATACAGTAGTAATAATAATGATACAATGGAATGATGTAATGATAATATAATGAGATGTACGTCACTTTGGAGAAAAGTGTCTGCTAAATGAATAAATGTAATAATAATAATAACAAATATAACTACAGTATTTATAACAGAGAGAGACATAGAGACAATAATAAATGTTACTACTGTGATGATGAACAGAGGACATGAAGGAGTCTGGACCCAAGTGCAGGATCGTTTGTTCAGAATCAAAGGATTAGATGTGTCCCTGTGGTTGGGGTTAGGCGAACAGTCGGTCGATCAGCGAACTGAACGGTGGTGAGGATCCAAAATCGGGGTTGAGGGACAAGGCAGGCAGTCAAAGAGACGCAGAATGGGACTGGAGAACGATGAGGGACAGGACTTGGGAGAGCAGAGAGGGGAAAGTCTGAGAACATGCAGTGAGGGTGGATTGTCTGGAGTGAGATTCCGCAACTGGGAAGAAGTGTCTTTTGTAGCCGGGAGAGGGGGGGGAGGGGGAGAGAGAGAGAGAGAGAGAGAGTGTGTGTGTGTGTGTGTGTGTGTGTGTGTGCGCGCGCGCGCGCAAAACATTAAAGAAACTAACGCTTGCTTTTCCATTGTTGTTAGCGTTTCACTTTTCGCTTTATTATTTACTCTTTAGTTTCAGTCGTGATCGTTTCCTTTATCTTGGATGTATCACCATAACTTGCATCACATTTACACTTTGGTGCCATGGTTAGGAGGGAAAAAAACAAAAAAAATTAAAGTCAAATATCGTAACATGAGACACCGTGAATGGGAAAAGAAGGAAGTCTGGCCTACCTCGGGTTCATGCGCCCCACCCATGAGCCAACAAACCGCTGTAGACACGCACAATGTTTTGATGTAGTTCGCAAAGTAGTGCCCGTTTATTATTATGAACCATTCTATATACAGTAACTCGAATTTTTAATATAACAGGCCTAATTATGAAGTTTTCATTTGATTGTTCCTTAAGAGTAACCCAAAAAAAAAAATCTACTTCCAGTCAGTAAGGGGGTGGTTCGTAAGTACGGGTTGTACGTAAGTCGGATGTTTGTAACTCGGGGACTGCCTGTACTGCTGTACTACCCTTGAACAAGGCACTTACACTGAACTGACACAGCAAAAATTACCCAGCTATATGAATGGGTAAATCATTGCAAGCAGCACTTAACAGAATCAGAACAAGCTTTACTGCCAAGTATGTTCACACATACAAGGAATTTCTCTTGGTGACAGAAACTTCCACAGCACAGACAGGATGACAGTTACAAGACAGATGAGAAGGCAGAATATGTGAATGAAGGATAAAAAATATATAAAAATATAAAGTACCCAATATATAAAAATAGTCACTAGACATTGTATGTATGTACAGGTATGTTCTATACAAATGCAAGGGAGTGTGAGTAAGAGATATGATGTGATAGAAATAAATATTACAGTGTACATTGCTTTGCAGAAAGGCGTCAGATGAATGAATGTGAACATAAGTCAATATAAATGTACTGCTGTACATGTGGATTGGATCCCACAGCAACTGCTCACCTCGGGCCGTGGAGAGCTCTTTCCCTGAGACACACACTCCCCCGGTGCACCAAGATTCAAGCACGGCGTGGATTTCTCTACTTGCTGTGTGGCCAGCACATTTCCCAGCATGCAGTGCAGCTGCTGCACCTCGGGCACCATCACAGGCAGCAGCAGCCCTTCAAGGACAAGCTCCTCCAGCTCAGGACTCACGGCTTTGGGAAAGAACGAGGAAGCGATGTGAGTGACACCACAGCTGGCAGGTGAATAGCAGAGGAAACAATAAATAAATAACAAAAGCCAGTGAAAGAATCATAATATGAAGAATGACAAGCTGACCGTGCAAAGGTGTACAGTGGCGTGCGATGTGGAAAACAGCCAGAGGCTGGTCTGGCTGGTTCTCCTGGATAAGACATGTGGGCGTCCCTGAGCCTGGCACCACCTGCTGTGGGGGTGAACATACCAGACAGAGGATCAGTGACAGAGGGCAACACGCTCCAAAGAATAAAGAGTGAATGAGCAGCGTTAACACTGCAGATATATACTGTATAGAGTATACATGTATATACTATATATGTTCCTACAACCTACAGTATAACCCACTAATATAAATAACCTATCATACCCAAAACCTGGGGCCTTATGACACCAGTCACGAAATATGCGGCACATGACGAGACACACCTCTCCACTGGCATCGAGAGAAGGACTGGCTGAGTCCCACGGGCGGTGCTCTGTGGGCGTGGCCCCGCCTCCACAGGGGGCCAAGACCTGCTGCACATGGCGCTGCCAGCTGAGAGTGCGGCACACCGCGAAGTTCAGTGCGTGACCCTCTGGCAAACTGACGCGGAGCTGCTGCAGCGAGTCCAGGATGGACAGCGCCTCTTCCAGGGGCGGGCGCTCCGAGCGGCGGCAGGGCGGGCACAGCCAGGGAGGGTCGGCCCCCTGCGGCTCAGGCACGCAGCCACTGTGGAAAAGCCCTCGGCAGAGGTCGCACTGCAGCATAGCCCCCACGGGACCCCTCAGGCACACGCACACCCTGGGGTCCACATGCTCTGCCCCGGGCTGCAGCCGGGCCTCGTTTGCGGAGCGCAGGAGCGAGACCGCCTCCAGCTCCCTTAGCCGCATCTCCTCCAGGGCCTCCAGCTTGAAGGGGAAACAGGAACACTGTGTGTGACGTGACACTCTCGCTGGGACACACACACGCGAGCACAGTCAGCGTACTTACAGCGGGGCCCGAGTCCTGGCTCTTTGTCAGCGCCCTTTCCACGTCATTCAGCAGGTCGTGCCCTGCAGCGGATCCCTTCTTCCTGGCGTGCTGGAGCCCTTTCTTCCCTTTCCTCTTGGCAGCGCCGCCTTCAATTTCGCACATGGGACACAGCACCTGCCACGGCACGCAACTGTCACACTTATGGGCAAAACTCTGGTATGCAGTCTTGAGGAGCTGAGAGCAATACTATCCCCCCTCCTCTTTTTTAACCCGTTCTCACACTATTCAGTCGCAAGTAAATATCTACTGAAAGGAGCAGCACACATGGAGGAGAGCAGCCTGCCCACAGCACCCAGCAGCGTCCAGCTGCCGCTCCCTCAGCACCCTCATACACACTGACACACAGCATCTTACTGCACGTCATTTAAGGTCTCAAGATGTTCACCACATGAACACACCCTAAACGCTACACTCAATTCCTACTACAACACAGGACATGGTAGCAAACAAAGGTCACTAGCAGTGTTTTCCAGCATAGTTATTCTGTTCTGCATCACACATCTTACAGGGTGATGTTACTGGGGCTGAATGAAAGCAAGTGCGACCAACACGTTCCTCTGGAGACAGCTGCATGCGTGAGCAAGGAGAGTGAGACGTTCTTGAAGGATCACCTCCAGCAGGGAGTACGGGGTGCTCTTGGAGAGGAAGGCCTCAGCTGCACGCTTCTTCCAGGCTTCCGCTTCCAAGAGCAGCGACTCGAGCTGAGGAAGGGGGTCCAGCTTGACAGGGATCAATTGTCCTCGAGACACTATGTCAGCAAGGGCACCGAATGCAGGGATGTGGCTCTCGAGCTGGATATCGGAGGGCACAGAATATGTCGTGAACATACAGAGGAAGCGGTCAGGGAAGATGATCGACATGCACACAACAACGAGACAAAATATATTTCTGGCTCTGACATAAAGCTTTTGCTACACAAGCCTGTATTTCAGCCATTTCTTAAACTTGTTGCTCCAGGAGAATTTCCCAGTATGTGACACCCAGTGCTGTTTTTCCTTAATGAATGTGCAGCGCTACAAAAAAAAAAAAAAACAGTCCTTTAAGCCTAAGCCTAAATCCAAACATGCACAAACGTGGGCAAAGTGACTCCGTTCCTCACGTAAACAGGGTTCATTCACCCCGTTAGGCGATTATTGCAAAGGGGTCAAATTCTCATTATTGTGTCTCAAACGGTTTTGAGAAGGAAAAGTATGTCACCTAAAATTAAGACTGCAAAACAGAAGGTCTTTTCATGCATGACTATGACAACATATATTTTTAACAATAATTATTATTTAAAGCTCATCTCTTAGTTATATTTTCATCCAGTATGAATTAGTGCATGTCGAGT
This sequence comes from Scleropages formosus, assembly GCF_900964775.1. Classification (NCBI taxonomy): domain Eukaryota; kingdom Metazoa; phylum Chordata; class Actinopteri; order Osteoglossiformes; family Osteoglossidae; genus Scleropages; species Scleropages formosus. The sequence goes on along the minus strand of NC_041830.1, from coordinate 2,132,573 downwards.
GCAGGGTTGTAGAGGTCCAGGGTGTATCCCTCAACAATAGGGTGTGAGGCACAGAGACATTTTACATTTGCAACAGATCATTTATAACAATCTATGATTGGTCACAGAATGTTTGTATGTGTAGAGTGTATTTGTAGTTACACACCATACAGTATATCTGTGCGTATGTCCATGCACCTTAAAACCAAGTTATTTTGGAAAAAAGCATCACCTAATTAGTAATAGTACTAATAATAACAATCATGCTGAATTTGTTATTTCAGCTGTGATCTTAGATTTACCTTAACTGATGGTTTTACTTAGTTGACAATGGAGCTAGGAGTTCTCCCATGCTGCCTTGCCCAAAGCATAATTACGCTTGTGTACACAGTTAAATGAATTACCGTTGGCATCTTTTAAAACATTCCCGTGAGCGTTTAGTGCAATGTTTACTTGTTGTTGTGTTGAATGACTGCTCTGAACCCAGAACTGGGGATAGGAGTTGTGCTGTTGGGAACCACCTGTGCTAGGATGAGTACCTGTGTGTGCTTGTACGGCCTCTTGTGTCGTGGCCAAGATTGCACAAAAGACCGTCGAAAGACTGCATAATGAGCAAAATTGCTGTTATACTGAGTAATAAACCCACTATATGAAAAAAGTGTATATATTTTCATACGGCAGTATAGTGGTTTTTCACCGTGCCGGACACTTATGTGAGGGCTAAGTGCACTTGACATCAGTTCTTTTGTAAAGCACTCAGCACTAAAAAAGGGTAAAATCTATCAGTCGTTTTCGATAAAAATGACAAGTACAAAGGAACACGCAAAGGATCTGGGGAATAAGAAGAAAAACGGCAACGCAGAGGAAAGATGGGAGCTGTACCTGCATGATCTCAGCCTCCCGCAGCCAGTCTGTGGCGCTGGCGACGGCGTCGCGCAGGAGCACACACTGGGGCAGGCAGGCTGGGATGCCCTCCGTCTCTTGGGCTGCGGCGCTCAGAGTCTCCAAGCGGTGACGGGGTCTGAGGAGAACAAGTTGTGCCAGTTAACACCTCCAGCTGGCACATCTAACAGCACTGCGTTCATGGTTTACTAATTGTGCTGCTCTGAAACATCCAAAGAGCAAAAGAGTGTGTGTGTGTGTGTGTGTGTGTGTGTGTGTGTGTGTGTGTGTGAGAGAGAGAGAGAGAGAGAGACAGATAGGGCTGAGTTCGGCAGAAATTAAACATCACAAAGAGCACTGCCGCTGTGGACTGTACATACTGTGTCACCAGCAAATGACGCGCCGACAGTTGGTGCAAACAAAGACAAACAGGTTTTTCTGCAACGCACCACTTTCGCTATGAAACTAGGCAGAGCGGCCAGACTGTCAAAGTGCCTTTTACACAACATCTACCCCTGACTGTGTTTTTACATGCGTAAACAAGCTTTCCCGTTCAAACGGCGTTCATTTTCGAGCCCTTGAAGAACACGACTCATTAAACAGGCGACACTCCTCAACTGAACACCACACCAAACACGGTACAGGATGAAGTTCCAAAAGGGCAGCTCAGCCCACAGATACAGGTTACAGCTGCTGTCTTTGTATCTCAAGGTTTCGGGTTCGAATCCTGCCTACTGCTATAGTATCTTTGAACAAAGTACTTTGAATCAAAATTCAGCAGAAATCACCCGGCAACTGTTGGCAGCTCAACACTAAGCCAGTTGGATAAAAACGTCCAATAAATGTCAATGGTTTCTTCTGATAACGGCAGCACACAGCGGAACGCTGAGCGCAAAGCGCATTTGTGACTGCAATGGGGATAAAGAGCTGACCGCACCTGGCTGTGATGAGTTTGCGCGCCTTGTGCTCCCACAGCTCGGAGACGGAGAGCAGCCCCTGCAACCGGGCCGTGGCCTTCTCCACGGAGGGGTGAGGCGCAAGGGCCACTCCGCGGTCGATGAGCTGCCGCATGGCATCCAGCGTGAGGCTGGCGGGCTGCGACCTGGCACTCCTCTCCGCCTCCAGCCAGCGCACCCGTTCCAACTGGCCCCACAACGGCGGCAGCTCCGGGAGCGCCAGGTCCAGCTCGGCGCCCGCGTCCAGCAGTTCCTGGATCTCGGACACGCTGGGCACCTCCTTGGCCAACGTCTCCTGGCTGCACCGTTGGAAGTCCTCGACACGCTCCAGGATGTCCTGCGGCGGGAGGGAAGGCAGGCCTCAGCTACCCCCACTCACAGCACTGGAGACACGTCCCACCCTCGCACCCTCCTCATACCTTAAGCAGTGCTGTCTGGCTGATGCTGCAGGGCAGGCTGCACACCTGCTGGATGAAGGACTTGAGCTCGTCCACGGTCAGCTTGGTCTGGGCCTTTGCTCCTCCGGAGTGGTGCCTGCGGGACAGTTTCATGAGAACCGGCACCAATGGAGCACAGAGGAAGAGCCTGTCTCACCTCCCCTCTGTTCTTACTGGCTTTGGGACACAATACTGATTGAACACACACACACACACACACACACACACAGAGCGTCAAGAATGATAGCAATGGACAGCATCACGGCTTGTGAGAAAACACACCGCGTTTCATTTCCAGAGTCCCACTGTTATAAGAAGAAACAAAGCTGCGACAAGTAAAACCTCCCTAATAAGGTGATTTTTTAAAAAGTTATTTTCCAACGTTTCACTTGGTAAATGGCCCGCAGTTGTGTTCCACATTGACCTTCCATTTAAATCACGTCAACTAAAACACACACTCCTCAAAGTGAGAACATGCCTTGAAAAGTTAGCCTCGACACACACGTGCATGCACACGCACGTTTCACACACACACACACACACACACACACACACACACACACACACCAAACTGAGTGCAGGGTTATGAAATCGTGAGGCGTCCTGTCTGAGGAGGAGCTTCCTTATAACAGAAGAGCATTAGAACGATTCTTGAGCTCACCTAGACCCATCTTACACGTGAACATTTGGGAACAAATTAGGTTTGGACACCACGGGAAGGGTGTGTTTCGTCATGTAAAGCATTAGACAGAGAGCAGGTGTACAGTAACGACTGACCAGCGCCCTGAAGGCAGCACATCAGACGCCATTCCAGAAAGGGGGGAGCAACTCGATGAGACAGGCTCTGCTTTGCCACATGGGTACGAATGGCAGAGGGGAGCAGACGTGGGAAGAGGCGCACGCACCTGGTGTGCCTCCTTCCCCTGAGCAGCTGCTGGGCTGCGGACGCACACCTCTCCGCGTCCTCCGTCACCTGGCGCAGGTGTCTCAGCAGGTCGTTCTCTGGGAAGGCCTTCGCTTCCGACTCCTCGATGAGGGAGCGGAATGCCACCAAGCCTGCGGAGCACCAGCATGCAGCACCTCTTGCGACACTGACTTCTTGTATTGCAGGAGGACAACCCCCGCAGTCTCGTTATTCCTCCAAAACATGACTCCAGAAATAAAACGGTGCAAATAATACAACATACTCTGCTTTTGGTCCATCTTGGCTTCCAAGAGCTCAGTGACATGGGAGGCCCAGTTGTCGAAGGACTCGGCACGCTGCTTTAAAGCTTTCAGCATGGGGTACAGCTCGTCCAGTGTGAATTTGTAGCTGCAGGCAAAGAGGAGGCCGGTGAGGAGGAACGAGTGCTCCGAACCCATAACTGGGGACGGGAGACGTGTGACAGGCTCCAGACGGGCCACACACGCTCAACAGGACTGACAACTATACCTGGACATAGCTAGTTAGGGCGATAAGTACCAGGTGTGGCCAATCATTAAAAAGAACAATACAATTACATATTTAGCAGACACTTTTCTCCAAAGTGACTTCCAATGAACTCTATGTAGTGCTATCAGCCCACAAACCTTATTCACCAAGGTAACTTACACTGCTAGATACACTACTCACTCATCCATACATCAGTGGAACACACACACACTCTGGGGAACCTGAACAGCATCTCTTTAGACTGTGGGAGGAAACCCACGCAGACATGGGGAGAACATGGAAACTCCACACAGACTGAGCAGGGATTGAACCCGCATTCTCTAGTGCCACCCAGGCGCTGTGAGACAGCAGCGCTACTCACTGTGCCACCATCCCACCTGGGAGAAGGCCTAATTTCAGAAAAGCCATGGACAGAGAAGGGACGTTTCCATGTTCATGGCTCTGGCACTAGAACTGGTCAGCCCTTAGTTCAGCGAAGTTTAGACTCTACTGTTGCTGTTTGTCACCCTGTTGATGTTCTTTCATTGCTATTACTCTCTGACAGAATTTGTTGTGGACCACGAAAAGAAAGGATAAAAGGTCACGCGAGTTCTCCCACCCGGCTGGCCCTGCCGTCTCGCACCTGAAGCCGGAAGAGGAGGAGGTGGAACTCACTTCAGAGTGTAGCCAGCAGGAGAGCAGGAGCAGAGCTCCTGGGCGTGGTGGAGGCACACGAGGACGCCGGGACTGCAGGGGCACATGATGGCCGACAGGTAGCAGGTAGTGCGGCACTTGATGCACTGGCGCTCGTCGTCCTGCAGCAGGTCGTAATGTGCTCGCTCACAGTGCACCACCCCCTGCAGAGCAGCACATGTCACGCCACTGTCTGCTGTTAAACAAGTCACGCAGACAATGAGTAGAGACAGCACGAGCTTCTCACCATCTTGTGGACTTTGTCCCGCAAGTGGCACTCCTCCTGGATCATGTCGGCCATGTCCTTTCCGACAGCGGACGCCAGGACCACGTCCAGCACGTCCGCTTTGGAGGCCATCCTGCACACCATCTCATCATGGGAGAAGACGCAGTAGCGGTGCAGCAGCCGGTAGTGAGCCACAACCTGACGCCCCAGCGGCATCTGAGACAGGCAGAAAAAAAAAAAAAAAAAGGGCGCAATGCCAACCCTGTCCTCCATTAGGAACTGGTAATAAAGGTGCCTGCGTGAAAACCCGTATATGCAGCATACACCACTATATAGTTATTAACTGCAGTCATACTTTGGTTATCCAAGTTCTTTCTACAGGCATTCCTCAATTGACCAACTCTCTTTATCCAGATTTGTCACAAAACGGCTCTTGACTTTGGATACCCAATTTTCCATTTCCAGAACGAGAAGTGAGTATAAGGAAATGCACCAGAAGTGTGTCCAAGGAAATCTCAACGTTGGGGAAGCGGAGCACAACTGCAGTAATGTAGTGTAGTTGGCGCTATTATGCCATCATCCGTTTCCTGTTATTCACATTTTTCCCCAATTTAAGACAAAGGAAAGTAGGCTTTCTGGTATCTGCACCATTTTCAGGAACACATTCTGCATGTGCCAGCCCCAACTCACTGAAATGATCCCTATTTGTGGTGTTGATGGCAAACACAGTCGAGCAAAGCAGCGCCACTCCTTGCCCTGCTCACCCAGTCCACGGTGCAGAAGTTGACAGCCTCGGCAAAGTTGAAGCCCTGGTTGAATCCACTGTGGTAGGACCTGGGGAAGGTGATCACAAACTCGCCCGCACACTGGTTTGTTCGGTAGATCTGTGGAAGCATCCGGAACGCAAGAGCTGTCAGGGTAGCCCCTGGCCAGGGCGGGAGCCGCTATGGCCAAATGAAGGAATGCTGCAGCGCCACTTTGACATGCAACATGTCTTACTGTCAACACCAGCAACAGGTCGGTGAAAGAGAGGACAGAGCAGAGCACCTACCGGCACTCCATGCGCCGTGAGCGTGTTGGGGTTCATGATGGTGACCAGCTGGTGCAGCAGGTCGGGCTGCGACTCGAACAGCTCGGGAGCCAGCTCCTTCATCACATCCTCCAGCTTTTCAGCTGCAGAGCCAGGGGCACCATACCACGTTTTGGGTTCACCCCTGGGAAGGGAGGTTACGAGGAAAAAACGTGTATGGGTGCGGAGGAGAACGAGTAATGAAAGTTATGCCAGAGCAGCTGAGCGATGCAAGAAGAATTAAACACATATGACTCTGCAGCTTAAAGTGTGCTGTAAACCCTGCAGAAGCATTTACGATGGGGTCACATCCTGCACGAGGACTGAGGGACTGGCACAGATGGCTAGATATGTCATTGCAAACGTATGGAATCCTGCAGGATATACAGGCGTGCTTATGGAAAATGCATTAGACCAACAACTATACAGCACAAAGTGTGAATAAAAGGTGGAAAAAAACTACAGAAAGCACTCATCCTTTATAAATTAGGATCCTGTACAAAAAAAAAAAAAAAAAAACGGCAGCTCATGGAAATAATATCACTTTCTCTTATTCTGTGCAATTGGCTGTCTGGCCATCATTTCACTTTTATGTCTTACTCTGTACACCGACACTGCTACTTCTATCAGGTATTTGACATAAGGGGGAAAACCTTTCTGTTTCTGCGGTTAACCAAGTAACGCAGAGACCGTTCAGGTCGAAAGGATGCAAAATGCAGCAGCACTGTACTATACTCTGGCTCACAGCCACACTGACTTATGAGCACCTCAATATAATGGGACAGCTTGTAGCGTAGTGGTTAGAGCTACTGCCTTTGCAGCCAAAGGTTATAGGTTTGATCCCCCCCTCTGGCTGTAGTACCCTTGAGCAAGGTACCTACCCTAAATTGCTCCGGTAAAATAACCCAGCTGTACAAATGGGTAAATAATTATAGGTCAACTACCATTGTAAGATGCTTTGAAGAAAAGCGTCAGACAAATGTAAAGCTGTTATTCATATAGACTGAATGTTTTTTGGAAGGACAGAAGGCAGACTGTCTTTCAGGGAAAGTCTCAATGTAGTTACTTTGCACAGATTGTCATTTTAATATATGTTTAGATATGCTTGTGTGTCTATATATATATATATATATATATATATATATGTATAGGTGCACCCAAAAATGGGGAGGATAATGAAAAGGTGGATAGCAGGAGCCCAACTCCCATTATTACATTTACATTTATTTATTTAGCAGACACTTTTCTCCAAGGCGACTTCCAATGAACTCTATGGAGTGTTACCAGCCCACACACCTTATTTACCAAGGTGAATAACACTGCTAGATACACTACTTACAATGGGTCACTCATCCATACATCAGTGGAACACACTCTCTCTGTCACTCACACACATTATTCCTTATAGGGAAAATTATAATGGGTTTCCATCCCATCCCTACAACCCAAACTAACTTTGACAAATGCCTTTAAAAATTATATAAAACATTTGAAAATAATAATAATAATAATAATAATAAAAGTGCAACATGCACTAGCTGATATTTAAGTTGCCCAGAAATAATGTATTGATGCGCCTGGACCACCCTATTCACAGCGTCACAGAAAGATGGCTCAGGAGACAGAAGTGTCGGAATGCGAGCTTTATTGCTCCTCCGCGTCGTTACTGGACAGCGTTCACAAGGCGCACATACGCTCAGCCAAAAGCCCTCAAACAACAGAACAACACGGGGGTCATTAATCCCCCCTAACCCACCATGGTGTTTACCAAACAACTATTTACATCCACAGTGTCAGCGCTGCATTATGGGACATCTGTCACAACGCTGCTGCTACAACATGTTTTGTAGCGTTTTTGTCAGTTTGAGTAAGAAAATGAGAAAATGTGTTCTTAGAAGCTAATTTTTACATTTTTTCGGAGATGCTTTCACAAATAGGCATTATAGAGGGAGGGAGTGGGGGTGATCCAAAAAGGGGTGTTCATTTTCAAGAGCTGTTATAGTGAAATTGCTGATCCCTGGGGGGAAAGAGAGCGGGGAACTTCGGTATAAACACAAACACATACAAACACAGACATAGACTTCTCGTAATGTGAGCTTTCCCCATAATGAAGTAGGAGTGAAGCGGTACCAGTGTAGGTAGTTGATGGAGTAGCTCCAGTGGTCCTCGATGTGCCAGCAGAAGGAGGAGAAGCACATTCCCACGTACAGCCAGGGCAGCGTCATCCCACAGATGTCTGCTGTGACGTGGGTCAGCACCGAAGGGTCCATCAGGGCCAGGTTGTTCAGGTTCCAGCCACTGTTCAGGTAGTACTGGGGGAGGCACGCATGCTCGGAAGGTCATACACCAATCGTACGTGACAGGTGTTGCAAGGCAGGGCGACGACGCGGGGAAGGGCTCCTCGGTCCTCGACCCTGCTCATACTATGTGTGACTTTGTACAGTGAAAGTCCAGTCTACGGATCCTACAGAAATTCCATTACATAATGTCCTTTACTGCACTGTTTTACATATTGGCGTCAACAGGCATCTTACCGCATACAGAGGGTTTTACAATAAGAGCTCAAGAGGGGGGTAACCGTAAGCTTTTTCACAGCACGGAGCTCAATCAGGAGGAAGCAGGAGCAGCACAGACTCTTCCCTCCAGGACCACAAGTCAAGTAATTTGTGTGTGTACGCGCGCGCGTAGGAATGATTTATAAAGACACTAACAGAACTGTACACCAGCCAGATACTATGGTATGCTACCTCATCTTTGGGGGACACTTTAAGTCTCCCGTTTCGGATGGGAAATCCGCTGCCAAATTCCTTAGAAGCGATGTCAGCGCCATACTCCACTGTCACATCCTCCTCGATGGTGCTGACCAGGCGCCAGAACTCCTTCTCCACCAGCTCTGTGGGCACCATCTGAACGAACACACACACACACACACACACACACACACACACACACGCACAGAAAACACACACCTCTGAATATGCTCCTCCAGCAGATTATTCGCTTACAGAATGCAGCTCCTGGAAGGTACCAAAGAACAGCTCCACTTGTGCCCTGTTCACCCAAACCCGTTACAGTGCTACAGGACATAAGAGTAACACCCCGTGGTCCTTGGGCTCCCAGCTAGAGCTTATCGTTATTTGGGAACACGCTGCATTCCTGCACACAGGGCGCAGGGTCGATGACCAGCCATCTTTTTTCATCCAAACACCCACGCTTACATGAACTGGCATGTTGAAGTAGTCAGACTTGAAGGAGTCGGCCATTTCTCCGAACGCACGGAGGGAGTAGTCTCCGTACGCCTGCTGGAAGCCAAACGCTTCCAGGGGTTTGCTGCACTCCTGTTGAAAAACAAACACAACAGCATTTGTACACAAAGACACCTGCTGGGCGCTCTTGCAGTTGGTAAAATCCAGATGTACAAGATAAAGGTCAACTACAATCTGTACATATCTGCACGATCCTTCTGTGCTCTGGTGGGTTTCCTCCAGGTGCTCTCGTTTCCTCCCGCATTCAAGACATGCGTTACAGGTTGACTGCTGACTAAATTGCCCACACTGTGTTATATTCATGAGCATGTGGGCCCGGCGCTTGCAGGATGAGCTGTGGACTAGTGTGACAATGCAGTACACAAGCACTTCCTGACAATGGACGGTGCTTTTCATCTTTTTCTAGTGTAATTTTTTTAAACGTTGCTATTTACTAAATAGAAAAGTAAATTGCTTAGCAACTGTCACCCATATACCTTTAATGTGCTACTTAAAACAAGGACTATTATTATTATTATTACAGATGCTCCTCGACTAACGATGGGGTTATGTTCCGATAAACCTATCGTAAGTGCAAAAATCGGAAGTTGAAAAAGAATACAGTACCGCACCTACCGAACATCATAGCCTAGCTACATGCTACAGCCATTACTGGCTTGCCGCCTTCATGCTGAGCAAGCAACTTGAGTTTAGCCTCCAGAGTAATTGCTTTCAGAAGACAGACATGGGTGTTCACTAGACGTGATGGGATACGAAAACAAAATAAAAAAGTTGTTACACTTGTTCGTGTGATCGCTACAGAGATGCAAGTGTGGTTGAGTGGATGCTGCGGCTACCTGCCACCAACCAGCATTGGGAGAGAGTATTGTACCGCGTATTGCAAGCGGGGGAACAGATCAAAATTCAAAGTACGGATTCTACCGAATGCGTATCGCTACCGTACCGTCGTAACTTCAAAAAATCGTAAGTCGAACCATCGTAAGTAGAAGAGCATCTGTATTATTATTAGAAGACCACACAAGGAGGAAAATCTCGTAACTACTGAAATCACTCGGAACACCGAACCCCTCTCTGCTGAGCTATTTGCAAAGTTTCATTGTGTTAACAGAATGACAAATGAAACCAAGTCGTTTATCATGATACGCCGTTCAAAAGAATTCTTTTAGTTTTCCTCTTGAGAAGGATCCCATCAGTCTAAATAACAAAAAAGTATGCTGTAGAGCCGGTATAACGCAAGCTTTTTGACTGCGATTTGAGCCAGCACGGTATAAAATTTATCTATTCGAACGTAAACTTAGCGACGTTTCATCACATTTACTAATTTATAAGTAACGCTTTTCTCCAAAGCAATTTACAGTGTTAGTCTACCTACAATTATTTACCTATTCATACAGCTGGGTAATTTTACTGGAGCAATTAAAGGTAAGTACCTTGCTCAAGGGTACTAGAGCAGGAGGAGGCATCGAACCTGCACTACGCTAGCAGCTGCCTGCCTCACCACTGCCTACACAGTGCGATTTGCTGACACAAAACCGCAAGGGGACAATGCGCTGTCCCTGCCGTTCAACTGACAAGACTACCAGTGTCCTGTTCCATCGCAACTCTTAATGTGTTCTGGAACAGTCGTCTTCTCGAACCTTAACTTTGAACTGTGATGTATATTTAGCGGCAGCCTCTGTGTCCGCACATGGAATTTCATCCAAAATTGCAAGCTGGTGAACTCCGTGCCCCCACCCCACATCGGTTGAGACAGCCCTCGCTCGGTCCCTGGTACTCGCCAAAATGATCCTTGAACCTTCCGCGAGTTCTTCCCATCACTTCTCCAGAGACCGGCGTTGTAGTGCAAACAACGCGAACACACCCACATCCAGCATGCTGTCGCTTGCTGTCCTTCGGTGTTCATGTTGAACCAAGTTGCCATTTTGTTCCAGTACATTAAACGGTTTAGTGAACAGCTGAAGTTGGCAAACCAGGTTTTGGCCACTCTTCTCATACCGAGCCCCTGAGAGCAGACCCCCCAAACCTCAGTGTGGAGATGGCTCCGCTAACATCCATCCCCAGTTTAGTGTGTCCAGTGCAGATCGCCCTTCCTCAAGTGAGTGTGCTTTTTCTTTTCAGCAGCTCTCCACGGACATCAATTATTTCATTAAGAAGGAAAGAAAACGACTTTAAAATGCACGTGGTGGTCTTTAAAAGGAACGCGAATTTTTATTCGATCGTCATCGTAAACTCGTCACAGTTGCTGTGTTAGCCCAGCACACAGGGAAATGACGTGTTAAGATGACCGAAACAACCAAAAAGGTGGCATTATAATGCCAACTGCTCTCCGAAACGTGTGAAAAAACCGACAGCTGTGATCATTCTCCAAACACTTTGCCCTCACTAACAACTAGCAGCTCGCAGTGAGACAAATGCAGCAGCACAGGCAGGCTGAGCTTTGCACCCTTGGACAACCCTGTTCCGGGGGGGTGAACGTGTGCTACCTGGACCAGACACTTGGGGCAGCGCCAGTCGCCCTTGGGCACGTCGGGGAGGGGCGGGGCCAGGCAGAACGTGTGGTAACTGTCGTCGCAGCCGTCGCATAGCAACAGGCGGTCCTCATCGCTGCCGCTGCCGCACACCAGGCACACATAGAGGTCCACCTGGACACGTGAGGACCACTGGCGGTCAGTCAGAGACTGAACACTGTGCATGCACACACGTGGTCAGTGCAAAGGTCAGCACAGGAATCAGGACGTACCGCACTGTCCAAGGGAGGCTGCTTTGTGTCCTGGCTCGTGGTCTCTGTCTCGTCCACCGACTCCTTGGTCTCGCTGGGCTCCTGTTTGAGCCACATGGGAACCTGCTTCCCTGTAAAGTCAGAAGGATCAAGTCTATTGCTAATATATATCCACAGCATATATTATATTTGTACATGATATCGCAATGATATGTTTTTCACATTAACACTGAAAAAACATCCAAACTGCTGAAAAGAACTTATTTTTAACCTCCCCCGACCATCATATAAATGTGGTTAAGTAACTTTCACAATTTATCCCTAAAAAAAGAAGAATGTAATAATGCACTAAGACAATACATAGCAATACGTTCCCCGGGAGCAGGTTTCGGAAACTCATCTGCTATGATCCAAATGCCTTCTGGATGGACCCAAGCACTATGAGAGGAGGAGAGCTACGACTGACTTAAGGTGACGTGGCACAAACGCTGGCACACACTCATTGTATGCCCTCCTGGACCTCAGCGCCTCAGCGTAACACTATGGGCGGACAGCCTGGGCTCGTACCCAGAGACGCAGCTGCAGGAGAGCTCGGACTGGGCTCGGCCTTTGCCACGTAGGACCCCATCCTCCGCCGCAGGTTGGGTCTGTTCTCGCACGGCTCGTCCGGCTCCGTCTTCACGCAGCTCGCCTTGGGGACAGGAGGGTCATGGCACACTCGCACGCAGTCATTGAGACACGTGGAAAGACTCCAGAGAACACTCCAACGCTCTTTCCCAACAATATAACGGCAGCGGTGCACGAGTGTGGGGCGACCACAGTAACTGCAGGGTGGGGAGCCCCGTAAAGCAGCGCTCGTGAGCTAATGCCGCATCTACACGCAAAGTGTGTGTGACTGAGTGCAAACTGAACCAGCACAGGTGGTACTCAACTTACGATGGGCTTCTGTTCTGATGACCTCGCCGTAAAGTTGCAAATCCCCATATTCTGTATTACATAAACCATAAAGATACACATTATAAATAACACGCTACGGCCGCACTGTGGGACAGGGCTTTCTTTCACGTTCTCGCTAATTTCACACTTTATTCATGTTACGATAACGCTAACACAGACCGGTAATAAAGTACTCATTTTATTTTCATTTTCATTCCTAAATCAGTTCTCTTTTACTTTTTCTTTTCTGCACCGCCAGAATACTCGCCATTAGAAAACCTGTAATGCAATCGCTAAAGGCAACACTGCGTAAATAAAACAAGAGTTTTCATATATAAGCACAGTCAATGACAAAGGCACCGATCGAATCAATAAGAAATACAGCTATGTTGACTAAACTTGACTGCACTTAAAAATCACGCGTCTGGATCTATGTCTCTTTCTGCTAATATAATGGACACATTGTATTTTCTATGAGATGTATGTTGTTTTGGAGAAAAGTGTTTGCTAAATGAATACATGTAAATGTAATGTTACGGCAGCAATGAGCGTTACATTTATACTGCATTTACATTTATTCATTCAGCTGATGTTTTTTACCAAAGCGACTTAGTGTTAATCTACTTACAATTAACAATAACCCATTTATACAGCTGGGTTATTTTACTGGGCAGTACCTTGCTCAAGGGTACTACAGCCAGAGCAGGGATTCGAACGTACAACCTTTATGTCCAAAAGGAGCAGCTGTAAGTGCCATGCTACCAGCTTAGTGCTCAGAACTGCAGATATTACAGTATATAAATGCAGATGTGACATCCAGGTGTCGGGACCCAAAAATAATAAGGTTAATGTGACAGCCACTGTAAAAGCCAAGGACTACCTGTAGCACCAAGAATCGCCACAATGAGCCCTTGCAGAGCTGCTGAGGTTCTGTATGTACAACAAGTGGAAGTATATAACCCAATGTACAGAGATGGGAGTGCAATAAGACCTACACAGGCTCATGTGATCAGGGGTTAGTGTGGGCACAGTTCTGGGTGTAGGGGGGCTCACCTCTAGCCTCATGCGTTTGCCCCTGCGGGTGGGGACGCCACTCTCTGCCGATAGAGCCGCCTGCCGCTGCGCCAGGTCATGGGGCTTGTATTCGGCATCACTGATGTCGCCGGGCAGGGCAGCCACCTGGACACACAAACCAACACCATTTATGCACAGCAACCAAAAGCAGCTACTGTCAATATAGGGCATATAAACATGCAACTCATGCGTACTCATCATACTCATTCAGCAGCAAACAAATGATAAGGAACTTGACTATTCTTATGACAGCTCTGGTCCACTATCTAGGACCATCTACTCAAAGGTAAATACAAATAAAGTGCAGCGTATAAGACCGGGTATGGTAAGATAAACCCCTTTACAGCACACATAATGAATGTGGTATAAGACGACAACACTAAAGTAACAAAGTATGTATAAACTGGAATTAAATTCAATAAATACTATTCAAACAGCACAATTACAGAACAGGAGCAAAATAACACAAAATAGAAATAGCTGTAACATACATATAAAGATGTTACATATATATCCTGATCCTAATATTAATTAGTGCGACCAATAAACAGGTGATGCTAATAAATAACAGGATCAGGATATATATTATTACATAGACAAAGACTGGAGTCTTAGTGCCCATTCAAGCGTGCCATGGATTATGATGTGCATACCAAATACTCCCTTATTAACACCCCCACCCTATTTAACGCCCCCCCCCCCCCCCCCCGGCTATTTTGGGAAGGGGGGGGATCACTCACCCGTTATGACTAAGTCCGTCACTGTTTTACTGTATCCATATCAGTGAAGGCAAATATAAACTTTAAAACTTTTTAAAAGTCCGTCAAACTTTTAAACACTAACTGAATACGCATACATGTATATACAGTTCAATGTCCGGGGCTATCATAATCGGAACACATGTCCTCGGAACCACTGTCAATATCACTGTGTTCCGACAAAATGACCTTGTTTTCTGCCACCGCGTTTTCTAACACACCTGCTGTCCAATGTCAACATCGTCCTGAGAAAACCCTTCGAACTCAGAATCCTCTTGTTCTTCGCACCAACTGCAGGAATAAATGGTCTTCAGAGCCATCGAGCGCTGACATAATGCCAGACTTCTTAAACTATTTGCGTATAATTTCTGGTGTTATAAATAATAAATAATTTGGGAATATATTTTACCGTATAGATCCAAAACTGAAGACCGATTTTACCGATTTTTGACCTGTATTTAACGCCCCCCCCCCCCCTTCTCAAAATGTAACGCCCCTGGGGCGTTAATTAGAGAATATTCGGTATTTATGTATTGTGCAGGGTAGTGTAATACAAAACTGTGCATTACAGTCATACTTTACCAGCAGTCCAATTTGTGTTTTGCGAGCAACGAGATGAGCAATGAGGAGGCGAACGTACCTTATCAGGATCTGCAGCAGCCACTGAATGCATCATCTTGGAGGCCAGATCGGGCACCTACCACGAGACACACCTTACACGGTTAGATCACTTCAGCAACACGTGTCTCTGGTGAAACCAACAGAAATCCCACAGCGCAGTCCGAATGTTTCCATCTGTAGGCTGCAGCACTCTTACCGACAACAGTGAACTCCTTTTAACATACAGTCCTTCACAACAACCGCACACATAACATCACAGTAAATTCGCAATGACCACACATTTTTAAAATAAATATATATATATTTTCAATAAATAAGTTAATTAATTTATAGATAAAATCAACAAAGTGGAAGAAGGTCTTTTTTAACATAAATTTTCTATTTTATGATAAATGCAGATTCGGTATGAAAGTATTAGAATTCTGCACCATCTTCTGAAATTGTACCATGATCATTACTAATTTCCCTTGAACGGTCGGGCTTCTTTAAAATCACTTAAGTGATGTCCATGTGTGCAAATCTCAACAAATGATAAACGCTTTCTTTACATATACAGGCAGTCCCTGGATAACGGACAAGTTCCGTTCCTAAATCTATCTTTAAGTTGGATTTGTGCGTACGGCGGAACATTTCGGTACTGTGGGTATCTAACGTCAGTTTGTCAAATGTTTGTCTTAGTATATAGTACAGGCGGTCCCCAATTTACGATGGTTCAACTTACGATTTTTTCAACTTTATGATGGTGAGCTGGCGATAGACGTTTAGTAGAAATTGTACTTTGAATTTTGATTTTTTCCCGGGCAACCAATATGTGGTGCGATGCTCTCTCGCGATGCTGGGCAGCGGCAGCGATCCGCATCTCCCAGTCTACCATGCAGTGGTGTGAATTAGGTGTATCAAATGCATTTTCGACTTATGATACTTTCGACTTCTGATGGATTTCGCGGAACATAACCCATCGTAAATCAGTGACCACCTGTACACGGTATACCTTTCTATGCATAAAAAACATTAAAGAAACACTTCTGGATATACTGAAACAGCTTTAATATAAGAATACAGTAATAATAATACAATGAAATGATGTAACGATAATTCTGATAACAATAATAATAATCATAATAAATGTCACTACAGTATTTACAATAGAGAGTGTAGGGAGGACAGGGTGTGTGTGTGTATAAAAAACAAAAACTTTGTTTGCTTTTCCAGTGTTAGTTGGTGTTTACCTTTTTCCAATCACTTTATTATTTCCACTTTAGTTCCAATCGTGATTGTTTTCCTTTTCTTGGATGCATCACATTTATACTTTGGTGCCATGGTTAGGAGGGTATAAACAAAAAAATTAAAGACTAATACAGTAACACACGAGACACTGTTAAAAGCAACGTGGTCCGACTGAAAAGAAGGAAGTCCTCATCCTACCTCGGACTCATGTGCCCATGAGCCGACGAACCGCTGTAGATGTTTTGGTGCGCGTCGCAAAGTAGCGCCAGTTTGTTATTACGAATCACTGTATGTAACTCACGGGGAGTGGTTCATAACTACAGGTTGCACGCATGTCGGATGTTCGTAATCCGAGGGATGCCTGTAATAAGATGACTATTGTGTAAAATAATTTAATGACTCGTGCCCTGTACATGATACATTGCATTGAGCGTTAGCTATACTTTGAGAATCCTACCAGTAAGAAATGTAATCCCTGGTGTTGTAGAAACACTGCGTCTGTCACACGTTAGAGACACCACGTACTCCATGCGTGTATTTAATTTTATATCAAATAAAGCAATGCACAATGGGCGCGGTCAGCTAGCATTAGCCAGGCACCATCTGCTCGTGGCGGGACACGGGGGGGGCTGGGGAGCCACGGGGAGGGGGCTTACCCACCAGAAGGTTGGCTCCACTCTGAAACAGGCTGTACGGGTAGAGGATCCTCTCGTAGTGTGAGCGCAGGTGAGAGCCGATGGCTTTGCCAGGAGCAAAGCCCATCTTCACCGCTATCTTGGTCCATCGCCTTTCACGGCACACTGTCTCAAAGCCACCTTCTTCGGCCACCAGCTGGAAATGAACAACACACAGAATACAGTATTCTCTCATCTTTCGAAGACAACGCGTTCCTGAGAAACCCTACATAATACAAACCCCCGTAATTCAACAGTGTTATTGCCCTTTGGCTTCAATGGTGAAAATCGTAGTCTGTTCCTGAGCCACGATTTATGCTAAAAAAAAAAAAAAAAAAAACCCATCAAATCCCAGTTAAATGGACACATTTATTTAACTGACACTTTTCTCCAAAGCAATTTACAATGTTAAACCACTTAAAATAATTTATTCATTTATACAGCAGGTTAATTTTTACTGGAACAATTTGGGGTAAGTACTTGGCTCAAGCTGATACCCATACCCAGCTGAAAGTGGGCGGCGAACCTGCAACCTTTGGGTTCAAACATGGAACTCTAACCACTATGCTAGCAGTTGCCTCCCAGGCAGTTTCCTTTCATTACTTACTCCATACTACTTTACAGCTTTATTAATAATACACTGCATGACTGTCTACCGGCACTCACTCAGTTCCTAGATTCTGTACGCTTAAAAACACAGAATATATTGGGTTTTTAGGTATTGTCAACCTTTAATGAGATAAAAACAGGAGAAAAAGAGATGTATGGAAACAACGCTAATGAATTCACACTCACTAAACCAGCTGATATGGTGTCTCAGCGCCTGGGATGCTCACTCTGTGTAGGGAGTTTGCATGTTCTCTCTGGTTTTCATCCAAAGACATGCTTCAGGTGAATGGATGACCCTAAATTCCCGGTATTGTGTGTGCGTGTGGCTGTTACCTTGCTCTACTGTAAATAGGTGAATAGCTATAGAGTTTAATGTAATGTATCCAAGAATATAAATACTAAGATTAAAAAGTAATAGAAATGCAAACCACCATTAATATGAGATTTTAAAAATACAGAAGATCCCCAGCTTATGAACACAACTGGGACTGGAGTCTGTTCACAACTGCTTATCACTATAAATAAAAGTTACTTTTATTTCTTCATGGGCTACATTCTGTAAAAAATCTCACACACATTTATGCAGGATCACTGTGTTCCAGAGCCTTTCCTGGAAACACACGGTGTGAATTAGGGAACACCATGGATGGAATGAGAGTCTACTGCAAGATTTTTCTTAACGTGAAACTGCATATGCAACGTTTATCAACATCTGGCCACTTTCAGTTTGCTTTATTATTTATACAATTACTGAAAAAATAATAAGAGATGTACCTCTTTATCTAGAGGTAAAGTTATGTAAACATTTTGGATATGGTCATTAAAATACTCAAGACGTTTCATAATTAAATTTTTATTAACCTCACGTTAATTTAAAATGTAAATTTAAAATGACTGAAAACAAACGTCTTGGATGTTCTCAGCTCAGCAAATGAGGGGTGTAGTGTGTTCAGATGTTTTTTTGGTCTGCCTGAGCAACTGAATACAGAGCAGAATGAATGAGACGAAACATGCCCTTCGCCGAGTACGGAAATGGTTACCAGTGTAAAGGGAGCTCAAA
Source organism: Scleropages formosus (assembly GCF_900964775.1). NCBI lineage: Eukaryota > Metazoa > Chordata > Actinopteri > Osteoglossiformes > Osteoglossidae > Scleropages > Scleropages formosus. The sequence goes on along the minus strand of NC_041830.1, from coordinate 2,113,976 downwards.
CATGCCTTGGGGTCTTTGAATTTCCATGTGAATTAGGAATTCGTGAAACACCAAATAAATTACAGCTGAAACTTAATACTGGAGTGATTAAATCAACTGATTGAAATTTGTACTCAAAAGTACTCACTTATCACTGATCAATCTTTAATTTTTTACTGTATGTTATAAACTTGTGTATGATAATGTAAATACATTTCACTTGCTGATGTTACTTTTCATAATTTCATTATTCCCTCTAATATATTGTGAGTCACTTCTTGTTCTTTACTTTTACTTATTCTTTGATTCTTCTTTATTATATTATAAACCATATCTCCTGTATGTACTTTTTCCTGTATGCCTGAGAGACAGCCTGCTGCAGAGTTGTAGAATACAAAACACCTCTGTAACTTGGTACTTTTCCACAGAACTAGGGATAGGAGGCTACAAGACCTTGATTATCTTTTGCTCCAAGAACATACTGATAGGCAAATTTCGGGCAGTATTAAAAAAATGGAACTGAGATATGCTGGACCACAACGCAAGTGGAAGCATGCAGGACACATGGGCATACGTCCTTCGCAAATGTGTGCAGATCTGTGATGGAGAACATGTAGTGAGAACTGTAATAAACCAGCTTTTGAAGCTTTCATGCACTTCTTGAAACTGCAAAAAACCTGGAACTGAAAAAGGCTCAGTTCATGTAACACACCTTATAGCAGACTTGGGCATTTTACGGCCCCAGGCCGCATCCAGCCATTTGGCTGTCCGGCCCGCGAGAGATCAATCGGAAATTAGAAATATACTGTAAATAAGTGTACACCATGCACAGAATACAACCGCATTGCTTTTATTTTGAAAGTGATGGCTATTTTTTTTCAATTTACGTATGTGTGTGAGTGCCGTAACGAGAAGGATCGAGGACATCGGTTGCGGGAAATCTGGAGCTTCAGCTGCAAAACAAAGCGGACAATTTTAACTTTTTCTCCTTGGCTTTGATGAGAGCTGTGATGTCCGCAACACAGCCCAGTTACTCGTCTTTGTACGTGGGATAACGAAGGGAAGTTTAAGGTTACGGAGGAGCTGGCAGCAATGCGGTCAATGAAAGAGACGACAGGCACGGAGTGATTTGTTCATGGAAGTAAAATGCGTACTTGGACAAGCTGGGACTGAAATGGGACAAACTGGCAGGCGTTACAACGGATGGTTGTCCAAATCTGACGGGGAAAACGTCTGACTTTTGAAGCAGATGCAGGATAAAGTGACTGAAATTAACCCAGAAACTGGTATTTTTACATTGTATTATATCAGGAGGTGTTGTAAGTCAGTGTAAAAATTAACCATGTTATTGATGTTGTAACTAAAATAGTTAAACTCATCAGGGCATGAGCATTGAATCAGAGATAGTTTGTTGCACTTTTCTTTTTCCCCCTGCAGTGTGGATAATACACCCAGCGATGTTCAGCTCAAACTCATTGACCTGCAGTCTGATACACTAGTGGCAGAGCACTTTTAGTCAGTATCACTGCTGGATTTTTACTCTTCTCTCAAAGAGGAGAACTTTCCACACATGAGGAGGCATGCTCAGAAGATGTTTGTTCTCTTTGGATCTACCTACATATGTGGACAAACATTCTCAGTGATGAAGTTCAACCAATCCAGATACAGATCCTCTCTCACTCATGATCACCTGTCAGCTGTCCTTCGCATATCCACCTCAGACATTCAACCAGACTTCAGTACACTTGTTCAAACCCAAGACAGACTGGATTTTTCTCACTGAACACGAAAAAAGAACCAAAAAACATCAAAAGCACTTATTGCTTTTTGTATAAAGTTAATTAATTGTTGGTCTTTAACATACTGCAAAACATACACATTTTCAGTATTGTTTTTGTGAAGGTTAAAAATATGTTATGTTAAAAATGAAATGAAATAGTGGTGTAATGATTGGTTTTTCTACTACTTTTTACTGCTATATTTGACCTATTCCACATTTTCATACCCTTATCGTAACATGTATTCTTACGCATAGCAGCTAATCAAAACCATACAATTTACTGCTTTTTATGAAGCGATAAAATTAGTATTGATCAGAATTAAGTTCAGCCTATTGGTTCGGCCCTCCACAACAGTCCCAGTTTCTCATGTGGCCCCTTGGGAAAATTAATTGCCCACCTCTGGTATATGCAGTCAGTCGTTAGGCGAAACATCATTAAGTGACGCATGACTGTACTAGTGGAATTTTTGTTTGTGCTCTCCAGGTGTGGGCCCCTACAATCACCACCAGCATTAACCCCACTAGTAATGGCCCTGCCAACAAATCCATCCAACGCAGGGGTTTGTCAGAGCCAAGACTCAGCATGACTGCATTACAGCCATTCCTCTCAAAGGTCTTTCTACAAACTGCCAGTCATTCCATATACACTCTGAAGCCACTTTATTAGGTACAACTAGCTAGTAATGGCTTGGCCCTTCTGAATTTAGCAAAAAGGTGCTGGACACATTCTACAGGGATCTTAATGCAGTTTCACACAATTTTTGCAGCTTTTTTGGCAGATCATTGATTCTGCTACATCATGTTTATCCTCATCTCAAAGATGCTCTAGTGGAGAGGTGAGGACTGTACAGTTCATTGGGGAAAAGGCACTGTCAAGTTTGTGAAAGCATCCTGAGATGATGTATATTTTGTCACAGGACACATGGACACATCATCCTGATGGAAGCAACAGTTTGAGAAAGGCTGCACTTGATCAAAAACATTGCTTTGGTAACTTTCCACATTCAAATGATGCTCAGTTGGTACTTAAAAAAAAAAAAAAAAAAAAAAAAAAAAAATTTTTTTTAAAAATCTCCATAGCATTACACCTCCACCACCAGTCTATAACAGCCAGGCATACCTAAAAAAGTCGCCTGGGAAGTATATTTTTTCTGTTCACCTAGCAAACCTAACCAAGATAACCAAGTGCTAGATTACTACAATGGCTTGCAATCTGGGAGTCTCCAGTGACATGTTTCAAACCACTATCAGAGAACTGCCAGGTCTGGTTTGATAATTAGGCAAACCTAAGTAAACGGAAATTTGGAGGGGGTGCAAATTTTGCTAATAACGTAAAAAACTTTACGGCAAAAAATTTTTAAAAAAATCTTGTTTGATAACAGTTTTACGAGAAAACTGGACATCTGCTACCTTATATATTATGTAAATATAACACGTCTGTCCCATGTCTTTCAAATGTTGCCACTTTGTAGGTAATATTTTCTATTAAACAATCTATGCAGTAAATACTACGCATCTACTATTTGTCCTCTTAAACATAAGGTTGAAAATAAGTTTCGTTTTCAGTTGTATAAATTTGTGTTCTGTGCATACTATATACTGTTTGCATATGTGGTATCATAAGATTTAAAAATAAAACTTTCAAATTTTATTTTCCCCTTCTTCATGATCAGTATGTATCTATATTTTTGTTGTGATATATGTGTACTTAATAATTAACTTACAGAAGTCTAAAGGATGTTGGACTGATTATTACTAGGGCCACTGAAGTACCAACACAGAGCAAATGTGGAGTGGAGAAGAGGCCCAGATATATAGATCTACTGACCACTGACCCTAGTGGACCAAAAGCACCCACCCGGAACAACAGGTACAGGTCCAAGAGCTTTCGCTCAACGTGAGGGATCTTCAGAGTGCAGCCCTGTAGCTCCCAGAACTTGGCAATCTTGTCCAGAAAGTTGAGCTTCACTCGGGTTTGGGCCTTGACAGGAAATGGGAACAAATCAATACATTATGAAGAAGCCAACCAGCTTGACTTCATGAGGGCGAAAACATTTTATAAAACTGAGGTGGGCAGTCACACTCTGGAAAGACCATGGTGTCTCAGGGTTCGCAAGGAGTTATAGTAGTAAACATAACAATTTGGAGATGTGAATCGTTTACCATCTGTACCGTCGTCCAGTCATAGGTTAATTTTTACCCGCAGAAGCCTGGTAAAGCTCTTTTGCCCTCAAGCAATGGTATTAATTAACCAGTTAGGTTCTAGGGTTTCAGAGACAGACCCTGCACACTTCGTAGCCCATAAGTGTCCCTTGATGTAGCCTTCTATCCAAAATGGCATTTCCTTACACACCCCCCCCCTTACAATAAGGCCTGAAGAACATAGTGTGAAAAATTAACGTACCTCCAATTCATTAAGCCTTTGGATCCGCGGCGTGAAGTGAAGTTTGTCCACATCGCACGCAAAAGGTGGCTGCCAGTCCTACAAGAAGAAGGTACAAGTTTGAGAGCAGTCAGAAAGCCCCATCGATAACACCTGATGCCTGAATGCTGGTCCCAGTCAAGCTAGTCCTGCTCGCAGTCATTCGCCCAGGGTCCCGCCGTGAATTTTAACAATCTGGGGCAATGTATTAAGAGACCAGGTGCAAGCAAGGTACACAAGCAGGACCATTGCTCAGGGAATGCTCATACATGGGTAGTTTGTTTAGGAAGAACAATGAAGCTGTTCCGTTTAACCCCTGAAGTGCACACCATAATTCGTATCACTGTAAAAAGGACATGTTTTTACTGCTGTATCCAGCAGACACATTCACTGTAAGACTGCACTGATAATGTGGTATGTATCAAAGTTATGTAGAGGAAAAAAAAAAAATGATATATTCATTTGGAGTATCACACACTACACATATTTGTTGCTAATATACAGCTAGTTTCACTTCTCTACTCATTAGTACTCAAATACACGTATATACATTCTCACAAATAAGTGCTGGATCTGTGTAATGTCTGTTATACATTAAGTGTTTGAAGCGGCACACACACACACGTCAAATTCTATCTGTGTGTGAGCCTACTTGGCAAATAAAGTGTTACCTCTATTTTTTCAACTAACACTTCCAAGTGTGAAAAAGTCTTACACACACATGCAGAGCATAAATTCAATAGAAGAAAAACTTCATTGAGCATGTTTTAAATAACAGTGACATAGCACCCCTCCCCCCCCCCCCCCCCCCCCCCACACACACACACCCTGACTGAGATCCTGTAAAGAAGCATTTATGACACTTAGCATTCCTTTCTATCACACCTGGAGAATTTGGGCATTTGGGGACACGTAGATGAAGTGGAAAGCGTTCTGAGGGCACACAGTTCACACAGGTGTGTGCCACGGTTACAGGGACTTATGCATCACTGGTGAATTTACGGAACAGCGACACAGCACACGAAACGAAAAACCACATATTCTACCCAAACCTGACCAGCCCTGCCACCAGGAAAAAAACAGTAATAGTACACAGAATCAATGTTTATGAAAAGACGTGGACACAAATGCAAGAGAAAAAACTTTACACGAGAGAACACACATGAGGTGTGGGCGGCATGGTGACACAGCGAGTAGCGCTACTGTCTCATAGAGCCTGGGTGGTGCAAGAGAATATGGGTTCGATCCTTGCTCAGCCTGTGTGGTGTTTGCATGTTCTCTCTGTGGGGGTTTCTTCTAGGTACTCTGGTTTCCTCCCACAGTCCAAAGACATGCTGTTCAGAGTCACACACTGATGTATGGATGAGTGACCCATTGTAAGTAGTGTATCTAGCAGTGTAAGTGACTAAGGTGTGTGGCCTAATAACACTACATAGAGTTCATTGTAAGTTGCTTTGGAGAAAAGCGCCTGCTAAGTGAATAAATGTAAATGAGAGAGGGGGGTTTGTGGGGGGGGCACACGGCCCTCCCAGGAGATGACTGGCATAGCAGTGTATTCAGCTGTAATATTCACATGGAAATGTACAGTCCTGCATTTCTTCTTTAAAATAAAATAAAAAACAGGGGCCACCCACCATAAAGCTCCCAGAACGCAAGTGAAATTGGCCTAAGATTCGATGTCTGTCTGAGAGCCATGCAGTAGGTGTGTGGAGTAAGGGCTGTTTCGTGGCGGGCGTGTGTGCGCGTGTGGCCCGAGCATGTGAAACATGCCGTGGGGCGTCCGGCCGCACCGAGAACGGCAATAAACCCACCGACCACACGTGTGTACACTTCAGCAGCGGTTGCTAAGATACCATCTCCACTCCATGGCTCATCTTGAAGAATCACTGTCCAATTGTCTCCTGCTCAAGATGCACCGTTACTCTGCTTATTAGCACGATTCTGACACCCTTCCAGAGTCACACTCGTATGCAGAAGGCGGGGACACAACATTCTCGCTGAGGCCTCGTGGCTGCTTCCTGTGTAGCTCCAGTGGACACACACGCATCTAGAGCGGGGCACTCCGGTGACCCGGGTTCACCTGCACAATGCACCTGACTTTCAACCCTTGCACTTCCTGCACTCAGAAGGGGAAAAAAACCTGAAAGCTTGTGAAATAACTGTCATCAGTGTGTGAACACCCACCCACCCACACACACACCAGGATCCACAGTAAGTGAAATCCACAAGCAAAGACCTGAAGTGCAAGTGCGAGTGTGTCCATTCTGGGACAGGAACATAGATCCATAGACAGGAACATAGAACATCTATTTCTTGTGGGGTCAAACAGAGCCAGCAAGCAGAGTGCTGATTAGTCTGAAGGATCTGGGTTCGAGTGCCTCCTCCTGCTGTAGAACCCTTCAGTAGGTACTTACCCTGAATGCACAGAGTATGTGTACGGTGTAGGGGACTTGAACAAAGGAGTTATATGAAAATATAAGATAAATCAAGGTTGATTATCATTAATAATAATAATAATAAATAATCAGCCTTGTGTGCACTGCATTTTCAGAGAACAGCAGGCAGCCCCCCCCCAAGGGTGCGCGTTCCTTCACGATGGGGTGTCACCCACGGTGCGACCTCAGGAGCCACCCGTGCGTGTGTTACTCTTCCCGGAGAGACAACCACCGGACGAAAAAGAGATGTATCTCGAGACGTCGTCGTCAGCACTCCAACTTCTGAAATATGCGGAACATCGACACCTGGCGCAGAGGTGAGCACGAGCGCGTGTGTATCTGTGTGTTGTTGACCAGAGCGTCGTCATAAGGAGATTATATTGATGGGACTAATTCATGTGAGTATTATTCATGCGCGTGCCCGCCGGGCGCTGCGCTCGTGCCCGTAGAGAAGAGAGGAGGAGGAGAGAGGAGGAGGAGGGGAGCGGGGGGTTGCGTACTTCTGGGTCCCTCGCGGACCTCCAGGGAGCGCGCCTGTCCACCACCGCTGTGCACGCGGGGACTGGTCAGTGGTCGCGTGGTCGCCTGTTAGCCAGCAGCCCTCACTCAATGTACCAGTTGTGCGCGCGCGCGCGCACGCACACATACACACACCGAGTCCAAGCCGCCATATTGAAAACTTTTATTTTTAAATGGGCGAAGAAGCGGCGCGGGAGCTCGAGGGCGCGCACTCACCGGCGGCGGGCGAACCTTGCAGATGCCCGTTTTCTCGGCGATCGGCCGGATCTTGTTAATGAACGCGTACGGGTCCGCGAACTCCTCCCAGCTCGGCTCGAACACCGGGCACTCGGGCGGCGGAACGAACTCGTCGGGCCGCGGATGGCTCATCGCGGCGGCGCTGACACGGGCGGCGCGGTCCCGGACGGGCGGGCGGGCAGGCAGGCGGTCGGTCGCTCGCTCGCTCCCTCGGTCCGTCCGTCCAAACGGTATCAGCGATGTGCGTCCCCGAGGGGGGATCTCGGCGGCGACAGCTCCCCTTCAACTCAAACAATCGGCAGACACAAAGTCAAGCGCACGCGCGCACGCACGCACGCGCACACACACACAGACCGCGGCCTCGGACACATCCGCCTCGCAAAGTAGAAACCTCTTCACATCTCTCCCCCCCCCCCATTTTTACAACTATATTTTACAAAGAGTTGCATTTCTAATCTTATCGCTCCAACAGAATTAATTTTCTCAAAAAAGATTTGCGCCCCCAGTCTGCGGTACATTTAAAGTTAATTTCCGTAATCAAGTCGTCAGACGCGAGCCACTTGGAATTATTTTTTAAAGAAATAAATACTTTTCTCACAGTTCTACATACTTATATAAGGTAATTTTGTTTTCTTGTTGTGGCAAACTATACTATAAAATATGGTGTGACCCAGATGAACGAATAATCCCTGGGAGGGATATATGTGCGCGCGCCCGTATTTACCACACCGCAAATGTCTCATCGTCGCCACACTTAAACGCGTTACTTGAACCCCCGCTTCCTCTCGTTGCCTGTATCTACGTCAAATATCATGTTTTATTAACTATTTCAGAAGAGTGTAGCAGAAACGCCGCTCTTTGTCTGGGGGAATCAGGCTCAGCGTTGCGTCACTTGCATAGTGTGTCCGCAGCGAGAACACACACCGCTAACGGCACATCTGCTGCGCCGAAACGGCCCAAAAACCCTGTCCGTCCTTTTCAGGGACCAAGTAAGACACGTTTCGGCCCGCCCACTTCAACATTGTCTAGAGTTTCCGCACTGTGCTTTAAAAACACCGATATACACACGAGTTTATGTTGGTGGAAACTGTACACTCCTCTCCTTTAATTGAACACAGCCATTGAAACGCGCGCGCGCGCACGCACGCACGCACCTCGAGATAATCTGAATATCATCGCATATTGTTTACTTCGCGGATGGATATACTCCAGGTGATAGGCAGCTTCAGAATGACCGGGACTTGATCTTTAAATAGACTCTGTGGAGCTTCTGATTGGTCTGCACTTCCGCGAAAGTCGCGCTGGCAGCGGAGGGCGGAGCTTGTGCGTCGTCAAGGAGGCGCGCAGTACGTGAATATGAACATGTTCCGGAGGAGGTACAATATGTTTGTGGGAATTATTGAGACGTATAAGCTGCTTATGTGGTTCGGTGGACTGCACTGTCTGTCTTAGTAGCTGAGTGAAAATAGGTCGCATATCGCTAAATGACACGATCATGTAGGTCCTCGGATCGCATTCGGTCCTCTTCATTCCAACCTCTTCTCCCGCCTGCCTGGAACCCACTTCTGCGCTGTTTCTTGTATTTTTAAATAATTTGTTTTTCCAAACACATGTGTGACACATCTCATCATGTATGATATCAACATTTGTTGATGCCAAGTTGCAAGTCAATTCATAATCACTGACTGTATGGATGGCTCTTTGTGCTCCTTTTCATTCCAACCCCTGTTCTGCTGTTGCTAAATATTTGCACTACATCTGACTGATGTCGTACACTATTTCCTAAATGCACTGTACACTATTTCCTAAATATGGAAAAATGTCTTTCGCTGGCCTATTTTTGTATAAACATAGCTACCAAACCTTTTTCACTGTTACTATAGAACAGGGTCCATTTTCTTCTACTGTTAAGTTTTTTTTCTTGTGAAAAGTTCAATATTTCTGGATCTGTCTTCTAAAGTAGTATTAATATCCATTCCATTTCAGTAACGGCTTGTCCTGAGCAGGGTCACGGTGGCGCGGAGTCTATCCCAGAAGCATTAGGTGCAAGACGGAGTATACCTTGGACAGGATGCCAGTCCCTTGCAGGGTCATGACACACTCACACACACATACACCACACTACAGTCAATTTAGAGTCCGCAACACAGATTTGTAACTGCAAGTTGCAAATTGTCAAGAAGAAGGAGCGAACCCCAGGCGGAAAATACTGCAATTAAACGGAAATGTTGAGCTGAAACTCACACTGCTGTTCAGTGAAACACAAAGGAAACACCGTACTTCCAATTCATTAATGGACATACAAAAATATAAATGTAGCCCCTCATAAATTCTGAACTGTACTTCTTTATGGGCCATATTTTGTGCTGTCATTTAGAGATGCGCCCTCTTCTGGCCAAGATGCAGTGATATATTTTAGACAATTTTAATAGACTATTTAATATTATCCTATATATACATGTATTTATTTCCCAGATGGTTTTTTCCAAAGTGACTTCCAGTGATCTCTATGAGACGTTCCATGCCGAGCTGGGGATCCAAGATGCCATTTACCAACATTATCCTTATTACTTGTTACACACTGGCTTACAAATTGTTACTTATCTAGATTGTCCAGGAGGGGTGGGCAACCACTCGCCCATGGACCCCCAGAGGTTTTTTTTTCTCCCTCAACCTTCAGTTGGGAGTTTCTGTTCCTTTCCCCGGTGGCCAGTAGGTATACTTGTAGCTCTATAATAAGTTCTTCATTATGGTAGCCATTAGTTGACTGTCTTCTTTGTTTGTATCAATTTTTCTTGCTTTATGTCTGTGTTAAAGTGCTCTGTGTCACTGCGTGAGAAGAGCGCTCTATAAAAATAAAAATAAATAAATAAAAATAGTGTTATCAGCCCACACACCTTATTTACCAAGGTGACTTACACTGCTACATACACTACTTACAATGGGTCACTCATCCATACATCAGTGGAACACACTCTCTGTCACTCACACACTATGAGTAAACCTGAACAGCATGTCTTTGGACTGTGGGAGGAAACCAGAGCACCCAGAGGAAACCCATGCAGATACAGTGAGAACATGCAAACTCCACACAGAGTGAGCAGGGATCAAACCCACATCCTTTCCCATGACCCAGGTGCTGTGAGACAACAGCCGTTACTCGCCGTGCCACTGTGCTGCCCCGTTACTATTACTATTACCAAATACTATTTATTTTTGCATGTTGCAACATGATGTGTATTTAAAACATGTTATATTACTTTATAAATCCTGTAGGAAAAATTGCGTACAGTTTGTCAGCGGTTTCTCCCAGAAAGATATCTACGATGAGCAGTGGAAAAATGTATTTCCCAAACAGTGTAAGTACACCACATATCCCAAAAAGTAAAAATACATGCCAGACAGTGAAATTACAAAAAACATGAGGAAGCACCCTCATTCATCCCCAGCAGGGATCCAGTGTCCATCATGTGGATACGCCACGCATCCCCTTGGAAGAGGTTTCTGCCTGTTGCCACCTCTGTCGTCTGTCCTTCGTGCTCCTTCCCATGTGGCCCACGGCAGCTCTACATTTACATTTATTCATTTAGCAGACGCTTTTGTCCAAAGCGACATACATCTCAGCAAAAGTACAATTTATGCATTACAGAGGAGACAGCTGCAGACATGAAAGTCTTGAGCAAACTTATTTTGTTTCCTACCACTAGCTGCACCGAGGTTCATCGTTCGAATAGGTGCATAAGACACAGACAAATCCCGATACCCACACCATTTTTTTTTTTAAATATTATAAGATACACAAATGAGCAGAACAATACCAGAGTAATGACTGAATAAAGATTGTATCTGGGGATGCTTCTGGAGTTACGATGCGTGAACGGTTACGCCATGATGATCTGAAGAGATCTTGGGCAAAGTGTATCTGGAAAAGGTGGGTTTTCAGACCCTTCTTGAAAACAGACAGAGTTTCCGCTGTTCAGAGTGACAGGGTAAGGTCATTCCACCACAATGGACCCAGAACTGAGAACCTCCGAGCTTTGCCTTTCGTGCGCAGGACCACCAAGCGAGCAGAAGTAGATGAGCAAAGGTGCCTGGCTGGGGTGCACCGGTTGATCAAGTCCTGTAAATAGCCGGGAGCAGTTCTATTGATGCATTTGTACACAGTAACCAGGGTTTTGAATTTGATATGGACAGCTATAGGAAGCCAGTGCAGAGAGGTGAGTAGAGGAGATACATGGGAGCACTTTGGCAAATCAAACACAACTCGTGCAGCAGCATTCTGTAGAAGCTGCAGAGGTTTGATGGCATTAGCCAGAAGGCCACACAGAAGAGAGTTGCGGTAGACCAGACGGGAAGTCACCATGGTCTGGACAAGTAGTTGGGTGAAGTTAGTAGTGAGGTAGGGACGGATCCTACGAATATTATGCAGGATGTATCTGCAGGACCGGGTTGTGGTTTTGATATGTTGAAAGAATGACGGACTCGCATCAATCGTTACTCCCAGACTCTTAGCGAAGGAGCTAGGCGAAATAAGTGAGTTGTCCAGTTTGATCGAGAGGTCGTGACAGGAGGACAGGCCAGCTGGGAGGTAAAGAATCTCTGTTTTGAAGAGGTTGAGTTTGAGGTGGTGATCATACATCCATGAAGAGATGAAGCTCTAGGTGTCTTAATTGTGTGTGTTGTAACACCACGGTGACGGGGCTCACCTGTAAACACCCGCTGCGATCGCCTCCTCAGGGTCCAGAATCAGACAGAATCACCTGACTCGCTATATACAAATGTGGTGTATTTGGTACTGCGCCCCTTTAACCATGTTGGACACACGGTGGACACTTTACAGTTCATGGGTCATGGTTTTTACTGAAACCGTAGCGAAACCCAGAAGAGAAATAGATTCCTCTTCCAAGAGTAGCCATGGTACGTCGACCTTGTATGTCTGTTTTTTATTTGTATTTTGTGAGGAAGGCCTGTGGTTCAATTTGACATTCATGTGTGCACTATAATAAACAAACAGTCATTGCTGTGAGTTTCACTTTATTTCAGTTTTTTCCTCCATTCATTACCCATTGGAGTACTCCTTCCTGGACATTAGTGGCGGGCAAGTGCTAAATTTATACATTTTACGAATTTTTGGCCATTCATTTGTAACTGTTGAGCTGTAACAGAGGAACTGAAGTTTACACCCTTTCCTCGTATACAGTGCAAAACCACTGTACTGGCCTACGAAAACATACTGTATGCCCATTTTTCATATAACAGCCTTATCGTTCATTAAGAAGGTTTTTTAACCCAGCGATGTGGTCACATACTTACCCAGCAGCTGTTTTATTTTTTGCTCCTCGCTATTTCTTTCACGGCGAACAGCACGCAGACTTCATGTTTCTTGAAAAATAAAACCAGCTACTTCCTGCCACACTGACCATTTCAACCACAACTCACATGAACCAATCACAATAATATGGTATTTTAAGAATAAATTGTATCTGTGAGCACAATTGTTAAAATGTTTGTCTCCATGTGAGGTTTTACTGCTTGCGGGGAGGGTAAGGCACATGCCGGTACTGTGGTGAGCATCACCTTTCTTTGAGGCACCTGGCTTCTCCGTTAGTCCCATGGAAGGAGGGGGGTTCCCAAGTGGGTGTCCATTCTGTGTATAGATGTTTTCAGCTGTGTGAATGTTAGTGGGTTTCTCTCATCTCCAGTAAGAACAGCTAGTGGAATTAGTCAAAGCATCCCATGCCATATGCATGCGTGTCTTTAGCTGTGGAGCACTAGAACTTTGGAATACTCTGCCATATGTTGTCAGCAATGCCCTGTCTATCCCAGCCTTTAAATCCAGGCTTAGGATTCATTTGCTTGCTCAGGCATATCCAGGCATACCTCTATGTGTTGTCTTTCAGTATAACTCCCTACGCTCTCTTAATGTTATTTACTAACACTTTTGTTAATCACTGTTTCCTCATGATTAGACCTGAGATCGGCCATGACATCAGCACTTCATGCTAACGGAAACTGATGACTGTGGAACACAGCACTCTGTCACTGTGTGAGAAGACCGTGCTATAAAAATAAACTGATCATACATGTCTATGTGTTTATCTTTATGAAATATCCTGTATGAAAGGACCAGGTAGCTTGCAACAGACTGAATAACTCCCTCCTTTGCCTTTAGTTGAACACGAAACTTAAGCAGTGATGAACACATTATGTGGACTGGTGCCAGGGGGCACACATTAGGTTGTTTGCTGTACACAGTCTAGTGACTTTTCTTTAATGGAGGGGCTGTGACTTAACTGTATCAAATTGGGGGAGTTTTTAAAAACTGAAAAACAAAATCATGCCAAATTAAAAAGATTTCTCTTGGCTGTACTCCAATAATTTAATGGTAGATAATATGGTCTCTTCACTCAGCCCCCTCAGTGCCCATTGCTGCAGTATTTAGCGTTTAAGAAACATTTTTCTGTAATGACAGAATCAGTTCTTACCAAACCAATTTCATCTGCCATAAAACACACAGACACGGCCTGAAACCGCTTGTCCCAAGCGAGGTCGTGGCAAGTCGGAACCTAACCCGGCAACGCAGGGCACAGGGGTGGAGGGGGAAGGGACACGCCCAGGGTAGGATGCCAGTCCATCGCAAGGCACCCCAGGAAGGACTCAAACCCCAGACCCACGAGAGGGCAGGACCCAGCCAAACCAGCTGCACCACTGCACCCCCTCCACCGTAAAACATTGGTCTGTACATACTTATGCTGATACCTATCAAAAGATTTAACCCATTTATACCATTTGGTGTTTTTGCTGGAGCATTTCAGTAAATTTACATAGGCAGCAGGGGACTTGGACCAGAAATCTTCAGGTTACAAGACTTACTATTTGTTTTTTTTTGCCGTGTGCTGCAGCAGCACTCTCAAAGAGGTTTGTGCAGATTGCCGTTCTGTGCATGTAGAGTATATTTTTTCCATTTAGCTGACATTTTTCTCCAAAGCAACTTAAACTACTTATAATTACCTACCCATTTATACAGCTGGGTAATTTTACTAGAGCAATTTAGGATAAGTATTTTGCTTCAGGATCAGACAGCTGGAGGTGGGATTCAAACCTGCAATCTTTAGGTCCAACAGCAGCAGCTCTAACCACTATGCTATCAACTGCAGACAGGCTCTTCAGCCACACAGGTCAGTCACTGAGCCTTAGTGTGCATCTGATATATCACTTTTACAAACCCCATTTCCAGAAAAGTTGGGACACTTTCTAAAAATGCAACAAAAACTATTCTGTTCATTCACTTGAACCTTTTATCTAACAGACAAAAGAACAAAGAAAAGATTTTAAGTGTTTTCACTGATTATATTTAACAAGTAGAATTAAGTTAAACAAATTTCGAAATTGATGCCTGCAACACGCTCAAAAAAATTTGGGACAGAGGCATGTTTACCACTGGGCCACATCACCTTTTCTTTTAACTACACTTTGTAATCATTTTGGGAACTGAAGAAATCAATTGTTGCAATTTTTCAAGTGGAATTTTTGCCCATTCTTGCTGTATGCAAGACTTGAGCTGCTCAACAGTCCGTGGTTGCCGTTGTCTGATTCTCCATATGTTTTCAATAGGAGACAGATCTGCAGAATGAGGCCTGGCATTGTCCTGCTGAAACAGACATGGAGTTCCAGGGAAAAGACGTCGTCTTGACGGCAGCATACGTCTCTCCAAAATTTCAACATAAGCTTCCGCATCAACGGTATCTTCACATATATGCAGATCACCCATGCCATGGGCACTGATGCACCCCCATACCATCACAGAGGCTAGTTTTTGCATTTTTTGTTGGTAACAGTCTGGATGGCTTTTTTCACCTTTGGCACATAGAATCCAATATCCGTTTTTCCCAAAAACGGGCTGAAACGTAGACTCATCTGACCACAGAACATGTTTCCACTGTCTTTCGGTCCACCTCAGATGACTTTGGGCCCAGATAACTCAGTGGCATTTGTATGCAAAATTAATAAATGGCTTCCTCTTTGCAATGCAATTTCAAGTTGCATCTGTTGATGCAGCAGCAGACTGTTTTGAGTGACAATGATTTTTCAAAGTACTCCCGAGCCCATGTGGCTATGTCCATCATGGTAGCATGACGGTTTCTCAAACAATACCACCCGAGTGCTCGAGGGTCACACGCATTCAGCAGGGGTTTTCGCCCTTGGCCTTTATGCACCTAGATTTTCCATGACTCCGATTCTTTTCATGATATTATGAACTGTAGAGGGCGAAAGACCTAAATCTTTGCAATCTTGTGCTGAGAAAGTCTTTGAACTGACTGACAATCCTCTCACAAAGTTTGGCACCAAGTGGTGAACCACAACCCATCCTTGCTTGCAAAGACTAAGCCCTTGGTGGATGCTCCTTTTATACTCAGTCTTGATAACCTCACCTGTTAAACTATTAATTGTGGAACCTCTGTCCCAACTTTTTTTTTTTTTCCCCAGTGTGTTGCAAGTGTCACATTGTAAATATAAATTTTATATATTATATTAAAAAAACAAAAAAACAAAAAACAAAATACAATTAGCTTTGTCAGCAAAAGCACTGAATGTTTTCTCTGCACTTTTATCAGTTAAATAAAAGTTCAAGTAATTGAACAAATTAGTTTTTAGTTTTGGTTTCAGTTTTAGAAAGTGTCCCAACTTTTCTGGAAATGGGGTTTGTACTTTTAGTTGCTTGTATTGCATTTATTTTCACTATTATTTAACATCATCCAGCAGCCTTCAGTTTAAACCGGTCTTCGGAAATGCAAAAAGACAGTTGTGAACAGAATTTTATTCAGAAGTTGGAAAGCCTTCAGACAAAGTATACAGAAAGTCAACCCTGCAAAGTACACTGCTGAGTTATGAATAGCAACCAAAGCAACAAGTAGTTGTTCTGAAGTGCGGGAAGTAGTTGAGATGAAGAACAGTTTGCTTTTTCACCACAAAAGGACATGACAAAAGAGCTAAGACACCGCATGATAACAGAACTATGGTCTCAACAAGTACTGGGCGTACACTAAGGAGCAAGGGTGGGCATTTCTGGTCATTACAGGCTATAATGGTTTTTCTCCCCTGCAGAGCAAAACTGAAATTTAGTTTCAGTAGACAGCATAATCCATGGAAGAGAAAAGCTGAGAATTCCATGTTTCAAAGTGACTGAAAACTAAAACCACTTTGACAGCTTGCAGGTGTATCTGTGCTAATATGTTCCCTTCATAAATATAATCAAATTAGTTCAGCAGAACTGAAATATTTATAAAGCCAAAAAAATTCTGAATGTCTCTTTTTAGTATTCAGATAGTTACTTGAGTACTAACTTGACATTCCAGTTAAAGACAAGATGTACAGTACATTGTGATCTGTTACAGTTGACTAAAAATGAATTTCAGTTAACGACCAAACAGTTATTTAAAACCAACTTATTTTACTGTTTGAATTACAGACATAAAGGGAACATTTTATGTGCAGAAATACACCAGACAGATTAATTTTTGGTTTAAAACTAAAATGAAGACTGAATACTTAGGACATTGAAATGCCTATACAGTCTGTGGGTTTAACTGCTGACCCACAGACAAAAGGCTTTTCTCTGGCCAGCCGTACTCAGTACTCCTCTCCCTCTTCCTCCCCCTCCCCAGATTCAGTGCCCACCTCCTCATAATCCTTCTCCAAGGCTGCCAGGTCCTCCCTTGCCTCAGAGAACTCGCCCTCCTCCATGCCCTCTCCCACGTACCAGTGGACAAAGGCCCTCTTGGCATACATCAGGTCAAACTTGTGGTCCAGTCTGGCCCAGGCCTCAGCGATAGCAGTGGTATTGCTGAGCATGCACACAGCCCTTTGCACCTTGGCCAGGTCACCACCAGGAACCACAGTGGGGGGTTGGTAGTTGATGCCCACCTGAAAAAATAGTAAAGAGGTCAGGGTGGTACTCATCTAGAGCTACCCTTATAAATTAAGTAACTTTCACAAGACAAACCTTGAAACCAGTGGGGCACCAATCCACAAACTGTATGGAACGCTTTGTCTTTATGTTGGCGATGGCAGCATTCACATCCTTGGGCACGACGTCACCACGGTACAGCATGCAGCAGGCCATGTACTTTCCATGGCGTGGGTCGCACTTCACCATCTGGTTGGAAGGCTCAAAGCAGGCACTTGTGATCTCTGCAACAGACAGCTGCTCGTGGTAGGCCTTCTCAGCAGATATGATGGGTGAGTAGGTGACCAAAGGAAAGTGGATGCGAGGGTAGGGCACCAAGTTGGTCTGAAATTCGGTGAGGTCCACATTCAGAGCTCCATCGAAGCGCAGAGAGGCAGTGATGGAGGACACAATCTGGCCGATGAGTCTGTTGAGGTTGGTGTAGGTGGGCCGCTCAATATCAAGGTTGCGATGACAGATGTCATATATGGCCTCGTTGTCCACCATGAAAGCGCAGTCTGAGTGCTCCAGGGTGGTGTGAGTGGTCAGGATAGAGTTGTAGGGCTCCACAACAGCAGTGGACACCTGGGGAGCTGGGTAGATGGCAAACTCAAGTTTGGACTTCTTGCCATAGTCGACAGAGAGGCGCTCCATCAGCAGAGAGGTGAATCCTGAGCCAGTGCCACCACCAAAGCTATGGAAGATGAGGAACCCCTGCAGACCTGTGCACTGATCAGTCTGAAACAAAATTAAATGATATTTAAAATACCGTACAGTAAAACAGTACAGAAGTGGAGTCTTGGACTAACAGTATCTGCACAAAAGCATTATTCCTACCAGTTTGCGGATACGCTCCAAAACCGTGTCAATGATCTCCTTGCCCACGGTGTAGTGACCACGAGCGTAATTGTTGGCCGCGTCTTCTTTCCCGGAGATGAGCTGCTCAGGGTGAAACAGTTGCCGATACATGCCAGTCCTGACCTCATCTAAAAGCCAGGAAACAAGTAATTAGTGACAGCTGGCATCTCACTGTTCAGACCCTACCAACAAGTCATTAGCTGCATTTATAAATACTTTTAAAAATAATATTACAGAAGGTTAACAAGAGCTGTACACATAAGCCTGCTATGAAATCAACAGTAAGATCTGAGTTACACTGTGGAAGTCTTAAAGCATCAAGAAATCAATTTCAGCTGACATTAAGCTGTAAAAAACCAATTTTGTTTTTCATAAGGCAGCCATATTTAAGATGAAAGGAAGATTGTGTCATTCCTTTCTGTCATGAAATGTTGCATCTGTTGGCTCTTCAAACACACCAGCATAACCTCAAACTTTAAAAATGGCACCAGCTTCTGTTCATTGGTAGGGCTTTCCAGCTAATTCACCACACCTATGTGTTTCATTTCACAGATTTATATTAAAGCACATGTCCTTGTTTGTGGTGTACACAATGTAGTGTCAAGTAAACCTCACAGCTGTTAGATTGAAGATGTATTTGGCAGAAACACACCTACTGAATGCTTATGCAGTGGGGTGGATATGGTTGAGATATAAAGAGAAGATTATAAGGTAGGCCCAGTTGTACTGCAATCTGGGATAAACCACACTTACCAATGACAGCTGGCTCTAGATCCACAAATACAGCCCGTGGGACATGTTTCCCTGAGCCTGTTTCACTGAAGAAAGTGTTAAAGGAATCATCCCCGCCACCAATGGTCTTGTCACTTGGCATGCTGCCATCAGGCTGGATGCCATGCTCCAGGCAGTACAGCTCCCAGCATGCATTGCCAATCTGCACTCCGGCCTGGCCCACGTGGATGGAGATGCACTCACGCTAAACAAGCAACCACAGAAGAAAAAGGGGGAAGACAGAAAGAAGAGGTGCAGGAAAGGGAAGGAAGGGGGGGAGAAAAAAAAAAAAAAAAAAAAAAAGTCAGACAAGGGTGCTTATCAACCAACAGCAGCCCTGGTTATATGCTGACCACAACTTGCAATTCTGCAGGGTTTTTGATAGGCATTTGGTACCAAGGCTATAGATTGTGTAAAACCATCAGGCCTCATCCCGTGCTCTACACAGAAGTGCTCCCAGCAGCCACTGCCAGTTTGCATGCTTGCCCTACCCACATGGGTGGAGGTTATCTGGGCAACAACACCACAACAAGTTCCTAAGATTATTTTCCCTTTTTTAACAACTTGGTAATATTTAATGGCACAATTCAAGTCAAGTGCCTTGCTCAAGAGTACTACAGCAAGGGGGGGGGGGGGGGGGGGGGGGGGGGGGGCACACTTGAACCTTTGTCCTACAATTGCAAGGCACCAGCTGTAACCATCACACTACATGCTGGCCTGTCAAACACATTTATACATACATTCAGTTAATTGCTTTCTCCAACGCTAAAAGAAAGTCAAAGTAAACAAGTTTATTTAACAGACTAAGTTTGAGATGCAGACAGAATTGCAGAAGTACAGCTTACTTAGCTGATACCACTATTTTCACTGTGTAGCAGCACACAGAATTGAGGCTCACATAGACAAAGATGAACATGACAGATAGCATGGTGCAAATTTCTGTAGCTGTCAATCACTTAAAGACAGCAAGTGAGCCAAACAAGGCAGGATGGAAAGAAGGAAAAGTTAGACAACCTCACAGTCCATTATACTCAAAGAACAGATTTCTCAAGGTGTAGCATTTTCCAACTTCCCCTGCTGTGAGCAGCATCATTTTTATGACCAAATATCTCAATTCAGTTTGATCTCCAGTATTCCCAGCTCATGCCTTGTGTTTGTCAGTGGTGACAATCCACAGCTTGAACAAAAGCAATCATGAATATTGACTGAAGAATCAGGACTGAAATTCACCGCCCAACTTAAGAAAAACAAACTATGCAGCCATGTTGTATTCCATCCAAAATTATTTAGCCTCACATGACCCTTTCAGACATATAATGTGCTGCTATGTTCAGCAATAGTCCATCATGTATAATGGCTCCAATTTAGACTGTGGAGACCTTAAAAACATGGGCAATGCTTGTACTGGACAAACTGAACAGAAGGATGAGAGAAAAGAAATCCACAAGGTGCTAGGCAAGAGACACTGGATTAATTTTGCTCTTGGATTTTTTAAAATATGCATTATATATGGTTTGAATGCCAGTTGAAGAAACAGCTAAGGCTCTTCCCTCTCTTGGGGAACTCCAAGCTAACAGAGCAAAGCAGTTTCTCACACCTTAATATCTTGGCATTCTAAACAAAGCTATTTTAACCTATTCCTTGACAGCTGGTGTTAAATGTGCAGATCTCATTTGAAGGTGTGTGTCACATGTAGTTAATTCAAAAACTGAAAAAATGGAACACTCACAAGACCTGAACTACAAAGTACCTATAAGACCTGAACACTCGCTACATTTGAGCCAGATTGCTATGGTCCTCAGTCCATGTATGTTGTGTTCATTCGGCTTTTTGATTTAAAATTGAAAAACAAAATTTTTTTTTTTTTTTTTAAAAAAAAGCATCATGATTCACAACAAATGATGAATTATCCATGTTTAAAATTTTTTGTTCAAAATGTAAAATATTTATATATGCCTCATTTATAGTTTCTTGCTGTCTTGTTTTATCAACTTTGAGTTATTTCATTTTGTGGTATTCTTGAACAACCCAGGTGTAAACCAATTGAAGCCGCACATAATCCATCAGTGGCTTCATCAAACATGATGTCTTAACTCCAAGTTATTCATAAGTTAATATGGATCAGTATGTGCTTTTCAAAAGCAGCGAGAGAGTGACAATAAGGAAGGATGACATGTCCACTGAGAAAATCAGCAGGATTTTTAAGGTGCTACTTCTTAAAAATCTTATTGAATCTGTCTCACAGCGTCTGGGTGGTGTGAGTTCGAGCCCTGCTCAGTCTGTGTAGAGTCTGCATGGGTTTCCTCCAGGTGCTCTGGTTTCCTTTCACAGTCCAATGACATGCTGTTCAGGTTCACCCATGATGTGTGAGTGACAGAGAGTGTGCTCCACTAATGTATGGGATGAGTGACCCATTGTAAGGAGTTTATCTAGCAGCGCAAGTTATCTTGGTAAATAAGATGTGTGGGCTGATAACACTACATAGAGTTCATTGGAAGTTGCTTTGGAGAAAAGCACCTGCAAATCAAATAAATGTAAATAAGCTATCACAGAGCCATCCAAGGTAAGTGATGAACATACACAGAAGCACTGAGAGAATCTCTACATATAATATTTTTAAAAATTACACATTCAGTATTTGGGGTTTTCAAGCAAGTTGTACATATACCAGCTTGAGGACAGCCTGCAAGTTACACAGCAACTGTGCTGCACTGTGACTGAACTGGTCCTTTCAAAAACCTGCCATCAGCTGGTATGACATGTGAGGAAACACCAGGGGCCTTCCTTTCTTTACAAAAAAAGCACATAAGGAGAGAAATGCCATTGTACTGAATCATAAGCTTGTATTTTTTTTTTTTAAAAAAAAAAAAGTGGGGGGGGGGGGCCAGATATGTATTTTTATGAGACAAAAGGCAGTGTAGAGGTTGGAGCTGCTGCTCCGGCGTTTGCGCTTAAAGGAGCCAGCCCCATTGGAGAGTTAGTAAGCTAGTTAACCTAAATCCACGGTACAGTTCACTTTTAAGGGTAATGAGGAATTCATTGCATTTTACTGCGGGATAAGCGCTTAAAACGCTGTGAGTGTGTGGGTTCACACATGACATGTGAAGACAAAAGGGAGAGCATCACACATCCCTTATGAAAAGAAGGTCTGCTCTGGGTTACTGGAGACAGACACTTCAGCATTTCAGTTGAAAAGAAAGCCTACAAGAACAAATTCATTCTTTAATAACTTACATTTAAATAATTTGCATGAGCAAAATTAAAATGCTGAGTTCATTTCAACTTCCTCACGCTAATAATGCAAGCAGAGAATTTTTTTTTTAATGTTAGTGTTTTATTGTAAACTATTTCACCCACGTTCGAGGACGAGGTGGCGGCAGGCTGTATCAATAATTAACCAGAACACCTTAGTGGTGTTAACTTTTTACACCACATTTACAACACCGAACATAATGATACTGCGTTTCTGGAATAATCGGCAAACCTTACGTACAAAGTTTCCCGCCACTGAAACAAACAAAGGCTTTCTTTTTCACATGAAACGCACAGTCAGGAACAATTTTGGACACACTTCTTTGTCTCGATTGTGGGGGAAAGTCAAGTCAGTGTGCCTTAGAGCACGATAATTAACTTAACTTAAGTTCGCTTAAGTTAACCAACGTCATCTCTCAGAGAATCTCAGGAATGAAAAGCTAAACTTTTCGCCTCTTTGCAGTTTAAGTTTTTCATAAATCATGATCGCCGAAGAGTGTAACAAAAAAAAAAAAAAAAAAAAAGGGGGGGAAGGCACCCCCTCCCCCACACATCCACCCACGCGCGAGCGCGCGCACGCCACCCACCCACTCGCGCGGGCCCCCTCCTCGCGGATTCCTCACATTCCAGCGCACCTCAGCTCCACCAGTAGCATTTTTCGTGCTCGATGAACGTGAGTCGCCACAGGAAATGCAGTAACTAACACGTTTACAAACGAACACTTTCCGTCGCACGTGCCATTTCCAATTCCCTCACTGAATCTGCCTCATTAGTTGCAGTTATTATAACTTTAAAAAAAGTGTTAGAAGACCCCCAGGTGTGTCAAATTTGAAACTGCACAGGGATGCACACCGAGGAGACCCAGAGAGAGAAAGACCTACCATGTTGTTAGATGAAGATGTGACTATGACGATAAAGCTGACGATCTCGCGGTACTTTTGCTACTTTCTGCACCGTTGACTCGAGACGCGCGACGGGTCCCCGCCAACACAGCAAAGTCACGATATAGCGGCAATAGGTCCTTTTATAGTGCGATTGAAAAAACCCGCCTTCTCCGGGACTGTCACACTCTGATTGGTGCAGATGACAGCAGAGAAGCGTTCGGTCATTTCTATTGGCGAACTTTCTCACACGTACGACTGCCATTGGCCAGAGTTGAGTCCTGTATACTGTACATACTTGTACGATTTCCAAAATGTCCGTACGAGTTTATAGGAAGTTGTGCATCCGATCGAAGTTACAACACTGTATATATTTAAATAGTCTGTACAAAATACATCGGTTGTTCGTATGAAAGAAGTTACCTCATGGCATGTCGAGGATAGTTAGGCTCTGCATAGAAGCACACCTTCTGTGAGCTCCGCGGTGGTGAAACTGAAAGAGCGGGAAAATGATTTCAAAAAGAAAAACTGAGTGTTTAATAACCTAGGATGATTACACACACGCCCCTCCTTTTTTAATTTTCCTCTCTCGTTTCTCCCAATGTTTCCTGTGTGTGTTTGAGAGAGAGAAAGACAGATTGCCTGCCCCAGGTACCGGTCTCTCACTCGATCCTCCCAGGACAGACTTTCAGCCATGACCTTCATTTAGACAAACAGTTCAAAATGTGAAAGAAATAATAAATGTAATTGAAATATATCAGGCACAAGTTAGTACTGTACTACTTGGATTTCAGATGAAGAGCAAGGAGAGCGTTAGGACAAGATGTTCGTTACATTTTTGACAACTGACATCTAATGGAGTTTCTTGCTTAAGAACTTACGTACAAATAGGTTGTCTTTTTTAGCTTTAGTAAGAACATAGAGCAGGGATTTATGACATTTAAAGATGTGTATGGAAATTTTGGTCCTGTCCAATGAAAGAACAATTTCCCCCCCGCCCCCATATGTATAAATATGGTCATGTAAGTTTATACTGATCAGCTAAAACATTAAAACCACCTGCCTAATATTGTGTAGGTCCCCCTTCTGCTGCCAAAACAGCTCTGACCTGTCGAGGCATGAACTCTACAAGACTTCTGAAGATTATGGTTTTCAGAAATTTGTGCTACAGTAGCTCTTACGTGGGATCGGACCAGACGGGCTATCCTTCGCTCTCCACAAGCAATCAGTGAGCCTTGGGCGCCCATGACCCTGTCGCCAGTTCAGTGGTTGTCCTTCCTTGGACCACTTCTGCCAGGTACTAACCACTGCATACCGGGAACACCAACACAAGACCTGCCGTTTTGGAGATGCTCCGACCTAGTTGTTTAGCCATCACAATTTGGCCCTTGTCAACGTCGCTCAGATCCTTACGCTTGCCCATTTTTCCTGCTTCCAACACATAAAATTCAAGAGCTGACTGTTCACTTGCTGCTTAATATATCCCACCCCTTGACAGATGCTAGAGAACCAATGTCATTCACTTCACCTGTCAGTGGTTTCAGTGTTTTGTCTGATCGGTGTATGTATTCCAGTATGAATTTATTCTCATGGTAATAGAGGTGTTCTCCTACTTGGTAAGTTGTTTAGGGTGTTTTGAATACTGTATTAAAAGTAGAGGAAAAAAAAACAAAGTAGTAAAGTTCAGTTTGATCAAGCAAGTCAATGCCCTCATTCTCATTTATCTAGTTAACCTTTCAAAAAACCAACTGAAAGAAAGCCATTTTCCACACTAATGTTCATTGGTCTTTGTCATTCTGGTCTAAGCCAAAGCTGTGCTGTTTGCCCTATTTAAATGGAGTAGTCCAAGGTCAACCAGGGGCCTAACAGTTGCCATGAATTGGGAGGACAATAGATATTAGCAATAATACTCAATATAGTTATATATACACATATTGGGAAGGCTCTCTTCTTGAACAGCAGGTGATTCTCTTATACCCATGAGTGAAAGACATCACCTGAAGGGACCATAGCCATGTAACTGGTATCTTGGCTTTAATTATTTCAGTGTCCACCCTGTAACACGCAGTTTGTCCTGCACATTGCAATAGTTCATGAAAAAATGATACACTGCATTTCTCCCAATCGGAAAGGAAGCTTATAGTGAAAAATACTATGCCAAAGAAGGCATATTTCAACAGTCTGTCCAGAAAGCCAGAAGAAACATCTTTATACCAAGTATCACAATACTGAAAGCTGGTTTCAGTAGTCCAGGACTACAAACTGAAAATGATCTCAATTTAGTCATGCAAGGAATCATAGAGCAGTTCATGTGTTCTTTTCTTTTAATCTTTTAACAAAGTTAAAATGCAATAAGTAAGAGCTACACTCTATAAATGCACCAGATGCACAAAAATGCCAGTTGAATGAACATATACAAGACCATTATAGACAATATAGTCTGTTTAGGCAAAAGTTAAAGCTCTCATAAGAATGGATCATTCCCACATTAAAGTGAGGTATTAACTAGCTGCAGCACATCCTATTAACACATGTGGGATACCTAAACTGGCACTTCCAGGAATATACACAGTATATGTAATAACAAGCTCATGAACAGGGCAATTTTCATTTTTCTCTCTGCTTTGAGGAGAGGCCTTCTGAACTACTTCTTACTACTCTTATTCAGCAAGCTGCATCATACATTTATCAGATGCTTTTCTCCAAAGCAACTTCCAATGAACTCTATGTAGTGTTATTAGCCCACATACCTTATTCACCAAGGTGACTTACACTGCTAGAAACACTACTTACAATGGGTCCATCCATACATCAGTGGAACACACTCTCTCTGTCACTCACACACTATGGGAAATCATGAACAGCATGTCATTGGACTGTGAGAGGAAACCCACACAGACATGAGGATAACATGCAAACTCCACACAGACTGAGCAGGGATCAAACGTATGTCCTTTCGCACCACCCAGGCGCTGTGAGACAGCAGCACTACTTGCTGTACCACCGTGCCACCTGTATACTGCTTGTAACACACTTTGAAATGTGCAGGACACTGGGAGTTGATGTAGGCCAAGCTGCTCATGTATAACTCCCATATACAGGAAATATGCTGTATAAATCTTATATACAAAAATGGAAAAAAAAAATATTAACCAGTACAGGTGAACATCAAAGTTAGCATTAAGTTGAATAACAATGTTAGTTTTACTCAACTTACTAGTAGTACAGGCCCAGACAAGCACCCTGGAGGCACTCTACAAATCACTGCCAAAACAGAGTGAAATTACAAGGCATCACTCTCCCTCCCCTCAACATACTGTAATTACCTGAGAGTGATTACAGATTAAAGATATCAGCCATAAAATGAAAACACCAGGGTGCAAAGGGCATATACAAAGGACACTATAAAGAATGCACATGTGTTCCATGATGTGTTTCTTTCAGGTGAGCAGACAGGTACGAAGCTGACGATGAACTCACATGTCCTTCATCAGAGACCCATCCCACAGGGTGCGTAACACCGTACAGATGAGCGTCTCACCGTTGTTCATCATATACTGCATTAACTGCACGTAAACCTCTGAACCTCTGACTTAGGCACTGTGATTCAGTCCCGTTGAAGGCCAGTAGCTACATTACAGACACTTACAAAATGGTTTAAAAGGCACGTTAAGTCAGTTGAAGCAGGCTAAAGAAGGCCATGCCCAATCCACAAGCCTGGCAGCTGCATGTGGGAGCAGCCTGTTGCTGGAAAAATGAGCACCAGGTGCAGTCAAACTGCTTGCTCGCTCAATAAAAGCCCAGACTGGAAAGTGGAGAGACAGGGGAGGACTTAGTTTGGATGGATCTGGTGGTACAGCTTAGTCAATTTGGTATTGCTTTGTTTGTTACATTTGGTTAATATTGGCAATCAGAACAAAGACACCAAATCCTCCCACACTATTACCCACCTGGTTGCTCCGAGCCTGGCGTGCTACTTCGGCACTCCATCTTTACAGAACACACACACGTCGTAATGCTCTTTTTCAATTTATTTATTTCTAAATCCACCCCAGATTTACAAAAACCCACACTATGTATATTGATTTAGTTACAACCCACCAAGACAGACTTCACACACCTGAAAGCATGAAGGTCATCGGTAACAAGTGCCAGCGACGATCAGCAACACCTTGTCCTCGGCAGCGGAGAGTCTTTGCCACAAGTAGGAGCTGTGATGGCCGAAGGCTTCATATCCCACTTCACAAGGGCAGCGAGAAGAGCGCACTTTGGTCACAAGCCGACTCACACGGGTGGTTTTGAGCGCAGTTCGGTTCATAGCGAACGTAGGCCATGCGCCAGCACTTACACACAAGTACAATAACTTAAGAAAAAAACTGAAGTCCACAAGAAGCGCCTGCCCTTCATCCTTCGAGGTGAAGGGTCATCTCACTATGGCAATGGCGAAGGAGGAAGTCTAGTATGGCAGCGGACAGAATGGGGGGGTGAGGTGGATGGGGAGTCGCACAGACTGTCAAGCACGCGGTGAGAGTGTCGCAGCGCCAAACGCTGCGTGGCCCTCCTTGCTGCTGAAATGTGCACCGGTGTGGCAGGTGGCCCTTTGCGGCACTCATTTCTCCCGCAGCACACACACCCCAGCGTCACAGCGCTGCGTTGCCATGGAGGTAACCACCTCCCAGCTGTCAATCACAGGGTCGTAACACTCGATGCTGCTCAGGAGGGAGTTTCCGTCGTACCTGCGGCAGGGACACACATAGCACATGAGGTCAGGATTCACGATGGCCCAACACTCCCCGATTCCAACGCTGTCTGATGACTGGGACGTGTTAACAGAGTTGAGCTCGAGCTCAACCCCAACCCATCTCCATGGACACATAGTGGTAGCATCAGGCACTTGTGTGTGCTGAGGATCTGTAAGCATGAATACAGGCTGTAAAACTAAGTCTCTGGGTCTCCAAAGAACCAGGATTCAAGCAGTGAATGACTCCTTGAATCCAACATCCTGATCACTTCTTAGCGCCTTACTCCAAGACCAGTGTTCTCCCCGCTTCGCCAAGACTGAAGGCCTCTCCTGCTGAGTGTCCCTGCCTGGTGTGATCTTCTCACGCAGCTGAAGTCACATGGCACTGTGTGCGATGCTCGCCAACGGCACCTGGTGAACTCGCGCGGCAGCCAGCTGAGTCGCTCTTTTAGCTGAACAATGGCCGTTTGTTTTACTGCCAGGCTGCTTAAAACTACTTTGGCTCTTCAACATTATTGCTATTAAAACTATATGTCACAAATACCGAAGGCAACCACCTTCAGTTTAGGCTACATTTTACCGTCTCCAACTAATGAGGCACAGCAAGTAGCGCTGCTGTCTCACAGCACCTGGGTGGTGTGAGAGAACGTGGCTTTGATTCCCACTCACTGTGTGGAGTTTGCATGTTCTCCCCATGTCTGTGGGATTTCCTCCTGGTACTCTGGTTTCCTCCCACATTCCAAAGACATGCTGTTCAGGTTCACCCATAGTGTGTGAGTGACAGAGAGTGTTCCACTGATGTATGGATGAGTGACCCATTGCAAGTAGTATCTCTACCAGTGTAAGTGACCTTGGTGAATAAGGTGTGTGGGCTGATAACACTACATAGAATTCATTGGAAGTTGCTTTGGAGAAAAGTTTCTGCTCAATAAATAAATGTAAATTAATCCGTTAAACCAGCCAGGGTACACATTATTTAATATTCATTTCGCTGATGTTTTTAGCCAAAATTACTTCATGTTAGTAATGTCAGTGCAACAACTTACAGCGATTCACCGTTTTATACAGCTGGCTAATTATTACTGGAGCAAGTTGGGATGAGCAGGGTTACTGTAGCTGGAAGTGGGATTCAAACCTGGGACCTTAGAGTACAAGGCAACGGCTTTAACTACTACGCCATCGACTGCCCATAATCAATTCAAAAACAATAATACAATGAGTGGTTTTTTTTTAAATTTTCTAGTAACATCTAATGCTGGCTCACTCATCTTTTCTTCAATACCCCAAAACGGATAGAAAAACTCCCCCTGCACCGCAGCTCTCCCTCTACGTGACAGAAACTGTCATTATAAAGTCCCGATGGCTTTGAGTTCACTACTCTGACGTTCAAAACCTTACTGAAACGTGTCAGAGCTGGAATACGGCGGTTTCCTCGCCTAAATGACAGCCCTGGTGTCCTTCAGATTGTGAACGGAAAGGACGATGTGGCCCACATTCAGACTTCAACCTGGGCTGCAGACGACAGGAGTTCCTGGAACCGGAAGAGCTGCTGGACATTGGTGTGCGAAGCTGGATTATAAACCACCGAAAAAAGAAGCCCTTTAAACGTGCCCGTTTTGCACAGAAGTCCCGTGAGCTTCACTGGAGGAGAGGGTGGAGGGTATCTGGGCACCGGTGTGTGGGCAGGTGTGGCGCCTCACCCAGCGATGGCGTAGAGTCGGCCTCGCAGCACGGTGGCTCCGACATAGCAGCGGGGTGTCGTCATGCTGGACACGGTGGTCCAGTAGTCTGTGCGAATGTTGTAGACCTCCACGGAGGAAAGGTGGGCTGTGCCGTCGAAGCCCCCCACCACATAGATGTGGTCATTGAGCAAGGCCACACCAGCACCTGCAACAGGAGGCCGGAGGTGGAGAGAGGACACCCCTTCAGAGGTGGGCACCGAGCATCAAGGGCGTACCCAGACCGAAAGGCACAAAAACAGCCTCTGAAATGCACATCTCAGCCTGTAACCAATCTCAGGAGGATACAAACAGTCCACTGTTGGAATCGGGTTAAAAATTTAATGCATCTGAAATTTGTACTGGTACATTAGAATATAGCTTGATGAAATTAAATTATTAATCACCATATGTAAGCATATATATGACGTCACCAGCTACACCTGATTGCACATTTATATTTATTCACTGCACCTTCTTCAAAATTTACTATATAGTTACTCTGCCACTTCTGATGTTGTTTTGTACTGTTGTGTGTCTGAAGGAGCAACCACCACGTCAAATTATTCTAAGTGCAAACATACACTCATCCTGTTAGTCAGTCTTCAATATCTTTTTTTCTCTACCTATCTAGTCTACAATTCTTAATAGCACTTATAGTTAATCGGCCCAGATTTTAATTTATCTGGTCCTGCATGATAAGCTGACAATGCATTTCAAAACTGTGTCATCTAGTTGTGCGAGAGAGAGACTGAAACCCACTGCATCATGGGAATCATGTACCCACACTATCAGCTGTGATCTGGCACTTTGGTCTCCATTCTGTACTCACGTTTGGATTTGCGTCCTCTGCCTTGCACCATTGTCGTTTAATTTTGTAATTATTCATTAATGCCATCGCAAATTAAAGTTCTGTAAATAAAATACAATTGCTCACAGACGCACTGAATCAACACGAACATGGTGCCTTGCAGCAGTGGCCAGCCGACGTCATCTTACAACAAACGGAGGGGTTGTCGTCAGACGTTACGATAAAATGCTGGGACTCGAAAATAATATAATACGGTTCATGAGACGGCTGCCGTTAAGTCTGGGTCATAGTAACTTTTTCCATTACATTATTATTATAGGCATCATTTATGGTGATTTTGGATGGGCTTAGAACAAGTTTGCATTTTTTCCAGTGTGAATAAGTTTCTTTTTTTAAAATAAGAATAACATTCTTTTCTGATATTCGACCTGTTTTCAGGAACGAGTTAGGACCAGATAACGAGGCTTAAGCGTACGTGACTATTACAGTGATCTTTTACTTCTGAGGCCCTGCTTGTACCTGAGCGCTTGGTGGCCATGGGGGTCACACTCGTCCAGTGCCCTGTGTGTGGGTCATACCGCTCTACTGAATTTAATATGTTCAGTCCATCGTAGCCACCTGGAATTAGAAACGTGGGCATAAACATGCAAATTCCACTGTTAGCTCTTCAGATGACTTGTCACAGCAGACGCCCTTACCCACCGAGGCAATAGATGAGTCCGCTAGCCACCACTAGCCCCGCCCCCTCCCTCGCCGTCTGCATGTCTCCCAGCATGCTCCACTGGTCAATGTTGGGGTCGTACCGCTCCATGCTGGTGTGTCGCCGACTGCCGTCAAAGCCACCGGCTACGTAAATCATGTCTGTAGGTGAACAGGAGGCAAAAACGAAAGCTAAAGCCCACGTGAACACAACAGCAAATGCATTAATGCAAAGAAAGCGCAACGCCCATATCTGCATTTGCCCCCGGATGACTCCTGACACCACAAATCAAATGTGATCAGACTTGCCACCAAGTTCGTGAATCTCAATAACAATTTTTCAGTTTCTTGAGACACCTTTTAAAGTGACTTGACAACTGCCAGTTCCTCTACCTCATTTGCATAGACACTGTTGACCTGAAACAATTTTTCAATTGTTTTCAACCTCAGAATTTCATATGCTACTTGAAGCACTTTTACATTTCTATTTAATTGAAAAAACATTCCAAATCAAAACAATAAAATGCAAAACCAATAAAAAGGCAGTTTTATGGATGGTGCCATCCAGCCACAGAGAAACCTCAGTAAACGGAGGTCCACCCATACAGCCCCTTTAGGGAAGCCCAACAAGACTAATGAGTTTGAAGGCTTACCTCCCAGTGTGGTGGCACCAGCAAGGCCACGGCGCACGTTCATGGTGGCGACGGTGTACCACACCCCATCTTCGTCTGCCGTGTAGTCCAGGCACTCGACCGAACTGAGGCGCGACCGCCCATCGTAGCCGCCGATCACGTAGACGCGGTCATTCAGGGACACCGTGGCCACATAGCGCCGCTTGCGGGCAATGTTCTGTAACGTCACACAGCCAGGTCACAGGATTCGTTCTGGTAAGATTGGACTGATTTCTAAAGTCATGCCTTTGTTACATCACAGCTCAGCATTAGCTTAGCAAAGTAAAAATGCAGCTTTCTGGGTGGCATTTAATGCACCTCTCTGCACTCCAGAGGCAATGTCTTCATGGGACCTCAAACAGTGGACGGGATTAAACGTGGCCTTTGAAGCACAAAGCATGATCACAAATACCAGTGCTTTGTTTCCATATGGGAAATTAGATGTGAATAAAAAGCTAAATCTTGTGGAATCAGTGCAGCTGTGTATCGTCAGCACAGTAATGGAGACAAATTCTGCAATATGAACAGTATGAACAACATGGCTGAGAGAACACCACCTTGGAATGCCTGTGTTTGTCAGTTCTAACTCAAAGCACAACTCTTACAAAATAACCTCTCTTTCAACCTGTCCAAAACAGATATTCTTCACCTCCCAGCTGGCCTGTCCTCCTTCCTGTCACGATCTATCGATCAAACTGGACAACTCCCTCGACTAAGAGTCTGGGAGTGATGATGGACTCAAGTCTATCTTTTTCTCAGCACACTGAAGCCACAACCCACACCAGCAGATGCATCCTACATAATATCCACAGGATCCGTCTCTACCTGACTCTGCCCAACTACTTGTCCAGGCCATGGTGACGTCCCGTCTGGATACCGCAACTCTCTCCTGTGTGGCCTTCCTGCCATCAAACCTCTGCAGCCGATACAGAATGCTGCTGACCGGGTTGTGTCTGACTTGCCAAAGCGTTCCCATGTCTCTCCTCTACTCACCTCTCTGCACTGGCTTCCTATAGCTGCCCGGTTCAAATTTAATACTCCGGTTATTGCCTACAAACGCATCAATACAACTGCACCCAGATATCTACAAGACTTGACCATCTGCTACACCCCACCCTGCCATTCTCCCCTACTTCTGCCCGCTTGGTGGTCCCGTGCACAAAAAGTAAAGCACAGAGGTTCTCGGTTTTGACTCCGTTGTGGTGGAATGACCTCCCCCCTCACTCAGAACTGCAGGAACTCTGTCTTCACTGAAGAAGGGTTTGAAAACTCACCTTTTCCGAACTCACTTTGCTCATGATCTATCAAGCTTGTGTATAGTGTAAATGTTCATGCACTGTGACTTTATGATCATCCCCAGATAAGCCTTTACACAGCTGCTAGTCCTATATTGTATGTAAATGTTTGTGTACCTTTTTATTAAAAAAAGAAGAAATTGTAGGAAGGTGATCAGAATTGGTCTATCCTGAATTCTGTGTACCTACTCGTGCGACGAACATCGGTGCATAAAGTGGAAAGAAACAAACTAGGTTTACTTAAGAATCACATGTCTGCAACTATGTCTCTCTCTCCTAATGTAATGCACAAATTGTATTTTCTCTGAGATGTGTGTCGCTTTGGAGAAAAGCGTCTGATAAATGAATAAACGTAAATGTAAAACAGTATCGCTTCACAATTCTGCTAAAAAGCTTGAAACATGCAAAGAAATTACGATATACTCAGCACTCATATAACGGGGTCCTGTACAATGCAAAAACCACGATAACAGTTAATGGAAAAAAAACCTTTTTGCAGACAATGTGCTTACTATTCAGCATTTTAAAAGCAGATATAACAAAAACGGTCCTATACCTGATGCAGAAAAGGAGCCTTGTAATTCGAAAAAGATGAAAACAGAACACTCACCTGTGAAGCACCTTTTCAACATGAGAACAGCACAGTTTAAAGAACAATCTGTCAAATTAACCTTTATATTTGAGGGATGGGTAGTTATTTACTCATAAGCAATAGTTACAAACAAATTCATGGGTACACACCGGGAGAAAGCTCCACTCCTGGGTCTTTGGGTCATATTTTTCCACGACATCAATGGGCGATTGTTGGCTGCCAAATCCTCCAATTACCAGCAGTACCTCTTTTGCTCCTGTAGCGAAACAAGGCAGCATTAACGTTTGGTTCATTACTTAACACTAATATGTTTTGCAAAGCATCTCAAATACCTCGCTATCAGTTTAATTAAAAAAAAAAATAAAAAAAAAACATGTTCACACTTGGAGCTGAAACATTTGGTGGCGCTCCAGAATTTTAACTGCTAACCACAAGCTGAGTCATCAGTTCTCTACAGCTACCATCACCATCTATGTTCCGAAGTACTGAAACACGTGTCTACAGCAATAGACTACCTACCTAATCGTGCCTGGGTTCGGGGGCCCTGCATCTCACTTCGCAGCTCCGGCCGCAAGTGGAATTTTTTGGCCTCGTCTACAAGGTCTCGACATGGAAGGCTACAACGGATTAAGGGCTGTAGCAAAAACAAAGTGCACCAAAAGAGCCTTTTCAGAAAAAGAAAAGCTTGTTCGTACCATTAGCAACCAATTACAGTGTGTTTTGCTGTTACCATACTCAAGTCTGGCAAATTTTAAGAACTGGCAGGAAGGAAAAAAAACAGGAAGTGTCCTGAAAATTCAAATTACTTAATTAATGCATCAGACAGCTGGGTAATTATTTTTACTTTTTAAACCTCTTTTCTTACTTTTCAATTTTTAGGTCAAGTGCCTTGCTCAATGGTACCATAGCAGGAGAGGGGATTCAAACCTGGTTCTCTTAAGCACCAGACTGGATCTCTAAGCACTGCGCCACCTGCTGCTGGTTTAGCATACAGGAAGAGCAAAATGGGACACGGCGGATGAAAACCCACCTCTGTGTCGATGACGTCAGTGATGTAGCGCGGTGTGAGCAGGGGCATTCGCACATACTCCAGCATTTCTGGCAGGAAGGGCTCCCTCTCCTTCCGTTTATGCTTCACCCAGTTCAGCACGGCCTCGAACACCGGCTCCTCCGAGTCCACCTGCGTCACCCAGCACAGAAACAGGTACACAAAGTACCTTGCTCAAGGGTACTACAGCTGGAGGTGGGAATTGAACCTGTGACCTTTAGGTCCAAAGACAGAAGCACTAACCATTACGCAACCAGCTGTCCCCATACGTACACAATCCTGCAAGTGATGTTTGCTCAGCAACGCATTATTGAGAAGAGACAAGCAAATAAAACACAGTAGCGTAGGAAATAAGCAGAGAAATAAATTAATTCATTTGAAAACTCATGACGCGAGGACCCAGTGTACAATGGCGTCTTCTCGATCACAGAGCATAGCCATGAGAAGATGAGAGAGCCTGCAGACGTTGTGGGGAAAACCACCGCTGCACTTACAACACCAGCTGTGTGGAAAAGTACAAATCCAGCGAACCCTGCGGCCTAACAATAAGTGTGAAGGATTAGGATTAGGGTTAGGGCACGTCCACATGGGGAAGAATCTGCATTTCCTGAGTCTGGAACAAGTTAGAGGTAAAAGTGCACTTGGCGGCAGAAGTCTGGGTGAACCCAGCGCTCTTGCGTACAGATAGAGGCTGGGGATCCACTTTCAGTGCACTGAGTTCCACGCAAATCCCTGCAGGTGGCAAGACAGAACTTGCCGGTGAAATTTCAATCAGCGACACTTCAAATTATCCCCGCCAGGCGCCCGAAACGAGTGATTTATTTACTGGGAGGAATGTGCGGTTTTAGGGAAAAAACCTGAAGGATTCGTCGGGACGAGAGAGATGAGCGGTGAAGACTATGCCTGTCTAGCACGGACCTGCAATGCCTCGTACCCGCGAACCACCCGTGGCTTTCAGCACAATGGCTGAAACGTACAAGAGAAGGAAACCTTTTGCATAAATGACCCTGTTGGGACAAGACCTGTTACTGGAACACAGAAAATGTTACGGCGCCTCCTTCGTAAATGCCTTTGTATTTTCCATGTCCTCAAAGCGTGCAGGCAGTATGATGGCGCTTCCTTGCCACCCCAGACACCTAACCGTTCAAGCCCTCCCTTCAGTAGGGTCCTTTCGGAGCCTCCGAAGTGCACGTCATAATGCACGTCCACACGGGGACGGACACTGAGACCCCACCGCTGGCGCCCAGCTCCTAAACAGATTGCAATGAAGACTTTGCGCTGCGAAAGCAGAATACATCCCACAGTAATGTATTTATTGAAGTAACACCAGTTACAGCCAATCATATTCATCACTGCTGCTACTTCCCCTTCATCTATGGCCATTTTACTGCGACACGTACAGGGTACGCATGAGTGTAACTGTGCTGTCTGGATAGTACAGGTGGTCCCCGATTTATGACGGGGTTACGTTCCGCAAAACCCGTCGTGAGTTGAAAATGCATTCGATACACCTAATACACACCTCTGCGTGACAGACTGGGAGATGCGGATCGCTGATGCTGCCCAGCGTCACGAGAAAGTATCGCACCGCATATCGCTTGCCCAGGAAAAAAAAAAAGAAAAGAAAAATCTAAATTCGAGTGCAGTTTCTATTAAATGTCTGTCGCCACCTCACCATCGTAAAGTTGAAGAAATGGTAAGTGGAATCATTGTAAATCGGGACCACCTGTATTTATTATATTACTACTATTATATTATTATTTAGTACTAGTACAGTGTTTATGGGGGGTGCGGTGGCACAGTGGGTTGGACCGGGTCCTGCTCTCCGGTGGGTCCGGGGTTCGAGTCCCGCTTGGGATGCCTTGCGACGGTTTGGCGTCCTGTCCTGGGTGTGTCCCCTCCCCCTACAGCCCTTTGCCCTGTGTTGCCGGGTTCGGCTCCGGCTCCCCGCGACCCCGTATGGGACAAGTGGTTCAGACAGACAATGTATTTAGTATTAGTGTAGGGTTTATGGGGGGCATGGTGGCGCAGCGGCGCAGCGGGTTTGACCGGTGCCTTGCTGGGTGGTGGGTCCGGGGTTCGAGTCCTGCTTGGGGTGTGCAGCAGCCCTCTCTTTCTCCCTGTGTTTGCCTCCCCCACCATGCAGAGGAAGGATCTGGCAACTCACCTCTGTTCCTCCCTTGAATTGCCTTGGAAACCAAGTGAGTGGTCGCTATGGCTCGGCTCCGACTCGGCACCTTGCACGCATAGTATTTATACTTTATGACTTTTTCTACTTTGGCGTTACTCTGCATGTTCAGTGTGTGTGAAGCAGCATCCACCAGGTCACACTCCCTGTCTGTGCGAATGTACTGGGTCAATAACGTGTGACCATCACGCCGATGATGCTGCAGAGCCTCCCTGGTCACAGCCAAGAAGGAACAGGAAGCATCCCACGATCACGACCAGCGCTGCCTCCTCGAACCCCGTCTCCTCTGTACCTGGATCTCGTCGCACTTGATGAGCTTCTCCACCTCCTCCTGGCTGAGCAGCATGAACTCCTCGTGCTGCACCACCTCCGGGAAGTGCTTCTGCGAGAAGAGCTCGGCCGCCTGCATCAGGTCCAGGCAGTTGTGCGTCTCGGCGAAGTCTCGAATTCCGAGGCAATTGGATGGGTCCAGCTGACTCTCCAGGAAGTCACAGCAGGCTCGTTTCACCCCTGGTGCAGCCGCGCGGCGATGCATCCGTTACCACGCACACACACACACAGGAACAGAGGCGTTTCTCAGGGGTTTGCCAAATGTTCCTAAGACCGAATTCAAAGTCTGAGAAACAAACCATGTGGGATAAAAATCTGCACAAACCTTTAGCAGCAAAATGCCAGTCTGTTGTTACCATGGAGACTTAACTGCCAACTGAACCCTTACTTGCATCAGTGCTTCAGTGTTGTTTCAGAATGTGCATTTCTCTACTGAACCCTTGAAGACAAGTGTGTTTCAATGCAGAGAAGAGCTGGAATTTTCACCAAAATTAGATGGAGGTACAGGGTAGATAGAGGGGAAGAAACTCTGTGGCTGCAGTGTGACAATAAACATGGCCATTTCCTCCTGATCACCCACCTACAGAGGGGATGTTTAAAATTAAGGCTGAGTTCTTACATTTAAACATGCAACCAACCATAAGTACACTGGGCCCTCAACTTATGAGCCAAGTGCACCTGAAGCCTGTGCGTAACTCCATTTGTTTGTAAGTCCAAGCACCACATTACAGTCAATCAAAGCCTCATAACAGAGATGCCGCTCGATTCAATCAAGGGCTACATGGCGTACCAGACTCTGAGCCATATGAAGTAAAAGAATACACTGTAAGACTTATTTAAAAGTCTGATTAAATTTGTGCTACATGAAAATTGAAAAAAGTGACTGAAAATGAATGCATAAAAGAGCAATAAAAGTAATTTGTTGTTGCCACAAAATCCTATTTAATGCTGATTGTTGACTTATTCATCCTCTAAAAAAGTGCAACGTTCATCATCTTACTGATCACCAACATTTAAACACACTCAGCATGACACACTGTGGATGGGAGCTGGCTTAATGGGGCGAGAGCATGAGCAGTACTATGTAAACACAGTGGCTGGGCCAAAGGATGTGGGTTCAATCCCTGCTCGGGCTGCGTTGAGTTTGAATGTTCTCTCCGTGTCCGAGTGTGATTCTTCCCACAGTCCAAGGACATGTGTTTCAGTGGAATTTATGACTCTGAATTGCCCACAGTGCATGTATGTGTGTTGCTCTGGCGTACAGATAGATGACTGACTGTAGGTACCGTACTGTGGTTTATCTAGCATTGTAAGTCAGCTTGGATGGGAAAAAGGTGTTAACTAAATACTCCAGAATATTCACTGTAAGTCACTTTGGAAAAAAAGAGTCCGCTAAATTAATGATTGGACCTGTATTAGGCTGCCACATTCTTATTTTTTGTGGGTGCGCTATGCTGCCAACTAATGGTTCGACATAGAAATACAGGTGACATTCTATGAAAATAGACAAAAATATATCATCATCATCATCATCATCATCTGAAACCGCTTGTCCCATACGGCGTTGCGGGGAGCCGGAGCCCAACCCGGCATCACAGGGCGTAAGGCTGGAGGGGGAGGGGACACACCCAGGACGGGATGCCAGTCCGTTGCAAGGCACCCCAAGTGGGACTTGAACCCTAGACCCACTGAACAGCAGGACCAGGGCCAACCCACTGCACCACTGTGCCCCCCCAACAAAAATATACTAACAGAAAAAACTTCTAGCCACAGTAAGATTATGGAGCTGTTTCAATTACCAAGAACAAATGTACCACTATTGTCTGGAAAGCTGTTCTCTACCAATTTTGTCACCGTCTCCCTTAGTGTGATGAAAAAGCTACAACAGTGCAAACACATGGGGCCGTGGGACTGGAAGCGATGCTTCCGTGTGCTCCGCTGTAAGGAGCACGACTGTTTCCAAGGTTACCTTTGAGTTGCAGCAGGCATGCGGCCGGAAGGAGCTCCTGCACGTTCTCCACCGTAACCAGGACGGTCTCGGTGTAAACAAAGTCCAGCAAAATCTCCATGGTGGAAGCGGTCAGGCCCTGGATGTCCACGAACGACTTCCCTTTCTCCGACAGCTAGAGGGAATAGGAAGAATTCAGACCATAAGCACGGTCATGTCCGAATTACGGTCGCAGAGACAGAAGCTAAAAAACAAAACGGTCAAGTAACTAAACTAAAATAAATAAAATTAAGTTACTAAAGTCCCAGCTATCTTTCACATCATTTATGGACTTGTAATACGTAATGTTTATAGATTATTTTCATATATTTTTTCTTTTATAAATAATACAACTATGCCTTCAGAGACTTAAAAGCAAAACCCACAGCTGAGATGTCAGAGAATGATCTGCAAAAGAGCCCAGTGTTCTCCTCGGTGAGAGTGATGCTTTAGAACATGAAATAAAGTCCAGCTGGTCTTTGTAATTATAATTTCCAAACAGCACCGATTTTAATTTCGAGGCTCAGAGCAGAGCAGCTGCACAAAACACACAGCTGCAGACATTTGGCAAATCCTTGTAGTTTGTTCTGACTATTTTTGCACAATGAGGGTATGGAGATGGTCCCCACCACCCTCCAGTTAGGTAAAGCATTGCCAAAAACCCTTTGTAAGGTGTTTCTGATCCCCAAAACTGACACCCATTTATGCTAACATATCACCAAATCCCACCAAAATGGACACAATTTACATTTATTCATTTAGCAGACGCTTTTGTCCAAGGCAACGTACATCTCAGCAAAAGTACAATTTATGCATTACATTAAGAGAAAGAAACATAGCTGCGGACATGTAAGTCTCAAGTAAACCTAGTTTGTTACCTACCACTTGCTGCACCGAGGTTCATCATTCAAGTAGGTGCATAAAACACAGGACAGACAAATCCTGATACCCTCCCACCAATTTTTTTTAAAAAATAATATTTGCTTTTTTTAAAAAAAAGATACACAAATGAGGAATTACCTGAAAATTAACATTTATTATCATAACAAGGCCGTTTCCCTTCATTTATTACCATACTCCACTGTATAACAGTGTACTGCTGTCCACCTGCACTCCTTCAGCTCTTTTGTAACTACATTCATTCACTTAGCAGACACTTTTCTCCAAAGCGACTTCCAATGAACTCTGTGTAGCGTTATCAGTCCACACACCTTATGCGCCAAGGTGACTGACACTGGGTCATTCATCCATACATCAGTAGAACACACACACTCTCTCTGTCACTTACACACTATGGGGAACCTGAACAGCATGTCTTCAAACTGTGGGAGGAAACCAGAGCACACAGAGAAAACCCACGCAGATACAGGGAGAACATGCAAACTCCACACAGACTGAGCGGGGTTCGAACCCACGTTCTCTCGCACCACCCCGATGCTGTGAGACACCAATGCTACTTGCTGTGCCACAGTGCCACCATCTAGTTATCACATACAGCACATTTAAACACACAAACAAAACACAGATACATACAATACTCAATGTTTCACGCTTTACATTTTACTGACCCATCTTGAAACTGTTTGGCATTTTCAAAAATTATGTTTAAAAGGTTAAACCGCTGTCTCAGCCACTGCTACTTCCTAGTCTCTCTCAACAATTTCACTTCTAAAGGTAAGGATGTAAAATGCGATGTTCCTCAAGGCTCACTATTAGGTCCTCTACTATTTAGTGCGTACATGTTCCCACTCAGTCATATTCTGTCCTTCTGTCTGGTCTGGGAATAACTTTGGAAACAATTGTGACACTGACTCATAATGCGGTGGGATTTCTGCAGGTCACTCTTTTCTCATTTCTACACACTTGACAATCCTCACTCTGTGCGAAGGCTCAGTGGCACCCGTCAATGCGGCTGCATTCGCACGTCGGTCACGCCGCGTGTGGGTGTGTGTAGGAGCACGCGGGGACCGTCACCTCACTAGTGAACATGGCGCAGAAATAGTCGCTGCAGGCGGCCAGGACGATGCGGTGAGCGGGGAAGTCGGTGTTCTCCACCCTCAGTGTGATGTCGCACAGCGTGTTGCTTTTGCGCAGCGCGTTCATGGCGTTCAGGATGGACTTGGCGTGAGAGTTGGTCATGATGTCTTTGGGAGCCATGCTGGTGCGCGGATCGGTGGGCAGGGCTGGAGACAAGAGAGGGGAGACCGAGCAGCGTGGTCAGAGCAGCGTGGAAGCGGAGCGAACACACCCGTGAACTCCTTGCGGCCGATCGGTCCGACAGGATGACCCGTGATGTCGAAAAAACAGAGCAGTGATCAATAGTGCCAGTCATTAGCAGCCCTGCGACATGAGGCCACGTGGGCAGGGAGAACATACTCGTGACCTGCCAGTGTTCACTGTCACTGCAAAGCAGAACCACAAAGCTTCCTCACCCCCCCCATCACACTGACTCAAAAAGAACATAAATGAGAGGTGTTCATAACGGAACACAGCTTGTTCATAAGTCCCTTTGTTCATAAGTCCCTTTTACCCCCAAATGAGAGTAAACTGAAACTCAACAATACAGACATGTCTCCAGTTATTTGCTACATTACAAAAAAAAAGCGGCGCAACACCTAACACTTCTGCTCAATTTGAAGCACATTAATAGTAAAATGCCGACTGTTACACGTGCAACAGGCATCACGTTATTGATGAGCAACACGCTGCAGCAGCGCAGTCACTTGGGCCTCGACGCTCCCTCACTGCCATTTGGAGGCGCAGCTTTTGCTCCGCAACAGACGAATTTTAGACATGGGAAAAGGAAAGAAAAGGCAATTAAAAATAGCGTAACGTGTGCATAATGTGGGGAAAAAAAACAGTCGTACCTCCAACATTTGACACGAGAAACCAGCTTATTTATACTTGTTCCAAGTGTTCAAAATGTTGAGGAGACGAGGACTTCGCTGGTGACCTCAGCGCCTACGGTCAGTGATCCGTGGTGTAGGACCATATCTGCTACTGGTTGGGGTGGGGGAGGGGGGCAACAACTACGACCAACAGTACAGGTACACATACATATTGGGTGGGGGGGGTACACGGCCCTGTTATGTAGATGGACGAATGAATGAAGCGTTGGAATGGATGGGAGCACTTGTTGAATGAATGAATGAACGAATGCCTGGGCTGATGACGGGATATATGGATGGATGGATGGATGGTCACTTCAGGTTCAGCACAGCCGCCCGACAAACACTAAAATTCCTACAGACGATAAACACCATCTATCCACAAAGGGTCTACACTGTTTGTTTACACTGCTACACCCATCTACCCGAATTCATGACCCAACAGCCAATGGGTGCGCCAGTAGCGAACACACACCGCACAGCAGGGGGCGCAGTGCCTAGAGCTTCCAGCTGACCCGGGTTCGAATTCCTCCGGGTGCGGCGGAGTCCTCGAGAGGTACTCACTCGAAATGACAAGTCACAAGTTAAATGACGCTGGGTAAATAGGTGCACGAAGTAGAACACGGACGGAGAACGAAAGAAGAGTCGGGTCGGGAGCCCGCACGGTCACACATCGACACGGCCACGAGCGAGCGCCACCGAAGCTAGCGCCATTATTACCATGATTACCCCGATTACTCTGATTCGCATGTTGATCGTGTGGTAATAAATTCTCATCGCGAGGCTCGCCGCGCACAGACGGATCGGGTATCGTTAGCTGCCTAGCTAACTAGCTGCTTAGGGTTAGGGTGAGCTAGCTCGTGACTCAGCACGTGCGGGGGCCGCCCAGAGGCAGAGCGCGCGGAAACATCAAGGACATGTCATCGGTTCAAAGGCTCATTTACATTCGAAGCGCAGAGATCGAGAACTCCGGTCACTTGCAGTCACAGCAGCCGACGGCGGCGCTCCATCCCGCGGCTGCACCGGCGCTCCGAGTGCCCGTGCGCGTCCCCGAGTCCGCGCGGCCTGCACACTCCTCACTTTCACCTGTGTAGTATTACTGTTCTTATTATTCTTCTTATGACTTTTTGCTATTTCCGATACGACGACTCGAACGAGCGCCGTGAACACAACTGAAACAGCGACCAGCGCAGCCGGTGAAAACAGCGCACGCACAACAGGCGCAGTGACGTCACGCTCGCTCCCGCGCTTGGTGGGCGGGCAGGCGCGTTCACGGCGGCGGCTATTCGCGAGCCTCCGCTTTGTGGCAGCCGAAAGCATACAGTAAGCAAACACATAGAGGTGAAGGAATTAAAATGTTTAGTGTATTTTATTACTTGTTATATATTACATTTATTCCTTCAAATTCCAAATATATAAAGTGAGAAGGCAGGATTTAAAGAGACAGCTTCACATTTCACCACTGTTCAATATTTAATGTAACATGTTACATGTGGGTGGAGGAGGCCTTCCAGGACACATGGGCACCGACACACACAAGGACACCCAGCACAAGGTGGTGTGTGCACACA
The DNA here is from genome assembly GCF_900964775.1 of Scleropages formosus. Lineage (NCBI taxonomy): Eukaryota > Metazoa > Chordata > Actinopteri > Osteoglossiformes > Osteoglossidae > Scleropages > Scleropages formosus. The sequence continues at coordinate 2,070,357 of NC_041830.1, read as the reverse complement.
CACTCACACTGTTACCCAAAGCGGATGCTGGAGAAAAACACCTACACTATGTACAGCAGTTGGAACCATTGACGCTTGCATTTCACTTTAGTCTGCCGACAAGTCATTTTCGGGAGTCACGCATTTCTTAAGTCTGTGAACGACTGCGTCGTCTTCGCCGCCGCCCTGAACCAGACATCTCCTGGCAGGAACACCTATTCAGGCCATTAAGGGCTCCCTCGTTCCTTTCAATATGGTTTATTTCCATTGGCATAAGGCACAGGAGTACTAAATGAAAGTATCTTACTCGACAGATTGTACATTATGGTAAATCTACACATTCACTTCTTCCCCAAACTTAATGACGCTAAACCGAGATGTACAGACATTAGTTGGGAGCAGGTTTAGAACTACATACTGAAATAACAATACCCACCACAAAGTACTTATCCAGCAAAAATGTAGATTGTGTATGCTTAAAAAGAAATCTTAAATTTTTTTAATCTTCTGGAACAGACACATTAAGAAGTGTGTTCCTGACACAAATACAGCAGGTTTAACATTGAACAATGAAAGACAGGTTTCTGTGGACTCCGAGATCCAACCTCTTTTCAGGGGGTGATGACGCCTGTCGCTCTGCGGTCTCAAACACGAGAGCGGTGACTGCCCGCCCAGCGGTCACATATGCCTTGAACCACAGCCTCTCGCTTGCTCCATCCTTTCCTCGGCTGAGTGGTCAAAACAAGCACGCCAAGAGGTCAATGGAGGCCTTGTGCATTCTTCCACGGATGCGGTTTCACCACTGGACTTCAGAAAGGTTTGACAGATGCAGATGATATGAACACCCCCCCCCTCCCCTAAAAGCACCCCACACCAGGAAATTCTGAACCATGCAGGGGAGAAGGCAGTAAAAAGAGAGGCTTCAGAAGTCAAGTTCCCTGCCAGATGTCATTAAGTTGTGGGCTAAAGATGTGGACGGAATGGGCCAATAGATCCCAAAGATCACTGCAGGATCGGTCTATTGGCACCACACTCCCCACATTACCCACAGCAACGATTAGAGTCCATCAGTCCCCATCACTGCAGTTCTTTAAAGTTCAAGTGTTGGTGGCAGAGGGGGATCATGAACCATGATCACTCAAAAGTGTAAAAAAATATGTTCCATTGAAATATATTAAGTATTCTGCAATATTCCTTTAAACTAATTGTTTTTCCCCTGCTCTGCATATTCCTGTCTAATCTATGGAATTATTTGAATATCTCAAATTAGTGACCTCGCCTGGAGGGTTACGCCTCCATTCTTTCCACTTTTAGCTCACATTTTCATATTGCCTACTCCTCATTCCCAGCAACCACAGAGGCCTTCACACATCCATGTCATTTTTGACCTTTTCTGTTCAAATAGAGATTTCATGTTATACACACCCAATCCTTACTGCTATCGCTTATTGGGCCTGAAAAAAGGCGGCTGGGGGCTCAGGGGCCATGCGGTGAGAACTGAATGGCCCCTGATTCCCACTCACACCTCTGGAGAGAACCTTGTCACTGTGGCAAACCCTCCTGCTCCCCCAGAAAGAAACAGTGCACCAAATCAGGCCTGTCTGCAGCCGCTCCCTTGGGAATAAACACCAGCTCCCTGACCACCGATGACCCCGCTTCCCTGGCTCATTGGTGCTTTGCGGCAGGATGACTCCCACATGCTGCTGGCTGGGCTGGAGTTCAGCCCAAGGCAGCCGTGCATGACGAAGCAAGGAAGTCGGCGGTGACGAGAGCAGGGATACGGCTGTGGTGACGATGTAACCTGAGTGGTGCTCGAGAAGGTGGTGGGAAACATTGCCCTTCCTTGTTGCAAGGGGAATGTTTGTGGGGGGAGGAGCTAAAGTTTTTTTTTTGTCTGTCTGTCTAGAGCAGGGAATCGTCGGTACAGCCTCCCTCCAGGCCATAGCGGAACTCCTGTAGGTTGGATATCCCGTAGAAATGGATGAAGGCCGCTGCCACCACCAAGACGTGAAAAATCTGGTGTGACTGGAACTACAGGAAGAGAAAAGACAGCATGAGGCAGGCGTGGGAGGGGGGTGGACATCAGAGACAAGCCACGTGGAGCCAGCAATCTTACCCAGATGTCACATTTGCCGGGGAAGAAGCGCTCTGGGATCCGTGCGGCATATAGTCCGGCACCCGTGATGTACATGGCACCCATCAAGTAGAACCAGCCCATCTGGCCCACGGTGGTGGCCTTGACGAAGCCCTCCGCTATGGTGAAGTGCATTGTAGGCACGATACCACTGAGGCCGAGGCCCATAAACACCCCTAAGGAAGAGGCACAGGATGAGGAATGTTATCACACTCGTTACCACGCTTGTTTCCCTTGTGTTTCCGATGCCTTTGAACCTGAGGTCAGGGGCTACCTGCGCGGGTGGGTCGGTGACGCGGCGTGGCGAAGCGATCCCACTGGGCCACGATGATGGCTGCGATACCCAGCATGCACACGACGGAGAGGTAGATGAGGCGTGGCTGCGGCGAGCAGTAGAACGAGTAGTAGAGCCAGGGCACAAAGGAGCCCATGATGAGCAGGGCGATGCCTGAGTAGTCGAGCCTGGGAGGAACAGCCAGACCCAGGGTTTATATACATTGCATGAAACAAATCATTGTGTGGGTTAGAACTGTGGCCTTTGCAAGCCAAAGGTCCCCAGTACAAATCCCCGCTACTGTGGCATTACTCTTAAACAAGCTCTTTACACCAAATTACTGTAGCAGAAATGACCCCGCTGTATAAATGGGTAAATCACTAAGTCGTTCACATTGGAAGTCGCTTTAGAGGAAAGCATCAGACAATGAAGAAGAATAATAGTACACAGTCTGTTGTTTCAATTGAGGTATGTACCTTAGTCAATGGTTGTGACTGGTTGAGAGTTGTGATAGGAGGTAGGAAACATGGTGAGTTTTGTTATGGAAGTGTGACCATATTAACAGAGCACTTGAAGGAATGCGTCTCTCTATCTGGTGCCTATATTAAAAGAGAGGAGTCTGACCACCACCATTCGAACCCTACATGAACAGCAGCAGTCACTGTTTCCATGGTAATGGAGAGGTTAGTATCACCGAGGGACAAAAAACTTCTTGGTTTGACACACCAAGCGTGTATTTCTATTCTAAAGTGTTTGACACAAGCAGTCGCATAGAATGAAATATCTGTTGTAGACATAAAAGAAACCAGCCAAAATGCTATTGTGCAGAATAAGCAGCTCACTGTATGAAAACAGGGTATATACACTATTTCATTAGCGTTATTTTTGTTGTCCGGGACCCTGTTATGTGAAGCCTGAGCGTACTTTCTTGGGAGATCTGTGGCTATTTTGAGTTGTCTGTGTGTTGGTGGATTAGACCTCAGTGTTCCAACTGGAAGCAGAGCTTCCTGGACACAAGAGAATGCACCACACTTCTAAGAGAAAAGAATACATTTGTATATAACAGAACTAAGATGGTAGCTTGAAGATTCTGGGCAGGTGCAGCTGCAGCTGCAGACAAAGTAGGAAATTCCTGGAAGCCTGGTCTTCCGAACCAAACTCGATCAACTGGCATGTGGACATTGACAGAGCTTACCGTGCAATCGGAGGTAAAGAACACACACAGGGGATCCCGCCGGAACCAGATGAACACAAACTTCCTGAAGTCCCCATGACATCAACAGCAGAAGGTCAAGTTCAGAGGTGAACTGACCTGCCAGTGGTAACCGTCTACCTGTCTAAACACTACTCCCACCTTCTGCCCCTTTCATAACTTTGCACTGAATGTGGTACTTTGTGTGGTACCAAAACGTTCCTAATTAAACCGCAGAGCCTCCGCATATGCTTAACAATCAAACTTTTATATTTATTCATTTAGCTGACACTGTTCACCAAAGCGACTTCCAGTGTTAAACTACCTACATTTATTTACCTATGGATACAGCTGGGTGATTTTTTTTTTAATTGAAGGCAATTAGGGGGAAATATCTTATTGAAAAGCAGTACAGCAGTAAGTTACATTCAAACCTGTGACCTTTGGATCCAAAGACAGTGGCTCTAACTGCTACACTATCAGCTGCCCCATGAAGCATGAAATAAAAGACCTAAATTTAAAAAGAAAAACAAAAAAGACACAAATTTCATTTCCAAGGTTCATGTGTCATAGATAAATGGGACAAAGTACTCTGAAAGGAACAATGTTTTCAAAAAAACTTCCAAAATGTATTTAAGTACAAGTGAAAGTAACAGGTTACTACCCACCTGCACCCTCTGGTCATTGTACAGCGCACTCGACTAATGTCTAACCACTGATCATTGTGTCTCCCATGTCACGATGCCATCTTCTGTACCTCTCCAGACACTCAAACAGCTGACCAGCCTGCTCTTTAGCACACCACCACTCTCTTGTTTAATCAACACATTTAATATGCATGTGAATGAGTAAAGGTAAACCAAAGGGCCCAGGTTCAAATCCCTGCCACTGCTGTAGTAAAATTCATGAGGGTATTGGCCTTGAATTGATACACTGAAAATATGAAAATGTATAATAAATATCATATTGTCAGGTCACCCTGGACCAAGGTGTCAGCCAATTAATGGATACTACACACACATCGTCTGAAACCGCTTGTCCCATGCGGGGTTGTGGGGAGCCGGAGTCTAACCCGTCAACACAGGGCGTAAGGCTGGAGGGGGAAGGGAACACACCCAGGACGGGACGCCAGTCCGTCACAAGGCACCCCAAGCGGGACTCGAACCCCAGACCCACCAGAGAGCAGAGCCCAGTCAAACCCGCTGTGCCACCGTGCCCCCCGTTAATGGATGATAATGGATAACTATTCCTGAGAAAAACAACACTACATTAATGAGGCACCCAGCCTAAGTATGAATAGAAATTATTTTTTTGACTGCATTATTGCTTTGTTACATAGTTGATGCTTTTACACAAGCTGGATACTTGACCGGACCAATTCAATCCAAATACTCGTCTCTAGGGTACGACGGCAGGGCTCAGTAGAAGGCGGCATCTTCTTTGACTAAGCCGAGCCTCACTTGGTGAGTGAGTCCCAAGGGAGAGGGTGGTGCAATGATCTCAGGGTGAGCCTGGTGCTCATTTGGTCACTCACTTGGAGAAGGTGCGCGACACTTTCTCGGAGTGGCAGTACACGGTGTGGAAGAGCCAGGAGAAGCTGAGGCAGAGAACGGCGCCCAGGAAGAACATGCCGAACACAACCTTCTCCTGCAGCGGGGCCGTGAAGTACATGTTGGGTCGCAGCATAGTGAGCGTCCCCAGGCACAGGAACAGGATGAGACCTGGAGTGGCAGCACAAACACAGAGAGACGCACACACGCACGCACGCACACACACACAGAGGGCACTTCAGTGGATTTCATAATGAAGAAAGCACAACGACAGCCTGCGCCCCGTTTGACATGCAGTGCAGTTATTAGTCACTCAGAGCTACAGTGTGGCTTGACAATCCATCTTTATTGAGTAACACATTTGTGAAAACAGTTACAATAAGTCAATGAAGAGAAGAGTATTTTTAAGAACTAACATGAAGAGCAGCATATTTGGACTTTTTTTTCCCCCAGTTACATATGTTTGCGGGGAAGTTCTGCCAGGACTCGTGTGCTCACCCAGGAGGTGTGTCCAGATGTTGCCCGTCTCCGTGTGGATCCTGAAGATACTGCCGAAGCAGGCACGGAAGGAGGGCATTGGCGGCCGGTGCCCGTGCAGAAGGTAATCGTTGTCCTTCAGCCACTCGGGCAGTAGGTGGTACGGGATCACCCTCCAGCGTCCCTCCCACACCTGGGAGCGGAGTTGGACGGATGGACAGATAAGTTAGCTCTTATCCACGAAAGCAGAACAGCGCAATGCTGTGGGATACAGCAGTGGGGAGATGCACCTTGTGCACAAATTCCTCCATCTTCTCCATTGCGTGGTGAGCCTGCAGGGGCAGCGTGATCACTCGCACGCCGTCGTCATCCTCCTCTTCTTCCTCTGTGTCCCGGAGGGCCGAGGTGGCCCCTGCGGCCGTGGCTCCCTAGGGACAAACTCACAATCAAATCTGTTCTGACCCCCCCACCACCACACACTTGTCGACAAGACACTAATCTGTTACCAAAATCTGTGGCGTTGAACTCCAGTGTAATATGGCCCTGAGACAGCGCTCACCTGCTCCAGCAGGGGCCCCATTTCGGTGAGCTCCACGTCGCTGAAGGCATGGCTCTCCTCGGAGACCCGGCCCTCCGCGTCACCGGCCGGGCGGCCGCGGGCCGACATGGGGGCACCGTAGTCCAGGCCTCCCTGCCTGCCCTTCTGCTACCGTCAGGTGCTTTGAGCTCTGGCGGGTCTCACGCACACACTCGAGCGCTGTGCCGGGGACACGAGAACCGTGCTGTCCAGGTCCTGCGGGGACGCCGGCAGCAACACCAAAGGAGGCGGGTTCTCACTGCTCCTCACCTGCAGAAGCAGACGACATGTCCATCACATTCATCCCTTAATCTGACGCGTTTCTCCAAAGTGACGTGCAATCTTAAGCTTCATACCGTGATTTACCCATTTGTCATTTTTACTGGCACAATTTTAGGAAATACCTTGCTCAGGTACCATGACGTTTTTGCGAACTGAAACAAAAGAATATGTGAGGGGGGAAAAAAGTCAGTCCATAGCAGACATTAAAACAACATGTTCCAGTGAACTTGCAAAACGGAGTTAAGAGCAAAGTAGCTAAAAAGCATTTCTTCAATAAAATATTTTGTCAGTATTCACAAGACACGACTCACTAGGCCGACATGAGGCTGGACTCCTGCGCCACTTGCTTAGAAAAGCATTTACTTGTAGCAGGGGTGAAAGCCCCCCCCAGTAAAAAAAGTAACATGCTATAAAGCAGCAGGATGTATTAACTAGTTATTTTTATTACAAAATGTCACATCTTTGCGTTTCACTACAGCACAGTGTGTGTGTGTGTTGTCCTTCTCTTTGTTGGATACTCTTTGTGCCCCTAGAACCCCTACTGTTCGCGAGCGATGACCCCTTTGTTTCGGACTGCATTCTTGGCCCCCTGGGGGTGTTGTAATGACACCCGACTTTTGTTTTTTTTTTTTGTGTGTGTCAGTCCAGTTGCACTACAGAGTTAGACACGCAGGGCTCCTTGGACTGCATGAGCGGTTCATCCACCAAAACAAATAAATCAAAATCTTACATTTTCCCCCAAATATTTAAAAAAAAAAAAAAAAAAAAAAAAATCAGTAGAACTGCTCCCAGTTATTTACAAGACTTGATCATTCTCTACACCCCAACCACACTGCTACGCTCTTCTACTTCTGCTTGCTTGGTGGTCCCACACAAGAAAGGTAAAGCACGGAGGTTCTCGATTTTGGCTCCGTTGTGGTGGAACAACCTCCCCCTCTCACTCAGAACCGCTGAATCCCTGTCCACATCCAAAAAGGGTCTTAAAACTCACCTCTTCCGGACTCACTTCACCCATGATCTCTTAAGTTCATGTAAGGTGTAAATGTTCATGCTCTATAACTTTAAGATCATGCCTGGATAAACCTTTAGACAGCTACTCCTGTAATATAATGTAAATATTACATATCACAAAAATTACTAGGAAGGTGATCAGGAATTGTGGATATTTGGATAAAGTTTCATGCAGCTACTCGTGTGATGAACATTGGTTTATACGGTAGAAAGAAACTTAACTGTACTTAAGAATCACACGTCTGCATCTAAGTCTCTCTTTCTGCCAATGTAATGAACATTTTTCCCATAGTCTAACCTGGGAATAAATCAAAGGATGCCTGTAACATGTACCTTCCAGCTGACTGTGACAGGGATACGAGTGGCTTTGCATCTACAAACAACGCGAATTATGACACACTTGCAGTCCTACTGTACTGGTGTATATCTCAGCAGGAGCGCTTTACTGTCAGGTTGTGTGTACCATAACACACACCATTCTGTTTCAATATTTTATAATTAATATACTTTCCATGTGACATAAGTATGTAGTAATAACAATGAGCTTCTCACACAATATTCAATAGGTGTGTAGAGTCCAATTCAATTATGTTAGGAAATCCTGTGTAGCAGAAACACACAAGTAGCGTAAAGGTATAAAAAAAGAAGTCGTCCAAGTTACACTACACTGTGCTGGTTATTAGTAGAGTCTGTCAGTCAGGTGTGTATATTTAATTTACATTATTATAATTTATTCATTTCATACGTTTAAGACTTATGCTTCATACACAACGATCATCCTCATCGACTGACGTACCTCACTGCAGCAGCACTGTAACTGTATCATGTATGTGTAGTAACTTGATACAATTTGTGCACAGTAGATTATCAAAATATATACGGTAAAGAAAACAGCGGCTCGCCTCGAGCGTAGCCCGCCTCAGCTGCACGCGCGCGCACGCACAACCGACGGCGCGCGTAGCCACCAAGCAGCAGCTGCCGATTTGGCCGCGCGGAGCGACCTACTTGACACGCGCGTTGCCCAGGGAACGAGTCCGGGAGTAGCGCCGCAGTACAACAGCGCCTTCTTACCGTCGCCTCAGCGCCGACACCTGGGCCTCTCGAGCTTGGGGAACTCGGACGGCGCGAGCCAAGCCGTGCTAAGCTAACACAAGCTATGCTACGTTAACCCGAGCCGTGGCGCGCCGCGCTAGTTTAGCCGTCCTCGACAACGGAAACGCACAGCTGAGCTTGTCGCGATTTTGTACCGTGACGCGCGTCCCCAAACGCTTATGGAAGTGTAAGTAGTGTGTGAAAAGAAGGAGCGATTAACTGGTCTTACCGAAGCGCTTGCCGACTCGCTCTACGCGCTTTTCCTGCTTCTTACTACAGCGAGACCAGAGAGCCAACCGGTAAACCGAGGGCACTTCTCTTCTTCGGCTCGTATCACTGCGTTCATCCTTCGAATGTGCAATGAGGCCGCCACCTGGCCGGGAGTGGAAGCACAACGAGACACGCCGTCAACAACCCCGCTGCTTAGGTGTTGGCTGCTACGTTTGATCTTTACGGGTTGCCGTAAAGCGCAAGGTGCTCATGGGACTTTGAGGAAATGCACTGAGTAGAATGTACAGCGCTGAACCCAGACACTTGTTTAGTTTAGTGGAATGCCAAATGTCGAAGGTTGTGTCGTCCTACATATGTGAGGATGTGCGCCATTTCTAGAGCTGCGTCCTTTGAAACTATTTATATTAAAATTAACAATGTATCACTAGGTACCGTCAAAGAAAAATGCCAGGCAGCAACAGCACACGCCGGAGCACCACCACTGACTCCCCCTGGCTGTGACACTGTTTCTGCACTCCTGTGTCATTCTGGTCCCCCATACGAATCAGTTTATGGTAAAGTGAGTGTGTGAGTGACAGAGACAGTGTGTTCCACTGATATATGCATGAATAACCCAGTAAGCAATGTGTTAGTAATGATGAAGTATTGTTGCAAGTTAGGTGTAAGCTGTAAAACTCACATCAAAGTTATATTAAATAAATTATATATGGAGCCCAGTTAATTCGGCAATGGATGTAATTTTTGTATGCAGAACTAATTAAAAGCTTTACAACTATAGCATCAATAGATACTCAATACATATTTTTAAGTAACATTCACAAAAAGGGAATTTGAGCAAGTCTCCATTCTACCAACTGCCATTTTACAATAAACCACCCTGCTTTGTTTTCTAGTCCAAATATTTTCTCATTATCTAAAGCTGTATGTAATTTTCAAAATTCAAATAAAGATTAAACTTTGAAAAATAAATCTGCAGATGACTTCCATTTGTGACATATGTAGATCTTTTGACCTAAAGAGTCCTGTTTAAAAGAGAAAAAATAACAAATACATTTAATTTTTCACTGAATAAAATCTGTCAATGAATGAACCTGCTACACTACTAGACCATTCCCTGAAAACACATAGGATCATTTTATGACAAAATAATTTATTATGTAGTTGCAAGAAAAAGTTTGTGAACCTACTCAGTAATGACAAGAAGTACAACTGTTTGTGTGTTACAGTGCCTTGCAAAAGTATTCAAGTCCGTTGAAAGTTCGCACCATTTTCTGGGTTTCAAAAGCTACATACAAGTGTTCTCCAAATCACTATTTTTGCTGAGACCAGTCAAATTCAAATGCCAAAATTCATTATCTGTCCGCAGATATTAAAAATAAAATCTAAAACTGAAATGTCCTGCTTGCATAAGTATTCAAACCCCTGTGCTCCAAAAGCTCAAAGTAGCAAATTGTTCCCAAACAAGACACATTTGTGTCTTATTTTGATATAATTGAATAATTAGTTTCTATCAGTGAGCAACTAAAGTAAAGGTCAAAAGTAAAGTAAAGGGGGTCATTAGTCAGGCTGTGAACTCACTGTAAAAATTAAGACTAAAGAGAATACCACAAAAGTGATAAAGTGATCAAAATGCATGTTAGGACAAGGGTACAAAAATATTGGATGTGGTGCTTGGATGTCCCAGTGATCACTACTGGATTCATCACATCACCTAGTTTCTGTGTAAAGAAGGCTGTCTGTTAAAACTTGGCTTCAAAGGAGGAGGTAAACTGGTAAGGGACGCGACAAAGATGCCAGTTATCACTTTGATAGAACTAGAGAAGTCAGTTACTTAAACTGGGGTATATGTGCATGGGTCCACAAGTATCGAGAGCTCTCCATAACACTGGCCTGTTTGGGAGGGTGGCAAGAAAGAAGCCATTACTCAAGAATATTCATTAAAAAGGTACATCTGGAGTTCACCACGATGCATGAGAAAGACTCAGCTAAGATGCAGAAAAAAGGTGTTGTGGTCAGATGAAACTGAAACCAACACAGGGCTGCCAACATTTTGCCTGAGAAGCTCTATGTATGGTGCAAAACTAACATTGTCCATGCCTCAGAAATCACTATCCCTATTCTGAAATATGGTAATGACAGCATAATGATGTGTGGCTCCTTGTCATCTCAGTTGATAGGAAAGATTGATGGAAGAATAGATGGAACAGAATTCAGGGAAATCCTGTAAGAGAACTTGTTCTAGATGACTCAGAAACTGAGGCTTGGGAGAGGTTGGCCTTCCAGAAAGACAATGATCCCAAGCACAAGGTCAAGGCAACACTGGAATGACTCAGAAACAAAAAAGTAAGTGTCCTACAATGGCTTAATCAAAGCCCTCATTTCAACCCTATTGAGAATCTATGGCACCTTTTGAAAATTGCAGTGCAGAAGTGTCATCCAACCACCTGAATGACCTGCAGAAAATCTGCCAGAAAGAATGGGGTATAATCACTGAACCGTGTGCAAAGCTGGTTCACACTCACCCCAAACACTTAAGGCTTTAGGAGCAAAAGAAGGCTATACTAAATATTAATATGTGGGGGTTTAATACCTATGCAAACAAGTTTTTCCCTGTTTTTAATTATTTATTTTTTAATCTTGACTTATTATTTATTTTGGATTTGAAAATGAACTGTTAGAGCACAGCTTTATAATAAGAATACTTTTTGGAAGAACACGTGTATGTATCTTATGAAATCCAGAAAATGGTGTTAACTTTCAAGGGGCTTGAATACTTTTCGAAGGTACTGTATTAGTTTAGGGGGGTGCGGTGGCGCAGTGGGTTGGACCAGGTCCTGCTCTCTAGTGGGTCTGGGGTTCAAGTCCTGCTTGGGGTGCCTTGCGACAGACTGGCGTCCTGTCCTGGGTGTGTCCCCTCCCCCTCCGGCCTTACGCCCTGTGTTGCCGGGTAGGCTCCGGTTCCCCGCGACCCCGTATGGGACAAGCAGTTCTGAAAATGTGTGTGTGTGTGTGTGTGTGTGTGTGTGTGTGTGTGTGTGTGTTAGTTTAAGCAGATTGTATATTATTGTAACTTAGTAGAAGATCAGATCACATTTTATGAGAAATCAATGCAGAAACACAGGTAATTCCAAAAGGTTCACAAACCTTTTCTTGAAAACCTATGCAATTCAGTACTTTTCAGCTGAACGTTCATTGATGCTTGAAATGAACGAAAGTGAAATTAATTGCAGTATTTCTTTATACAGCATATTTTTGCAATGTTTAACAACACAATTACAGATGGCATCGTGATAAATTTATTGCAGGTATTGAAATAGAGGTCAGGATCACCCAGAGCACCAATTTTTGCCATAAATATATTTGGGGAGTCAGAACTTTTTCATGATATGTATATGCGCAGAATGTGTCTGTATATGCTTTGTATGAGGTATAAAGCAATGTACAGGAGTTTTCAGATAATTAGTACATATCTTACATGTGGCTTAAAAAACATGTGGCTAATTGCAAAGGGAACCCCTCACCAACTGCTGTTTTTTCTATTCTTACCCTCCCTGTTGACTAAGAAGTGCTCTGGACTAAATTTGGCCATGCACTTTGTAAACGGCTTCAAGTCATCACTGAGCATCTCAGGCTTTCACAACAACCAAGTTCCCTGCAGGAGCTGAACTGGGAGGACAAAGGAGCAACAGTCACATTTTTCTGGTCTTTTTCTCTGTGTTCTGGCTGTTTGACCTTGTTTATGGACCTGTCGCTGACCTCAGAGACTTCAGAACATCATCAGTAAAGACCTTAGGACTCCTTCACACAAGTGCATCAACGCTCCAGCATTTCAGTGCATGAGCTGCCAGGTGGTCAGTGTTCTTCAGCAATCATGTCTGGAAGAGAAGAAGAATGGGGTCTGGCTCGCTGGGGGCGGCAAGTGAGTGAAGACCTGGATATCGACCACCTGCTGGCCGATCTGTCACCTGAGGAGGTGGAAGAGCTGGAGAACGAGCTCACCATGATGGACCTGGACCCCTCTGTGCCGGTTGGGCTCAGACAGCGCAACCAGCTGGAGAAAGCTCCGGCGACCGTTCACAACCATGGGGCTGAACTGGACCTCCGTTATCGAGAACCCAAGAAACTCTTTGAGAGAGAGTTCTCCTCACAGGTATAAGGGCAACACTGGAGATTTCACTTTGCACTGAAAGCCCTTATTTCACTGTGTAGCCATTGATTGACAGCTCCATTACTTTTGTTTTGAGAGTGGTAATGTGACTTCTGTCTGTACTCAAAGTATAAGTAAGAGTGAGGAAGCAAAAGGTTGAGCCCTTTTCTGTTTAATGCATAGCTTTCTGTGTTTCCTGCCAATTCTACATATGACTCCTTCCTTTGAAAGGTCACTCATGAATGTTTGTTGCGCACACCCTGTCCAATCTGTCAGTGAGGTTGATGTTGTTATGCTTAGTGTGCTGAACTTGCTTTGTGGTGAGATGGGAGCTGTGGATTGAGAAGCGGCTGGCCCACTGTGTCTGGCTTCAGGGAGATGTGTGCCAGTTGCCCTGTTAGTAACCTGGGACAGTCACCACAGCTGGACTCTCCAAAGTTGGTTGTGGCCTTTATTTGATTTTATAGTGATCAAACCTGGCACAAAGCTTGTTTGCATCAGTCCCAGGAGTTCCAGGTATTGGTGCTGCTTTGTTTGCACACCTAACTGTCACAGTCCATGGGCTTCCATCAACTGCAGTAAAGAATCACTTTGGCCAACCATCCTTAACAATGTACAGCCATGGAGAGGCTGGTACTGTAGTGGTTAGAGCTGCTGCCTTTGGGCCCAAAGGTAACAGGTTTGAATCCCACTTCCAGGTGCAGTACCCTTGAGCAAGGCACTTACCCGAAATAATTCCACTAAAGTTACCCAGTTGTATAAATGAGTAAATAATTGTGCCTTGCTTCACACTGTAAGTCTCTTTGGAGAAAAGTGTCCAATAAATCTGGCTCAGCGAGTAGCACTGCTGTCTCACAGCACCTGGGTGGTGCGTGAGAACGTGGATTTGATCCCTGCTCAGTCTGTGTGGAGTTTGCATGTCCTCCCTGTGTCTGTGTGGGTTTCCTTCATGTGCTCTGGTTTCCTTTCACACTCCAAAGACATGCTGGTCTGGTTCACCCATAGTGTGTGAGTGACAGAGAGAGTGTGTTCCACTGATGTATGGATGAGTGACCCATTGTAAGTAGTGTATCTAGCAGTGTAAGTCACCTTGGTGAATAAGGTGTGTGGGCTGATAACACTAAGGAATTTCAGGTGTTGCTCATAACAGCTAAACATATTTCCTTACCAAGCATGTAAGAATAATCAGCCCGTGTTTCATATCTTTGCCAAAAAAGAAAAAATGTTCAAGTTTTTTTTTTCTTTTTAATGAATGACAAAATATCATTCTGGAAAGCTTCTATCCTGTCACATTCCCAGAATAAATTAAAGTGCTATGAGTTTCAATACATGTTCATTTGAAATAGATAATAGTGGATTGAGAGGGACAAATGAAGCTTTATGCTGTGGAAAGTAGCTGAATGAATTTTACTCCACTAAACTTGGAGCCTTTTGTATTCCTAGAATACATTTATCAAAGTGCTTGGAGCACCTTCTTGCTTAAAACAGCAAAGATGTCTCTGGAAACATCCAGCAAAGCTGTACTGGAGTAAAATAGACTGTAAATAATGTAGGAGGATCTGAGTTTATTTAAGCAGTCCAAGCAGCGCTGTTTCTCACACTTATCTCCATATGCATATGTATCTGTGAAAAGCAGTGCAAATGACTTTAACCTCTCCCTTAACTGTAGTAGTTCACAGAACTGAGCTTCAGCACAAGAGAATGTGTTCTGTCTGTCTAAATGCATAATTTGGGATGTAGCAGAAAGGCAGCCATACATCGGTTGGTAGCATGACCACCCTCATCCATCCTCACAACAGCCCGTCCTATCTTTGGATCCCCAAATGTGTTGACAGTCAATGCAGCCAGTTCCAACTCTGACAGCTGCTGAGATGCTGGGAAACATGAGAAAGGAGGAAACATGAGTGGCCTGTGGAAGTGTGGCTGTGTGTGGTTTCCAGCAGGAAGATGTGTTGCTGTTGTTTGTTTGAAAAAGGGCCCAGTGGAAGGGTATGGAAAACTGCCCAACCAGCAAAATGTCACCTAGACACTAGGGTCTCATCACTGTCTATGTTGCCAGGCAGCGCATGTAACAAACAAGGGCTTTGGTGTGTTCTAGCAGAGAGCATCCAGGTGTGATTCTAGCATGTGCACTCTAAGCAAACAAGCAAAGAGCTTAGCAAAAGCATGGGAGTTCACTGCTGGCACTTCACGGTATTGACCATTTCCTTTGGTTTTCCTGTCCTGTTCATACGCAAATAGTTAGTTTTTAATTTTGATTTGTTAGGATATTTTTTCCCATGAACATATTTTCCATTCATTATAAAGAGATTTGCATAATCTTGTATTTTCAATTTAACAAAAGATTTTAAAATAAAATGCCCCAGGTGTACCCTGCCTTGTGCGCTATTTTTTAGGACAAGCTTTGAACTACTGCATTCAGGCATTGGCCAAGCAGTTAATGAAACTGCAATGAATAAAGAAACATTTTAAACAGATTTTTTTAAAATCCATTATAGCTTTAGAACTGAACTAGCAAATAAATCAAATGATGCTTGCACTATAAAGCACTAATCAATGAAGATACAGTGGTGCAAGTGACTTGAGATCCACAAACAAATCCAGTTATTAACAGACATCTGGTCCTAGTTCTGTTTCTAAGGTAAAAAGCCAATGTACAGCATTTTACTAGCCTAATTGAGTGAAGATATTGCTCACACTTTGTCCACAGACACCAGATGGTCTTAGAATAAACAACTTTGCTGGCCAAGTAACTGGAAACTCTTCACAGCAAAGCAACTTTAGGATTTCACTTTATTTGCAGCACATAATAGATGTTCTTTTTAATAGATTTTAAAAGCAATGTTTATTTTAACTGCGCTTCGGATTATTTTGCATTTTGTCTGTGTATGTGTTTTTGTAATAGGCAGATGCTTCAAAAATGGAGATAAACAAAGACAGAAGCCTTTGTCTGTCAGATAGCCAAGGTGACCCCAGCAACAGCAGTGAAGGAGGGCTGGTAACTGGACATAGCTCCAAGGAGAGGATGGTGCCAAAGAACTGGATTAGTGATCCAAGAGATCACTGTGCTGGTTCATCAGACAGGCCAAGCAGAGGGGAAAGGAGGGATAAGGACAAGATCAAATCACATAAAGACAATGAGGACAAAGTACTTGGGAAATCTATGGAGAGAAAGCCACAGAGGCAAGTTAAAGTCTTTAAACCAAAGGAGAAGTCTGAAATAGTCAACAGTAATGAAAGGGAAAAGAAAGAGCAAGTCAAGAAAATAGAGAAAGGGGACAAAGGAGGGCAGATGTTCAAGTTAAGTCGACCTCCACAGAAATCTGGAGAGAAAAAGGTAGAACAGAGGAATGTAAGAGACATGGAGGCACATGGTGCAATAAGCATGGAAACTGTACAAAAGGAGGAAACAAGGCTGCAGAAGAATGAAAAAGATGAGAAGAAAAACAAGGGGAAGGAGAGGTTGTTGGGTGAATCCCAAAGGCTCACTGGATACAAGGACCCTGGGGGCACCAATGCATATGTGAAAATACCTGTTGAGGCTGGAGAGGTACAAGCAGAGAATGAAGAATCAACCACCAAGAAATTTAAGGAGCTCATGGAGAAGATCCGCAACAATGACCCTGAAACATTTGAGCTCAATGTCAACAACTCAAGTGAGCTCAAGCCCCAAACACTCATTCAGTTAGTTAAGGCACTCAAAGAAAACACACATGTCAGAACCTTAGCTTTAGCCAACACCCGAGCTGATGACCATGTGGCCTGTGCCCTTGCTGACATTTTGACTTGCAACAAGATCCTTAACAGCATCAACCTAGACTCCAACCATCTTACTGGGAAGGGTATCCTTGCCCTCATCAATGCCTTACAAGACAATGCCACTGTGACAGAGCTACGCTTCCACAACCAGCGTCACATCTGTGGTGGCAAGACTGAGATGGAGATGGCCAGGCTTCTCAAGGAGAATATTACGCTGCTCAAGCTGGGTTACCACTTTCAGCTGCCTGGCCCACGCATGGTGGTCAACAGCATACTTAGTGCCAACATGGATAAACAACGTCAGAAACGCCTGAAGGATCAGAAGCAGGCCCAGGCAGATGTTAAAAACAAGGTCCCAGAGAAGAAGCGGATGAAAGAAGACAGCACACAGATAGGGTACCCTGGAACTTCACCTAAATCTTCACCACAGCACTCAAAGTCACCCTCCACCAGGATAACCCCCAGACAGAGTAGAGAGGGTGAAGACGGGGCCAGTGCTGCAATCCCTGAACCTCCACCACAACTACCACCTGCTCCTGTGCTGAATGGTGACCTTCTGCGGAACTCTCTCAAACCAGTCTCGGAGAGAAAGCAGGATGATCAGAGCGGTGGGCATGGGCTTGAGAGGAACCTCAGAGACCAACTCCTGGCCTCCATTCGCAACAGCAGTGTATATCAACTCAAAAAGGTAAAGTGAAGGGTTCTCAAAGAACATCAGCTCTGCATGTTACTGATTTGTTAACTGTTGAGTTGTAGGTGACAGAGGAGGAATCCTATTGGCTACTGATAAAATTAACTCAGTAAATTTTCTTTTACTTTTCTTTTATTCTTATGTATTGAAGACATTATTGACTCGAACTTAAGAGATTTTTTGTCTTGTTTCATTCTGAACTAAACAGCTAATTTTGAATAAATTAATTTGAATAGTATTCTTCTGTAACTTCTACAGACTTTCTTTCCATCTTTGGAGTGATCACAGTCTTTAATGGTCTCTGATGTTCTTGTATGTGCAGGTTAAGGTGCCAAATCGACTGTGATAGAGAAGGGAAACAACAAGAATGGATGACACGTCTCTGAAAGACAAGTGTCTATTGAATACCAGAATATAGCTTTTACCACCAAGCTATGGTTGAGACACAAAGGTGTGCTGGAATTCAGAGTGGTAATGTGTTCTGCACGGTTTAGCTGGTTTGAAGGTGTTCTGGAGTATAAAGACCTCTGTGGTTCTTGTACTGTAAACAGCCAAGAGATGAGACTATGGAAGTTGCCACCAAGGTTTTGCTACACAGTGTTGTGTACTGGAGTTCTTCAAAAGGATTTGTTTCAAGAATCGCCTCCTTCTGCAATGATTTTATAGATGAATATGTACTGGGCTTTTTATGATGAGTTGAAGTGCATGGATGTGTAATTGATTTTAATTCATGTGGTTTATGGCCTCACAAAGCCTTCAGACATTAAGTTTCAGACTGAAGACATATATAGAAGTCCTCTAATTTCATGGATTACTCATTTTAAGAATTAATTTTCAAGTTATATAATCAATGTACTTCAGATATTGTATTGATATATAAGATCCAATAGGGTCTGAACCAAATGTTTTTGATTTATCAACTGCACACCTAATTTTTCCACTCAAATATTTTCTGCAGAAGATGCTTGTTTTAAAGATGATTGCTTGCAGAGAAATGAAAAAGTGAGAGACATGAACTGATTTTGATGTGGAGTTCATCTTTACTCAATAAATGCTACAAAATGCATGTCCTGCTTATGAATATTGCACTGACCTGGATGAAAGATATTGGTTAATTTTTTGTACTTATTTTTGCAGTTGCATGAATATGGTATGTCATGTGGAAGGTACATTAAATCCTGTAGCAGACATATTACATCCAGCCATATAGCAAATGAGGGGAATCAAAAGGTGGATATTTGAAGCATATTATTGCCATGATGACCCATGTTTACATGTCAGTTCCAAAAAAATACTATTTCAGCTCCATAACAAAAGAGACCATAACTGCTAGCAGAACAAATAGAAAAATACAGCGATAAACTTCAATTTCCAAAAAAGTTAAACCAGTAAACCTTCTCTCAAACAGGTCCAAGTCTTAAAACTGGTATCTTCATTTTGAACGGTCAGCTGTCCACCTCAAAAATGTATCAGTCATCCAATCCACTTCCCCAACTCAGTTCTTGTCCCCCTGCTTTTTATTATAAAAGCCTTTAATGAGTTAAACTGAAAACACCTGGTTCTTTTACCAAGTTCCTTTCAGGTATGGACAGACTCATATGACTGAATACAATGTCCATTTCCAAAAAGTATTATGTCTGTTGTAATGACATGTTTTGTATGCAGACCCAAACTAAAATAATAATTGTACATAGCGGGGAGAAAGTTAAAAGATGAGGCAATCAGAAAAATAATATATTTACCTACAATATTGCATCATCTGTGCTCATTGCAGAAAAGTGTCTCAGTCTGTTCAAATATAACACATTGATGATGGGGCAGCATACTGGTTGGAGTGGCTGCTTTGCTTTCTAAGAATATGGGTTCATATCCCATCTCCTGCTGTAGTGCCCTTGATATTCAACATAAGTACACAAAAAATATGTACAGACATACAGTGAAGAGAGATATACAGTATACAACAGAAGTGAGTACACCCCGTGCCATATCACTTAAATTTCAAATGATTCAAAATTGTATCGTCTTACAGTAATTGCATTACTTCTAAGTTCAACATTAGGGTATTTGCTGTTATGTAAAGTTAACAGTTTAGATTTACTATATTAAAAATGCAGGCCCCACAGTAGGAACTCAATGCAACAAAAGTCAGTACACCTTTCATGACTCATGTACCCCTATGCACCTACTTGTGCGATGAACATTGGTGCATATAGTGGAAAGAAACAAACTACGTTTACTTGGGAATCACACGTCTGCAACTATGTCTATCTTTCTCCCAATGTAATGCACATGTCATGTTGTACGCAGGAAACATACACAGCGGACCCAGGTGCAGGTGTTTTTATTGTGAGGGGAAATCCACAGAATAGTTGGGGACAGTCAGGGTTTGCTCGATTTGCAATCGTCGTTCAAAACGGGGCGTTTAATAATCAAAGTCAAAGACAGGCGCACAGACGCTGGGGATGGGGGGACCAGGAGAAGGGAGCAGGGAAATCAAACGAGTAGAGCACAGGGCACGAAGCACTGGTTGCAGTGGCTCGTAAGAGGTTCTGTGATTTGCTCCGGTCTGGTTGCGTCCTTTATGCTCTCGTGCCTAGATTGCCCGCAGGTGTGGCGGCGGGAGTGACAGCACAAATTGTATTCTCTGAGATGTACATCGCTTTGGAGAAAAACATCTACTAAATGAATAAATGTAAATGTAAATTACTGAGATTCAAATCTTTTATTTTTTTGTATGTACACCTTTATTTTTGATGACAGACTCCGTCCTTCTCTCCTGTGGCTACCATAACTTTCTCAGTATTGGACCTATGGGCTGTGTCTATCTGCATGTCTGCATCATGGCTCTACATGTAAAAGAATTGCCAGAGGAATTGAAAAATCTGATTGTGAGACTTCACAAAGATGAAAAAAGGTACAGGAAGATCAGTGACCAAATAAAAATCAGTTTGAACACAGTTGCAGCAGTAATCAGGAGGCATAGAATGGACCATAGTACCACTAATCAGAACTGCAGTGTCCGTCCTCCTAAAATGACGCCACAGACAGTGCGCTTCTTGCACAATCTAGCTCTGAGAAACAGACGGGCAAGTGCTTCAGACTTGGCACAGGGGTTATCAATGGAAATTGTTTCTGTCACAGCTCAGACAGTGCAAAGGACATAACGTCAACCTCTATGGACGGCGTCCAAGAAAAAACCCTTGCTTGCTCTTCAGGACAAATCTGCAAGATTAAACCTTGATAAGAACATGAGAAGAAGCCTGATGAAAATTGGGAACACATTCTTTGGTCAGATGAGACTAAGAGAAATTTGTTTTGCTGAAATCGGGTCCAGCATGTTTTGCGTGAACCTGGCCAGGACTACCACGGTAAATGCATAGTCCTGACAGTGAAGCACGGAGGTGGGAGTGTCATGGTATGGGGCTACATGAGTGCAAAAGGTGTAGGGGTGATGACATTTATAGATGGCACCATGAATGCCTGTGGATATACCAAAATACTGGCTGACAAGATGACTCCCAGTCTCCAGAAGCTTGGCAGAAGAGGAATATTCCAACATGATAATGATCTAAAGCACACAAAGTCATGCAAGAGTTTCTAAAGAAGGAAAAATGAAAACTATGACCTGGCCAAGTATGTCACCTGACCTGAATCCAAAAGAACTCCTCTGGAATATTTTATAATTGAGATAGGTAGAGCAATGCATTGTCTCAAATACAACACAATTGTCTCTGAAGAATGGTAGAACATCTCTCCAGAAATTTGTGCAACACTGGTATCCTCCATGCTGCAGAGAACTGAGTCTGTCATCGAAAACAAAGGTGGACATACAAAGTATTGAAAAAATAAAAGATTTGAATCCCAGTAATGAAAGGTATACTGATTTTTCTTGCATTGAGTTCCTGCTGTGGGGCCTGTAGTTTTAATATAGTTAATCTAAACTGTTAGTTTTTAGTTTTACATAAGAGCAAATACCCTGCTGCTCAACTTAGAAGTAATGCAATTACTGTAAGCTATACAATTTTGAATCATTTGACATTTAAGTGACATTGCACAGGGGTGTACTCACTTCTGTTGTATACTGTATAAGTAGAGAAGAAACAAATAAGGTAGACTCATAAGCAAGCATATTTACACAAGTTCAGGCAGAGTAAAGTGAGGCGGTGTAGAGTATAGTGAGGCAGCAAAGAGCAGTTCAGAACCACTCAGTCATTAAGAGATCATTCACCCCCCTGGCAGTGTGAGGACTCATTGTACAGACTGATGGCTGCTGGTAGAAATGACCTTCAGGAACTCCTTGGAACATCACAGCTGGACTAGCCTGATGCTGACGGGGCTCATGTGTTAAATCATTGTGGAAAATTGTTGTCCGTGATGAACCAGAGTTTATTTAGTGCCTGTTTCTGTGAGATGTCCTCTAGGGAGTCAAGCTTCACTCCCAGAACTGAGTCAGTTTTACTGATT
The DNA here is from genome assembly GCF_900964775.1 of Scleropages formosus. Lineage (NCBI taxonomy): Eukaryota > Metazoa > Chordata > Actinopteri > Osteoglossiformes > Osteoglossidae > Scleropages > Scleropages formosus. The sequence goes on along the minus strand of NC_041830.1, from coordinate 2,048,497 downwards.
TGCTTGTTGATCCTGTCATCTTATGATCCAGCCCCAACATTCCAATGCAAAAAAATAGTGCACCAGCAACAACAGGCTGGTGGAACATTTCCAATAGAGCCGCATACTCCAAAAGAGTTAAAAAGTAAAGGTGACTATGTAAATTCTTCTACAGGATCTCAGTGTTGCATGTCCACTCCAGCCTGTTGTTCAGGTGCAACCCTTGGTACTTGCACGTCCCTGCTACCTCCACCTCCAATCAATCAATTCTTACCAGACACAGCAAACCCTCGAACCTCCAGAAGTCCAAATCATCTTCTTGGTTTTTCCAATGTTGAGCTGCAACTGGTTCAGTTTGCACCAGTCAGCAAAGTCTCTCACCAGGTTCTTGTATTCGTTCTCCTTTCCATCCCTTAATACACCCAACTACTCTATCACCTGAGAACTTCTGCAGATGAAACAACTCAGTGTTGCACTTAAAGTCAAAAGTGAACTGGAGGAGAGTCTGGACCATCCCTTGAGGGGGCCTCTGGACTGTCCATGGTAATGTCTGACACATAGCCAGGCAGCCTGATGAACTGCAGTTTTCCAGTCAGGTTGTCCAGAATCCAGGACACCACAGATGTGTCCACCTGGATTGAAGAGTCTCTCCCAACAGCTCAGGCTGTATGGTGCTGAACATGCTGGAGAAATCAAAGAACATGATCCTCACAGTGCTGCTTGCTTGCCCAGGTAGGAATAAGCTCTGTTCTGTCGGGTAGATGAAGGCATCTCTACACCAATATGGTCATGGTGTGCAAACTGGTTTATTGCAGTCCTGATCAGGGCTTTCAGGTGGGATAGGACCAGCCTTTCAAGGATTTTCATTATGTGTGAGGTCAGAGCTACTGGCTGGCGCTCATTCAGATCTCTTGGTGGACCTTTCTTAGGGACAGGTACCAAACAAAATGAGACCACCATGCGTGGTCCAGGCAGCTTCACCAGACTCAGGCTCATATGTCGCAATACTTCACATAGCCTTCCCCTGCCGGAGACTCCCCAGCTCTTTCCTCACCTGAGCAGCAGTAAAAGAATGCAGAGCTTCATGAGGCTGGTGAAAGTTTTAGCAGGAGGCTGGATAAAGTGGTTGCAGTGACCAAGGGGGCCGGGTGTGGTTCAGAGGTTGGGTCGGTGACGCTGGAGTGGGGTGAGGTGGGGTGACATGATGTGACGTTCTCAATATTGGTCTCAGCAGCAGGGATTGGAGTGGCTGAGTAGGTGTTTCCATGGAGGAGGACACGTGTGTAAGGGAGATGAGGACGACTGAAGGAGAGGATGACCAGAAGTGGAGAAGCAGGAGGTGGGCTGTGGATGCGTGCACTGTGCAGAGGTGTGAGATGGTAAACTGGACAGGTGGCAGGCTGAGGGCCACTTGTCAAACATGTTGAGGAACTGCTTTAACTCATTTGCTCGGTTATGATCATCTTCCACGGAACAGCCAACGGACTGTTTGTAGCCACTCATGGATTTTAGGCTCTTTCACGCCTCCCACACAGCAGAATGTATGCAATCCTGAAAATCTGTTTGTAGCTGTGTTAAGGTCACCCATATTATCGAAAGCTAGGTTCAAATGTGGAAGTGAAAGAAAAGCTGGCACAGGATAAGAAATCCTTTGTGACAGCCAAGAGTTGTCTGGCTCTGCAAAACTATGTGTTGAGGAACTCTGACCTTTATTTGGACCTATTTATGTTGTGGAAGTCATGCACTTTCAGGTATTACATTTTATTTGGATGACAATTCACCTGAGAGACAATTCGTTCCGGATTTAACTAAAGCCATTTTTGTTGTATTTTTCGGATCACTGTAAACATTCTCATCATAAAAGTCCCCACTACAAACATGAAGTTGTGCATTTCTGTTCTGTTAAATTCATAACATCGAATAGGATGAGCTCGAAGGCAGATTATTTCTTCTTTATTAGTTTTCTCCGAGGTACTGCTTTTCATTGTTGCCCCAAACTTTTCTGAAAGCACACATCCTTTCTAATACTCACAGCCGTCTAACAGAGGAAACATTTGTTAGACAAATTTGCCCAACATTCAAAAGGCTGAACCAACCACAGTGGCCCCAGGTGATTTGGGGCTCTGCTTCTCTCTCCATACAAACGAAGTTTCAATATGAGGTTCCATGTAACCAGGACCCCAGTCCTTATTATTAGACCAAACGGAGAAAGGTCTGGTGTGCACGCCTGGTGGCTACATTACACTAGTGAAGCCAGCAGTGCACTTGGATCCACCTCAACATGCTCTTGGCTAAATGCAAACATTATTTACATTCAAAAAAGAGGAAGGATGGCGTGGCGGTGCTGGTGATACATTTGGGTGTGGGCTTGAATCTGGCTCAGTCTCTGCGTACTTTGCATGGTCTTCCTGTGGGTTTCCTCCAGCTTCTTCCTGCAGTTGAAACGCAAGTGTTTCACGTGTCTAAGGTGCCTGGAGTGTGTGTATGTGTGTGAGAGACAATGAATGAGGAGAAACAATGACTACCACAGGTGCACTCTTTCAATGAAATGAGACTAAAAAAGTTTCTCAGTGATATTAAATTCTGAGGTGAGTACAGGTAGTCCTCTATTTACAATGGTTTGACTTACGATTTTTTGAGCTTACGATGGTGAGTTGGTGACAGACATTCAGTAGAAACCTTACTTTGAGTTTTGAATTTTGATTTTTTTTCCCGGGCAAGTGATATGCAGAGCAATACTCTCTCACTATGCTGGGCAGCGGCATCGATCTGCACCTCCCAGTCTGTCGTGCAGAAGTGTGTATTAGGTGTATTAAATGTATTTTTGACTTACGATATTTCCGACTTATGATGGGTTTCGCGGAACGTAACCCCATCATAAGTTGGGGACCACCTGTAGTTGAAAGCACTGCTCACGTAAAACAGCTGTTACTTAAAAAACTACGACAGGAGCTCCTCACAGATGAGTGGAGAGATAAAGTAAACCAGCTCCTCACATCACATGTACAAATCAGTCTCAAAGTCATTTTTATCGCTGAGTCACAATCACACACGCACACACATTGTCTGAACTGCTTGTCCCATACGGGGTCTCAGGGAGCTGGAGCCTAACCTGGCAACACAGGGCACGAGGCTGGAGAGGGAAGGGACACACCCAGGACGGGACGCCAGTCCATCGCAAGGCACTCCAAGTGGACTCAAACCCCAGACCCACCAGAAAGAGGGACCCAGTCCAACCCACTGCGCCACCGCGCCCCCCCCGAGTCACAATCAACAGAAGCTAAGTAAGCAAGATCTACTTGGATTTAATCACAGGTTTCATAGTTTCATAGTCTGAAGTTTATTGTCATAGGTGCAAGTACTGCATACAAGTATCGTGAAATTATTCTTGGATGCTTCTCCACAGACTATGGAGAAAAACAACAGAAATACTGCACAAAAAAACAATGACAATGACAGTGAGTAATGCTAATAACACTAACAATAAATAACGGTAACAATAATAACAATAAATAACAGTAGACAGCCAGAGAACTCAGAACGTGAGAATGTGTAAAGTGACAGTGTAATCTACCAATGTGCTAGGTTATTTCACTGATCAGATTTCATTAAAACCTTAAATAAAGCTATAAAAAATAAACATATTTGCATTTACATTTATTCATTTAGCAGATGCTTTTATCCAAAGTGAGGTACAACTCAGAGAAAACTGAAGTGAATTTTGCCAACAGAGGGAAAGCTATATGGGAGTCTTGAAGTACAGTATGTTTGCCTAATGTCCGCGTTTAAACCAACATACACATGGGTCAGGAATGGCGTAGAGATCATTGTAAGATAAGGGCAGATCATGTGGATATTATGCAGAACACATCAACAGGACCGTGTTATTGCCTTTGGGAGAAACAGACGTATGAGTTGATCGTGACTCCCAGGCTTTTCACAGATGAAGCAGTTGAAATGAACGATTGGGATATTCTCTTTCTTTGTACTTCTTTTATTCTTAGTAACTTTGAACTACGGGGTTCTAATAGCAGTACTGTTCTGACGATTACATTTCCTCAGGTTTGTTTCAGACTGAAAGGTAATAAACCTCAGATTTTCTGTCCTCATGTTGACAGAAGCCCCTAAAAGAGTGTTAGTGTCTCACCCCTAGAGGGGGACAGATACTGCTTCTGTGGTTCAATAAAGCCATGCTGATGAAAACCACTGCAACAAATACATCAATGTTAAAAAATTAAATTAAAATCTTGCACTTCTATTATTTAATCAACCACATGAAACATTTAAAATAAAATCTGTATTTCAGTTGAGCTGAAAAAGAAAGTAAAAGTGAGAGCGAGGGATATAAGACCTGTCTGACCTTCAATCCTTCAGGTTGTAAAAGATGTCAGATATAAGATGCCCACATTTATTCACTCTCATTATTTATTTCAGTTGTTAAAAGTGTTAAACTGACCGCGCATTTGAGTGGATGCTTGGTTTGCTCTACACTGGGGGCTGGGAGCAACCTCAGGGCTCGTGGCCGGAGTTGAGCAACGTTGTCGAAGAAAAATCCCTTTCCTCCAAAAAAGATGCTTGCTGTGCAGTTCGGGTTGAGTAACAGCACCAGAAGGGATCACAAAGGACATATTTGGTGGTTTGGTTTGCAGCCAAAGGATCTGGGCGCCTCTCAGTATACTGCGAATTCCCCTCTTGCAGCAGGGCATTCAAGAGGAAAAGAAGAATCAGATAACCTTCACCGAAAATGAATCATACCATGCAGCAGATAATGCTAAAAAATACACTTGCAAATCTACAGCTCAATGGCATACAGAAGAATTTACTGAGGCTTCAGGACGGACAAGTCCACTTTTAGGCCTCGTTCCATTGATACGCTGTGGCAGAAGTGTGAAAAAACAATAAAAATCATCAAGCTGAAACAGTTCAATTAATCGATTTATCTATGAAGAGGAATGGGCTAGAAGGCTACAATTTATACATGAGAATGTGAAAGACTGGTGCACTACTAAAGGAAACCCTTTCTTCACATTTGTACTGTTGAGGGTTTTCCACTTTACTGAATATTGCTGTGCACTTCATGTTTTGCACAAAAAGCTTCTAAATGTTGCCAGGTTTTATTTTTCTAATTTGTGACAGAATGAAATATCTGTTGTTTACCTCTCTTGTGAGATTAGATGTATCCATTGTTGGGAATTGCTGGGACTGTACTGTATAAAGCCCAGATGCTGAAAAGTTTCACAGTGTAAAACCATGAAATCTTCAAGCGATGTAGTTCATCACCTCACTCCAAAATTCTCAGTTCTGCTTGTTTTGGGAATACTTCCATGATAGGGAGTGAGAACAAATGCTAATATTCATAAGAAGAAGCCTTCTCCTGATCCAGATTTTCATCATAAGCCTCCTTCTCTCAGAGGATTTTTCCTGGCTGCAGTGATGGGGTTTCCAGGGGTTATAGGTTAACAGCTGGCAAAGTTTTAAAAAGTGGAAATACAAAAAAATTGCTTGATTTTTCACTTATTCGCACACATTTCCAGAGTGAATGGCCAAGACATTTCTCCTGCATGGATGACAGACTGAGGAGGCCAACAGAGGAGGACAGACCAGCCAATCACAGCACTCAAGTGAAAGAACTGTTAATTTAAATAAAAAATTACGAAAAAGTATTTGACAATTTACTTCTTTCAAATAAACTGTTAGGCCTGAAAACTACTAAAGAACTGAAGTTACATACATTCAAATTAAGCTTTTTAATGTTCTAAACCACTAGCAATGTACAGCTACAGTTTTAATTCATGGGAAAAAAGTGTATCTTTTCAGTACATTAAATTCTTTGTATCAATAAAATAAGATGTTAAAAAAAGGAAAACTTGACTGCAATATATTTAATCCAATAAATTCTGAAAACAGTCCATGCAACAGCATAAGATATGTGTTAAACTGTCACAATATGGAATTCAGCTTATGGATTTCTCTGGAAAATTTTCCCATCCCCATGAGAGTCAATGGGTGCTTTTTGTCTAGAAATGACAAGTGGAAATTGTTAGCCAGCAATCCTCATATAAAGATCTCTTTATCTTAAGATCAGAGCACTCTTAAACTTCACTCACTATTGGTAACTGCTTGTCAAAGGCAGGGTCTCGGTTATATAGATCCTCTCCCAGAAGCCCGGAGCACATGCCTAGTCAAGAGTACACTCTGGATGGGATGCCAGTGAATCACAAGACTTTTAAACTTGATTTTACTAAATGAGTGTCATAATCACAACAGAGACATGAGCATTGGTAAACTCAAGTGTGGAGTTTTTTTCTTCAACAAGTCCAAAAGTCCCAATAAGTGAGAAGATTCAGTGTTATGAACATGTGAAAATCTGAGCGCAAAGAGAGACGGAGATATTGAGGCATGGTGGCTTGAGAACTTGGAGTGCAAGGAGGCAAAGAGACCTGGAGACTGGTCCCAAGGGTTGTGACGATGAGTGCTGATTATAGCAAATACTACATTCTCTGAGAACTGTATTAGGAACACCTGTATACCTGCTTATTCATGCAATTAGCTAATCAGCCAATCATGTGGCAGCAGCACAATGCATAGTCATGCAGATACAGATCAGGAGCTTCAGTTACTGTTCACATCAAACATTAGAATGGGGAAATGTGATCTCAGTGATTTTGACTGCAGCATGATTGCTGGTCCTAGGCGGGCTAGTTTGAGTATTTCTGTAACTGCTGATCTCCTGGGATTTTCACAGGCAACAGTCTCTGAAGTTTACTAAAAATGGTGCAAAAAAACAAAAAACATTCAGTGAGTGGCAGTTCTGCAGATAGAAATGCCTTGTTGATGAAAGAGGTCAGTGGAGAATGGCCAGAGTGCTTTGAGCTGACAGAAAGGCTACAGTAACTCAGATAACCTCTTTTTACAACTGGTGAGAAAGAAAAGCATCTCAGAATGCACAACACGTCGAACCTTGAGGTGGATAGGCTACAACAGCAGGAGATCACGTTGGGTTCCACTCCTGTCAGCCAAGAACAGAAAGCTGAGGCTGCAGTGGGCACAGGCTCACCAAAACTGGACAGCTGAAGACTGGAAAAACATACCCTGGTCTGATGAATCTCGATTTCTTCTGAGGCACACAGATGGTAGGCTCAGAATTTGGTGTCAATAACATGAACCCAATTTGCCTTGTGCGAACAGTCCAGGCTGGTGGTGGTAAGGTAATGGCATGGGAAATGTTTTCTTGGTACACTTTGGGCCTGTTAATACCAATGATCACTTGAATGCTACAGACTAAGTATTGTTGCTGACCATGTGCATCCATTACCCCCAGTTTACCCATCTTCCAATGGCTACTTCCAGCATGATAATGCATCATGTTACGAAGCAAAAGTTGCCTCAAACTGCTTTCATGAATATGACAATGAGTTCTGTGTTCTTCAGTGGCCTTCCCAGTCACTGAATCAGAATCCAATGGAACACCTTTGGGATGTGGTAGAAGAGGAGGTTGGCAGCATGAATGTGCAGCTGACAAATGTGCAGAAACTGTGTGATGCAATCATGTCAACATGGACCAGAATATCAAAGGAATGTTTCTAACATCTTGTGGAATCCATGCCACAAAGAACTGAGGCTGTTTTGAGAGCAAAGAGATGCCCTGCCCAGGGTTAGTATAATGTTCCTAATGAAGTGTCCGGTGAATACAATGCTAAAATACTAGATTGACACTATACAGTCCTACACATGACCCAACCTCAAACTGAAGATGGCTAATTAGTCAACATGATGAAGTAAGCCTTCAGAAACACCAGGGCCACCTGTGGTGTTCACGTGTATGTAGCACAATGTATGCGTGAACAAATTTGAAATGTCTGAGGGTATAGAAACCCTGCTGTAAAATTTTTGCATCACACTGATTTTAAAGTTATGCCATCACATCAGCCCTTTCATAGACTATTGATGGTAAAAAATGATACTGACTACTGAAGGTAAAAAGCTGACATCTCCTTGGAGGGAGAAAACTCTCCTTTTCTTGCCTCCATACAACAACATGAACAACGCTATCACAGCAAGCACCTACCTACCCTGGGAAATGTAACCACAACCACCCTGTGGTTCTTTTGCTGCCGTTTTCTAAATGCCTAAGATAAGATGGCTATATGTGGCCTGTATACATCCTGTCGGTGAGGAAGAATGAGGATGAAGCATGCAGGTGGTGCAGTCATGGATATTTTTTGGCCTGAATTTCTGCCCATAACCTGTCAGCTGCACATGGGCTAAAATAAGAAGCTCTGAGAAAAGTGACAGAATTTGAGATGGGGGAGGATTTTTCCATAAACATAAACCTCAAAAGGCACAGACTGTTAGTTTCCATCTGCTAAATACAGACATTGATGAACATCAGGCTCTCCTGGCTGGTGACCGCAGTGCATTGACAGTTAACAGCAACCCACAGGAGAACTTTACATGTTTGCTGCTGCTTTCAGCATCTGATCCCTTTGTTGTGTTGAGTAAACAGGGAGGGGATCTCAGAGGGAGAGGTTCTTAGTCCAATAACCCTAACCCTCCACAACATGGATTCAGATGACCATAGTGGTGCTTGAGCAGGTCAGACCATTTTGTTGTGTTCAGTTACCTTCAGTGTCTACAGTATAAAATTGTCGTGATTAAATAGCTGACATGAAATCCTCCTGTTAACCTGTCAGATTTAAGTGATTTATTTCTCTGGGGCTTTGCTTGAATATTACAACTTAATTCATGCACTGCCATATGTAATTCATTATTACTTACTAATGTGAAACAATACAATATTTAAAGCTGATTCTGTTTCCTTTAAGGCATTGTGAATATTTCTTTGAATGATTCAAACCAAATTTCACATGGTTAGACTAAGGCCCACCTTCTCCAAAACTAGTTGAACTGCATGCGTGATCACATCTCTTGTATGCTCTGCATGTGACCAAATATTTTAGGGTGTTTGTAAAATTGTTAAAAACATCCTCTGTATCTTCTCTGCTTCATATCAGTAAAAACTGGCTGTAACAATACTATGCCACTGCAATATACACACACACATTTTCAGAACCGCTTGTCCCATACAGGGTCACGGAGCCTACCCGGTAACACAGGGCGTAAGGCCAGAGGGGGAGGGGACACACCCAGGACGAGACGCCAGTCCGTCGCAAGGCACCCCAAGCGGGACTCGAACCCCAGACCTACCGGAGAGCAGGACTGTGGTTCAACCCACTGCGCCACCGCACCTCCTCACTGCAATATATATTTAGTGAATTTGGCTCCTCATAAAAATGAAATGTGAATCCACCCTAGGACTGGACATGACACATACGTATACTGTTTGTAAAGGGGGTACGGTGTTGCAGTGGGTTGGACCACAGCCTTGCTCTCCAGTGGGTCTGGGGTTCGAGTCCTGCTTAGGGTGCCTTGTGACAGACTGGCGTCCCATCCTGGGTGTGTCCCCTCCCCCTCCGGCCTTACGCCCTGTGTTACCGGGTTGGCTCCGGTTCCCTGCGACCCCGTATGGGACAAGCGGTTCTGAAAATGTGTGTGTGTGTGTGTGTGTGTGTGCATGTCAATAATGACTCACATTCACCCAAACCACGGTGGCTGAAAAGTGCTGCCTATTTCCTATGGTAATGGAGGGAGTAATGTGCTGCAGTAAAAATCCAAGTTCTCAGTTTATATTTCAATCCTGGTGGAGACTGACTCATTTTGTTGGCAAGTATATGCTGATTTCCAATATTTTTGAACCAAAAAAGGAAGTATAACTTTCTCCTTATGGTGTCATCACTCTTAAAGAACTAGCATTACCATAACATTACTTGAAGATGCAGAGGGAAGAACGATCAAGATCCATAAACATTAATTCCAAGAAAGAAACAATCTTTTCAGAGTCACTGAGTCATGCTCATGTAAAAACTTTATGGCAAAGCTCTAGAAATGAGTGCCAGACCATCATGAAGTAACTATCCTCTTCATCTGTGGTGTTGGTGTCTTTGGCTTTGTGCAAACTTGGGAGTCCATCAAAATAGTTAATCTTTAGAATTTTCAGATTTAAACTCTTTTTAAGATGAAAATAATCAACTGATTACGACAGAACAATGTTACTCACAACCATGCTCCATACTGAAAACACCTATAAATTGATCACTTCATTCTTACCCCATGGACTCTGATTTTTCTTTTACCTTGGACTATATTTGCACTGCCTTATGCTAAATACATGAACCCTGATTTTTTTCTGTTTTACTCCAGCGTTCATATGTAGTTCAGTGTCATTAACTTTCTTCAAAAAGTAGACATTGATCATTTTTCCCTCTGCATCTTAACATGTGAATATTATGCATGCATAAAACACAAAATTATAGTTTAATAACAGAAAACCAAAAACTGCCTGTAAACTTATTTTCCAGGTTGAAGTTTGAGATACATATTCAGTTTACTGTGGAAACTGACAGTCCGGACATAGAAACTGCTGCCTAAAAGTTACAACATGCCAAAGGCACCGCATCATATAATGTTATATAACATAAGATACAGCTTCTTTGGTTTTCTAAGAAAACTTTATTATTAAGCAGGATTTTAAAAGAATTTTTCCAATATCACTATTTATTTTTTTATTTTTATTAGCAGATTGCAATTGCTTAATTGCATTATAAAATGGGCCCTGCCCGTTAGGGATGTTCAAAAGAGAATGTAGAGCACATTATCTCATCTTTTCAAGGGAAACAAAGTATGATTTAAAAAAAAATCATCACAATCATCAACACTATTAATGCATGTTTTTGCACAGCACAGCTGAAAGCGAAGACTCTGTTATGCAATGGTTTCATCTATAAGCCTCTTATACAAGGAAGCTAGGGGGTGTCAACCATCTGCTTAAATATGTCCCTGCTATTTCAGTTAAATGGCTCCATATAAGCTGTTTAAAGCAATGTCCTTCATGCAGACACAGTTTCCAGTTTGTCGATATGAAGAGAAAAAGAAAACTACAGAGAGGAAGGACCATCCCTGTGGATGCAAATCAAAAAACTTATGGGTCATGAAAATGAGTTTGTCTGCTTTTTCAAAATTATGTCACCTAAATGAGCATTATCACAATTTGTCCCATAATCTGTTTTGAAATAAAGATCTACTTCTTTTGATTTTTGTGTGTCATGAATCACAAATTACACTTGCAAAGAAGATAGGATATACTTTATATACAAAAAGACAACATATACAAACACACACATGGGGTGGCCCAGTGGCACAATGAGTAGTGCTGCTGTCTCACAGTGTCTGGGTGGTGTGAGAGAATGGGTGTTTGATCCCCGCTCAGTGGAGTTTGCATGTTCTCCCTGTGTCTATGTGGGTTTCGTCCCACAGTTCAAAGACATGCTGTTCAGGTTTACCCAGAATGTGTGAGTGACACAGAGAGAGAGTGTGTTTCACTGATATATGGATGAGTGACCCATTCTATGTAGTGTATCTAGCAAGGCTGGAGGGGGAGGGGACACACCCAGAACAGGATGTGATAAGATACCCCAAGCAGGACTTGAACCCCAGACCCACTCCATACACAAATAATATATACATATTCTAGAACATATATATATTCCTGTATAAAAGAAATAAAGAGGCACCTGGTGATGTAGTGGTTAGTGTTGTTGCCTTCAGATTCAAAGGATGTAGGTTTGAATCTGACCTCCAGCTGTAGTACCCTGGAGCAAAGTATTTATCCTAAATTGCTTCAGTAAAATTATCCAGCTTGTAAATGTAAACGGGTATATAACTATAAGTACCCTAACATTGCAAGTGGCTTTAGAGAAAAACATCAGCTAGGTGAATAAATGGAATATTTGCACTTCTGTGACTTCTGGTCCAATATAGTGTAGAGAATTAGACTAAAATGAAAGAACTAATAATTGAAGAACAGGAAAATTAATATAGTGTATTTGGGTCACATCCATTGTAATACTACACTAGAAGTACGACAGAAGCTCATTGATATTTAGAAGATGTGACACTTGCAGCAACTTATGTCTTTTCATGTTCCATCATCTCCAGCATATGCTACAGCAGTTCTGCAGCTTAGTTTAACACAGGGCAGGGGGATGGGTACTCCTTGGAGGAATTATATCTCCCGTGTGGTCTGAAGAAACCTGGGGATCCCTGAGGGGAGCTGGAGACTGTTGCGCAACACAGACAAGTACAATATCATGTGCCCTGTTTGCTCTGGTGCCAGCACAGCCCTTACCACGGTATGTGATTTCAGAAGTCAAATGGATGGACAGAAAGAATACTTCTTATAGAGCACAAAGTAGACAGACTTTAACTAATATGGATCACATTTCAGTGGATCATGGAATTTAACTGAAGACTGAGCCTCACTGTAGCACCATAAGCCAGTTGAAAAAATCACTAGCAGAGAAGCTGCTCCTTATTTAGAATTCTGTGCCACAGAGTTCCACAGACTGTGGAACAGCAAAAAACTGCAGCGTGAGCCTCTGACATGAATGTTTGTCTAAAGAATTGATAAAGAAACTCAGACAATTCCTCTGCATGGTTGTATAATGGCTAAGGAATATGATATTATTCACAATATATAACACAAAGCTATTTCACAAGACCAGGTGCATCTAGTGTTGCAAACACTGTTCCTTCGGGATGCTATCATTATTCAGAGTTATGCCCATTACAAAGAATGAAGTTTCTGTTATCCACTAGTTTAACTAGCATGCCATGATCCATCTATCATCTGCAGAGGCAGAAAAGTCCAAAACATCACCTCTATGTCTATGGACCAAAATAAGCATCGCAGCTGAATGACTTATGATATTTCGTCCCACTGTATAGAAGCTACAGAGAAATGACAATAAAAACATCTTGAACTAGATCCATAACAGAAGTAGGCTGCACTGAAAAAAATGTTAAATAGCTCTACTGAAAATAAGACAGTTGCGCGATAGTCGCGACAGTCAAACACGATCGCGATAGTTTAGTTTCGACAGTCAATCGCGATCACGATAGTCGCGAGAGTTGCGTGATAGTCGCAACAATCACGATCGCGATGGCACAGTCGATCGCGACAGTCGACCGGAATGGCGATAGTCTTTTTTTTTGAATAAATCACACACATTCAATCGAGCCGGGGGAATTTTTTTAAAAAAAACACTTCAATAACCAGACATTACATCAAGACCGGCTTAAAAATATTACAGTAAACAGTCTAACGGCCTTATTATCACACTCCTCGATAGTGCTTACGATCGCGATAGTCTCGACAGTGGCGACTGGTCGTCGCGGGAGTGGCCTCTCGCTGTGTGCCGGTGTTTCAATGACTGTTTGTAGTGTTTGCTAGCAGTGTAAATTACCTTGGTAAATAAGGTTTGTGGGTTGATAACACTACATAGCCATTGTCGAGTTGGAGAAAAGTGCTGCTAAATGTAAAAAGTAATTTGAAAGTCAGTATCGGACCATATTATTTTTTTTGAAGTGCATCTAAGTTTTTTTTCCCCATAAGACGCACTTTGCCAGTTCATATAGCGGGGATCGTTAACATCGCAGTAAATGCAGTGCAGTGTCCCGGGCAAGCCTCCCATATGAGCGTAGCGCGGTTTTCCGAGCACAAAATGAGCTGCTAAGAGACAGCGTCAGAGGAACGCAACGTAACGGAACGACGACGCAGTTCATCCCGTATGTATTATTCTAATGAGCTGTCAACTCTCTCCTTAAGGCTTCACCTGACACGTATTAACAGTGACGTAAGGACGACATCCACACAATCAGCCTGCGACTATACAACGTTATTCAGAGTAGTTTAACACCACTCGTGGTTTCTGGACATGTAGCTCTTCCAAACGATGACTTTATTCCTACATCCAGATATCTTATGCTAACCGCTGCCGCACAATCGCTCCTTTGCATCGCAGCAGCTGTCTCTGTGAGCAGATGCGCCTTCCGGTATGTCTTAAAGCGGTACACCGTCATGTTCTGTGACAGCGCCACACTTGAGCAGCAGACTCAGAGGGTAACAATAATGCACACATCGCGGTGCTGTAAGAGGGAATGTGAACGTGTCGCGGAACCGCGTGCACACAGCGGAACATTACCTAGCTTTTTCGAGGGAAGGCAGCTCGGCGTTGGTCGGGTCCACTGGCGTTGCCCTTTTAAGGCGGCCAAGGCAGTGGCTGTGGCGATGACGTGCGCGCCTCCGAGCCCCGAGCTGATCCCTCACCAGCGGAGCGGCGGAGAGAGTGAGCCACGGTGAGTAGGGCCGCCCAACTTCGTCGCGGGTCGCCGTTGCCCAGCGTGGTAGTGGTGGGGGCACACGGCGCCGATCGGGACCCTCCGTGACTGGACCGCGCGCGCTTAGGGCCACGCTAGGGAAAGTACGGAGGCCAGCCCGTGCTGAGCGGGTAGGCCGGGCGGAAGGGAGGGAGAGAGAGAGGGAGTCGCGCTAGGCTAGTTAGCCGAGACGGCGCTGTGCGCGCGCACTGTGGCGGATACGATTACGAGCGTAGCGCACGAAATGCGCCTGTTACTCCCGGTCGGTACGGATGGTTCCTAAACAGATACGCGATTCATTCCGTCCTTTGCCGATAAGCTCCCAGGCAGTGCTGCTCGTGCGGAGCAGCACAGGGCGCTGGAGAACCCGTCCCGTCCACATGGACACACAGTCACAGAGTGTTACGTCTCGCCTCGCCTCCCTACCCGGCGTTACTCCGCCGGCCAGTGAGCTGAAATCGTGGCTTTTCCCTGCCGAAGAGAGGAGGCTCGAGAGTCGGGTCGGGAGCGCTGGGGACACGAGACGAGTCCGTGTTCGTTCAGCTGCTCGGCCTCTCGCTGGCCGCACGTGTGTCGCGCGACACGGGGGAACGCAGTAAAAAGCATGGTAAAAACCAGGAGGTGCTGAGTGTGCTGTGTGTGAGAAAGCGCCACAAAATGAAAATGTAGCGTTTTAGGAGCCCAGTGACACCATTTGGCTCTTCCTTTGTTTGATTTTGACAGCGGGTTTCAATCCAACCCCGGTTTGGACGTTTTGGTCCCGATCTCAGGTGTCTCCTCCTCGGGTTCATTTGTACTACAAGAAACCACTGGACTTGCCATCACTACGTTGAATGAGTGAAATGTCACTTAGTTTTATGGGACTTAGTTCACACACAGAACCTGGGCATAGCTGGAGGATGGGGGGGTCCAGGCAGGTCTCCTCGTGGTCCTGCCCAACTGCACTCTGTAGCCTTGGCAATTCCTGTGGTCCCCCGGTCCCCGACGTAGAGTAATAGTTGTTTCTCTCGGACAGCCCATTTCAGAGTGTAGCGTAGTCAATGCGACACACTTTACATTCACATTGCTTGTCACTTTTTGCCCCCCACCCCTTTTTTTAATTTTATTTTAATATGTGCATACAGAGGGTATACTGTTTATAAGGATGTACAATATAGTTTAGTGTTCTCCAATCCCTCCTTCAGTCTGAAGAATTATGCAGCTTGTCTGGCATGAATTATATATATTCTATCTCAAAATAAAGGAATTCCTTCCTTTGGAGTAATCTCTTGTGGCGTTCGCTTTTTAAACAACTGCATCACGTCCTGTACGGAACTCAAACGGTCCTTTTAGCGCTAACCTCTTTAAACGTAAGACCTTTTTCGCATTTCCCGCCAAATTATAAATGCCCAAGATGACTTGTCAGAAAATTACCCCGAGAAGGTGTGAATGGGTTCTGTGCTGTTCGTGCACTGTTGTCTTGCGTTAACATGGTATTTTATTTTGCAAGGTCCTGTGCAATGAGACACTGCTACAGTTCTTATAAGAAAAGATACATTTTAATAATACAGTGGCCATAATTCAGCACAACTGCATTTTGCACCTTAGTCATTTTGCCTCTGCAGCAGGCAGAAAATAATTTGATATACTGTATGTATGTCAGTTGCCTTTGCGCATGTTTTTTGAACCTTATCTTATGCACTGGTTTAAAAAAAAAAAAATGAACGAGGCAAAACAATCATAAGTGTGTGCAAAAAACGATTAATAAAAGAGCCAGTTTTCTGCATTGTGTTATTTTAGGAAGTAGTTTTGAGAGAAAACAAGTAAACGGTGCAGTTTGCGTGTAGATTTCAGCAAGTTTGAGTGTGTTTTTAACAATCAGAAGAGAGAACACCTCTTCCAGAAAAGGAGCCTTTTAGTAACACGGTGTTTTTAATGGGGAAAAAGAGAACGACGCACTTACCTGTGAAGCACCTGTTCAGAATGAGAGCAGCCCTGTGCAACACAAGCACTCTAGCAATAGAATAAAACAGCAGCTTTCTTAAAACAGAGTGAGATTTAAAAAAAAAATTTCCTCCCGTGTAAAAACCCCCTAGTGTGGGGTTTTCCCATATGCTTCACTCAAATGGTGTTCAAACCATGTTTTAAACTTCAGAGAAATGTTGGCCGCTGCCACTGTGCATTTAAATATCTTAATGAAAATACAATGTTAAAGGACAGTATAGACATGTTTGTGTTTATATTGTAAAATGTGCTGATTTTATTGTCTAACAGATTTTATTTTGGTATTCTAGTTAATTGTAGGCTTTTTTTTTTTTGTGTCAAGGGTTCTTATTTTTTTTCCCTATGAAATAATGGTAATTTAACCAATTCATGATGGGGGATTTGCCTATTGGAGTGATTTCATGGAACAAATTAACCCCCATTAAATGAGGAACAGATGTACTCTTACAAAAGAATATTGGATGATTTTTTTAAAAAAAAAAAAAAAAAGTACAAGTCTAAACCTGCTGTTTCAGTTAGTGTCATTATCCACGAAAAGGATGTTTTTTATTTTTTTTCGGGGGAAAAAACACTTTCCTGTGTGTTATATTTTGGGTGTAAAGGTTTATTTCAGTCAAATTTGCAGCATGTGTTTTTGAAAATTTTCTGATGCCTTTCTTTATACATATTGATCTTTCCAGCATTTCTGTGAACTTGTACAGATGAAATGTATGGCCCAAGACCTTGGTATGCATGATTTTGGTACAAAGTGAGGTATAATATGGTGGTGTCTGCTGCTCTGCTCAGTATATCTCATCTCTGGGAGGGGTGGAAAAAAGTCACACTGTTAGATCATTATATCATAGCCAAAAACATGAGTCAACTTGGACACTTTCCAGTCAATGGCTTCAATAACCACAAATGTCCGAATGTGAAGAAGAGAAATCCTGGTGTTTAAGGCGTCCATATTGTACAGACTGCAGTTCAAGCTCTCAAGTTGGTGCACTCATTTTCATTTGTACTTTGACTTTTTTCATTTTATGCTGCACATCGCTGCACTTTGTAATAAAGTTCTTCATTTTAAATGTTTTTGGAAATAAACCAGTGAGAAATGCTTTATAATGGAAGGTACAAAAGAATCTGTTACATGTGCTGTACTCTTAATTTGTTCTTTGCTTCTGCCATGTCACATTATTGTTTAACTGATTCTATTGTAAAAAGCAGTTTACAGCAGTTAGTTTTCTATAGTGAGTTGCTTACCATGTCTTAGATGTTTATTCGGCCTTCGCTGTAAATTCCAGGCAGTCCCCGGATTACGAACTTAGATTCCTAAGTCTTTTTAAGTCGAATTCGTATGTAAGTTGGAACAGTTGGGTATGGTGGGTATCTAATGTCAGTTTGTCATGTTTGTCTTAGTATATCGTATACCTTTCTGTGCATAAGAAACATTAAAGGAACACTACCGGATACACCAAAACATCTTTAATATACCAGTATGGTAAGAATAATGCAATGTAATGATCAATATTGGCAGTCCCAGAATTACGAACAAGTTCTGTGTCCTCAGTCTGTCTTTAAGTCGGATTTGGATGCAAGTCGGAACAGTTAGGTATATTGGGTATCTAATGTTAGTTTGTGAAATGTTTGACTTAGTATATCTTATATAGTGTGCCTTTCTATGCATTAAAAACATTAAAGAAACATTTCCAGATACACTAAAACATCTTTTAATAGAACAATACTATAATAAGAGTACGATGTGATGATGATTGATAATACATACAACTATGGAGGCAACAGGACCCAAGTGCCGGATCGTTTATTCAGAATCAAAGGACTAGATGTGTTCTCATGGTTGGACGATGGGCGAACGGGACAGAGGTGAGGATTCAAAATCGTGGTCGAAGGGCAAGGTGAGTGGCTGTTATTAAATTACGGTGTGTATAATGGAGGGAGACAGAAAATAATGTTACTACAGTATGTATAATGGGGAGAGAGCGAGGGAGGAGAGAGAGAATGTGCGTTTAAAGTTTCTTCAGTTTTTTAAATTGTCTGCTTTTCCAAGGTTCGTTGGCATTTTACCTTTTTCCAACTGCTTTATTTCCATTTTAGTTTGTCTTGATAGTTTTTCTTTGATGCATCACATTTCCACTTTGATGCCCTGGTTTTGAGGGTAAAAACAAAAAAAAAAAAGCCAAATACAATTTTACACGAAACACTGTTTACAGCAACGTGGTCCGTGTCCTACTGAGCAGGCAGAAGGATGAGGTGTGTGTGTGTGGACCCAATCGTGAGATCTTTATTGTCGGTACACAAGGGAGCAGGCGAGATTTGTGGTCGGGGACAGGCGTGAGTCGGTTGATGTGCAAACGTAGGTCTTGGGGAGAATCTGATGTTGTAGTCGAGAAGGCGATGCAAGTGTTGGGAGCCGTGGACATCAGGAGTGGAAACGAGGGAGTGAGAAGAACAAGGGACTTGGGAAGGATGAGTAGGTTGCTGTGGGTTCGCTCAATACCGTTGGAGAGACAGGTTTCTCCAATGAGATTCTGCAAGCAGGGTGTGCAGGTGTGGTTTGTTTATACCCTACTGCTCTGATTTCGGGCAGGTGCGACGTCGTGAGCATGACAGTCTGTCTGAAAAGAACAAAGTCTTTGTCCTACCTTGTGCTCACGAGCCGAGGAACCGCTGTAGACGAGCAATTTTTTGATGTGCGTCACAAAGTAGCACCTGTTTTGTCATTACGAATCTTCCAATGTAACTCGAATTTTTAATATAATAGGCTTTATGGGGAGTGGTTTATAACTACGGGTTGTATGTAAGTCGGGCGCTTGTAACTTGGGGCTTGCCTGTACCTTGGAGAGAGAGACTGGGGCAGGAGGTGGGATTTGAAACCATGTCCCTTCGGTGCTTCACTTCTGTTTCATCAGCTCAAATGGATGTTTTTGTTATAATTAACTTGGCTGTCATTGTCATCTTTGCTGAACCTCCACAGCAATCAAGGGTAGAGCTGCCAGGCTGTGGATTCCAGGGCTGGGAAGGGACTTGGTGGCATTGGAAGGACAGTGGTTTTGAAGGCTCAGCCAGCACACTGCAACTGGAAATGCAGGTGGTGCCCATAAAAGTCGTGAAGCCCTTTTTAATTATGAATTTGCACAGTCAGTCTTCATAGGCGTACTCTAAGTTGTACGTGAAAGGTTGTCTGCTCCATATCTACAGGATGGAATTTTGGTGCCCTCAGTGTGGTATTTGCCTTTTATGAACCTGTTGTGGCTTCAGTCCGCAGAAAGATCTGGAAGACTGGTTGTAAGAGAACTTGAAGGTTTTTTTTTTTTTTTTTTTGGTGCCCATTATGGTGGGGAGAGATTACCGTTTTTGATCTCATACTCGGGTTGTGGGATATATAATAACTATAATAAAAAATAAAAGACAAAAAGGTTTTATACAGAGCCATATTTTGTCTGTATATCAGTGTGTGTATTCATGGTTAAGTCTTCATCCAGATCCAAATTCTCCTGCTCATGGTTACACTGTTGACAGCAATCCAAAAAGTTCAGCCTTTTTCCACTGACCAGGTAAACCTAAGCCTGAATTGTGCCCGTGGGCTGTCCTTTTGTCCTTCCATTGCATCCAAACACTGGGTTGTTCCTGTGTTTCTACTTGTGCATGTTGAAGTGCAGTTCCTGAACGCTGTGGATGGGTGTGTAATGAAAGCAGAACTCTCACAGATGAAGAAAAAACCTCCAGTGTCTTGAAGAGTGTCATTCACTCTCAAACTAAGACTTTAATTCCCATAAATTACCTCTGCCCAAGAACTGGATTTAGTGGCTCATGCAAACTTGTGTCCATTGGGACTTTCTGTGAGTTGCTTACATTGCACAGTTGGTCTTTTTTAAATCTGAGCTGTGGGTCTGTGCCCTTGATCGCTGACCTCCAGGGTGAGGAGAATGATTTGGTTGCATGCCCTTTGGGTCTTTGAGAGCTGTGCTTCAAACTATGTACGGCTCCCAGGAGAACGTTTAGGTCAGCCAAGAGGTACCAGGCTAAGAATCCCGAAGCACGCGGAGCATTTGAGCGACTGTGGGTTTGGGGTTCTCCCTTCAGGGGAAAGGGTTTGTCTGCAGAGGCTTTTGCTGCCTCTGAAACAATTTGATTTTTAATTCCGTGCAAAATATAAACAGCCAGAGGAATCTTGAAGATGTGGAACCAAACACCCTGTTACCGTAGGAGTGGGTTGAGTTGGGATGCAGGGCCTTGAAGGAACATTTCTTTCAGTATTAGGTGCAGTGGTAATGTACTGTCCGTGCAGCAGATGAAGGTAAATATCGATGTATGTATCATATCTTAGAATTCTCTGATTCCAAAACATGGTCTTTAGGTTTAATGGGGGGAGGTAATCTGTCTCAGGATTCATCTTAGTGCTTTTGGCCAAAACTGACAGCAGGACATCTGTTTGACAGTGGTAGAGATATTGATCGTTCAGCGCTACAGGTGGCTACTTAAACCTGTATGGTGACACCTTTAGAGTCTCATGGCTGTGTGGCTGCAGAAAATGTTGCCATCTGAGTTGCTCATTGGTGAGGAAACCTTCTCAAAAACAGTCAGTGAAAAGGTTGGGTTTCCCCCCCCCCCCCCCCCCCCCCCTCCCTTCCACAGTTGCGATGTGCTGGTAATTGCTGATTGGTAATGAAATAAATCCTGAAAATTGCAAAACTGCATGCTCTTGAATCCTTCTGAGCTATCAATCTTCTCTTTTGTCTCTAATGCCAGCATCCGTTTTTAGCGATCGTTCCTCCTGAGTGGCGTGATTTTTAGAGTGTTTTCCGAGCCCAGTAACTTCTCATACAAGATTTCTCATGTTCTTATACAGTGAGATGCACTGAGGAACATGCCGTTTTTGGAGCAAACTAGGCAGCCTCTTATTTCTCGTTGAGGTTCTGATTGGTTGAAAAATGTAAAGTGGTCACTGTGGTGTTGATCACCCTGTATATTTGCTAGCTCTTTAACAGGTCAAATGACCCTGTGCAAGGAAATGCAGAAAATATAAAAAGTATCTGTACTCTACTGCTGTGATAGTATACGCGATATGGGTAGTGTTTGGTTGGGTCTACCTTTCCAACACAGTCACATGTTCGTTCTCTGTGGCTCCCCGTTGTGAAAGAGGGAATGGATTGGCTCTTTGTTTATAAGGGTCTTCAGGGCCCAAAAGCCCTTTTGGCTTCAGGAGGAGCGTCTTTGGATTCATATGTTGGGGTTCTGAGCAGGATTGTGGAGTCGATACACAAGACCTCCGATTCCAGCAACCCAATAATTACTTCCGACTCCACAGCACTGGTTCTGAGGTGGGTGTGGTTGTCAGGACTTAGATCTAACCTTGTGTGTTCACTGCTGTGACACATCGGCAGTGTCTTGTTATTCTCACTTAGTCCATGCCATGTGTGTCATGTTGGGAAAGAATAATCAGAAATGTAACAACTGGATGAGATAATGCCATTATTGAAAACCCTGGTCCTAGGACACAGTGGAAGCCCACCCAGGGTCGGTCAAATTACTGTCAGGAAGGGAGAAAATCGTAGCTTTCGGTTCCCTCTCCCACTGACCACAACGTCCAGTTCCTCCAGCTTTTTGGCACAGGCTCTTCGTTACTGTAGACTCAGCAAAACCACTCAACGCTTTTGGAAATTTTGACACGAATAAGGAAGCACACACACATGTGGTCACCTCGTTTTATAGAAATGCCCCTTCTGTTGTTTGAATGTTGTCAAAGTCATAAATTCTGGAAAGACTGTCAGCAGGTTCACACTAATCTCTGGGGGGCTGTTTGGTTTGCCTGCTATAGGTGGATCAATAGAGTAAACTTTTTTTTTTTTTTTTTTGGATCCCAAAGGAAACGGCATGAGGGTACAGCAAAACAGTAATGGGAAAATACTGAAGTAAAATGGGATTTGAAAGTGTGCCAGAATGGCAGGCTGCAGTGCATCATATCTTAACCTGCTATGCTGTTTTTGTCGGAGATCCTTTATAAGATGGATTCTGTTAAATACGGACATAACATTTTTGACAGATGCTCCAAACTGCCTGTATATCCACACATGTGTTGCTTAATGACGGGGATACATTCTGAGAATTGCATCATTAGGTGATTTTGTCATCATGCGAACTTCATAGAGTGTACTTATACAAACCTAGATGGTATAGCCTCGATCACAGTGTATTTATTCAAACCTAGATGGTATAGCCTCGATCAGTGTACTTGTACAAACCTAGATGGTATAGCCTTGATGCGGTAAAGAGATGTAGTAAACACTAGATTTATGAGGCTGCTGTTGGTGTAACGCAGCATGCTGTTTTACAGTAAACTTTTATATAAATAGAAAGAGTACACTAAGGATAAAAAGTACAGTATATTAAATACATAAACCGGTAACATAAGTGTTTATTATCAAGTATTCTGTACTGTACATAAT
Source organism: Scleropages formosus (assembly GCF_900964775.1). Lineage (NCBI taxonomy): Eukaryota > Metazoa > Chordata > Actinopteri > Osteoglossiformes > Osteoglossidae > Scleropages > Scleropages formosus. The sequence goes on along the minus strand of NC_041830.1, from coordinate 2,025,818 downwards.
TGTATGTGCTATACTTTTATACGACTGGCAGCACAGAAGGTTTGTTTAAAGCAGCACCACCACAAATACATAACACGTTGCGTTACGGCGGCTACGATGTCGCTTGTCGATAACTTTTCAGCTTCATGATAATCTTATGGGTCCACTGTTGTATATGCAGTCAGTCGTTAAGCGAGGTGTCATTAAGCAGCGCATGACTGTGTGTGTGTTTGTGTGTTTTTGCCGCCATCTCCTGTGGAATCACTAAAACTGTCTGTTTACATGTGTGATCTCAAGATGTCGCCAAGATCAAAGCTTCTTGGCTCGAGTGCTTGTCTGCTTCACCTGATGCTTCCTCAGTGAAAGTGCTGAGCGGCAAAGGTATTTCCTACCCAACAAAAGTCACGCTTCAGAATCCACTGGTTGCTCGCTCACTGCTGTTGTGAACATAGCTAAACATGCCCATGGGTGGGCAGCTGGCCTTACTTGACTTGGGTAGGGCCACAGGCTGTCCCTCTGTCCTTAGTAGTATAACCGTCCGTCATTGTTCGCTGTCTTTTTGGGTTCGTGCCTCTCGGTTTACTGTGTGTACAAAGGTATGTTCCATTGTGTAATTGATAGTGTTAATGACACCAGGTGTGTTGAACTGCAAGAACCTGCAGCTTTTTCAGCACAAGCACTGGATTTTTAAAGAATAATTATGTGTTGGCATTAATCATTAGATGATGAAAAGTGGGTGGTACGGAGGCACAGCGAGTAACACTTGTCTCGCAGCGCCTGGGTGGTGCGAGAGGATGTGGGTTTGATCCTCGCTCAGTCTGTGTGGAGTTTGCATGTTCTCCCCGTGTCTGCGTGGGTTTTCTCCAGGTGCTCTGGTTTCCTCCCACATTCCAAAGACATGCCGTTCAGGTTCACTCGTAGTTTGAGAGTGATACAGAGAGAGTGTGTTCCACTGATGTATGGATGAGTGACCCAGTGTAAGTAGTGTATCTAGTAGTCTGTCACCTTGGCGCATAAGGTGTGTGGGGTGGTAACACTACATAGAGTTCATTGGACGTTGCTTTGGAGAAAAGCGTCTGGTAAATGAAATAATGTAAATGATGTCATCAGAACTGTTCACGCTGCTGAAGTTGTGAAATATGTGGAAAAATTATGAAATGATGAGGAAAGTTCGCTGTTGAATTGTAATACTTGGAACAATTTTTGTTGTTAGTATTCAGTTGTTTAACGTCTGTCTTACAGCTGGCCATTCTGCCCAAAGCAATTCACCGCCTGCTGACCACAAATTGTTGTGCCTTATACTGCCTTGGCCCTGGTGCCTCATGGAGACAGCTGTTATCTTGCACCCGGTACCGCGTGATCTGCAGGAACGTGTCGCACTCGATTTCCTACTTGAACTTCCTACACAGCTGCGGCATGTCCGAATTTCCATCTGTTTGCTCATGCTTTGAAATCCACGTGTTTGGCTCAGTGGCTCATGCTGTGTAAGTTAAAATGTGGTCCGTCGTCAAGTGGCGAACTCTTCGTGTCCCACTCATAACGTTGAGCGCCACGTCTTCCAGGCCTTGAATGACTGAAGGAACTGTGCCCAATGCCATCTTGATCGCCTTCCAAAGACTTGGGTGTGATTTTGAGCCCATTCTCAATCAGACAGATGAATGTCTTACTGATGAACTGAACTGGGACCCCGGGTTGGTATGTTACTCGACACGAAGCGACAGGGCTGTGGAGTCGGTACACAAAACCTCGACTCTGACTCCAGTAACCCAGTAATTGCTTCCGACTCCACAGCACTGCCCAAAAGTTGCATGTTATTTTGGGGGTCGACTTATCCGGTGAATATAGACCTAAACCTATGTTACACCTCTAATTTTTGGGGGTTGACTTATACGCCAGCATACACAATACATTTAGTCGGAGTCGGTACATTTTTACCAACTCCAGTAATCCAATAATCGCTTCCGACTCCACAGCACTGCTGAGCAGGTCACCTCGCTAGAGCAACATGAAAATGTTGGCTAATGTAAGGCAGCACTTGCTATTCAGGATCGTTGTGTGTCGGGTAAAGCTGTGGTACTCAACTCAATTGATGCACTAGCTTTAGTCATGGAAAAATAAATGCCAATTACCTGTCAAAGTCATAACATCAAGGAATCCCTCACTCAACACTTAGTGTGCTCAGGACCCCCTGTGTTGAATTATGTGGCCGTTTATTAGTGTAGCTCACTCTTTGCTCAAGAGTCACTTCACGAATTTACCCCTTTATACAGCTGGATAATGGTCACTGTATCAGTTCAGGGTAAGTGCCTTGTTCAAGGGTACTACAGCTGGAGGTGGGATTTGAACCAGGTCTTTGAGTGGAAGGCAGCAGCTCTTAACCACTGTGCCACCTATGGCCCTTTTCCGTAAATTGCAAGCTAGTTTTCTTTACTTCAGCTCAGGTGGACTGGGACCATGAAAGTACCGGTGGCTCCAGCAGCTTTGACTCTCGCACCAGTGATTCCTGTGTGTCGGCTCAGGCAGTAAAGTGGCATTGTGGGTACAGCTGATTCATCGTTACCGCTGCCTGTCTCATGTTTTGACGTGTGAAGTGTGGTATGCTTTCTTATCGCCGTGTCTGTCCTCAGTGCTTTTATTAGTTTCCTACAGTCCCCTTCCATCGACTACTGTTCTATGATGTATGACTGGAAATGTACCATAGAGTCTGGTTAGTTGGTTGTGCCATATGGTAACGTGGTAAATGCACAAATATTGCACATTTCAGTAGTATTGAACTTATTTAAACACATTTTCAACATTGTTTTTATATACATAGTTCCTGGAATCATTGAAATCTCAATGAGGGCTGTAGGTGGCGTAGTGGTTAGTGCTCACTCCTTGTTCTGAAATGACACAGGTTCAAACTACACCCCCGCTGTAAGTTCCTTGCTCATGTGTATCACTCTACAGTACTACTAATACAGTAAAAATTACCCACCTGTATCAACTGGTAAATCATTGTCACAGATTGCTTTGGACAAAAGTGTCAGCCAAGTGAGAAGTAAATGTAGGAACTAATAATGTGGACTTCAGAGCCATTTAAGTTTTTATTTCTTATAGAATGCATAACTGGTTTTGTGTGATAATTTATAATGCCACATTTTGCCACTTTGTAAAGGTCTTCCTTTGTCTACAAGTTATGAATTTTTCATTTAGTGTTTTTGCTTTACATAAAACTCTCTTATTTGGCCTACGCTCTGCATTCTTGGAAGGTTATTGTTCTAAAATGCTTAGAATTGTCTGCATTTTTGTGGTACGTTTTACATTTTGTGATACACATCACTGTATGACCATGGATCGGGGACCAAACTGACCCCAGCTTTGCTTTGTAAGCATAGTCAATTCACCATACATTTTAAGAGGAGCCATTTGTGAGGTTCCTACATAGTTGGTTTGTCCAGCTTTTTTTTTTTTTTTTTTGCCTTTTCCTGTGTGTTGCTGGAACTTGTTGCTCCAGGGTTGGTGGATAAGGAGGTCCTCTGGTGGAAAGACCAGGACAGGCAACCATGCCAGTGGAGGTGTTTTGAAGGTGCTGTTGACTGTGTGTTTATTGGTTGGGGGGCAATGGGGTGTCTGGACAGGTGGGACATGTGCTGTGGAGTCCGAGTCGGAAGCAGTTACTGTAGTCGGAGTCGGTAAAAATGTACCGACTTTGACTAAATCTGCCGTAAAAGTTGAGCTGGTGTAAGTCGACCTCCAAAATAATGTGCAACTTTTGAGGAGAACTGTGGAGTTTTGAGTTGTGGAGTTGGAAGCAATTATTGGCTTGCTGGAGTCGGAGGTTTTGTGTACCGACTCCACAGCCCTGGTGTGAACTTCTGCTGAATGGTGTCTCTGTTTCTTTGCACACCACAACTGGATCAGTTCTGGTTGTAGGGTAGGGGTCAGGTGTCCCAGTTAGTTCAGGTGTGCGTCTCACCTGCCCTGCCCTGTCATGTGACATCTTTGGCTACCGGCCCTTCACAACAGAATCAAGTGCAGCATGGGTCTATCAAAAGATATTTCAGAAGACCTTAGAAGAAGAGTTGTTGAAGCTCGTAAGACTGGAAAGAAATTGGTCATGACACGCCTATTGTGTCACACGAGAAACACTGCTTCTCATTAAATAACCATTTTTGCGGTAAAACTAAGGAACACAAGGGTTTCACATACTTTCAAGCAGGAATGAATGCTATTATAATGCTATACAATATGTAAGGTTGTACATGTGACAATGGCTATAAATGTGTTTTTATGGTGACAAAGGTAAGGATGCTTAACTTGGGCAAAATAGAACCTGTGGCCAAGATGACAATGAGCGAATTTATTTGAGGGAGTTTTTACAGATGGTGGAAATGGATACATTGCTACCTGAACTAAGTTGCAGCTTTACAAAATACTGTTTGTAAAATATTATGTTATTGGATTGTTTTTTTTTTGTGGTACTTAGTATAAGGTGGATATTTTTAATGGTAACTATACAAACTGGACACTGGAAGGGTTCAAGTAGAGCCTAATGCATATAATTGCTTCCATCTGGAGGCAGAGGGGTGAAAGGAACAGAGGGGTGTGGCTGTTAAGACTGCTGCTGTTTACTAGTGGAAGTCTGAAGTTCCCTGCACCCTGGTTATGGCCTACAAATGCATCAATAGAATTGCTCCCAGTTATCTACAAGACTTTATCACTTGCTACACCCCAACCAGACTGCTGCGCTCTTCTACTTCTGCCCGCTTGGTGGTCCCACACACAAAAGGTAAAGCACGGAGGTTCTCGGTTCTGGCTCCGTTGTGGTGGAATGACCTCCCCCTCTCACTCAGAACTGCTGAATCTCTCTCCACATTTAAAAAGGGTTTTAAAGCTTGGCTCTTGCCCTTGGTCTCTTAAATTCATGTAAGGTGTAAATGTTCATGCACGTAAGGTATAAATGATCACGCTCGGATCAGTCCTTTACAGAGCCACTCCTGCAATGTAATGTAAATGTTTATATGTATCTCAAAAAAGAAAATAGTAGGAAGGTGATTAGGAATCGTCTATTGCAAATTTTTATGCAGCTACTTGTCTGATGACCATCGGTGTATTTCAGAAAAGAAACGAACTGTACTTAAGAATCACCCATTTGCAGTTATGTCTCTTTCTCCTAAGGTAATGCACACATTGTATTTTCTATGAGATGTTTGTTGCTTTGGAGAAAAGCATCTGCTAAATGAATAAATGTTTGTACATAGTCATGACTTTGTTGTACCTGTAAATAGAACAATGTGATGGCTTCTGAAAATAATTAACATTTGGTTGATTGACACCCGACCTCACGTTCTCCTCATTGCTTCGCCACCCTGGGAACAATGCCAGCCTGAGCATGCTCATTGGTGACGTGGCATGTGACAGTTCCGTAACAGTGACGGTGACCTTGGGAATGGGGTCTTGAAGTCCATAGGTTTATATAATGGAATTAAACCTTGAAGTTGGGCTTTGAAAATAGCTACCCTCAATTCGAGATACATGATCTCAGCCAGTGGAGTAGGTGTAGATGTGGTAATATCAAATCATTGCTTATTACTTTCTGGATGTTATCCTTGTGATTTGACTTTATAAGATTATTTCTGACAATGCCACTTCAAACTGGCAGAGTCAGCTGAGAACTGCCTAATGTCATAGTAATGCAGAACCCAGGCTACAACCATAGTGACACTGTAAATAGCCAGTTGTCTTCCTGGTCAAGGTTGGAGTGTATGGTTGTTGACAAGTGTCCCTTATTCACGGTCAGTAATTGGTATTTTTATGTGTATTGGCAAATATGATGTGTACCTGTGAAAGACTGACAGTAGGGAATGCCCATGAAATGTCCTTCAGGACAAAACAAATGGCAAACTTCAAGGTACACCAGGAAGGAAACTCTAGCTCCTTCTTTTTGTCCCTGGGCTAAGTGGTGTCAGCCTCACTGACACTGATGGGACTTGTGCTGCCTCAGTCTTCATAATTTAAAAAAAAAAAAAAAAAAAATGGTATGCTCCCACAAAATCTCTAAAAAAATAAAAAGGAAAAAAATGTTAAATCATGAACTGGAAGGAGAAAGGAGATTTAAAGAAAATCAAATTTGTTATGTAGTACAATTAGGTTTGATCATGTGGGTATTACACCTGTATTTACAGGTGTTCAGTTCTGATATTGTGGGCCTAATTTTGCATGAGACTTTTTTTAAAAAAAAAAAAAAAATATGCATGCTTGGTGGACAAAAATATAGGTGAATCTTTTTGTGGTTGATGTATGTATGCATTGTTTATTTTTCTATTTTAATTATACTTTGTTCAGCAATTATTCACTTTATGGTCAGGTTCTTCTGGAACTAATTACTGCTGTTTTCAAAAGAAGCCTGTAGCTACCTACCGATTTAATTTGCAGTCTGTACATGCTTTTTCCACATATTGAGTGTAAAAGCATAAGGCGATCTCTGTTTTAAGCGAAGGTGTCTTGGTTATTGCTGAAGTCCCTTACAGCTGTTAATATGAAGCACCCTGTTTGCATAAAAAAAGCCAGAAGCAGGAAAGTGACAGTGACGGATTATTTGGAAGTCTAAATAAATGCTAAATCTGTAAAGAGAGGCTGTCAAAAAATGAAGGTTCCGACTAGGACAATGTATGTAGGTTACTCAATATGTACACAATACCCCTTCTGCTGTCCTACTTCTGTCTTTTTAATATCCACTGCAGCATTTTTTTTTTTTTTTTTTTTTTTTTTTTTTTTTTTTTTTCTCCCCCCCCCCCCTCACAAAACCTTTTCTTCTACTTCTCTCCAGATTACTGGACAGTTGGTGAAGTGACACCACCATGCGTGAATACAAGCTAGTGGTGCTTGGCTCAGGAGGTGTGGGCAAATCTGCTCTGGTAAGTAACACCACCTCTTCTTCCGCAGCCTTGTACACTAATGCACTACTGCATCTTTTTTTTTTCTTCTGGACATTTATCACAATTTTTTTTAAATGCTTGGAAACTAGAATAATTATGATTGTTTTCAATGGAAAATCTGGTCAACTTGGGTCAGTACTTTAGTCAAACAAATTCTAGTTAATGTAAAGTGTCATGAAATATATTCCACTTTTGGCATGCATTCTTATCTTTCACACCAAGGAAATGACATTCAAAACAGTGTTAAGAATGTATATAAAAAAATTGTCAAAATGGGAGAAAATTGGAACAGGACAAATACTTTTTCACAGCACTGTTGCATGTGTTTTAATAAGGAAATTGCTGCGATGTGCTTTGCAGTACATTTTCCACAGGAAAAAAAAGAAACATTTTTAAAAATGAGTAAGATTTCTAGACACGTATTAATACAGTCATGCGTCGCCTATCGACTGACCGCATATACGACGGTGGTTCCATAAGATTATAATGGAGCTGAAAAATTCTTATTGACTTGCGACGTCGTAGCGCAACGTGTTACTCACATGTTTGTGGTGGTGCTGCTGTAAACAAACCTGCATTGCCAGTCATGTATATACACACAATTATGTACAATACATAATACTTGATATTGATGATAAACACCTATGTTACTTGTTTATGTATTTAGTATACTGTATTTTTATCCTTATTTTACAGTGTATGCGTTCTACTTATTTACATTTATTCATTTAGCAGATGCTTTTGTCCAAAGCGATATACATCTCAGCAAACATACAATTTGTGCATCACATTAAGAGACATACAGTAACTGCAGACATGTGATTCTTAAGTAAACCTAGTTTACCTTCTACTTGATGCACCAATGTTCATCGCTTGAGTAGGTGCATAAAATGCAGGATAGATGAATCTTGATAACCTTCTACCAATTTATTTTTTTAATAGAAGATACACAATCGCATATAATGCCGGAGCAGCGGCTGTATAACTTACATAAAAGTTTACCGTAAACTAGTATGTTGTGTTACGCCAGCAGCAGCATCATAAATCTCATGTTTCTGTTTCTTAGAACGTATCCCCGTCGTTAAGCAACACATGTCCGGATATACCAATGACTGATTATAAAACTATTTTTGGACAGAATATTATGAAGATCCTGAGTGTCTTGAACACTTATCAGCTGATGAGGGTTGACATTTTCTCATACCATACTATATAGGACATGTTATGATTTGTTTTGATTTCCCGCAATTCTCCGGTCCCAGTCATAGCCAACACATGGCAAGGATGGGTGATTATTGCAAAGGCCTCACCTATGGTCATGGATGTAAAGCTTGGAAGTGTACCCCGTCACCACGGAGTGGAGTGCCAATGGCAGTCCGTCTTTCTGTCTTTGTACATGATATGTGTCAAACAGTGATATCGTACACTTACTAGATGGATTATAATGTTGGGTTACATGTTTGGTTGGTTATGTTTTTACTACATTTTGTTTCTTCTGCCCTCTGCAGACAGTCCAGTTTGTACAGGGAATTTTTGTGGAGAAATACGACCCCACAATAGAAGATTCTTACAGAAAGGTGCGTGCAGGAAGTTTGGCTTGTTGGTCACTTACCTGATATCGTGCCGTGTATTGCCAGCTTAATGCTTCCCGTGTGTCTCCTCACTCTACAGCAAGTGGAAGTAGATGGGCAGCAGTGCATGCTGGAGATCCTCGATACAGCAGGAACAGTAAGTGGCGCTGATCGCTGGCATCATATGCCACTTTTTTTTTGTACCAAATTTGATGCGAATTGAACTGCAGCGTCAATGCAGATTGCAGATTCATACAGATTTTTGCTTTCAATTTGATTTTTTTCATTTGATTTGCAGTGTGAATGAATGAAAAGGAAATCTGTTAGAGATGGAAAGTGCCACTCCACTCAGGACTCTTATCACAATAATAGTATTCATGCTCTGCAAACATGGGTTTCCTGCTGTAGTTGCCCCCCCCCCTTTTTTTTTTTATTTTTTTTTAAGGGATGTCCTCATTATGATCCATACCATTTACATTCCAGGTAATAAATGCAAGTGGACAACTCGAATATCCTTGCTGAAAAATTACTGTTAGCACAGGAGTAATACCTACCATGTGATCAAAAACACAAATGAAAACAAAAGGACAGATAAATGCATTAAAAACAATATCTGGCTCAAGGAAAGGAAACAAAACTGAACAAGAACTCCAGCAACATACACGTTTCTGTTTGTTTGGTCACTTGTGGTGTTGGGGGATATGGTGGATTTCCTCATAGAACTTATATTAATATAAAGTGTGTAAAATGTTACAGGAATAGGAAAGAGGACATTTAATAGCGTCAATAAGTTTATTCCCTTTAGCAAATAATGAAAGAGCAGAAAGTGATGCAGCCCCCCCCCCTCCCGTTCCCTCCCTGTGCCCCCCCCAGGAGCAGTTCACAGCAATGAGGGACCTGTACATGAAGAATGGCCAGGGCTTCGCTCTGGTTTACTCCATCACAGCACAGTCAACATTCAACGACCTGCAGGACTTGAGGGAGCAGATCTTACGAGTAAAGGACACTGAAGATGTGAGTGTACCAGCTTTGGTTTCTATAGTAAACGAGTCGCGTTCCAAGCCGAGCATCTCCACAAAGAAAATTTACACCCACACAGACATGCGTGTCAAACCGATGTTTCTTTTACCCACAACCTATTTCTTTAATGTTAGATTACAAATGCAGACACCCCTCGATTTATGCAAATAGACCGTTCTTTAACCCCTTATGCAAGTCGAAATTTACATGTCGGATTCTCCTTCCTCCTCCAGCATTCAACATAACAACATTAGTAATTTTTCCATCTCAGTTATTGCACCTTGATGTTTCTTCATTATTGTTGTTTTCATGCTAGCTGTTCCTTTCATATGCTCCTTTATACGTGCAGCATCCTTCACTATTCACAGTCGATACGGCTAAATCTAGTTCCCGTGCTATAGACGATGATTTTTGTCCACCTTCATACTTCCGTATTATTTTCACAATTTCATCTCCAAATCGATTGCTGTACCCTTGCGAGACGGTTCCTGTTTTCCTTACATTTATTAATTTAGCAGACGCTTTTTTCCAAAGCGATGTGCATCTCGTAGAAAATGCAATGTGTGCATTACATTAACAGAAAGAGATGCAGACACGTGATTCTTAGATAGTTTTGTTTCTTACCACCATATGAATCGATGTACATCAGACGGGTAGCTGTATAAAACTATCCGAATATATTCTAGAATATTTATACTAATATATGTCGACGATTCCTTCCTAGTAATTTTTTAAAAATGTATAAACATTTGTTACATTACATCACGTCAAAGTGAATTTGGAAGAGGTGAGTTTTAAGAGCCTTTTTAAACATGGACAGAGATTCAGCAGTAAGTGAATCCTTCAAGTGCACGTTTACCACCAGGCACTGTGAATAATGAAATGGGTTAAAAAAAAAAAAAAAAAAAATGGGGGGGGAAAAAGCACTACACTAAGGAGAAGAGATGTTCACGGCTCAAAACGCAAGAACTGGGAAGATGGAGCTTCCTGCCTTGTCTGGCTATGCCTACTTGTGCTTAACGTTTTTCAGATGTTTTGCGTAAGTGCACGCGCGCACACACACACTTTCTGAACCGCTTGTCCCATACGGGGTCGCGGAGAACTGCAGCCTAACCCGGCAACTCAGAGCGTAAGGCTGGAGGGGGAGGGGACACACCCAGGACAGGACGCCAGTCTGTCGCAAGGCACCCCAAGTGGGACTCGAACCCTAGACCCACTGAAAAGCAGGACCTGGTCCAACTCACTGCGCCACCGTGCCCCCCTTGTTTGCGTAAGCGCTATCTGTAAATAATGTGTATGCTGGGAATTTTGTAAGTATATCCGGATTTACGTAAGTAGAGGGGTGTCTAATTTACCTACAGCGATATGAAATTGTCTGCTGCAGTTGGTGTGTTTTTATGAAACCAACTACTGTACCTGTTACTCTGAGATGCAGCTCCGTTTGGTAAGGGCACAACACACTTCCTCGCTTTGACAGAAGGGCTGTATCTTTGCACATGTGTTTCAGAGTACATGCTGGTTGTGAAAATCTGAGTAAAATGTCTATATTGCTCAACGCTGTTCAGACTTTGGAGTCAAAGGTTGGGTGCACTGATTCAAGTGACTTTGGTTGTTTTTTTTTTTTTTTTTTTTTTTTTTTTTTTTTTTTTTTTCTCTCCCCCCTTCGATAATAAACTACAGTCCCTGCAGACTTAACTTTTTTTTTTTTTTAATCCCTGCTCTTCCCACCATCTCCTCCCCCTTTTTTCTTCATCCTCACTGCTAACAATGTTGTGCCATTCTTTAGAGAGGGTCAGTTCATTACAAACAGGTTCTTGGCATCTCTGCCAAGCTTCTGCTTTCATGCCAAGCAACCATCTGCACTCTCCCAGTCCTTGTCCTCTCTTTCAGTTCATTTAGCCAGTAATTTCTGTAATTTGTTCTGTCTTTAATTCTGCACTCTCCTCAGGATGTTTCTACTGACTTTATCTGCCCCATCTCCCCCTGTTAAAGAAACCTTCTCTGGACCCAAACTCAGTCCAGAATTACAAGCCAGTCTCTTGTCACCCTTTTCTCTGAAAAAGTCTGGAATGCGCAGTTTAGCCAGTTTGGATTCAAGATACACCACTCCATCGAGACTGCCTTCTTTGTAGTGTCAGAACCTCTCCTTTTGCTGAGAGCTGCCTCATTCTCCTGCACCTCTTTGCAGCATGTGACACCATCAACCACCAGATCCTGGATTCCTTGCTACAACAGCTTGTAATCAAAGGATCAGCACTCAGATGGTTTGAGTCTCATCTGTTGGGTAGATTCTATCATTTGGTTTGCCATGGTTGTCTGTCTGCTCATTTAGTGTTCCCCAGGCTCAGTACTGGTCCCCATTCTCCAGATACAGAAGTCATACTACTTCTATTGTCGCTTTTTCCAGCTGATCTGGAATGCACAGCATAAGTTTACAAAGCATTTCAACGCATCTTGCCTCCTTGTTTCTTTGCACTGGCTTCCTTTGGCTGGTGAAGGAAAATGGCATGTTCAAAGCATGTACCCTGTTCCCTATAGGACTTGATGCTTCTCAACCTTTTGCTGTTTAGTGATTCCATCCATGAAAGGTCAAAAATTGAAAGCCCACATTTTCTTGGTTTTGACTTCTTGGTGTGGTGGAATGAGCGCCTCCTCCCCTCAGAACTGCTAAATCCCTTTAAGTGTTCAAGAAAGGTCTTAACACGTACCTTTCTTAGATTCACTACTCTCATGATGACGATCGCCTTTGTATTTTTCATATGTTCTATAGGCAGCTACCCAGTAGTATGTGCTGGCAAAAATGGTGATATTGGACAAAGTGACTGTGCTCCATCAGTCAGATGTCTGCATCTAAAAGTCTTCATCTGTTATGAAGTGTCTTTTTGTTTTGACTTGTGCTTCATATTGGAGATAACTGTTGGTTAAATGATGTTATTAATGATGAGTTGTTACTTAAATGATTAAGTATGTCTCTTTTCCTGTCACCCTTCCTTGGAATAGGTGCCCATGATTCTCGTGGGTAACAAGTGTGACCTGGATGAGGAGCGGGTGGTAGGCAAGGAGCAGGGCCAGAACCTGGCCCGACAGTGGAACAACTGTGCCTTTCTAGAGTCCTCAGCAAAATCAAAAATCAATGTTAATGAGGTGAGCACCAACAGGGTCCTTATCTTGCCATCATCAAGATGCTCTGCTTTTTTTTTTCCTCTACATGTTCTCATGCACATTCCCTTGCCTGTGGCAGATCTTCTATGACCTGGTCAGACAGATAAACAGGAAAACACCGGTGGAAAAAAAGAAGACGAAGAAGAAGTCCACCTGCACAATTCTGTAGACCTGTCCCAGCAGCAGCTTTGAGCCAGGTGATGCTGTGCACACTATTTGTGGAGAGAAGTTATGCAGATGGAGGGAGGGTAGTAGACCTCCTGCTCACATCTGGGGCTCACGTATTATGGTTAGCTTCCTATGCTGTCCACAGATATACTCCTTCATTGGAAGGTGATCTGTTCTTGTGTTCTCCTCTGTGAGCTGTATGGAAGCTACCATGCAGATATAGTGCTTATTTGTGACCATATTTTATAATTATACACTATAACCCCACAGATTTCTTGGTAGATATGCAGAGGGATGCATAAATCTGAGTTGAGACAGTATTGGTAGTATGATGAAAAATTGTAATCTAGAGATACTCTGGAAAATAATAAAATCAGTAAAATATGAAATAATGGAATGATATTAAATGCAGTAATAAATAAGAGTAGGATAAATATAGCCCATGAAGTGCTTCCTCCATTTATACTCTGCCATTCAACATTGTCTGGAACATCAGTCTGTGTATCACCAGTTCCTTCCCTTGTTTTTGTGGACTTATATAAATGTGGTCACGCTTTATATTTGATCTTTGTATTAATCTCAACTCTCTTTAAAAGCTAACCAAAGAATGTAAGGTTCCCAAACTAAAGGATGACAAAGTGCCCTGCAATGGCCTGGCACACCCTCTAGGATGTACCCTGCCTCTTGTCCTATGCTTCCAGGATAGGCTCTGAGTCTTCTGCACCGCACAAGTGTTTATTGCGATTAAACTAAAACCCATTATTTACATTTATTCACTTAGTAGATGCTTTTGTCCAAAGCGACTTATTATGGATACCATGTAGTGTTACTAGCCCACACACCTTATTCACCAAGGTGACTACACTGCTAGATACACTACTTACAAGGGGTTACTCATCCATACATCAGTGAAACATACTCACACACTATGGGGGAACCTGAACAGGATGTCTTTGGACTATGGGTGGAAACCGGAGCACCCGGAGGAAACCCACACAGACACAGGGAGAACATGCAAACTCCACACAGACTGAGCAGGGATCGAACCCATGTTCTCTCGTACCACCCTGTATTTCTGTGTGACTGCTCCTGGAGAGGTTTTAGTGAACACCTAATTGTAGAAAGAGATTTTAGAAAATGAGGAAATGTGACATCAGGCTGTGTTGATTGATATTTTAATATGCTAACTGCTCTATGTCTTGTGAGCTGGCAATGGCAGTACAGATGTTTTATTTTTTGAAGGGTAACTATTTCATTTGGCAAAATTTTTAATTAAAGGTGGTATGACTTGATGTATAAAATGTTATACACTGAGCACTAAAGGCTTACTTGGTATTTTTTTTTTAAATTTAATGTTGAATGTAACCTTTGCATAAGTAAGCTTAGGAATGCACCAATGTGTGTTTTGCTGTAAGTAGCACATTGTTGGTGTATAATAGCATAGAAACGGGGCCATTTGTACATCAACCATAAGTTGGATGGAGTCTTGTGCGTACTGCCAATGTGTTTTGAAGGTTTGACAAGGTCAAGAAAACTTTTTTTTTTTTTTTCTTCCCCTTTCTCTTTTGCCCTCTACAGGATGCTGTAATGACAAACTGTTGCCTAATTGGAAGATGCCAGCATTTCAGCCCTCAACAAAAGAAACGTTCTTTTCCTTCCATCACAAACTAAAAGAGAGAAAATTGACATATCTGACTGACTCCTCTCTGCTTTTTTTTAATCTTAAAGCCACATGAAGACATTTGTATTCTTTTTTTTTTTTTTTTTTTTTTTTTCCCCCCCCAATGTTACAACATCAGTGGACACTCTACCAGCACCCCATAGTCATCTCTGGATGCTGCATTTTTCTGGGAAATGAAACTATAACATAAAAAGACTGAAGTATTTTCATCTTTTCAGTTGGTCATTGGAAAACATTGAGGATATCAGACTTAGCTGGATGATGATGATGATGATGATGATGATAACAGTAGATAATTAATCTTAAAAATGGCATGGATGCATTTCAAATCACTGCAATTATTTCAAAGGATATCAAGGTGAGACATGAACCTATTTCAGCCATTGCATCTTTCTCTCTGCACTAATGTTTGACAGTAATATACTGAAGTCCATATATATATTTTTGTTGCCCTTAAACTGAAGGACATCAGCAAGTAACATCTTTTTCACACCTTTCTCAGTGACTTTATTTTATATTTGTAGTCACAAGCTTTCATACTTCCCATAACGTATTCCAAGTCCATTTTTGGCATATTAATGCTTAAAGTTCTTTTATAGAAAGGGCATGGGGAAAATAGTAAGAGTTGATTTCTATGTCTCCTGAAGCTGAAATATATTATACTAAACCAACTCTAATATTGCTTCTTGTGTTTTCCTGTCACAAAAAATAATTTTTGAGCTTTTATGAATGATTAAATTTTAGTACATTTTCATTAGTTTCTTGGTCATTGTATTTTTGTTCTTCCTTGTCTCTGTGTTCCTATGTGATGGGGATATATTACACACACAAACATTGATTTCACTCTGCAAACAAATTAATAATATGAGTGCTGGATAAAAAGATATTTAATGATTTCAAGAGTTTTCCACCCCAAGTACTGAAAAGATTCAATTTAAACAGGCTTTTGCAAATACTTGTAGTTGATGTCATCCAGCATGTATGTTTGTTCATTGCTGTCATGCGTGGTGTGAGCTCACATCATGTGTGTCATTTTCTTCTAATTCATAACTTACAAAGAAATGAAAGAAAACACAGGACAAGGTTGGAAAACGGGTAGAAAATGTAAGAAGCTCTGTGACAGGTTAACTCATCTGACCTTTTCTTTGGCTTCCCTGAAAGAATGTAATACAGACACCCCTTGACATTTTTTCATTATTATTGTTGTTTTCATGGTAGCTGTTCCTTTCATGTGCTCCTTTATACGTGCAGCATCCTTCACTATTGTATTCACAGTCGATATGGCTGAACCTAGTTCCCATGCTATAGGCGAATATTTTTGTCCACCTTCATACTTCCTTGTTAAGTTTCATCTCCGAATCGCCCTCCCTGGATCGGGGCCTTGTCATGGCAGAAGGGCTTGTGTAATCTAGGGATCTCCAGTGCTATGTCATTGGGAGCAGTATGCTCCTGGTAGGGTCTCCCATGGCAAGCAGGTCTGGAGTGATGATCCAGACTAACATGATCTGAAAAAGCCCTATGGAAAATGGGAACCGGAGAACATTTACCCTGCCCTGGGCTAGGGTCACTGGGACCTACCCCTGGAGCCAGGCCTGGGGGTAGTGTTCCTTGGCAAGCGCCTGGTGGCCAGGCAGCCCACGTAACCTGGCCAGGTTAAGACCGGAAAGGCAACGTGGGGAGGGCCATGTAGGCCCCCCACCTGCAAGGTCCAACATGGGGGTTGGGTGCGATACCTTTCAGACAGCAAGAAAAGGCAGGGTGGTGTGTGGCATTGTGGCCGCTCGTGGGAGAAACTAGCTCTTGACACGTGGAATGTAACCTCACGGGTGGAAGGAGCCAGAACTGGTGCAGGTGGCTGAGAGATACCGACTAGATATAGTTGGGCTCACCTTCACTCACAGTGTTGGCTCTGGAACCAAACTTGCACAGGGTAAGAGGTGTCAGGCAGCTGTGGGGATACTTACAAGCCCCTGGCTGGCTGCCATACAGTTGGAGTTTGTCCCAGTGAACGAGAGCATCGCCTTAATGCGACTTAAGGTCGCAGAGAGGAATCCTTTGTTGTGTGTTTATGCACCAAACAGCAGTTCAGAGTATTCGATCTTCTTGGAGAGAGTGGGTGGGGTTCTGGACAGGGCCCCACCTATAGACTCCATAGTCCTGTTGGGGGACTTCAGCGCTCACATTGGCAATGACTGAGAAATCTGGGAAGAATGGCTTGCCCGATCTAAATCCAAATGGTGAAATGTTATTGGACGTCTGTGCTAGTCATGGTTTGTGCATACATAACACAAGGATACTCATAAGTGTACTTGGTACCAGAGCTCCTTAGGCAAAAAAATCAATGATCGACTTTGTAGTAGTTTCATGTGACTAGAGGCAACATGTTCTGGACACTTGGGTTAAGAGAGTTGCTGAGCTGGATCAGATGGCACGGAAAACTGACAGACATACCTGGTAGACCCAAGTGTATAGTGAGGGTGTGTTGGGAATGACTGTCAGAGGACCTTATCTGGACTGGTTTTAACTCCCACCTCTGTAAGAACCTGTCCCATGTCCTGGAGGAGATAGGGGACATGGAGTTTGAATGGACTCTGTTCAAAACCTCCATTGTGGAAGCAGCCAGGTACAGCTGTGGCCAAAAGCTTGTTGGTGGCAGTCACAGTGGCAACCCAAGAACCCGCTGGTGGATACCGGTGGTGAAGGAAGCTGCCAAGCTGAAAAAGGAGGCTTTTAGTGCCTGGTTGGCTCTGGGGACTCCCCGACTCAGCGGATAGGTACCGGAGGGCAAAAAAGGCAGCAGTGGCTGCAGTTGCAAGAAGCAAAATCCAGAGCATGGGAGGTGTTTGGTGAGTATGGAAAATGACTTTTGGTCAGCCTCAAAGAGGTTCTTTAGAACCATCCGGAGGCTCAGGAGGGGTTGAAAGAGCTTTGCTCAAGCTGCGCTCAGCAAAAGTGGAGAAACACTGACCTCAAATGAGGAGATTGTCGGGAGGTGAAAGGAGCACTTTGAGGAACTCCTAAACCCGAGAAATAGGCTTCCCTTACAGGAGTCAGGGCCAGAGGCTTCCGGGGTATCAGAGTCCATTTCTCTGGTGGAAGTCACTGAGGTAGCTGGAAAGCTCCACAGTGTCAAAGCACCGGGGGTGGATGAGATTCATCCGGAACTGCTTAAGCCCCTGGATGTTGTAAGGGCTGTCATGGCTGACATGCCTCTGCAATTTTGTATGGACCTCAGGGACAGTGCCTTTGGATTGGTAAACTGGGGTGGTGGTCCCTCTCTTTAAAAAAAGGAGAATGTGTGCCAACTATCGGGGTATCACACTTCTCAGCCTCCCTGGGAAAGTATATGCCAGGGTGCTAGAAAGGAAGCTCCGGCCGATAGTTGAACCTCGGATTGAAGAGGAACAATGCAGATTCCGTCCTGGCCGCGGAACAGTGGACCAGCTTTTTACCCTCTCAGATAATTGAGGGGTCATGGGAGTTTGCTAATCCATTCTACATGTGTTTTGTGGACTTGGAGAAGGCCTACGACTGTGTTCCCTAAGAAATTTTGTTGGAGGTGGTTCTGGGAGTATGGGGTGCCGGGGCCACTACTGCGGGCCATTTGGTCGGGTGTTGGACTCCGCCAAAGTTGTGCCTTATCCCCATTCCTGTTTGTGGTTTTCATGGACAGGATACAAGGTGCAGCCAAGGTCAGGAGGGCATTCTATGTGGGGGTCAGAAGGTGATGTCTCTGGTTTTTGCGATAATGTTGTCCTTTTGGCACCGTCACATGGATGCCTCCAGCACGCACTGGAACAGTTTGCAGCCGAGTGTGAAACGGTTGTATGAGGATCAGCACCTCAAAGTCTGAGTCCGTGGTTCTCTCATGAAAAAGGATGGCATGCCCACTTCAGGTAAGGGGAGAAAATTTGCCCCAGGTGGAGGAGTTTAAATATCTTGAGGTCTTGTTCACAAGTGAGGGGAGAAGGGAGCATGAAATCGGCTGCAGACTGGTAGCAGTAATGCGGTCGCTGTACTGGACTGTAGTGGTGAAGGGGGAGCTGAGCCGTAAGGCAAAGCTCTCTATTTACCAGTTGGTCTATGTCCCTACCCTCACCTATGGTCATGAACTCTGGGCAATGACCGAAAGAATAAGATCGCGGATACAAGTAGCTGAAATTAGTTTTTTTCACAGGGTGTTAGAACTCACTCTCTGTGACAGGGTAAGGAGTTTGGACATCTGAGAGGAACTCGAGTTGAGCCGCTACTCCTCCACATTGAGAGGAGCCAGCTGAGGTGGTTCGGGCATCTGCTAAGGATGCCTTCTGGGCCCCACCCTTTGAAGGTATATCAGGCATGGCCAAGTGGGATGAGGCCCCAAGGTTGGCCCAAGACCCACTGGAGGGATTATATCTCCCAGTTGGCCTGGGAGCAGCTGGGGATCCCCCGGGATGAGCTGAAGGAAGTTGTGAGGGACAGGGACGTCTGGGCTTCTCTGCTCTCCCTATTGCCACTGTGACCCTAGAAGGACACGCGGCAAGAAAATGGATGGATGGCTGGACCTCCAAATCGATTGCTGTATGATAGTGAGATGGTTCTCGATTTTCTTCAAGTGCACGTTTACCACCAGGCATTGTGAATAATGAAATGGGTAAAAAAATATGCGAATAAACTAATGAGAGGAGATGTGTTCACGGCTCAAAACACGGGAACTGGGAAAATACAGCTTCCTGCCTTGTCTGGTTACGCCGACTTGCGCTTAACGTATTTCAGATGTTGTGCATAAAATAAAAACACTCTCAGTAAATAATGTGTATACCGGGAATTTTTTACGTGAATCTGGGTTTACGTAAGTCAAATTTACATACGTAGAGGGGTGTCTATTTAATTTTATGGTTGTGTTCTGCACATCAGCCTTAAACAGCACATAGAGTAGCACAAAGGACACTTTGAATCTACACAAACAGTAAAAGTTTTTGGTGGTAGTGGGATCAAGGGAAAGAAGAAGGTCTACAGATGTCATGATGGGTGTCAGTATTTCACATAACCACCGGAACTCTGAATTCTTCTGAAATCTAGAAGCCTTCAAGCATGGCTGAGCTGCATGAGCCAATCAGAACTGCCTACATAAAGAAACCACTGGAGACGATCCCTGCTGAGTCTTGAGCGTGTGACAGTGATGAAGTCTGAGAATCATGGCACTAAGTGACGACTTAAATGGGGCTTTTGAGAGAACGAAACAACGGAATTGATTGATTCAGAGAAATAGTCCAACAGCAATGGTCAACTAGAGTTGGACTATTCCCTCCAAGCACATCGGCACATTACTTCCACTGTCACTTTAAGTATTCTCAGTTTTAAGTACTCTGGTTGTCTATTGGTATTTATTGTTATTTATTGTTAGAGTTATTTATTGATATTGTTTTGTTTTGTGCAGTATTATCTATTGTTTTTTGTTCATAGTCTGTGGAGAAGCACTCAGACAAGAATTTCATGGTACAAACCCCATTTCCAGAAATGTTGGGACACTTTCTAAAAATGCAACAAAAACTAAAAACTGTAATCTGTTCATTCAGTTGAACCTTTATTTAACATACAAAAGCACTAAGAAAAGATTTTCAGTGTTTTCACTCATGAACTTAATTCTATTTGTTAAATATAAACAAATTTAGAAATTCAGAAAAAAGTTGGGACAGAGGCAAAACAAGACTGAAAAGGTTATAAGTAACACTGTTCTGGAAGGTTCCACAATTAGCAGTTTAACCACTAACAGGTGAGGTTATCAAGATTGAGCATAAAAGGAGCATCCACCAAAGGCTTAGTCTTTGCAAGCAAGGATGGGTTGTGGTTAACCACTTTGTGCCAAACTTTGTGAGAGGATTGTCAGTCAGTTCAAAGACTTTCTCAGCACAAGATTGCAAAGATTTAGGTCTTTCGCCCTCTACAGTTCATAATATCATGAAAAGAATCAGGGAGTCATGGAAAATCTAGGTGCATAAAGGCCAAGGGTGGAAACTGCTGCTGAATGCGTGTGACCATCGAGCACTCAGGTGGTATTGTTTGAGAAACTGTCATGCTACCGTGATGGACATAGCCACATGGGCTCGGGAATACTTTGAAAAATCATTGTCACTCAACACAGTCCGCCGCTGCATCAAGAAATGCAACTTGAAACTGTATTATGCAGAGAGGAAGGCATTTATTAATTTTGTGCACAAATGCCGCTGAGTTATCTGGGCCCGAAGTCATCTGAGATGGACCGAAAGACAGTGGAAACATGTTCTGTGGTCAGATGAGTCTACGTTTCAGCTCGTTTTTTGGAAAAACTGACATCGGATTCTACGTGCCAAAGATGGAAAAAGACCATCCCAACTGTTACCAATGAAAAGTGCAAAAACCAACCTCTGTGATGTATGGGGGTGCATCAGTGCCCAGGGCATGGGTGATCTGCATATATGTGAAGATACCATTGATGTAGAAGCTTATGTTGGAATTTTGGAGAGGCATATGCTGCCGTCGAGATGTCTTTTCCAGGAACTCCATGTATATTTCAGCAGGACAATGCCAGACCTCATTCTGCACAAGTTACAACAACATGGCTTCGGAGGCATAGAGTGCGTGTGCTTGACTGGACTGCCTGTAGTCCAGATCTGTCTCCTGTTGAAAACGTATGACACATCATGAAGAGGAGAATCAGAAAAGGGTGACCACGGACTGTTGAGCAGCTCAAGTCTCGCATACAGCAAGAATTTTCAAAAATTCCAATGGAAAAACTGCAACAATTGATTTCTTCAGTTCCCAAATGATTACGAAGTGTAATTAAAAGAAAAGGTGACATGACCGAGTGGTAAACATGCCTTTGTCCCAACTGTTTTGAGTGTGTTGCATGCATCAATTTCCAAATTTTTTTTTTTATATTTAATAAAGAGAATTAAGTTCATCAGTGAAAATGCTGAAAATCTTTTCTTTGCTCTTTTGTCTGTTAAATAAAGGTTCAATTGAATGAACAGATTATAAAAATGCAACAGAAACTAAAGTGTCCCAACTTTTCTGGAAAGGGGGTTTGTACTTGTACCTATGACAATAAACCTTGAACTTGAACATGCCCTTACAGTGCTATGGCTAGATTGTGCCCAGCAAAACCCCATTTGGCAGGTAGACTGGATCTGATGAAACTGCTGGAGAAATAAGGGATTCCTTATGATGTCATAGGCAGTGTCTTAGGAAATCATTCAAAGAACAGAATGCCTGTGGCATTAGTTTTTTAATATTCAATGAACAATGACTGGATACCATTCTGTCATGTTGGATCTGTTAGCTAAATGCATGTTTTTACACTCAGGCCTACTTTCATCATTGGGTATAAAGACTTGTATGATTTGTTAGGAGAAGGCTTGTGCAATGGGCTTGGGGAATGACCAAGTGCTGTTTGTGTTTGGGCTCAGATGGTTTCTACTCTCACTTAAATCCTCTCACAAGCCCTGGAGTTGCTGGAATTGAGAGATATGTTTTTGTCAACTGGGGCAGATGAGGGAAGATGGCAGAGTATCTGGTTCAGTAATATGCTCTGGGCAGATCTGGGCCTGAGAGATACCATTGAACCTCTACAGTGGCATCAGCAGAGACACTCAGGTTATGGGTGGTTTCATCCATTCTGCTGTTGAAGAATATCAGGCTGTCTTCATAATCTTCCCTGAACTGAGCTGCTGTAGTGCCTGATATTGATGTCGGACAAGGACTGCCTTGTGTTTGAAAAACCGAAGGAATGACAGCACAGTTCTCAGATGTCAAACCACTGCTTTGATCGCATGTTTAGAACATCGAAAAAGTAGAACTTTGAATGTGGGACCGTCACAGACTCCACTCCAAATTTTTCCCTCAGATTTTTCAAAAGATTATTGTATAACTGCAGCATAGTTGTTAACCTTGAACTACTGAGGTATCAACAGGCTTTGTATGGGGAACGTATATTAGTTTTAAAAACAGTTACACTGTCTTCAGTTCTTAATCACAATCGTGTATGAGAGAGGTGAACCATGTGACTACATTACGCAATAATCTACAGATGCAGCTGTCCTTTGCTACTTAAAATACACAGATGTACATGTGACATCAACACCCTACCCCCCTATGTCAGTGGAGCCCTGCCAATGCTGCACGGTGCAAATGATTCATGCTCTCATCACAAATCCTCATGCAACCCCCATCCCTCATAAATTCTGACTCTACAAAAGCAACAGCAGACAAAGGCTGGCAAGGGGGCGCTCTACATGTACAATGGGTCCCCTACATCTAAACCTGACTGGACCAAGAGTTGGTTTGTTACTCCAGTGTGACAGGCTGACAGGTGCATCGTGCACATGCCTGGGTATTCCAAGTCTGCTGGCTGTGCATTTATGACCCATTGGAAATAAGAAAGCACAGTAAAGAACCCTGGCCAGAGCGAGAGCAGGGTATTGACAAACTTAAGGCAGCACTTACTGTTTGCGATATTTGTGTTAGTGCATCGAATGGAGCTTTGGTATGAGGTTTGGACTTGTATGCTACCTCTTTTTATGGAAAAATAATACTAAACATCTCTGAAAAAGATGTGTACAAATGAACAGTTTGTTACTCAAATGTTTGTGAGTCAGGGACCCACTATATCTGTGGTGGACCACAGGCAATGAAAACGGGAAGATCCAGGCCTATAAAGTAAACTTAGCAATGCAAACTCAATCGGTCACTTCCAACATCTTATTCCAGAGACTTGTGTCACAGAAGAGTTTAATAGAGAACTCTTGATTCAAACAAAATGAAGACAGATTTTCCATTTGTGGGCTCTGAATAATTTCAAAAGGCAAGGTGCATGTTAAACATGTCATGGGAGAATTAAGATGAGTTTTTGTGGATGGTGTTCATCCCATTCTTTGTTCATGGTGGACTGTGACTCCAGCACCACAAAGACATTGTAATGATACACAAGGGATCCATGTCACGTACAAAAGGAAGGTTCAGGCAAAAGGCCACCGGGTCCCACCACAGTGCAAACACTTGCAGCCTTGCTAAGGGGTCAGACCTCTAATCCCCCTCCATCTGCAGGTGGTCAGACCCAGACAGCTATGCTGTAATCAAACTTTGGTTGCACATTCTCTTCCACCTCCTGGTCCCCCTTGGTGGAGCACATTACTGAGGTTTGGGTCCTCCCCTCTGTGGGACAGAGGTCTGACCTACCCTTTCTCTGCTGCCCATTCTTCCTTGACCAAAATGGAAGGTAGAATGTCCCTTTTTTAGTCCCTTTTTTGCACCTTTTTAAGAGCTCTGCATCAGGGTCATCAAGAGGCATCCAGCCCGGTTTCTCCATAAGCAGCTTGTCCTTGTCAGGGCACACACTGCGCAAAAGCTTCTTGAAGATGTTTGCAGTGAGGGAGAACCTGCGGCAGATTTCCTGGGAGTGGCTGAGTCTCAGTAGGCATTCTGGTTCTTTTTTGTCCTCCTCATCATTGTCCCACCCAGCCAGACTTGGAGCTTTCTTCTCCAGATCAGGCAGGTCCAGCCAGTTTCCCACCAGGTCAGCAAATATGTTGTCACCAAGGATCAATGGCTGGCGATTGCGGCCACGACTCATGAGTGTAGAGGTCCAGTCACTTGAGTCGTTGCTACTTTCCTCTGAGAAGTCATTTTCCAGTGACTGCCCATCAACACCGAGGTTCCGCAGCGAACCTGGGACACCAGACAGCTCATGGGTACCCCAGGGCGCCAGTGTTTGACGGACTGGGAATGAGCTGCGGTTGCATTCCTGTGAGTACCCACTTTCTCCAGGGTACCTTCCCGATGGAGGAGGTGTGCCACCCTGGCAGCAAGATGCAGATGATATCTTTGCTAGACTGCTCCTGGGTGAAGCCTTAAGCTCTCTATCAAGCGTCCAGGGTGATGGTGGGCACAGCTCCACAGGTGGAGCAGGAGAGAAGAATGTTGGAGGGGAGAAGAACACATGATGGTTAGGAGAACAAGTGTGGCTGGGCTTGCCTGAAATCTCCAGCCTCTCCAGTGTGGTCTGCAGCCGCAGAAGTTTGAGTTCCTGCAGAGCCCCCATCATGGAGTTCATTTGGGCATGCAGTCCGTTGCCAGCCTTCCTCATGGAGAGCTATTCGGGGAGGACAGGGAAGAAAAAAGTTCAGTTTTAAAGGTTAACTGGACTTTTCAAATGCTTTATCTCGAGCTTGCTTGAACTCTGACTCTTTATCCTGGAGATAAAGGTCAGTTGGGTTTACAGGACAGCAATTCTGGTCTGGAACAAACAATCAACAGGCTGCATGTGTTGAAATGTGCTAAGACTAAGACAAAATCAGTATAATTCAGAAAGGTCTAGACTCTGAGTTTCTTTTTGGCTGTCTTAGTAGGATACCACACAGCAACATAACTTCTTGAGGTCTTATGCTGTCTCTCACACCTCGTGTCTTGGTGTAGGGTGAATGTTCTTTATCTAGGGTTTTAGCTGTACCAGTTGATAAGTCGCAACAGCTCTTTGAGTGCAAAAAGCATTTATTTGAACTGCCGAAATAAGAGAAGAAAAAGGAACTCTTCACAGTAAGGATGATGACTAATAGAGCTGTCAAGTTCTGTTGAAACCTAAAGTCTCTCCCACACGCTTCCCTCTTCTCTGCCGTACTAACCTCCCTCCCATCCACTACAAAGTTCTCATAGTTCTTCACAGATAATGCAACTCTAGCAGATCCAAAATGCCACTGCAGAAGTTGTGTCTAACCTACTAAAATGTTCCCATGTACCTCCCTCCTCATTTCTCTTTATTGGCTTCCTGTAGCTTGCTTGCATCAAGGTCAAGACTCTGGTTACAGCTCTCAAGACCATTAATGGAACTGATACGCTGTTCTACCTCTGGCCAGCTGGTGGTCTCCCACGAAACATGTCCAAAATCAAAAGCCCAAAGAATCTCTGTCATGACTCCAATGGTGGGGAATGATCTTCCTCTTTCACTCAGAACTGCTGAATTCCTCTCAACATTCAAGAAGAGTTTGAACTTTTTTAGACCCACTGAGGTCCTATCTGCTCCAAAGACTTTTATTACATTACCTGTCCGAAAAACAGCAATAACAACAACAAAAAAGCTCCCTATCAATTGTATACCCAGCTTTTTGTAATGTACTGTATGCTGGCAAAGACGGTGGTACTGGACTATTTGACTGTACTTTGTGAGTTCTGTGTATTCACCTCTTTCTCCTCGCCTGTTGGTGAAATGCACTTTGTTTATTCTAAGTTGTATATTGCTTTGGAGAAAATTGTCTGCTTAATTAATAAATGTAAATATACTTTACACTACTCCAAGTACAATCATTTACCCATTTTTACGCTACAGCAATGTAACAAATACATACACACAACAGACCATTCTGAGTCACCAACTAACTTGAAACACATATCTTTGGATTGCGGGAGGAAACCAGAGCAAACCCACACAGACAAGGAAAGGATAGACAGACTCCACACAGACTGAGTGAGAATCGTTCGCCATGTCGACCTGTGCAGCCGTGGGGGGCACTGCAACACAGCTGCTCCACTGTGTCACCATAATCTAAGTCCCTTTATTATAATCCATGTTGTAACCCTGGAACATGACCTACTTACAGTACATCTCCTTGTCCCTCCTTTCATATTACTATATCTTGAGTAAGAAATACGTTCTCCCTCTAACTCCCTTCAGATCATTCTGTGTTGTTGTTGCGGAGCGTCCGTTCAGCCTGCTCTGAACACACAGAAAAGCGAAACAAAGTCAAACTCCAGACGAGTGTAATGGTGACATCTCATATCTATAAGCCATTATGGCCGGTAATAATGTAGCTGTGGACCTTAGTGACCAGTTATTGTGCCTGTGAGCTTTATTCTTTATTATGGCTGCAAATTCAACATGCTAACCATTTGTTACCTTATATTACCTGCCCTTTGATTATTGGATTGACATGATATTGACAAGTACAGTAATTTATGATTTATTGCAAGTCTTGAATGTGACACTGATATACAAATTGACTTTACTAAACACTGACATCAAGTGACAATAATGAGTATAAATGGTTACTAAGAAATGCATTACAGCTACATGGGGGAGCCATTTATCTGTGCTAGGTTGATTTTGTTAGGTGCAACATGTCTCATCCTACACTTTTGTCATCTTGTAGCCATATAAGCAGTGTAACAATTTAAATAAATAAATGAATTAAAGTACAGCACTGGGCTCCAGTTACTTTAATACAACAATAATAATATCTTACATTTACATTTACATTTATTTATTTAGCAGATGCTTTTCTTCAAAGCGACTTCCAATTAACTCTATGTAGCGTTATCAGCCCACACACCTTATTCACCGCAGTGACTTACACTGCTAGATACACTACTTACACTGGGTCACTCATCCATACATCAGTGGAACACACTCTCTCTGTCACTTACACACTATGGGGAACCTGAACAGCATGTCTTTGGACTGTGGGAGGAAACCAGAGCAAGCGGAGGAAACCAATGCAGACATGGGGAGAACATGCAAACTCCACACAGACTGAGCAGGGATCTTGTTTCTCTCATTGCCCTTTCATGACTAAACTCTTGGTCAACAAATAAGCAAGTAAGTGGAGAAACAGTACAGCGTTTTCGTCTGCCAAATGTTATAAATGTAAAGGGACCTGCTGTCAGTCCTAAATTCATGAGCTGCACTCTATACTTAATCACATGTGTGCCTGTGTAGCAGAAGCATGTACAGTATCTTCTTAGCGGGCTCCTAGAGCACTAATCCCAAAGAGTGCATGTTATCAGCTTACCTTCAATAATATTTCACAAAGGGGGCGACACCCTTCTGCCCTGCTTGGTTCTCTCTGTCCCCTCACTGTTCTTTCCCCAACCTGTTGTCCTCATATATAGAGCTGCTGCTAATGAGGCGACGCACCGCCCAGCTCAGGGATGGAGTATCTTCCAACTGGGATCTTCCATACCCTAAGCAGTGATTGGCACATTTAAAGTTGCAATCACTATATGAACTTGGCAGGAAAGGATGAATGGTAAGGATATGGCAGAAGAGCTAAGCTATTTAATCACATCCACAGGCCAAACATGAACATAGGAAAAATAATATTACAGTTTCACTGCTAATTAAGAACTTTCTGAATGTTTGTGGAAGCTGTTGTTCTGGTATGAGGTTGCTAATATTTAAATAAAAAAAATGATTTCCCCTTTTCTGTTTCAGTTTTAATTAGTTTTTAACATTTAGATTTTTTTAAAAAAAAACCCACACAATTCATGATTTGATTAAAAAAACATACTAAAAATTGGATAATTTCTGAGTGGTATAGCAATATATTTCAGTTCTGACAATGAGTGTGGTTGACTTTGAAACAAAGAACTTTAAGACTTATGGGGGAAATCTGAAGGTTGGAGTAATGTCCCCTGCAGTACCCTTAATCATAGACTCTATTTGCAGTATATTTGTCATTCACATCCATAAAGTGCCTTTTTTTAAATGTTGTCCGGGCAACAGCCATTGGTAAAATGTACTTTTCAAAGTAATATCACAGAAACCCACACACACACACTTTCAGAACCGCTTGTCCCAGATGGGGTCGCGGGGAACCGGAGCCTACCTGGCAACACAGGGCGGAAGGCCGGAGGGGGAGGGGACACACCCAGGACGGGACGCTAGTCCGTCGCAAGGCACCCCAAGGGGGACTCGAACCCCAGACCCACCGGAGAGCAGGACTGCAGCCCAACCCACTGCACCACCACACCCCCATGGTAAATCACTTGTGTTCTTATAACATTAGATGGACTTCATCTACATTTCCCACACAAAAGTATGTGTTCATGCGTGTTGAGTGCCTGCAGTGCAAGCAGTTAATTTTTTGTTGTTTTGACTCTACTTCAGCACACTGAATTTTAAATGAATGAAGCAATAACTGTGAGGTCAGAGTGCAGACTGTCTACTTTAATTTAAATGTATGTAAATCTATATGAGATGAACCACATAAACATTGCAGCAATTTTTATTCATATCCATCCCATTTTAAAGGACAAAGAGTAATGGAGCAAGCGGTTTCAGACAATGTGTGTATGTGTATGCATGAGTAATGAAGCATTTGGGTGCTTAGTTCTTTCTTGGCCAGTTGTGTATCACCGCATTGTCATTTCATGCACAAGAGCTTTATATATGTGCAGGCACACACACATCTCATTGCTCCTGTCCCTCAAATGTCCACAAAAGACCAAAGAACACAGCAGCTGATGACCAAATACCTTCAGTTAAGAAAAAAACCCTTTTCAAGTGTTGAAGAGATGAAGAACTCTCTTCCGGATGTAGGAAGATGTGTCAAAGACTACCATAAAGAGAACAATGCACCAGCATAATGTCAGAGGGTTCACCACAAGATGCAACCCCCTGGTAACACTCAAGAACACAACAGCCAGATTACAGTTTGCTAAAAAGTACATTAAATGTCTGCAGCTTTCTGGAACAAAGTGTTAAGGACAGAAGAGTTCAAAATTAACCTGAACCAAAATGATGGAAATAGGAGAAAAAATTGTGGAAATTGTGGAGAAAAACAGGAACTGCTCCCGATCCACAGCATGCTAGCTTATTTGTGTAACACGGTGGGCGTAGTGTCATGGCATGGGGATGTATGGCGGCCACTGGTGCTGGGTTACGTGTCTTTATTGATGATGTGACTGCTGATGGCAGCAGCAGGGTGATGTTTGAAGTGTAAAGAAACATCTCACTCAAATCCAACCAAATGCCTCATAACTCACTGGATAGCGCTTCAACTTGCAGCAGGACAATAACTGAAACCATACCGCTAAAGCACCAATGGACTCTTTCAGGGCCAAAACGTGGAATGTTCTGAACTGGCCAAATCAGTCACTTGACCTGAATCCCACTAATCCGTATTTCACTCACTGAAGACAAGACTGAAGACAAAAAATCACTGAAACAAGCAAGAACTGGAGATAGCTGCACAGGCCTGGCAGAGCATCACCAGGAAGGACACCTGGTATCTGGATCTGGTTACGTCTGTGAGTGGCACACTTCAGGAAGTCGCAAAATGCAAAAAAATTTGCCACCAAGTACTAAACTGCATCATTGTCTTATGGACTGCACTATATGGGGCAGGGTGTTTAGGCATGGGTTTGGTGACGACTAGGTGTAACCACGAATGTTTACATGAGCTTGTGTATGACACCGTGTCTCTACTTTTGCACACACCTATCTATCTCTATGTACATACATACTGTATGTAGGCATGTAGCTAAGTGTGTGCCCAAGATAAGAGAGCCTAAGCAGAGCAAACAAGATCCATGCATCCTGTGCATGCAAGTGGACACAGAAGGTCATTCACAGGGATGCCATAAATGTGAGCTCCCCCTCTGTCACACTCAGCCAATTCATCAGCATCCAGGGAACCAAAGGTTACAAACCTGGTGACTGCAGCTGGCCATGCCTCTTTCCAACCATTCTTTACACAAATATAGATGCCTGAATGAAAGACTGCAAAAGTCAGGCACAGAACCAGCACCTCTTTCACAGAGACACAAAGGGTGTTTATGCTCGCTGGGGTGGATTGCTGCATGAGGGTGGGAGCAATGGGTATGAGGCCAGCCTCAGTGAAAGCTCTGTGTTCCACAGTGGGACCTGTGGGCTGAACGCATGTGGCCCATGCTCTTTACAGCCTTCACAACGGGGACGTTGTTTGTCTGTTGAATGTGTCGCTTGTGTGCAGGGTTGGGGTGCTCTTGGCGTTCCACTGCAATGACGTAGGAGCGGCGGTAAAGAACCTTAACTGAAGTCTTGGACCATCATAAAACATCTAAAGGAAACACATGGCAGAAGTGAGGGATGTTCCAGCAGTAACAGTATTGCATGTTTATTGCGTGGGCACTTCGTCATGGTACTGAAGAATCTGTCACCAGGTTAAAGACATTGACATTCACTTTAGTTTCATACAGTGCTGCTGGAAAGTATGTGAACCCCTTGTGTGATTATAGATTCCCTTGGTTTTACCAGTAAATTATTTTAGGAGAAGCACCCTTTCTCTTCTCACATAATAGGCATGTAATGACCAATTCCAAATATTAGTTTAGAGGAAATCATGCATGTAGTAGAAGTGCATGTGCAGCAAAATGTGGGACAGCTGGTTGTGTGGAGGTTGGCGCTGTTGTCTTTGGACCCAAAGGTTGCAGGATCAAATCCCCCCTGGCTGTAGTGCCCTTGAGCAAGGTACTTACTCTAAAGTTGCTCCAGTAAAATTACCCAACTGTATAAATAGGTAAATAACTGTAGGTATATTAACATTGTAAGTTGCTTTAGAGAAAAGTGTCAGATAAATCTAAGTGAACCCCAAGTTGCACTTATTAATCCAAGTGTGTAAGATGTGTGCTATGGTAAAGTATGGGGTTCTTCTCTGTAACTTACCATGTCATTTGCTTTCTTTGCATTTACATATCACTGAAAAGGTGAATTTCGGGAAACTCAGAGCTATGCTTGTGCTACTGTGAATCCAGAGTGCAAGTGAAGGCCGTAGTGTGGTGGGGTTGACTTACACACCTTAGTGACAGCACATTGCACCTGCCACTCTGCCGACTACAGGGGTCGAGTAACGTCAGCTCTAAGTGACCTAAGGATTGCCCATTTCAGCTGTCCCTTAGGTAAAAATAAGCATAACAGTAATTTTAACCCAGGTAATACTACTACAATTTGATGGGTTACCTCAATGTTCATATGGAGGGTATATATGGTACTCTTAAAAGACAAGCATACATTGGATGCAATACTTTAACTCTAAATGATTCATCTCTGACTGACTTTAGATGAAAAACCACACATGTATTACAAGGTAAAGTACAGATAACAAAGCCCATGTCTACCGTGCTGCTTGAAAGTATGTGAACCCATTGTGTCCCCTAGATTTACCACAAAGTGGTTATTTAATGACAAGCAGTCTTTCAGATCTGACATAATAGATGTGTGATGATGATGATAATAATAATAATATGAGCTTCTGACGTAGTAGGTGTGTAATGACCAATGCAATATGTATAGTAGAAAAATTGTAGTAATGCAGGTGCATAAATAAGTGAACCCAAAGTTGCATTTGTTCAACCAAGTAGGTAAGTAGAGTCAGGTGTGTAAAACGTTGCCATTTATTCATTTTATATGTCTAAGATTTTATACAAGAATAATGACCACCTGCATAGGGTTTGCATACTTTGAACAACACTGTATGTTTCCAATTGACTGATTATGTTCCAGTCAAGATGTCTTGTGAGCAGCAGCCACACATGGACATACATGTGGAAGTGTGTTCAGAACCCCTGCTGCTGTTGCGGCCTGTATGTCACTCAGCAGTTTGTCGCCATGGCGATGGACCATTAGGGCATGCATAAATGCCAAACGTCCAAAGTGAGACGACTCATGATGTGGCGTGCTCTCATTGCGAACGTCGCTTGATGCGAGGTGTCAGCTTCAAGGGCACCCAAGGGGAAAGATGTCGGAGTGCCAAGGACTGAAGGGACGAAGCCAAACACAGCAGCTGTGAGTCTAGAAGTACCACAGAAGAGTGGGATGGGTTCTGCTTGCCTCTTACTACTACTTTGGTGATACATTCTTCTCCAGCTTGCTGTTAAGTTCCTTGAAATGTTCGGCAAACATTGCGCAACACACAGCGATTTTAATTGACTGAGAGCAAAACTGACTTTAATTATATTGTAACAGGTGCCTTGCACCGGACCGGTGTCCCGTCGTGGGTGTGTCCCCTTCTCCCTCCAGCCTTGCGCCCTGTGTTGCCATGACCCTGCTAGGGACAAATGGTTTTGGACAGTGTGTGTGTGTGTGTGTGTGTGTGTGCGTGTGTGTGTGTGTGTGTACATTGTAACGACCTGCGTTACCATAAGTTTGTGTGGGAAATGGATCTATTGTAGATAGTTGCATTATGGGAAAAATATGTGCAACCACTGGGGGGACTTACGGGCAAAATAAAGGGGTGACCGTGTTTGCCAGCAGGGAGAAAGCCTGGGGGTACTAAACAGAGGGGGAAGGCTGGCTTGAAGCACAGGTCATTGAGGAAACATGGTCTTAAGATCAAGCGCATTACTTCCCTGTGTGCCAGTATTTTAATAAAATGTTTGATATGCGTGCTGTCTGTGCATCCTTCTTCGCCCCGTCCAAATCCAGAGTGCTGTGTGCTGCAATGTTTTTAAGGATTAAATGAAGACTCAGGAGCCCTGGATGACAATGCATGTGAAACATGAAAGGAACAAAAATTTGGTGGCGGAGGAACTAACTATGAATACAGGCCTTTAGCACACAACAACGTGCTGTAGACGTTCCCACATTAAGGTGTGCGTAAAACGTAAGGAACGTCAACGCTCAAAGCTCAGCAGGAGACGGAGGAGCAGCACTCTTGGGTTGTGACAACGGATGGATACGTTCCTCCACGGCATAGTGAACACACATCTCTAGAGGGAACACTCATACTGGGGTTGACTGTGCCATGCAGGAGGATGTGACAGATTCTGTGCAGCACAGCATGGAGGGGCAGCACAGAGTTATCGGTCTTTGCCTCTTGCAAGTCATCCTACGCAGACTTGCTCATTTGGAACTGACGACGGGTTCCAGGGCTTACAGAGCACAGCCCTCCCTGCCGCTCCCATCCACATGCCTGTGTGAAAAACTCCTATTGAAGAGCCCCATCCTCCTTCAGGCTGCGCCGCGCACGTCCATTTACTGCAGACTTCTTACTTATCTGCTTAGTGGAGTTGTGATTTTCCCTCTTTTTTTCCAAATCATTCCAGGAAAAGTCCAACTGGGTTACTGTAACGCCAAAAATCTACTTATGCAACCAGCAACTCAAGCACAGAGATTAATATGACCTCTTGAAATTCCATTCCAAAGTGCCAGGAGCAGAATTCTCTTTCTGTCTTTTTGAATGAATCCTGCATATTCTACAGATAAATAAAAAAAATAAATACACACATAAATAAATCAAAATTATAAAACTAGAAGGAGATGGTTGTCTCGGCACATTTTACTATATTCTAATGTCATCTTAAATATGTTATTCTATTCTAATACAATAATAATAATACAAGATAATCTATATTCTTATACAATACAATATATTCTTAAATATATTATTATATTCTATTATAGTACAATAATAACAATAATGCAATATATTCCACAGTATATTCCTATATAATATATTCTTAAATATGTAATTCTTTTCTAATACAATAATACAATATATTCTATATTCTTAATACATGACACCAATCTGACAGCAGGTTCCTCAGGGACAGCTGAGTGGCAACAAGCGTGAAGAATCAAGTGCCTCATAAGAGAGGGAAGATCAGAGGTCACACAGCTTTGTTCCACTGACTTGGCTGCCTCACCGTCATGAAAGAAGCATTTGTGCCTTTCGGTTTCTCATCAGCTACTTTACACAGAAAAGTGTGACGCCGAAAAAGAAGCTGCGCTCAGTGTAATCGTGCGTCTGTGGATAAAAAAGTGTCTGCAAGATGAGTGTGTGTGTCTGTGTGTGTTGAGCACGACACTTCACAGTGGTCCTTTTACTAATCATGATAACAGTTGTTCAATGCAATTATTAGTTTTTTTTTAAAGAATTTTTTTCAACACATTGATAAGCCTTCGGTCAACACAAATTTTAACAGTTGGAATAAGTGCAAAACACACACAATAAAAAAAGGAAAAAGGTACAGCCACAGTTCCTTAAAACATGTTCAATATTTTCATTAAACACTTTCAGGATTCCAAGATTAATACGAGTACATTATAAATTATGCTTTACTGGCCTCCTGCTACAACGCTCACAGGCTTATTAAAGTAGTTTGTCATAGAGGTTCAGAGAACTGAAGTGCGGGGAAGGGTCAGTATGGGTCTGTGAATGAAAATATTTCATGGCTTAAGTCAGTGTAATGATATCACCTTTTCACCATTTCAGATGCAGCAATTTTGTATTATTTGCCACCCATGTATGAGATCAGCAGCAGCTGAAAACCCATTGAAACGAGTCCAAGTGATGAAGGCTGAGCTGCATTTAAAATGATCTGAAACTACAAGCAAGGAGTGAGTAAGACACTTCATACACAGTCCTACTTTACTTACCCTGAATGTGGTACAGCAACAATACCATGCTGTGTAAAAACCCTACTGTCTGATGGAGCAGCACATAAATCAGTGCATTACTCTGCCACAAAAGTATAAATAGGTCTTACTACGCAAAGAATAAAGTTTAATGATATATATCGGCTGGATGTTATAAAACACTGAAGGAATAAATACAACGCGTCTGTCTAAGGGCAAACTGTAAAGTTCAACAGCCGCACATCTGCAAACATCTGTCTTTTTGCACACGAATTAGCAATGAGACCAAACCAGGCAACATGCCAAATGGTAACACGAGGCGCACTGACATTCACCTTTAGTTTGGGGTTTAGGGTTTTGGGTTAGGAGCTTAGGATTTAGGGTTATACTTTTCAGTTGCACCAGACGAACTGCGTCTGATCGCATGAGCCCCACATATTTCCACCTGTTATAAAAAAATTCTTCACACCGGGGTCTTTTTCCACTCACGGGAATTCGGAATGGCTGCGCGCGCGCAAGAAGTTAAAGCATTCAGTAAACGTGGAGAGTCGGTCACAATCGGGCGGGTTACATGTACCGTAGCTACACAGAAAAAGATGCACAATGTTTTGCTCCTCTTTTCGGAGAAGCTCGAGGGAGGAACGATCACCTACCAGCTCCTGCTTCAAACGCCTCAAACACGTGTCCATGTTTTTGCGCTCCGATCGTGGACGCTGCCGCTCCATTGATAATTTCTTCTTTAAAATAATTTAAAAAAAAGTTTAACCTAGAGGTACTTCACTGTAAACACAAGAAACAGCTCGATCAAGAAGGGTATGAGAGACTCTGGGAGGCGCCTCGTCTTCCTCCTGCAGATGCTCTATTTGCTGAATCGCCACCGATCCGCTCCGTTCCGCTCTGTACTGACGCTCACGGCGAAGCGCCACTTTGTCACGAGTGTAAATGGAGCGGAAATGAGCGCGTCTCCTCTCCTCACCCCCGACACACACACCACACACCCCCACCCACAACACATTGGCTCCCAGTGAAAGCTGCGGCGTGTACTCTTCCCTCTTGGCTGGGAAAATCATGTGCAGGGCGCCGATGCTTCTCCACCTACAATGCTGCCCGTGACTGTGCCCGACTGTGCCAAACTGTGTTAAACTGTGTTGGACTTTGTCTCACTGTGTCTGACTGTGCAGGACTGTGCTGGATCGTGCTGGACCGTGTCAGCCTCCTTTGGTCAGACACGAAACTGCTTTTCAAAGGGAATCTCTTTTCTTTCACAGAAACGAGCGGCTCACTGGACCTCTTTCCAGCTGACATTTTTGTTCCTGTAAGTCATTTTTTTCAATTAACAAAACAAATAAGAAAGTATTTATAGAAATAAAGACAGAAAAAGGCTACAAGCGCAAAATACACAATTCTTTCGTCTTTAGAACTACAGAGTCACTGGAGGTCAATATACTATAGTTATTATAATACAATAAAAAAGTTCTCTTATTAATTCCGACAGTATTCATAACAATTATTATTGCTCTAGTGCGTATTCCTAAGTGAGCTGGAGTTCAGGGTGGCGGCAGTGCGGAGCCTATCCTAGAAGCACAGGGCACAAGGCTGAGTAGGGTGTCGGTACAGGTATGTGTCCATTATCAGCGCGTGTCCACTTTGAAGGAGAACTTCCTCACTTTCTCTTTGGACATGTACATTTATTCTATCATGTAATACGTGTGTTATTTATGTTTTGTCTGGGAAGAGAAGTGTCCTCTGTGCGTCCGCATGTCAGACGAGTCATTGATGATATTATTGATATTGTATCTGATTAAACAGGTGTTGAATGTAATACTGTTGCATTGTACAATAAATAATAATTTCCTTATGTGATGGTGCGGAGCCTATCCCAGAAGCACTGGGCGCAAGGCTGAGTGGGGTACACCGCGGACGGGACACCAGTCCACCGCAGGGTAGGCCCCCCCCACACACACACTTGGAGACACCAGTCCTCCTGAACCGCATGTTTTTGGACTGTGGGAGGAAACCGGAGCACCTGGAGGAAACAGGACGGAGAAGTTGGGAGAACATGCAGACTTGAGAGAGACGTCACAAAGCGTGACTCGAACACATATCCACTCGCACTACTCGTTCTGGTTTTTACATGAGCGCGACAAAGAGGAGAACAGAATAAAGATATTATTATTATTAAACATAGAAAGGGGCAAGGGGGTACAGCACAGGCACAGATTTACGTAAATGTTGACCATTTACAGTGTAATTACTTTGCTGTTACTGTGTTGTTGGATAGCACTGAAGTACAGCTCCATGATTTCACTCGAGTTCACAGTACCGTCACTCACTGCTGTGGGGGGGGAAAACGTCCTTTTCTCGTGTCTTCGGCTGCGGCACGAGGGCAATAAACTCTCTTATTTAACAGTCATAATTGTATCGTTACCCACAACTCGTAGAAATAAATACAAATTATTCTCCAGTAAGAAACGTGACTGTACAGTAGGCGAAGGTCCACATTGGAACTGAGCACTTGTGCGTGACAGTAAATGACACAACAGCGCACACTTACTATAGTACTCTCACACCGAATACACTGCTCGTCTCACACTCTTTTTACATTTATTCATTTAGGTGATGGTTTTCTCTGAAGTGATGTACGATGTTAGTAAGTCTGCCTACAAGTATTTACCCACTTCCACAGCTGGGTAATTTCGAACAATTGAGGATAAGTGCTTTACTCAAGGGTACTACAGCTGGAGTGGGAATCACACACACACAGTCTGAAGCCTCTTGTCCTAATCGGGGTCGCGGCGAGCCGGAGCCTCACCCAGAATACATGGCGCAAGGCTGGAGGGGACGCACCCAGGACGGGATGCCAGTCCATCGCAAGGCACCCCAAGCAGGACTCGAACCCCAGACCCAGCAGAAAGCAGGACCCAGCCAAACCCGCTGCGCCACCGCGTCCCCTAGAGGTAGGAATCGAATCTGTGATTTTCGGCTAAAGACTAAAAAGCTAGGGACTAACCACCACACCAGCTGTGCGGATACACTTCTCACACTTTTCAATGATCATGAGCCCTCTTTACCCGTGCTTAAGAGCAGGTACTGTTGTGGTAACACCGCATTTTCTTACACCCCTACACAGCGGGTCTCGGCGTGTTTATCGCGGTCGAGTGTGTCGCGTCCCTCGATCTTCGCTGAGTAAATCTCATGTCACAC
Source organism: Scleropages formosus (assembly GCF_900964775.1). Lineage (NCBI taxonomy): Eukaryota > Metazoa > Chordata > Actinopteri > Osteoglossiformes > Osteoglossidae > Scleropages > Scleropages formosus. Next base: position 1,987,991 of record NC_041830.1, on the reverse strand, counting down.
ACGGACTGTACGATCAGTGTATTCAAAGAACTCACCGCCATCTGCACCAAAAGCCCGTGTGCCTATTTTCAGCGTTTTATGTCGTTTTTACCCACATCGCCTTGTATTGCACTGTTGCAACACACACACACACACACACACACACACACACACACACACACACACACACACACACACACACACACACACACACACACACACACACTCTTATAAAGAACCGCTTATCCCATACGGGGTCGAGGGGAACCGGAGCCTACCCGGCACCACAGAGCGTAGGGCCGGAGGGGGAGGGGACACACCCAGGAGGGGACGCCAGTCCGCCGCAAAGCACCCCAAGCAGGACTCGAACCCCACATCCACTAGAGAGCAGAACCCGGTCCAACTCACTGCGCCACCGCGCCCCCCATTTCTGCTGCAAAACACAAATACGATAAGGATAAAATACAAAGACACTTTTTTAAAAATTTTATTTTATTGCAGAAAAGGAACAGCACTGCATTGAAATACAATAACATACAATAAAAGGAAAAGGAAGAAAAAAGGGTAACAGTAGCATCTCATTCAATACGAAAAATGTAATCATAATTCTTAATAAACTTGTTATTCTTATTGTTATCAATGAGTTTAAGAGAGTTTACAATAAGGGAAATCTCAGCAAGAAAGACATCGAATCTAGGCAAAGTCTTGAGAAATTTGTTTTTGTGAATAAAAAAATTTACAATGCAACACGAAAAAATTAACAAAAAGATCAATAGCATGGTCACTGCCAGAAAAATAAACATATCTTTCAATGAAAACTTTAAATCAAATTTTCTAGAAGCAAATAAATAACAACTTAAGTCCTCCCAAAGAGATTTAAACTTACTGCAATGGTAATAAATGAAGCAAGGTTTCTTCCTCAACTTTGCAGAAAACACATAAGTTTGAGAGATCAACAAAAGTAGCAATTTGGGAGTTGGTTGGATACACATTATGAAGAATCTTGAAATGCACCTCTCCACCACGCTTTCTTCCAGTGAATACCATCAAAAAAATTGTTCTAGAAAAAATGACATCTAGGGGGATGTGAATACAAAGACACGTCACAGAAGCTGCGCAGCGGGGATGGTGTCAGTAAACCGCTCCGCCCGCATCGCGTTAAAGAGCCCAAATCTCGCGATATTTCCCCTGTCAGCAACATGGCGGCGCACGTGAGGAGAACAGCGCATGATGTGGATGCGCGGGTGCGAACCGGCGACGTTCTGTCTGCGGAGGCGGTGGATTTCGGCTCCCTGCTCTTGTCTGGTCCAGTGCTGGAGGGCTTGCGGGCGGCCGGTTTCCAGAGGCCCTCCCCGATCCAGCTGAAGGCCATCCCGCTCGGCCGCTGCGGCCTCGGTACGACGTCCGGCGTGTGTCAGTCAGTCAGTCAGTGTGTGTGTGTGTGTGTGTGTGTAAGGAAACGGTTTTGCAGCAATTTGCTCGTCAGTATGAAGAGTAAAGGCAGAAGCTCAGTCAGAGCCTAAAACCCGAGTGGGAAAAAGGGAACAGCCCGGAGAGAAATCAAATCCCTGTGTTCCTCACACACGTCACGTGTGTGCAATTCTTCCACTTCTTCTGTTCCTGTACTGCTGTCGTTAGGAATTGGACTAATTGTTGCGAACACACAAAGCTGAACTTTTCACCGTACACGCTACACCACCTACTACACTGTACACCCCGAGTAAAGAATGTATACTGACATAAAACACTAGGATACGGCACGTAGTTGTTCTTCCCTCACTTTGGCTGAGGAGCCACTTTTCTGGAAGTTTCCAAAATGTAGGACTGCACTTCACTGGTGGTATGTGATGTGGAAGAAAGCCAGTGGGCCTCGGCCCTTACAGAAAGTGTAAAAAGGAAATAAAAATGTGATCATAACTAACAGTCGATGTGGGGTGATAATTTTGACAGACTCAGACTGTAAAACACTACATTTCTTCCAAAGTCTCTCAACAGTGTTGAATGTAAGATGTGACCCACGTGACTTTCATGCTGAGGTTATGGAAATGGCTGGAAAAAAAAAAAAACAGTAGATTGTTTAAAAAGAGAGACATTGTTAAAAGTGCTTTAAAATGTTCTCTTTTCCCTGGAGACCTCATTGTTCAGGCCAAGTCTGGCACAGGGAAGACCTGTGTGTTTGCCACCATCGCCCTGGACTCCCTCATTGTGGAGAATGTGAGCACACAGGTGGGTCATGAAATGTATTCGCACACCTTACAGGTCTGTCTGTGTGTATCCTGTGTTTCTGGGGAGGGTAGCAGCAGAGCAAAACCATTAATGCAGTATATATTTTCATTATGAGGCAGCTGGTAATGGACTGTTAGATCTGCTGCCTTTGGATCCGAAGGTTAGTGGTTCAAATCCCACCTCCAGCTGCAGTACCCTTGAGCGAGGTACCTACCCTAAAGTACTCCAGTAAAATTACCCAGCTGTATAAATGGGTAACTGTAAGTAGCTTAATGCTGTAACTCACTTTGGAGAAAAGCACCATCCAAATGAATATATGTAAATTACCAAGTGTGTTTAAATGCTGAAATACGAGTGTTTGGTTATCATACATTGTTCTTATTCTCTGTCTATTTTAAACTTTTGTTCAAAACATATAATAATATTTTACTTGTGACTTTGATTCATGGAGCATGAATAAGTTTTAACGTTTGCATCTGTAATGACTTTGACATGGTGAATGTTCGTTCAAACACACTGAATAAAGTGTAATGAGATCAAAATAATAAAACTGATAAAGTGTCAGAGTTTGAAAACTAGAGTAAGTAGATATTATATGAACAGTGTGACTGTTTACAGGGAGGAGCGCATGTGTCAATAGTAAGGGCAGAGGTGGAATTGCAGCATACTGAGTGTAAATAGGTGTAGATGGTGACAATGCTTATTTGAACTGATTCACAGCGGTTCTGGCACAGAGGGAGAAGCACCATGTAGACAAATGGAAAATTCACTGACATACGTAAGAAAAGGGCACCGTTAAAGTATTTCAAAGGCAGAGTCACATTCCTCTGCCTAAGAGGAGACAAGACATTCTGGAATGACTCTAAATTATCATGCAGCTGTTTAGTTTTCTAGCAGAAAGTAAGTTAAACACTTTGACCATATATCTATGTGCTGTGTTTGCAGAGGGAACTTCAGCTGTATACCTTCACAGAATCATATATTCTCTTCCCAAGTATCTTAGAATAACGGACATGCGTTCCACATCTTTGTCAAAAAAAGGGAAAAACTGTATGAAGCTGGTGACATGTAATTTTAGGGTGGACACTGTGCTACGAGGGCAAATTCCCAGCTGCATTCTTTAGACCTGAGTGTCAATTCTGGTTTGAATATGGACTGTAACATCAACTGGCTGATCACTGGAAACACTGCTTGAGGGGAAAATCCTACTTTTACCTTAACCAGGGTGAGTGCTTTGTTCAAGAATCATGAACTACATCAGGAGTAGTATTTGAACCCTAACCTTAAGACTGCAAGGCGACAGGCCCATGGGCCACGCTGTGCCATCCCACGTGCTGGCGCTGCCCCGAAAAATGCGTCTGAACGAATTGTCGGCAATGTGCGCTCGAAGGGGGGAGACGGTGCCCAGTACAGCTCTGACGTTCGTCTTGCCCTGTGCTCTTTGGGACAGGTCCTTGTCCTGGCGCCCACCAGAGAGATCGCGGTCCAGATCCATTCTGTGATCACCACAATTGGCAGCTGCCTGAAGGGCCTGGAGTGTCACGTGTTCATCGGGGGAACCCCGGTGAGCCAGGACAGGGCGCGGCTGAAAAGGTGCCACATCGCTATCGGCTCCCCAGGTCAGTGCACAGCAGCGGCAGCTGGCGTGTGGCATCGACATCCAATAGTTCCTGCGTGGCATTTGTCCACCTCTCTTCCTCATGTTGCCAGAAATGTCACAGATTGATAGAAAACACGTTCAGGATGGTCATGTTCATTCAGGCCTTTAAAATCTTTAATTGCGACTTTAATTCTGGTTAATTTGCAGAGTGTGGCCTTTAATTCAATAGAACTTTAATTTTCTGCTGTACCCATGGAGTTTTATGAAGGAAATTAAGTTTGTGGCTTTGTAACACAAAGGGAGCAAATTCTAATTCCAAGGAAGTGTGCCTTGTGGTCTTAAGTATCCAGCCTAGATGGGAATAGCGGTGGGCCAGGTAACCAAAAATTTGCAAAATACAGATCCATGTGTAGTGCGAGCTGGATTTGGAAATAGGTTCTTAGATGGGCTCCATAATAAAATAGAAAGTTATAAAAGCTTCCATTTAGTCATGTTCAACCCTTGGCTATATCTACATTTTTCTTTTTTTTTTTTTTTTTTTTTTTTTTTTTTTTTTTTGTAGTGCTTCAATCTAACTTTTTTTTTTTTTTTTTTTGCTGATTGCCAACCAGCCATTCTTTTTATGGCTTGAAGTTCCTGTTTCATGGAAATTGTGGCTGACTGTTTTTTACAGTAATGAATGTTGAAAATTCAGTTCAATTTATTTTTATAGAGCGCTTTAACACAGGCATAAGGCAAGAAAAACGGATACAAACATAGAAGACAGTTGACTAATGGTTACCATAATAAAGTACTTTCATAGAGCTATAAGTATGCCTACTGGCCACTGGGGAAAGGAACAAAAACTCCCAAGTGAGGTTTGAGGGAGGAAAAAACCTCTGGGGGTCCACGGGCCAGTGGTTGCCCACCCCTCCTGGGCATTCTAGAAAGTAACAATTTGTAAGCCAGTGTGTAACAAGTAATAATGATAATGTTGGTAAATGGCATCTTGGATCGCATGGAACGTCTCGTTCGTCGTGGCAGTTGGTCAGCATAAAAACACAAGAAAAAACCCCATCCAGTTTAGTTTTCAATGAGACATTTTGCGGAATGCCTAGTACTGTAAAAAAAAAATTGTAAAGTAACTTACCTATGGACGGCTGGGTTTCAGTCCAAGGCTGCGTAATCGGGACTTTACTTTGAGTGAATTACTCCAGTTATTGGAATTTATAGCTAGAGAAAGAAAGGTGATTTAAATAAGTACATTTAGATTCAAACATTAATTTCGAAAACCAAGAAGATTTAAATGGTAGTGGTCTGAGTCGCATTATTTGCTTATTTTTTGTTTGCTGTTTTACGAGGGATTGCGGCTGACTGTGTTCTATTATGTTGTCTGTGCTACTTACTCAACAGTCACAATTTCAGAGTACAGATCTTACGACAGTTGTCTGAAGAAACGTACATCCTTTGCAGTTAAGGCTACAAAGTCAGGGCTTCTGCTGGAACATGAACCCACAAGTGTGTCTTGTGAGCTGTGCCTTGCATTCATTTTGTGCTCCTCCTCTCTGTTCGTCTCCAAAGGGCGTGTCAAGCAGCTTGTCGAGTTGGGCTTCCTGTCCACGGCCAGCGTTCGCCTCTTTGTCCTTGATGAGGCGGACAAACTGCTGGAGGAGGGCAGCTTCCAGGAGCAGATCAAGTGAGGCATGGCGTCTCCTGTCAGTTATGGTGCTGACTGTGTGGTTTCTAGTTTGTTTCCTTTTATTCTACCGATATGATCATTTCCTAATCTTCTTGTTCATACTGTAAAGTTTTAAACAATCAATCATACTTGCTGTTGTCTTACCGTTTTTGTTGTCTCTGCTGTTTTTTCTTCCACGCTGAATGTATTTGGTTATGGTTGAAGCTCTTGTACATCAGTCTCTATACAATAACCAGCCCCAAGATGAGAAGGACCCCCCATGTTCACTTTGTATACTCAGGCCAAATGTCCCTTTGCAGATCTACCTCCCCAGCTGAGGAGCATGGTGCTTGTTCTCCACATGCCAGTGTTTTCATGCTACTTGCTGTGTGTGCTCTCCTTTTGCCCCCCTTCCCTCCCCTTCCTCATTGGCTAAGGCTCTCTGCATCCCACAGCTGGATCTACTCCTCCCTGCCACCGAGCAAGCAGATGCTGGCCCTTTCCGCCACGTACCCGGAGTCGCTGGCTCAGCACCTGGCTCGCTACATGACGGACCCCACTTTCGTCAGGCTCAATCCCACTGACCCAAGTTTGATAGGTGGATTTACTGGGGTTGGAAGCACCTACCCTACATTAACTTTTGTAACATTGAAATTGCAGCAATTAAAATATAATATTCTTGAGGCACATACTATAGTCTTTTTCTGTATACTCTTTAGGTAAAAACTGATGGTTGTAGATGATTATTTTTTCTAGTTTTATGGCCTGAAGGTTGTTTACTGTGTGTCTCTTTTTAAGTATGTGGGATTGTGTTTACAGGGCTGAAGCAGTACTATAGACTGGTAAGGTCCCACCCATTGCCCCATAAGGTCTTTGAGGAGAAGGTGCAGCACCTGTTTGAGCTCTTCAGCAAGGTGCCCTTCAACCAAGCACTAGTCTTCTCCAATTTGCACAGCAGGTATGGATGGCAGATTGGATGGGGCTGCTATGAAGACTTACTTTTTCTGTCACTTCAGCTGCATTGCTATCAACATATGCAATAATTCATTCGTTCAATATTGATAACCGCTTGTCCGAATGTAGAGTTGCAGTGTATGTGTGTAGGTATGGTACCTATCCCTGAAGCATAGTGCTTGAGGCAGGAAACACTCAATCAGCGTAAATAGTAGCAATCAATTTTTAAAATAACTGAGGTTGGAGCGTTGAACTCTATGGTACCTACTGTTTTTTTTTTTTTTTTTTTTTTTTTTTAGAAAAAAAAACCTCACACATTGTTCTGTGCATGGTCACTCCTACACCTGAATTGAGCATGTGTCTTCTGACATTAATGCAAATGCAAAAAACCCTCTCCAGGCAGATGTTGCAAACTAGGATCAGCTGGTCCAGATTTTTTCTACTGCTAGTATTTAATTTGGCCCTGAAAGACTTAACAGTAGCTTAAAAGTGAGGCTAAAATGAGTACAGTCTGGCAGAATTTGAAAGAACCATGACTTTTTTTCCCCCTCCTCCCCTCTTTAACCTGAGTTTTCATGTTCCACAGGGCACAGCACCTGTCTGACATCTTGTCGCAGAAGGGCCTCCCTGCCGCGTGCATCTCAGGTTAGTGGAAGGGATGCTGTGAATGCATGGTCCTGTCAGACTGTGCTGTCCTCTCCTGCATCAACCCTCCTCCTGCCTTCAGCTAGGAGAGCTCCATGAGTCCGGCGGAATGTGGACATGTTCTTTGTAGAAACTGACTGAAATCCTCTGAAAAACTCTGAAAAAGAGCTCAATTTGAAATCGCTGAAATTTTCAAACAAAGCAAAATCTACCGAGGTTTTGCTTGTCTAGCCTGAGTAAGGTGTCCCCATGAGAGCCACCTGTTTGATGGTTGGGTGTCCGCCTTCCAGTCTGAAGGGCTGAGACTGAGAGTGAAACTCCTTTCTCTTCTGTTCTTTTATAGCTTTGTTTCTTTAGTTTCTGTGTTTCACCAGTCCCCCCCCCCCCCCCCCCCCCCCTTAAACCTTTAAGGTATTTCTAAGTATTTTATTAGTTTCAGGTGGGTTCACTCTCTTTATTCTACCAAGGGTAGGTACTACTGGTACAGTCAGGGATGTCTGGATGTTACTAGTTAGGCGATATCTTCCCTGTTGGACAGGTTCTCAAAGGGGGATGTTGCTCTTTGTTAAAAGTGTTTTAATGTCATATTTTGACACCCCCGTCTCAATCGTTCTCTCTGTGTCTCTTTCGTTTTTCTACCTCACTAGGTCATATGTTCTGTACTCCTTGGCTAACTACTGTAAAATAAAACTGAGTTTCCAGTTAAAATGAACACTTGGGATGTTAATATAATTAAAGGCTGGAGGTTTTTAGTATGCTAAAATATTATACTAAATGAAAATTCAGACTTCATAATTTCATTAGTCTTTCAAAGCTTTGTTTCATTTAATTCATTTTTTCAGTCATTTTTAATATCTTACTACTTGTGCTTTACACTCCTTTTTATATGTGGAGGATTTTAGTGATGAATTTTCTTATGTCTGATTAAATTTAATGAATGGCGACTCATGGGATCACTTTTTGAACAATGAACTTGGAAAGTTGATCATGTCTGACAAACCGATATTTTGCTGTCCTTCATAGTTGCAGCTACAATTATACTGTTACTGTGCTCTGTATGTAACTAACCGTGTTGCTGCTGCTGCTACATTAAAAATGGCATTAATCACACATTCTTTGGAATTAAAAGTGTACTAATTATTTTGGAGAGTTTTATGTTCACAAATTATGCTGATGAGTTTTTCTGTACTCTTGCCTATGTTGGTTCCCTCGCATCCCCTGCAGGCAGCCTGAGTCAGGACCAGCGGCTAGAGGCCATGGCCAAGTTGAAACAGTATCAGTGTCGTGTGCTCATCTCCACTGACCTGGCAAGTGTCCTCCAGGCCCAGTCTTGCACCTCTTGTGATCCAATCAGAAATCGTACATCTCCGCTGCCCTTTTTTTCTGTCTTCCCTTGCTTTTCAGCTTTGTTTTTTTTTATCTTCTCTGCCTGAATGATGTTAAGAAAAAAATCAAATGGCTCGTTATTGAACAATACTGTCCATTTCTCCAGAGTACTTCCATTATTTCTCTACATTTGTCAGTATTTCTTTTAAAAAATTAGCCGTGTATTGTTTTCCTGAGAATCTGTTCTTTTACTATCAGTCTTTATATGTACCTGTTGTCCCTCTGCCCTCTCTGTCTGCAGACCTCCAGAGGTATTGATGCTGAGAAGGTGAACCTGGTGGTCAACCTGGATGTCCCCCAAGACTGGGAAACCTACATGCACCGTATAGGACGGGCAGGTCGCTTCGGTAACAACCTGTTATTTTCTTTATGGTGTTACTTGCTAAACATGTGGAGAGCAACATTCACAGTGAAGGACACAATAAGATTAATAAAAATAATTAAATGCAGTATGTGCAGTAACCCTTCAGCAGTCTTAAATTATAAACTTCCCAAAAAACAGTACCAGCATTTCAGGGACATCGCAAGTCCGAGATCCCACTGTTTTGTCTGGCGGTGTAAAGGCGGGGGGTTCTAGATAATGAATAACCGGTTATGATTAAAGATTAACATAAATATCAGTGAGGTACTTTATTTGCACCACTACATCAAATAATATCAGTATTATTATGCATAATTCTGTAGGGAGAAATGGAGAAATAGGTACTGCAAAGACAAACATGTGGACGTGTCATTTCTCTAGATGTCTTTACTTCAGCAGAAAGGACTGGAAGGTGAGGAAAAGACACTCATGTAGGTTCCCTGGAAGTGAACTTGCCTGTAAAGCATTTTCCCTTTTTCCAGGTACCCATGGCCTGGCTGTTACCTACTGCTGTCACGGGGAGGAGGAGAACAAGATGATGGCTATTGCTCAGAAGTACAACCTGAATCTTTCATGCTTGCCGGGTATGTGCCTGCTAGTGACGGAGCAGATCTGACCAGTGCTACAAGTTATCATTTATGAAATACAGTGAAACCCTGTTATAATGTGGTCGTTAGGGTCCATAAAGTATAATCGTGGAAAAAAAGCAGGGTTGTGCTGAATTGGGGTTCAAGAAAATCAGCATCGCACCATTTTCGCCCTATTTGACCCGTTTTTTGCATGTTTACTTTCTGACAAGTATATTACCTTTGAATTAAAGAATTCTGCAAATTACTGGTTACAGTAGAAATTACAACACATTTTTTAATCTTTTTACTTTAACGACAAAACAATGAAGTGCTTTAAATCACGTTTACATTTACGCATGTTAAAATTTGTTTCGCTCTCATTCTACTCAGTTAATTCGATAAACATTCAAGAATACATGTACTGTATGTGTAAACACTATCATCTGTGGTGGTGTATCAGCAATCATCATTTACAGTTTTATTTTTAAAAAAGCAATTAAGTTTTCCTTGCTTGAACGTAGCATATCGCTGGCTGCGAGTGAAATCTGGCAAACATCAAAGTTCGCCAAGTGTGATTTGTTGACAGTGAATTGATGGCAGGTACCAAAACGGACAGCTGTAAGACTAAGAGACATTTCAGCATTTCGAACCCACTCGCGCTGTAAGACGATTTGCTAAGTTTGTAAATTGTGCCAACTTTTGAATTTTTCAATGTAGTTTCTCACATTCTGGAAAGAGCAAAAAAATGGTCCAATGACCTATCTCATTATATCCGAATTCGTGTTAAATCAAGGTTTTTCTGTATCACTTATTTATTCATGTTCAGTAATGATTACTGTATTCAACTTTAATTAGAATGGAAAATCCTTGTAATTGGATTAAATTGCTCTCTTTAAGTCTAGAGAATGAAAGTGTTAGAAGTACTTATCAGCTGTAACTATAGTGAGTTGATATGTGAACAGAAGTCTATTTTATGCTTAAGCAGTGCATTATTTACAGTAGTAATACAGTATGTCAGTTGGATAGCATGCACATGTGCAGGCTTTCTGTTGTGACAATGCATTATGAGGCTAGTGACTTCCTGCAGATCCCGTTCCTCCTGGGTTAATGGAAGAACCATGTGACTGGGATGTCACGGTGGAGAACCTCAAGATGGGACCGACCTTTAAGGCCTTGGCTGGAGCAGAAAGGAAGAAAAAACGGGTAAAGTCTGATGCCTTCCTTCCACCAGTGACAGCAAAGGCAGAGGGCTTTGAAGATAGTACTGACCTTCAGACACGGGGCAGCCCCAAAAAGACCATAAGGAATTCAGAAGAAGGGTCAAGGAAAGCAGCTGGCAAACAGCACAGAAAGTTGAGCCTCGCCACTGATGTCCTGCCTCCTAGAGAGGTATCGGTTCCAGTAGCTCCGGTACCTGAAAAGGAGACTCCAAACCTGCCCACAATCCCTCCGCTGCTGTCCTTCAAAGCGAGAACACGCACTCCTATGTCCTTTGAGGAGGCTGTGGCTGATTATGAGAGCTTCATTACCAACGGCCTTGGCCGGACTGTTGAGGTGGTCTTGCAGTTCACCGGCCCAAGAAATATGACCTGTGATGAAAAACCAGAGCATCTCCTCCAGCCTGATGTCCAGCAGACAGACAGTGAGCTGGAGGAGGACGAGAGGGGGGATGGTGAAAGGAGGAACTCTTGTTCTTCGACCTCTTGCAGCTCTTCACTGTCTACTGGGGGGGCATCGGACTCACACTCTCATACAGAGGACGAAATGGAGGTCCCCAGTCCACAAACACATCAGTTGCAGGCAGAGAGTGTTACCTTGCAGACAACTGTGACTTCCAACTCAGGGTTGAACCCATTGGCGCAGGGCCAGCAAGGTGACCCGTCTCAAAATTCAGCTCCATCTTCCCACTGGTCACATCCCCAGTCTCAGCTTTGTCCCAAAGAGGCCACCCCTCAGCACCCTTGGAGAGGACACCCATGTAAGAAGTCTAAACGTAGCAGATGCAAGCCCAAAAGGGAGCAGCAGGAAATGGAGGAGCACGATGACAAGAAGAGGGAAGATCCAGATGGAGGTTTCCAACAGTACTGGCAGGCCTGTTACCAAGCCTGGGATGAGTACTATACTACAGTTGCCAGGAACTCCCAACAAAGCTACAACATGGCTTACAGCTGGATGGCAGCGTACCGAATGAACGCCGTCTACATGCAGGAGCTGCTTAAGCACTAGGTGTTTACTTCTCACAAACCAACTCCTTTACACACTTGTACTGAAACTCATCAGATGTTCACAGGGGCTCAAACCAGCCTTGCGGGTGAAGTCAGTAGCAGCAGAAATGATGGAGGCTGGCAGTGTGTGTGGGTGCCTACACAAACACGATGGCTTTGTCTAAAAGTTTGGTTGAAATGCTGTCAGAAAATCAGTAGAAATTTTGGATTTTAGACAAGATATTTCACAGAAGGGGTTTAAAAAAATTTGTTCACATACAATAAGCAGTGATGTTGTGAAACATTTAGCCGCTGTAAGCCTTTTAAAACAAAATAAATGATATGATGAACTTGGTTCTCTTTCAAATGAATGTTCCAACTTCTTTGCCGAATTCCATTTGAGGCATTTTAGGTCTATGAATCTAAAGTGACTGAAGTTAAATATTAGACTAAAATGAGCAGTGTCCTGAATGTCCTAGTGAATTAACCCCACACCCCTCAGTTACAACCCACTCACACAACTCAATTTAATTAAATTGATGCAAGACATTTCAGTTCAGCTTCTTTGAAGTAGACAATTCCTACTAAAACTTTTTGTAACACTAAGGCTATTAGTTCATCTTTTAGAGTGTTAGTGAAATTCCAGTATCTTGAGTTTTGAGTCTGTACCTGGCTAACTATCAAGGCTGTAAGGGTGGGCAGTGTGATGTCAGGCTGCATTGAGAGGTGAACTATTGATGCAGAAATGCAAGAATAAACACCAGAACACACCCATCCTGATTAATGTGTATTATATTAATGTGTTGTGTGTGTGGAGTGCAGTGAGAAGATATCATGAACCTTATTTTGTCTGTCAGAAGGAGATGCTTGTTGGTGCAGTGTTGGGTTGTGGTGGGACGCTGGAAGATCACACACACCCACACTGTTTGAAACCGCTTATCCCAAGCAGGGTCGCGGCGAACTGGAGCCGAACCTGGTAGCACTGGGCGCGAGGCTGGAGGGGGCGGAGACACACCCAGGGCGGGACTCCAGTCCGTCACAGTGGGAGCTGTGGACCAGTTATTTTTCATTGCTGATACTGTCGTCCTGAACTGTGATGCACTTCCTGGCCATGGTCCTTGTGCTTTGTTGGCTGTTGTAAAATAAAACATCTTATGATTAATACATCTGGCAACTTATAAATGTAAGAAGCACACCGTGATTTTTATGTGAGTTTATTTGGGCACTGGATGCGTGCAGGTTGGTCTCATCATACTCAACACACACCTGCAGTTTCTCAGTCTATGGATCATTTGTGTTCTGCAGAGCTTTATTCACTAATGTTTTATCAGTAACACACCTGGAATTAAGTAAAAGCAGATAAACTTGTGCAGGAAGATTCTTCTCCCACACTAATTTTAAAATGGAACAATGCAGTTGCCTTAGTCCTGTCCCAACTGAAGTAATCCAAATGTTACACTGAAAGTGTACTGATATTAAAGTTAAATTTACCTGATGCTTTTCTCCAAAGCGACTTACAATGTTAAAGTTACAAGCTTACAGTTATTTACCCATTTACTTTTTTCATTTAGCAGATGCTTTTCTCCAAAGTGACGTACATCTCAGAGAAAAAACAATTTGTGCATTACATTAGGAGAAAGAGAGACATACAGTAGTTGCAGATGTGCTTAAGTAAACCTAATTTGTTTCTTTCCACTTTATGCACTGATGTTCATTGCACGGGTAGGTGCATAAAATGCAGGATAAGCGATTCCTGATCACCTTCCTACAGTTTTTTATTTTTTCAGAGGTACCCAAACATTTACATACAATATTGGAGTAGCAGCTCTGTAGATCATGCTTATCTGGGCATGATCATAAAGTTATGGTGCATGAAAATTTACACCATATGTGAGCTGGAGACATCTTGAGCGAAGTCCGGAAAAGGTGAGTTTTCAGACCCTTCTTCAATGTAGACGGAGTTTCTGCAGTTCTGAGTGAGAGGGGGAGATCATTCCACCACAACAGGGCCAAAACTGAGAACCTCCATGCTTTACCTTTTGTGTGAGGGACCACCAAGCAAGCAAAAGTAGACGAGCGGACTGGGCTGGTTGGGGTGTAGCAGTTGATCAAGTCTTGTAAATGGCTGGGAGCAGTTCTACTGATGCATTTGTAGGCAATAACCAGGGTCTTAAATTTGATCCAGGCAGCTATAGGAAGCCAGTGCAGAGAAACGACTAGAGGAGATACAAGGGAACACTTCAACAAGTTAGACACAACTTGGGCAGCAGCGTTCTGTATCAGATGTAGAGGTTTGATGGCAGTAGCAGGAAGGCCACACAAGAGAGAGTTGCAGTATCCAGATGGGATGTCACCATGGCCTGGACAAATGGTTGGGTCATTTTACTGGAGCAATTTAGGGTAAGTACCTTGCTCAAGGGTACTACAGCTGGAGGTGGGGATCAAACATGCAACACTAACCACTCAACTACGTGTCCCCATTACTGTGTAACTAGTAGTGCAGTGATTAGGGTTGTTGCTTTTGGACCCAAAAGTCACAGGTTGAAATCCCTCCTCCAGCTATAGTACATTTGAGCAAGGTACTTACCCTAAGTTGCTCCAGTAAAATTGCCCAGTTGATTAAATAATAGTAGGTAGCTTGTTGTAAGTTTAGGGGGTGTGGTGGTGCACCGGTTGGCTGAGACCTGGGGTGTGGCAGGTCTGTGGCTCAAGTCCTGCTTGGGGTGCCCTGTGGTGTACTGGCATCCAGCCTAGGGTGTATTCCTTCAGCTTTGCGCCCTATGTTTCTGGGTTAGGCTCCAGCTCACTGTAACACCACTTGGGACTAGCAGTTGTAGACATTGTTGTAAGTTTCTTCAGAGAAAAGCATGAAATAAATGTAAAAATCCCTTTTTGTATGTAACTTTGCTGACCTTTTAACCTGTTTCATATTGAGCAAGCAGTGTACCTCTTTGGACAAATATATATATAGAATAGCAATGTTCTTGTAGCTCTGCCTGTGACATTAGAACCTAGAATATTAATTTAAAGAGAAATTGTACAAGTATCCAACTAACAAAATGACAATTTCCTGTGGAGTGGAGCTTTGAAAGTCTGGAGAGAGCATCAGTTTTGTGATGACTAAATTATATAAAAAGAATGTATAGGACTGACCAATAAACAGGATTTACCTCTTACCACAGACATTGTGATATCTCACTTGTGCTTTAAATGTAAGGATTCTGTCAATATTGTAAAATACAAGCTTACTAAAAGGATGTTTAATCAATTATTCAAAAGGCTATTGATAAAGAGTTTTTCCCTTGTACATACCTATAAATTACAACCATAATTTTATTTTGACAATAAGGAATGTACATTGATTACTCTTATGTGTCTGGAACAGAAAAATACTCAAAAATATTCTATTGCTGTGGTCAATAACTGAAACAACTGGAGACTTACGTCCACTACAGATGTTAACATTTGTCCTGCATCATAAATCTAATGAACTTTGGATATACTGAATGCATCATTTAACCATTCACAGTCCAGGCTGGGAAAAAAAAATGTATGTGGATCCTTGTGTTTAGTAACTGGTAGAGGTCTGGTAGAATGTGACTTAATGGCACTAAATCGAGATAAAACGATCCATGGTTAATTGGCACTTATTTAGTAAATTTATTTTTGCAGCTTATTCTCCTCCGTGAACCGCCACCTTACTGTGGTGAAGGGGTTTGAGTGCCTGAATGAGTCCAGGAGCTATGTTGTCTGGGGCTATATGCCCCTGGTAGGGTCTCCCATGGCAGACAGGTCCTGGATGACAGACGAGACAAAGCGCGGTTCAAAAACCCCTTATGAAGAAAAAATCAAGGCTTTCGTTTACCCCGCCCGGTATGGGGTCACCGGGGCCCCACCCTGGAGCCAGGCCTGGGGGGGGGGGCTCGCATGCGAGCGCCTGGTAGCCAGGTCTATGCCCACGGGGCCTGGCCGGGCTCAGCCCGAAGCCATGATGTGGAGCCGCTCTTCGGTGGGCTCACCTCCTGCCGGAGAAACCGTAAGGGGCCGGTGCATTGTGATTTGGGCGGTGGTCGGGGCTGAGTGCCCGGCCGACCCAAACCTCGGGCGCCAACTCTGGTTTTTGGGACTTGGAATGTCACCTCACTGGCGGGGAAGGAGCCTGAGCTGGTGCGGGAAGTTGAGAGATACCGTCTAGATATAGTCGGGCTCACTTCCACTCACAGCTTGGGTTCTGGAACCACTCTTCTCGATCAAGGGTGGACTCTCCACTATTCTGGCGTTGCCCAAGGTGAGAGGCGGCGGGCTGGTGTGGGCTTATTAATAGCCCCCCAGTTCAGCCGCCATGTGTTGGAGTCTACCCCGGTGAATGAGAGGGTTGTCTCCCTACGCCTTCGGGTCAGGGAACGGTCTCTCACTGTCGTTTGTGCTTATGCGCCTAGCGGCAGTGTAGAGTACCCGGCCTTTTTAGAGTCCCTGGGGGGCGTGCTGGAAAGCGCTCCCACTGGGGACTCTGTCGTTCTACTGGGGGACTTTAACGCCCACGTGGGCAGCGACAGTGATACCTGGAGGGGCGTGATTTGGAGGAACGGCCTCCCTGATCTGAACCCGAGCGGTGAGTTGTTATTGGATTTCTGTGCTAGTCGCGGTTTATCCATAACGAACACCATGTTCATGCATAAGGGTGTCCATCAGTGCACTTGGCACCAGGACACCCTAGGTCGGAGGTCGATGATCGACTTTGTAGTCGTTTCTTCTGACCTTCGGCCATATGTCTTGGACACTCGGGTGAAGAGAGGGGCTGAACTGTCAACTGATCACCATCTGGTGGTGAGTTGGATTCGATGGCGGGGGAAAAAGCTGGACAGACCTGGCAGGCCCAAACGCATAGTGAGGGTCTGTTGGAAACGTTTGGCGGAGGCCCCTGTCAGAGAGGTCTTCAACTCCCACCTCCGACAGAGTTTCAACCAGGTCCCAAGGGAGGTGGGGGACATCGAGTCTGAATGGACTATGTTCCGCGCCTCCATTGTCGGGGCGGCTGTTCGGAGCTGCGGCCATAAGGTCTCCGGCGCCTGCCGCGGCGGCAATCCCCGAACACGGTGGTGGACACCGAGAGTAAGGGATGCCGTCAAGCTGAAGAAGGAGTTCTATCAGGCCTGGCTGGCTCATGGGACTCCTGAAGCAGCTGACAGGTACCGACGGGCCAAACGGAGCGCGGCTCTGGCAGTCGCCGCAGCAAAAACTCGGGCTTGGGAGGAGTTCGGTGAGGCCATGGAGGAAGACTTTCGGTCGGCCTCAAAGAGATTCTGGCAAACCGTCCGGCGACTCAGAGGGGGGAAGCGGTGTTCCACGAACACTGTTTACAGTGGAAGTGGTGCGCTGCTGACCTCAGCTGAGGATGTCCTCGGGCGGTGGAAGGAGTACTTTGAGGATCTCCTCAATCCCTCCGACACGCCTTCCGTAGGGGAAGCTGAGGCCGGGGACTCAGAGGGGGACTCGTCCATTACCCTGGCTGAAGTTGCTGAGGTAGTCAAAAAAAACTCCTCTGTGGCAAGGCTCCGGGGGTGGATGAGATCCGCCCCGAGTTTCTCAAGTCTCTGGATGTTGTGGGGGTGTCTTGGCTGACACGCCTCTGCAGCATCGCATGGAGTTCGGGAACGGTACCTCTGGACTGGCAGACCGGGGTGGTGGTCCCTCTTTTTAAGAAGGGGGACCGGAGATTGTGTTCCAACTACAGGGGGATCACACTCCTTAGCCTCCCTGGGAAAGTCTATGCCAGGGTACTGGAAAGGAGAATCCGACCGATAGTCGAACCTCGGATTCAGGAGGAGCAATGCGGTTTTCGCCCTGGCCGTGGAACACTGGACCAGCTCTATACCCTCACTAGGGTGCTGGAGGGTTCGTGGGAGTTTGCCCAACCAGTCCATATGTGTTTTGTGGACCTGGAGAAGGCATTTGACCGTGTCCCTCGTGGCATCCTATGGGGGGTACTTCGGGATTATGGGGTTCGGAGCTCGTTGCTATGGGCTGTTCGTTCCCTGTATGACTGGAGCAGGAGCTTGGTTCGCATTGCCGGCAGTAAGTCAGACCTGTTCCCGGTGCATGTTGGACTCCGCCAGGGCTGCCCTTTGTCACCGATTCTGTTCATTATCTTTATGGACAGAATTTCTAGGCGCAGTCAGGGAACGGAGGGTGTCTGTTTTGGTGGCCGTGAGATCTCGTCTCTGCTTTTTGCGGACGATGTGGTCCTGTTGGCTTCATCAAGTCAAGACTTGCAGCGTGCACTGGGGAGGTTTGCAGCCGAGTGAGAAGCGGCGGGGATGAGAATCAGCACCTCCAAATCCGAGGCCATGGTTCTCAGTCGGAAAAAGGTGGATTGCCCCCCCCGGGTTAAGGGGGAGTTGCTCCCTCAAGTGGAGGAGTTTAAGTATCTCGGGGTCTTGTTCACGAGTGAGGGAAAAATGGAGCGGCAGGTTGACAGACGGATCGGTGCGGCGTCCGCAGTAATGCGGTCATTGTACCGGTCTGTTGTGGTGAAGAGGGAGCTGAGTCGTAAGGTGAAGCTCTCAATTTACCGGTCGATCTACGTTCCTACCCTCACCTATGGTCATGAACTCTGGATCATGACCGAAAGAATGAGATCGCGGATACAAGCGGCAGAAATGAGTTTCCTCCGCAGAGTGGCTGGGCACACCCTTAGGGATAGGGTGAGGAGCTCAGTCACCCGGGAGGAGCTCGGAGTAGAGCCGCTGCTCCGCCGCATCGAGAGGAGCCAGTTGAGGTGGCTCGGGCATCTGTTCCGGATGCCTCCTGGATGCCTCCCTGGGGAGGTGTTCCGGGCTTGTCCCACTGGGAGAAGGCCTCGGGGCAGACCCAGGACACGTTGGAGAGACTATGTCTCCCGGCTGGCCTGGGAACGCCTTGGGGTTCCCCCAGAGGAACTGGAGGAGGTGTGCGGGGAGAGGGAAGTCTGGAGGACTCTGCTCGGACTGCTGCCCCCGCGACCCGGCCCTGGATAAAAGCGGAGGAAGATGGATGGATGGATTTTTGCAGCTTATTCACAATAAAATTTCATCAGTCCTTTTTGGGAAGTACAAGAAGTATTTTAATGGTGGCTGAGAGACAGAAAGTGACACCAGCGTAATTTCTGTGTCGGGTTGTTGTTGTGCAAGATAATGTTATAGGTGTGGAAAACTAATTGCCCCCTAAATTATCTAACTGAATTTATGGGTAATTAGACTCAGGTGTTTGAAGGCTGGGGAGATGCAAGGGTGTTGTGACATGGGGGCTTGGCCAGTGCCTGCTCTATGGTGTGTCTGGGGTTCGAGCCCTGCTGGGGGTGCCTTGCGGTGGACTGGCATCTCATCTAGGGTGTGTTTCTTTGGCCCTGCGTTGCTGGGCGGGCTCCGGCTTGCCGTGACCCTGCTTGGGGCAAGCGGTTGTAGATGTTAGTTGTTTGAAGCCCATCAGGCCTGATTTGGCCCAACCTGGTCCTATAAAGTTTTCAAAAACTCTGAAAAAAATTATAATCTCCACTACTCCAATTGTAAATCAACAGTTTTTAAACTACGGCCTATCCTCAATTAATGAAAGTAACTGATTGTGGCATTATTATGAACAACTTTGTAAAACTGCACAGTGCTGCTAAAATGCGCATACACAACCTGGATAAAGAGCTTTACGTTGAAATGCCTGTACTTGGAGAAAAGCTGCTGAGGCCTATTAGTCTGGACAAGTTTACAGAGCCATTTCTAAGGCTCTGAACCTCAGTTGAACTACGGTCAGAGCCATACTCATGGAATGAAAATACTCATGTAATGGAAAAAAGTTTGAAACAATGGAAAATCCACCTAAGGCTCACCATCCTGGGAAAATCACTCATTGAGCATAACATAAAGTCATCAGTGAACTCTGAAAGCACCCCAGAACAACAACCAGGAAACTCTAGGGCTCTCATTGCTCATCTTAGCTCAGTGTTTATGACTTCACAATAAGAAAGACACTGCAACAGTGGCAAGGAAAGTTAGAGACCACTGCTCATCATGTTTTGTTCAATACTACTGCTTGTATGTTCTGCTCCCCCCAGTACCAGACACGAGGTTATGGCACTGTCTGAAGTGCACTGGTTTTGCCCGTGTTCCTGAGTGTTACTTCAACTTCACACTGTCCTACATCGCCTAAATCAAAAATTTATGTGAGTGAGAAGAAGATGCCCATTCTTTTATAATGCAGCAGCGAGTATCAGGCTAAATACAGCAGTGGATGCTGATCAGTCTCATCCTTTCCATTGACTTGTTCTACTGTGTCATTTGAACTGGCATTTGTGTAATTACGTTAATTATTTTCAACAGATTAATTTTGAGAGTTCATTACGCAGAGCTCTGGCAGAGAGAAGTATATTAGCCTTGGGTTCTATCAGATTCGGGTCCTGCTGTATGTAATTGTTTCCCACTTTCACAAGTCATTTCCCTCCTTCGCCCGACAGGCCTGAGATTAACACTTTCAACGAGCATAAAATAAGAACCACCAAGAGACACAGCATGGAGAGCAGAGCATGAAATTAAATTTTGTATGTAACAAAGCGGATGATTCAAGTATCACAGTGCTGAGTTTTAGAAGTAGACAATCCTTCACGTGTTACAGTAAGATTACCTGAACGCTACTCTGCTATTTTTTTAAGTTACAACTATTTTTTATTACTGTATATTACTGTGCCTTAATAAAGTATTCAGACACCTTCACTTTTTTCACACTTCATTGTTGTAGATGTATTTCGAAATGGATGGGGTTGATTCTTTACCATCAAGCAACACACAATACCCCATAATGACAAAATGAGAACAAGTTCAGAATTTTATGCAAACTTATGACAAATAAAAAACTGGACCCTGTCGTTTACTTATGTATTCAGACCCTTTTCCAGTTTGTTTCTAGTTTAATAGCAACACATTTGCCTAGAGATTTATCACAGTAATATGAAAGCACCCACAAGTGTTTTAATTATTTTATTACCAAGAGGGATAGTAGGCTGTCACATCTACCTCTAAGCTACCAGGAAAGCATGGTCCTGCTGACAACATTGCTTTACACCTTCATCCTCCACCCATCGTCAACAACCGCTTGTCCGAAGCAGGGTCACGGTGAGCCGGAGCGTAACCCGGCAACACAAGGCGCAAGGCTGGAGAGGGAGGGGACACACCCAGGACGGGATGCCAGTCTGCTGCAGGGCTCCCCAAGCAGGACTCGACCTCCAGATCCACCAGAGAGTGGAACCCGGCCAAACCCGCTGCGCTACCATGCCTCAAGCTGTTCCTCCTTTTTACTAATTAAAACCCTTCAAAAAATGGGTAGAAACACTTAATAATTTCTGCCAATGGCCATTAAGTTGTTTCATGAGGCCTGTCTCTGTGAAGTTGGTACTGAGCTGACTATTCTTCATATTTACTTATTTTTACTTCTTCTTTTGCCTAAGTCTGATGTTTATTAGAAATGTGGGATCCCTGAAGAAGATGTGGATTCAGCATCACAAAGCTGTACAATGGTATGAAGATGCTATGAGAAAATTATTTTCTGAACAATTATGGCCCAGCTTCATGAGAAGTCGGCAAAGTGCAGACATTGCCTCACTAGGCATACTGGACCTGTAGTGAAAACAGATATTTACATTACTGAGAGCTGGAAAACCCCAGCATTAGAGGATCAGATCTTGCCTTATATAATTGTGATGACAGACCTTTTATGAGAAAATACTCTTGCTGCCCTGACCACCTTTATAAGGCTCTGGGTTTCATCCCTAGATAAAGATACCATTTAACCAGCATGGAGGCACAGCGAGTAACGCTACTGTCTCACAGTGCCTGGATGGTGCAAGAGGATGTGGGTTTGATCTCCACTCAGTCTGTGTGGAGTTTGCATGTTCTCCCCATGTCTGCATGGGTTTCCTCTAGGTACTCTGGTTTCCTCCCACAGTCCAATGACATGCTGTTCAGGATCCCCCATAGTGTGTGAGTGACAGAGACAGTGTGTTCCACTGATGTATGGATGAGTGACCTATTGTAAATAGTGTATCTAGCAGTGTAAGTCACTGCGGTGAATAAGGTGTGTGGGCTGATAACACTACATTGAGTTCATTGGAAGTTGCTTTGGACAAACGCGTCTGATAAATAAAAGTAACCAAGAAGTAGTGTTTTCTGGAGCTGGGTTATCATGGCCCCTATGTCACTGCAGCAAAAGATGTAATAATTCCTACCATCACCTCAAGTAAGTCTGAGTGAAGAATAAGTCAGAACAACCGGGCCTGTAAGAGTCTGTGTGCAACAGCACTAATGAAAACTTTATACTGAAGCAATTCAGTCTATCATGAATAAGATGAGCTGCATAGAGAAAAGTCACAGGCTGTGGGCTGTGGGTGTTTTACATCTATCATGCAACCCCAGACACAGTATTCATTGTCTTCCGGGAGCAGATTAAATGGTAGTGGCAGACTGGCTTCTTGTTTCCTTCCAAGAAGGCCAAACTGAGTGTGCGTAGAGGTGGAAAATCCGGCATGGTTGGGCTCCTTCCTACCACACTTACATTGTTGTACAGTCATCCTGTGCATGGAGATACTCAGAAAGCTCTGTTTTGACTGATGATTCAGACCTCAGGAGTGCTCCTACTGATGTTTTCTTAAGAAAGCTACTTATTGCAGTATCGCATTATGCTTCGATGTTTCCCTGGCTACCAGGTCAAAGTCAAAGTGGTTTTATTGTCATTTCAACCATATATAGCTGGTACAGTATACAGTGAAATGAAACAACATTCCTCCAGGACCATGGTGCTACATATAAAACAATATATTATATTACAATGCTACATTACACACACACACTGTCTGAACCACTTGTCCCATACAGGGTCGTGGGGAGCCAGAACCTAACCCGGCAACACAGGGCAAAAGGCTAGAGGGGGAGGGGACACACCCAAGACAGGGCGCCAGTCCACCGCAAGACACTCCACGCAGGACTTGAACCCCAGACCCACCAGAGAGAAGGACCCAGTCCAACCCACTGCACCACTGCGCCCCCGCACCCCCCATGCTACATTACACACACACACACACACACACACACACACACACACACACACACACACACACACACACACACACACACACACACACACACACACACACACAAAAAAAAAATCTGAACTGCTTGTCCCATACAGGGTCGCAGGGAACCGGAGCCAACCCGGTAACACAGGGCGTACGGCCGGAGGGGGAGGGGACACACCCAGGACGGGACGCCAGTCCATCGCAAGGCACCCCAAGTGGGACTTGAACCCCAGACCCACCAGAGAGCAGGACCCAGTCCAACCTACTGCGCCCCCCATGCTACATTACAATAAATTATAATATATAGAATATGAAACGGGGGGGGATGCAGTGGGTTGGACCGGGTCCTGCTCTCCGGTGGGTCTGGGTTCGAGTCCCGCTTGGGGTGCCTTGTGACGGACTGGCATCCCGTCCTGGGTGTGTCCCCTCCACCTCCAGCCTTACACCCTGTGTTGCTGCGACCCTGCTCGAGACAAGCAGTTTCAGTCAATGTGTGTGTGTACAATATAAAACAATATATAATAATAGTATTGGAGTGTAATTCAGTGAAACAATGTACAAGTTGACAATGGCCAGTTTAGAAAATATTGAAAAAAATGGAATGCCAGTTGCAGTGCATCGCAGTTTTTCCTCTATGGGGACATCAGGGCAGAGCGGCTGTACCCGGACAGATGCTGTGAACCAGCAAGATTTGTGGCATAGTCTGCTGTTTTGCTATAAGATGAGCATCTCCCCTTGCAGCTGGTGTGTGAGTGTGATTGGCTTGGTTGGATTGCGTGCTGGTACTGAACCCGAAAGCCTGTCCAAGGTACACCCTCATCCAATCCTTGATCTCTCTGACAAAAATGATTTCAGAAAAGTTGTAGTAAAGAAATTCTTTATATATTTTTTTAAAATTCCCGTTTACCCCTCTGTCTCAGTCTGACAGCTGAAATCTTGCAGAAAAGACACAAATTTAATAATAACGTCAGACGCTCTAAAGGATGGAAGATCTACAGACATCTCAACTGTAGGCACGCAGGGAAGACCCTTCTGTTTAACAGAACACCATCCACTGCTCTGTTTCCAGGGAATCTGATACACATTGGTTCACACAAGTATTCCAAACAAACTAAGTTGCTTTCTTTTCTCATATTGTACTTTTCATCAGGCTTACTCTTTATTTGTCATCTGTATTTATTCATTTAGCTGACACTTTTATCCAAAGCAAATTACTTACCCCTTTACAGAGCAGGGAAATTTTTCCTGAAGCAATTCAGGGTAAATACCATGCTTGAGGGTACTATATAGCTAGAGGTGGGGATCAAACCTGTGACTTTCTGGATCCAAAGGCAGTAGTTCTAACCACTACACCACCAGCTGTCCAAAGCCCAGGGCTCCCAAGGGACAAGTGGTTTCTGACAGTGTGTGTGTGGGAATAGCTTTGTCTCTTTGTGAGACTTTGCGTCTCTCCATAAACTAGGTTGTCTTCTCCTGGGATAGAAATACAGTTAACCCTTGAACAACACGTGTTTGAACCGCGTGGGTCCACTTATACACAGAATTTTTCCAGTACTGTATTATGAATATGACTGTAATACTGCCTGCCATAAAAATTTAATAACAGTTCATTCATTAGTGTACAGGCTACCGTGAAGCAATCGAATCGATTACACTTGGCTACTCTAAAGCAATCTTATTGCTGCTTCTTCATTATCAATTCATGAGTTGTTATACCTGTAAATAAATATAAATTTCTTTTTCTCATTATCTTTTCATTTTTGATGTCTTATTGTTTGTAATACATATAACATCTACAGTGTTTGTATCATAGACAATATTGATGTAGGTATTGACAGACAGACAGATGATTCATCTTGTAAACAGATAATGTAAATGTATGGTATCAATAAATACAGTACAGTACTGTAAATGTATTTTCCTTATTTTCTTAATAACATTATCTTTTCTCTAGTTCACTTTAAAGTAAGAATACACACACACATTTTCAGAACCGCTTATCCCATACAGGGTTGCGGGGAACCGGAGCCTACCCGGCAACAGAGGGCGTAAGGCCAGAGGGGGAGGGGACACACCCAGGACGGGACGCCAGTCCATCACAAGGCACCCCAAGCGGGACTCGAACCCCAGACCCACCGGAGAGCAGGACTGTGGTCCAACCCACTGCACCACTGCACCACCGCACCCCCCAGTAAGAATACAATATATATATATGTGTTAATCGACACTTTAAGTCATTGATAAGGCTTCTGGTCAATAGTAGGCTAGTAGCTAAGTTTTTGGGTAGTCAAAAGTTATACACGGATTCTCGACTGCGCTGGGGGTTGGCACCCCCAACCCCTGCGCTGTTCAAGGGTCAATTGTAATCGACAATAATGAAAATATGGAGAAGTACTTTGTTATCTCTGTGTTAAGTTTCTTTAAATTAAGTAATCTTCCAGGATTGCCCCTGTAAATTAAAAGTAAACCTGAACAAGTTTGTAACATGTAATAAGAAAATTTTAGGAGTGCCCAACTATTATCCTTGGTGTGAATGAGCCATGGTGTGTTAACCTTTGTTTTAGTTTGACTGTTTATTGCTTGAGTGAAGTAATGACTCAGAGAACACCTTACCTTGCACCTCACCTGGCAATAATAAAAGAGTGAAATGTTTCATTGAAATCGTGATGGTCTGAATCCATTTAAGTTCACCAAAGAAGGAGCTATTTGCCAATTGTAGAAGCATAAAATTATCCCAGAGATGCACTGAGTTCTGGGAGTAGCAATCTGGGGCACAACATACACTTTAGTGCGAACAACCTGAGCAACCCTGTTTGCCACTGAGAGTTTAGGGTCACTTTAATTGTTAAGCTGCAGTGTTGACAGTCTAGACAACAAGGAAAGCCAAGGACAGCACTAAAGATTTGAGTGAGGGAAGTCGGAAGAAGTTCTGGTAGCCTGGATGTGGACAATATGGAATACACACACATTTTCTGAACCGCTCATCCCATATGGGGTCATGCGGAACCGGAGCCAAACCCGGCAACTCAGGGCGTAAAGCTGGAGGGAGAGGGGACACACCCACGGGACGCCAATCCATCGCAAGGCACCCCCAGCGGGACTCGAACCCCAGACCCACCAGAGAGCAAGACCCAGTTCACCACGCCACCACACCCCCTCAATATGGAGTAATGCTACTATAATAAGTAACAGTAATGTAAATAGCAATGGTACTATGCCTTAAAAAACTCAGAAGTTCTATGTAAAACTAGAAAGAAGTATAGCTGTACACATGAAAAAACTATGGTAAAGTTTTTAAACTGTTGAAAATGAGAGATTTTATTGCAAAAAGGCTATTAGTTGCTTTAAGGAGGAAAAAATAAGGATTGAAAAGCAGACCTGGGATATTTTGTGACCACAGGACCCATTTTATAATTAGGTGAATATGAGACTGCCACATTTTACTACAAAAAATACATAGAATCTCAGAAAAAAATAGTAAAAATCCTTGCTTAATAATTAACAGTTATTACAAAATTATTGATCAATGTCACGCCCTCCACCTCGGCGCAACGAGGAGCACTTGCAGCAGATCAGGGGATGAGTGTATAAAAGGAAAGTCTGGAGTGCACACAATTGCGGAACCTTGTTACTCGCTCGCAGTCCTCGTCCTCGTCCTCGTCCTCGTCCTCGTCACCATCTTCCTTGTTTCCCTGCACCCACTCCTGTATCTGCAAGACTCCCTGGTTTACCATGACTTCTTGCCCGTTTACTGGATTACGAATCTTGGATTCTCCCTTCAGATTTCGTTCGCACATCGGTGACCGTTTGGCTGTTTATTCAACTATGTCTTTTGGATCGTCCCTTGAAAAACCTTCCTGTGCTCCGCACTTGGGTCCGGAGCTTCCGCTTGGGGGGACACCGTGACAGAAGGTTCCGCCTCACATTCGGACCCAGCGGAGTCAGCATCTCCAGCATGCACTCGCTGGTCATGAAGTATTGCTGGGAACACACAAACAGTCACTCACTCGCCTGCGCGACACTCTGCAGAACCTGATCAGCGCGTTCCGGTACGAGGGGAGACCGCCACGTACTGAGCACATCTCGCGGGCACCTCCTTCCGCCCTCGCCGTGCTGGCGGCCCAACAAAATCTGCGACTGGCCACCCCCACCAGGTATGATGGCACCCCCTGCACGCTGTGCTGGTTTTCTGCTGCAGTGCGAGTTCATCTTTTCCAGTTTGTCCCAGGTGTACCGCTCTGATCTAAGCCGGATTATTTACATGTTTTCTCTCCTGACTGGCCGAGCGCTAGACTAGGCCACCCCCGCATGGGGGCGCTGTTTCCGGTCCTCCTATGAGGACTTTAAAGCCCACTTCTAGGCTGTGTTTGGGCTTACCTGCACTGACCAGGTTGCCAGAGAACACCTCATGGACCTGACACAAGGTGATTGCTCGGCAGCAGAGTATGCGATGGAGTTCTGGACTCTTGCTGAGAGCAGTGGTTGGGATCAGACCGCCCTGCTCGCCTGTTTTCGGTGTGGACTGAATCCCAGGCTACAAAAGGAACTGGTATTCCGGGGCGGGAAATGGACACTAGGTCAGTTCACTGAAACCGCCATCACGCTGGACAGCCTTGCCCGGGATAGAGAACCCCGTTCGCGACAGGTCCCGGACGGTCAACTCCGTCCACATGAGAAGGTCGACTCCATGCAACTCGGCCATGGTCGCCTCACCACCACCGAACGGCTGCGCCTGATCCAGCATCGCCTCTGCCTCTACTGTGGGGAACTGGGCCACCTCCGGGTCCAATGCCCTATTTGCCCTGAGCCTCAGGTGAGCGGAACTCTCCGGCGTAACTGCCTCTCTGCACCCGCGGTTATCTCCTGGGGACCCTATTCAGTTGAAACCCAAGTTTTGGTGGACTTGAGGGCTGCCAGTTTTGTGGATGTAGGGTTTGCCAAGGCTCATCACTTGCCCCATCGCCAGTGTCAGGTACGGATGAAAGTAATCGCACTGGACGGACAACCTTGGGACGGGGCTACGTCAACACCCAGGCTGAACCCCTCCAGTTGAGAGTGGGGGGGCCTGCCACAAGGAACAGCTGCAGTTTTATCTTATTTCTGCCCCTGAGACCCCAGTAATCCTTGGTTTTCCATGGCTTGCCCTGCATGACCCTGTCTAAGTGGAGCACTGGTGACTTGGTGTCTTGGGGACCGCAATGCGGGGGGATCTGTCTTTCTATCCCATGCAGGGCCACGTCAATCAAGTGTGCGGACTCTCCCCCACAGGTACACATACCCCCTGAGTATCAAGACCTCGCGGCGGAGATCATTTGACCATCCACCTCATCCGCTGTGGCTCGGTTCTTCTTCGTCGAGAAGAAGGATGGGGACCTCCACCCCGCATCGATTATCGGGGCCTGAACATCACGGTGAGGCATCCTCACCCCTTGCCACTAATTGCAGCAGCCCTGGAACACGTCCACCGAGCCCAGTGGTTCACCAAGTTGGATCTGCGCAGTACTCACAACCTGGTAAGGATACGCGAGGGGGATGAGTGGAAGACTGCTTTTAGCACCGCCCTTGGACACTATGAATATTTGGTCATGCCCTTCGGTCTCGCAAATGCTTCTAGTGTTTTCCAGGCCTTTGTGAATCATGTCCTCGGGGACCTGATCAACCGAAGTGTTCTGGTTTTCCTGGATGACATTCTGATCTATTCCTTGTCTATAGAAGAGCATGCAGGCTTGGTCCGGCAGGTTCTTCAGCGGCTGCTGCAGAATCGACTTTTTGTCAAAGGAAAAAGTGCCACTTCCGCCAGAAGCAGGTTTCGTTTTTGGGATTCATCCTCAACAAAGATGGAGTGGCCATAGACCCTTAAAAGGTAAGAGCTGTTCTCCAATGGCTGCAGCTGACCACAGTAAAAGTTCTACAGCGATTCCTAGGCTTTGCCAATTTTTATTGCTGGTTCATTCAGGCTTTCAGTACTCTGGCCGCCCCTTTGAGAGCCCTAACCTCTTCTAAGAAGGCCAGACTCACCTGGACTGATGAGGCGCAATGTGCCTTTGACAGCCTACAAAAGGCTCACAACAGCACCCATCTTCCACCATCCAGATCCTGATGCTCCGTTTGTAGTGGAGGTGGATGCTTCGGAGACAGGGGTAGGGGCCATACTGTCCGAACGCCAGGGAGACCCTCCTAAATTATACCCATGCACCTTCTTCTCAAGGAAGATGTCCCAGGCTGAGAAGAACTACGACATAGAGAATCAAGAGCTCCTGGCGGCGAAGATGGCCCTTGAAGAATGCAGACACGCTGGAGGGGGCTCGGCATCTTTTCATCATCCTCACGGACTAGAAGAACATGGAGTATTTGCAGAAGGCAAAGGGCCTCGACAAACCAGACGGGCCGTCTTTTTCACCCGTTTTAACTTTACAGTTACCTATCGGCCTGGTAGTAAGGACACCAAGGCTGATGCCCTCTTGCTCATACATGACCGGGAGCCCCTAGAGCAAGACCCCGAATACATCCTGCCCCAGTCCTGCCTCGTGGCACCAGTACAGTGGGAGTTTAGCTAAGACCTCGCCAGAGCCCAGGCCACAGAACCAAAACCTCCAGGTAAGCCCGCTGGCAAACAATAAGTGCCCCCCGGGATGAGAGTCACAATCCTGCAATGGGTGCATGACCATCCTGCAGCCGGCCACCCAGGGTACAGCTAGACCCAGGCCCTCCTCCAGAAGCATTTTTGGTGGCCGTCGCTGCCAGAGGACACACAAGACTATGTTCGGGCTCAAGTCGAGACCTCGAACCAGAAGCCATCGGGACTCCTGGAACCCCTGCTGGTACCAAACCGCCCCTGGTCCCACATAGCACTGAATTTCTTAGTGGATCTGCCTGCCTCGCACGGTAAAACCACCATAATGACCGTCCTTGATTGCTTTTCTAAAGCTTGCCGTCTGGTACCTCTCCCCAAGCTCCCAACAGCGCTAGAAACCGCAGAGCTCCTATTCCTCCACGTGTTTCTCCTCTTTGGTTTACCTGAAGACATTGTGTCAGACCTGGGGCCCTAGTTCACATCTTGGCTGTGGAAGGCGTTCTGGCAGAAGCTGGGCGTTTCAGTTAGTCTAACGTTGGGGTACCATCTGCAGGCGAACGGGCAAGTGGAGAGACTCCAGCAGGATGTGAGCCAGTTCCTACACAGTTACTGCATGGAGAAGCCTCGGCAGTGGGTGAAGTACTCACCATGGGCTGAATATGCACATAACTCCCTGCCTCATGGATCCACTGGGTGTTCTCCATTTCAGTGGATTCCCTGATTCCTCGTTCTTGTTCTCCTCCTCCTCCTCGCCATCTTCCTTGTTTCCCTGCACCTGGTCCTGTATCTATAAGACTTCCTGGTTTACCACGACTTCTCACCTGTTTACCGAATTACGACTCTTGGATTCTCCCTTCGGATTTTGTTTGCACATCGGTAACTGTTTGCCTGTTTATTCGACTATGTCTTTTGGATCACCCCTTGAGAAACCTTCCTGTGCTCAGCACTTGGGTTTGGTGCTTCCGCTCAGGGGGACACCATGACAATCAATATCATGACACATTGCTGCTCCACCTCTTTGAAATGTTGCACTTTGTAGATAATATGTTCCTTGAAACAAACAGTTGATGTATGCAATAAGTAGTATACAGTATATCTACTTTTTCCCTTAACCCATTTCAGTGAAAATGTGTTTTCTGTAAAATGTATGTTCTGCGCATTTCTAATGTTGACATGTGTTCTTGTAAATAATTACATAAGATTTATTTTTTTTTATCTTCTGTTTCATGAACTGTGTGTATCTATATGTAAAATAAAAATAATTTTTGTCATACAGTCCTGTGCAAAAGTTTTATGCACTTGGGGAAAAAAGCTGTAAAATGAGAATGCTTCCAAAACTAATGCTCTTAAATGTCCTAAAAAGCTTAGTAACCATTCATTGTCACAAACTGCATAGTGCAGCGGGCTTGGTTGGGTCCCATTCTCTGGCAGGTCTGGGGTTTGAGTCCTGCTTGGGGTGCCTTGCGATGGGCTGGCATCCCATCCTGGGTGTGTCTCCTCTCCCTCCAGCCTTATGCCGTGTGTTGCCGGGTTACGCTCCAGTTTGCCACGACCCCGCTTGGGATAAGCAGTTTCAGAGAGTGTGTGTGTAATGTAGCATTGTAATATAATATATTGTTTTATATGTAGCACCATGGTCCTGGAGGAATGTTGTTTCATTTCACTGTATACTGTACCAGCTATATATGGTTGAAATGACAAAGCCACTTTGACTTTGTAAGTATCTTTGAAAGTATCTTTCTTTAACAACATACAAAACCATTACTGTAACTCCTTGCGACATGAATACTTGGAAATCTAAAATATGCTCTTTCTCATTGACTCTAACGCACGCGCGCGCACACACACACACACACACTTTCTGAACCACTAGTCCCATTCAGGGTCACAGGGAGCCAGAGCCTAACCTGGCAACACAGGGTGTAAGGCTGGAGGGGGAGGGGACACACCCAGGACAGGACGCCAGTCTTTCGCAAAGCTCCCCAACCAGGACTCAAACCCCAGATCCACCGGAGAGCAGGACCCGGTCCAACCCACTGTGCCACTGCGCCCCCCTTGACTCTAATGACCTCTTTGTTTTTGTGAAACAAAGTGACTAAGACTTTTGCACAGTACTGTATATGTGTTTACCTTTATTAATTTAGAGATGGAAATGTAACGGGTGTTGGTTCTTGTACAGGAGCACCAAATTCATCACACTGGCCCTGTGTCACCGTAACACTGTGCCAAACTTGTGGGTTGCATGGTAGTTAAAGCTCTGGCTTACCTCTTCTCATTCACCATTTTCAGCCCTAGTCCATCCAAAATGTGTCCTTCCCTTCCATACGGTAGGAAGGAGACCAGATGTGACACATTACGATTTGGTGGAACCAGCTTGCACCCCAGTTCTCACCACCATTTTTGCTCATCCTCTTATCCCTCTCTCTCCTGCTTGTGTGCACTCAACATCCTGTTCATATGCCTCTCCAGCAGTGCATCTTTACCATTAGAAGAGCTTGGATGCAAGCTGAATACATGAAATGGGGACAACAGGTGGTGTAGTTGTTAGCGCTGCTGTCTTGCACTTGTCAAACCTAGGTTCAAATCCCACCCCCTGCTGTAGTACCATTGATGAAGGTACCTACTCTACACTGATACAGTAAAAACTACCCAGCTGTAAAAATGCATGAATTATTTAGAGAAAAACATCGGCTAAATAAAAATGAACAGAAAAATGCAAGCGGAAAGCGCATCGGACCAAATAACTGAAGGCGTCTGAAGAATTATATCCACAGGTTTGTATTTGTGGCAGATAGAGATCTTTAACAGGCGCTTCACAGTGGTGACACAAGACCAAGTCAAAAATGATACATAACATTGAACAGGATACGGACAGCCGCCAGAAAGAATTAAAAAAGGACACACAAGACAAAGGAAAGGACAGACAAACATTATACAATCATTTTCCTTGATAGAAAGCATAAGGAATACAGAATTTTATCACGCTCCTCCTGACAATGTGATGCACAATGACACTCAGATTTTAACCATTGGATTACCTTTTACACATTTTTTTACCTTTCTCTTCCCTTCACCTTCCTCAACTGTCAAACCACCTGTCTTGTTGCTTCACCAGCCACCTTCCCCCAGAAATTTAAAGACTGCTGTGGACTGTCTGTGTATGACTGTGTTGTGGCTGAGGAACCTTTGTATTTTATAAATACAGTCACCCTTGTCTTGATATACAAACTCTCAATCTGAAATTTTAGTGTAATGGCTCATGGCTTTTTATACGAAATTTTTGATTTCCTTAACAAAATTTATTCAAAGTGTGTCCAAAAAAAATAAGGAAGTTGTGGAAGTGAAACGGAAGTGCAATTGTGCACTGTAGCTGGTGCTAGCATCAGCCGTTTCCTGTTGGTTTTTCTGTATCGTGTTTGCTTTGGACCAACACGTTTGTGCAAGAATGACTGCCAAGCCTCCATTCTTCTCTATCCACCACAACTCACGATGAACTGTTCTTCTCTTCACTTGTTGACTACAGTAACAGGACACTAGAGTAAATTACCTTGTTTGTCTATTTTAATTTTTGGTCCACACCTAGGGGGCGCGGTGGCACAGTGGGTTGAATTGGGCCCTGCTCTCGAGGGGGTTTGGGGTTCTAGTCCTGCTTGGGGTGCCTTGCGAGAGAGTGGCATCCCATCCTGGGTGTGTCCCCTCCCCCTCCAGCCTTACGCCCTGTGTTGCCAGGTTAGGCTCTGGCTCCCTGTGACCCTGTATAGGACAAGCGGTTCAGAAAGTGTGTGTGTGTGTGTGTGTCTGCACTTATTTTTTTAACATGTTTTATTATTGAATTTCTGTTGCTGTTTACTCAATATAAGGAAAACACAATTAGTTTTTGAAAAGTACTACCTGGAAAAATACCTATTAAGTGCCTGATAATCATTAAGCGTTTTATATCATACTGAAATCATGGGCTGATAGTTATATATAGGTGTTTTACAGTATTTTAGTGCTGTTTGGGAAAATTTGAGATTTTTGAATGGGCTGGAAACACTATATTATTTTCTCATATTTAAAATAAAGAATCTAGGCTTTCGGTATCTGAAATTTTAGTATCCCCACCATTTTCAGGAATGGATTTATTTAGTCAATTAAGGGACTGCTGCATAGTCACCCCATTGGTGCTGGAAGCTGGCCAGTGCAGAGGTGGAAAAAGGCAGTTTCAGACTTATTCAAGAACACTGGCGAAGACAATTTCTCTTTGGATCAGAACAGACCAGTTGGGTAGTGAAAGTCATGTCATAGCATCTGTAGGGTGGTACTCAAATTATTCAGTTTGGACAAACTGACAATGATGCGTCAAGGCAAAGCCTCATGACAGCCTTGATAATATGACCACACCTCTCTGAAACACCATTGGACTGGCGCTGTGGGGTTCTTTTCTTTCGCATTGCCCAGATACAAAACAAATGTGACATGCGCAAACCAGTCGAGCAGGAGGTCTCGTTTCAGATGCATGTCTCATCTCATGCAAAGGGAAGGAAAGGAAGAAGCAAGAGATTATGTTATATCTGAGAACTGCAAATGATTCCATCTTGGCTGATATTGCCAAGGGGGCATAAAAATCTACAGACCAAAAGAGAACAAAGAACAAAAATTGACCCACAAAAGCTCATCTGAGGTCACAGGTGGCGAATGATGTTGGGTTACGAATGGGGACATGGCAGGCTTTCCGTCAAGACCTTTATGATATCAAAGCTGCCATGGTGACAGATGAAGCCAGTGCCCTAAAGAACATCTATGACTAAGAAGATTGAAGGAAACATTGAAAGTTGAAAACACCGATTTTCTAACCATACAGCATTTTTTTAAACATCCACTGGGCTGATAAAATGATGTCTAAATGATTAATTCTACCAATCCCACAGTCAACGCAAATGGACCAACGCTGGGTGCAAGAGCTGTTGCACTGGTCTGCCATATGATGGCCAATAATACAAAATAATCTGTCAACAGCTGTGCACAGGTGACCCCAGCATGAAGTGGGAGTCAGAACACATCCATGTCTCACAGTCTTGTCAAAGGGCTTGTGCTTCAGTTGCTAATGTCTTGTTAATGTTTTTCTGGGCAGTTTCTCGGAATAGTACAACAACATCTCTAGATCTTATGTGATGAAGAGCTGCTTTGAAGGTCTGATCTTGGATTAGAGAAGAGAGTCTGATGAAGTGAAGGATTTCTCTTGAAAACAGAAGAAATACCTTCACTTAAAAAGGACCATGGTTTGTGCTTTTGGAAAGCTTGAAGGTGAGTGTTTTTGGACAACCTAACCCTAATGTGTTCTGACTCAGCCATGACGTCAGGCCCTCAGCCCATTACAGTCGCACGCTGGAGAGTACAGAATACCCCTCTTTAACACGGACTTTATGCACATAGACTCGGGAAAATAAAAACCCACTAACACCTTTGTTACAGACACACCTACCTTGTTTTTCTTTTTTTTAATGATTTCTCTAGAACAAAATAAATAAATACATAAAAAGATTAAGATTCTATGATATACGTTTCATCAAGGTAAATATAGAGACCAAAGAACACAAAACAAAGGAAACCGAAACGAGAAACACTGTCCTTGTCTACTTGCTGCTTCTTGTATATCTCATTTTCTGTTTTTCGTTTGCTCCTTTGTTTCTTTTTGTTTGATGCTTGTTGCTGTTGCTTGAAAACCTCTCCTAGGCAAAGGAAACATAAAGGTGATAGAGCACAGTGACTTCTCTTGTCTAGTCCTTCCCATGGAATGCATGTTTTCATCAGAATTAAGTGCTTCTGGTCTCTCCTTCTCCTTGTCCTGGTCCTTCTCCTACTCCTTCTTCTTCTCTCTGTTTTTCCTGTAGAAGACCAACCTCCTCATAACTGACAGGCTCCGTCAGCCCATCTCCTAGGAAAGGGGGCAGAGGGTGAGCCCCTCCATTCACTGTCCCTGCCTGAACTCTGCTCCAGGGCACCCCCTGCTGGTCCTCCTCATCAGTCTGCGGTGTCAGGTGGTGGTAAGACCCCCCGGGGGGCCTCACAGGGCGGACACCTTGACAACGCTGGAGCCGGCCGTGGTCTGGACGCTGGGGCTGG
The DNA here is from genome assembly GCF_900964775.1 of Scleropages formosus. Taxonomy (NCBI): domain Eukaryota; kingdom Metazoa; phylum Chordata; class Actinopteri; order Osteoglossiformes; family Osteoglossidae; genus Scleropages; species Scleropages formosus. Next base: position 1,952,639 of record NC_041830.1, on the reverse strand, counting down.
GGGGGCCATGGCCGTCACCTTCTGGTGTGGTCCCCGGGGGGGTGGGGATGCTGATGATTGCTGTGGTGATCTGACCACTCTTACAGTTCAGGCGCATTGCTTCGTCGGGCATCAAGTTCAGACTGGAACGACTGGAAAAGAGGAGCAGTTTATTGATCAAGGTTTAATGCTGGTTATTTCAAAACAAATTATCCAGGTTAAATAAATACTTATGTTGAATAATTCTGTGATTAGAAATTGTTCAATAATAGATACACTTTTATGCAGCTACTTGTATGATGTATACTGATTCATATAGTGGAATGTGACAAGTTAACTGTTCTGTAGAATCACGTGTCTGCATCCAAATCTCTCCTTCTGTTGATGTAAACGCTTTTTGTCTTGTTCTCTGAGATGTATGTCACTTTGGAGGAAAGCACCTGCTTCATGAATAAATGTAAATATAAACTGTTATGTAAATGCAGATATCCATCTGAAAATCTGGAAAAATAGCATGTTTCATAATTTAATCACTTAAGCAGAACAAACTCAGTGGATAATAGTAAAAAAGGCATAACCTGTGGGTTGTATGTTTCACATATGAAGAATGAAGAACTTAATCCTTTAACAATTCCACTGCGGCCTCCACATTTGGGTTGTTTTTCCTGTGCCTTTCCTGTTCCTTTCCTGTAACATTTCCCGCTCTTTTCCCGTAACCTTTCCCTTTCCTGTAACTTTCTCCGTTCCTATCTCATACCTTTCCTGTAACCTTTCCATTCCTATCCCATACCTTTCCTGTAACCTTTCCTGTATCTCTTCCCGTAACCTTTCCCATAACCTTTCCCATTGATATCCCAAACTTTTCCTGTAACCTTTCCCGTACCTTTGCCGTAACCTTTTCTGTACCCTTTCCTGTTCCTTTCCTGTAACCTTTCCCTTTCCCTTTTCCTTTCCTGTAACCTTTCCCTTTCCCGTAACCTTTCTCGTAACTTTTCCCATTCCTATCCCACAACCTTTCCTGTACCCTTCCCATAACCATTTCCGTAACCTTTCCCATAACCTTTCCCGTAACCTTTTTAGTAACCTTTTCTGTAACCTTTCCTGTACCTTTCCTGTAACCTTTCCTGTAACCTTTCTCATAACCTTTCCGATCTTATCCCGTACCTTTCCTGTACGTTTCCCCTTCCCTTTCCAGCAACCTTTCCCGTTCCCATCTTGTACCTTTCCTGTAACCTTTCCAGTACCTTTCCTGCACCTTTCCCATACCTATCCCGTAATCTTTCCTGTATTTTTCCTGTACCTTTCCTGTACTACCCTCTAGTGGAAACTAGTGAATTTACTCTATATTGTGAGCCGTGTGACATTCTGACACATCCTGACCTTGCTTGTAATAACACAGCAATAACCTTTTCATCCATGTCTTCAAATTATGTCCAAACAGAAACTACCCAGAATGACAAAAATACACACAAGGACAGCTAAGAGAAGTGATTCATTTTAGTCATAATGTGGTAAAGGAACTAGGGTTGTAACACTGAGTAAAGTTCATGAACTGTCAGTGTCAAATCTACTTGTTTTTCTGTTTATTCGTGTGCATTTTTGGTTTATTCTTTCTCTGTTTTAATCCCACTGTCAAGTTAATTGTAATATAATTTTATTATGGAATATTGTTGTTATTTTATTATTACGTAAAGCTAAAAAATTTTAATGTTATGCTCTACCACAACATCTGTGGATTTCATTGGCTATTGTCAGCTGTCAGAGTCACACTCATGGAGAACCATTAACAATGTCAGATTCCTGTTATCTGACTTGTCTGGTAAATTTCATTGGCCATATTTGAAATTTTCCAGGCATTGCAACCAATCAGTGACCAGTGTTACATTTCATCCCGCACCAATTGGCAACCTAGCCCAGTTCATTAATATCCAAGAGGGTGACCTCTGAGGGGAAAAATGGACTTTGAATATGTTAAGAATACATTTTTCATTTTTTTTTTTTCCATGTTGTCTTCCTGTTACGATCTCTCCATCAAATTGGACAACTCACCCATTTTGCCTACCTCCTGGATTAAGAGTCTGGGAGTGATGACTGACTCAAGTCTATCTTTCTCTTAGCACATCGAAGCTACAACCCGCACCTGCAGATACATCCTGCATAATATCCACAGGATCTGTTCATTCCTCACAACAGACTCTACCCAACTACTTGTCCAGGCCATGGTGACATCCTGTCTGGACTACTGCAGCTCTCTCCTGTGTGGCCTTCCTGCTACTGCCATCAAACCTCTACAGCTGATACAGAACGCTGCTGCCTGAGTTGTATTTGACCTGGTTCCAACGTTTCGCTTCTCTTGTTGGAAGCATCGTCAGGGAGCTGTGACATCTTGTAAAGGTTGGATGTGAAGGATGCAGCTACTTGTGTGATGAAAAATGTCGCAGCTTTAATTTAATACTGAATGTAAACTTTGAATACTGTGAGAATACATTTTCCTACTTTTATAGTAAAGCTGACCCTTCTCCCCACCCCACTTTATTCCTTTTCTGCCTTGTGGCACACTACAGCATCTCATTCCAATGATTCCAATGACCAGCAATCTGACTATGTTTTGACTTCCCCATCTGAAGGGTACCTTGGCCCCACATCCACCTACACACTTCAAATATTTATTGTCATCTTTACCTGCCAAAAATGTCACTCTCAGTGTGCATGAACTCCACATCCCCTTTAAAAAATATGGTGCAGTAAGTTGTTGCTGTTCTCCTGTTGTGTAGCTTCTGTGCTATATATTCTCTAACAAAGTAACAAGTACCATTTGTTTTCTAAGTAGGTGGTGAATAGTTACCAACTAGTATCTAACATACAATTCGACAAAGCCAACAGAGTTATACCTTAATTTGGATTTAGAGCATCTCAACTGACTGGCCTTTTTCATTTGGGTATTTTTTGGACAGTGCTTCTTTGTGTCTGAGTTTGTTATTATGGGACAGTTGGTAGTATAACGCTTATGGATAATGACTTGTGGTTCTTGATTCAAATTCTGCTCCTGCCTCTGCTGTTTTACATTTGAACAATGTCTTTACACTGAACTACTTTAGTATAAATACCTTTTTTTGCTATTTCTATCAACCTCTTTTCAGCTGTTGCCCTGTCTAGGATGTGTCTCTTTGGCCCACTTATTCTGGGATGGGCTCTGAACCACTGTTGTCTTGACGAGGACAAGCTTTAAAAGTCAATGAATGTTGTATGGCTTCCACAGCATGTGGTTTTCTACTTTAGACACCACAGTTCTGGGATATTTCAGGCTGAGCACATTTATTGGTCATGGGCTCAGCAGTGATGTAACTTGTTCAAACTTGAACCCGAGATACACAGAAAATAAAGCTGAGCAGCTGAAAGACACTATCAATTTTATGAGTTTAATGCAGAACACCTGTTGATCCAATATTATAATTTACATTTATGTGATGCTTTTCCCCAGAGCAACTTAAAGTGTCTTTTACATTGCTGTGTAATTTCACTGGACAAATTCAGAGTAAATACTTTGCTTAAGAGTATTATAGCTGGAGGAAGGAACTGAACCTGGGACCTCTGAGTCGAAAAGTAACACCTTTAACCCTATTACACCATCTGCTTCCCAGTTAGTGCAGTTAGAAATGCCACTGGAATGCCACACTGGAAGAGGCTCAATCTGACCTTGTGCTGAGGGGTGGCCGGTCACTGCGGTGGATGTGGACAGCGCTGAGCTCCTGTAGGCCATGTGGGGGTCCTGGGGACATGGCAGAGTTGGGTAGGTGGGCGCTCTTCCGTCGGGAACGTCGGGAGCAACAGGTGCCTGTCAAGCCACCTGAGCTGGATAGCGAGGGGCTGCGGGACGTGTAATTTTGCAGTGCCCCCTCTAGGCAGTTCTGCTCGTACAGGTGCTCATCAACAAATTCATGGTTCTGTGGAAGTGGGAAAGAAGGTGGGTGCTGACTGGGTGTCTGGCTGTAGTGGGCCCATAAAGTATTATGCTGCTCTGAAGCCTCACATTCAAATAATTAATGCAATTAGAACAAAAACTTTCAAATAATTTGTACTTGTGATGAAAAAAATACTAAAAAAGTAGATCTGCTACTACTGGAAGATGATTTTCTTGAATTATAGGAGATAACATCTGCAACGGAAAGCAGCTTCCCTCAAAAAGATATCTTAATTATCATGTATTATTATTATTATTTTTATGGAACACTAATTACCACAGCAATTCTTGTAGTTACTGTAATCACTTGTAGTATCATTTGCAAAAAATGAGTAGTAAATCAAATCACGCAAAGTCATTCGTAATGATATTGCCTTTCAAGAGGACTCTATGCTTTTTAATCACTGCAAGTTTTTATAAGGCTTTTATAAGACCTTTTCAACTTTTAGTATTTCTTAAAACTTTTTCTTATTAGGATTCATTACTATTATAACTGATAAAGATTGATCAGATCTCAGCAAGAGCCTTTTGAACTGGCACCAGTATCTGACGACTGACATATACAGGATAAGCCCAGCCACTTGGATACTGTTCATCTTTTGGGGAACTTGATGCCATAGATGTGCATATTTAGAATTGCAGTGTCTGATCTTGTAAAATATTTCTTGTAAGTGACAGCTGACAGCTCATTATCGCAATTTTTGGGTCCCAATGAAATTTTCTTGTAAGCTTGAGTTCGACTAAAAGAAGGCCTCATTATAAGAGGAAAGTCTATACAACTTCCTCAAACTGGGGAGCAGAGTCACAAAACTACTTATATATAAAGTGTGTATACACACACACACACACACACACACAGCACTCTGTTTAATACACAAACAAACCTGGGCAACTATCAGCTCTTATTTAAATGCTGATGATGTTTTGACCCTCCTGTCCCCCTTCCATACATAAAGTGGAGCAGAATGTCTATAGGGGCTGGCTGGCTCTGTGCTGCACACATTGGAACACAGGGGGCTAAGTTTAACAGAGCGAGACACATGATGCTTGTGGGCTTGGCTCAGAGAAGGGGCTCTCATGGGTTTGTATTCATTCTGTGATACAAGCCTGTGGTACCAGGAGCTAATGTCTGACATGGAAATTCTGACCCTCCTGCCTGCTGAGGACAACTAATGTCCCTCATTATGGTCTGCCAGTGTCCTCTGGTGCTCTCTGTAGGTTCACCGTGGCCCACAAATTGAAGCATTAAGCAGGATCCAAATTTTTAACTAGAGCACCATGTACTTATTTTTCTTTAAATTGCGTCTCTGCAGTTGTTGGGGTTTGAACCTTTTTGAAGGAAAGTAAATGCACATCGAGATGTGTGTATTTTTATTACTCTTCAGGTGAGCGTGACCTATAATCTCTCAATTTTCAGTCACATGCGCTGAATAACCTAGTTGTTAACCACTAGTGGAAGAAATTCTGCCAAATGGCTGTAAGAGTTGTACTTGAGACTGTCATGAATCTGAATTAATACTGTGTACAGCTATAACATTAATAATCACTGTGCACTGTACTGTTATGCCAGGATACATTTCCTCCATACACATAAATATGTAGTTTTAAGTATTCTGTGATGGACTGGCACCCTGTCCAGGGTGCACCCCTCCAGCCCTCCATCCTTGAACCCAGTGACTGCAGGATAGCCTCCACACTCCTGCAACCCGGACCAGGACCAGGACAAGCAGTTAATGAAAGTGAGAGAGACATAAATATTTCTGTTTCACGCATTCTTGGTGGGTTGCATTCAAAACAGAACTTTTACTTCTGAATATAACAAGCAAAAGGTTCCTTTTTTATAGGTTTTACAAATTGCAAAAATAACTTGTACCTTTCTGACGAAGATGAGATATTCTCAGCCCCCAAATTAGATGCTGCACTTTAGAAAACATATTTTGTTTGCCATAATATGTTGTTGGTTCATAAGTGATTGTTAATGTAATTACTGTATAAATTATTTGCCCCTTTTACCCTTTATTATATTCAAATTTTTTTAATACTCCAATTAATAAAATATAAATTTAATGCGATAAATTTAAATACACTTACAATGTTTGGGCTTCTTAATTGTAATATGTTTTCAGTGTTTATGCCTTTGAAAGTGATATTCTACATTTCTCAGAATGCGCTACTTCACTGAGGCCCGTACAGTTCTGCTGGAGAGTGAAGGAGAAGTGCAAGGGTAGACGTACCGTGGTCTTTTCCAGGCAGTGCAGTAGGTGGTGGTGTTGGCTTTCCAGCAGTGATGTGGTTTTGTTGTGATGGCGCTCATCTTCAGTGGAGCCCTACAGTGGTCACACACAGACACACACACACACACACACACACACACACACACACACACACACACACACACACAGAGTTAGGGAACACAACCAACGCTTGGAGCAAAGAATAGCACAGGTGGAGGAGTGTGAGTCCCATCGGGTCCAGTACCTGTATGAAAGGTTTCACTTGTTAAGAAGTTGCTTCTCTTTCATCAGAGGAAAATGATAAGAAAAGAGTGAAATATACATACAGTGGTGTGAAAAAGTAGACGTGTGAAAAGGTTTGTCTTTTTTTAAACCTTTTTGGACAAAAGGATATTTGATTGTTATTTCAACAATACTGATACATGACAGTAATCTAGTAAAAAAAAAAAAACATTTAAAAATTACTTTTTGTTCTCAGTTGTACAGCTTAATTCAATGGAAATAGCGAAAAAAATGATATCACCCCCCTATCCTCTATCATTGTATCAGAAGAGAATGAGGCAGCTGGTACATTTACATTTACATTTATTCATTTAGCAGACGCTTTTCTCCAAAGTGACACACATCTCATAGCGAACATGGTCGCATAGCAGTTAGGGCTGCTGCCTTCAGACCTGAAATTCAGTAACTGGAATCCCACTTCCAGCTGTAATACCTTTGAGCAAGATACCCTAAATTAGTCTAGTAAGATTTCTCACCTGGGTAAATAGGTGACGTACACCAAAACAGGTGCAAGTGATTAGAACATCATTATAGAGTAACCTGGAGGCCACTGCCTAATATAATTCTCAGAAAACAGTTGTCTGGTTTGGTCTTAGCAATTGAGGTGTGTGACTACATCATGCCAAGATCAATATAACTCTCTGAGGCCCTCTGAAGAAAAATTGTTACTAAGAGTCTGGGAAGGAGTTTAAAGCAATTTCTCACAATTTTGTACTCAATCACTCCACTGTCCAAAAGATCATCTACAAATGGGGACAATTTCAGACTACTGGCAGTCTATCCAGGCCAGCTGATCCCACCAAATTCAGCCCAAGAGCTGACTAAAAGATATAGCAGGAAGTCTCCAAGAATCTCACAGGATTTCATGGCCAGCCTTACCTCAATCAATGTCAAAGTGTGTGGTTCAGCTATCTGGAAAAGACTGCACAACTTTGCCGCACATGTGAGGTCTCAAAAAAGAATAGAGATGCACAAGTGAAGACTCCCAAACAACACTTAGGTGAAGATCAGAATGACTGGAACTATGTGCTCTGGGCAGATAAGACAATAGTAGAACTGTTAACTTCAATGCCAGATGTCACAGTTGATGAAATCCAAAAACAATGAACAAAAAAGGACTCATACTACTTGTCACACATGGTAGTAGAACCACTGTGGTGTGGGACAGTTTTCTGCCTCAGGGTCTGGCCAGCTTGCATCATAGAGCCAACTATGAACCCCTCATTGTACCAGAGAGTGCTTGAGGAGAATGTGAGGCCATCTGTCCAAAAGCTGAAGCCGAAGTGAAAGTGAACCTTGTAACAAGACAATGACCAAAAACACTCAAGCAAATTCTCAAAAGAATGGCTCAAATGGAACAAGTGGAGGGCTATGGAATCACCAAGTCATAGCTGAGATTTCATCCCCACTGAAATGCTGGGGGAGGGGGGGGGGACTTGAAACAGGCAGTACATACAAAAAAGCCCTTACCCATCACACAGTTGAAGGACTTCTGTAGGGAGTGGGGACAAATTTGTCCAAGTGTATGAAGGATACTAATAGACAAGAAGGATACTAATAAGAAACACAAATGAAAAGTGATTCCAGCCAACAGGGGCAGCACCAGCTATTGAAACTAGGGCTACTTATTTTTTTTCCACAGCAGACAAAAGCATTTCTGACTTTTTTCAATGATTGTATGGATGTTTGTTACGTTAGATTACCTTTACGTATCCATATTGTTTAAATGAAGATCAAATATCCAAACATGCAAATATGTTGAAAAACACCTTCTATACTTTTTCACAGCACTGTACACATGTCTTTTGTTTTCAGATATTGAGATTAATTCTGCACTTGATGGTTTCTCCATACTTCATTGTAAACATGAGGATGTGTTTGAGTAGATTAAGACATGAGTAAAAGTCCATCATACAGTTCCCTTTATGTTCCTGTAAGATGATGGTATCTGGAATTTTTGGTATTGCCCTTCGAGCAGCTATAGCTATTGGATTTAAATGAAAAACAGAGCACATAAACTGTCATTGAGCAGACACTTTCAGTGAGCCAGCACAGAGAAATGAATCTGGTGCTCTGTGGAGAAACATGTTGCTACCCAGCGCACCGGCACGATGCACTTGTAAAAATAACCCATGAGTCAGTGGCAGGTGGGTGGTTCTCCGTTCTGGGCTCATTGGCGAGAGGATGATCAAAATGGGCTTTCTTTCAAATTGTGGGAACCACTAATTGCACTGTGCTGAGCTTATTGCATATCTTTGTGTCCACCTTGACAATCAAGTCACTTTGCTGTGAAACATTAGAGCTTTATTTGGCTATATGTAAAAATGGCATCTGTTGCCCCTGGCTGGAACTATAGAAAATGCCAAGTAACTGAAATTGCCTATTCTACATAAATAATCTCTTAAGACCATTTTCAGTGCATTTCATATGATGTCAGTCCCCAGTAAATCACTGAAAAATGGCTCTTCTGAAAATAGAAAGAAAGATGATTGACTGATATGGTATCTAAATTCATAGATTTTGCTGCAATCTTTCTATTGGAATGGAGGGCTTATTAACAATGCCGCAGACAAGAAGGGTATTGTGTTTGAGTGCCTGCTAGCTGCCATTGTAAAGGGCTGCCCTTGACTCAGGCACCCTCAGTCCGAACTGAAGCGTGATAATCATACCTAACGACCTGATAATTACAGATATTGTTCTGTAGGACGTCCAAACCTCCAGCCAACGTTGATCAAGGGAATTGTTAAAGAATAACAACTGAGCTCACAGGCCATGGAATAACTTAATTCAGGCTGCCTGATCACTTGCCTTGTCTTTCTTTTTCGGTTTTTAATGCTACTTAGCTATTTGATGGATGTTCCTATTTGGAGTAGATAACAAGGTAAAGAATTAAGTTTTAATTTAGCCTCATTTTTAAAAGACCTGGAAGGCAAAGGTGGCCAGTGTAGTGTAATGAGCAGTTCAATTTGTCATCCTTGCAATGCCAGTACTGCAGAATAAAGGGACAAAAATGGTGTTTACTGATTTATTATACATCACGCGACCTTACGATTCTTTCCGATGAAGAAACAAGTTACTTCAACTGGGTAAGTTTCCATAAACATTTTTGCAACCGAGATCAACTTCTTGCAAGCCAGTTTGGGAGATGGAAAATCTGCATTTTTTTTCTTTGCCTGTTGAAGCTGAGAGCCAGGGCATCTACATTTCTGGGGTGTATTCAAAAATAATCATGCATCTGACCTTTCAAGTCTCTTTTTCTTTTAGCCATTTTTTCATATTTTAGCAGTATGCTGAAGGTTTAATTTTTTTCTTGTTTCCAAAGAACAGAATTAAAGTACCATTATGGGCTGCAATGTCTGCTCAATGGTGTGACTAATTGAGAATTTTCCACAATATTTATTATCTCAAATTCAGTATCCCCCTATATTTTGCATCATCAAGTCTGTAAGTGTCATGCTGAGTCATAATGAGTCTCTTGTTAGACCTTCAAAGGCTTCTAGAAAAGGTGACAGCAAAGTAATCGCACAGGTCTAGGATTTTCTTTCCAAACTCTTGGAGGTCTTCCTGCACTCACTGAAATCTTTCCTCCTCTTTGATAAAACCTGCCTTTTTCATGGAAATGGAGGAGGACAAAGGTTCAGGTTATTTTGGAACCAAGCAGATGAGTAGATGTGTTCCTCATGATGACTCTACTATTGTGATGTTTGTGCTTTCATAGAAGCCTGTGTCACATCATGGATGGAGTGAGACAGAGTGATGCAGAAGAACAGTCACCGAATTGAGCCGGGTGGCGAAGGACAAACGTGCAGAGCACTTACCGTCAGGTCCAGTGCCTCGTTGAGGAGGCCATTGCGCTTACTGTGCAGAAAAGCATTAGAGGTACCTGTCTTCGATATTCGTATTCTGGCCAGTCGGGCTTTCTGGAAAGACAAAAAGTTCAGTTAGACCCAGCTATACAGGTCGTAGAAGCAGAGGCATGAGAAATGTTGTACTCAATAAAGCCGTAGCGAAGTGGTTGAAAATAATAATATTACACAAGATCAAATGCTTGAATTTGTTGGGAGTCAGTTTGTCTGTTAATGTCATACCTGTAATTTATAGATTCTGCAGTTGAGAAATGTAACAGTATACACTGAAAATGATGGTGTTACGCAAGAATTTGGTAAATCAGCTTAAAGTTTTACCTAAAAATCTCCACAACAGACAATTTTATGATTACAGACCATTTCTTTCTCATACTCATTAACTGAATGTTAATTCATTAACTACTCTTTTAATTGCGTGATTGGGGGGTCACTGCTGAAGGCTTGGAGCTACGAAAATTTGCTGGTATGTAAACATTTTTGCTGAGAATCACTGCTTAGATTACAAACCATTCCTTGCTCTCTAGTTTTCCGAACGAATCCCATTTTTGTCATCATAAAAAAAACAACTGTAGTTGTCAGATGAATTTTTCTGAGCACTCTAGTTGCAAGCCATCAAACAATGCAGAGGCCTCCATGTGTGTCTGCAATTTCAGCGTGCTTGGTTTCACTACACCATTGCTCTCAATACACTCTTTTTTCATGCACAATTTCCTTGTCAAGGCAGCTAAATGGGAGCCCAGCGATGGGGTGAGGCCTACAAGGCTATCAGCACGTTCTAGAGAACATAAACCTGCTGAGAGCACGGATCTGCGAGAAGGCGGCACAGTCAGAAAGCATCATACTGCAAAGTGATAAAAATACAATCCAAATCGTGTTTCACACCAACAGAGGTGCTTTGCAGAAGAAGTCAAATGAAGCTCTGATATCACAGTTGGGTTGATTAGTTGGTTGGTTGTTTTTCCAGTGTATTTCAGCACGTATGGTTTTCCAGCTCCTAGCAAACAGCCACATGAGTTTGAATCACTGGTTCATCCACATCACACCAGTTGTACAAGGAGAACCATCTCGCTTGTAGAGAAACAAGCTGTTTGACATCATTAAATATGGCAACTTAAATGGCTCGCATGATCATTTAGCTAATGATGATCGCTTCAGACTGCTTCTCTCATGACAGACCCAGGTACCTCCACAAGCTAACTGGCATAGTGTACTGCGTGGCGGCCGAAGAACCATTACAAAACACATGCAGTGTAACAAACACATGCTGAGCAGCATGGCTGATCTACAGAGGTGTGAGTGTGTGAGAGCACTGTTAGGCTGTGAAGGACCTGCAAAAAGCTGTCACCATGAAAACAATAAAGGACAATTTTTTTTGTGCTCTGGAATGAATACCAGTCACTCCTCTCTTTCTGTGCATGAATCACCTTAAACTGTGGATGGCCTGGCCTGGCTTCCTCTCTCAAACTTAAAATAAGTGTTTGTGGAAACAAAAGGATCTCCAAAGCCAAAGACTAAAATCCATGCATCTTGCCGATAAAACTGCTGCAGTAGAGCTGGTATGTCTTGCTTTGAATCCCAGCATTTCCACAGCTCCACAGCTACTGGTTCTACAGATGTCCAAATCCTAAGATCTCCCTTTCTGCAGCAGACTAGGTTTTATTGCCTGCCAAGTCCATGTATTTGCTGCAGTATATTTTGTTATTGCTCATGTATCCCACCCATAGGACTGGATGTACTGTTCCTTCTCCTGAAGCACAGCTATGAGCTAAACTTTCAAATATAGTCTGAGAAACAATGAATTCAAACTGTTGAGCAGTTTTCTATTTTAAGGGATGAGTGATAACATCTCCTGGAAACTTGTATTCACTTGCTGTGTAACTCAACCTGAAACCACTTCTCATCTTTGGGATGACCATGTTGTACATTTTGACCCCATGTTTTGTAATACTCAAGTGAGAGAGACGATAAAAAGTTGGGTAAAGGACTATTTGTAAGCCCTTTCGATTTTCCAGAAGGACCTTTTCATAACTCTTGCTTTATGTCCACCAGTCTTCAAAAACACATTCCATGTTAACGTCAGCAAGTGTGGAACAGATTTACTGTGAAGGGAAGGACCTAACATTAGATTCACACCTTCAGCCCAGAGCAGTTCTTGTCTAGGAGAGCATAGGAGTGGCAGGTGCTTTAGTAGCTAAAAACGTGTAATTTTAAGTTTCCAAGTAATTTATTGACAGATTTTGTGGTCAGGTCAAGTCATAGCCCTTATGAACATTGTGCCTCATCTCTGAAAATATGTTTTTTTTTTTTTTTGCTTGAGATTTTAGGTTATGTAAGATGCCTCGTTTAAAAGCATCTGTAAAAGTGAATGATGTTTTTCCAGCTTTCCAGTGGCTGCAGAGCATTATAAATGGAAATATTCTCCTAATCAAGCCATCTGTTTGACTAAAGTACTGAAATCTACAAGGCGCTTAGGCACTAAGCGAGCAAGTCAGCCCAAGGATTGCGATGGGAATTGGAGGAGATTATTGATGCAAAATGTGATGCCATACAGAGAGTCCAAGCTCAGCACCTCAGTCCTTGAAAGCCCCACTTCCCCAACCCCCATTAACAAATGGAATACATGACTCTGATGATGACCTTGCAGTTTTATCGGGATGAAACAAGCTTTCCCCCACTCGAAGGTGACATTGGCCTGTGTGATGTGTCTAGGTGTCTAGAACCAGCAGACACCTTGGAATGGTGGGAAGGCCTTCATTATGCTGATCAGATTAAAATGACTTGGACTGGTCAGGTGAAGGTCCTCTTGATGAACCACCTTTTTTTGGCAACGCTGTGTTTGTCCATTGCTTTTTGCCTTTCATTTCACACAGATCTCCTGTCCACAGTGAATATCGGACAATGGTTTTAGTGTAATAAGGGAGTGCAGTGGCGCAGTGGGTTGGATCACAGTCCTGCTTTCCGGTGGGTCTGGGGTTCGAGTCCTGCTTGGGGTGCCTTGTGACGGACTGGTGTCCTGTTCTGGGTGTGTCCCCTCCCCCTCTGGCCTTATGCCCTGTGTTACCGGGTAGGTTCCGTGACCCTGTATGGGACAAGTGGTTCTGAAAGTGTGTGTGTGTGGTTTTAGTGTAAACTGGAAGATGGTTATTCAATCAACAGGACTGATATTTTCTTCATATGCTAACTTGAACATTTCATTTGCCACATGGACAGACCATTTAATTCATTATTGTTTCCATTGTTGAAACGTGCTTCACCCCAGACACTTTTCCTTGTACGGGGTTAGCTATTTATTCTAAGTGACCCACTGTGTTAAGCTGCTCACAGGAACCTACCCTTTTATGCAAGTGTAATTTTCACTGTATCAATTCAAGGTAAGTACCTCAGTCAAGGGAAGTACAACGGGTAATGCAACAGGAAGCAGGATCTGAACCTAAGGTGTGAGGCAGTGGCAATAACTGCTGTGCTACCTGCAGACCCCCAGCAGGTAGGTTTTAGATAATACTGCTGCAGCCTGTAGTCACAGTTATCCATGAGTAATATATCATGGAGGCCATCACATCTTTTAAGTAGAATATAACACAATTCAGTATAATACAATAAAACAATATAATAGAATAACACAATTCACAGTGAAATTATGTGTGTGATTTTTATTGCAAAAGTTATTGATGAAAAACATGTTTATTAATGCACAAAAAGCTAAGTTCCAGGGCAACATCTCTCCCGAGTCAAGTTACGGGGAGCGGGACGTGCTGCTCAGGTCCTCCTCGTGTTCTCTCTGTCCCGATTACCACTCACTATGGGTACAGTAAGGTGACCCATGCTGCCTGCACAGGTAGGATATGACTGTGGTAGGACAAAACGGACAAGTACTGAGTCCACATCCACTTATTACATATGTGACAAGAGGTGGAGGATGCTGTCACTTGTCACGGATATGGCAGAATTCCCTTGACAGGTTGTAGACACTGGACACCCAGTTCAATATTAGTCTATTTCTGTGTTTGGTACTTGGGGAACATTGCCATATCTTATCCAGTTAACAACAGCTCAGGAGGCTATACTGATATTTGATCTGTCGAGTTTATAACCAGGGCTGCCACTGTTTCCAGTTAAGAAGTGCGTGCTATCATGAGATAAAGTGACGGGAGGACTTACTATGGACTGACCTTTCAGTGACTCTCCCCACATCCATTCTGTACAACACATATAAACACAGCAGCTGGGGGGAGAGGTGTCTAACTTCTCCATGAGGGAGCTCTTTGCGGACCAAATGGCTTTTTTTTGCTGTTGTTTGGCGCATGAACAAAGAAGGATAACATCTGAAGTTTTATGAAGCAAGGACCCCCAGATGGCCCTTTAATTGCAGCAGAAGCCTGGAGTGCCTCCCTATCGTAACAGAATCAAGACGGATGGGGGTGAGCACGCAGCATCGGACAATTTGGGACACGTCCGCTATGTATTGGTGCCGCTGACAAACATACGGACGAGGAGAAGACGAGCACCATTGCACTTATTCTGGGAGTGTTTCTGCAGATTAATAACATGCAGGGGACCCATGGTGCTGATGAGGGAGATTATTAATCAGCGGGCATTTCATCTCTGCAAGGGTAGAGGCAGCACAAGGACACTTCCTTAACTTTCTCAACTTTTTTAAAATCAAAACTTGGCAAAAGGGCACAGACAATAGAAAATTACATTGCTGACGGCATTTATAACTGATGATATACACTGGTATATTGTAATATCTTCACAATAAGCTTTAAAATGGTCAGCATGGTAATTCATTCGTTCTCTCTAACTACTTGATCATTTCTGGGCTGTGGTGGGGAGGACCCTATCCTGAAGACAGATGGCAGCATGTAGGGTGAGCAATGTATGGAATGCCAATGCATCTCAGGGCAACCACACACTTTTTCACTGACACTCATTCACTAAACACACTACAGCCAATATAGAGAACATGTGTCTGGGCTGTGGGAGGAAACCCATGCAAACATGTGGAGAACATATATACAGACTGAACTGGGTTTGTAACCACATCCCAACTGATTACCCAGCTGCTGAGAAACAGCAGTGCTACCCACTGCACCACTGTGCCACCTTCTGCATAATAATTGCCTAAAATGAAAAAACATAAACATCTGAAAGCCATATCATTTCACACAAATTTTTAAATGTTTTTACCAGCTTGTTATAAAGAATAACGCAGAAGTAATAAAAAGGTGTTTTAATAATGTTGCATTTAATATTACTGTTAAAATCGGGCTGGTGAACAACTCTTTGTGAATAAACAGTAAAAGGGCTGGAAAGGACCACCAGGTAGGGTAAATGGGCCTCTTTGGTTTGTTAAGCACAGCACTTCCACACAATCTTTTCCACCCTAGGCTCAACCCTGACTTCTGCTCATGTTCCACAAGCATTATTACATAATGACACGATTCAGAAGATGCTTTGATCTAGCATGGCTTGCACAGCTTACAGTTGCATTACACAGCTGTTTTTTCAGCTGGGTAATTTTCGTGAGGAAGTTCACATTTAGCGCTTTGCTCAAGCGTAAAACAGCCCTCTTGCTGTGCTAACCTTCCACAGGCATCAGCAGGCAAAGTGTGTTTTACAGCAATGCACCCAAGATCTTCCATCATTACAGCAATTACTCTCCTCACTAGGATGCCCAAACAAAACTGCACCAAGGGTGGGAAACGTGCAGCAATTCACCTTCAAACTGGAATAATTCTCGCTCCTTTTGTATGCTTGTGCGCCAGGCCAAGGCCCAAAAAAGAGGAAATGAGCCCAGAGATGGCCATTCAGCACTTGATGAAATTATTTTAAAGTGGTAAATACGGGTCATGCTTTCATTTATTCTTAGTTTCACAAATTTTGCATTTAATGCCATCATACCCTAAAAAGACCTTCTATACATGCCTGTGAGAATCTGTGTAACCTGTTTCAAATCATGTTACACATTCAAGCGATGTCCTGTGACAAATACCTACTCATACCTAAATGACACATTTTGGTATCTACACTTAAGGAGCATCAATAGGGGAGATGAGCCTAGCATTCGTTGCCTGTAGAGAAACCTTCACCAGACATGCACTAGAAGACAAACATACACAAAATGCTGACAGGTTCAGATTTTAAATCCTTAAATTGAAGTGTCTTCATAAATTAAATAAATTTGTAAATACACTACGCAGTTGACCATGATACAGTATCCTGTGCTTTATTGTTGTGACTGCACTCAGGTGTGACTGAACAAGGCCACAGGTGACCTCTTCCTGTTGTCTGCTGAACCTCTGACAGGGCAGGCTATTCATGGAAACAGGTGGGCCTTTCTCCTGGCTCTTGCTCTCTCTTTCCCTCTTCCTCCCTCGTGCGGAAGGGTTGGGTCCACTGGGCCAGGGCTGCTCCTAGTCCATGGGGCTCAGGTTCTGTTAATTACCATTTGGGTCGCTGAACTGCGGGGCCCTCCTGGGGCCGACCTTCTTCTTGCTGTGCTGTCTCACCACACCTTGCGCCCTGCTAGTGTTTTTTTCTACTAGCTGTAGTGACTTGTTGATGACTGACAGCCACATCATCTTTTTCTCCTTCCTGTTCATCTTTTGCCTAAGCCACACACTCAGTTCCGTAGACAAACAAAAAGCATGGCTTATCAGCCACCTTCAACGCATCTGTTAAATAGATCTTAGTTCTTTCTGTCTACGAAATGATTTTAGTCTTTGAATGAATTGCTAGAGCCATTCACAGAAGCTGATAAATTTAATGATTTTTTAAAACTGATGTAACAGAGCTTAACTAATCATGAACTACTGCCAGTGGCTAATTTTGGAGATGGGAAAAGGATGGAAGACTGATGGCTTCAGAGCTAATCATAAGAAAATTTATTTGGATGTGTGCAAATTCACTTTTGTATGTGTGAATAATTTAGTCTTTGAGACACTTTCCTGCCAGCACCTCATGTTTGCCTGTAAAAACCAAGTAATTATGTTTTATACCCAGAAGAGAACTTAGATTAATCAAATAAGTGCTGGAGTCTAAAAGGAAGCTCAGCACCTTAAAACCCTCATATGAACCCTGGAGTGATTGTAGAAGTTATTGGAGACTTTCCTGTTTGGGAGCAGTAAGAGTGAAAGACTCACAATTTTGCTGCCTGTAAGCAGGTTGCCCTTGGACATAAGAAATAATGAAAATGAAATCTATTCTGCACCTCTCTTTCTTGTGGTCTATTGTACCTGCTTTATAGTTCACTTGATATTCTAGCCATTTCAGTACAAAATAAGGCAAAGGAAGGCAAGGATGTAGATATAGCAGGTACTGTAGTGGTTAGAGCTGTTGCCTTTGGATCCACAGTTTACAGGTTTGAATCCTAAATCCAGTTACACTACCCTCTTTTACTTATTGTAAATATCTCCAGTAACATTACCTACCCATATAAAAGGGTAAGTAATGGGTAGGCAGCTCATGTAGTAAGTTACTCTGGAGAAAAGTATCAGATAAATATCAATACTGTATATTCCCTCAGAGTGAGAACACTTCCACTCTGTCTAACTAAATAAAACAGATGGAGAGAATTATTTGGCAAAGTGGAACAGCTTTATGGCTGGCAGGAAGATGAAACTTTGCAAGACTGCAGTGGATCACCATCCTGTCATGATCTTCTATTCCCAAGGGCACTAACTATGGCCACTGATTCATTCACAGCTAGAAGATCAAACTTTTGATACATAAGAAGGAGTGTGCTGAAGGAAACCAACTCAGATGCACAAAAAGCATGACCTTGTCACCACATATTAAGGCCATAAATAAGAACCAAGGAATTCTTTGAGGCTCCAGCATCCATTGCATCCACCTCTAGTGTAGTTTGGCCCCAGGTGGGGCACTGTGTGCCATGACAGCTGACCGAGTAGGAGAGTGCATTCACCTGAACCTTCTGTGCCCGTCGCTTGTCTGCTCTCTGGTTTTGGTGATAAATTCGGCTAAAGTTGGAAACGATGACTGGAACGGGCAGGGCTATTACCAATACCCCGCTTAGTGAGCAGATGGAGCCGAAGATCTTCCCTGCAATTGTCTTGGGCACCATATCCCCGTAGCTGGAGAGAGATGGAAAGAAAGAATGAAAGAGTTAGAGGAAGGGGAAAAAGATGATGTGGCTGCCAGTCATCAACAAGTGTTTTTCTCAGGAACAGCCCAAAATTGTCACCCTTCCACCACTATGGTTCATGGCTGCCATGAGGTTCTTGTGGTGATATGCACTATTTGTCTTTGCCCGCACAGTGTGAGCTGCTTTAGGGTCAAAATGCTCCATTTTGCTCTTGTTTGTCCAGAGAATGACATTCAAGAAATCCTGAGGTTCATTTAAGTGCGACTTTGCAAACCTAAAGCAATATTTGTTTTTGGATAAAAAATTTTTCTCCTCAGTACCGTTCCATGAATGGCATAGTTGTTCAGCCTTTTCCTACTCTTGATGCCTGGATGGGCTTTTTTGCAGTTTCTCTGAGTATCATACAGTCTGATCTTGAATGAATTTGTTTTGAATGCTCACTCCTAGATAAACTAAAAACTGTTGTGACTGTGCTCCATTTGTTGTTTTTCTTTTAAATCACTGGGGAATGAGGGATCCCATATTGTCTGGGAATGACTTTATAACCCTTCCCAGACTTATAAGGACCAACATTGTTTTTCTGAGATTGTGCAATGCAAGGCAATACAATTTTTTCTTATACAGCCCTCTATTCTGAAGGCAGACTTGAAGCATTGCCACAGATTATTAATAACACAATGACAAACTGAAAACAAATAACTGACCAACACATGTCACACTTATTTGTAAGATTAGAAAAAAGAATAACTACATCAAAAAATATATGGAACAAAGTCAACACCAATATGTCATAAAGACAGGTGTTTTGGCTTCTGCAGGCTGCCATTCTATGCTGAATAAATGCAGAAATGTAAGTAAATGCATAAAAAAATCTGTTATATAAGATAAGATGTATCTACTGTTGGGACTTGATGAGGACTAGATGGGTGTTAATTATATCATAATACATGGAGAATGATAGGGACCAAGTCCCCCCAGTGTGCTTGTTAGCCTAATGTGTCACCCGAATATTTGTGTAAAACTCATTGAGTACTATTTAAAATATTGTTTGTCCCCACAATAAATGTTAAGTTGTGATGTCACTTCCCTAAAATGTGAAATTGGGGGGTGAGTTGGCTTCTCTACTTATAAACACGACTAGGACTGGAAGTCTGTTCATAACTGTTTGTTTATAACTCCAAAGGCACTTCTGCAATCAAAAATAAAAATAAAACAAATCAAAATAGCTTAGAGCTGCATTAAAATCATATTAAATCGACTAACTCCACAAACTCCTATTCAATACTGATTGTAGACGAGTTCATTCTATAAATACTGTATGTGCAACGTTCTTCATCTTGTTATTCATCGCTAAAATTTGTGACCATCTATCCTCCTCTTCAAGCACCACGGGAGGGGCTTGAACACAGAGGTCTTACAATTCTGTTCTGTTTTGGAGCATTTTGTTACCATCCTGTTGATTTCGCCCCACCAAAAACAGAAATTTCAGAAAAAAGGCAAGTGTATAAAATTAAATTAGAATAAATAGACTCGAAAATATGGATACCTTCCAAAATATGTAACAACCATTCAGAGAGCCAATACATGGTTTTCTCACAACGGTATTCCACAGACAGCACTGAAAACTTGTGTTATGGTTCCATTACAGTGCAATTCCTTCAGTTTGGTATTTGCATTTCTGCTACAAGTTATTTGTGAGGAGGGAGAAATCACTGCAGCAGTAACTGCTGGTCTGAGTGACATAAGAAGTATGAAACAGACCCAAAATGCATACAAGCAGCAGAAGTATAGTCATCTGAAAGAAGAACAAAAGTGGAATCAAGGTGGGTGTCCTCTTCAAACAAAATCTGAGTGCTGCATATTTTTGATTAAGAATCCTGAATGTACTGGACAAATCTCTATAAATACGAAATAGGAAGAACTGAGAGTAATAGAGAAAAAAGAGGAAAAAAAATAGAAGTGTGTAACAAACTAATTAATGTGCAGATCATTATGTTCTGTAGAAGTTGGGGTCTTTTACAGTTACACTGCAGTGCCTCTTGTCATCCTGTGGCACTTTGAAAGGTCCTAGGCAACTGCAATAACCCTTGTTCAGTTGGGCTGCTTTTCCCAGCAGTTGTCATTCCTGTGTTCTACCATTGCTTATAACAAGTTCTCCGTAAACCCCATGAACCCCATCTACAAGACACCAAGAGAAAAGCAGTTCTATCATCTCTCACCAATATTTGTTACTTTTTTATTTATGATACCTCAAGAGTTCCAACACATCCATCCCATGCAAAGGCTTGTCATAACTGTAAAATTAAATCCCTCACTTCTGAACTCTTCCAACTTAGTTCTATAGATTCAGCTCCTTCATATTTATCTCCATAATCAGAATCAGAATCAGATTTATTTGGACATATATGCACACACATACAAGGAATTCCCAGTGGTTCCCAATGGCTCATAGTGTAGACAAAAATAAAACACAACATAAATATACACAAGGGGGGGGTGCACAGTGGCACAGTGGGCTTGGCTGGGTCCTGCTCTCTGGTGGGTCTGAGGTTCGAGTCCTGCTTGGGGTGCCTCGTTATGGACTGATGGACTGGCATCCCGCCCTGGGAGTGTTAGGCTTCCGTTTGCTGTGACCTCGCTTGGGACAAGTGGTTTCAGCCAGTGTGTGTACATATACATATAAACATATTTATGTACATACAACATCTGCAAAGATGCACTGACAGTGCCAGAGAATAAGATAATAAGAGAAAATAATGAGGGAAAAAGTATTGCACAGACTAACAACAATCAACTGTTCATGGACAGAACAGTGTGGGGAAAGAAACTGTTTTTGTATCTCATTGTTTTGGCGCACAGTGATATGCATATTGTTTTACACGATTTTTACCAGTCTACAAAGAAATGTACATTTTAGCTTTATTTCATGAATGCTTGACAACCAGAATGTTGTTCCTTTTAAGAACCAAGATATAGGACTGGAAGTATATATTCCAGTAGCCTGATAAATATTGCTTCAATTCTAGTTTTGCAAGTAGTGACAGGAAAAATGTCGCACAAATCTCAGCAATGAAACTGTAATATGATATTCCATATGAAAAAGCATTATGGGATTTACAGAGTCACACAACACATACGGGGGATTTCAGAAGCTCATTGATGTCGATGCTATTGAGCTATGCTCTCTAGTTTCACAAAGAAGGCACAAATAGGGCTCAACTAGCTGAAGAATGTAATTCATTAATTAAATAGTTCATTGACTGAATAAAGCAATACATTAAATTAATTGCTTCACAAAGTTTGAGAGTGCTTCTGTATAATTAAACCTGTCAAAATTGTACTTTCAAACAGCGAAAACACAAGAAAGAGCTGCACAAGAAACACAAGAAATAACTGTTTAGGTGGTAAAGTCAAACACACACACACACACACACACACACACACACACACACACACACACACACACACACACCGTCTGAAACCGCTTGTCCCATACGGGGTCGCAGGGAGCCGGAGCCCAACCCGATGACACAGGGCGTAAGGCTGGAGGGGGAGGGGACACACCCAGGACGGGACACCAGTTCGTCGCAAGGCACCCCAAGCGGGACTCAAATCCCAGACCCACTGGAGAGCAGGACCTGGTCCAACCCACTGCGCCACTGCATCTCCCACGGTAAAATCACAAAAGTTGCAAAATTACTGTGATAAATGGTGGCACTGCCAAGTATTAAAACATGAGATTAGGATATGAATTCAAGGTGCATCTTTCAGTTTTGAATGTTTTTTGTATCTGAAATCAGTTTATTGCAGTGACTGGCTTGTCCCACTTGTGAAACGTCAGTGCTGGTCTGTGTTAATATGCAGCTGCCACTTCATCATGGGGCATTTGTGACGTGGTGCAGTCATCGTCATTCTTATTCATGGGTGTTGCGGCAAATGTGCATAGTAGCCCCTTAGTCATTTCATGATGTCCTTTTTCTTGAGTTAATCCAGCTTCTGGACTTGCATTTGCGAAACCTTAATCCTCTTAGACTGAAAGTGCAGTTTTGTTTGGTTTTAATGCTATATACATTTTAATTATCTCCTTTTTGAAATGGGATGAGGAAGGCAATGTACTCAGATACCAACAAAATAGTCTTTGCTTTGAATGCTATTTAAGATAAAGTGGCTTAAAGAACTTTCGCATTTACACTTTATAAGACTATAGAAGTACTTTTTTGGTAAAGCTGTTAAAGAGGGACATTGGACTAGAAAGGTTCTGCACCCAAAATTCTTTTTAGGTTAAGCAAGTCTTCATAATTATCCCTAAAATACACCCTATCTAGTATTTCTGTTTTTTCCAGAGCTCTATATGCCATAATGATGATTACTGTTATTATTATCATTAATGATCAAAAACAATTTCTGTTGACATTATCATCATCTTATGCACCATTCTATATACTGTATATTAGTTTAAATATAATGGGGTTACCCGTTTTCATGGTTGCGCTTAACAAGGACGGACTCAAGTGCAGAATTATCATACACCGATGTTTAATGAAGCCAAATCAGAATCCAAAAAGCAAAGTCGAGGGACAGGCGTGGGTCAGGCGATCAGCAAACGTAGTACAAAAGGCTAGGCAAAGAACATGGTCGGGAATACACAGGCAAAGGTCGATGTCGGAGTAGGTTCACTGAAGAACGGCTCGAAGGGAAACAAAGGAGGCAAAACAAGGTTCGCAATCTGGGCTTCCTCGGCTTCCCTCTTTATTGCCGTTCCCATTAGGAAATGGCAGGTGTCGCCGATGTGCCGGTTGCAGGGGACGTGATAGTACCCCCCCCTCCATGGGTGGCCCCGGACGCCCTGGGCCAAGAAGGAGGGCGCCCCCGGGGGCGTGGGGCCGGGAACTCTGGATAGTCCCTGTGGAAGGCAGCAATCAGGTTGGGGTCCAGGATGTCTGAAGCGGCTACCCAGGAACGTTCCTCCGGGCCGTACCCCTCCCAGTCCACCAGATATTGCAACCGACCTCTCCGTCGGCGAGAGTCCAGCAGGGCCCGGACCGTGTAGATATCGTCCCCTGCGAGGGGTAGCGCAGGTGGTGGTGTGGCGTCTACTGGTGGCTGATGCAAGGACACTCCTACCGGTTTCAGGAGGGAGACATGGAACATAGGGTGCACTCGGAGGTCAGGAGGCAACTGAAGGCGGTGAGTAACCGGTGTGACGCGATGCACTATCTTGAAGGGGACGATGTAGCGGGCCCCGAGTTTCTTTGAGGGGACCTTCAGGTTAAGGTCTCGGGTGGAGAGCCAAACTCTTTGCCTGGGCATGAACGAAAGGGTACGCCGGTGCCGGTCCGCCTGACGTTTGTGGCGTTCTGCACTGCGGAGCAGGTGGGACCAGACCATCCTCCAGACGCGGGCGCTCTCGTTGTGCCACGTTTCCACGGCCTGAACAGGACACGGAGAGGTCTCTCTAGGGAACAGGAAAGGTTGGTAGCCTAACACACACTGGAAGGGCGACATACCTGTGGATGTATGCGGTGCGGAGTTGTGGGCATACTCTGCCCAGGCCCGGTAGCGAGTCCTTTGGTGCGGTCTTTGGGAACAGTAGGCTCGGAGAAACCTTGATACATCCTGCTGTAGGCGTTCTGCTTGGCCGTTGGCCTGCGGGTGGTATCCGGATGTAAGGCTGACCGTTACTCTGAGCCGGCCCCAAAAGGCCTTCCACACCCAAGAGGTGAACTGGGGCCCCCAATCTGAAACAATGTCTTCGGGGAGTCCGTATAGTTTAAAGACTTGTTCGAAGAGGATCTCCGATACCTCGAGAGCTGTAGGCAGCTTCGGAAGGGGCACCAGTCTACAGGCCTTGGAGAAACGATCTATGACAGAGAGGATCACGGTCTTACCCTCGGAGACCGGTAGGTCCACTAGGAAGTCCAGCGCCACATGGGTCCAGGGTCAGGTTGGCGTAGGCAAGGGTTGTAGGAGACCAGTTGCCTTTTCGGGTCCGGTCCTGGTTTGAGCACAGGTGGTGCAGGCCTGGACGAAGTCCCTGACATGATCGGACATCGAAGGCCACCAGAACCGTCCTTGTACCAGGGAGAGGGTACGTCGGATCCCGGGATGCCCTGCCTCCGGAGCCTCATAGGCCCATTTCATCACTGCTGTGCGGAAGGAAATGGGCACGTAAACACGGCCTGCTGGTTTCCCGGGCGGTTCTGGCTCGCTGTCCTGGGCTTCTTGGATGTCCTCGAGGAGTTGCCAGTGGACTGGACCCACCACACATCCCTGAGGTAGGATCCCCTCTGGGTTGGTGGGCATCGGTTCTGGGTCATGAATCCGTGATAAAGCATTGGCTTTCCTATTCTTGGTACCTGGTCGATAGGAGACAGTGAAGTGAAAACGGGTGAAAAACAGGGCCCATCGGGTCTGTCGGGAGTTCAACCTTTTTGCGGTCTCAAGGTATTCAAGGTTTCGGTGGTCCGTGAGTACCACAAAGGGATGGACAGCACCCTCCAGCCAGTGACGCCACTCCTCAAGTGCGAGCTTGATAGCAAGGAGTTCAGGGTTCCAAATGTCATAATTACGTTCGGCGGGGGTCATCTTCTTGGAGAAGAAGGCACAGGGGTACAGCTTCAGAGGGTCCCCTTGCCTCTGGGACAGGACTGCACCCACCCCTATCGAGGAGGCGTCGACCTCCACCACAAACGGCAAGGAAGGGTCTGGCTGTTTCAGCACTGGGGCGGAGGTGAACCGTTTCTTTAAATCCTGGAAAGCCTTCTCCGCCTCCGCCCCCCAAGGGAGTCTTCAGTCCTTGCTAGCCGTTAGTACAGTAAGGGGTGCGGCTACTGTACTAAAATTTCGTATGAAGCGATGATAGAAATTGGCAAACCCAAGGAAGCGCTGGAGCGCCCTTACCGTGGTGGGTCGAGGCCAGGAGGTCACCGCATCCACCTTCCTGGGGTCCATAGAGACTCCCTCCTGGCTCAGGACGTAGCCCAGGAAGGAGACCTGGCGTTGGTGGAACTCGCATTTCTCTGCCTTGACATACAGTTGATGTTGTAGGAGCTGCCTGAGGACCGCCCGGACCTACTGGATATGCTGCTCTCGGGTCCTTGAGTAGATCAGTATATCGTCAAGGTAGACGATGATGCAGTGATTAAGGAAATCGCCCAACAGATGGTTCAGAAAGACCTGGAAAACCGAGGGGGCATTAGCTAGGCCAAAAGGCATGACCCTGTACTCATAATGACCTAGCGTAGTGGAGAAGGCCGTCTTCCATTCATCCCCCTCACGGATCCGAATAAGGTTATACGCGCTGCGGAGGTCTAATTTAGTAAACCAGGTCGACCCATGAATACCTTCCAAGGCCGAGGTGATCAACGGTAATGGGTGTGGGTATTTGACGGTTATGGTGTTCAACCCCCGGTAATCTATGCAAGGCCTTAGTCCCCCGTCCTTCTTA
Organism: Scleropages formosus; assembly: GCF_900964775.1. Lineage (NCBI taxonomy): Eukaryota > Metazoa > Chordata > Actinopteri > Osteoglossiformes > Osteoglossidae > Scleropages > Scleropages formosus. Next base: position 1,926,766 of record NC_041830.1, on the reverse strand, counting down.
TCGATAAAGAAGAACCCTGCCACTGCCGGTGATGTCGACGGCCGGATCAGCCCGGCCTCGAGGGCCTCTCTGATGTACTCCTGCATGGCCCGTTGTTCCGGCAACAACAGGGGATACTCCCGACCCCGAGGTGGCGTGGTACCTGGTAAGAGGTCGATAGCACAGTCCCAGGACCGGTGAGGAGGCAGTTCGGCGGCACGGGCCTTACTGAAGACCTCTCGTAGATCCTGGAAGTCCGGGGGTATGACCGGTGGGGGAAGGCCCTCTACCCCTTCCACCGATGTGGCCCGACAAGGAAGGGTGAGGCAAGACAAGCGACAGGAATCTCCCCAGGAAACCAGCTCATTGGTACTCCATTTGAAGACTGGGTCATGGCGTGCCAACCAGGGGTAACCCAGAATGATTGGGGTGTCTGGAGCTCGGAGCAGAAAGAATGTAAGTCTTGGTGACAAACTTCTGTTTCGAGCAGGAGAGGTACAGTTTGGGTATCAACCACCCCGGTCCCCAAGGGTTGACCATCCAGGGCTTTCACGCTCAGGGTGACTTCACAGGTTCTAAGAGGGACACGATGCACTTTGGGAAAGCCCACATCCATAAAACAGCCCGCTGCTCCTGAATCAATGAGGGCACTTGCCTGCACCCGGCTTGCCCCGCAGGAAATACTCACTGGCAACCGCAACTGTCCCCGGTGCTCCCCCAGACTCACCTTCGTGTTATTGGAGGTCCCTTGGGGTGGTCGCACTGGGCATGCGGCACGGAGATGCTCCTGGGACCCGCAATAGAGACACAGTTTCCCCACCAGGTGCCGTTTCCTTTCTTCTATCCTGAGACATATTAATCCATAAGACAATTACCCGATACGCGCCCCACGTGTGGGTGGTCAAAAACCGCTTTGAACTTCTCGCGAAAAGCGGCATAGGTAGTTCTTTGATGAGTGCGCCACCCAGCGGCTGCCCATGCCCGGGCTGGATCGGTCAACGAGGACAGGACAAAAGCGATTTTAGCTGCGTTCGTCTGATACATGCGAGGAGAACACTCAAAGACCAACTCGCACTGCATCAGAAAGTCCTGACATTGATCGGGCGAACCATCATATCTCTCTGGGGTCGCGATCCTTGCAACCGTACGGGATGCCTCGGGTGGTGCGGGCGGGGCAGGCTCAGCAGGAGTCGCGAGTGCCGTCTGGGAGGCGGGTTTGAGAATACCTCTTGCCAGGAGAACCTGATCTTCGATCTTCGATCGTTTCTTGCAGGCGCTGCAGTGACTGGTCTTGTGCTCCCAAAATCTCGCCTTGCGTGGCAAGCGCCGTACGCAGTTGCGCATACTCCACTGAGTCCTGGTAGCAGGTGGAACCTTCTGTCATGGTTGTGCTTAGCAAGGACGGACTCAAGTGCAGGGTTATCGTACACCGATGTTTAATGAAGCCAAATCAAAATCCAAAAAGCAAAGTCGAGGGACAGGCGTGGGTCAGGCGATCAGCAAACGTAGTACAAAAGGCTAGGCAAAGAACATGGTCGGGAATACACAGGCAAAGGTCTATGTCGGAGTAGGTTCACTGAAGCATGGCTTGAAGGGAAACAAAGGAGGCAAAACAAGGTTCCGCATCTGGGCTTCCTCGGCTTCCCTCTTTATTGCCGTTCCCATTAGGAAATGGCAGGTGTCGCCGATGTGCCAGCTGCGGGGGACGTGACACCCGTTTTATTTTTGGGTATTAAAAAAAAATGTAATACAAATTTAGTTTGTTGTTGCTACATTTTCATGCTAATTTTATATTCGTGTAACATATGATAACTGTAAGCCAAGTAAATGCTTTTAAATTGTTTTCACGCACAGCACAGGGTTAAAACATCTTACAGTTAGATGGTACATTCACAAAAAGCAATTATGTCCACATACACAGAGGAAGGGTTCAGGGTAAAGAAGTTACAGTTTATCACAGCAAAACGAGGAGATTTAATGGGAAACTACTTGTAAACTGGTTATCTTCAATCATTAGATGCTGACACTCATCTCAATTTCTTGCTTAACTCATCTGATGAATAAGGACCTCATAATAACATGCTTTTCAATAAAGAATAATGAATCAAAGTTCAGATGTAATCCCACTTGGCTTTTACATGTTACATAACAGATTTGTTTTTTATGCAGTTTAACAGTATTTGTCAGACAGCCCCATACTAATGTTCTATGAGACAAAACTGAATGGGTGTCATGTACGACCAGAAGTGTGATACAATTCAATTTTCAGAGCTAAATATGGAATCAAAGCATATCCACAGTGGGACTAAATACAGCTTTGAAATACACAGCCCTCCAACATTTTGCTGTTTTGCAGCATGTTCCACAGGAAAAAGTTTCCAAGGTCTGAGTATAAGGCTGCCTTTCATAATTGATAATACCACCCACTATAACATGGGCTGTGGCTGACATCATTGTAAAGAGTATCTGTGTGTATGGTGTGGTACACAAATAAATGAACATACAGCGGCATGAATTATGTTCGGCCTGCGAAATTTTCCCATGTGCAGCTTACTGTTCTCCTCCATCATTTTCCTGCAGCTAAGCTCAAGTTCACATGGCTTCGGAGACGGTCAAAGGTTCAGCACCCAGATGCCTGCTGGGCTTGATCACTCTGGTCACTTGCTGGTTTCTCTTGAAAAGGACCCAAAAGGAAAATCCATGATTCTCCTGTGCCTCAGAGCTGTTGAATCCCTCCCAGCATTCAAGAAGGGTCAGACTCACTTCTCTCCTAATCTAATAGTTACATAAAATTGTATCCCACCATCTGCATGACCATATTTGTATTTTGTGCCTGATACTCATTTATACTGGTATCTCCTTCATTAATGTGCGTGGAATTGGAGAAATGAACTACGATTCAACACTGGCATTGCGGTGCACCATGCTCTGGGTTCAGATGGGACAAAGAAGGATGCACAGACAGCACTCACTTTTAACATTAATTACAACACTGGAACACAGAGAAATAATACTCTTAATCGAAGGACCCCTTGTCCTCAACGACCTCCACCTCAAGTCAGCCTTACCAGCACCCCTTACTTAGCACCCCTCAGGCTTTCTCCTCTTCCCACCAGCAAACACAGTCACCCCTCCTTACTTTCCCCATAAATCCCCCCAGTGCTTGAACACTTTATTTTCATCTTACCCGCAATTCAACTATTTAAAATAGATTCGTTTCGTCGCTCAAGGGTACTATAGCCAGAGGTGAGGCCTGAGGCAGTAGCTCTAACCACTATGCTACTAGCTAAATAAACTATAGGTTGACCGTACTTCAACATAGTTCAGACTTGGGGTGAAGCACCTCAGTGGTTAGATTTGAAGCATGAATGTATGTTAAATCAGACCAGATGCAGTGTGAATGGCAGCTCTTGTACTTCTTTCTGATAATAATGACCTCTGGAAAATCTCTGATCACAAAATCAGAGCTGTAGTCATGAAAATAAAATGACCTGTTTCTGTGTTGTTTTTTGAAAGTTCATGAGATTAGCAAAAAACAACAGGAAACTGTATAATTACAAACACTTCAGAATTAACAGAAGTACATTTGCTCCCTGGTTTCTGAACTTAATTGGGACCATAAGCTGGTTCATGACTTGAAATGTCTGTAAGTGAAATGTGACATGTTGTGGGAAAGAGGCTTGGCATCATTTCTATACGCAGCCATGTGGGTAATGTGCACCAGCAAAAAATTATGGTTTTGGACTCAGTGACTGTACTCCATTGCACTCGAAGCAATGAATCAATGATCTGGATCTGATTCCTTCTATCTGTTTGTGGAGTACACTTCTTTTTACTATGAGCTTTACATCACTTTGGAAAAGCACCTGCTAAAAGAATGACTGTAATGTAGAAGTCAACAAATCACACAGCTTCACAGGGTGGTATGTCTGAACACTGGCAGTGAGAGCGCCAAAAGAACATCAGTTTAAGAGGACACACAGACAGTAAAGGATATGATATGCCTCCTTGTGATGAGCTGGGACAACTTGAGCATTTGCCTGCATGCTTTGAATCTCTTGGCAGGACTATTAATGACACAGAATATTATGGAAGGCCAATGAAAAACCATGGCCCAGAGCTATACCTAGGTATCTTTGCTTCTCTATAGTTCCTCGATCCCTGCTTTTACCCCACATGTCACACAATATTCAGTATTACCAGCAAGAAACACACAAGTTTGTGAAGAGCAACACTGGCTGCCAAGTTAAACAAGCTGATACGTGTTTTGTAGTATCTTTCTGAGAAACTGTTTATTGCTAAAGAAGTGTGTCAGCATCAACAAACAATGAAAAATCTCATAATATGATGTAATGGATGTGTTCGTTTAAAATCATGGATGAGAAAGAGTTTGTGCAGCATGTGACCAGGTGGCTAATATTTTGAACACATGATATTGCAAGCTGGTGGGTGGTGACATCCTGGGAAGGGGTGGGGATAGTGTGATGGACAGCTCCCCTGTGACTGCCCCTGTTAGGTTGTAATAGAGCATTGACAGCCAGCTATTGCCAATGGAGGGAAATCATGGAGGACTTTAAAGAGCTGGCCTGAGGAACCCAAGAAGGAGTGCTTGGGGAATGTATGAGTGTGTTCAAGTCTTAGGATGTATTGTTGCTTCTTGGTTCATTTGGTTTAAAGTAAAACAGTTTGGGTAGGCTTTACCTGTTATCCTGTGCCTGAATCCTACCATGTGGTTGCCTCCTCCACACAATCACACACAATAAACCATGACAATCTATTTAATCCATGCATATTATTATAACATACAGCGCTGCAAAAAAGTACTCACTCCTTTTCAAATTTTATCTATTTTTGGAGCTTTTCGATATTAAACTCAACGACGGCTAATTTTTTTTTTTTTTTAGCTTTTATTCATTTCTTTGCTGTGGAAGATAATGAAATGTGTAATCGGAGATGTGAAAATGTAAAACTCCTTCACAGTAAGCTGGTTGCACCATCTTTAGCTGCAGGAACCAACTAAATGTTTCCTGTAGCTGTTGACCAGGGTCTGATTTTAGCCTAGTAACTTTTTCAGGTTTTCCAGTAAGAACATCTCTTTTCAAGTCTGCCACAACATCTCTGTCAGATTCAGGTCAGGACCAGGCCTTTTCATAGCTTTGATCTTTTTTAACATCCATTGTTGATTTGCTTGTATTTTTGGAATTGTCTTACCAAATGGGGGTGTGGTGGCGCAGTGGGTTGGACCACAGTCCTGCTCTCTGGGGGGTCTGGGGTTTGAGTCCCACTGGGGGTGCCTCGCGACGGACTGGCGTCCTGTCCTGGGTGTGTCCCCTCCCCCTCCGGCCTTACGTTTTGTGTTCCTAGGTAGGCTCCAGTTCTCTGTGACCCTGTATGCGACAAGCGGTTCTGACAGTCTGTGTGTATGTCTTGCTGAATGCTCCAACTATACTTCAGCTCACAGGCCAATAGCCTGAATTTCTTGTTTTTAATTTTCTGATGCAAAGAGGTATTCATAGTTCCTTGAATGACAGCAAGGAGCCCAGGTCCCGTGGTAGCAAAACATCCCCAGACCATTGCTTCTCCACCACCGTGCTTATTAGTAGAAAGTTCTTACTTTGAGATGTCATACAGAGATACTACTGTATTTGGTCTGATGCAAATGTAATGGGGCTCATGTCACAGAACATTCCAGAAGTGCTGAGAGACATCTTGATGCTTAATGGTGAACTCTGAACAAACTTTTATGTTCTTTTTAGTGAGTAGTGGTTTCTGCTTGTCAGTCTTACATGTTTGCACAGTACCTTGTTATGGAATCATGAACAATGGCCATAGCTGAGACAGCTGGTAGCATAGTGGTTAGAGCTGCTGCCTTTAGAACCAAAGATCTAAAAGTTTGATTACCACCTCTAGCTGTATAACCCTTGAAAAACATACTTACACTCAATTGCTGCAGTGAAATTGCCCAGAATATATAAAGGGGTAAATAACTGTAAGTTGCTTAACATTATAAGTTAATTTGGAGAAAAGTGTCAGCTAAATGACTAAATGTAAAACTGAGGCAAGAGATCCCTGAACTTCCCAGTGTGTTGTTCTTCCTGAGCTCATTTTACTCTTTGTTTGTGGAAAGATTTTATCAGAATGTCTTAGGTAGATTCACCACTGTTCTGAACTTTCTCCATTTCATCAGTATGGGTCTGACTGTGGATCAGCTGAAGTTCAGTGCTTTAGAAAAAGCTGTGTAACCCTATCTAGACTGACAAGTTTCATTAACTTCTCTCTAGACATCTTCAGAAATTTCCTTTGTCTACAAAGTGGCATTTGATCAGACCAGTTTCCTGGATGAAGAATGTATCAGCTGAAGTTAATCTCAAAATAAAAGGTATTTTTCATGCATGACAGTGTCAACAACATTGTTTTATATTCGTAACAAAAAGCTGTTGTAAAAGTTGTCAAAAGTAACTTGTTTTTTAATTCTATGCTTTCATTCATTCTTTTTTTTTTTTAAACTCAATAACCGCTTGCCCAGTGCAGGGTTGCAGCGGTCTGGAGCCTACCTTGGAAGCACGGGTGTGAGACAAGTAGTACACTGTGTGTCTCTGTCCAGTGAGAACACTGTGCTCATCACCATTTTTCATAATCTTTTTCAGACACACAACCCCAAGAAGGAGAGTATAGAACATGTCTGTGTCAGACAGAAACAGTTTGCTGTGCTTCACCATGTTGCGTCCTTGCCGTTTTTCCTCACCAGTTACAGTTTCACACAAAAAAGAACAACTTTCACATATTGTGTAATGTAACTGAATGCATTGCTGGCTTATATTCTAAACTGTGTATTTAACACTCAAGTCGTGACATTTTCAACATAACTTGTCCAACACTGACTTTAATGCAACTGAGAGTGATCATCTGGACACCTGAGCAAGTTCAGTGCTGAATTAATGAGTGAAATACAATGGAAAAATGGGACTTTTAAATCCTGAACAGGAAATGCTGGTTGAAGTTCCTGTAGAAGACAGTATTAATGCAGGAAATCAAAAGTAACACAGACACAGGCTCTGGACACTGAACTGACACCAGTTGGACTGTTAAAAAAAACTTCAAATCTGTGACATCTGTAGTGATGGTACTTGTACAAAATGTACAAAATCGACCAGTTTCTTTTCGGTGTAAAATATCTTGGTACCTTCACCTTCAGTTACCGAGATTGGTGTAGGTGGTATGTGTGCCATCATAGAATGAAGGTGCAGATTGCAAGTAATTTGAGCTCAGGTGGAGAGGCAAATACATGTCCTTTCCTGCACACCTGGGATCTTTGCATTCTCTCTGTCCCACTTCCTCTTCTCCAACAAAAACATTTGCCTTCCTCCCACCCCGCTCCTCAATCTTTTTCTTTTGCCTACATAGCCCTGTCTGCTGTCTAACGCTGCCTGGCAGCGGAGCTGGAGATAAAATTCATGCTTCCCATGTGGCTCCTTTCACAGCACCATTCTGGTGAGTAAGTATATGAGACTTACAGGGAATTTGCTGTGCAAAGTGAGAGAGAAATTATGCATGGCTTTCACTTACGGTGATATCAGTGGCAAATTTCACAAACCCCTTGACCTGTCATAGTGTCGAGGTCCTGCCTTAAACCTAATAGGAAGCATTTATTTAGGTGCTAAATTTGACGCAAGACATGCTTGACTCAAAAATCTTTACAAGCAAAAACAGGTAGTCAAAATGTATCTAATCAATAAAAGAAAACTACCGCATTGAAAATAAAAAGTCAGAACATTAGTGAGCAAAGCTGAACAAGATCAAACACAATAACCTACTAAAGGATAATTTACATTTGGTCTAAACCGAAACTAACACACGGCTTCTGAATGAAGATAGCAGAGTTGTAATCGAAATGTAATTCCACTTGGCTGTGTTTGTTATTCCCATGTCTACACCAGTGCAAATTAAATTTACTTGTTTAAGTTACAAATTACTAACCATTTCTTCTTGTTGAGCACTGTCTCCCTATATAAGACCTGAAGAGGCCAGCTGGCGGTCACGGACCCACTCCATGCCGACAGAAGATGATGACCAACTGCCATGATGGACGAGCTGTACCATGCTGAGCTGGGGATTCAAGCTACTATACAGCAACAATATCATTATTACTTGTAAACTGGCTTAGAATTGTTACTTAATCTAAAATGCCAGGGAGGGCTGGGCAGCCACTGGCCCTTGGACCCCCAGAGGTTTTTCTCCCTTGATTTTCAGTTGGGAGTTTTTGTTCCTTTCCTTCGTGGCCAGTAGGCATGCTAATAACTCTATAAAAGCATTATGTTATGATAATTGGTAGTCAACTGTCTTCTGTGTTTATCTGATGTGTTTGTTTTTCTTGCCCTATACCTGTGTTAGAGTGCTCTGTGTCACTGTGTGAGAAGAGCGCTCTATAAAAAAAAATTGAATTGAAGAGTGCTGTTACATAATTGAAAACAGGCAAAAATGAAGAAAAGTTGAAAGCACTGATACGCTAAAGCTGCCAAAAGTATAACTATTTTGAAAGGAAATACGCTCTGACATATAATCCAGCCAGTTAAGCAGCCACATCTCCAGTTTAGAAGAACGCTCAGACCGAAGACCTATTTTATGAAAGCAGCCCAAAAGATCTAATTGCAGGAGACTGAGTGAAAACCTTCTGGTGGTGGTGCTATAGTGGGACTAAAGGCAATGATTTGCCCCTCTATCCTCTAGCAATTAGCATCAAAGTGGAAAAAGAGATGGATCTGAACAGAAGTAACACTGAGATTTGCCTTGTAATTGGAAAGAAGGACCACGGAGGATGAAACGTCTCCTCTGCTTTGTGCTCCAGTGCCATGATGAGCGAACAACCACAGTAGTGGGTAGCCCACTTCCTTCCTGGATAGATAATGTGATGGCATTTTATTACAGTAATCATTGGCCTACTCCCTTTTTCTCAAATGGCAAACAGTGCTCAGTGAAGCAGGACCATATTGGTTCACATCCTGTAATTAGAACTGACTTCAGATCCTTCTATGGAGTAAGGAAAGTAAGTGTAAGCTCAAAATTACCATAAGGTTCAGGTTCAAAACAGGCGTAACTGTGCTCACTGAGTCTGTGGAGGTCTAATGGTAACATTTATAGAAGAAAATGGCCACATTTTTTTAAAAATTTTGAGAACACAATAAAAATGGTAGAAACATCTCTGTATCACATCTCGAGCAACTAAACACAAAAAAGTGGTATAATAATTTCAGAGCCCATTGGAGAGATCGCCATGCCAACAATGGAACCTTTTGCATGCAATTTAAAATCAGATGTGGCTGATAGAGGTGGATATAAAATTTACTGATCCTGAATGAAATTGCACAAGGCTACAGCAGCATAGTGCAACAAAGTAATAGTAAAGGACAACAAAGAATAAATATTAAATGAATAAATATCACTTTGTCAAGCTATTAAATGGTGCAAAAACAGATGGTCCAACCACACTCTTTGCCCTGAGACAGCTCTTTTTCATTATTCAGTCTACGGAAACGCCATTGGCCCAGCATACAGCTGCACAGCAGACTACTCATGACAGGTAAAACATGTGAAACAGTGTCCTACATACTCCAAAAGGCTTCATCATCCTCAGAAAATAAAGATATCGCTGGCCCTTTTTCTAAATGACTTTACAATAGTTTGGATTCCAGGGTGATAAGAAGTTGGATAAGTAGCAATACAAATTTTAAGCCTCAGTCTCTAGAGACATGCATGATGGGCTGTACGCCATTGGCTGCTCTCCATGGAGCGATTATTATACCAACTAACCAATGCCTACAACTGCTTGTCCTGAGCGGGGTCGTGGTGAGCCGGAAACTAACCCAGAAACACAGGGCACAAGGCTGAAGGGGGAGCAGACACACCCTGGATGGGACGCCAGTCCATTGCAGGGTACCCCAAGTGGGACTCAAACTATTATTATTATTATTATTATTATTATTGATTAATGGAGGTATGACTGGAGGTAAAATTTCATGCCAAGTTATGCATTCTACAGTTCTTTTGCTTTTCTGGCAATAAATAACCTGTTCTAACAAATGAGCTCAGCTGAACTAAATATACTAAACACCCAGCTAAAAGGCTAAAATTCTGAATGTTTATCCAGTACTGAATTTGTTAATTATTAGAAGAAAGGTCTTAAACCTGTAGTATTTAGTTGTTTTGTAGTTATCAGTAGATCCAAGGTTGGCTGACTAGCTGACTAACAAGCACAGGTGAACATGCTGCCTCATCTATATCATTTCCATACATTGATCCGCCACAACATTAAAACCACCTGCCTAATATTGTGTAGGTCCCCCCCAAAAGAAAATGTGATTCATCAGACCAGTCCATCTTCTTCCATTGCTCCTTGGTCCAGTTCTGATGCTCACGTGCCCATTGTAGGCACTTTTGGTGGTGGACAGGGGTCAGCATGTGCACTCTGACTGATCTGCGGCTACGCAGCCCCATATGCAGCAAGCTGCGCTGCACTGTGTGTTCTGACACCTTTCTATCATGGCCAGCATTATGGTTTTCAGCAATTTGTGCTACAGTAGCTCATCTGTAGGATTAATGAAGGCAACACTTTGTATTCGAGATTCTTCTAGGCTTAACTGGTGTCAGGCAACATACTTCTTGCGATTCCAAAACACCAGACAAAAATGTAAATATTATGAAATATCTTAAAATCAAAAATAATAAAGTTAGATGTATGTTAAAAAGCAAATCAAAAACAAAAATGATATACTGAGAATATTTTGAATGTATTGAAATGTATTGTATTAGAGATTTGTTTTATAGATCAGCTAAGTGGAAAAATGAGAAAATGAGACAACCTCTAGAGATATTCTACTGTTTACTATGTGGAACTAATTTAATGAATTGGTTAAATTTTTCATTTCAAGTAATAACTGTTAGGTTATTCAAATATCAGTCAACCCACACACTGTTTAAGTATACAGTGGTCTCCCATTATCCGTGGTTTTGCTTCCCTGCTGTTTCAGTTACCCGTGGTCAACCACGGTCCGAAAATGTCAAATAGAAAATTTCAGAAATAAACAATTCATAAGTTTTAAACTGCACACCATTCTGAGTAGAGTGATGAAATCAGTACAATAAGATATTTTTACAGAGAGATAAAGACAGAGAAACCACATTCACGTAACTTTTAATACAGTATATTGTTATAATTGTTCTATTTTATTATTAGTATTGTTGTTAATCTCTTATTCTGCCTAATTTATAAATTAAACTTTATCATAGGTATATACATATAGGAAAAACATAGTATATATAGGGTTCGGTCCTATCTGCGGTTTCAGGCATCCCCTGGCGGTCTTAGAACATACCCCCTGTGGATAAGGGGGACTACTGTAACTGTTTTAAGTATAAATATCACAGTAGGTCTTGAGAAAAGCCCATATCAGCTCAGCTCTCATCATGAAAGCTCATGAAAAGAACTGCATGGAAGTTGTGTGTTTCCTTGGACCATGGACCGTTGACCACCCAATGGAATTTTGCCAAAAAACCAAAAAACAGCTTCTGGCCCACACATTGCTCCTAGCACGCACTTCTTTAGAGTTAAAGTGTTCTTGAAGAGTTTAAGGTAGCAGCTTGGATTTAAGCCTCATGATCACCTTTGAATGCAGAAATAATTAGAGTCCTCACTTTTTTCCTCTGTACCACAGCGGCGCTAATTCCACCATCTAGTCCTTTCACGTTCCTGCTTTATAATTTGCTTTCAAGGACGCAGTGTAGTACATTTTCAAATGCCATAAAAGCAAGTTCACTGTAAGCTGAAGTAGCTCAGAAGACTCTAGGGAACAGCGAAGTGAGCTGGAAACAACTGCATCATTACATCTGTGTGTCATCTTCGATACCGCCATTCACATCACCATATTATCATTTCTCTCTTCTCGTTGTAAACGTTTGAAGGAAGGAGAAAAAACTGAAATCTATTTTTGGAAACACATTAAAAGTGCCATATCTTCTCAGTTTTATGATTTTTTTTTTTTTTTTGCCTTTGCTCGTAAGAGCAGTGAAATCATTTGTGACGCAGCAGACACAGTGTATATTTTATTCGGTACTCCTTAATTGCAATATGAAGTCATTTAAGATTATTACAAAGGTGAACTTTTGACAGAACAACAGCTAGTTAACACCTCTCCAGTGAAACTCGTATAGTCTTGAGAAATAGACTTTCTTCACGCAGTACGAATAAAAATAAAACAGAGCCATAGTTTGCTTCGATCCCTTTCCATCTGTTGGTGAAATGCACTTTTGTTCTTGCTCAGCCACACGTCGCTAATATGAATAAATTCTAAATGAATCATTTAAATGTATAATATGTGGGTCAGAAACTGTGTACAGAGTGTTATAAAGTAGGATCTGTAATACAAATAGGAGCATTAGCTCTTCTGTGAAGATTTTATTTAATGACACACTTTACACTGTAGTCCCTTGTTTGCAAGTCTCCACCATGTTCATGGCGCATTATGAAGAAAAGAATAACTTTATGAAAATGCTGATAAAATGATCAACTCTTCGGCACGCAGTAGTAATAAAAGCAAGGGCTGAAATGAAACAGGATCTATTTGTGGTGGAAGCAGAGCAAAGTTTCTCTCCGAAATCTGCCATGGCTGAACAGAAGCACCCCTGCCATCCACCGGGGAAGACGGGAGGGGCGAAAGACAAGCTTTGAGTGGGATGGGTGAGGGAGATAAAGGTGAGGGCCACCTCCTTTTCCTGCCCTCTCCTCTGTCTCCAGAGCGGCATTATTATCCATGCGGGGGATCTGTGGTTGGCAGTGTGACACAGGCTGAGTGACACCTCAGCCCTTTACATGTCTCTGGTCATGGGGACCCAGACTTGTAAGGGGACAAAATAAAAAGAAAAGCATGCGAGCTGGTGGTTGTGTTGGTCAGGGATTGGCATGCAGGCTGCTAGACAGAGAGACAGGAAGGTTGGTCATTAAAACCAGCAGGTCAGTACAGCTTAAGACTGGTTATCAAGACTCTGAAGATGGATGGACATCCCAGAAATTGGGCTTAATAGCGTTTTCAATTCCTGTAGGACACTGTGTGACTGTTCTTCCATTAGACAAAGTTCATACTCCACAAGTTTGCGGACTGAGGTAAAGTCTTTTCACAGAATTTACAACGCACAATGTCTGTAAGTGCATAGGGGCAGTCCTGTGGGTCCACTAATCTACAGTGATAGAAGATGGTATTGATTTATAGGTATGTATTTCAGATGTTATACAGTAACAATAATGCCCTGATTCATCACAGGCTTCGTTTACTGTATGGTTTTAGGGTCTCAGGGCTGATAGATACATAAATATCATAACATTAGGCATGATTTCTCTCACACAAACCCTCTACTCATGTATACCAGTTATATGTGGTTCACTGTTTTTCGAAAGACATCCTGTGTTTGGAATATTGCCTTTTCTTCATGTGATGGACCTTATATGGAAAGTTTCTAGGGCAATTGTTCAGAGTAATCTTCATACAATAAACTGAGATAACACAAATGCTCGAGATATACTAAAATTTTACTTTTCCTGTTGTTGAGATGAGACAGTTGATATCACTGAGAAACTATTAGTTATTATACAAAGTCTGGTAGTCATGCACTGGACATTTTTTAATATTTACAAAAAAGGATCAAGTCAGTATGTCTGTGAACCATGGTGTCTCCTGTGGATTTCGTCAGCTGCTGTTGCTGTCACCTTTTGGAGAACTATTAAAATTCAATAGTTCTAATAGTTCAAACAGTTAAAGTTCAGCCCAGCCTGTGTGGAATTTGCATGTTCTCTTTGTGTCTGTGTGGGTTTCCTCTGAGTGCTCTGGTTTCTTCCCACAGCCCAAAAACATGTATTTCAGGCTTGTTTGTGAATCTAAATGAACAGCAGTGTGTATGCATGTGAGTCAATCCTGCAATGGAACATCTAAATTAGACAGTATATAGCAAGCTGCAGTCAACAGACTTGTTTAAAGGTGTGAGCTCACTGGAAAACTAAACACATAATTTTATTTGAAGCTGCAGGTAGGACAATTGTTAGAACTGTCACTTTGCAGTGAAAGGACATGAATCTGAATCTCTGCCCTTGCTGTAGTACACTTGATTAAGGTACCCTGATTGACACCGTAAAACTACCGTGCTTTTTAAATACAAAAATTGTAGCCTTTGTAAATATCGTATCACACAAATCTAAAACTGTTTGTCACCTCGAACAAAGGGGCAGCTAAATAATGATCAATAATAATATCTCATGGACTGTGACCCATCCATTGCCAACAACCGCATGTCCCAAGCCAGGTTGCAGTGACCTAGAGCCTTACCCAGCAATACAGGGTGCAAGGTCAAAGGGGGAGGTGACACACCCAGGACAGGACACCAGTGTGTCACAAGGCACCCCAAGCAGGGTTCAAACACCAGACCCACCACCCAGGAGCCACTGGCTGAACCTGCTGCACCACCACACTACAGAATGTTATTCCTTCATTTATTTTGTATTAGTTTTATCAGTGTAATTGACAATATTTTATTTGTGCAGAAAATTGTATGAAAAGATTAGTAAAAAACTAGTAAAAAACTAGTAAACTAGTAAAAAACTCCATGTTGAAGGTGTTAACATTACTAGTAGTTCATTAGAAGGCCTCACTCAAATCAGAGTGACTTCAGTACTTGAGAGTTTTTGACCATATACAGTATTTTGTTTAACTTTTACTTGTAAACTTTGTAATTTTAATGGGTGGTTACAGTGAGTTGACAGTTCATTAGATGCACCTATCCTTTTTTGAAAGTAACTGTGATTTTACTTGTGTATTGTGTCTGGTTACTGTACCCACCTCTGTTTGTTGCTTATAAATGCTTCAGAAGATGGGAAAAAGAATCAGAGTATGCAATGCAACTGTCATCCCACAATCATATACATTTATAAAGGAACTTTGATACTTGAGCAGCTTCTCCTTTTCAACCTCCCAAACTGCTCATATGTGTGGAGTAATGCTGTTTGGGTCATACCTCTGCACCACAGCAGTTTGAAAATGAAGCTACTATGCATGAAACTGAGATAGAAACCCCAGTGAAAAAGACATACACTACCAAGAGCACATACATTAGCATGCGAGGTGAACTGTAAATGACACTACCTTCTCCTGTAATTTGTGCCTCTCAATGAGTTTAGAGCAGATCCATGGGGCTGGTGACTGTTATAACAGGAGTGAGCATGTTTTACAGGGTGCATCTGGTGTGTGCATCATGGCAACGTCACCCGCTATAGCCTCAGCCACATCTACAGTGTGCAGGGAACGTCCAGTACCCATCCACAACAGGGAACATTGCCAGGATGGGCCACATGTCTTAGTGTCTGCTTTTCTACTAAAGAACTCAACTTTCTCCTAAGTTCCTGAACTTAAAATCAGGAGCTCGGAATTTTCTTATACTTTGTCTGCAGCAGCACAGTCCCCACAACTTGCTTCTATGCTAAACAAAACTAGATACAATAATTATGTGACTTGGAAAATCTTAACCCTACAAGGTGAACCCTGCATTATCATTATTGCTTCTGGACCTTTGTTACCAAAGTCAGATACAGTTATTGAACATACAGTATATTGATATATTGCTACTGTATGTCCCCATCCTAAATATATAGGTCCATCAGAGGGGCCTCTCATCACTCTAACCACACCTGAGGTCTACCTGATCTCATGGTCTACAATAGGATTTATTTTTGGCTCAGTGGTTCCAGGGTCTAGACGATCCTGACTTCTCTGTTCTTGTCCTCAAGTCTGTGTTGCCAATAGTTTTGTGAATTGTTTGTTCTGTATATTCTTTAAATCTTCTACGATAAATAAATCCAGCACTGGGATCCGTGAACCCAGTGACCTCATTATCATATCGATATTATTATTGTAGTGTTGCACAGGTTCCATAGAGGATACCTCTCTCTTATGGATGATTTAAATCGTCAGAGTATTCAAGTTGCTGCTTTGTCACAGAGTGGTGGCCTGAATATGAGTGTTGGCTAAGATGTAATCTAAAATACTTTTATGAAGAATTTTAGTTACTTTTTGGATTACCAAACTTTTTTGTCATAGTTTGGCTTCATGTGTCTCACCCCACCAGCATGGCTGACCTTTTCACTTATAGCTTAAATCATGAATCCAGTCAATATGTAACAATATTCCCCACAATGAAGTACAATTATTAACCCTCAGTGTGACCTACATGTTCTCAGGAACCCTGGTGACCTTACCACAGGAGAAGACCAGAGGTTCCTCTGAGGTGTAGGAGCTTCTTCTGCACACCTGACATCCATTGTGGAATCAGATTTCCCTATAAAAGGGAAACTGGCTCTAGAAGCAACCTGGAGAATCTTTGCTGCTGCTCATTGCATTCTTGGGCTCCACTTCCCTGCTCACTGTTAAGTATTTGTTCTTTTTTGCCTCATTAAAGGAATATTTCACAGCAATATAATACTATGATGTGAAACATTTACCAAAAACAAAAATCAATATTAGATGCTCATTTTTAAAATGCAATTTTGTAACGACCAGCCCTACCGAAGAACGTTCACTAAAATTCATTATCAATGTTTGTTGTTAATAGTTCATGTGAACAAGGTTTGCTGGGAAGTGCAAACATGTGTGCAACACCTGTAATGTACAGGGTAGTAGTGAACACCTGTGTATTGATGCAAAAAGGCCAGCGCGAGGTGCAGCTCCTTGAGGAAAGTGAATTCCTCAGATCTCCTTCGAAACCCCTCAAGAACATTTTCACTGTAGTAACCTACAACTCAGAGACTACAATACCATTACAATGATGACACCCACATTTTCTTTAGACCATGAAACAACAGAATTAAGAGGTTTTGTGAGAGGTGCACATTTACAGGCAGACAGCACTCACTGTTATTAACACACACTTATATACATGTGCGCTTGTATATGGATTATCTGGTCTTTCAATTCTTTGTGCTACAAAACATTATGATTTAAGGATAATGGGGATGATCTCATAAATGCAGAAGAACATCAGTATATCTGCACTGAGTGCTTTTGTGTGATACTGGTGCAGTTATCAATAAATCAGCTTAATTGTGTTGATGTGTCTGCAATCTTATTCTATTTTTTTTTCATGGTGAAGAGATAAACATTTTTATGGCTTTTTTTGCCTTTGCAACATGTTCTGCAGGGATATAACACACAAGTTTTTAGTGAGCTCAAGGCAATGCAGAGAGTTGACAGAGGGTGTGAGCTAACAAGCTCCCCTCTGTGCTCGGCCCAAGATGAAAAGGACTTTGTCACCCCATGTGCTTGATGGGAGGACCCATGTCACCTGCCCCCTGAGAGGCACGAACGCTCTGCCTCCACACTGTCTTGACTGCCCTCATGTTTTAGAGTAATTACAAATAACTATTGATCAGAAAATGTAGAATAGGAATTCATGAACAGGACATCAATGAGGAACATACAGCACCTATTCAATCTGGGAAGTGCTCCAAAAGTGCTCAGAGGGTTTATAATCATGAATGGCACCCAGGACTTTGTTAAATATTCAGGTCACTTAGGCACGCACTGTGTTTGGGCCATACAGCAGCATACAGAATCAATTAAAATAAAAAGTTAACATGTTCTAGCCATGTTCACCTGGGTTTACTCCAGGAGCTCCAGTTCCCTCCCATGGTCCAAAGGTGGGTTTCAGAGGAACTGGCAACTTTAAATCAACCTTGGAATGTAGGTGTCTGTCTTTCCTCCCTTGTGATTTTTAGGAGTGAAGATTTCCAAGATGGGTGGCATGGTGGGTTCAGCCAGTGCCTGCTGTGTAGTAGGTTTAGGGTTTGAGCCCTGCTTAGGGTGTCTTATGATGGTGTGGTGTCCCATCCTGAGTGTTTTCCATCCCCTTTAGCTCTGTATGTTCTCTTGCCAGGTAGGCTCTGGCTTGCTGCAACCCCTGTTAAGATGAATGGTTGTTGACAATAGATGAAATGGCTTTCTGTGACTATGTACCTAACTGGCAGTTCAAAAAAACTGCCTGGAAAAAGGATGGCTGGGCATAACACGAAACTTTCTGTCAAGCTAATCTCAGAAAAAAATCATAAGAATTTCAGCATCTCAAAATTTAAATAAAACTTGGCACATTGTAAGTATACCAGTCTTCAGTAACTTCTGAAATCATGTTGTTTCCACAGTGCCATGTCAACTAAAGTTAATAACTATGGTGTAAGAATCAATTGCACTTTAGGGTTTATATTCACTCGAACTT
The DNA here is from genome assembly GCF_900964775.1 of Scleropages formosus. NCBI lineage: Eukaryota > Metazoa > Chordata > Actinopteri > Osteoglossiformes > Osteoglossidae > Scleropages > Scleropages formosus. Next base: position 1,908,490 of record NC_041830.1, on the reverse strand, counting down.
GGAATGACAGTTTTACTCAATTGCCTCAACACAATGTGATGTGGAGCAAGAGAGAAAGAGTTCAGCACCTGGGACAACTCCAGCTCAACAACACCAGCATGAGCAGCTCCAGAAATTGTCCCATTGCTACACACTTGTGTCTGATCCGCTCATCACCCCAAGGGATAAACACCCCAGAGATGGCAGTGCTGGGAAGTTGGTGAGACATGCTGTGCTTCTGGGGACTCTCTCTTTTTGCTCCCTTGACAGAGTGCATAGACCTCCACAATCAAGGGACATCAAGCAGCAGCAGCTGGGACTGAGCTGATGACGGCGGGAATCAGCTTAGATGACTGCCTACCTGCCTGGTAAATGCTACCGAGCCGGATCTGACCTGCCAGCCCCATCTCCTCTGACTGGGAGAAGACAAGCGAGAAAGGGACATGAAACTAGGGGGTTTCTATTTTTCCTTTTTAACTTTGGCGCAAGTGATTTGGGTACTTCAAAAAAAAAAAGCCCTGTATGTTGAGGGATTCCTTCTGGTTTTGTCTACTATACAGAGATGAAATCTCATTAAAGACACACTGAACCTGCTCCAGGAGTTATGTTCTGTCTCTCCTCCCTTCTTTCAAGCTCTGAACAATTATCAGAAAATTCGGCACATTTTTAAATCTTATACGCAAACTCCAGAAGAGCAGTTTTTTGTATAAAACACTATATACATGTATTCTCATTTCTTGGACACAAAATTCTTAAGCCAGTAACTCTTTTTCTTGCTCAGTAGTGAACACTAATAACATTTAAATGGAGTTTTAAACTAAACATAATGTTGGCTTCTTAGTTGTAAGCAATCTGTCACATCAGCTTCCAACCTCACTTCACTGGTGTGAATCATCTGCTGCAAAATACTCCAACACTACATCAGTGGGTTTAGATTACATCATGGAGAGGCACATCAGTGTGTTGAAGAAGCATAAAGTGGAACAGAGGCAACAGTAACATCCAGTTATCATAAGAAGGGGTGTTTGTGTGAGTGTGGGGTAAAGGTAGGGGAAAGGGGGCCTACTGTAATGGTCAGCACACATTTCAACAATATTACCATAGTGAGATCACTGCAGAAGACTCCAAAGCGTGGAGACTGCATGGAAGATGATTCTTCCTCGAGAAAAGCTGACATAGGATGTGATGCTGATAAGAAGATAGGGCCTGACAGAAATGAAAGGCGTAGTGCTGTAATCCATGCAAAAATATATGCTGAGTGAAATACGTTATATGCTTAAATTTATACCAATATTTTTAACTCTGTTTTTGTTTTGTTTTGCTACTTAAATTTAAAATATTAAAATTAAATTGGTTTGATATAAATTTTTGAGGAAACAATGCAGCAAAATATGTGGAACTTATCAGAACGTATGCTTTCAGTAATTATTTGTGTGGACTCTGTTTAACATCATACAAAACCGTTCTGGAATCACTAATTATTGAAAGGGCTTAGGGGTGGCTGCCTAAAGAGCTCTGAAGGTTTCCAGTTCCATCCCTGCCTCTGGGTGTAGTGCCCTTGAGCAAAGTGCTTGCCCTGTAATTGCTCTGGTGCCTTTGCCTGGCTGTGGCATCCCACCCAAGGTGTGCCCCCCCACTTCTTCAGCCTTGAGCCCAGTGTTTTCAGGATAGGCTCCGGCTCACCGCGGCCCCACTCGGGACAAGGAGTTATTGAAATTGGTTGGTTGTTTGAAAAGGTTTAGTCATTCTAATAAATAATTTGGGCATTTTGCAGGTAAAATATGTTGTTTGGTTGATATTATTTTTTGCGGGTTGCATTAGTTGTTTTTAAAATGTTTAAGCAATTCTATTTAAGCAATTAAAGAACTGTAGTCATTATTATGAACCAGTAAATGCGCAATTTTTAAATGAGTATAGCTAAGGTTTGCAAATATAAGAAACACAATGACTGTGCTGGTCCTGAATTGAAACAATGGAAGCCATTTCATAACCACATATGACAGAGCAAAAAAATACTCGGATTGCACCCAGAAGGTAAAGAACAATACTGCTTAGACCTGCTCAATGCAATCATGAACCCAGATCTTAAAAGAAAACTTGTGTTCTTAGCATTTTAATATACTTTGAACATTTTAAACTATAAGTATTACTTAACAATGAAAAGTGTAAAGGGAAAAACCTAAATAAGATGAAGCTAAAGCAAAGCCTTTATGACGTTTTTCCATGTGAGCATGTTCCTGGCAAATATGGAAATGCGTATGACCTCAGAAGTGATTGGTGCAAGGAGAGAGCGTATATAAAAGAGCATGGGCAGGAGAAAAAAATTAAATCTTTTTTATTTTTCCTGCATATATGTGACTTTGATTTCTCACCAAGCTCAGTCTGTAGAACTGTGTCTATTTCCTGCAGCAATTACAAAGTCTCACCTCTGCCGACCTCGTCTCCAGCAGTGCCGTAAGCCCTCTTTCAGGTTTTCATCTCCCCCGTCAAATTGGCACCCATGCACACCCATTGTGCCTGCAGTGGTTGAATCAACACTTTTTGGATATGCAATCAGCGGAAGTAATGGACCATTGTGTTTCTATAATGTTATGGATATTAGCGTTTTTGTCCCCCTTCCCCAACCCCTGGGTGGTAGGCCTGGTTTTACTTGTCACTTTCTGGGGCCTGTTTAGCACTACTGCAGTGGCGATGATGTTCACTGCTGGCTTGGCATTCTGGGTAATGGTAATCATTTTTCACTATACCACATTTTCACTGTGTGGAAGGGTACCCCTGAGTGTTTGCACAAGTAGTAATTAATACACTAATGACAATAATTGTAATGATTCTGTATTGACATTGTACTATCTGATTTTCAAAGTTTGCTTTTGTGTAGTAAAAAAGAGGAAGAAAGGGACACAAATTCTGTCGACTGCAAAATTAAATATTTTTGCAAAAAGAGATTTTAGATAAGTAATGTTGTATTTAATATACTGTTACAATATCCTTACTTGTGGAGTTTTAGTGAGACAAAAGCATAGCAATTCTGAAAACTTCATGTTGTCATCTTTATTATTTTATTGCTGAAATTAACATTGTGTTACAATCTTGAAATTTTAAATTGAAATTTTAAAGCTCCTTATGCTGAATGTGATGATTTGTTACTACAAGTTGGAGAGAAATTACTCAAAACACTAGACAAAGGACTCAGATACTAAAGTACCTAAATTCTGAAGGACATTATAAAGTTTAAATTGAGATTTAAATTAAAATTTGTTTTAAGTCTGCAATATAGTACAATACTCTGAATGCATGTTAGCAATATTGTTTTTAATGAAAGTGTTCTCTTTAAAAACAAATATGTACATGACAATGAAGTTTCAATTGTGGATTCGCCCTTTTTATGCCATTTATGGTCTGGTCTCACAAAAAATTTTATCTAAACTCGAAGGTGAAATCGAAGGAATTATGATGGGAAGTGAAAGGGTTAATTAACCGAGAAAATTTTAAAAAATAAAGTACACGTTGCTATGTGCCCACTTAATGTGTCACTCACTGGTTTCAGACTATGGCTTTGGTGGAAAATGTTACGATATTAAAGTAGCTTTCCTTTTCTGTGCAGATTTCTGCTGTCTTTGTGCACATTTTTAGCCCATGGAACACATTAGTGTGACACTAAATGATTGGAACTGTTTACAAATTTGTTGTGTCAGAAATAAATCTCTTGCTGCAACATGTTACTACATTTTATGTTTGACTCCATCGTTTCTGCGTAAACATGAGCCTACAAAATCACAGCCGTAATATATTTTCGATAAGTGTGAGAATTGCATTTCAAGTATTCACACCTATATGACAAGACTGAAATGTGACAGAAAAGCAGTGAGGTTCCTTTTCGTAGGCAGACGAGCCCCAGCGTAGCACATTGCATGTACACTCCAAAGCACAATTTCAAATTTACATCAGAAAATGTAATTTTTTACATAAAAATCCATTATTATATATCACATTGTCAGAACCGCTGGTCCCATACGGGGTCGCGGGGAACCGGAGCCTACCCGGCAAAGCAGGGCGTAAGGCCGGAGGGGGAGGGGACACACCCAGGACGGGACGCCAGACCGTCGCAAGGCACCCCAAGCGGGACTCGAACCCCAGACCCACCGGAGAGCAGGACCGTGGTCCAACCCACTGTGCCACCGCACCCCCCATTAATATATAGTTTTCATACAATTTTATTATCTAAAAAGGTTTGTGTGAAAAATTATATTGTTACTTCAGCCTTGTATGTAATTGATTATTTTCTATTAAATATAATTAAGATGACACTAAATCAGGTTCCACCTTAAAGGCAGCAGCACGTGTAAGCAGCTCAATGCACACTGCGGATGGCAGCTGTTATATATTATCGTATATGACATGTAAAAAATCATGAATGTCTAAAAAGGAGTTGTCTCCTTTGAATGAGAAATGTTGAAAAGCTGCCTTTTCTGAACAATACTGTTTAAAGATAAGGCTTTTTCATAAGTATTAATACTGCTTTTAAATATTCTGTTACCTTCATTTATATTTTTTCGTATGAACACAAAATATGTCACATGATGTGAAATACTTTTACATGCCGTTTGAACTTCAACACATTTCCAAGAACCAATAACCAAAATGACTTCAGCCATGCATATGTTTTGACGATTGTGCTTCATTGTGACATTCTGAAATTTGTTTTGTATTTTGAGTAGCTCGGAGACATAACACTGTCACCTTTTGTGGGACCATTTCAAACTAAGCACAATTACTCTTGGGCCATTATGTGCTTTCAAGGAAGGACTTCATGCAGGAGCCATTTCACCACTCATTTTGCACTTGTGGATTTTCTCACAAATACCCGAAACGCAACAAAGAAAGAGGTAGGCCATTTATCTTAGATTGAACAAAATAGAAATGTCATCTCCATTACTCATTTTTTCGTTTATTTTGAACATAAAAATATGATGAATGAGCCCATCATTTCCCCCATTTTCCCCTCTTTGCTTTGACATATAGGACTTAAAGTGCTTTGTAAAACAATTAATTTCATTGACCTTAAAGGCAGAGAAGAGCTCACAGAACATAAACACACTCTACCTTGATTCAAGGCCAAAATGTTGACTCTGAACAAATGCATATTGCAGCAATCAACTCGAACTTCGGAAATCTTTAAGTACTTTGGCAGCTGTTACACAGGAACCGCTTATAGCCGTCAGAAAGCAATTTGGTCCATAAAAGTGTTCCTGCTTATTAGCAGACTGCTGGAGCATTTCATGAAATATGAATAGTGCTCTGCATCTGCACTGCTCAACTGCTAATTATTATATCTTGAAAATATTTTATATACCTATATAATATATTATATCATAATATCATATGATATAAAATAAAATTGATATATATTGTTTATTTTTTTTTCACAGTTATAACTGCTGCTATGCTCTCAATTATGTACCCTCATCATGTCTGGTCCTCAAACAGCAATGGCACTAAATTGAGAGTTTTTAAGCCAAAGACATTCCCTGGAGCCCTAAAGAGTCAATTGCATGTTTGCCCTGTGCTGAAAACCCACTAAAAGCATTGTGTCTGCCAGGATTCAATGGACTCTGTTCCCTAACCAGGTGACTGCTGCAGATAGTATACATGAGACCTTCTGGGGACTATCAGAGGATATGAGTGCCACTTCTGTCTCAAAGACAATTGACTCATTGATGGAGGAAGCCTGACACGTGTAAATGGTGACCAACCCATGTCTTTCTGAGGAAAGCACTGCTAAAGTGAGAATACATATCAGAATTAACTAACTAGAGAATGTGGATACAGTAACACTGCTAAAAAAGAAATGGACATTTCTGCTGAATCCAATGGAGAAACATTAAGATTGACTGAACCCTAATCCCCAACCCTGAGACTAACCTTAACCATAAAGCAGGACATGAGGGTGGTTCACACCCACACCTTTAAAGCAGAACATTGTTCCAGAGTAAATGACTGAGGTCAGACTTAGGGATCTGCACTCTTCTGTTGAAGGAAACTGTAAAAACACAGAAAGTGAGCCTTCTTTCTGTAGTGTGAGGCGAAGCACTTTCTGTGCATCTTGTTCTTCCCTGCCGTACCCTTTGCCCTTTTATTTGGGAATTTAAATTAAAATATTGCCTGCCGACATCTTTAATGATTCGTTTGCCCTCTTCGGTTTGGTCAATAGTGGCAGACTATTAGGAGATAGCACATTGGTCGAGACTGCAGGCAGACAGATCTCATATTGATTATAATCCCTTTTCAGGGGGGGTTAAAGCTGAAATTTCAGGTACAGAAAATTATAGTCACCCTCTAGATAATATTATGTAATATTACATTATTAGGATCTTTACTTTCGTTTTTCAATGGTTTCAAATGGTTATCATGAAGTCCACTTTAGTCCCAGGAGATAATCTGCGAGGTCCAAGTTCCTCCACCAGAAAACATAGAAACATATGAAAAAACATGAAGATCTGCAGCACTGTTGCATTTCTTCGAGCTGGTTTTTTTCTGATTCTGCTCTTAAATGTATGCAGCCCTGTGGATAAAAACATACACTCGGTCCTTAATGATGTCTGATGATTGGTTCATGTCCCACGTGGGACTGCTCTTTCATCCTTAAGGGACTTAATCTCACCTGCTCTTGTAAAAATCTAAAGACATATATAAATATGCAAGTAAAAGAACTGTGAGCTGCTTTTAATGAAAAAAACAAAGATGTATTATTTTTATTATTATTATTATTATTATTATTATTATTATTATTATAGCATTGACTGTGGAAGGATTCTCATACAGTATCCCTTTAACTGCAGATCATTTGTTCTGATGTGTAAAAAGATTTCCATGAGACACATTGCCTTTCAACAGGGACTGCACTGCAACCAAGAAGCAGTAGCTCTCCTTTTGAATTCAAATGGCCTGAATTCTCAGATTGGCTCAGCCCCCCCTTACTGATTGAAGCCCCCAACTGGTTGAACCCGCTGAGTGAGGTGCTTTGATGGTGCCCATGGGAGGGCTGGGCAGCTAATGACAGAAGAGCTCTCATTCCCACTAAGGAGATGACACTCACAGCACTTAAGGGAGAACTTCTTTGTGGAACGATAGGTTGCACACTCCACTTGGTAGGCTGAAGTCTTCCAACACGGCTCTTTGTATGTCTTAAACTTCTGATGTGGCTGTCTGTTATGCAAAATTTCAGGCATTATGCAAATAAAGGGTATTGTCTTACTGCTGGGGTCACTCAGTACACCTAGATACTTCAGCACTATAGCATTGGTCAACAGCCTAGAGAGTGGCCTACAAATCTGTCCGAAATCCAAGTTTTATTCTCTAAACTTTAATGCAGCCTGTTACACTGATGCATTGAAGAGCAGAAATGCTTCGGTTTCACAATTTTTCATTTATCAAAATTAGGAAAATTTTACTCTTGGTTTATGCTTTCTGTTCTCTGTTTTTATGAGTTCTACACTCTACATTTATTTTTCGAATATATGGTTCACAGACCCGCGATTATATCACAATGTGTGTGTGTGTGTGTGTGTGTGTGTGTGTGTGTGTGTGTGTGTGTGTGGAAACTGTTGAATATGGCATTTGACATTCTCTCTTCTTTCTTATAGTCACATGGTGGCTCGGCAGATACCTTTTAAATGTGACCAAAAACACCACAACTGTATAAAATGTGAATAAAACATGTAAAATTGTAATGAAACTGATTATCATTAGCAATGTGTTCAGATGCCAAGTATAAAGGGTTTTGTAAAGCCTTGTGGCATTGAAACAAACAAACATACATACCATGAAGAAACCATATTTGTCATATATAAAAGCTGTATATTGGCTGAATATCACCAGAAGAAGACAACTATGGCACTAATATTTTTTTGCCTCTAATAACACATTGTCTGAATAAACCTTATATGATACGGTTATGGAACATGCACATACTGTATTTCTGAGCTTTATTGATACCAGTCTTTCCCTTTAAAACCAATATCTTTCTACAATATATGAATTTTTGATTAGTAAGCCAAATACTGAAAATGTCAATGAAGTTAAAGTAGACTGAAAATACTAACAAGTTCTCAGCAGAGCACATCTGAATAACATGATATGTAATACAATGCATTCAGTACAAGTGTTCATCAGGACCGAGTAAATAAGAACAAAAACCATCTTATGATGTGATCAACAAACACTATTATTTCTGATCTCTAATTTTGACCACAGTCACTAAATGGTCACGGACACTAGCCTAGTCTAAATCAAACTAGGCACCTGAAGTCTAAGAGTGCTTCTGACATAATGCAATAAAGAAAATTTATATCACACATGAAATGAGACTAAATGTTCTTTGGCCATTTATCAGTTGTATATTCATTTAATTAATTTGAAATGGGCTCTCTAGCATGAGGAATACGTGACAGAAAAATTTGTGTGAAGAGGGATGGCAGACAGATCTGTTGGCTCCACCTCTTGGTACCCATGTATTCTGGAGCTGAAATATACCACAAATGAAAAAGTCATAACTCTGTACTTGACGCCTAAGAGAAGAAGCAGAAGTGGACAAACAGTGAAGTCTAGCACCTGTGATCTTTCCCATCAGTAGGTCTTATTCAGTCTACCATACCACAAGCCCCTCGTGTAACAGTTATTACTATAAAATCTTCAATATACCTTGTCTATCAGTATTCACCAAGAAACCAAATAATGGAAATAATGGGATTACTATCGCAGAAAGCAGCTCACGCATAGTTTATCAAGAGTGTTGACCCTGCTTCCCATCAAAGCTGATGTAGAGGGAATGAAGCTGCTTTACTGGATCTTGACAAACAGCCTCCCTTTCAAGTTCCTAAGTAGGTTGCCGATGGAAGTAGGCCACCGGTGAGACTCAGGAGAGCGAGGGAGTCACTAGCATCTCTAAAGGGGTGGGGTATGAGGGAGCATTGTCCTACTTCTGAGGCTGGCCAGACCTGCTTGGAATGAATGCACTGGGTGACACAGCAATAGAGGCAGCCTAGCACCTGGGAGGCATCCAGAGGCTGTTAGTGTAGTGGCAGGCTGTAGGCAGGGTGTGGGAAAACTGAGAGGTCATGCCAAAAACTTTCTTATAAAGCAACCTAATTTCATTTTCTGAGACTGGTAGTCCACTGTTTTGAGCACCAAGAATAGGTGTGGGGGGAGTAAATACGGTCTAGTCAAGTCAAGTAACCAGTGCATAACACAAGTGTCAATTAGAGTTTCAGCTGCAAGTTAGGGAGAAGGTTCAGCTCTATCCCAAGGTGTGCAGAATTTATATGTTCTCCTCATGTTTATAATACAATATGTCTGGAAGAAGGAAATATTGAACCAGTTCCATACCCTGGCTTCCCAAGAAAACAACCCAAGGAGTCCCAATGAGTTGAATTTGACTTGACAGCACTTACCCTCCACATTCAAGTTGCAGTCTTATTTCTGAAAAAGGCCTCAAAGTTAGAAGGATTTAAGAGGACCTAGGTGTTGCACTGCAATGCAAAATGAGTATGGGGGAATGATTTACTTTTGAACACTCATGTCCCCCCACACCTGGCATTGTACACCTGGATTGCACTGGGAAAAAACTCATCATCTGCAACTAAATGTCTAGAACTACACTTCAGTTCCTCCTCATACCTGCCACCATGCCACTCTAATGCATGGTCTGCCACAACTGCAATAGGAAACCAGAATCTATCACAAATGTTGACCTTGCAGACTCCTCGCTGCACACAAACATCTAACTCACTGAGCAAATTACTCAGAAAATGATGCAAAGCTTCATTTTCATGCTTTTCACTTTAACAGCACCACAGCTATGGTAAGCGCTTGGTGTTTAAATTAGAATTTGTCCCAACTGAAGGCAAGAGGACACCCACGAAATTCTGTCACCAGCACATTCAGATTCTTTTGTATTGCAGCGGCTAAATTCCTCTGCTTTAATCTACTCCCACGTGTATCTCAGTAGCGCCCAGGTGTCAGCGAGGACTGTGTTGCGCATAACTAATTCATTGAGTGTAGCCTTTGAACTGACAAAGTTTCCCTTTAAGAAAGACATCTATTACTTGTTTGTGGGCAATTAGGTAACAGCCACAAAGTATAGGTCAAAGGAGGGAAAAGCCAAGCGATGCAGCTACTGATGGAAAATAATATGTGGGGGCACCTATCCCTCTTTAAACCGCACTGGAGGTTGAAGACAATTCAGAACAACGTACAGTTTTTGCATCCAGTTGACTGTGGATGGATTCTCATATAGCTGATAAACAGGATAAGTGTACACCTGATGGAATTGTTATTAGGAGAGTTACCTTGCAAGCCAAAGATCTCTGGTCCAAATTCCTCCACTCAGAGCGGTACCCAAAATCAATGTCATTTAGCCAGTAATGCATCAGTGAAATGCCCTGGTATCTGTATGTCTAATATTAATACTGTAAGTTGTCTTAGATAAAAGCACCAGCTAAATAACGGATAATAATAAGCTATTGCTGACCTCATTCAGTGTATGACAGAATGACATGGACACCCAGATTGAGTCTTCTCTTGGGACCTAGGTGACCTAGTGAGATTTAAGCAGCGCTACTTACCTCCTTCCTCTGGTTCCATCCTGTGAAGACTCATTTACGGGAACAGTGGAAGACACTGACTGAAATGAAAATGCACTGTGGAACGACCTGATTCTTAATTCATACTTTTCTCCTTAGAGTCATCAGATTCTTCCGTTTCTCAAAAGACAGATACCGAGTTCAGAGTTTCCACGGCTGGATACCTGAAGCAACTATAACTGTGAAACTTTGAATTGAAGAAACTTCTAATGAAGAATGAGTTGGTTTTTCCCTGACCCTTGTTGACCTGTGCTGTCCTATAGAAAGTAAAACAAACAAATCTTTGCACATTTGTGGTTTTGAAGACAGACCTCTCTGAGAAAGAAACTTGAATGAGTTTTTGGTCCATATTCTACTGCCCATATGTGGGCATGGTGCACAAAAAGTATTTTGAGGACACAGAAGACGTTTGTAACAATATTTCCTTTAAGATTTTTTTGACTCCATGCAGCCCATCCCTAACTCTAGTTTAGACTAATTCTAACATCCCCTGAGCTGTGTTTCAGTTCACAGAAACATGGGTGTGTCACCCAACACACTGCAGAGAGTGAACTTCCTAAAATGGTTTCTTTGCTAGGTCACATAGTGTTCTGCAGGGCAAAGCTACCATTGTCAAAGTCATGCATGCAGACCTCTCAGTTGACTGAGTAGAGTCTTCTGCTTAACCAGAGTGTTTTTCCATGGTTTGTAATTTCCATATTTATGGTGGTCTTGAACCACACTTGTATTTAGCATACCTAACAAAAGGAGCCATGCTTTTGCTGATTCGTCTCTGTATTCAGCCTGTTTTCTGCTGAATTGCAGCTAAAGGAGGTTAAGGCAACAAGCTCTACCTCACTGGAAATTCAGATGTTCTGAGAAGAGATGCTTTGGTCTAGAGGGGGGCGTGATGGTGCAGCTGCGCAGTGGGCTTGGCCGGGATCTGCTCTCTGGTGGGTTTAGGGTTTGAACCCTGCTTGGGGTGCCCTGCAGCAAACTGGCATCCCACCCTGGGTGTGTCCCCTCCCCCTCAAGCCTTACACCCTGTGTTTCTGGGTTAGGCTCTAGTTTGTTGCGACCCAGCTCCGGACAAACAGTTTCAGACAGTGTGTGTGTGTGTGTGCTTTGGTCTAATGTGCGGACTAGTATGTTCGGAATGCAGCAATTTTTTTTTTGCAGTTCCCACGTCTCGCAAAAAGACCTTCTGCTGAGCCAGTGAAGTAGTTCAGATGTTTAATGCTAGGCTCTAGTGGCAATGCACATCTCAAACTGCCAGACTCCTCTGCCAGGCCACTATAGCCTTTAGCATCTCCACTGTGCAAAATGTCTAAGAAGCAGATTGTTCCTCTAAGTCACAACAGTAAACACTATGGAACTACACTACAGTACGCATTTATGAAGTTGAAACTTTGCCTTTATGGAATCCTATATGTACCGTAACTTCAAGAGTTGTACTCTGCAAATGTGGAAGTAGGCTCTAGCTATGGCCTATCCATTGACAGTGTGCGTCATCTGTGCCTACTTTGAGTGCTTCACACCACCAAAAGACTTAAATGAATCTAAAATCCAATGTAAAAACCTTTGAGTTTTTTTCACTTGCCTTCCAGTTCATGGGAGGTGTTGAGAGTGATGCTACAAGTTAGGAACCTGAGGAAAGATGGAGACTTGCATTATTGCCTTGTAAGTGTAGCTTTTGAAAATAACTGAAGAATTCTTCACAACCATTCCATTCTTTGCAGGAATTTATGGAGTGGGAACATCAAGAAAGAAAAAGAACTAAACGGTAAGAAAAGATGCAAATTCTTTACAAGACAATGAGTCATTGTGGCCATAGATGGCTAAAATAGGAACATGCTGTCGTGGAGGAGACGACTTGTTTATTCTGCAGCCAGAGCCCACTGAAGGTACTGATTTGTTACAGCCCCCTGCATGCTGTGGTGATAAATGGATGGGAGCCCTGGCAGAAATGAAGCCTGTTTTTGCAAAAAGTGCCATCCTGGGAACAAAGAAGGACAGAGGAAGGGGGAGACAGTAACAAGCTGGAGCTGGCTCAGGATACATGTATCACTGATGCTTTGTCCCAGCTAAGGGGCCCTTGATGGAAAGCAATGTTTGAGTAACAGTCCTTTGTGCAATCATCTCCAACACAAATGGGGACGAGTGTTTTCAGTTTCTCTTTTTCCCTTCCCTGGCAGTGCAGTGTTTATAGCTCCTATGACTGACCGTGGGCCATGAAAAGAGACAGACAACTCTTTCATCATCGGTGGGTATGAGCAATTCAGTTTGCAAAGCCCAACATTAACAAAACACAAAGAACATTTATAGTTTAGGGTTACACGGATAATATCTACTGATATTCACATTTAATTGATATTCAAATCACAAATGTTAAAGGACTGAAAAAGCGAGAGAAAATGTAAACGCCCTTAAAATTACGCTGAGATAAAGATGGTTTCAAAGTTCTGCATTTGTCTCCCTGTTAACTTTCCATTACGTAATAGTGCATTCCATTTTAACATGCAAATTAAATTCTTTAAATGTTTCTGTGAATGTTCTTGTAAAATTGAAAAAATAAATGAAAATACTAATTTTCCATGGGAAATAAAACCATGCCATTAATAATCTTTCCTGAATCTGTAATAGACTCACTATAATCACAAAATAAGTTTTTCAGTGGCCCTTAGAGGCCAATATTGATGGAAGTTTACACCCTACTGCCAGTTTCTGGAATACCATCTTTCAAAGCTAAGTAACTGAACCATGTGCTTTCAGGTTTGTGTCTCTGACTTTTTTTGCATTTATTGATACTGCTTCCTTTTTGAAATCTACTCCTGTAACCGATATATCGGCCTCCTGTCAGTTATTTTGTTGTTGTTGTCTGCAAGATGGTGAGAAGGTTTTCCGCTGCAAAAACCCAAAAGCTTGTTACAGATTAGAAGGAAGATGATGAACAGGATTCTTAGCCTTCTTAGAACAGGATAGTGTAGACAGTGATGTTGCTGAAGCGGTGTGGAATTACAGACATAAAAGAAACAATCGATAACTGCCATTGTCTGAAAAGCTGCTGGTCATGTTGCTGGAGTAGAGCAACATGACTGTAAGATGACTGTGCTGATGGCTGATCTTCAAAGTTGCGAAAAGTGGCGCTTATGATTCTGCATTTACACTTATTTGTAATTTGTTTGATAAAAACAATGTAACTTGCATCTGGAGCTCTAAAACTGAGGGGTTAAAAAAAAAAAAAAATCACCCCACATTGTCAAGTATATGATTTCTTAATGGATCAGCTCGGAAGCTGGGACAGTTGGTAGTGTAGTGGTTAGAGTTGCTGCTTTTGTGCACAAAGGTCAGAAGTTTGAACCCCCCCTCTGGCTTTAGTACCCTTGACCAAGACACTTACCCTAAATTGCCCAGCTGTATTAATGGGTAAGTAAGTGTTTTAAATTACTTTGGAGAAACACGTCTGCTAAATAAATGCAAAAGGACTACTATTAATGCATGTCTTTTTTTATAAAAAATATCATGAGCATTTAGAAAATTTCAGAAACAAATACACACAGTTCTGAACACACATCTGTGCAGTGTAATACAACTATGAACTGAGATGAGTTCCTAGCTGAAGTGCCAGTTTTCTGAGGGGATGTTTCTGTGAGCTGACATAATAATAATAATAATAATAATAATAATAATAATAATACAAGGGGAAGAATTCCAAGAATTCAAATGAGCTGCCTTAACGTGATGTCAGGGGTGATAACTGCGAGGCTGCAGTTGGGATGAAAAGAAGACCATGTGGATTAATTGGCAGAAGTACGTGATGAAGTGTAGAGGAGGTGGAGCATTTTCAAGAACAGAAATCTGAAGGACAGAATTTGTCAGAGACCTGGAAGGTAGGGTAGAGGGCCTGTGAAAGAGAACATGGGAAAGAAAGCTGTACTGACATAGGTTTGCGTGAACAATCTTTGTTTTCATTGTTTGCAACTTGGCTGTTTCACACACATCTACCTTGTACCCCCTTACTACCCCCTAGGGTGTGTTGAAAGCCAGGGTTTGATGCCAAGCTGATGGATTTGTTTACACTCCGTAAGCTGACAGGTGTAAGGAAGGTGAGAGCTGATGAGAAGAGCAACTCATCTCACAGCTGCTGAGTGGCCACCTGCAGGTATGTGCAATGGCTGTAGGAGGCATTCATGCTTTCTCTAGGAAAAACTGGCTCACTTTATTGACTGGGGGAAGACAGCTTTACTAGTAACTTTACTAGCAGCTTTACTAACCACTTAACCCTCATGACATCCCCAATTAAGTATCTCGTCAGATCTTTATATTTTTATTCCATGGCCATGGGTCATTATTGAGTGTTCTATTCTTGCATAAACTGAATATTCTTTTGGGTATTTAGATGTTCTGTCTTTTTTTTTGCATTTTTTTCATGTTTCTGCAGGATGCTTGAGTTAAAGTTCCTTAAATCAAGTTACAGGCTGTAAAAGAAGGGTGGGGGTATTTGTCCTGGAGAGATTAAGCTCCCAACAGCAAGAGAGTATAAAAAGACTGATGAGATAGATGTGTTCTGAGACATATTGACTTCGAGTAGATGGGGGCACTGAGAAGAAGAACAGCTGTAAGCATGAATAAAGGCTATAAAACCACGTCTCCACATCTCACCTTTGTGTCTCCACAGATGGGACTCAAGAATTAAACAAATCTCCGAACCCAACATAGAGACCCATTTTTTTTTAGTTTTTTAGATTTCATTCAATAACCAATGATGTAATAATTTACTACCTTTGTCACATCAATTTCAGGCAAAACAGAGGAAGCATGGAATTACTTCTATTCACACTGTTTCTTATATCTTTAATTTAATGCATCTTTACTTCTCTTTTTATTCTGATTTTTTTTAGATTAATTTTTTATTTTATTATGACCAAAACTAAACTGGAAAGGCAGAAGGCAAAAAAGTGTGTGTGATTACAGCAGTCCTTCGTCCAGCAGACTGTGTAAGAAGGGCCAGAGGCACCATATCATACAGTAGCAGTGCGAAGGCTTGCTGTCTGTCTGCTTAGTGAATCTGTGTTTGTGTGTTTGCTGAGCGTCCAACAGGAAAGATGTCCCTGAGGATCGTACTCCTCCAATTCTAAGCTCAATCTCTTCTTGCCAGGCCTTCAAGCCTCCAGGCATACCCTCCAGCACCAGCTGTTCAGGCTCATTCATGATGTTCAGCCTTGGTTAAAGCACTACATCCAAGGAGTTGGTGTGGGGGATGGGGAGAGGGGGCTTTGTAGTTGAGTAGAAGCTCAATAATTTAACAAAGGCTCTCTCAAACTGGTAGGTGCACTTCAGGGGTGATGAAGGTTGTCAGGGGCTAAGGGATGGGGACAGAGTTGTTGTGGGCAGATAAATTGCAATGTAGCCGTTTGGTAGGTGTTGGTTTGTGAATCAAGCTAATGTGGATTTGAACATTTGTGGACTGTTCTGGAGGTTCTGTTGGACAATGAGGACTTTACAGTGAAAAAAGGTTGTGCTGGTGTTGTGCAGGAGGTTACAGAGTAATTACAGAGCATTGTCTCATGGATCTTAGGAGTAATTGTCTTGGGTTTTTTTGGTTCAACTGAGTTTGCTGTGAAAAAATCAGTACTAGGAGGTTGGAAAAACAGATGTTATTGATGAGCAACCTGCAAATACTTGGGGTAGGGCAGCTAGGTTTGCAGTATTAAGGAATGCAGCAGACCAACTCTTTCCTGGAGCTGTTTTATACTTTACACCTCAGTAAAGGACCATGGCATGAACCCTGACCATGTTTTTACTGTGTATTTTTTTAACTTTTTTAATTACTTTATATAAAGTTACTTAACAGGTAATTTTGTCAGTGGCTGTCTTTTACTACTTCCACATATATGTGCATTCCAGCCATTTTTGAAGATGAACATTTTTCCTGTATTAACTGAGGTTTAGTATCATGTTAAAGGGTCCAATGACACAACCTCTGCTAAAGTGCCTAGATTAGTATTTAACCAGTATGCTATCTTCTGTCCTTTTCTGATATGTCTAATTTTCTAATTCACTTAACCTTAAAGTTGCACTACATGGGATACTTAAGCAAAGCATTATCTTACATCCATTAGCAGATGCTTTTATTCAAAGCAACTTCCAATGAATTCTATGCAGTGTAACCAGCCCATGCACTATATTCACCAAAGTAACTTATACTGCTAGATGCACTACTTACAATGGAAACAGAGGAAACCCACACAGGCTGAGTGGGGATTGAACCCAAATCCTCTCATAACACTTAGGTGCTGTGATACAGCAGTGCTACTTGCTGTGCCACCGTGCTGCCCACTGTACCCATCTAAGTCTCTTTTAAAGAATAATAGCTTTACTTGGCTTTACCTTTTTTAGGGTTTTGGATCTGTTCCACTTAAAGTGAAACTAAAGTGAACCTAAAATTCCTTTAAACAAACCTTTGCCAGCTGGACAAAGTGCAGTTCTGTACATGTGTTTATAGCGCTGCTGTGCTGAGAGGGAGTTGACTCAAGGAGCTTAGACCTGCTGATCCAGAGAGTGTTATTGTTCAGTGTGGTATCATTTGAGGTTTTCTGGACAATTTCAGTTTTCTTGACCCTTGCTTGGTGCAGGACTTCCTCAAGCTATTATAAGACTTGGACATTCTTCCACAGAATATCATGTGACCTCGCTATGCTGAACCATGCCCCCATTTGTTGACCTCTGTCATCCAGGGTGTTTGCTTCAGCTTTAGAGGCCAGGCTGAACAAACTGGGCAAACCCTGGTTGGGATATGAGACACTGCCAATCCACAAGCAAGAGACACATATTATAAACATGCAAAACCAGCTCTGCTGAGCCCTCTTTACAAGAGTTTTTGCAGGGATGCATCTTTTTGGATTTAGCTTCAGTCACATCCTCAAAAGCAGACTACACAATGGTAAGGACACAAAGTGAAAAAGCCATTTTTGTCAATGTGTCATGAGTGGCGAGCTGTGGCGTTGCATTGACTGAGGTGACACTAAGCTTGACCAAACACTCAACATGCCTCATTGCAACACGTGTCACAGCCCATTTCTTCTGGCCTTAGGGTTGGCGGCTATTAAGCATGTCTCTAGGTGCAGTCATCTTGTACTTTTACATCTTTCTCATTGTTTCTCCCTTAAGACTGGGTGAAGCTAAAAGGAGCCAAAGCAACGGCCATTGCTTCATACTTAATTTTCTCATTCTTTCAGAGGGACTCATGTAAAACACACACACATGCCCCATACAGGGAACCGGAGCCTACCCAGCAACACAGGGCGTAAGGCTGGAGAGGAGGGGACACACCCAGGACAGGACACCAGTCTGTCATAAGGCACCCCAAGCAGGACTTGAACCCCCGACCCACCGGAAAGCAAGACTGTGGTCCAACCCACTGCGCCACTGCACCCTCATGCATGTAAAACAAACTGTTCTATTTAAAGCAGCACTATTAAGTCATGTGCTTCAACTTCAAGAAAGCATGCTGAAATATTGTTGAAGACACGTGTTTAGAATGCCATGCAAATCTACATTATGCACTTGCTCTGTATGACAGATGTCACAAAGTGAATTTTGAAGATTAAATAATTTCCTGCTATTCAAATTTTGATTCAAAAACTGTTGAAACAGTCAATGCATTATGGCTCATCATATGGGTTTACTTGATCGATCTTGTCAAAATGTAACTATATTAATTATGTTAGCACTATACGGAAGGTGGATGAAAGCACACTTACATTTATATAACACCTTTTTCAAAAGCTGGGAGCGCAGTGGCGTGGTGGGTTTGGCCGGGTCCTGCTCTCTGGTGGGTCTGGGGTTTGAGTCCTGCTTGGGGTGCCTTGCAACGGACTGGCATCCTGTTCTGGCTGTGTCCCCTCCCCCTCCAGCCTTGCACCCTGTGTTGCCAGGTTAGGCTCCGGTTTGCTGTGACCCCGCTTGGGCTGAGCGGTTGTAGACAATATGTGTGTGTTTTTTCAAAAGCAACTTGCAGCTGATTTATTAATAACTGCACCAGTATCAGACAAAAGCACTCAGTGCAGATATACTGGTATTCTGCAGCATTTTTGAGATCATCCCCATTATCCTTAAATCATAATATTTTGTAGCATAAAGAATTGAAAGATCAAATAATCCATATAGAAGCGGACATGTATATAAGTGTGTCTTAATAACAGTGAGTGCTGTCTTTCTGTGCACCTCTCACTGAACCTCTTAATTCTGTTGTTTTATGGCCTGAAGAAAATGTGGATGTCATCATCATAATGGTATTGTAGTCTCTGAGTTGTAAGCTACTACAGTGAAAATGTTCTCAAGGGGTTTCGAAGGAGATCTGAGGAACTTCCTTTCCTCAAGGAGCTGCACTAATCACTCCCCAGTTCAGGTGAATTGGACAGTCTAAATCACCCATAGTATGTGAATGGGTGAGTTTGTGTGTGGCCACCCTGCAATGGACAAAATTCCTATCCAAGGTGTACCCTCCTCAGCCTACTGATTCTTAGTTAGGCTCAGGACTACAGTGACCCTGTTCAGGACAAGCGGTTAATGCAAGTGGATGGACAGAAGTGCAACTGACAACTGTGACAAAAAATACTGGCAGAAAACAATGGAAAGCTCAAAAAGATAGCAAAATACTTTCCTGCTCAGTGGAATGCTTTTTGTAAGATCCTACAAAGGCACACAGTTACTTCAACCAAAGTCACAAGAAACAGGACGTGGTGTAGGTTTTTGGTACTGCAACTTATCTGTCAGATCATTAAACACGAGAGCGGCCATGGCCTCAAGGTTTCTGTAAGTTGCTACTCATGGGCAATGTAACATTTGAGTGATGCCTTGTCCTGGCGTAGACTATTTTAATGTGTTATGGCCATAGCCTCTAGGCACTTCCACTCTGGAATATAGAAGAAGAGGGATAAACACCAATTCAATTATGTCAATTGACATGATGCACTTCAAAATATTCTAATGCTAAACAACATGATTAATGGAGCTTAAAACTACAGAAAGAACCTTTCTTATAAAATGCCTAGAAATACTGGAATTACGTTCTTGAAATTTAATTTAGAAGTTTAAGTTGCATTGTGTCTCTCTTAAAATCCTTGAAACTTTTTTCCTATTTTTCCTTTTTATTCTGCTTTTTACATTTTTTTATACCTCTTTCATAGTCCCTAAATATTTCATATGCCCTAGGTACGGTGCCTGCAGTGCCTGACAGGAAAGCTGGAGCTGGTCACAATGCAGGTTAAGCTTGATTCAAGGTGCAAAGATTTGTGAAGTCAGTTGTGTTCAACTCTGTGGCTTTTGCAAGGCTAATGCTGGACAGGAGGAATGGTTCATATGGGAGGCACTGGCAAACTGCTCCTGAAAAGCACGCGTCCCCGGTACTTATATAACCTCGTAATAAAGTTAATTAAACGGAAGGAGGAAAGGTCAAGCAACAGTCTACACACTATTTTTAAGCATGAACAAGTATCTGGTCGGCCACCAGGCAGTAAAGTAATGGAATGTACACCATTGGTGACAGATGCTACCTCCTGCTGGGGGCTGTATTACATAATAATAGTACTCTGTTCACAAGTTCAGACAAATATCACACACAGACACACGCATGTATATACACACACACAGACAGCAGTCAACTGTGGCCAAAAGAGTATCAGTTATTTTTTTGCTGTCCTGAAACCACAATATAAACTAAAATGAGCACTAATCTAAATGTTTTTACAGTGAAATTCACCCTGTTGGCCTTCAGTGGAACTGACCTAATCTTTACTGTTGACCCAGGAACTGGTGCACAAAGGGAAGAACCACAAGTAGGAACATTTGTAAAGGGACCAATGATGACCACAATGAGAGCAGAGATGACCTTATAGGTGGGGTCAAAGCAACCACTCTGACTACAGTAACATGTAGTTTGTAACAGTGATCTGTCTGCTACACACCAGTGCAGAACTCAGGTAGGTCAGCAGTCGTGTCCATAAAGAGCACCTTTACGCTGGATTCTTGTCTATAATTAGCCACTGATAACAGGCTGTTTATAAAAACCTGTAACAGGTACAGATGCTACATACACACAGCACAAAAAGACCTTCAGCATACACATGTATTTTGATAGAGGTCTCATCCTGGCATTATCTGTAGACATAGATACCACATGTGACATGCAAAGATTATTCTGGACCACACTTTCTTCACTTTAGTTTGGTGGATCCTAAAGAAGAAAGCTACAGTATGTGGTTTTGCAAACAGATTCTACATCAAAACACATAGGCTTCCGCTGCCAGTGTCAACTGACTGGAGTTACTAAGTCT
The DNA here is from genome assembly GCF_900964775.1 of Scleropages formosus. Classification (NCBI taxonomy): domain Eukaryota; kingdom Metazoa; phylum Chordata; class Actinopteri; order Osteoglossiformes; family Osteoglossidae; genus Scleropages; species Scleropages formosus. The sequence continues at coordinate 1,887,555 of NC_041830.1, read as the reverse complement.
TCTGGATGAGACCGTGTCATGAAGGAAACTGGTTCCGATGTTTCGCTTCCCATGTTGGAAGCGACAAAAGTTCCTGAAAGGAAGAGAAACAGCTACTCCTGACAGCGCTCCTGGCGAATGGTTTCGAACGTAACAAAGTTATGGAAGTCATTCGCCCACATGAAAATCCAAAAACATCAGACACAAAAAAAGAAACAGCGACCAAACCAGCTAGAATAGCCTACCTCCCCTACTTCAAAGACACCACTGACAAGATAAACAGGTTACTCAAAAAGCACGACATCAAGACCACCTTCACCGCTGGGTCCACAACAAAAAGCCTGTTCGATACAGTGAAGTACAGCTTACCGCTGAAGACCAGTGGAGTCTATCAAATACCCTGCAGCTGCAGCAAAGCCTACATAGGCCAGACAGGATGGCTTATTTCCACCCAGCTCCAGGAACATATGAGGGCGACAAAAAACAATAACACCTATTCAGCAGTAGCTGAACACTCACTGCGGACTGGCCACGTGATCAACTTCGAAGAGACCACAGTTCTCGCATCAGTTATGGGATACAAGAACCGCGTGATAGAAGCGATCGAGATAGAGAAGCACCCAGATAACTTCAATCGAGAAGAGGGCTTCAAACTATCAAGAACCTGGACACACCTTATTTAGAATCTTCACCCCAGACCCACGACTAACTGACCACCTTACACGGTAGCTCAGATCAGTAGCCAACCAGTAACCCGAAAGATGCAGCGCAGGTGGAAAACACAGCAGGGGCACCACCCAACGGGACCACCCACTACAACCTCCGACCTCGACCCCGCCTACAAATACGCTCACCCTCGTTGAACACTTCAGTTCACATCCAGCCTTCGCAAGATGTGGAAGCTCCCTGAAGATGCTTCCAACATGGGAAGCGAAACGGCAGAACCAATTTCCTACACAACGCAACCTCATCCAGAAGACTTAGAACCCCAGTCCGATTCTACATCAGCACACACCAGCTGGTATGTGCACATGTTAAGGCACTGAAAAAACGGGGTGAAACGCTTCACATCGTTTACTCGTATAAAAGCTGCTTGTAATAGGCTTGAGAACACAAGAGATGAGATAATAAGAGCTCCCGCAATGATGTGGTTTCCAGAATGTGAATAGCCATTAGCCAAGGCAGTATCTCAATGGAGACAAGAATAGATTAGGGATTCAATCTTAGGTACATCTAGGAGCCTTATTGGGACAATTCTCCGTCATAAATATTAATATCTTCTTATGAAATGGTCCTTGTTTTTCTAGCTATAAAACATTTGTCTCATTTATCTATTATCATTGTTTTTTTGCACGCTTGGTGAACAGATGGTTACGATCGACTAGATTGAGTTATTAGGCCTTTTTCTGCCATGTCTGTGAATGTTATATGTATATAAAGTGATTCTTATTCCTGGAATGGATTATTGCTGACATTTATCCCAGATGTGCCTTTCCTATCCACTGATGGGGATAGAGAGCAGGGATGCAGGGATGCGGCGAGGCCATGGACTTATACAAAACGTCTAATTTATTCAATTAGCACTCACCACCTGTGGACCCTGCCCCCCCCCCCCCCCAAAAGGTGAGCTGCCTGGCTATCTGTCACCTGATAGGCTGATTGCTCTAATGACCCCTCGCATTCAAGTAACAAATGAGTAATGGAAGAAATTTCTCATTCATGACAGGGTCGTGACTTCAGCACCATACGTCAGCACAAGGCTCACTGGCATGCTGTCACAAGCCTGCTGAGACACCAGGATATACAAATAAATCTGCCAGAGGGGTTCTTCTGTGTCTGCCTGAGACAAACCTTCAGCTCAATTTGCAATATTATCCTTCTCTTTATTACTGCTGTAAACTAGGATGAGCATACAAGGTGATTCACATTATTGTAGTACCCTTGAGCAAGATCTTTATCCTAAATTGCTCCAGTAAATTGCTCAGTTGTACAAGTGGGCAAATAGTTGTAGGTATCTTAATGTTGTAAGCTGCTTTGGAAAAAAGTGTCAGCTAAATGAATAAATGCAAATGGAATTAAGGTATTATTGTTGACTACAACATTCATTTCATTACTTAGCCAAAGCATTCACCTGAAGAGATGTGTACTTACAAATATTTATACAGCTGGCTCTTTTACTGGAACAATTGAGGTGAAACCTTTATCAACCTTTATTAAAATAAGTACAACCTATCCAAAGGCTTGAAAATGTGAAAATGTTGGACTCGGTGCAGTCTGTTGTAGCAACATGTCAGCAGAACATCTGATGCTCTATATTTTCAATTTCCTTTTCTCAGATAGGTCTGACTGGTCAGGAGAGGACATACAGAATGATATGGGTTTAAGTTTTAGAAATTACCTATTTTCAGTCATCATGGAGATATATCCATGGACTAGAGCCTTAGTGCCAAATGTATTTTATTAACTTTTCTTTGACTGTTCAATAAACTCAACACTGGAAGTAAACAAATTGTGATTTTAAATCACAGATATAATTTGATCACTTTTGAACTCAAAGGCTTGTTAGCATGCAGAAATAACAAATGAAACCATACAAATTATTAATCAAGACTTGGGTAAACAATGGATAAACAAATTACATACTTTCTAGATGAGAAGACAAACCCAGATTTTTAGTGTTTTGTTACTCAGACACAAAAATGCATACATGCTCGGGCAAGCACATCCACACACACACACACACACACACACACACACACACAATAAGGTAAGAAACAGAGGACCCCATGCCTGCAGTCTCCTCACCTGTAGGTTGACAGGATGTTTAGGGGGTGCACCTTTCAGTCCCATTTGGTTATCCATACAGACATACATTTAACATGAACTTCACCCATGATGCAGGTTTTAGCCCACAGAAAATGTGCCTCTGCCTGATCGCCACAAATCTTGCAATGTTACTCTTTATTAGAATAAGGACTGTTGTTTTGTCCTTGATCACAGCAATTGAAAATATGGTGCATGGAGCCAGGAGCACACAGTTGGCAAGTGGCATCCATGCTGATGGATGCACGGCAGAGGAAGAGGAGGATTTTAATTGCATGCCTGCTACAGAATTAGTATTGACTGCCCACCACTTCTCTCACACAACTTTATCAAATGAGAGATTTCAGTTTTATGCAGTTTCAGTTCAATAAGTTATTTTTAAAGTGGGAGCATGTGGGAGTGTTGCAGCAACTTTATGGGTGCAGGTAACATAATGGGTCAAAGGACATGGACTTCAAGTCTTATAAAGAGCTCTGATAAAATACATTTTTTTTGTCCTTTTTTTTTTTTTAATTTTCACTTTGAGGGGATAATGAAGAAGCAGAATCATAGCTAGCACACAGCTAACACACTTTCCCACCTGACCCACCATGGACAAACAAAATACAACATCCAAAGAAAACCACACCCACATAGGACTACATAGTCCACAGTACAATATTTGTGTTAAATAAACAAACAAACAAACACACACACACCTTCTGAACCACTCGTTCTATACAGGGTCACAGGGAACTGGAACCTACCCAGCAACACAGGGCGTAAGGCCAGAGGGTGAGGGGGACACACCCAGGACGGGACACCAGTCTGTCACAAGGCATCCCAAGCAGGACTCAAACCCCAGACCCACTGGAGAGCAGGACCCAGTCCAACCCATTGCGCCACTGCGCCACCACGCACCCCGGGTTAAATAAACACACACACACACACACACACACACACACACACACACACACTTTCAGAACTGCTCGTCCCACAAGGGGTTGCGGGGAACCGGAGCCTACCCAGTAACACAGGGCGTAAGGCCAGAGGGGGAGGGGACACACCCGGGACAGGACGCCAGTCCATCACAAGGCACCCCAAGCAGGACTTGAACCCCAGACCCACCGGAGAGCAGGACTGTGGTCCAACCCACTGCGCCACTGCACCTCCTGTTAAATAAACAGATAATTAGAAAAACAAGAATGATGCTCACTTAAGTAAAAGTACCATCCCACTCACTATTCTGTAGTTCCATACTTGTTAAGTCCACAGAGCTGCATTTTTAAATCTTACTGAGGACATTTCAAGAACAAGGATGTGCAATGATGAATGCAAACAGTGTTTTAATGATAAACTATAAGGTGGTATCTAATGCTTCACAATAACATTCTTGGCTGCAGTCAAACCTGCAAGCTAAATCGTTCAAGTCCTTGTCTTGATGGGAAATGTAAAGGCATCATTGATGAGATGCACAGCAGGGTCCGCAGCAAAGTGTACGTCAGTCAGTTTTGAGATACTATCAACCTTCACCCAAAAACATATACCTCTGGGCAGTCCCACTTACTGTGCATAAGGGCATCCTGTGCCCCATATAGGCAGTTAGTAAAATAAAGATATGGAATCAATCTCCTTACGTGTCTCACCCTCAGTGTCAGATAAGAGGTGTAACACACTTTCATGTGAATGAACTGCTGATTAGCATTATGCAAGGCTCCAAAAACATTATCCCAAACTGCTTTCTAGTCCACGTCCTTCCCCTTCTGTGCCAAATCTGTGTCCCGTTCTTTTTGACCTGTAACAGACACATGTGATATAAAATTAGCATTAAGTAAAAGTAACTATTCTTCTGGGAACATCTAAAATCCAAACGACTCTTGGGTGTTCTTTTAGTTCTGGGCCCTACTCATTACTATGTGTTTTAAGTGCTAATCTGAGTTTAAAGTAATAAAATAATGTAAATGTTATCACCTGCAACCGAACGACCCACCTCCGCACCTGCAGACGATTAGGGCATGCAAGTATAAAGGAGACAACTCGACCAGAGCTGAATGCAGAACCTCATTTTCAGTAACCACAACGAGAGCTTTACGACCTGTGCTTCTTTTCTGGCTTGCCTCTTTCTAATCCCTATTCCTGTTTTCCCCAGTAATGACACCCTGGCTCCCTGACCTTTGCACTGTCCCTGGCATCGATCTATTGGATTCCTCTCATTCACCGACAAGGCAATGTCTTCTGTTCCGGAGGCTTTTTTGCACCGATGAGAGCAAGGTAGCATATATCACCTTGCTGCTGACTGGTCGGGAGCGTCAATGGGCAACAGCGGACTGGAAGAGCTGCTCCCTGATGACCTATGAGAACTTCAAAAAGAAGTTTGAGGCAGTTTTCGACCACCCCTCGTACTCTCGCACCGCCAGTGACGACCGCATGACCATCAAACAGGGTAACCAGTCGGTTGCTGACTATTCACTTGAATTTTGGACCCTAGCCGAACAAAGCGGGTGGAACTCCGCCTCCCTGCTGGCCAGCTTGTGATCGGGACTCCATCCCCGGATACAAGCCAAACTGGCGTATCTCAGTGAGGACTGGAACCTGGACTGCTTCATTGAAAATGCAGTCATGGTTGACAATCTGTGATGGGAACACTGCCCATAGCCAGAGCTGATTGCGCCCTTCCTGAAACCCTCTGCCGACAACCCAGAACCGATGCAGGTCGGCCAGGACTGTCTCTCTTCGGAGGAGAGGAGACTTAGACAACGGGAGGGGCTGTGCATGTACTGCGGCAAGCAAGGACACTACAAAGCAGCCTGCCCACGACGACCCCGCCCAACCCCCCAGGTGAGTGGTGTCCGTTGTTGCCGATTACAGCTAAACTTGCCGGTGGTGCTCGCCTGGGAAGGGATGCGGTCCCACGCAAAAGACATGGTGTACTTGGGGGCTGCGGGGTGTTTTATGGATGAGAGGTTTGCATGATGCTTGGGTGTCTCAGTGAAGGCGTGTGATGTGACGCTAAGGGTCAGTGCACTAGATGGTCAGCCCTTGAGGTCTGGAGTAGCGGATGCCATGACGGACGTCAAGCAGCTCACCTTCGGAACCTGTCACTGGGAGGAGCTGACCTTTTACCTACTTAAGTCCCCAGATCCCCCAGTGATTTTGGGCTTCCTGTGGCTGGTTTGGCATGACCCTGTCTTTTGCTGGAGCACCGGGGAACTGGTGACCTGGGGGCTCCAGTGCACCTCCACTTGTCTGACGCTTCCTTGTTGAGCTACTTTCACTGTGAGGGCTCCGAGGAGGCCGCCCCTGTGGTCATTCCCCCCAACTACCTGGACCTCAGTGAGGTCTTCAGCAAGGGCAGGGTGGCTGAATTGCCCCCTCACCACAGCTGGGACTGCGCGATTGTCGTCCTTCCGCGCACAACACCCCCCCGGGGCCGTATCTATCCCTTGTCCTTGCTGGAGCAAAAGGCCATAGAGGTATATATCACTGAAGCCCTCGAGGCCGGCATCATTTGACCTTCCACGTCGCCTGCTTCCGCCGGGTTTTTTTTTTTTTTTTTTTGTAGGTAAGAAGGACGGGGGCCTACAGCCCTGCATTGACTATCAGGGCCTGAAAGCTATCACGGTCCGTTATCTGCACCCTCATATCGGCCACGCTCGAACGGGTTCATGTCAGCACCTGGTTTACCAAACTGGACCTCAGGAGCGCATACAACTTCATCCAGATAGAGGAAGGAGATGAACGGAGGACGGCATTCAGCACCACTTTGGGGCATTACAAATACCTCTTTATGCTCTTCTGCCTTTTGAATGCCCCCGCTGCATTTCAAGCTTTTGTGAACCACGCCTTGGGGGACCTGTTCAACAAACGCATCCTAGTCTACCTGGATGACATCCTGGTGTTCTCCTGGTCCTGGGACCAACACTCACAGGACGTGAGGGCGGTCCTTGAGCGACTCCTGCAGCATGGTTTGTACGTAAAGGGTGAAAAGTGCCTATTCCACCAAACCCAAGTATCTTTCCTTGGTTTTGTCCTTAGTAGGCACAGCATGGCCATAGACTTGCAAAAAACGTTATCTGTGTTGGAGTGGCCGAGGCCCACGACTCTGAAGGAACTGCAGTGCTTCCCGGTTTTGGTAACTTTTATAGGCTCTTCATCCATGGTTATAGCTTGGTCACCCCACCACTGACGTTGCTGACTGCCACCAAGGGACCCCGTTTGTGGTGGACAGCGGAGGCCCAATGTGCCTTTGAGCTCAAGGCGTGGTTCACCTTGGCCCCAATCCTCCGTCACCTGTACCTGTCGCTCTCTTTTGTGGTTGAAGTGGATGCCTCTGTTGTGGGGGTGGGGGTTGTCCTGTCCCAGCAACAGGGGAGTCCCGCCAAGCTGCACCCCTGCGCTTTCTTCTCCTGCAAGCTTAGTTCGGCTGAGCAAAACTACAACATCAGGAACCGGGAGCTATTAGCCATCAAGTTGACGCTCAAGGAGTGGCGCCACTGGCTGGAGGGAGTGGCACACCCCTTCCTGGTTCTCAGTGATCACTGAAAATAAGAATACCTCCAGATGGCCCGACGGCTGAACCCTTGACAGGCAAGGTGAGCCCTCTTCTTTACCCAGTTCCATTTCACTGTCTCCTACAGACCTGGCTCTAAGAACACAAAGGTAGACGCCCTGTTTCGTGTCTTTGAGCTCGGGCCAACCCCGGAGCCCCCCCAGACCATCCTGCCTCATCGGTGCATTGTGGCCCCAGTGCAGTGGCGTTTACTGAAGGAACTCCAAGCCGCACAGGTAACGGACCCGGGGCCCCTTAACAGATCGGCTGGGAAAGAATATATGTGCCTGCTAGGTTCCGGCCATCGGTCTTGGGGGTCTTACTAATTCTAATTATTTGATTACAATTAATTCTAATGAATTATTAATTCTATGTAAGACTAATGAAGTCTTCTAGGACTGTCATGCCCACACCATCGGCATAACCAGATACACCTGGGACCAGGCAGAATAAATGGCAGAAGTGAACGTAGAAAGACACAATCTTATTCGCCAACTGCTCACTTGTCCTGAGTCAGCTTACCTGTTGCTTCTGCTCGTTGTTCCCTGCTCCTTGTTCCACCTCCCGAGTCCCTCTCCCGAAACCCCTTCCCATTCTGTGATCTGCTCAGTTCACTTGTGTTTTGACCTATTGCCTGTGTTCACCGACCACAATTCTGGACTTCCTATTGTACGATGTTTGCAGCCTGAAGACCCAAGCCTGTCCCTGACTACAATTCCTGCCCAGCCCCTTAAATTCCTGTGCACTCCCCAATTGAGTCTGCCTTCTTGCCTAGATGAAACCATGGCAAGGACCCATATACCTTTTTCCATCCTAGCCTTTTACATTTATCTATTTAGTAGACACTTTTCTCCAGTGATGTACATCTCATAGTAAGTACAATGTGTTTCTTACATTAGCAGAAAGATACTCAGATGCAGATGCATGATTCTAAAGTACAGTTAATTTCCACCATATGTACATCACACAAGTAGCTGCATACAACTTTGTCTGAATTTTGATAGTACCTAATCACATTCCTAATAATAATATATTTTTTAAACATTTACATTGCATTACACTAAATGAGCAGCTGCATAAAGGTTTATCCGTTGCTCAATACACACACACACACATTTTCAGAACCGCTTGTCCCTTACGGGGTCACGGGGAACCGGAGCCTACCCGGCAACACAGGGCGTAAGGCCGGAGGGGGAGGGGACACACCCAGGACGGGACGCCAGTCCGTCGCAAGGCACCCCAAGTGGGACTCGAACCCCAGACCCACCGGACAGCAGGACTGCGGTCCAACCCACTGCGCCACCGCACCCCCCCGTTGCTCAATAGTTGAGTTCAAAGTTAAGGAGCATGAACATTTACACATTAGATGAACTTAAAAGATCTTGGGTGAAATGAGTTTTAAGACCCTTTTCAAATGTAGACAGAGATTCAGCAGTTCTGAGTGAGAGGGGGAAGGCATTCCACCATATCGGCACCAGAACCGAGAACCTTTGTGCTTTTGGTTTTGGACCTTTTCTACATGGGATCACCAAGCAGGCAGAGGTGGAGGAGCGTAGCAATCTGGTTGGCGTGTAGTAGATGATCAGGTCTTATAGATATCTGGAAATAGTCCCATTATGTTTTTGTAGTCCATAACCAGAGTCTTGTATTTGATCCGGCGGATATAGGAAGCCAGTGCCGCGAGACGAGGAAGGGAGATAGGTGGGAACACTTCGGCAAGTCAAACACAATTCGTTCAGCAGCATTCTGTATAAGCTAGAGAGGTTTGATGGCAGTAGCTGGAAGGTCAGACAGGAGAAAGGTGTAGTAGTCTGGGTGGGATATCACCATGGTCTGGACAAGTAGCTGCACAGAGTCTGTTGGTAGATAGAGATGGATCTTGAGGATATTATGCAGGATGTATCTGCAGGTCCGAGTTGTGGCTTCGATGTGCTGAAAGAAAGATAGACTTGAGTCAGTCATTAGTCCTAGACTCTTAGTTGAGACGGTAAGCAAAATGAGTGAGTTTTCCAGTTTGATGGAGGGTTCGCCCAGGAAGACATACGTGATGAGAGGTCAAGATCTCTATTTTAGAAAGGTTGAGCTGTAAGTGGTGATCAGACATCCAGGCAGACATGTCCGATAGGCAAGCAGCGATGCTCGTGGAAATGTCTGATGCTCCAGGTGGAAATGAGAGGGCATCCTCGGCGTAGCAGTGATAGTTGAATTCATGAGAGGTGATGACAGGGCTGAGGGAAGAGGTATAGAATGAGAAGAATAGAGGGCCCAGCACCCAGGGACACCAGTTGAGAGAAGCTGAGGAGATGAATGTGAGCCCCACCAGACCCCTTGGTAGGATCTGTCTGATAGGTAGGACTCAGACTATTTCAGTGCAGTTCCTTCGATGCCAGGTTGACCAAGAGACTCTTCTATAATGTGGTTGTTGACAGTGTTGAATGCTGCAGACAGGTCAAGGGGGATAAGGACCGAGGAGATGAAGGCCGCTCTAACCAACTGGAGAGCATCTGACACTGTCAGGAACACTGGCTTGGTGGAATGTCCAGGATTGAATCCAGACTGATATCCATCGAGGAAATGGTTCTGGGAGCAATTCGGACAGTTGATCACTAGTTTCCTGTTCCCGAGGTTTTGACAGAAAAGGGAGGATGGAGAATGGCTGGTAGTTTTGAATTGAGTCAGGATCCAGAGAGGATTTCTTTAACAGAGGTGAAAGGAGGACATTTTGAAGGCATATGTGAAGAGACAGAGAGAGTGAGGAGTTGATGATCTTGGAGATGAAGGTGGAGAGTTGCGGGGAGATGGTCTGTAGGAGTGTCGAAGGGATCAGATCAAGCAAGCAGCTGGTGGGTCTGTGTGACAGCAGGAGGCCAGAGAGTTCAGTTTCTGACAGGGGCTTGAATTTGAGTAGTGTGGCTTTGCAGGGAGGTCCAGCATTATCAGGGCAGGCAGATGCTGAGAACTTGTCTGTGACTGAGTTAACTTTGTCTCTGAAAAACAAAGCAAATTCATCAGCAGTGAGAAAAGATGGAGGAGAAGGCAGCAGAGGACAGAGTAAGGATGAGAAGGTGGTGAAGAGTCTCTGGGTTTTTGGTTGTAGATTGTATTTTGTTTTGGAAGAAGGTTGTTTTAGCTGAGGAGAGAGCAGAATGAAAGGTTTTTAGGAGTTCCTTGTAGACATCCAGGTCCGTGCCAGTTTGGTTCTTTTGGCACATAGATGGTGTGGAACTGGGGCGTGCTGGTCTGGAAGTTAGGGGACAGAGAGAGTCAAGACAGGAAGATAGGACAGAGAGGAAAATATTAGTAGCATTGTCTGTTGACAGATGTGAGAATTGTGCAGCAGAAGCAGACAGTGTAGCAGAGGCAAGGCAGGGGTGCGAGAGAGATTTTAGGTTGTGGCGGAAGGTGGCAATGGGTGCAGAAGCAGGAGAGGGACTAGTAGTGATGCAGGGCTGGAAGGAGATGAAAAAATTATCAGACATGTGGCGGAGTAACAAAGAGGACAGGATAGCCAAAGTTATGGGAGAAGACAAGGTCAAGGAGATTGCCAGCTTTGTGAGTAGCAGCGACTGGAACAGGGAGAGGTCAAAGGACTGCAGGAGTGACAGAAAGCCACTTGCATGAATGTCCTTGAAATGCAGATTGAAGCCACCCAGGAAAATCAGCGGAGTGCTGTCCCCTGGAAGAGAGCTCAATAAGATGTTGAAGTCATCCAGAAAGCGGCCAGGAGGGTGATAAAGAACAACCACAACAAGAGTGGTTGGGGCAGTGACAGACAACATGCAACTCAAAAGAGGACAGGTCATGCAGGTGAAGAGGGAGAACAGAATATACCAACCGGGGAGAGATAAGCAAGCCTTTGCGTATATCTCGGCTGTATGGACGAGGGGTGTGGGACAAAAAGCAATTAGTGGAGAGGACTGCAGGTGTGGTTATGTTGTCTGAGGTTATCCAGATTTCAGTTAAGGCCGGCATCAGGGTGCAGTAAGAGGTAGGAGGCGTAGGCTGGCATGAAGTCAGCCTTTCTCACTGCAGACTGGAACTTTCAGATTCCCATGGAGAGGTTGAAACAGGATGGAGGGTTTGAATCGTTGCATTGGCTCCCGGTCGCTTTAGAGTTGATTACAAAATCCTACTTTTTACCTATAAGGCAGTACATGGCATTGCTCCGGCTTACCTTTGTAACATCATTAATTCTTATATCCCAGGACGATATCTCCGTTCATTAGATGTGGGTTACCTTAAAGTACCTGTGATCAATAAGACCTCAGTAGGAGGTCGTGCCTTTATTTATAGAGCACCTAAACTGTGGAATAGTCTACCAGTTACTGTTAGAAATGCCCCGTCTGTTTTTGTTTTCAAATCCCGACTAAAGACTTACATGTTCACTCAGGCATTCTACCTTGAAATGTAATTCCACCTGCCGTGGTTGTTTTTATCACCTTTAGAAAATGCATATTAAATTAACTTAAGTAACAAATTACTAACTGTTCTTTCTTCTTGTTGAGCACTACCTTGCTACATAAGACCTGAGGAGGCCAGCCAGTGGTGACAGACGAATCCCTTGCTGACAGAGGATGATGTCCATCTGCCATGACGAACGAGACGTTCCATGCTGAGCTGGGGATTCAAGATACCATATAGCAACATTATCATTATTACTTGTTGAACACTGGCTTACAAATTGTTACTTTCTAGAATGCCCAGGAGGGGTGGACAACCACTGGCCCGTGGACCCCCAGAGGTTTTTTCTCCCTCAACCTTCAGTTGGGAGTTTTTGTTCCTTTCCCCGGTGGCCAGTAGGCATACTGATAGCTCTATAAAAGTACTTTATTATGGTAACCATTAGTCGACTGTCTTCTTTGCTTGTATCTGTTTTTCTTGCCTTGACCTGTGTTAAAGCGCTCTGTGTCACTGCGTGAGAAGAGCGCTCTATAAAAATAAATTGAATTAAATTGAATTGATAGACAAGGATGAACCAGGTTACTGTAGCACCAGGAGTGTCTAAGTTTCTGATGACGGTGTTGCCGCACAGTTCAGTTGCCGTAGACAACTTTGATATTCAATATGTTTGATGTATGATCCCTCAAAAAAACACGATGTTGATGGCAGAACTCATGTAGTAGTGGAGGCCTCTCTCAGTGGACTCCTGGAGGTAGACTGCCTTCTCTTTTTACCCTAAGTCTTCGCACCTTGAGGTTGCTGCTACCGCTGGCACTACGCATCAGCGGCTGCAGTTTGAACCAGGCTAATTCACGTCAGCTGAGAGGCCAAATCAGAACTGCTCAGAGATTGTAATCAAAACAAAGAGGGTGGCACGAATAATCGAAACGCCTAAGTGACACTCAGTCTACAGTAGGGGACACAGTTTAGCTTTCCACGCACACCGCAAATTAAATGAAATAATTAAATAACTAAATAAAGACAGCTGATGACTGCACAAACACAAAACAGATTACTTTCATCCATGAGCACAACTACAGGATAAGAATGCATGTCAGGATATAATGGTAGCAAAACAAACTTACAGGAATCATGATAAACTGCAGCAAGCGATCCTCCAATGCGAATATAATTCACACTGACTGAAATCCTTTTGAATAAAGGATTTGTCATCTGTTACTAAGTTACAAGTATGCCAAATTGAAGAGGCTTTAAGTCATTTTATTTTGATCCCCAGGTATCTCTTTGTAGCCTTTAGTTTACACAGATATTTAGTTTGTAGCATATGCACTATTACTGCACCATTTGTTATTGCATATATTTTCGTAGATAAGCCTGTGAATAGAAAGTCCTTCAATCTAATGGGAGCTATAATGCCTAGTTCTCTTTTCCTCCAAGGTAGATCAGAATATGAATCAAACCAGTGCTTGAGGACAGACAATGCTAAAAAAACAATAAAATTTAAAATCTGGGTAGGCTAAACCACAGTTTAATTTATTTTGCTGTAAAATTGATTATTTCACGCAGGTGTATTTCCCGTTACGGATATATTAGTGAATTGGGTTCACCTTTCACTAATACATGGCTAGAGGAGCCAATGGCAGCATAGAACTCATAAAGTTGTGTGGTACAATATTCATTTTAACTACTGATATTTCAGATGGAGGTCTGTTCACCTGTTGTCCATTCTCAGTTTTTTAAAGGTTTTTCATGTAATTATCTTTACCAGTGCAGTACCAGAGGTTTTAATTTGAATCCCTAAATAGACTACCTGGCTTGTAATTGGAATTTCTGTGCATATAGCCACACTACTTTTCTGTGTTTATGAACATTAGAGCTGTTTTAGATAAATTTTGAAACCAGACATCATGTCAAATTATTTTATCATTTGAATGCACTGAGGAGTGAGCTTTGGACATCAGACAGGAAGACCAGAGTATCGTCTTCATATAATGACAATGGGTAACTTTCACACACTGTCCCAAACAGGGTTGCAGCAAACTGGAGCCTAACCCGGCAACAGAGGTCTCGAGGCTAGAGAGGGAGGGGACACACCCAGGATGGGATGCCAATCTGTTGCAAGGCACCCAGGGCAGTACTCGAACCGCAGACCCACTGGCTGTGCCACCGTGCCACCACACACCCCCCCTCCCCAGTGGGTAACTGGAAGATTTTAATTTAATTGGCAAAACTGAGGAGCAACGACAAATATTTTGTGCAAGGGGTAGAAATATTGAAAATCAGAGTGAATAACCTTGTCTTGTCCCTGAGAATATTCCAGATAAGTCAGAATAATGCAATGCAAATCTAAGATGAATGGATGGAATGTAATATTTTAATCATGCTAATCAATTTTGGGCCAAACATAAATTTCTCAGTGACTCTCCTCAGCTACTGTCACTCCAACCTGTCAAAGTTCTTTTTTTTGCATCTAGAGAAAGAAGACTGCAAGGAGTGGAAATCTTCTGAGCTTCAACAAGGACATGCAAGAACCATCTAAGAATGTTCAAGGCTGAATGCTTTTTCATAAACCTGTTAGGTCTGGATGTATAAAGTTCCCCATCAACCTTCTCTAACCTGACAGCTAAAACTCCTGCAAACACTTTCAAATATGGATTTATCAACAAAATAAATTAATAATTAACACACTCTAGAAGCTCTTCACCTGGTTTAGGTATGCCAAAAATAATTGCTGTGTCAAGATCTCTACGGATATTATCTTTCTTAACAGCAATGTTCCCAGCATTCCCTCGTTCTAAGACGTCCCAAAGTGCCAAAGTCAATTTGGCTGGAAGATTGTTGATAGCTGGTGAGTGGCCCCCGTTCATGGAGTTTAGTGCCAGATGTAGTTCTTTCAATGTGATTGGGGAGTTCAGTTTTACTGGATCCTCTAAGGATAAGGTTGGAAAATGAACATTTTTGGGAAAAGGCTAAATATTCTTCTTCAGATGGGCATAAGTCACTTATACAGAGATCAGCAAAAAAGGATTTCAATGTCTCATTCATTCTGGAGCTGTTTATAAAACACCTTTATAGGGGCAGCTAACTGAAGGTATGGAGCTTCTGCTCTCTTATCACTGAAGTATTAATGCCAAGAGTACAATGCTGTGCGTATTACTTGCATGTAGTGACAAACATTAGATATTCTCAGTGCAAATGCAAATAATTTAACTCTGCTAATTCAGCTTTCTATTGATAGAATTCATTATTGGAGTCTTTATTTTATAGGTTCATCTTCAGGCTTCTTACATTTTTAACGGAATGAAGATTCGAAATGAGGGGTGTCCAGATCCTTGATATTTTGAAACCCTCTTCTCGACTGAAGTTATCGGGGTGCTTCTCTACCTCAATCGCTTCTATTATTTTGCAGCTCTTGTATCCTGGAACTCCGCTGGGACTGTGACATTGAGGTCCCTGGGTGGTAGATGTTATATCGAAGTGTCCATCCTGGACACTCCGATTCCACAGAAGTGCAGTATTAAATCTCCATCTAGATATTTTATTTTTTCAGATTTGCAAATGAAAAGTCGTTATGATTGGATTATGGTCTGATATATGTCTACAAAGGAGAGAATTTATTATATTATGATTGTAATGAAAATATGTATAATTTTTGGCTGTGGGTTCTGAAGTAGTCATATATCAACAAAATCAAATCTTTGACTAGATTTTGTGGTACTTCTGAGGAAGCTACTTGGGTCGCCGAAATGACTAAAGATGTTCTAAGATGTTATAAAAAAAAAATCCATTCACAGCAGAACCAGTAATTAAATAGTAATCCTTTAGTCAGTCAACTCTTCCATGATATGTTGAGAAAACAATATATGAAAAGTGACTGAGGTGTAGATACTTATAGAAGCCACTTTTTTCCTTTGTGTAGAAGTACAACTGACTGTTAGGCTTTCTGTGGACTCTGAAGTAATCTTCACAACGTTAACACTTTGGAGCTGCATCTCATTCAAATGTCAATGCTTTTACTGTTTGGACCATCTCCTGAGGTTGTCACTGGATTGAAACATCTTCAACTTTTATCTTGAAATTGGTCTAAGGTGATCGAGAATGAATCGATGCCTTTCTGTCAGAATTTGGCTGGGATCCCAATGTATTTGTTACTCATCTATATTGTTTCAGAGGAGTAATTGGCACAGAACGCCATACAACTGCTTCTTAGAAGTGCTGGTCTGGTCCTACGTCCTCTTTGCAGTGTAGCTTGACAATCCCATTACCTAAGAAGCTTTAATACCATAGCGCAGGGCCCAGGTGAGTTGTTTAATTAAATTTGGTTCTGTCCATCTCTAACTGTGAATACACATTTCCACATAGGGAATGTTGCCTGCAGATAGCCTATGGACTGGCTCATCACCCTCCACCCCTGTAGGTAGGTTGCCAAGCCTCACATTATCTATTCTTGCTATGCCTTGCATTTCATTTGTCATGTTTCTCAAATTTTCCATTTTGGCAAAACAACACTTCATGTCATTTTTAGCCCAATGATCCGTGCCTTTTACTGTGTCTAATTTGGCCGATATACTTCCATTTATTAATTTAGCTGCAATGTTAAACTACCTATAGTTATTTGCCCATTTAGAGAGGTGGGTAATTTTGACTGGAGCAATTTAAGATCAGTGCTACAGTACAAGGTAGGATAAATTCAAACCTATGATCGCTTGATCCTAAAGCAGCAGCTTTAACCACTATGCTACCAGGTGCCCTGTAATACTGCAAATGTTTATTTAATCTAAGGAACTGAGTAGGACCTTATTTTAATTTGACTTTCAACTGGTTAGGGCCCCTCCCAAAGTGTCACCCAGCATTTTAGACAAAATCCCTTGCAGAGACTCCGTCTCTGTTTTGATGGTCTGTTTAGCCTGGTGACTTCATCTGATACCATATGGCTAAGCAGCTGAGCTAGATTTAAGTTGTTTACTTGTATAATTTTTCATAGGCAAACTGTTCTTTTTCAGTGCTATCACTTGACATAAATATTTCACAACTTTTAATCAATTTAGGAAACTTTAAGCACAGTCTAAAGCACATCTTAAAGTTAGAGATTCCCAAAAAGAAGAGCTTTGTGGCTAGAGCTCGCTCTGACACAACCATGTTGTTGAGCATCTCACAGGAAGTCCTTGTTAAACAGGTACAGTTCTGTGTAGGTTTTGGGTGGTATGGTGGCTGTGATTGTGAATGTGAATGTGTGGCTACCCTACAATGGACTGGGGTCCCATCCATGGTGTACTCCAACTATCCTAGCATCCAGTGATTCTGGCATAGGCTCTGGACAACCGCAGTGTTAACAAGAAGACATGGTTAAAAAAGTGAGTTGCTTTGATCATAAATTCCTGTTATTTATCTACATATTAAGAGTGTATCTTGAGGTCTCCATACACACAGACACACACACTGTCGCAGGCAGGGGTCAGGGCAAGCCGGAGCCTAATCCAGCAATGCAGGGTGCAAGGTTGGAATGGACACACCCAGGACAGGATGCCAGTCTGTCACAAGGTACCCCAAGTAGGACTTGAACTCCAGACCCACCAAAGAGTGGGACCCAGCCAAGCCCGCTGAACCACTGTAGCCCATGCAGTACCCATATATCAAAACTCAAATGCCAGTACTAGGTTATGGCATGCAGAGCGATTCCAAATGAATATACTGCAGAAATATTGCTACGTTATATTGAGGTGTTTTTACTTGTCAACTCATAAAGATACAAGAATGCAATATAACAGGAATGAGAAAAAAACTAGTACTTGCTTCATCTATCATACATTCTCAATTCAGTACCTGATTCACCCATCCATTGCTGATTCACCTCTTCATTCCTCCATGCTTTGGATGATCAGGGATAAAAAGAAAGACTGGTAGCTCTGGTGCTTGAGTTTGAGTTTCAGTTTACAGCTGAACTTAGCATTTTTTGGCCCAAAAACATTGTTGCCAATCAATATAACATTGTCAGCACATAGAAAATGAAAAACTATTCCTTTTTCCAGTCATACCACATATAATTTGCTGGTCTGAACTTGGTTCCCCAGGCTCAGCACCCACATATGAAGGTGAATAATGAAGCAGACCTTGTCAATCCCTCAACATATGGCTCTAGATTCAGAGCCATGGATTAAGTCTGTGTAGGTCATTGTTGGGAGGCACATCTTTAATTTTCTTTCAGATCAGCTGTGAAGTAATGAAGAGTTTGAGAAAAGAACATTTCACAGGATTCACAGGGAAATGTTGAGAAGAAGACAGAATTGGACAAAAATGAGAATGAGTGGAGGAGAGCGGCACCAGAGCATGATGAAGATGAATACTTAAAAAACAGGGGGAAAGCCTGAAACCAAGAGAGATGACATGCTGGAATGGGACCCAGGGTAAAGTCAAAAAGGTCACGGTGTGAGATTGATCCTCCCCCACCACTAGTCAATGTGTGACGCCGTAGGCAGGATGGGTAATTAGCACCTTGCCCAGTACTCTTTGGGTGGGAGGGAGGCAGGGGGTGGGGATTGCAAACCAAGCAGGGCAGAGTATCATTTTGGGCCTTAAACTTTTAATAAAAACATATATTTTAATATTATATATACACACACACATTTTCAGAACCACTTGCCCCATACAGGGTCGCAGGGAACCGGAGCCTACCCGGCAACACAGGGCGTAAGGCCGGAGGGGGAGAGGACACACCCAGGATGGGACGCCAGTCCGCCGCAAGGCACCCCAAGCGTGACTCGAACCCCAGACCCACCAGAGAGCAAGACCTGGTCCAACCCACTGCGCCACCACACCCCCTATTTAATTGTAATTTAATGGGAGAGTCTGAGAGGAACTCGGGAACAAAGAGGACAGGGTGTGGGGTCTGGAATGAGACTGAAGTGTAATTGAAATTGCTCCTATGGGACTGCACTGTGCCACCTGATTACACACACCACAGTTACATGGACATTAAAAATAAAATCTTTGTTCACTTCTGTTTTACAGAATAGACCTCAGGTACCAACTTCTCAGTTCCCTCAAACACCCACTAATCTCTCATATAGCCAGTTAAAGATATAAAATGATGTATAGATATTTGCTCTACAAAGTAAATAAGTGCCACAAAAGTTTACATCTGCCTACAAAGTAAACACGTGCTACAAACTACTCGTCCAAAATATTCATCATGTGAACAAAGAAACAAAACAGTAGATTTCAATTTCAAATTCTAATTTCAAATGGATAAAATTACTGCTAATCCTAAACAGAAAGTACGAAATCATCACTCTCTAAATCATTACCTTTTGAAAGGAGATAGGGTGAGAGAAGCCTTTTATTTTTCTTCTCAATACTGTAGGTGTGAAAAGGTCAACTGGTCCTGCTGGCAATCTTCAATTATAATTTGAATTATGTACCAAGGCAAATTTGCACCAGCTAAATCTGTACAGTGTGACCTTAATGCATCAATGGACACTTTCAGAGAGTGGAAGCAGGACTTAGAACTGTTGTAACCCTTTGAGACTAGATTAAGAAAATTTTTACTTTGATGCTACTGCCAATAATACAAAAGACTTCCAAACATTTAATATATTTTTGTAATGTCTATTTCAACACAAATTAATTATGACTGCAATAAATAAAGTTTAAATAATTAAATAACATTTTTAAAATTGGAACATCCAATGCAGTAAGAAATGTGTACTGTGTATTATTTATACATTCATTCCTTGAATTACAAAAAAGAATTTGTTCCTGATAATGGTATGGATATTAAAATTTTGGATACCAAAGGCTTCTTCCCCATTATTTTAAATGGGGAAAAATAATAATGTGTTCTCAGGCCATCCAAGAACACCAAATAAATTTTTCCTGATCTCACTAGAATACTGTTAGACACCTACAGTATATAACTATCAACCTATGATTTCAGCACAATATAAAACATTTTACACACTTTCTACTGTGGTGTAATTTTCTCTACAGGATGAGCAACAAACCAAACAGGGATTCACTGAGCAAATTACATTTACTGTGAACAACTTTCTAAAACTGCATACTGCTCTTAAAATGCTCATAAAGAGCTGGAAAACCATTAACTAAACATTTCCTGTTAATTGCTCTTGTCTCTCTGCAGTAATTTAATTAAATAACACACCTAATATGATGACAGACACGTCTGTGTACACGCAGTCCCCAAGTTACAAACATCTGACTTACGTACGACCCGTACTTACGAACCACCCCGTTACTGACCGGAAGTTGAATTTTTTGTCACCCTTAATAACAATCAAATGAAAACTTCATAATTAAGCCTATCATATTAAAAAATCGAGTTACTGTATATACAATGGTTCGTAATAATAAACGGGTGCTACTTTGCAAAACACATCAAAACAATGAGCGCGTCTACAGCGGTTTGTCGGCTTATGGGCGGGGCATGTGAACCCGAGGTAGGACAGACTTCCTTCTTTTCCCATTAGCTGTGTCTGGTGTTACTGTATTTGGCTTTAATTTTTTTTTGTTTTTTCCCTCCTAACCATGGCACCAAAGTGTAAATGTGATGCAAGTGATGGTGATACATCCAAGATAAAGGAAACGATCACGACTGAAACTAAAGAGTAAATAATAAAGTAAAAGGTGAAACATGAACGTTAATGTTTCTTTAATGTTTTGCACTCATGCACGCACACACAGACACACTCTCTCTCTCTCTCTCTCTCTCTCTCTCTCTCTCTCTCTGAGAGAGCACAAACGACACTTCTTCCCAGTTGCGGAATCTCACTTCCGACAACAACCGCCCCCGTACGTTCTTAAACCTCCTTCGCTCTGCTCTTCCAACTCCTATCCCTCATCATTCCCCAGTCCTGTTCCACGTCTCTTTGATAACAACAACACATTGTCCCCGACCACGATTTTGAATCCTTGACTCCATTCAGCTTGCCCGATTGCCTGTGACCATTCACCGGTCTTCAACCACGAGAACAAGTCTAGTCCGTTGATTCTGAATAAATGATCCTGCACTTGGGTCCTGCCTCCTCCATGTCCGCTGTTCATCATCACAGTAGTAACATTTATTATTATCTCTTTCTGTGTCTCTCTCTACAACAAAAACTGTAGTTTCATTTATTATTATTATTATTATTATTATTATTATTGTTACAACCACCATACCTACTGTAACTGTTCCAACTTACATTAAAATCCAAGTTAAAGAATAACTGAGGACAAGAAACTTTGTAATTCGGGGACTGCCTGTAGTTTCTTACTTCCCTTAAGGCCCCACTCTCTTAAAGCAACGCTCACATTCTTAACACCGACAACAGATGGAGTGATCTGGATGCAGATGTGCCAACTACAGCAGATTACTGCAATTCTTCACTCACACAATGAGCAAATTTAATTTGTTTTTTGGACATGTTTCAAATCAATTTCATTATCCTAATTTTTTTCGATCCCGGCTCAGTTTGTGTGGAGTTTGTATGTTCTCTATGCATTTATGTGGGTTTTCTCTGGTTGCTCTGATTTCCTCCCACAGACTTGCAGTTCAGGTGGATTGTTGATTCTAAATTGTTTTTAATGGGTGAATGGAAGAGTGACTGTGATTGACTGTATATGTGTGTGGCTTTCCTACAATGGACTGGCGTTCCATCCAGGGTTTACCCCCTCTCAGCCTTGTGCCTAATGCTTTCAGGATAGACTCCAGATCACTCCAGCCCTGATGAGGATAAGTGGTTATATTGAAAGTGGATGGATAGATAGATGACTTTTTGTTCCGTAAATCAAAAACTGGGCATAAAAACCAGAGGCCAAAATTTGTTTATGAAACTGCTCCTCCCTTACAACAAAGCTAACTGCCATAGTTCAAAATTAGTTAGGCTGTTCTTTATGCAGCTACTCGTATGATGTACATGGGTTCATATATTGGAATGTAACAAATTAACTGCATCTGAATCTAAGTCTGTCTTTCTGTTGATATAATACACTTGTATTTTTCTGCAGGATGTACGTCGCTTTGCAAAAAAGCATCTGCCAAACGAATAAATGTAAATGTAAATGTTCTAAAGTCTTGTTGACAACATGCTGTTTTTAGTCATTCAGATAGTCTTTTTTCATATAGTAATGAAAGCTAGCTGACAGCACACTTTTGAAAGTCAGCTAATTGTGATGCAGAGCGAGAGAGGAAACACTTCAGCGTTTGGGCCCTTTCTTGAGCCAACCTGCGAGTGGTGCAGATGAACAACTCAGAAGACTGGAAGAACTGATACTGAGAACTGAACTGATGGCAGCATTTGAGATCCTTGAAATCACCATGGGCTGGGTATCTCCATACAAACCCACCGGCTAAAAGCATCTTCAGGCCAGCTGCACTCCTGTGCCTAAACTCCTGCACGACTCCCAGGTCTATGTAGACCATATCAAAGAAAGACAATCTGCTGCAGCTTGGACCTGAAACTTTTGGATCCATGGAAAAAAGCTCCATGCCCTCTTGGGCACCAGCAGCTATGTGACTGCAGTGTGCTCTTGGTACATTCCTTCTGGCCAGTTTTTATCCAAATGCACGACCATGAAATGCGTGTATGGGGATTAGAAATGGGTGACCTTAGCCTGTCTGCAAATTACCACCTGACTTGGGACTGAGGGGGTCAGTGCTGTGTTGGTCAGGAGTGTATGGGATTCTCTGGAACCATGGAAACCATGGAAGCTGCCTCATAGATAACATAGCCAAGCAAGGACACTCCAAGTTCCAGCATGATGCCATTCCAGGGGACCACTCCAAGTCCTAAGACATACCTGATGCTGCAACAAATGAGCCAGGGTTCCCGTTGTTTGATGATTGGGATCAGTAGAGGGAACAGGAATAATTTGAGACCGTATAATGGAATGAACCCCCTCCCCTTGTGCTTGTCCACCATAACCTTCAAGAGGTAGACAGACATTTTGTGGTAGCTAGTAAGCCCTCTTCATCTTTTTTTCATGATATGCAATGGTCTGATGTACCATGTGGCTTCCCACCACCAAACGCTGCTTGTTCCCACTTAGTACCACCAAGTCATGCTTAAGTTAACAAAAGGAAGTACAGCAAATTCTGAAACTGGTGGTCACTGAGGAATCTCACAATGTCTGAGCTAGCCCTATTGCCTTAGTTGCCAAACCTGATGACATCTGGAGATTCTGCAGTAAATTCTGACATTTACTGTAAATCTAATCTCTGACTTTGATGCTGACCTGATGCCCTGAATCAAGGAGTGCTGACTGATTGAGCACTTTTGGCAGGTGAACAACATGCCCACTCCTGACCTAATTAAAGGCTACTGGCAAGTGCCTTTGCATCCAGAATCCAGGGAAAAAATGTGTTCTGCATTCCCAAATGTTTATTTCCTTGCACGGTCCAAGACATCACTCTAGAAGCAAAAAAAAGGTGCAATCCTTCTTGGGGTTGGTCACCTACTATCTCCTGTTCATGCTGCAATTTGGTATGAACGTTTCCAGGTTGGAGGTGCACATCATATTGACCTATGGCCTGGCACTGAAGGGGTTTCATGTAATGTGCAGTGAGAAGGAAAACACTTCAGCACTCAAGACAGCTCTACAACACTTGCACAAGTAGCATTGGGTGCTGTCACGTTCCTACATATGTGTGGGTAATCCTCTCATCACCATAAGGGATAAAAGGCATTGGAGAAGGCAGAAGGAGGCATTTGATGAGATGTGCTTCTGCACTTAAAACTCTGTATGTCTACGTCTTGACATGTTCCATTAAATTCCGCAACCAAAGGATAGTGAGCAGCAACAGCCAGGATGGCATCAACAAAGGGGATAGCAGATCAGTTGACTGGCTGCCCACTTAATGAAATTGTTTCATTTCATTATAACAAATGTACTACTAAAGCTCTTAGTAGACTGAATTATACTAAATATCTGCAAGCAGTCACCTGCATGGATACGCAGTTAGAATTCTGACCCAGGTGGGGTCCTGCTGTTATTTCCATAAGTGAGACATGTAATCTGGTTTGCTTCAACAAAAATAGCTACATATTTTAAAACATAAGGCAAATAAGTGGTTGCAGAAGCTCTTATCATTTTTCAAGACTGCTCTCCAATGAAACAGAATTAAGTGTGCTAAACAGCTAAATATAATCTCAGTCATTTGCAGTGTCATGAATAAAAAGTATGCATCAAGAGGGAATTCACAGGAAAATGCAGATAATGCTTCTACAATTTCAGTTGTATCCAAAAGGTCTTTGAGATCTTCTCATTGGGCTGGAATGGCATGACTCTGTTCTGTGCTCCTTCAAGAGACCCTTTCTTCTCTTTGCAGGCAAGGGATATGAGAAAGGAATCAGCAAGCTGCGTTCAGCTCAGGGTGCCTTAGCTTTGCTGAAACTGGCTCCCAGTCCTTGAAAGCTTGAGTCTTTCCACCTGTCTCATCTTTTAAGGCCTTCCTTTGAAGCTGGGCTACTGACCTTTCCTCCACAGTAGACGTGGGCAGTTGTTTCCAGTGCAATTCAATCCAGCTCAATAGGGCTCTCATTGGCCTTTGGAACCAACAGAAGTCAGAGTTCTGCGTGACCATACTGTGTTTGCCCTTGGGATCCAAATTCCCAAGGAAATGAAAGCCCTCCAGAGTAGCAGGCAGTTATCTTAAAACTATGCAAAGGAATTAGATTTAGATCCAGAACACCATTAAAACTTGTATATTCTTTGTTTATTAAAATTCTTACAGAATATTAACATGATATTTTATATATGGCTTCATCCATCATGCTTTTCCTTTAATGTGAAAATACTGGACTATGCAAAATGCCAAAGGGATTGACCTACAACATATTGTGGAGCAGAAAAGTTAATGAAGCTTATAAAACAAACTGAGTTCTTGAGTAAAACTTTTTTAATGGAAGTAAAACTTCAACAGAAACAGAAGTAAGAGCAATACAGCCAGATCAAAGAGTACCAGATCTCACCCCTACTGCTTTTCCCTTCCTCATAAACTTTTAATTCCAATGATACAAAAAGGATAAAACATTTCATCTGGGGACACGTTGCTACCTAATTAAAAGTGTAGTGCTGTGTTCCGTTTTAATGCCACAGTGATATTGCTGGTATTTGTTATTTAACAAAGTGAAGCAAACCAGCATATTTTTGGAACATATTTTAAAAACAGCAAGCTGGTCACTATGGAAGCCAAACAGTGTGAGATGATTTCACTTTGTCCTCTTTCACTCTTAAAAGAAATTTCAAGAGATTTTTTTTTTTTTCAGATACAAGCCCACAAGATTTCTACCTGTTGATGCCTGTGTTGCTCTCTGTAGTAATAACTGAAAGATACGGTGAGTGGGAGATGGTTCCAGTCATTTCATGCTCCTAGGCTAGTCAGAGAAGTCCCCATAAGTCAGCTGTCACCCACCAGACATCAAAGGGAAACCACAGACATAGCTGAAAACAGAACATGAAGACCTGAGTGCGAAAATATTGCTTTCATATTCCTGCATTGCACTGCTGATGTAGTCCTTGAGAAGCTGTCCGGACTGCAGATCCAGCAGCAGCACCTCCTCCTGATCCCTCTTTCTATACCTTCAGCTGCATACTCTTATTCATTTTTAAATCTCAAGTCGTTCCTGCAAATCCAGAGACCATCATATAAAACTTGTTCTGCTCTTTCCACACTGAGTGCTTGACTTTTACTGGTATAAAATGAACAGAGGCATGCAAAATGTAGCAACCACTATAATTGTTTTTTCATTGATGGACTCTGTCAGCTATGTTGTCCTCAAAAACCAAGGGGGAATTGTAGATGACAAAATTTCCCAGCCTTCTCAGCAAGTAAAGGCAACTAATTTTAACAGAACAAAAGAAGATCTTACAGTTCACACTGTGTACCCCTTGGGCACTCCAACAAGTCTCTGCAAAGTACAGCCACCTGAGACCAAACACACCTGTATGCTGAAAAGCTGACAGTGACCGAGAGAAAATGTGGTCATGCTTCCAGTTTGTTCCGCCATACATTGTTCACCATAAACACCAAAGATTGCTCTCTGTCCCTGTGTCCCATTCACACAGCCCTCATCACCAAGTAGCAGAAGGAAAACTTAATGTTCTTGCTGTTTTTTCCTCTTTTTAGTTTCTCACTGCACAATTTGTTGGTAACAACATAGTGATGTTTTTTAAATTTTATTTTCAGTATACCTCTCTGTCAGTCTCACGTTCTGTTGGCTCCGCACCCTACATCGACATGCTGTAATGATCACAAACATGAAACTCACCTCCCACTGCTCTTTTCAATGTTATATAACCAGATGCCCCCCTCCCATAACCCCATCCAAGGTAAAGGACAGCAGTACTGCTGGATGTTGTGTCCGGCATACTCAACCTTCAGTCAACAAATTGGAAATACAGAGATGCACTGTATGTGTCAAAGTATCAAATATATGAATATGTTAGGAAGTATAAGGACCACGTAAAAGGAATGATTGGCACTGCCCGTTTTGCCAGAAAAAGGTAGAACCTTCTGAAGCTGCTGCAGCGATTTTGTGTAGGATAAATGAGTATATATTAATAGGGGTGCTTAAGGTATCTGTGATTACGAAAAGATGGTTTGCAGAGCTGAAGCAATTCAGATATGTCCATGATGGAATAATGACAGGCTTTTTCCTCAGACATTGTATAGCAAAGAGTTGAATTTTGGGATTTAGAAGTGGGGCATGGCTCACTACAGCAGCAGTAAAAGAGGGGGAAAACATTTTTAGTTCTCATTTTCACACAACTGGGACCCAGCTAAGCAGAAAATATACCCCTCACACATGTAATTTTATGACTGAAAAATCAAAATTAAAACCTGGCTCCTCAGTTTATTGTGTGCTGCACTGTTACTGAAAATTCATTCATATCCCTCCCGAAAGACAACAGCAGAATACAGAATCAGGTTTCAAAAATCACAGTAGGCAACAGTAACAGTTAGGCTCAAAGAGACTTCACTTGTTTCAAAGCGTAACTCAGGTCAAGAATTGTAAATGATGGCAGGGATGCAATTTTTATGCACAATGATACCTGTGCAGAAAAGAAATACATGCAAAATATTTCAGAATTGGCCAAAAACATGTTAAATATTTTGCCATACATTACACACACTTTCTGAACCGCTTGTCCTATACAGGGTCGTGGGGAACCAGAGCCTAACCCGGCAACACAGGGCGTAAGGCCGGAGGGGGAGGGGACACACCCAGGACAGGACGCCAGTCTGTCGCAAGGCACCCCAAGCGGGACTCAAACCCCAGACCCACTGGAGAGCAGGACCTGGTCCAACCCACTGCACCACCGCACCCCCTTCCATACATTACAGTGTTTTCAATTTATCTTTATGTTCAAATACGCTTTTACATACATTACTCTTTGGAGCCTGACATCAAGTGTATTTTGTACCCCACTGCCAGGCTTTGCCATGTGATTTTACTAAATTTTGTAACTGATCAGTGTGCTTTCAGGTATCTGTCCCTAACAGCTTTTTTTTGCATTTATCAATGCCACTTGCTATTTGATATTATAGTAATGTGACTGATATAATGACACCCTTCCTGGCAGCCAATGTGCAACAGCAACAACACAGGGTCATAGCAACATAACAATATGACAAAATATATTATGCAGTTCCATTGTTCAGTGTTGTCTTGTACTTTTTTTAGAAAACTTAAGGAAATACAGTTACACATGACCTACTAAATTTGAAATGTATCATTAAGAAGTACAACTTCATTTAATTGCCTCTGAACATTTAAAAGTGAACAAAAAAATTTAACAATAAATGGTTTGACAAAAATACAACCCTGAGGACAGCCTTTTATTAAAACGGAACTAAAGCACATGACTCAGTAAGGTAAAAAAATTCAAGAAATCAAAACCAAACTGTAAAAGAAAACACCAAATGGCACACTTCCTGTTGGCTATTTTCTTGTTGTCTGAAAGGTGGAAGCTGAAGGTTTTCTGCTGCAGAGGCTGCAAAAGCCACTACAGACTAGATGATAGTGGGTGATAGAAAATTATGATAGTGATGTGATGTTTCAGACGTTGAATTTGATATTAGTGATCTTGTTAGATTCTTTATAAATACAGTAATGCGCCGCTTAACGACGTTTTGCTTAACGACTGACTGCACATACAACAATAGTCCCATAAGATTATAATGGAGTTGAAAAATTCTTATCGACTAGTGACGTTGTATCACGTGTTACTCACGTGTTCATGGTGGTGCTGCTGTAAACAAACCTATTGTGCTGTCAGTCGTATAAAAGTATTGCACATACAATTATGTACAGTATATAATACTTGATAGTGATAAACACCTGTTACTGGTTTATGTATTTACTAATGCATTTTTTATCGTTATTTTACAGTTTACTTTTTCTACTTATAAAAAAAAAGTTTACTTTAAAACAGTATGCTGTGTTATGCCGGCAGCAGTGTCATAAATCTTGCATTTACCATGTCTCTTGGCCGCATCGAGGCTATACCATCTAGGTTCATATAAGTACACTATGATGTTTGCACAATGACGAAATCGCCTAACAACGCATTCCTCAGAACGGATCCCTGTCGTTAACTGATGCACGTCTGTTGAAGATTTCACTGAATAATTACCCTGTGCTGCTGGTGAGGACAAAGGTGGTAAGGATTTATCTGTGGACCAAGGCAAACAAGACACTTTTTCTTTTGTCAAAAGGTGGTAACGCCAACTGAAGGACCATAGAATTTACAGACACAAAATAATCATCTAACTGGTGACATTGTGTGTAAACCTGCTGGCCATGTTGCTGGAACAGTGTAATTTCTAAGGGTGTTAACTTCCAAGGATTAAATGAATTTTCAGACAATTTACAATTGCTAACACATATTCAAAATGTATTTTGAAAAAAATATTAAAAAATATTTTTTCTGCCTGGTATTGTGAATATTTTACCATTGACTCTTGAGTGTATGTGTGCCAGGCTGGCTATCATTTGGTGAACCAGTCAATTGAATGGCACTCAGTTTAGTTGATAGGACAATACCTTTTACTCTTGTGATTGTATAATTTGTTCTTTCACTAGTTTGCAGGATGTGTCTTGACCTTTGTATGTTAATGAATGAGCATGCAGTAAAGTGGGCATCATAAGTAATTGACTGAGAGCAATAAACTGATGTGCCAGTCTCAAGTTTGACTTGAATTCATGCTGTCAAATGCAAGGATCCTGTTGTACGTGTTACAGTGACTCATTATGCACACATCATGTGCTGAGATTTGCAGATCAAATCATCTCAAACCAAAAAGCACAGCGACAAGAGGACGACTGTCACCCATTCACAATTCAGCACTTCTCAGAACCATTGCAATCGTTTTGAAGTTAGTGCAAGTTTCACACACACACACACACATTTTCAGAACCGCTTGTCCCATGCGGGGTGACGGGGAACCGGAGCCTACCCGGCAACACAGGGCGTAAGGCCGGAGGGGGAGGGGACACACCCAGGACGGGACGCCAGTCCGTCGCAAGGCACCCCAAGCGGGACTTGAACCCCAGACCCACCGGAGAGCAGGACTGTGGCCCAACCCTGTGCAAGTTTCACTGAACCGAAAAGCAGAAGACTTCCAAATTTTTTCAGAGCAATTTTTACTATTCAAGATCTAAGTGATCCAGTGCACCATGTACAATATTAGTTCACTGCGGCGCACCAGCAGACATTTACACACAATCAACACCGGGTAGATGTACAGGTCCTTCCTTAAGGAAGAAAGTTCTGCTGGTTTTAGAGAATTTACTTCATTGGTGTGTTCTTCTTATCGTAAATAAACAGTGAGGCAATGTGCCAGTCAGGTAACTACCAATAAAGACCACAAGCCTTGAGCGTGAGCAAAAACCAGTATACACACCTTTGAGCCCTTGAGAACTGCAGTTGTGCACCTCCAGTTCATCGAAGTGTGCATATTTTTTCTGTAAAAAGCCATATGAATATGTGCCCCTGCCATGCAGAGATACCCAGAGATGGTTAATAATTTACATTTAATCTGAAGAAAGAACAAGAATTTGTATTTGTGTAATAAGTTAGCAATGAGGATTAACCCATATTGTTAGAGTTGAATTTTTTGAGTTTGCTAAATTGTTCTATGATTTATTTACCCTTTTTTGATAAATTTGTGTAAAAAGAGTGGGCAATGCTAACAAAAATGGTGTTTTGTGCGCTACCAACATCTTAGTATCCACTTCTATTCCTGACTTGCCTAGATGACACAAGGGGACAAGAGTCAGATTTGACTAGTCTGCTGGAACTTCCACAACATGTCAACAGAAAGTTAAACATTTCAAATATTCTGAAGAATGAGCTTATTTTACTTCTGAAAAACCAAAAGTATGACATTTATGATACTTTAGAGTACTTATGCTGCTGGAGAGTTGCGAGGAAACATCTACTTCTTAATCTGATTTCTAGAAAGTTTGCAAAATATGTTAATGTTAATCAGTGTTTTCATTACTATACTAATTATACATGTCTTGTGAAAAAGATTGTGATGATCAGCAGTGGTAGCATGGTGTGTTAATGACAAGTGATGCTAAATTGTGCATTGAGTACTGTATTTTATTTTCATCATCCAAGCCAGTGTAAGCTACTAATTTTGATTTCCTAAATGAATCATTACATGTTTTTATTTCTTTTGTATTTATTTGGTTACTGTTACTGACAATATTTACAAAATTAAATTTTATTGCAAAAGCACACTTAATTTATTGAAGAAATGTAATTATTTTTCCATGAATTGAAACTGTATAATTAAGCTATTAATATTGGTAGTAGTTCAGAACATTAAAAAAGAATGATCTGTATCAATCTATCTTCATACCTAGCATTTTTATAGAGTTTTTAAAATTTTTTATTTTATTGTCGAAAACTTTTTCCTTTTACTCAAATAGATTTTTGGATAAGTTCTCTTACTTTGACTTGACGTATGAAAATCAGATTCTTCAGCTGCACAGTTTATTACTGTTGAAACAACCTCTGCTTCATAAATAAATGAGTAAGTCTGCAGTTTTTATCAACCTATATATATCACCCTCTAAATGAAATAAGTAACGTGAAGATAGCGTACTCACCTATGTGGAGCAGATGGCAGGCAGGCGTTTCAAAAACATGAAAGGAAAAAGAAATGATCCAAGTTAGTGCACTGTCCTCTTTTTTTCTGAGCTATTTATCATCTGGCATAGCAGTTCATATATTTATTTTTCCAGCTGCAGTGAAGAAATGGGAACAACCTAAGGTAGAAGGTTCAAAATAAGGACTCAATGTTATTATGTGGAAGTGCCATTTCAACAAATATCATCTGTTTTATTTGTTTCCTTGATGGGAAACTGCTGAAGAGCTGATATTTCAACTTCAAAAGCTGTAGTAGTCTGTTTATTTGCTGGGAGAAATATTATTTCTACCACAGAAGATAGTAGGAGTTGGAAATCCAGGAAATGAGTCTTGCACTTTGAGGGATGGATCCTCCCAATTAGTCAATGGCATTTTTCCACTGTGTAGGTGGAGAAAATTGTTCCATTTATCCTGAGGGCACTATTGCGCAATCATATGTTTACAGTATATTGTATTGTATGACATAATTCTCATTTGTCACTCTAATTCCAATACCTCAGTATCCAGTGTAACAGTGACCCTTTTCCTTTGTCTTTCTGTGACTATAATATCCTGCAGTGTCCTGTGGTTTTTTTGCTTTATAGA
Organism: Scleropages formosus; assembly: GCF_900964775.1. Classification (NCBI taxonomy): domain Eukaryota; kingdom Metazoa; phylum Chordata; class Actinopteri; order Osteoglossiformes; family Osteoglossidae; genus Scleropages; species Scleropages formosus. The sequence continues at coordinate 1,856,081 of NC_041830.1, read as the reverse complement.
AGACACACAAACAAAAGCAAGCAAGACATAAATACCCGCAAGTCAAAATAAACAGACCTGTTGCAGTTATTATGCATGTATCTCTTCAAAATGTGCTTACCATATGCATTACCTTGGTTGTCAAGGTCTGTGCACATCTAGAAAGAACATCTTTTTATAGTTTTACAGTTTTAATGAATTAAGTAGTAATCAGATCATGTCACAAAGCACAAAATTCAGTAAAATCGAGTTTTCACTAGAAAAGTCTGAATTGTTCGACAACTTTGTAAACCTGTTTGTGTTTTCTGATACAGGTCCAAACTTTGTGTTTCATGACTGAAAACACTGTCTTAGCCCCTAACAGACTCCATGTCCACCCTTTCGATGTATTTCACTGGCTGCTAAGAATTCTTATCATTCCTCTGTGTAGCCCAACATTGCTGTTTGACCACTCCTCTCCTTCCTACTTTACAGCAGGAAAATAAACAGACATCAATAGTTGTCATTTCAAACACTCACACACTCCCATACAGATATACTCCTCGGGCATCACACCCTCAAGACGTTAAGCCTCCCAAATACCTCTTTCATTTTTGTTTGCAAAACTGTTGGATTTCAGTGGGTGTTGGAGAGTTCAGGCTTTGCCTTTTTAGGTGTTGGTGAGTTGAGGGTTTGCTAAGTATCTCACGCACATGCAGTGTGGTTTTTTGGGGCTTCTTGAGAGCCACCAAGGCAAAGTTGCATGAGTCAGCCTGGATACCATGAGGTGTGGCGCACACCTACCACTAATCGACTCTGCTAGAGACCTATTACCTGCAGTAGTATAAGCAGACTGTGGTTCAGCAGGTCATAAGAAAGAGAACAACATTTCCTTCTAGTCGAAACTCAGTTCATCTGTACATTTGACCTTTTCCGCTCAATCATCTTGAGTTGCAGAAATAGACATGCTGTCTTTGTGAGGCATTTTCTTTAATAGTAGCTTGCAGAGTTTCTCCAAAAGGTTCAAGTTACATTGGTATGACAATGAAGTGAAGAACCGGCCCTTTGTCTAGAATTTGCATCTTTGAGCCCAAAGAAAAGAGCCTTGACAAAGGCGCTCAATCTGTATTGGCTCAGTAAATAAACATCCAGCTTTTCCTTAATGTTATGTTTCTTCTCGAATGCAGGTAGGGCCAAGGGTATGTACTTCTCAGTAGGTCCAGTCAATTTTCCATTGACCCCCTGTCATTTTCATTCTTTTCACCTTTCATTCAACTTCAGACTGCACAGGAATTCTAATGGAGGCTATCGAACTGCTGTGTTAATAGCGGCAAAGGTTTTCCCTATCAGAGTGTAAACAAAACATCATGAAAGCATTTTTTGAAATTGGATTCCTTTTGGTACAGAACACACCTGGACACGAATGGATTTTTCAAAACCTTAAAATCAGACCAGAGAATTGTAAATGACTGTTGTTCGATTAACACAAGAGTTACTTCTAAATGATACAGGGGTTGAGCCAGTTGCAATAAAGCACTCTTTGTGCTCTGTCAAGGGCACAAAACTGGAGTTCAGCAGGGCTACAACATAACACCAGTCAGCTGAGGTGTGAAACTTCAGTAGACTGCTGCATATCACTTCTATTAATACTTACGGGTGTGTCATGAACTTACTTGTTAGTGAACCAACATATTAGTCTGCCATTGGATTCAGCTTTCTTGGCAGTTCACATTCTGAAGGTAGGCAAGGATGGAGGTGACATGACCCAGTGTTTAGACAAGTCCATTGTGTCCCCAGTCACAGCAGTGGCTAACTAACTTCCTTGAGTACATTAAGTACTACTGGCAATTTTTTTCAGCACAATCTATGTTCATATTTACAGTAACTTTTTTTCTCAAAAACAACATTGTTAAGCTACTTAAAATGATTTTCCCATTTACGCAGCTCGTTCACTTTTACTGTACCAGTTCAGGGTAAGTACCTTACTAAAGCATACTACAAAAGAAGGTGGGATTTAAAATGGGAAGTCATTTAAAAAGAGTTCCTTATTATTATTAGTTTTTCCTATGTGAGTCACTTGACAGCTCATATAAACACAATCCTCCCACTTTTCCCTTTTTTCACTTTCTATGCAGTTGAAAATGTTTCCTTGATTGGTAATGAAACATTTGCACCAAAAATGCTAGGCTCATTGTTCACCTGATAACTAAACTCAACCTCTCGACCTTGATCTTCTCTTTTATCCTTAACGGTATTGTAACCATCTGCGTTGCTGGTGTTCTAGCGGGAAATGCGCTTATCGTAAATAGTTGCATTATGAGAAAAATGTGAAATGTAAGTGTGCAACCATTGGGGGCACTTCTGGGGGAAATTATGGGTTGATCGTGCTGGCCAGTGGAAAGAAGAGAGAGCCTGGGGACGCTAAGCAGACTGGAAAGGCTGGCTAGAAGTGCAGGTCCTGGAGAAAAGGGGGTCCTCGGACCAGGAGCATTATTACCTTGTATGCTGGTGTTCAAATAAAACGTTCAAGATTAACACTGCCTGTGCGTCCTTCTTCGCCTCATCCAAACCCACAATGCTGCACGCCACAGTATAATGGGTGTGAGAAAACTAGCAATACACACACACACACACACACACTTTCTGAACTGCTTGTCCCAGACGGGGTCACGGGGAACCGGAGCCTACCCGGCAACACAGAGCGTAAGGCCAGAGGGGGAGGGGACACACTCAGGACAGGACGCCAGTCCACTGCAAGGCACCCCAAGCGGGACTCAAACCCCAGACCCACCAGAGAGCAGGACCTGGTTCAACCCACTGCGCCACTGCGCCCCCCAAAACTAGCAATATTTAAACTGTATTTTATTATGGATTTTTGATATCATGAACAAATGACATTTATATATTTATATGACATTTATATGTGTGTGTGATCAATCAATCCCCACAGACTGAGTCTTTGATCCCCCGCTCAGTCTGTGTGGAGTTTGCATGTTCTCCTTGTGTCTGCGTGGGTTTCCTCTGGGTGCTCTGGTTTCCTCCCACAGTCCAAAGACATGCTGTTCAGGTTCAATCATAGTGTGTGGGTGACAGAGAGAGTGTGTTCCACTGGTGTAAGGTGACCCCTTGTAAGTAGTGTATCTAGCAATGTAAGTCACCTTGGTGAATAAGGTGTGTGGACTGATAACACTACATAGAGTTCATTGTAAGTTGCTTTGGAGAAAAGCATAGGATATATAAATAAATGTAAATGTAATTCTGTTCTGGGTGTGTCCCCTCCCCCTCCAGCCTTACGCCCTGTGTTGCTGCGTTAGGCTCCGGTCGGGACAAGTGGTTTCAGCCAGTGTGTGTGTGAGGGTGTGTGTAAATGTAATATTACTTGGATTCTTTTCAATACTGTAATTAGTCTTCTGTTGACAATGGTGTCTTGTGTTTAGCCAGGAACTGCAAAACTTTATTAAAATTTAATTAGTATAAGAATGGCTTGCCCTTCCATCATAGCTGCTATATGATTGTACTGTTCTACTGAGACCCTGTTTTGGAGAATGGCTTAATGATAATTAATGGATGGAGATTTCTGTCTCAGTCTTGTGTGGAACATGAAGAAAATGTAAATTTATAGGGGGCTTTGCGACGGACTGGCGTCCCGTCCTGGGTGTGTCTCCTCCCCCTCCAGCCTTACAGCCTGCGTTGCTGGGTTGGGGTTGGCTCCAGTTATCCGTGACCGCGTGTGGGCCAAGCAGCTTCAGACTCTGTCTGTGTGTGTGTGTGTGTGTGTGTGTGTGTGTGTGTGTGTGTGTGTGTGTGTGTGTGTGTGTGTGTGTGTGTGTGTGTGCGCGCGTGTGCGCGCGTGTGCGCACAACTAACAAATTTACAATGTTAACTGCGGCACCTTCCCTGGTCAATAAACAACCATCTACACACTTAAATGTCCTCTCCTTGGTAGATTTAAAATTAAGAAGTACCATTAAAGGAGGGTGTGGTGGTGCAACAAGTTTGGCCTTTTCCTGTTCTCTAGTAGGTCTGGGGTTCAAATCCTGCTTGGGGTGCCCTGCCACAGACTCTCCACTATATGAACCAATGTTCCTCACCTGAGTAGCTGCATAAAACTTTATCCAAATATCAATGATTCCTAATCACATTTCTAGGAATCCCTTTTTGAGATACATATAAACATGTAACAGGAAAGGCTGTATTAACATTTAATTGATTTGATAAAGCTTTTATGTAAGACATCTGGTTTTACAAATTTGTACAGCTGGAGCAATTGTGGATAAATACCTTACTCAAAGGTATTGCAGTAGGTACTGGAATCTGAACCTGTAACTTTTCACTCCAACGGTAGTAGCGCTAACCTCTATTCCACCTGTTGTTCATTTTAGGAATATTTCATAATTTCTGCAAGCTGCATCACTGCATTTAAAACATGAACGTCCAAAGAACATGAAGCTCTAATTTGTATGCGTGACACAAATCATCTTTTTACACACATTATTGATCAAGAACACTTGAGAAACAGGAGAGACCTGGGGTCAATGGAAGGAGAAGTTTCACTTTCCAGTGCTGCTCCTGACAAACCAGTGAAAACTATTTTTTGTTTATTTGTTTTAATTAACAAGCTTCAACAAAATCAACAAAAAAGCAAAAGTAACATGTTATGCATACATTTCCATATGTAACACATGAACAAAAAAGGCAATATTCTGAAAATGTGAGCAATTTCAAGAAGTACAAGAAGTAGAAGTACTCAACCATCCAAAAAGGTGTTCAACATCTGTTTGAACTGGCATACAGATGAAATATAGAAGACCTTTTCACAGTTTAAATGGATGAAGAATTAATAGAGATAAAGGAAATAAGGTAACATATGTCCTAATAAATTTTTAAATGCATCTTACAGCAGACAGATTTTCTTAGTTTAAGACCATTTTGATATGTTAAAGTTCACTTAATTATGTTAACATTCCAGGAAGTAATTTCAAATGGAAATGCAAATAATTAAACTGTAAAACAATTAAACAACCACAACATGTGACCCAGTGAAGTAAATAGCAGTGAGAGGAAATAGATACCAAAACCAAGGTATAAACAAAAGCTCTGTCAACTGCCCCTTAGAGAACCTGTCAGCCACCATGGTATTTCTGGAAACCAGGCAGGGGTCAGCCTCCTAATTCTTAACCCTAACCCTGGCAATTAAAACCAATATAGGAGTAGAAAAATATCAAAGTTGTGGGTCTATGGCATGGTACTAAAATTTAAGGAGCCACCACAGGCACATAGCTAATCCTCTGAGTACCGGCTTAAATGTGTATTAAGCCAAGAAGAACAACAAAGACAAATAAATGCATTTTATTCATTACCTTGTAAAATTAAAAAAAAATACAGGTATAATTATTTCAGTTAGTCAGAGGTTATAATGTGTTGCATAATGTTTTCCATAATTTTTCTGTGCATTGTCAATGGTGATCAGTTAAATTATTTTGATTTATCATGCCTTTTAACTCAATATCAATTAATGATATTTCAGTTTTCATAAAATATGAATTACAGAAAAGCACCTGCAAACACTTTGCCAATACTTTCAGCTAATATCCTTAATGGGTTTTCCTTAAGAAAAATGGTTTAATACAACTGATCTAATCTGACGTATTAATTTAAACATGGTTTGACTTGTGCCATGAAAGTGCTGATAAAGGCAAATGTCTTTGTTCATACTCATAACACCATTTTTACAAATCTATAACATTTTAGTTTTTTAGTTTATTTTATTTTAAGGCATGTGATGGCCCAGGTGATTTGTGACATTAGGACATTTTTCAGCTCCCTGTCAGCTATCATTTTAAAATTGAGTTGACTGTTCAAACAGTTGATAATTTAACTGGCTGTCTCTCAGTTTTTTTTATCCATTTTAAACCCTATCAGTCCATCTGAGCTATACTGGAAATAGTCACAATTACAATCTAGACTTATATAATGAACATAAAATTCTTGATGTTGAATTTTCTCAGCTTAATATGTGGTAAAAAACAGTACAGTCTTAGGTCCAGACAGGAAACATTTCTGCTGGATATCCAGTAACCTCCTGGAACAAGTACTGCTGCTTGTGATGCAGCGTGTTTCTGTTTTATACTTCATGCTTCATGTTTTGAATGACAAATTTCACAACAAAGATAGAAATAAAAATACTCAAAGAAAACCAGCCTGTATGACTGGGTGGAAACAAAGAAATAATTTTAAAGTCTGCACCAGAGAGTGTAAAAAATAATTGTGTAAAAATTGTGTAAAAAATGCAGCAAGAGGGACTTTTTGCTGTAAATGCTGAATGTTGCATCTGATTTTCCTGCTTTTCAGATTTCTTAACCGTTCCATAAACTTACATCACACCATGTGTCACAATTGCCTTTGTATTTACTATTCATTCTATATGCAGCTACTCGTCTAATGTGTACCAGCAAAAATGCTGGTGCTGGACCCACAGTGTGTTGGCAATCACATGTCTGCACACACAAAAATTTGTCTGTTGTAAAGTATATTGTTGTGTACACTAAGTTGAAGTTATTTTATAGAAACACTTCTGGCAAATGAATCAATGTAAATGTGAATGTAGAAGTTCCATGTTGGTGAGGTCATGCTGTTCTGGAGGCAAAAGAGGATCCCAGGGCGTTCCGAAAAAAAAGCAGCAACTAAGCGGATGTGTTTGTACACACACAACATGTACAGCTGCTTGTCCCAAGCAGGGTCGTGGCAAGCCAGAGCCTAATCCAGCACCACAGGATACAGGGTTGGGGGAAGGGGACACACCCAAGGCAGGACACCAGTCCACCACAAGGCACCACAAGCAGGACTTGAACTCCAGACCTATCACACAGCAGGCCCCAGCCAATCCCACTGTGCCACCACACCACTACAACCCCCTGTATTCATATATGATCCTGCATTAATATAGCAATAAAAAGAATATATTAAAGCATATTATTCTCTTACCTCTATCTCAACTCTGCAATAACCCTTGACTGAATATTATAGCACTCATTTGCTGTGCAAATGGCATTTTGGTGCCATAATTAGATTGCACTCAGGAAGCCCGCACTCAAGAGACAATACTGGTGAAAATTCTGAAGATCCCAGTGCTAAGTAAACCGAAAAGTTTAATGCTCTCTCATTGACCCCCAGGTGACATTATGGACATTGTACAATAACATTGTGGATGAGTGACTAGCAGGGCCCTCTCTTTTACCCCATTACTTAATATAATTAAAACAATATACAAGCAATATACTTTACAAAAATGTCCAGCTGTATAAGCTGGTGAATCACAAACAGTGAAAGTTACCATGGAAACAAGTGTCTGGAAGGCAACTATTAATAATTGCAATAAAATATTTTATATTAAAGAAAAATATCCAGTTCTGTTCCATTTGCACGGACCACTTATCCAGAACAGGGTCACAGTGATCTGAAGCCAGTCCTAGACAGGGCAAGATACAAAACTGAAGACATCCTCTCCAGTTTTGAATGAGTGGCTCAATCTTCCATGTGCTCTATAGCAGGCATGGAATCTGGGACATGCACTTTAGGAAAACAATGCGGGGGAGACACAACCAAACCAGAGATAATATAATAAAGACAGCCTCTGGTTGTGGAGATTTTCTTCTAACTTCCTGGTTTCTCTGCAAGAACCAAGTTTTCTATATAGCTTATTTTCTTTTATTAAGCTGTTATTAGCCTGGCCAATTTAATTTGCCTGATTTTTTGCCCATATTCAGCACAATAGAAATTAAGCCAGCACAAAACATCTGGTTTATTTATTTGTTTGGTTGCTTGTTTCTGTAAAAAACAGAATAAAAATGAATTGTGAGGGAGGGCTGAGGGAATGCAAAGGTTTATAAGAAAAATATACCGGATCATCTTCAACATCCACAGGTTGTTCTCTTCTTAGAGTAGCAAATCAGTTACTGCTAGTGTCATGAGGTCTAGCAGGTTGAGTTCAATGAACAAGAGGGAGCAGCAAGCAAACAGGTGGTGTAGTTCTTTGTGCTGTTGCTACACTGTTGGAAGGGCCTATGTTCAAATCTCTGCTCCTGCTGTTGTACCCTTGAGAAGGGTCCTGGTCCTGATATTAACAATTTCCCAACTGTATGCACAAATGTACAATTTTAAGTAACTTAGTACCCAAACAAACATTATAAGCCAGTCTGGAGTCTATTATTATAATATAACAACAGTATTATTCTTATAATAATAACTTGTGTCAGCAAGTTTTATACCAAGACAATGTTTTCTTCACAGCACCTTTTACAATCAAAAAGGCAATATTTCAAAAAAACCCATAAAAACACATTTCTTTTGAAACTTTATATTTTGCATTAAAATGTGGCCCTTCGTGATAGCAGTCATTTGGAGGAATAAAATGTTTTACAGTGACTATATGGCTGGATAGAGCAATGGTAATGACATTGAATAACACCTGAGAGACTGAGATTCAGCTCCTGGCCATCACCACCTGCCAGTTGGGGTCCTTTGGCAAGACTCCTAATGTTACATCTGCTTACCTCTCGATGAGGGCTACCACAATGAAGAGAGTCATACCAGCTTAACAAGATTTGCGCCGGATGTTGGGGGACCAGGAAATTCTGGTAAGAAGTGGGCTATTGGAACAAACCAGTCATGAACTAGAGCAGAAAACCTGGAATTAATGGAATGCTACTACAACAGCAAGCCCAATGAGAGAAGCTATATGAAGTGCATGTGGGAATCGTGGATGGCTAAAAGACATACATGAAGACTAACTGGTAACAGCGCTTCACCATTGTCAACAAGAAGTTATTTTGACAGCTTGCGATGGATAAACTGCAACATACAACATACCCCAATGGACCTTCACTGGAATACTCTGCGGGCACTATGCCCACCTTGCACAGTAGAGTTGTTGATATCAGAAGGAAAATCACAGCTAAGCTAGCCATGATTGGGTCCTGAGTCAGACTACCCAAGCTGGATAAGAAGAAACCATCAGATGCTATGCTAACAGATGTCAGTGCAGCAGGGCTTAATATCCCCAAAGTCACAGAAACCAATGACCTGGTATATGCAACAGTGACCCCTGAGTTGGTTGGCTATGATATCAGAAAGGAATCCAATTGCAGGCAGTACCCCCAAACCCCTGCCTACCCCATAGAGACTAAGGCTAGAGGCTAACATAAAGGCAGCATGTCAGGACATGAGTAGGCTGGTTCAAGGGAAGAATGGTGTAAAGATCAAGAATAGATATCAGGTACTAATGGAATGTCCACAGGTGAGGCCCTGGACAGTGCAAAACAAAGGCTCACTGTACTGTCTACAAGACTGTGGAGGTACCCCAGAGAAGCAGAGGTCAAAAGAATAAATACCCTGTTCAACAAAGAACAACCCAAGGTGTACTCCCAACTACAGTGCAGCAACATCCAGAGCTGAAACTAAAGAGTACTGGAACAGCATATGGGAGAAAGAGCAACACATAACACCAGTAGTTAGCAGACCTAAAAGCAGAATATTACAGTCTTCAATAGAAGGAAGCAGTCACCAGTCACATGATCCACAAGTACTGGTTGAAGAGCCTAATGACACTGCATCAATGCCTAGCAACACAGATTAACTAACTACTGTCTGCACGTGTCCATCCTGACTGGCTAACACAAGTCAAGATGGTGCAAACCATGTAAGACCCACATCAGAAAACAGCACCATCAAAGTACTGACCAATAACCTGCCTCTCAACAACATAGAAGGTATTGTCAGGAATCATAGTCACCACGCTACATGAGCATGTGGGGAAGTACATGAACAGAGATCAGTAAGTTAGGGGGAATAACATCAGAGGCTCAAAACACCAGCTACTGGTAGGCAGGACAGTTCCCCCAAGACTCCAAGTCTTGACAGACCAACCAGAGCACTGCCTGGATTGACTGCAAGAAAGCCTATGACTCAATGCTGCACACACGGTGCCTGGAATTATACAAGGTCAAAAAAACAGTAAGGAACATCATCAAGAATTCAGTGGAACTGCAGAAAACAACACTCAAAGCCAACTCCAAGGCAAAAGCCCAAGTAATCAACAAGTGCAGAATGTATCAAGGCAATGCTCTGTCCTTACTGCTGTTTGCATAGGCCTAAATCTCCTCAGCCAGATAACCACAAGGAATGGATGAATTCAGAAATTGAGTTACCATCAGCTACCTCCTCTACATGGATGACATCAAGCTAAGAGAATGCCTCAGAGACAGCACCAGACAGGGAAGGTGATTAAAGAACCAGCAGAAGTGCCATTTCAGGACAAGCTCCTCCATGGAACGTACCATCGGCGTTTAGCAGAGGTGGCTGACATCCATAATCTTACCAGTGGCTGGAAAGCGCTGCACTGAATGGCAGCAATGAGGCACTGATCACAGCAGCACAGGAGCAGACTCAAAGCACCATATCAATAGAAGCAAGGGTCTACCATATCAGACAGAACTCAAGATGTAGACTCTGCAAAGAGGCCCTAGAGACAATCCAACACCTACTGGCAGGGTACAAGATACAGGTGGGAACAGCATGCACTGAACAGCACAGCCGAGTGGTTGGGATTGTGTACAGGAACATCTGCACTGTCTATGGGATAGAGGTTCCCAAGACCAAGTGGGAGACACAGCAGAGGGTGGCTGAGAATGACAGAGCTAAGATCCTGTTGGACTTCTAGATCCAGACTAACAAGCAAGTACTGGCCAACCAACAGGACATCATGGTGGTGGATAAAGAACAGAAGATGGCAGTGGTGTTACATGTAGCAGTCCCGAATGACAGCAACATCAAGAAGAAAGAGTATGAAAAGCTGGAGAAGCACCAGGAGCTGAAGGAGGAATGGGAATGGATGTGGAAGGTAAAAGCCAAAGTAGCCTCAATTGTGGTAGGAGCCCTTGGGGCAGTGACACCCAAGTTGGAAGAGTGGCTCCAACAGATCCCAGGAACAACATCAGAGCTTTCAGTCCAGAAAAGCCCAATACTAGCAACAGCAACGATACTGCACAGAGCCCTCAAACTCCCAAGCCTTGGAAGGACCTGAGATTGGGGGGGGGGGGGTACTAGAGGGGTGAGGCAGGGGAAAAAAAAAAAAAATATATATATATAGTACAGAAGAACACAATACAGTATATGTGTATATATATATCACACACACACACACACACTGGCTGAAGCCTCTTGTCCCAAGTGGGGTTGCGGGGAAATGGAGCCTAACCCGGCAACACAGGGCGCAAGACTGGAGGGGGAGGGGACACACCCAGGACCACTCCGTCACAAGGCACCCCAAGGAGGACTCGAATGCCAGACCCGCCAGAGAGTGGGACCCAGCCAAACCCTCTGCGCCACCGCGCCCCCCGGTATATATATATATATATATATATATATGTATACACACTCAGTATGAATATACAGTATATACAGTATATATAAACTTTTCCATTTTAAGTTTTCCATTAATTATGCTTAACATAAAATTATACAAGAAGCTTTTTTTGCATAGAATGCTTTTAATATGAAGACATATTTTATTTGTTTGTAATTTTAACTCAATTGTCCACCCCAAATTTCCTTTGCAGACTATTTAACCATCATGCCTTTCCTCAAGACCACAACAACGGAGTCTGTCCTAAGGCTAGAACCTGCAAACTTTTTACCTGGCATCCTTATTGTGTCTGTTAAAAAATAACCTGAGAACCAGCCCAAAAAAATTCAGCTGGTAACATGTTTCATCTAGTATTATTTTGTGTCGTGAGGTGGGTAGAGTGTTGCATTATATAGCAATATTTTCTGTGTGTCTCTGAGGGGGTGGTGGGTTAGATGAGGGAACATGGTGTCAAGACCACAGAAAATAACATCATCCCAAAATCTGACTCTCTGACTTAATACCAAATCAGACTGAACAGTATTTGAGCTGGTGATTCTTGCCAACACGAAATGGAGGGAAAACACTTTCAGATTAAATACCATGTCTGTCAGAAGATCTCATATACAAATAATCTCCTCTGGTGCACATTGACAGGGAAAAAAAAAACAAAAAAAACCCAAAATTTTCAGGGAATTTTGAATGTTCTGACCTGCAGCTTTGACCCTGGGAAACACAGCAAGCCCTGGTGATCCAGGATCTGTGTTTTTTCTGTTCAGAATTTAGCAATGCAGCAAATATTTCAGGATACTCTGTTGTAGAATGTGGGCAAATTTAGTAGAAATGCCCATATGTTGAGCTAGAAGATGAAACCACAGGCTGCCTGCAGAGGTTTATGAGCACAAGTTTAGGAAAGAGGGTGGTGAGCACAGGTACACAGGTCTTGATCATGATTATGGGGTAATCACTGGACATTGACAGAAGACTGCTGCCTGCAGGATGGTCACCGCAGGTAGGTCATTCCTGGCTGATGAGGGTAAGCTGGTGATTACAGGCAGATGGCTGCAAGGTGGCAGTTGGAAGCTCACTGGTACAAGTGAACACAGACTAAATTTGTGCTGAATGACTTGACGTGGTCCTCTGTATTGGGTATGTGCAGAACCTTGATAACCGGATCCTCTTCTTTGAAACAAAGCAGAATGTACACGAACCCTGCCATAGACACAGTTTCACAAGGATTTGTGTATTTGTATGTGTTATAAGGGGAAGTAAAAATACATCAGATTTGATTGACAGGGATCAGGGGAACTAAATACATTTCTTGCCCTAATTAAAGAAGCTCCATCATTCATTAATTCATTCACTTGGTTGTTTGTCTGCTTATCTCTTGGTCATTTATTTACATTTAAAATAAAAATGATTATAAATACATTATTATACCAGCCTGAGCTGGTGCGGGAAGTTGAGAGATACCGTCTAGATATAGTCGGGCTCACTTCCACTCACAGCTTGGGTTCTGGAACCACTCTACTCGATCGAGGGTGGACTCTCCACTATTCTGGCGTTGCCCAAGGTGAGAGGCGGCGGGCTGGTGTGGGCTTATTAATAGCCCCCCAGTTCAGCCGCCATGTGTTGGAGTCTACCCCGGTGAATGAGAGGGTCATGTCCCTACGCCTTCGGGTCAGGGAACGGTCTCTCACTGTCGTTTGTGCTTATGCGCCTAGCGGCAGTGTAGAGTACCCGGCCTTTTTAGAGTCCCTGGGGGGTGTGCTGGAAAGCGCTCCCACTGGGGACTCTGTCGTTCTACTGGGGGACTTTAACGCCCACGTGGGCAGCGACAGTGATACCTGGAGGGGCGTGATTGGGAGGAACGGCCTCCCTGATCTGAACCCGAGCGGTGAGTTGTTATTGGATTTCTGTGCTAGTCGCGGTTTATCCATAACGAACACCATGTTCATGCATAAGGGTGTCCACCAGTGCACTTGGCACCAGGACACCCTAGGTCGGAGGTCGATGATCGACTTTGTAGTCGTTTCTTCTGACCTTCGGCCATATGTCTTGGACACTCGGGTGAAGAGAGGGGCTGAGCTGTCAACTGATCACCACCTGGTGGTGAGTTGGATTCGATGGCGGGGGAAAAAGCTGGATAGACCTGGCAGGCCCAAACGCATAGTGAGGGTCTGTTGGGAACGTTTGGCGGAGGCCCCTGTCAGAGAGGTCTTCAACTCCCACCTCCGACAGAGCTTCAACCAGGTCCCGAGGGAGGTGGGGGACATTGAGTCCGAATGGACTATGTTCCGCTCCTCCATTGTCGGTGCGGCGGTTCGGAGCTGCGGCCATAAGGTCTCCGGTGCCTGTCGCGGCGGCAATCCCCGAACACGGTGGTGGACACCAGAAGTAAGGGATGCCGTCAAGCTGAAGAAGGAGTTCTATCGGGCCTGGTTGGCTCATGGGACTCCTGAAGCAGCTGACAGGTACCGACGGGCCAAACGGAGCGCGGCTCTGGCAGTCGCCGCGGCAAAAACTCGGGCTTGGGAGGAGTTCGGTGAGGCCATGGAGGAAGACTTTCGGTCGGCCTCAAAGAGATTCTGGCAAACCGTCCGGCGACTCAGAGGGGGGAAGCGGTGTTCCACGAACACTGTTTACAGTGGAAGTGGTGCGCTGCTGACCTCAGCTGAGGATGTTCTCGGGCGGTGGAAGGAGTACTTTGAGGATCTCCTCAATCCCTCCGACACGCCTTCCGTAGAGGAAGCTGAGGCTGGGGACTCGGAGGGGGACTCGTCCATTACCCTGGCTGAAGTTGCTGAGGTAGTCAAAAAACTCCTCGGTGGCAAGGCTCCGGGGGTGGATGAGATCCGCCCCGAGTTTCTCAAGTCTCTGGATGTTGTGGGGCTGTCTTGGCTGACACGCCTCTGCAGCATCGCGTGGAGTTCGGGAACGGTGCCTCTGGACTGGCAGACCGGGGTGGTGGTCCCTCTTTTTAAGAAGGGGGACCGGAGATTGTGTTCCAACTACAGGGGGATCACACTCCTTAGCCTCCCTGGGAAAGTCTATGCCAGGGTACTGGAAAGGAGAATCCGACTGATAGTCGAACCTCGGATCCAGGAGGAGCAATGCGGTTTTCGTCCTGGCCGTGGAACACTGGACCAGCTCTATACCCTCACTAGGGTGCTGGAGGGTTCGTGGGAGTTTGCCCAACCAGTCCATATGTGTTTTGTGGACCTGGAGAAGGCATTCGACCGTGTCCCTCGTGGCATCCTGTGGGGGGTGCTTCGGGATTATGGGGTTCGGGGCTCATTGCTACGGGCTGTTCGTTCCCTGTATGACCGGAGCAGGAGCTTGGTTCGCATTGCCGGCAGTAAGTCAGACCTTTTCCCGGTGCATGTTGGACTCCGCCAGGGCTGCCCTTTGTCACCGATTCTGTTCATTATCTTTATGGACAGAATTTCTAGGCGCAGTCAGGGAACGGAGGGTGTCTGCTTTGGTGGCCGTGAGATCTCGTCTCTGCTTTTTGCGGACGATGTGGTCCTGTTGGCTTCATCGAATCAAGACTTGCAGCGTGCACTGGGGAGGTTTGCAGCCGAGTGCGAAGCGGCGGGGATGAGAATCAGCACCTCCAAATCCGAGGCCATGGTTCTCAGTCGGAAAAAGGTGGATTGCTCCCTCCGGGTTAGGGGGGAGTTGCTCCCTCAAGTGGAGGAGTTTAAGTATCTCGGGGTCTTGTTCACGAGTGAGGGAAAAATGGAGCGGCAGGTTGACAGGCAGATCGGTGCGGCGTCCGCAGTAATGCGGTCATTGTACCGGTCTGTTGTGGTGAAGAGGGAGCTGAGTCGTAAGGCGAAGCTCTCAATTTACCGGTCGATCTACGTTCCTACCCTCACCTATGGTCATGAACTCTGGATCATGACCGAAAGAATGAGATCGCGGATACAAGCGGCAGAAATGAGTTTCCTCCGCAGAGTGGCTGGGCGCACCCTTAGGGATAGGGTGAGGAGCTCAGTCACCCGGGAGGAGCTCGGAGTAGAGCCGCTGCTCCTCCGCATCGAGAGGAGCCAGTTGAGGTGGCTCGGGCATCTGTTCCGGATGCCTCCTGGACGCCTCCCTGGGGAGGTGTTCCGGGCTTGTCCCACTGGGAGGAGGCCTCGGGGCAGACCCAGGACACGTTGGAGAGACTACATCTCCCAGCTGGCCTGGGAACGCCTTGGGGTTCCCCCAGAGGAACTGGAGGAGGTGTGCGGGGAGAGGGAAGTCTGGAGTACTCTGCTCGGACTGCTGCCCCCGCGACCCGGCCCCGGATAAAGCGGAGGAAGATGGATGGATGGATGGATACATTATTATATTTATTTTTATTTCAGAGATGAACTGCAAGATAGACATAAAGCTCAATCATGCTGGTAGTTAGCGAAACATCATGCACCCTTGTTGACTAAGGGTCATTTTGGCTTTGGGGCACAACAAATTACTGACTCAGCCACAGCATGAGTTATGTGAGAAAATTGCATTGAACTTGAGTTAATGTTAAATGAAATATTGATTTAATGTGAAATTAATGCTACCTTTACCTTTATTTGCAATTTTGCAAAGATACATTTTCACTCAATTGACACTCTTCTCCAAAGCAACTTAGAATGTTGAGCAATTTATTTACCAATTTGTACAGCTGGATAATTTTCCTGGAACAATTTATGGTAAGTATGCTGCTCAAAACTCTGTCATGGATGGTCCCAAACCTGGCTGAGAAAGAAAGGTTGGGCGTGGGGCTAGCTACCCCATGCTGCAAAAACCTTGCCAGCTACAGAAACACCAAGAAGGAAACTTCAAGCAGAGCCCTTGTGGGTGGCCTATGCCCCAGGAGGGACAATGGTGATGATGCTGTTCAAGGGGATTACCAGTAGGTCCAAACGTAGCAGCATTAACCACTCTGCTAGTCTCGTGCCCCAGACAGCCTACCCACAAATGACACACATACACTCCACTGCAGAAAAGTGATTCCTGGCACAACTCCAGCTCCTGGTAATCGGCTCAGAGCAGTCGTTCAACACAACAGCAAAGTACTGAAAAGCATTCATTTTAACATTTAAAAAAATTATAGCATGATGAGCAATAAGTTCATTTAATGATGTCTATCTATCCATTCTATTTCAGTTTTACAGCATTTTTCTGGCGGAACCCAAGTTTTACCTTCAAATTCCACATTTGAAACTGTGGTTGGGGCACATTTTTCTAACAGGATGCCCTTCCTGAAGTTGACCCTCACCAGGATGCCACCCGGGTTTCAGAACAGCACTGAATGGTGGCACAAAATACATTTAACTACCTAAAGAAACTCAGTTATTATTAGCACAAGACAACATGGGAAAAGCTTTTTCTGCTTATTGTCACCCTGATGATCTCAACCAGTAACAATCATCATACACACATTTTCTGAACTGCCTGTCCCATACGGGGTTGCAGGGAACAGGAGCCTACCTGGCAACACAGGGCGTAAGGCTGGAGGGGGAGGGGACACACGCAGGACAGGACGCCAGTCCACCGCAAGGCACCCCAAGCAGGACTCAAATCCCAGACCCACTGGAGAGCAGGACCCCGTCCAACCCACTTCACCACCACGCCCCCTGTACAACAATCATCAATTAATGTTACTTGGACATCAAAACTGAAACATTTCATTTAATTTTATTTACTAATTTAGCTGGTGCTTTTCTCAGAAGTGACATAAAGTGTTAAGCCACTTACAATGATTTATTTCAGAAACATCCATCAGAATCAGAACGAGCTTTATTGCCAAGTATGTTCACACATACAAGGAATATTGTCTTGGTGACAGAACCTTCCACAGCACAGACAGAATGACAGTGACAAGACACAGATGAGAAGATAGAATATGTGAATGAAGGATAAAACATATAGAAAAATATAAAGTACACAATATACAAAAAATAGTCACTAGACATATGTATGTACAGGTATGTTCTATACAAATGCAAGGGAATGTGAGTAAGACATATGATGTGATAAACAGATATAATTATAAATATAAACAGCGTTGTGTATCTCCCTCCAGGGATGTACCACAACTCATGCCCTCTGCTTTCTGGATACACTCTGGACCTCCACAGTCCTGCAATAGTCAAGTAGATATTAATAATGAAGGAAAGTATAAAAAGGCATGACTGAGATACTGTATGCCTGCAAGGTGCCAAGTCAATCCTGACCTACAGCAACCACTCACATGGTTTTCAAGGCAAGTGAAGAGAGGAACATAGGTGGGTAGCCAGGTCCATCCTCTGCATGGTGGGAGAGGTGAACACAGGGAGAAACACAGAGCTACTGTGCACCCCAAGCAGGACTTGAACCCCAGACCCACAACACAGTGAGGTAATAGTCAAACCTGGCACACCACCACATCCCTCCAATTGAGACATCATGAACTAAAATGTTCATAAGATTGAAATGTTATGTTGTCTTATAAACATTATTAAATATAATTATGTCATTATTGCCATGTATAAGAATAAATTTTACTTTGATATTTTAATGAATTTCAGGTGACATATTTTCCATCTTGGAACAATTTGTTTCCTCCATAAGATGACCACCTGTATTACAACTGGTAGCATAGTGGTTTGCACTGCTGCCTTTTAACCCAAAGACTGCAGGTTAGAATTCCACTTCCAGCTATAGGAACCTTGAGCAAGGTACTCATCCTAAGTTGTTACAGTAAAATTACCCAGCTGTATAAACAACTAAATAGTTGTTGGTATCTTAACACTAAGTTGCTGTGGAGAAAAGCAACAGATAAATGTAAATGCTAAATATTGTGATGTGACAGAATGAATTAAACTTTAAAATTTTAATTCTAATGTGAACTCATGTATTCATAGTCTGATCAGAATTTTTGACAGTAGAGTAACTCCATGAAAGGACAAAACAGAAATGTGTGCAGAGTGCAATGTAACAGAATTCAGTAGGGCCATCATTCTACTACCCTACAGCGTGCAGAACTAGAAAATACCAATTTTGACAAAACATAAACACATAATATATAATTAAAAAATAAACAAACAAACCCCCCCCACTTTGGAATGGTAAAGGAAGTTAGGTGATGGCAAAAATATCAGTTTAAGAAATACCCCACACACACACACACACCATCTGAACCGCTTGCCCCCTACAGGGTCGCGGGGAGCCAGAGCCTAACCCGGCAACACAGGGCATAAGGCTGGAGGGGGAGGGGACACACCCAGGACAGGACGCCAGTTCGTCACAGGGCACCCCCCGCGGGACTCGAACCCCAGACCCACCGGAGAGCAGGACCAGGTCCAACCCACTGCAGCACCACACCCCCTCTCTATGATACCGATAATTTTAAAATGTTTCTTAAAATTTTCAAATGTTCCACATTGAGCCAGGCTTTATAGATCATTTTCCAGTTGTTTGTAAAACAGAACTTTATGACTGCTGCTGAAACATGCTAACGTTTACTAATTTCAATCTTGACTATCTTTGTATTGATGCACTGGCCAGCAAACAGGAACTGCTGTGCCTACACCTGACCAGAAGGGTTAGTGCATAAAAACCCACTGGGTGGCCAGCAGAGCGAAAAATCACCATACTTTTTGCATTTATTAAATATATAAACCATCCTTGTTTCTACTTTTTCCCTGAAGCTCCCTCAAGGCCCTGGACTCAACTGTCAGTCATGGTGAGAGTCGGCAAAAGGCAGCAAAAGGCAGAACGGAGTGGTTCGGGGGACTTGCCATTGCACGTAGCCTGCGTCTAACTGACTGGAAGGGAATCTGTCAAAGCACAGAGCACAGCATGTGTCAATGCAAATGTGGCTCTGTCTCACCACTACTCTCATTTCCAACTATGTGGAAGGAAACCTTTGCTTCCCTCCTTTCCAGTTTGTTTCATTTCAGAACACGTGTGCTGCTGTGCCACAGCCACCCACTAGTAGCACACGGACAAAGCATGTGGCTGCAGAGAATATATGCACTAAGTGAAGAAAATACATCTGACCTTCACACAATGAGGTAAATTAGGTGAATTGTCATTGTGAGGGAATCAATTTCCATTAATTCTTTTTAAAAAGCAGAACATTTTAAATGAAATATATTATTTCTAGCTTGTCTTATGTTATATTTTCATTCGTTCATTTCCTGTCAATGACTGCTTGTCTATACATTCAATATACATGTGACAATATGTTATACCCCATACGTATATTACAATGGGTGTACACAAGGACACAGTTCAAATGTGAAACCACAGAGAAAAAAACATCCGGCATTGCAATCATACATCTTCATGACTCAAGACCAAGTGGCTTAATTTCCTTCCCCAGCAACCACAGGGTACCAACATCGGTACTTCATTGAGGCTGTCAAGTGGGCATCTCCCTCCCTCAGTATTTCATTGAATTAGGCCCACGACACCTCCAGAAGGCTCAACAGTGCAGTCTGGCATTGCCCTTCAGATGCCCTTCAGCCTTAACAAATACACCAACGCCACAAACTCAAACCATCCCGGATCACACTGTACCGCCATACCAGCCAACAAAAGCTGCAAACACAACACTCCACAAACTTAAACCAACCCATTTAACAAGGTCACACCTCTTTAATTACCACCAGCTGTCTCCGATCAGCCACCTGCCACTAATTTTCCATCACTACACACTACCCTCCAACCTGTAACCCCAATTGCCTTGCTCTCTTCTCAACCACAGCCACTGACTCACCTTCTCAGCAGCCTCATACAGGTCCTTCACCACCCTCAATGAATGGCTTCTTAACACCATATTCGCTCAGCAATGGTGTAGCTGACTTAGCTACAAAACCCCAACACCTACCTCTACCT
Source organism: Scleropages formosus (assembly GCF_900964775.1). Taxonomy (NCBI): domain Eukaryota; kingdom Metazoa; phylum Chordata; class Actinopteri; order Osteoglossiformes; family Osteoglossidae; genus Scleropages; species Scleropages formosus. The sequence continues at coordinate 1,835,860 of NC_041830.1, read as the reverse complement.
CTACCTCACATGAGCCCACCACCCACAGTCTCTTGCCTCTGCCACCAGAGCCACATACTTTAACATTTTTCATTCATATGCCTCCCCAACAGCATCCTCAAACAGTACTGCTAACTTTACAAAGTACACGATCCACTTGCACACCAAATATAATAACATGTCTGGATGCAATGAAGTAACCGCAATGACCTGCAGCACTTGCAGCTGAAAGTTTGTTGTTAGGTGAGCTACCTTTGTTTCAGAGACGTAGTCTTTGCTAAGTTATGCTGGAGAAAAATGTCACCTAAATGAATTTATCACACAATTAAAATCTCTTGCCTCACTTGCTGTATACTGAATAGTTAACTTAATCAGGAGCTGTGATTGGTTGACACTTTCAGTGTGAGACAGACTGCTAATAAACTTCTTAGAGAATTACCTCCTCAGCTAAGAGTCTAGGAGTGATGATTTACTTGAGTCTATCTTTCTCTCAGCACATCGAAGCTACAACCTGGACCTCCAGAGGCATCCTGCATAATATTCGTAGGCTCCGTCCTTACCTCACAACAGACTCTACCCAGCTACTTGTCCAGGCCATGGTGACATCCCGTCTGGACTACTGCAACTCTCTTGTGTCTGGCCTTCCTGCTACTGCCATCAAACCTCTACAGCTGATACAGAACGCTGCTGTCCAAGTTGTGGTTGACTTGCAGACGCGTTCCCATGTATCTCCTCTATTCGTCTCTCTGCACTGGCTTCCTATAGCTGTCCAGTTCAAATTTAAGACCCTGGTTATTGCCGAGAAATGCATCAATAGAACTGCTCCCAGTTATCTACAAGACTTGATCATATGCTACACGCCAACCTGACTGCTACGCCCTTCCACATCTGCCCGCTTGGTGGTCCCATGCATGAAAGGCAAAGCACGGAGGGTCTCGGTTCTGGCTCCATTGTGGTGGAAAGACCTCCTCCTCTCTCTTAGAACTGCTGAATCTTTGCCCACATTTATAAAGGGTCTTATAACTCATCTCTTCCCCATGATCTCTTAAGTTTATACAAGGTATAAATGTTTATGATGATGTTTGGATCAATCCTTTACAGAGCTACTCCTGCAATGTAACGCTAATGTTGATATATACCTCAAAAAAAAAAAAAGAAGAAAAAAACCGGCCTACTAGGAAGGTGATTAGGAATTGGCGATACGCTCGTTAAGGTTTACGCAACTACAGTACTTGTGTGATGAACGTCGGTGCATATGGCGAAGGAAACTAACTGTACTTAAGAGTCACACATCTTCAGCTTTGTCGCTTTCTCCTAATGTAATGCTCAAATTCTGTTTTCTCTGAGATGTACATCACTTTGGAGAAAACCGTCTGCTAAATGAATAAATGTAAATGTAAATATCTGTGTCCATCCATTGCCTGTATTAAAACAGAGGAGTCCAAACACCACCATATCTCTACTAGTGTACTACTGGTCATTGTTCCCATGGTAATGTAGAGGATAATACACTGAAGTTGGGCAAGGGAGGACGTGACAGTATATTGGTTAGAGCTGCTGTCTTCAGATCCAAAGGTTGCTGGTTTGAGTTTTACTACTGCTATAGTACCCTTGAGCAAAGTATTTACCCTCATTTGCTCCAGTAAAAATTACCTAACTGTATAAATGTGTAAATAATTGTAAACTGTTTTGGAGAAAAGCGTCAGATAAATGTATTAAGTCATAAAACAGCCTGACTTGCACCACTTTCCCATGGTGGGGACTGTGTAACAGGCAAGAATGCTTTTGTAATGAATAATAACCCATTTTATGAAAAAGGACTTGCAGTTCTTAGCTGTGCAGGACCTCCTTATATAAAGTCTGTTTGTATACAAAATGAAAGAAATTAATAAGCATGTGAGCTGAATAATTAATTCCGGGTAATTAATAAGTAAATATCATTTACTGTAGAACATTTTCAAGTCACAATTTCAGACCTATGGTAATTCTGCACTTTTGAAACATGAGTGCACATGTGTGAGAGTGTGCATGCATATGCAGTGATGTCTATGTGCATGTGTGTGTACTGGGAGTTGTGTGTGGAGGGGGAAGGACGGCCACACTATATTCTTTCCCTGATTATTAATACATGCAATGGCGCTCATGTCCCTCATCTGTGAGAAGCACTGAAGCTATTAAACTAGGAAATCAGGTCCTGGCAATTGCATCACTGAGCCACTGAGCTGATGGGTATTCTAGGAGCAATTTCAAAATATCGAGTGCGTCTATGTTTATGCAGTGAAATTCCAGAAAAGAGTTGCGATACTACTATCACAGATCTAAAAGGAAATGTTCTTTACTGTTTTAAACAAATGAGCTGACAGCTCATTGCAGGCTCTGCTGAATTTAGACTGTCTGAATTCTAAAAATAGCCTTGAGAGAAGTTGCCAAGGAAGAGAGCATTGAGCCTCGCTGGGAAAGTAATAGACAAAGGCGGTGAGAGCACCACTGAGCTGCTGGCAACCATAACCACATGGAAGCCTTGAGCTGTTAGCAGTGAAAAGGAGGCGCACACACACACACACACACACACACACACACACACACACACAGAGCTCATGGAGCCTATCATTTGTATCTGGGAAGTTTCTCAAATGATGTACTGATCCACTGAAGTGACCAAAGGTAGGAAAACTACTTCAAACAGCCAAGGGTTTAATTGTGGTTCCTAAAAATAAGAGAGGGAGCCTGATATTTGAGCAAGACTATTAACTGAAACCCTCCCTCATGGCATGTGATCGTGACCCCCTCCGGCCCTCCACATTAGTCGTGATTAGCTTGCTGATTAGCACAGCGTCACAGACCTGGCCAAGATCGACTGCAGAGTGCTCCTGTCTTGCTCCTCTTCTGAGGACAAACCAAGGCTTTTGATTCTGCAAGCTTTACCCTCCTCAGTTTGGTGTCTCATGCAGCACCCCCCCATCTCCTCTGTGCCATCCCAGGGTGGATCGCGTGGTATAATGAAGGCGCTCGCCTCGGCAAGAACGCCTTCGGTGGATCATTGCTACCCCGTGGGCGCAGCTGGCTTGTGTTACAAAACGGCTTTGCGGCCGTCAGAGGAGGTCAGGAAAAAGCCATGTGATGAAATTATCCAATCAAGGAAAGTGTTTTCTTCATTATCTGGGCTTTCCTTTGTCAAACCTCAGAAAAGAACAGAATCAATGATGCTGATTTCTGTGCATGCAGGGCCGTGTTTTTGTTTACCACCATCCTGTGGCGTTGTTAGCGTGCTCAGAGATACCAGTCGTGTCAGGAGAAACCTGCCGCGAACCGTGGATGAGGCCGAGTGTGGGAATGCTTGACAGGCAAGCGGAGGACAGGCACCGTTTATCCTGCCTCAAGTTACTATGGGAACGCCTGTTGCTAGGACATGAGGAATGAGTAGGCAATCAGATTTGGAGAGCTGTATAATAACATTATGTTGGAAGGGAAAGGGGGGGAAACCCCACTAACTACAGCAATAAATTTGATTTGAATGCGGACGCCTTTAATATCCCATCACTCTTAAAGGATGGGGGGTGGGGGTGCGGAAATGGGTGGCAGCCGGAGCTGCCATCGTGGCGATTGCGCATCGGTCATCTGGTGGCCCTGTTGGAGCTGTCACTCAACTTCTGAGTGCCTGCCTGCCCTGCCTCCTTCTTCGCATATGGACCAGGGTTCAAATTATAGGAGTGGCTCAGCTGCTGCACCCTTGAGGAATCACACTATGGTAAATGGAGTGTGAAACAATGGGTGACACGAAATGTAAAAGCAGTCAATTTCAATGGATGCATCAGCTGACCAGGGACTGTACATTAAAAACGATGAAGTAAAATATAAAAAAAAAAGGTAGGGTGGTTGAAGTTCCAGTGACACTCGAAGCGCTAACGATATTCCTAGCATGACACCATGCTCATAAATACAGCTGGTCCCCAGTTTATGAACTTCTTTAGAATCAAGATTGTGGGCATTACATGAGGGTGGAGGATACCGGGGAGGCAGCGCTTCACTGAAACCTCAAAACTGGTAGAATAGAAGCTCCAGAATGATTTACAGCTTTTTACCTTCTCTTTACTTCTTCTTCACTCTTCTGGGAAATGTAAGGTAACGTTTACTGTTCACAAATGTTACCTGTCAGCGTGTCAGGAGCAGCTTTGGCATGTGACTCAAAAAAGTTTCTGTCAGCGAGAAGTTTGTTTTTTGAAAGGTTGTAAGCTGGAGACCGACTGTAGACCCCTTCTAAATGTATGCAGTTCAACATCACTTAAACCAACTATTTTTGTCTCTTGGGTAGGAACAGGACAGAAGCAGCCTATTCAGCTGTGTAAACTAGGGCTACTGAGAGGTCAACAGTCCAGTGCTGTTTGCAGGCTTGCCAATCTGCCTAGGAGGCCCCCCGGGGACAGAACGACCTCCCAAAGACAACACACGATGGCCTCTGTTCATACCACCAGATGGGAATCAATGTACAGACGGTCCCCAAGTTACGATGGTCTGACTTACGATTTTTTGACTTTACGATGGTGTGATAGCGATATGTATTCATTAGAAACCGTACTTCCAATATTGAATTTTGACTTTTTTCCCAGGCAAGGGATATGTGGTACGATACTCTCTTGTGATACTGGGCAGCTGAGCAACGGCAAAAATCCGCATCTCCCAGTCTGTCACAAAGTAGCTAGAGTCGACAACCGATACTCTACAGTGTTCTGTTTTTTTGGATACCCCCCCTGTATCTACGTTGTGTTTTGTGCATCCATCATGTCTTCAAAACGCCCATCTGTGTCTCCTGCTACTGGTGAGAAGCAGAGGAAGACAATTACTCTTACTCTGTAATGACGATTGCATGTGAACTTGGACTTTTGCAATTGACAATCTCGACCATCTTAAAGGATAAGAAGCGATGATGTTCGGTTAGTTTGGTGCATTAAATGCATTTTTGACCTACGATATTTTCAATTTGAGATGGTTTCATCAGAACATAATCCCCATCGTAAGTTAGGGACCACCCTTAAAGGCACATAAATCATTTAAAGATGTCTGTCTTGTCCACCCTCTCTTAAACCACGTCCTTTTTGATTAATTAGTTAAAATACAGATTGGATTAACTGTGCATGACAGCAGCCTCTGCACACGTTATTATCTGCACATGTGTTGTCCTTTGGGAGCTTTCTTCCCAGTGGCAGGACACCAGATACCCCCTGGACAGTGCCGTACAAGGCTTCCATCTCATCGGCCATATTTTTGCTAGATGTGAACACTGCAATGTGCACAGCTGTCCTTCCTGTCTCTGTCGCAGGTATACAAAGCTGAAAACTTGCTTCTTTTATTGTGTGTGGGGAACACTACATAACCTGCATCCTTATATGGTTCATAAGAACTCCACAAGCATGTGATGCGTTTTATATTTGACTTTTGCAACAATGACGTCTCTGATTGCGTTCCTTATATAAGAAAGATCCATGCTGTGTAAAACAGCCCAGGCTTCATTTCTGAGCTTTCCAAAGCAACCCTCCCAGCAAAGTTCTTGCCTTCCCAAGTCTCTCATAGATGTTTTTTTCTGAATTACCATATATCTGCTGCTCCCCCACCCCATCAGCCCTTCCCCCATCAGCTACACATGGAAATAAAGTCTTTACAGTCTCACGCCTGGAGGACAAATGCAAAAGGAGAAAAAAGAAGTAAAAACAGAACTCCTGATTTCCTCAGTGAGGCTGCTGGTTCCACCTGCTACTTTTGTGCAAAGAAGATTTGGTTAATCTTCAGCTCAAGCCGTGCTCCCTTTTTTTTAATTATACAGGCACATTATAAGCCTTTAGCCTGCTCAGGCAGCATGAGCGATAAGCATGGATGCTCAATAATTCCTCTAAATATTTGCCAGCACTTTGGTAAGGAAAGAAGAGGGAGGCCAAAAAAGAAGAAGGAGGGGGAAAAAGAACAGAATACGTACACAGAGAGGAATGCTTGGAAATATGGTCTAAAACCGACTCGGTCGACCACAGACATATCAACATGAGAATATGATTTCTGCTGCTCCACGTGGTTATATGGCTGTGCCAAGTGGAACAAAGGAAGATATCTTCCCAGCTGAATTGAGAGGATTATACATAATTCTTAGTTTCAGATGAACACATGGCATCATAGTGTTTGTGAAACCCGGGGCACTGCCGTGTGCTGCCAGTCAGTGTTTAGAGCCCATACCAGTGTCGGTGGCCAACATCAGTTCCTGAGACAGACTGTTAAATATGGCTTTCATTAGTACCATATTTCAGAAGAAAATGCTAACAGAGGAGACTTGCGCCGCTTCTGAATGATGAGCTCTGACAGTGAACCGCACCATTTGGCCCTAAATGACTAGAGCAAGAACACAACCTTTGCGAATACCAATGAGCCCTACAAGGAAGCTGTAAATGTGCGATGCAACAGTAAGTCCCAACATTTATCCATTGCCAGAACAGTAGACCTAACAGTGAGCTGTAACAAAAATATCTGTAATAATGATATCTAATGAACGGACAAAGCAGTAAGTTGTCGCTGCGAGCCCTAACAATGGACCCTATATTATGGAACATGAGAAGAGATTTATAAAGGGTAAAACTACCAATGCCTACAAGACCTGATTGCTTGCTACGCCCCAACCAGACTGCTACACACCCCCACCTCTGGCCACACCCACAAGAGGTCCAAAATCAAAAGCAGAATGGTTTGAATGGTTTGGTGGTGAAATGAGCTCCCTCTCTCACTCAGAACTGCTACATCCCTCTCAATATTCAATAACTGCTTCAACAGACATCTCTTTTACACTTACTTCCCCCAAACTCCTACGTCCCACTCCTAACTTGTACTGCTATTTGTGTTTTTTTTTTTTTTTAAAAAAAAAAACCTGTATGCAGCTACTTGTGTAATGTATACGGGTCATACAGTGGGATGAGACAAATCAATGATACTTCAAGAATCATGTGTCTGCATCCAGGTGTCTCCTTCTGTTGGTGTGAAGCACTTTTGTGTTTTTCTCGGAGATGTACTTTGACTTGGAGAAAAGTGTCTGCTGAAAGAATAAATGTAAATATAATGTGAATTCCTTCTTGCTGGAGCTGAAAGGGTCCAACCTGTCTGAGCCATCGTGCCCCTGGGGTGAGACTCTTTCACCAGCTCCCATATTGTGCCACATGGCTCCATGCAAATGACATCGCACAGACTTCCAGTTATGAGTGGCTAATATTAGTCTCTGGCCATCAGCGGATCCATGATGTTGACTCCAACACAGCCTGGTTTTCATGTGCCTCAACTCTGCAGACTCTGTATATACGCATCTAAACAACTTTTAGGCAAAACACTCAGATTGGAAGGTTTAGTTTCATTATACACAGCAGATCATGCACTGTTTACATTTATTCATTTAGTTTGAATCCCCCAGGCTGCTACCTGCCCATTGTCAACACTGAAGCGCTGAACCAAAAAGATTCATAAAAATAACCAAATCATTTTAAGGTCCGGCAGTTTTAAAAGGTAATGGCCAGGATGTTGAAACCGACAGAATTGTCCTGCTTTTGTAGCCAAGCCCACAGTACTTGAATTTACTTACTTTACTTTAGTAACGCTATCCAGTTGTGTAAATGAATAACTTGTAAATTTGCTACACATTCATCTTTTCATTACATCTTATTGGATAAAAGCACCAGCTAAGAAAATGAATAGGATTAAACAAACGTGCATCTGCTTGCAGAGAAGAGCTATAGGTGAAAATGGAAGTATTTGACCTCACTATTGGCTTCGCTGCAGACTTGAGGATGGAAGAGGTCAGTTTCCTCTCCAAGATCTTTCACGATAACTCACAGTTCTGACGTTCACTGGATGTATAATGTGTATTATATATCACGGTGAACGACAATGATAAATGCAGCTATCATATATTATGCGGCTCCTTTTGTCACTCTTCAGCTTCCACTGTACTAGAACATCGTACAGAACGCACAGTATAGTTTCATCGATCTTGAGATTTGAAAAGTACACTGTGTGATTTTGCATATATTTTATTTAAAAAAAATTTGAAGCTTTTTAAGGGGGACGTTGTGGCGCGCTGGTGCAGTGAGTTGGACCAGGTTCGACTCTCCGGTGGGTCTGGGGTTTGAGTCTCGCTTGGGGTGCCTTGTGACGGACTGGCGTCCTGTCCTGGGTGTGTCCCCTCCCCCTCCAGCCTTACGCACTGTGTTGCCGGGTTAGGCTCCGGCTCCCCACGACCCTGTATGGGGCAAGTGGTTCAGACAATGTATGCGTGAGGATTTTAACTCGTGCTTCTAATTTCAAAATGATCACATTGTTATATTATATAGATATTTATGTCCTTCTATCTGTTTTATCCAATTGTTAAAATGAGTGTGCATTCAAATTTCTCCTTTAGTTTGACATTTTCCTTCACATAATTATAGTGAAATACTCTCAACATGACAGGGGGTGCGGTGGCGCAGTGGGTTGGACCTGGTCCTGCTCTCCGGTGGGTCTGGGGTTCGAGTCCTGATTGGGGTGCCTTGGGGCGGACTGGCGTCCCGTCCTGGGTGTGTCCCCTCCCCCTCCGGCCTTCCGCCCTGTGTTACCGGGTAGGCTCTGGTTCCCCGTAACAAGCAGTTCTGAAAATGTGTGTGTATGTACTCTCAACACACTTTGTTATTCTAGCCTGGAAACAGTAAATATTATTATAATAAAATATTATAATATTAATAAATAATATCCACTACTCTGTCATATATGAGGTTAATGGTACTGTAGCAAAAGAATGCCTTATTTTCGGATCCAAAAGTTCCAGATAAATTGTTGAGTCCCAAAAATTCTCACAGAAAGGATCAATGCTTATTATTATTATTATTATTATTGAAGTTTACTGTGAGAAATTTGATTGAAAGGTAAATCTTGTAAAAGTGAGAAACCTTGATGACTGTCATGAATAAAAAACAAAAACTAATTTACAATTAAAGCAATTAAGACTCTAAATTAAAATGTAGCAAGTAACTAGAACTAGAAATCAGGAACTGAATGCCACAAATATATATGTAGTTACAAGTAAACTTGTTGGCCAGGAGCATTGCTTGTGTGCCATTTACTGAGCATAGTGTCACTGTGGGATCGTTTAAAAAATATATAAATTATATTACACAATTAGCTGTATACAGAGAGTTTTTTTTTTTTTTAAATTAGTAAACAGATAAGAGATAATGAAAGAAATAAAATAACAATAAAGGGGAAATTGCCACTGGGGGATTCTAAACGGAGGGTTTCAGTCCCACATTTGTCCTTATCGATTAGCCACCATCCAATGACAGTACCTCACAGGGTCAAACCCCTCCACCATTGCTGTGCCCAGGTGGCTGGCTGTCCTACCGTGGCCCCAGAGAGAGAGAGAGAGAGAGAGAGAGAGACGCAGAAAAGAGTGGTGGGGGCAGGCGGGTGAGCGCTCGCAGAAGTAAGTCAGTGGAGCAGAGTGGCAAATTGAAACCCCCAGCCAGTGAAAGGGGCGGCCCGCTGGCTGCTATTTTTGGGGACAGCCAGATGTGCTTCCAATTAAAATGGCTCAGTGCTGCAGAAGGCAGGCTCAGGCCTTCATTAAAAACAAACAAGCGGTGTCACACCGAGTGCCAGCTTCTTCATTGACACCATCCCGCTAATGCAAAGAGATGGGTCCAATCAGCTTGGATTCCTGCCAGACAAGTGCGCCGTGCCACCCGCGGCTGCGCCACGCTAGGCCCTCTTACTTAGCCGCTTAGCAGATGTTCACAATGAAAGGAATTCACACTACTGACCATTTACATTTACATGACACTGTAGAGCAGGATTATTTCATTTGTGGCAGTAAATTGGTTTGGTATAGAACTCAATGGAGCAATAACAGTGCTCTTCCCATGACACACGTCCTTTTATTTTTACTCTGATTACTTCAGCACGCTTCCTTTAGCCCCGAAATGATATTAGAGGGAAAACAAATCCAAATGCATGATACCTGGTCTAATTTATAAAATATTCATGATTAGGTCAGGTCTCTAGAGGCCAAAAGCAGTCATGCAGAAGCACATGGCAAATAGGGCTGCCCAGAGTGCAGAGTTGAAGGACCACATCACAAGGGTTCTCGAAAACAAATCACAGCTACTTCACCGAATATGCTGTGTTATACAACTGTGATGCCATGCCAAAGTGTTCAGTTCTCACATTCGGTACAGGTGGCATTATGTTTCCCACCATGCTGTTGCTTTGCTTGTGACAGTATCTGGGAACTTCTGCAAAGGCATGTGTTGCAAAGGCCCTGAAAGGCAACCGCAGCACCAGGTTGTGTTTTAAGACAGGAGGCGGGTAGAGGAGCCCTGCGGTTCAGTACCTTGACAACCAACTTCTGCATTGCAGCCTGTATATATAAGCGCTGGATTATTGATGGAAACACACACAAAAAGATGCTTACTTATGTAACCAACTGCGGGGGACAATGCTTGTGCCTACGCGTATCAACAGTGATGTGTTGATGGCTTGTGGGTTTTACATTCGAAGCCCTACTTCCTTGCATTAAAAATAAATTTTATCTGCTATGCTCTAGGGGGGTGGCTCAGTGGCGCCTCTGCCTCACAGCACCAGTGCTGTTTAGGTATAGGTTCCAATTCAGCTCTGTTGTTCTCTCTGTTTCTGTGTCGGTTTCTTCTGGGTGCTCTGGTTTCCTCCCACAGTCCAAAGACAAAGAAGTTGAGGTGAACTGGCCACTCGAAAGAGCCTCTAAATAGGCTCAGGACTGCTGCAGCCCTGACTAAGGAAAGCAGTTCACGAAAGTAAGGAAAGAGTGCTGCAGGTGTTGTGGAGCTCTGCCTTGATATACAAATACCCGGTGAGGATGACGTGGTGTGGTGCAAACAAGATATATGTGTTCCAAACTTTATTGTGGACTAAAGAATATTTTTTTAAGAACTCTCAATACAATTGCATTTATTTCAATATTTTTATTAGAGACTTTGTTGAAAACTATCCTGAATTGTTGCCTGGAAATTTGGGATTATGAGAACTGCATGATTTGAACTGGGAGCAGCACTGGATTTGACTGAGTATGATGCTTGTGTAGATGTATTTCAGCTTGAACTGTTAATATGAAGCAGTCCCAATGTGGAATTTATTTAATTTGTTTAAAAAGGTTAGTGGAAAGAAAATGTTTCGTAGACTAACTTACTGATGCTGTGTCACGTCCATGCCTGCATCACCACTGACAGCACCTGACACAGATCAATCACCGAACACCGATCAGCACACGCACTCTAAAAAGACCCTCCTCCGCTTCTGTTCCCTTGTTGAATTTTGCTGACACAACCATCCCTCTGTGCTATGTCCTGCTCATCCTCGTCCCGTGCTTCCTGTATCCGTTCTCCGGCTTTCGACCCTTTGCATCGCCCCCTGACCACATCCATGGATCCTCGCTCTCACTCTGACTGCCAATCGACCGAGTCTTCACCCATCCCCGACAACGAGAACTCGCCTGACCCTGTGGTTCCTGACGAACGATCCTGCACTTGGGTCCAACCGCCCTGGCGTCCTTGGTTCCATGTGGCATGCTGACACTGTGGCTCATTTCAGGCTGGAAGAATGTCATTTCCCCAGGCTGCACTAATAACTGACACATAAGTATGTGAACAATTAATCACAGAATATTATGAGCAGCACAATGTAAATTGGTAACAATGGTGAGTACAAATAAGACCAGCTAATTATTGATATTGTAACCTAGGAGTAGTTTACACTGTAATTTAAACTACTCTTAGGTTACGATATGAATATACCCCTCCCAAGGGCAGAAGGTCATATCCCCTAAGTTGAACACTTATCCCGAAATGTCTAAAAAAATAATTGCTAGTTGAATGAGAAAAATAATTATTTTTGAGACCTTCTGGGATAAGTATTCACCTTAGGGGATATGACCTGTTGCTTTTGGGAGGGGCAGATCTTCTGCCACAAGAAAGACAGAAGCACAGGGAAGAGAGAAGAGCAGCTCAAGATGAGCAGATGCCACATTTCATAGGGCAGGACGAGTGAAAAGGAATCCCTCCAGGAAAGGACAAATCCATTTGCCAAATTGTTTCCTTAAACCAGAGAAACAGGTGGCAGGGGTGGGGGGGTGCTCTCTGCAGTGCCAGCCAGCCTGCTGGGCACTTGCCCACATGTCTGTTGTGTCATCTTCCTTCCCAGGAAAGCTCATCTCTCCAGGAGGAATATTTAGACTCAAGCTCAAAGGATAGAATAGCTGATGTTGCAATGATGGCTCCATGTCACGAAAGATGGAAAATGAATTCACTTCCATCAGGGCTAACAAATTTTTTAAATTATAATTAATCAAATAGTTTGGACAGCTGTTGGTGTACTGGTTAGAGCTGCTGCCTTTGGATCCAAAGGTCACAGGTTTCATCCCTGCCTCTGGCTGTAGTGCCCTTGATCAAGGTACTTACCCTAAAATCACCCAACTGTATTTATGGGTAAATAATTATAACCTTAACACTGTAAGTTGCTTTGGAGAAAAGTATCACACACAGTCTGAAACTGCTTGTGCCGAGCGGGGTTGCAGCGAACCGGAGCCTAACACAGCAACACAGGGTGCAAGGCTGGAGGGGAGGGGACACACCCAGGATGGGACACCAGTCCGTCACAAGGCACCCCAAGCAGGACTTGAAAACCAGACCCACCAGAGAGCGGGACCCGGCCAAACCCGCTACACCACCGCACCCCCCGAGAAAAGTATCAGCTAAATGTAAACTAAAATGATTCTTTTTTTCCAACTAAAACACAGGCAACAGCAGCAAATGTCACTCCTATAATGAATTAAGGTGGAACCTATATTGTGCTCACAAGTTGAGCAGTTTTAAGTGGTCTGAATTCTTTAAAATTGAACGTTTGATGGCCCGAATGACCCTTCTTACTGACACAAGACAAGAACACAGGAGTCCACCAGCAGCACATAATCTATAAAAATGTGGTTAACTAGATGCCTTGTAGAGCATATGATCTTTAGTGAATTTTATTTGACATTTGCCTTGTTATTCAAACATTATACAACATGGGAAACGCTACGCTTGTAAGACTAAACTACAGTTAGGCAGGATTACAGTATAAGTGGCATTTTTAAAGTGTGATCCCCGTCAAACGTGAATGTGCCGCTGGTGCGCACAGCCCTGGGCTTGGATTGTCTGAAGTCAGAATCTTGCTTTAGCTCAGCAATATTATGCTGCCAGTGTGGACCTTCCTAAATAACCTGAGTGTGAGAAGTGGGCGTGTGGCAAGCCAGGCTCAATTGCTTCATGCTGGCAGATGGACCCACAGCGACTGCTCACTCTCTAAGTCAGTTTATAAGGGATGTCATGACTCAATAAAATTATGCTCAATTGTGTCCATCTTTGTGTAATACAGTCAGCTCTGCTCTATTGCATAGTTGCTCTGACTTCAGATAATTTGCTCGAAAAAGAAGTTTCCGAAGGAAAAAAATGGTCTTAGAGCAGAGAAAATAAAATACAAGTGTCCCCCGCTTCTTGAAAGTTCACTTTATGCCACTTTAACAAAAGACCTACATTAGTACCTGTTTTTGCTAACCGAAAGAAATCCGAAGAGGGTTTTCGCTTTTATGAAAAAAGGTGAAAAGTGAAAATAGCGTTGAGCATTTATTTTGCAGCGAGCCATTGTAGAGGGAGCACTCACCCTGAGCAGCGAGAGTGGCGCCGCCAAGCTCCTTCCCCAGGAACTACACTCAGCATCTCAGCATTGACCCACCATAGTTTTGAACTGTGCCTGTGAGCATCTGTGCTTTATCTCCATTTATTTTGTGCATCCATTAGAAAGATGTGTCCTAAGGTATCAGAAAAGCCCAAGAGAGCTCGTAAGGTTTAGGGTTAGTGTAAAATTGGACATACTTAAGCGTTTTGATCATGCTGAATGAATATAAAATTACCATATAAATTAATAGTAATTGTGTCTTCGCTTTACGCCATTTCGGCTTACGAAAGGTTTCACAGGAATATTATACAAAAATGCAGAAGCCAGAACTAATGGTACCAATGGAAGTCTCACAATGATGGGTGCCCGACATTCGCCTGAATTCAGACTGTGGTGGCTGAGAGGTGGGATGCCAAGAAGCAGTTTGCCTTCCTTAAATTTGTGCCACACGTTGTGTGAATAGACAGTGGACACTGAGCTATCCGTCACACAACGCTGATTTGAAGAAGGTGTGACAACTGTTCCTGTCAGACTACATCTGCTGGAACGATACAGAAGAGCTGGGCCTCTGTTTACAGTAGGTCTAGTCAACCCAGAAGGTGCTGCATGGCTGAGTTCTCTTCTCATTACACTGCTAAGAACCCAGAAAGCGAGTTAAATAGGTTCTGTCAGGGCACTAAGTCTAATATGGCTCTTAACTTATTCAGATAGAATAAAGACTTGCTGGGGTTGGCCCTGCAGGACAGCAATACAATAGGCCTCATTTATAGCATACTGTATGTACTTCAGTGAACTTCTCAGGTGCAGAGGTCTTCTCTACTAGCTTCATTGTCATGCAAGACCCGTGGAAAAAGTTAAACATGAGAATGCTTTTTACATTTATTCATTTAACAGATACTTTCTCCAAAGCAGTTTACAATGTTTGTCAACCTGTGATTATTTACCATTTATACAGCTTGGTAATTTTACTAGAGCCATATTTTAGGGTAATTACATTGCTCAAGGGTATTACAGTCAGTGGTGGGAGTCAAACCCAAAACGCTTGGGTCCAGAGACAACAACTCTAACGACTATGCTCCCAGCTGCCTACTTCACACTTGCTCCACTGTCTGCTTTTGTCCAAAGCATCTTACAATGTTGTGGCACATGCAATATTGCTTACAAAATCTACTACCATTCATCCAACTGTATAATAACACTAGAGCAATTTAGGGTCAGTACTTCACTCAAGGGTACTCTAGCTGGAGGTGGGATTTGAACCTACCACCTTTGAGTTCAAAGACAGCAGCTCAAACCACTCTAATTGCTGTAACTATGCTACCTGCTATTTGATCACAAATTTGGGATAAAGAAGTATTAGTTATATTGATGCCAAAACAAAACTCATTTAAGAAGCCATTGTCAGTTTGCACTGAATGGATTAACAACCAACATTACTACCATCATTTTATTGTCCCCATTCTAAAATTTTCTACAGAGAGATAGATAGGTATGTGTGGCACACCTAGATAAGTACAAGAACATACACAGAAAAACAAACACTGAAGCTGCTTGTACCAAAGCAAACCAGAGCCTAACCCAGCAATGCAGGGTTCAGGGCTGGAGGGGATGCACCCAGGATGGGAGGCCAGTCCATCACAAGGCACCCCAACCAGGACTTGAACTGTAGACCCACCAGAGAGCAGACAGAGGCCAAACCTGCTGCTGCTGCAGCTGCACCGCAACACACACACACACACACACACACACACACACACACACACTCTCTCTCTCTCTCTCTCCGAACCGCTTGCCCCATACGGGGTGGTGGGGAACCGGAGCCTACCCGGCAACACAGGGTGTAAGGCCGGAGGGGGAGGGGACACACCCAGGACAGGATGCCAGTCTGTCGCAAGGCACCCCAAGTGGGACTGAAACCCCAGACCCACTGGAGAGCAGGACCCGGTCCAACCCACTGTGCCACCACACCCCCCCCCCCCCTGCAGAGAAACAGTGTGCAGATACACAAAAACTGCACTCGCAGCTCAACTGGACCTGTCCACTCCTGAGTCTCCTGAGACCATTATGAGTGCACTGGGGTGTCCTGCCTGAAATCTCAAGACTGTCGTGTGGATGCTGTCACACACTGCCTCCATGTTAACAGGCAAAATGGTATGTGAAAACCCTGAGGGCATACAACATGGATGCAAACTGGCAGTCAGCTCAATGTCTGAGCCATAGATCCACTCCCTATCAATATGTCTGTGCACATATGGGCTTTCTGGTAATAACATATAATATATAGTGTGGTGGTGTGGCAGGTTTGGTCAGTGCCCACTGTGTGGTGCATCTGGGGTTTGAGCCCTGCTTGGGGTGCCTTGCGACAGACTGGCATCCTGTCCTGGGTGTGTCCCTTCCCCCTTCGCCCTTGTGCCCTGTGTTGCCAGATAAGGCTTTGGCTCGCTGTGACCCTGACTGGGATAAGGGGTTGTTGTTGATTGATGGATGGATATAATATGTACAGATTATGTATGCCTGTGTTTATTGTAGTGTTATACAATATTTTTACAAACAGTTAAACACTTACTGCCCAGATAAACAGATAATTTTCTTGGTTGGCCTATGTATATATGAAAACAGTATGTTGCCAGTCTTCTCCCTTATCTCTACTATATTATGAAGACAGATGTTTCCAAACATACTGAGGAATTTTGGTAGGGTGGGGCAAGGACCAAAAACAACAAGGTTAATGACATGGCTGGTAGCTCTAAATCGTTCTTTCTGAAGCCATATTTTTTCTTCTGTAGGCGAAGGAGTCTATCCTCCATTCTCATATGGGGAAATGATTGTGCGTGTGCAGTTCCGACAGTTCTTCCAAGGTTATCGGATATCGTTGTACGGAGCATCCGCCCCCGGAGGAAAGAATGTGAGAGTCATCTCTCCGCGTGGCAATGAACCTAATGGGCTTTTTAATTTTCTATGAATGGAAGCAACAGTGCTTGTACTTCATAAAAGATTCACCAGCACCAGCATTTGGTTTTGTGAATGGCACCTGGAACCAGAGTGGCAGTGTAAAAGTGTTGGTGTTCATAACTAATAAACAATGGGGAAAAAGGGGAAAAACCAAACAATGAGGACTGTTAAACAACTGAACTATTAGTGTTTTGATATAGGTGTCCCAATCAGCCCCAACTAAACATTACGCAAGCGTGCAGTCTACAAACCTCAATATGTCTGAGAAAACAATAAGAATGGGCTCTTCATAGGAAATTCTCAATTAGAAAAAGATTCTTCCAATTACCCTGCCTGAAGCCCCCAGCAGCAGGCCTCATCTCCGTGGAACTCCTGATGCAAAAAGCTGCCTGGTGCTACTATGAAAGTAATATATAGTTGTCTCTAGAAGAGTTGATGACATGTCCCAAGAGGAGGAAGTTAAATACTTAACATCTCAGAAGAATTCTGAGTGATTTTGTTTTAAAGTCTTCAACACATCTCACTCAACTCACTCACACTGTAAAATGCATTCGTGTTACATAATGTTGCATACATATTTTAATATATATTTTTCATTGACTAATGTTATTTGAGGCTGTGGACAGGAGTTAATATGAAGGACCTAAAAGTATTCTATGTCAGATGTAGATGATGAGAACAATAGATGAAACATTAAAATTATATAAATCATGAGACCACAGATTGAAGAGGAAGTACATGGGAAATAAAGGGAGAAGTTTGATCTTAGTAGAGCCACACACAGCAAATATGGCGATGACTTCTGGAAAGCAATTGAGTGCTCACTGTAAATACAGGGCATGGCCTGCCTGAATGCAATTTAAAAGTGCTTATATTAAATGTGTCTACAGGCTACTGGAAATCAGCACAAACACTCCTACTTATTATGGCTATAGACTGCTGGAAAGAAGTCAAAGGAATCATGGTAAAGATGGATATGACCTGCGGAAAAGTAGCTGAAATACAATAAGCACAGCTATAGCCTTCTAGAAAGTAGTTAGAACTCATAGTAAGAGGTAGGTAGACTAGCCAAAGACAGTACTCAAATAAAAACAATATTACTTTCAAAAAATTACTCAGGTAAAAGTACTCATCCACAAGTTTACTTGAGTAAAAGTAAAAACACCAGGCTAAAAAAAAAAAAATAAACTATTCAAGTACGGAAGTTGTGTGGATTCAAAGAATGCTTTTAACGTTATAAAGTACAAGCAATGTTACCATTTATAATATAGTAAATGTTAACATTGCTAGTGGTTGTCACATTATCTTTTCAATAAATTAAATCATCTTAATAGCTAAATAAAATAAGATTAGAATTACAATAATCACACACACATTTTCTGAACCGCTTGTCCCACATGGGGTCACAGGGAACCAGAGCCTACCCGGCAACACAGGATGTAAGGCCGGAGGGGGAGGGGACACACCCAGGACAGGATGCCAGTCCACCGCAAGGCACCCCAAGCGGGACTCGAACCCCAGACCCACCAGAGAGCAGGACCCGGTCCAACCCACTGCACCACTGTGCCCCCTCAACCTTACAATAATCAAATGAATGGAAAACACATAAAAAGACCACAGGTATTAAATTTACATTACATTTACATTTATTCATTCAGCAGATGCATTTCTCCAAAGCAACGTACATATCACCGAAAATACAATTTTTGCATTACATTAGGAGAAAGAGAAATATAGTTGCAGACATGTGATTCTTAAGTCAACCTAGTATTAATGTTAACCATGATCTAGCGGACCCCATTATACAAGGAAACTTACAATTTTGGGTTGGTATACAGAGGCTGATGGATGGAAGTGCCACCTAGTTAACTGTGACTCAAAGCTACCACTTGTGTGGTTCCCGAGGCAAGGGAGGATTACAAGTAATTTGTCAGCGTCTTCCTCCGTGCATGTCTGGGAGGATACAAACACAAACTCCAAACACTCTAAAATGGACTGAAATCCAACACACACCGATGAGCTCAGCAGCTGCGAAGCACGGAATTAATCTCCTCTGTAACCATACCTTCTGTATACTAAGGTATTTACACTGATTTAGCCATTTATACACACTGGTAACTTTAATGGAGCAACATGGAGTAGGTGGCTTGATCAAGGGTGAAATAGCATGAGCAGGTATTGAAACTACTATTCTTTTGCTGAAAGGTAACAGCTCAAACAACTATGCTTTTTGCAGCCTCAAATTAAGCTGTATAGTCATTTGTCATTTAACTGATGCCTTTTTACAAAGTGATTTACAAGTTTTTACTCATCTAAACAGCAAGGAATTTATACAAAAGAAGTTCAGGATGCATGTCTCTCTCAAAAGCAACAGTTCAGTGGCAACATTATTATTCGAACAGACAACCTCTATTATTGGACAAATCCACAAGTAGAAAGTAACTAAAAAACAAAAAATGCCAGTCAATCCAGATGCTCAGATTGGAAGGATTAGGACTAATTAAGACCTACAGGTCTAACCACATTCGTTGAACTTTTTTTACTCTGTCAGTCGAACGGATTTGATATTTATCCAGCTCAGCAATGGTTAATTTAGGACGTCAAAATTAGACAGCAGGAATCATAGTTAGCTCATTGCAGCAAACCAAATGCTGTGTTACTTGAGTATTTAAGTGATACTCCATTGCCATGACTGATATTTTGGTTGGGAAGCAAAGTAACAACTGGTCGGAGAGCCCAGTGGATAGTTACCTAATTGGATAGTTTACAAGCCAGCCATACAACAGAAGAGCAACAGTGTACAGTAACTGAAATTTATACAGTGTGTGTAGTTCATATTGACTGAAATGTGTTGGCAGACAAGGACAACGATGCATGTTTGAACTGCTGGTGGATGCGTGGTCAGCATAACTTTTAATTTATATTGACTTTTAGGTTATACATTATCCAGTTGCACTCTAAACCTACAAAAAATGTGTTCACACTGTTCAGTAAGTTCACAGAATGAATATTAAACATTAGTTTTAAGTTGTTCATACGTGAACATTTTTCATAACACTACCGAGGGTCCAGTCTTTACGTCAGCTCCGAGACCGGAGGTAAGGGTTGGACCCAAGTGCAGGTGTGTTTATTTCCATGCCAAACACAGGAGCAGACAAAATCGTTGGTCGGAGACAGACGTGGGTATTCCAAGGTGCGGATGTCGTTTTCAAGGGTGAGGCAATACTCAGTAAACGGTGGAACAAAAAGAGGTTGGAAATGGCATTAGCTAATTCACCAAAACAAAATAAAGTGTGTGTGTGTGTGTGTGTGTGTGTGTGTGTGTGTGTGTGCGCAAGATAAAGTTAACTTCCAAGAAATATCTGTCTACTTTTATTGCTGACTTTCACACTCTAGTTTACAAGGCAACTTGTGTATTAATAAACATAACAATTAAAATTAATTAACCAATAATTTTTCTGAAACTTCTACAATTAGACGTTTACTCACATAAGCAAATCTGTGATAAGTTCACTTGACACTCATTCTAAAGAAACAGTTGTGTATTAAAATATACACACACACACACACATTTTCAGAACCGCTTGTCCCATACGGGGTCACGGGGAACTGGAGCCTACCCGGGAACACAGGGCGTAAGGCCGGAGGGGAAGGGGACACACTCAGGACGGGACACCAGTCCATTGTAAGGCACCCCAAGCGGGACTCAAACCCCAGACCCACCAGAGAGCAGGACTATAGTCCAACCCACTGCGCCACTGCGCCACCGCACCCCCCTATTAAAATATATAAACACATATTTTTGTCATGAATTCACTTCCTTGGAAGTGAATGAACTAGGTTGTCAATCAAGGTGGGATGAAACTCAGCTTGAGCTCTGATGGGTTAGCACTCAACTCGGACTGGTGTCACAACTAAGGAAACCTGGCTACTGAAATTAACAAAAGAACTCATCTGACAGTGAAGACATATTTTTAAAGGTTCACCATAAATATGACTGTGACAAACAGCCATCTATTGCTAATAAAATCCTAGAAGACGTAATGCTTTGTAGTAATACTGATCGATTTGTTCCGGAGTGAAAATTGAAACAAACAAACACACTTTCTGAACTGCTTGTCCCATACAGGGTCACAGAGCCTACCCAGCAACACAGGGCATAAGGCCAGAGGGGGAGGGGACACACCCAGGACAGGACACCAGTCCATCGCAAGGCACCCCAAGCAGGACTTGAACCCTAGACCCACTGGAGAGTAGGACCTGGTCCAACCCACTGCGCCACCGCACCCCCCAAACAAAATTGAAACATGAAATTAAAATAATTCTAAAGTAACGAAAAGATGACAGAAATGTCACAGTAAATGTAAAACTTATTTTTTTCTTTACAAATGTGACTGAGTAAAAGAAAAAAGTATCCATATCAAAATTTACTTGGGAAAAAAAAAATTTTCCAAGAATTTATTGGAGTGTAGGTAAATGAGTAAATATAGTTTGTTACAACCCACGTCTGCTCATAGTACACATGACTGGGGCCTGCTTGAAAGAACACGAGCAGCTGTGTGATATTTAAATGTAAATTATGTACACGCAGGATGGGAAAACCAACTCCAAATCCATCATTCTGAAGCTAAAGCTGTTAATAAAACAATACCTTATTGATTAGTGCCTTTTCAGTGTGTGCAAACAATCAGCCTGTGGTTTTCCATTTGTCAAACTGTGCAAGAAATACTATAATAAAGTGTCACCCTGTGACAGCACAATCCTGTCCGTGATCTCCCTGAGAACCATGAATTATTAATTTCTCTCATCACATCTGTGTCTCTACATTACAAAAATGCTGACATGTTTACAGTTCATGTTCTAATTAAAGATATGGGCTTCCGCACATGGGATTTTTTTTGTTTATCATTGCTGAAGTGGGTGGGCCTCAGTAACGTTTACCATCATTTCTTCATTGAATCATGTGATGGGTGCTTTAAAACCTTGCAGAGCACCCATACTGGACTGGCATTATCACTTGTTAAAATATGCACATCATAGGCTGGTCAGTATCCATCTCAATGAACCGTACATCTTTTCAAAGTGCCATATACAGTATGAAAGGGTATAACTGTAACAGAACAGTTAATGGTCAATGTATCACGTGAGTGAAAAAAGTGATTTGTAGCAAAATGTCACGTGTTTTAGTTTCCAAAATTCAGAGTTTCAACAATGGCTGCTTCTGATTTGAGTTGCTTTGTCCTTGCTGGAAAATTGAGATCTTTTTAAGTTTGACTAAGTGCTATAACAGTTGTTTTTTTTTTTTTTTTTTAACTTCAGAACAACTTTTTAAAAAAGAACGAACTAGGATCTCTGCTGATTTGAGCTGTCAGGTAGAGGACTGAAGTTCCAAGTCTTGTTGTGAAATCTACCAAACAATATTTTACAATGGAAAAAAGAAACAGACATAGGCAGCTTCCAAGGCTTAATTTCTCCATAAATAAAATCTACTGGGAAGAATTGTAGCAGAAGTTTTAAAATGTATGAAGCAGGACTTCATACTTATGTGAGCCTTTGAAAGTGCCGTTCATCACAACTCACCAAAGCGCTGTGCCTTTGCAGCCATAAATGCAAATGGGAAAAATAAAAACCCCAAGCCATTACTCTTCACTTGTTATGACACAAAGATTGCCACGGCCATAGGTTAATCAGTCATCAGATGACAGGTCCATATGAGAAACTGAGTGATTATTAGGCTCTGACATTGCCTTGCATTTCAAAAACTCGACCCATACTGGCTGACAAAGTAGATAATTCCTCATATTCATTATTACATGACCCATGAATACCAAATAGTGAGAAGAAGGCACAGAACTGTCAGCCTGCATAATAACTGCTGTTTTCCAAGAGCTTTCGTAATCAAATCAGAAAATCTGTTAGAACTGAAAGATTGCTGGGGATCACCATAAAGAAAATTCAGAAGCTGGAATGAAAGGAAGTAAATGTACTTCTTACTTCACTTTTTTCTTTGCCAAGTTAGACTTTGTAGTTTCTCTCCCCTCTTTACCCCATAATTTGGTTATGAATTATCTAAGTTATTAGAGCCCTGGTAAATGACTGCACAACTCTGAATATCACTTCATTTACCAAACTAAATGACCAATAACCTTGTATGATATATATTATGCTATGGAGCTCACAAGCTTGAAAGGACACAAGATGAAACTGTGGTGGTGGAGGACTGGACTTCTCTACCAATGAGAACAGATGGAGGAACCTGCAATGAATGTTATTCTGTTAAGATGTAAACTTTGGGCCACTGACACCAGCAGATCATCTGAAAGATGGTGGCATGACCCTCCCTGGGTTGGAACATTTCCCACAGCTCAGATTGCACCCTGGCCATCTTCCCTGCCTGACCCAGCTTGCTGCTGTTGTCCTGCTGAGTTGCGAAACACACAGGCCAAGCTTGCCTATTACCTTTCCTAGCATGAACTTACATGGTTGCCTGCTGCTGAGGGCCTGAGGATGCAGCCTGGCAATCTGGCCCATCTGCTTCTTCCATGTGGGAAGCCAAGTCCTGCTTGCAGGGCAGCTACAGTCCGGCTTTTTCCAAAACAGCCTATTGGCTAAGACAGAAAAATGGATGGTCAAGCTATCATTCACTAAGGCCTTCTGTGCAACCGGGAAGACATAGTTCTCTTCTTGTGGATCAGCCAGCGGGAGTCAAAGCCAAACCTTTGACTTGTGTTTTAGTGGGTAGCTGCCAGGCTATATGTAGGGACAAGGCACCAACAGCGCCTTGAGAGACTGGTTCATTTCAGATCATGGAAATGTACAGAGATCACACTGGCCTATATATTCAAACTTTTTTCTTATCATACATGTATCTCCAACAGGTGGCAGAACCCAGTTTTGAAAAGGGTAAATGTACTGTACTGAGGACTACTGAGGACACATCCAGCTGTACACACACAGTATATCAATGTCATGAACATTGGCATAGGAACACACTTTCTATGTCTACAGTGGAGTGCAGATTCTAGACTCTGGGAAGATACTGGACTGAATCAAACTTCAGATTTGTTTGGAAGAATTTCATATGAACATAGAATCTTCACCCGTTGAAGATGTTAACCAAATCCCCTTTGTCAAGTGACTCAAAGTGTATATTCATCATGGCTGATAAAGTCTGAATCAGCACCAAACTGTGTTGCAAGGACTACTTTACAAAAAAGTAGTCTAAAGTATGACACCTTTATGAGTAAAATTACTGCTCGGGACACTCTAACAACGAACACAGACACACTGGCCAAAACTGCTTGTCTCGAGCAGGGTCGCAGCAAGCTGGAGCTTAACCCAGCAACATAAGGCGCAAGGCTGGAGAGGGGGCACACCACAGAGAGGATGCCAGTCCATCAGAAGGCACCCCAAGTGGAACTTGAACCCCAGATACACTAGAGAGCAAGACCTGGCCAAACCCGCAGCGCCACCATGCCATCACTCCTCTGTGCCCCCCTAAACAATGAGCAATCTCCTTTAAATAATGTGCAACACCCAGAGAGTTTTAGGGAATAAGACACTGAATTAACATTTTGGCAACAAATGTGCCAGCACAGTTTGGCTGAAGTGTCCCTAGAAAAAACTGAGAGCCGTTAGCAAGAAAGCTGGTTGCTTCCATCTGACTGACTGGTGTGGAGATGGTAGAGACACAGGCAGCTCCAGGGTGTTTTGCTGGCCGGCTTGTATGCTGTTCTGAAGGGACACTGGGAAGGGTTGTCTCCACTCCCAGTTAACTTTACAGCTATGACTATTTTCATTTTGATGTGCCATTAGAGGAGCCAGTCCAATTGTCCAAAAAACTGATGGAAGAAAAAAGATATTGGCTCCCTTGGTCATAGGCCAACATTGGCTGTCTACAAGACAAGAGAAGAAAAGAAATTGGGTACAAATGGGCTCTATATCAACATCTGAACTATCTGTATTGTCAGGAAAAAGCAGTAGACAAGAAGCAGGGGAGCATGATAGAAAAAGATAAAAGAGTCCACTGCAGAATAGTGCATGTAAAATGTTTCACTGAGAAATGCTTTTTTCACTCTATACAACTACTTTACCTCAAATGCTACGCAGAAGTTCAGATGTACGGTACTCTCATTTGTCCAGCCAGTGTTCCAATCTCCCCTGTCTCAGAGTTATAGACAAGGACTTGAGCTACATGACTACCAAGACATTGTTATTCTCTGCTTTTAGAGGTGCCTCAGTGGCACTAATTATAAATATCCTAAAGAACATATGTTTGGATAGGAGCTGTATGTGATGGAGCTGTAAGTTGGAACAAGCAAGTGTGGTGTATAAACCCAAAAACAGCCTCTGGCCTCCCAGGGGCTACTCTAAAAAAAGGTGAAAAAGTTATGATCTCCACTCATCAGTTTTCTGCCACTACTGCCTTCGGAAATGTCCCATTTTTGGTCATCATCGAACCCTGAAGGACAACCTGACTGGCTTCTTATTCAGCCTCATGGTCTCTGTGTAACCTCTGTCCCTACACTGCAACTAGCATAAGTGGTAGACATCTGCCCACTCCCTTGTCTGAGCGAAGTTGGTGGATGGGTTCACATGGGTTCACATGGAGAGTAGAGCAAGGGTCCCCTGCGAGGGTCCTGTCTTCCATGCTCAGATGAACGAAGAAGTAGGGGAATGTGAACAGAAAGTGGGCCATGGCGGGGCCAAACGCAGGTTCTTATTGTCAACATCTGGACTCCAGGGGCACCTGGACTGCTACAAAAGCCATCTCTCAACACTCACTCTTCCAGCCTATGAATTATTTGTTTACTGTATGGGAGGAAGTTGGAGATGGGTTTTCTTGAGGAGAACCATTTCAAACACAAAACAAGATAAAGTGACATGGTAAGGTTTGCAGTTTTCTTTTGTTTTTTTTTTTTAAATTGGTCTATGTCAGTTCATTTGGTTCTTTGTCAAGGGAAACAACACCTGCTGAAAAAGACTTTTATAGATTACTGTGTATTTAAGAATGTATTTAAGAATCACACATCTGCAGTTACGTCTTTCTTCTAAGGTAATGCACAAATTGTATTTTCTATGAGATGTACGTCACTTTGGAGAAAAGCATCTGCTAAATGAATAAATGTAAATGTAAAGGTAAATGTATTTAAGAACACCTTACAGCAGCACTCTAGAAGAAGCAAGCACACACTTTCTTTGGCTAACACCGTTCTGCCTTTCATAAAATACAGCAAACAATTCCATGAACAGGAACTCGAATGTGTCTGGACTGTATGTCGCTTTGGGGAAAAGCATCTGGTGAATGAATAAATAGGAATGTGAATTTAAATGAATGGGAAATGTTCATCAACCAGCCATTCATCACAGTGATGTGTTACTGTAAATCTCAGTTTCCAAAAGTAAGAACAGGTTCTTTGTCCCTCCCTAGTGCATTTTTAAAAATGAATTATGCTACAGACAGGCAATTCGTCTTAAAGAGTACAACTTCCTTTGAATGAGTGCAAGAATATGAGGTTGTCAGGGGGTGGGAACACAGATTAAATTAGGGTGAAAATCAGTAAATAAAGGAAATAATATTTCACATAATTAGCCACTCTCTTGCTTATACTGTGTTCAAATTCAGAGAAGGGTCTTAGGCTGTCATTTCTTCAGTGGAATTATTTTGTGCAAAATTAATTGCTTGGATAAAAGAATTTTATGAAGCATTAATCCACTAGAAAGGAAGTTATTTCGGGAAGAGGAAAAATTGATATCGCTAATGGCAGCATTCAATTCAGTTCCTTGTTTTTCATTAGTCATACTGATGTCAAATGTTTATTGTGTAATTTTGTCTGTGTCTGTCTTTGAAATTCACAAAGCTGTTTTTTACCACTGTTCTATAGCTCTGGGTTTTTCTGTGTATGAGGATATTTGCAACATTTATGATTATTATAGTGATTCCCTTTTATTACATTTCCTTGTAAAAAGAACAGCAAATGTCTTTAGGCACAATGAATGAGCTTCTTGATAGGCCCTTTTATCTGCAATGACTTACACAGCTGTACCTCACAGTTTTATGTTTTTCTACAGCTGGATATTACGAGCACTTCTACAGATGGAAATTGGGATATTAAGTGGCCTTTCGAAGGATACAGCTTCGGGGTTCTTGTAGGGTCTTGAACACAAAACCTTATTTGGAAAAAGTGTGAGCAAGTGGCTACAGGAAAAATGATTTTGGTCATATGGGTAAGAGCAAAGGTTACCATCACCAAACTGACTTTGAAGTCACCACACCATGTATGTTTATTTCTTCAGGAATTTCGACCTTTTGTTTTACTATACTGCTTAATTCAGAAAATATGGACTGTTTAACTTGTCAGAAGGTATTTCTTTCCCTCATGCAGTCACTGATACTGGCAGGGAATACACTGTTAAACATGCCAGCAAAGGTAATTATGTTTTTGTGATATAATACACAGTTCAGACAGAAATTGTGCTCTAGTTGCTTACTCACTGCTCGACTTCACTCTTTTTTACTCTACAAAGCAAGGCTATATAATGGCAACACTCATTTTGAAAAGATTCCAGCCAGTTTTGTCATTGCTGATGTGGGTGGCTGACATCACTGGTGTGCTCCTTGGTGCTGAAGATCATCACTGTAGCAGGAGGCATGGCAGACCAGGCACTCAGTGAACAAAATTAATTTGTGTATTCTTTTTAACTAACAGCTTGATACCAAATGAAGAACTGCGAAACACAAAGAATTGGAATCAGTGGCGTTTTCGGGAGGACACATTAGGCTTGGAGACACAATCCCTCTGTCCCCTTCTTGTTATGCCTGTGCTTTTCAGAGTTGCTTTTTTTACATTTACATTTACATGTATTCATTTAGCAAATGCTTTACTCCAAAGCAATGTACATCTCAGAAAATACAATGTGTTCATTACTTTAGCAAAAAGGGACACTTAGATGTGTGATTCTAAAGTACACTTAGTTTGTTACTTTCCACCATTTTAATCAATGTATATCACACAAGTAGTTGCATAAAGGGCTATCCAAGAATCCACGATTCCTGATCACTTTCCAAGTTTTTTTTTTTTTTTTTTTTTTTTTTAAGAGATATACACACACACACACATTTTCTGAACCTCTTGTCCCATACGGGGTCACGGGGAACCGGAGCCTACCTGGCAACACAGGGTGTAAGGCCAGAGGGGGAGGGGACACACCCAGGATGGGACGCCAGTCCGTCGCAAGGCACCCCAAGCAGGACTCTAACCCCAGACCCACTGGAGAGCAGGACCTGGTCCAACCCACTGCACCACTGCACCCCCCTTTATGAGATATATCTAAACATTTATGCTTCATTACAGGAGTAACTGTGTAAAGGTTTACCTGCATATGATCTTAAAGTTACAGTACATGAACATTTACACCTTACATGAACATAAGAGATTATGGGCAAAGTGAGTCTGAAGAAGTGAGTTTTAAGACCCTTTTCATATGTGGACAAAGTTTCAGCAGTTCTGTGTGAGAGGGGGAGGTTGTTCGACCACAACAGAGCCAGAATTGAGGACCCCTGTGCTTTACCTTTCGTGCGTGGGACCACCAAGCGAGCAGATGTGGAAGAGTGTAGCAGTCTGGTTGGGTTTTAAAAATCAAAATCTGTTTTCTTGGCTCACAGGATTTCAGTTTATCAAGGCAGATGTTTTTTATTGAGGCAATTCATGTTATGGATGCTTATGGATGCAAGATATGGATAAAACAACAAGATGCGAGATGTGAATCTCCAATTCTTTGCCTAAAAGTAAACATTTGTAACTGATAGTCTACCTGTGCTTCTGATAAATGTACAAGTACATGGGCTCTTGTTGATCCCTGAAAAGAAGGTCATGTGCTGTAGCAATATAACAAAAGAGGGTGCTATTATTGCTCTTAATTTTGTACCTTCCAGTCCTTTGACCATGGCTGACCCTTTCACATGTGGGTGACTCTAATCCAAAAATGTGTGAGTGAAGGCAGCAGACTTGGCAGACAACTCATGGTAGCTCTGTCCATGTGTAGGGCAACTCAGTTCTGCCAAATAGGTCATGGAGAGATGGGGTCTGGCACCAGTCTTGTTCAGTCAGTGCTGGGGGCAAAGTGCAGGGTGTGGAGAGCCATGGAGGAGCCACAGCATGGGCTGCTGCCATTCGAGTTCACCTCTCGATTCATTCAAACAGACAAATTGGCTCAGCGCAGTGAAGAGATGGAGAAACGTATTTTCCAGTTAAGCATGAAAGTAAAACGTGGGAAAGTGTGTTTTTAAAAGTTAAGCCACACAACAAAAAGCTATATCAGTTGCCACTGGGATTATTACTTCTGTTATATTGTTGCACCATGTTATGACCCTGCTATCACATATTGTATTTCCGGGAAAGTAATGAAAACCTTATGAGAAGAGGTATCAGAAAACTTGCTGCACAATGTAAATTGTTAGCACAAAATTATATTATACACTGTTATTGTTATTATTATTATCATTATTGGCATTTATTTAGTGGTACCTCTGTCTAAGGCAACTGAAAATGTTAGGAAATGAACTTGAACAAGTTTATGCAGAAGGGTATTCTTACTGAAGAAGTTGAGGACAAGCACCGTGTTTAAAGGTGTGACATGTACAGCATGGACAGTGCGACGATGAATTCGCTTTTTCCACCCAACACATCTCTAACACACAGACGCACACATGCAGACACGTATTGGGCTGACATGGAGCCATTGATTTTGTGAGGACAGATGATTACTAGCTGTTAAATTAACAGCTGCAAAAATAGACCACACAGAGATGGAGAAAACAGCCTCTTGTAGCGCCTTGCCTTCAAGAAGCAGAGGAATAATTAAAATGAGAACAAAAAAGAAAGAAAGAAAAAGGAAGATGGTAATAGCATGTCTCATGGTTGGTCAAGCAGCAGGTCAGACGTGGCCATTGCCTCCCAGTGCATTCTCGAAAAAAGGGTTGGGAAAGCCTCTAAAATTCTTACCCCTTACTTGCCCTTATATTGTGTCTCCTCCTTCCAAAGGAGGTATCTTTTTTATTCTGAAAGGCGCTTCAGCCCCTTGCCAGCGCTTATAGAAACTTTTGTGGTAGCACTGCCATGTGCTTTCGGCCTTTGAGCTCCTAGGCAACCCTGACAACGCATTGTTGGCCCTGTCCAAATAATAATAATAATAATAATAATAATAATAGTAAAAAAAACACAAGTAATACCAAACAGCACACACCCATGAAGAATGCAGATTCAGAACCAGGGTTGTGCACAAATTGAATTGGAATGCTTGTTGACTTTTTGCACGACCTCAGGGTACAGTACATCTCTCCTTTCCTCACATGTGCAAACAACAGGCAGAGCTCGCTGAATGATGCTCATTTACATTTTGCTTCCACCATGACACACGTGAGATGAGTGATAGGCACCACTTTCAAAAAAAAAACAAAACGAATACACACACACGCATTTTATTAGATGTTTGTACACCTTATGAATTAATTATCAGGTGCTTATGTGTCCATATGCACATTTGTACAGTGTGTGGGTGTGTGCATGAGCACGAGTGTGTCTGAGGGGTGAGAATTTTATAGATCCACTGGTTAAAAGTCAAAAATAAAAGTGTGAGTGCAGATGAACATCTTATAGCATCACC
This sequence comes from Scleropages formosus, assembly GCF_900964775.1. Lineage (NCBI taxonomy): Eukaryota > Metazoa > Chordata > Actinopteri > Osteoglossiformes > Osteoglossidae > Scleropages > Scleropages formosus. The sequence goes on along the minus strand of NC_041830.1, from coordinate 1,805,530 downwards.
AGTAGGAAATCCAGTGGGGAAATTTAATGATGTGTAAATAAGAAACATTCATCAGGCATTTACAGCTGCTCAGTGTGACACATGTAACAATATGAGAATTCACAGCCATAAATACTGTATATATGTTTGATATCCATGTATAATTTCAGCCCCGCACACCACACTGCACATGTTTAGATTTGCAAAACCCATTTTTCTTACACACGAAAATGAAAATCTTTTGAGTGCTATATGAATAATACATGTTTAAGAAGAGAAAGGGGGGAACAAGCTTTCAGCAGCTTTCCAGTACATCTTTACATTTGCTTTTATCGCCTAAGGTCACTAGGCAGTGTTATCTTATCTTAGCAAATTAATGCCATTTATCTTAGTATGTTTCAGTAATTGTTCTTTTTAAAGATCGCCAAGAATTAGAATTGGTTTCATGTCTTGATCCTTTGCACTTTGACTCGCATTTCCATCCTGGTACGCTGTACTTGGCAAAAGCACAGGAACAGTATCTCAGGTGCCTGTTCAACATCTAAGCAACAGCAGCGTCTGGCTAATCCTAAAAATGTTGTATTCATCTGAACCTTACACTGACAGATGGATTCAGAAGAGAATTAGGCTTCAGCTTTGAAAAAAGGAATCAATATTTTACCTTCTCTTATTACACATGTATGACCTAATTGGATGCTGTCTGCACTTCATGGTTTAGGGAAGCAGGGGCCAAAAATTGATGGGCTATTTTAAAAAAGAAAAGGAAGGAAATTGTTTTGGTAGGACCCACAAGTTGTCTGCCCTGTTTATGAAGCTTGTTGATGAAAGGTTGCTACTGTGCGTTCATTCAAACATTGTCCCCCGGGCTGTCGTGGAACTGGGCCTGGAGGAATGCTCCAACCCAAAGATAATGACACAATATGAATCACAAATTAATTAAGTGCCATGGCACCTTGGAAAGGAACCTTGGGTGTTAATTGAAAACTCCACAAGCGGATTCTCTCTCTCTGTCTCTGTCTCTTAGTCTCTCTCCAGAAAAGCGGGGAGCAGGCACACAACCCTCTGGAGACTCCAGTCCACCACTGCAGTGCACTTCCCTGCACTGTGAATGCCTTTGCGGTTTCTAGCAGCAGTTGGAGGGCAAGGCGGGTCCTTCCAATGCTCATTCTATGGTCCTTCTGGGATTGCTGTTGTGGTGCTGGGAACAACTGGCTAATGCTGCCCCGCAGACATTCGAGTGCTAGCCTGGTCTCCTGTGCTTTGATTTCTTTAAAGAAAGCCAAAGCAGTTTAAGGTACTAGTGGCAACGGTGGCACCATACCCAGCATTGTGGAATTACTGCATCATGACATTTCCAATCCACCACTCTTCTCAGGACTTTCATGTGGTGCCTTTGACCTCACCTGCAATCTGGATGGCACTGCCTGCAGTGGGACTGCAGGGCCATTGAGATGTTAGAATTTCCTTCCTAGGGCCACAAATGTGGTATGACAGCATTTCCTTCCTAGGGCTAGAAATGTGGTATGACAGCATGGGCCGTGGCCTTTTCAGACCAGAGGTGAACGGGATTTCATATCAAGGGTAAAACACCTCGCTGCCGTCAGTGACGCAAGTCCTTGGCCCTTTCTTCGTTAACCACAAAACCAAGCAGTCTCCAATGAAGGCTTTACTAGTTGAAGTGGAAAAGTGGAAGTGGAAAGCGGAAAAGTGTGTTGGTTCATTCAAGTGCTGATAAAGACCGACAGAGGTTAAGCTGCAGAGCGCACAGAAAGATCTGGAGGCTCCACATCTTTGTGAAACAGTGAGAATGTGCACTAACCCACTTACACAGAGGGAGCAAGACTCGCCTCTGCGGTTTGGGACTGAGCGATCTGTGCTGGAGTCAATCTTCTGGATCCACGGCGAGCCAGTATGGGGTCCATGCAAAGGATAGTTAGAACACCAGCAGTCTTCTGAGCCACCTGGCAAGCCGTGCCTTCCGAAACGTGCTCCTCCACCGCCTTTCTCAGGAATCCAGCATCATATGTGCAAGTGCAAAGGATTAAACTCTTTCTTCTAATTATAGTACAGCGCTCCTTATTTGCATATCTTTTAAACTCATATCGCTGTTGACAATGTTGAGCTCTGCTCCCTTGAAACACCGAACACAGGCTGAGATAAGAGGAGCCAAGTGTTATGCGGTCTGCTGTTCTCTATGATACGGAATGGAAAATAGATGATATTCATGCTGGTTTCTAAAGACCTGGGTATATTATTTTCATCTTGCTTTCCTGCAGTCACTTTTCTCCTAGTTTAAAATTTGTTTTTAATTTGGATGTTTTTACCAGAATAAGGAATACATCCTCTATATCTGGTGGATTGTTATTCTGTTGTTTTAGAGAAATATTTACCTTTTCCTATTACCATGTTATTGATTCAGTCATAAATTCTGTAATACTACAATAGATCCATTAGAAAGCAGCAAAGCTTCTTGCACACAAAACTCTTTGACACATCTACAATGATTTATTATCTTTCAACTTAGCTGGGAAATGATAGATATGATAATGTAAGGTGATGTAGCATATTATTATTACAGTTCATACTTGCATGATGAAACTAATGTGGGGTCATGCGATTGAAGTGTTTTTCCAGTGTATGGTATAAGTGATTTTTTTGTAAAATCATTTTGACATGAGAATAATCTCAATATACACATTAAAATCTGCCATTCCAGCTTGCCCATAGTGTGTGAATGGGTGAGTGAGTGTACGGCTACTGTATATATTGCATTAAATTAAAAAACTGAATATAAATAATAACTTAACTTGCTGATCAATCTATAACCAGAGAAAAAAATGAGTAATTGTAATGTCATGATGGAACGTGGTACAACACTTCCTTAACAAATTTGATTTATAATATTAATAACACAAATACATAAAATATTTGTAACATTATTACTCAGCAGAGGTCTCTCACCCATACTGACATACTGCCCCTGATTCATGTCAGTGTAAATAGCAATTCAGGGTAAGAACCTTCCACAAAGACCCCACAGCAATAGGGGCAGAAGGGTGACTCTACATCCTTAACTGCTGTGCTACAGATTTAAATCATACTTTTTACTTGAATTTTTCCTTTCTTCCATAAAGGGTCTAGAACTGTGAGAGTTTTATGATTGTACATTATCCTTTCATTTAAAAAAATAAGAGTTCTATATACCTGTGCAGGTTCATTGTTAAGTTTCTATGTGCATCAGAAATAAAACAATCAATACCTGTTAATTTGTAACCGGCCAATTCAATAAGGTTCTGCTGAATTTCCTCTTGTTACTCTTAATGACTTTCCAGCTATAATGCTGCTGTGTGTCCCAACCTAAATGAGCTGCATGTTTGCCTGATGCTATTTGCTGCTACTGGTACTTTACCATATAGCCTTTCCGAACGCATCCACAGCATCTTTACAAAGAATTTAAAAGAGCTCTCGAGAAAAAAGAGTCCAAAATGTGCCCCGCAAAGGTGAACTTGGTAGATAAACGTGTTTGCATGGGCCAAACACCAATAAATGGTAATAACAGAGTTAAATCCGTTAACCCAGATGTAAGCAAAATTATTCAGACATCGTAGCGTACATTACCATTTTCCAGTAACACGGGAAAGAGATGTGGTTTACAAGTGGTTCTGCACTTGCCCAAGGCCGTTCTATTTCCGTGGTGTGTTTGCACGTAAAACAGGAAGCAGGGGAAATACATTATCTGTGAGATGTACAGTTGTAAGTATCGGAGCTGCATTTGGATGAGGCTTGAAGCATCACATTCTAAGGAACTCACATGTGGATTTCACTGGGGTGGTGTGAAAGTGGCATGGCAGCACAATGGGTAACGCCAGTGTTTCGCACTGTCTGAGCCCCAAGTTAGGTTGTAAGTTTGAATGTGGCTCAGGCCATGCGGAGCTTACATGTTTTCCCTGTGTTTGCAACCCAGAGATAGAGGTGCAAGATGGCAATGGGAAACCACTTCTATACTTTCCCTTAGCATCAACATGTAATGCAAAAAAAATGTTCAGGAGGGGTCTACATGAGTTGAACTGGATGTGAATTCACCTACCCTACCAGCACAAAAAGGCCCCAGGTTGGGGTCTGTATTTACTGCCTTGTCAATGGACATGATCACTGCAAGGAAACACCAGATGTATGTACAGCATGTTGATATTTGCTGCAACGTCCCACAACCCCAAACGAATTCTGGTCATAAACAATGGGAGAATGTCTTTTGGACTGGAGGGAGAATGACATGAATTACTGTTTGACAGCAGCAAAAGTGTCCACTGTCTGAGAAAAGATGTCCTCGACCTCACAGAATGAAAAGTGGGACAGAATTGACCAAATATGGTGGAAAATTCTAGGCACACCTTGGAAATTCAAATACAAACATTCCTTGAATTAAAAACTGTTGTATTATGAATTTTCAAATATGGGAAACTTTTTTAAAAAATGCACATTTCTTACCGATTTTCTAAACCTTTGCAACCTGTGTTTGTTGCCCAGCCCACAGGAGGAGGAGAAGCCCACCAAATCAGAACATAAGTGTGTGACCACTTCATTCAACCCATTTCCGTATTGTTTAAAGCTCACGTTTTGTATTTGTGAGTATTGATTCTTATTAGAACAATTTCAATAAAGGTACTATTACCAAAGTGTCAAGCATGGAAATAATAAAGTTAGAATTAGCATGAAATGACAAATGCTTCCTCAATGAATCAGTTAACAATTAGTAATGATTAGGAGCTTGGGGAGACAACTTATTTTCAGATGCCATAACTGAAAATGGGTAACATTATAATGTAATTTATCATTAATATAAATTTTACAATGAAGAGGCCACACAGAGTAACATTTATTTATTATAACCAAAATCTCGAATGCTTTGTCCTAGCTGAGCTCACAGCCATCCAGAACCTATCCCAGAATCACTGGTCACAAGGCGGAGGGGATACACCCTGGAGAGGGCACCACTCCTTCAGAGGGTAGCCACACACTCACTCATTTGTTTGCACTCTATGGACAACCTGGAGTGGTAAATTCAGGTGAAACATGTCTTTGGACTGTGTGAGAAAACAGGAGCACCCAGAGGAGACCCACACAGAACTCCACACATACTGAGTAAGATTCAAACTTCTGTCTGAACAGTTGAGGAACTCACAAGGAGCAACATTACCCACTGCATCACTGTGCCATAATACCACCCATTTCAAATACCTAAAACATCTTTTTTTTTTTTCACAGAGCCTAACTGTAAAACAAATTTGGGAGAACTGTGTTCCAAGCCTTTTCTCTTAGGGATTTTGGAGTAATGAATAGGGGGAGCAGGGGGTGCGGTGGCGCAGTGGGTTGAACCACAGTCCTGCTCTCCGGTGGGTCTGGGGTTCGGGTCCCGCTTGGGGTGCCTTGCAACGGACTGGCGTCCCGTTCTGGGTGTGTCCCCTCCCCCTCCGGCCTTGTGCCCTGTGTTGCTGGGTAGGCTCCGGTTCCTCGTGACCCCGTATTGGACAAGCGGTTCTGAAAGTGTGTGTGTGTGTGAGAGAGAGAGAGAGAGAGAGAGAGACCAGGTCCTGCTCTTGCATGGGTCTGGGGTTCAAGTCCTGGTTGGGGTGCCCTGTGACGGACTAGTGTCCTGTCCTGGGCGTGTCCGCTCCCCATCCAGCCTTATGCCCTGTGTTGCCGGGTGAGGCTCCTGCGACCCTGTATGGAACAGGTGGTTCAGATGGTGTGTGTGTGTGAGAGAGAGTGAGTAATGAATATGAACAATACATCTGGTCCCAAGTGTGTTTTTGGAGGAGCATGTTTGGACAGCTCTCATGCCATTCCAAGAGTGACCACCGTCATCACAATGAATGTTCACACACTGTGCTGTCCTGGAGTTCAACTACCACAATCACACTGCACACACACTCCAACCCTTGCAAAAGTGATCCTCCTTCTCACAATTTCAACATACCCTTCAGAAAAAGTCATCATTCTTCACTATTAAAGTTGGACCTGTCAGATTGTAGAAAAACATACAATGAAAGAAATACATCATTCTACACTTATAACTCAGAACTTGATGCCTAACAATATGTATTTAGGTGTATGCAGGTTTTTATTGAATCTCTAAATGATATCGCACCATGTTTCCAGCCTGTTGCACTGGCCATTATGTTAAAAGACACTGTTGGTGATTAATGAGAAACAGCAGTAAAATATGGCCTTCAATCCTTGCTGAAATAACAACTACTAAAAGCTAACTGGTCACTGCTATTGAGTCAACCATCATAAATAAGATGTGTATCAGCGATGTTATGCAGCTGTTATTGCCCCCTTGTTAAATCTACAACGATGTTTGTATTTCCTTCAATTTCCCTGCGTTGGCCATTACTGATAACATTAATGGAAAACGCAGTGACCACAAAGAATTTATTGAATCACTTTAAAAACAGATAAATGAAATAAATGTACCTGCTTCCTATCCTAGCAATCTCCGCTCCTGTTGTATTATTCAATTTTAATAATGAATCAGTAAGGCAATTTACTTTCTACCCAAAAAGCAACACATACGAAATTACTCTCCTTGTTAACTGCTAATCAAGTCAAGTTTAAGTTATGCAGCTTCACAGTGATTTTTTGAAGCTAATACTAATACTCTATGTTGGAGAGCACTGGGTAAATTTACTCCGTCACCAATACAGTGACTGGAAGTACGAGTCTAGCACGGCATGACTTTAGTACAACCTTGCTTGCAGAACTGCCAAACCTCGAGCAGCAGCGCAGGACAGAAGCAGTGTGGAAATCCATGCGTATCATTTCAGAGTCCTTAACCATCAAAACAGGAGTCTCTTCCAATCCATCATCTTGTCCTTAAGGTGTCAGGAGTCATGTGCTTCCCAGAGGTGTCCTTTCAAAGCAACGCCTATTATTAGCTTGACACCAATATCTCTTACTGTATGAGACACCAGTTCCTGTGAAGGTGTTTCCCACAGTGCTTCATCACTTACTTTGCCATCTAAATATGATGGTGGCATTAACTGATACAAAGACTTTGTATCAGTTCTTTGTACTATCATTTCAGAATAAAACAAAAATTATTGAAAAGTACTTTCATTTTCCCAGAAATCAGTTTTTTATTTTTATTTTTAACTGGTATCTACTGTGTTGTTTATATGATACCGTACCAAAGGAACTGAAGGATGCCAAAAAGAGGCAGAATAATAAATGATAAGAAGATTCACCATTATCATTTATCGTGAAATATGATAACCATTTTAGCTCCAGAGAACATCACCTCTGCAATTTATCATGATGAGACAGTTAAACCTGTTAGAGGTGATGGTGACCTCTCTCATCAAGTCAGTAGACAAGCCTGAGATCAACGGAAGTGTTACCTCCAAAACTGCACATCTCTGACACCATATACAGCATTAATTTTCATGTAATTCAGTTACCTAGAAGGCACTTCCATGCCAAGAGCCAGCAACACCATACAGATTTTACGTTACCCATTTTCCCAGCTTCAGATTGTTATTGAATTTACACAGGTATTTGGTAAGGTCCCAACAGCACCATTTTGTTACTATAATCTTCTTTGTTTTAAATATGCTGCATTCTGGCTGGAATTAGAGTAAGGGGTTTGTGTGAAGGGTGAGGGCTGGAGCAGAGCTTTGCCCCACAAGTTTCTCATTGCTTCTGAAAAAAAAAAAAAAAAAAAAATTATACTCATCAGAACTAACATGGGAAAACTCTGCCTGCCAGTATCAAGTATAACTCCTCTGCAAGTTAAACACGTCTGCTATGGTGAGCCCCTTGTCTGTAAGCAGCTTACATAATGATAAAAAATACAGCTGCCTGTTCCATAACAGCATAACACAAGAAACACAATTCTCAAATGGTCTCTCAACTTCTTTCAAGCCGAACCCGTAGCTTAGTCTGCCCACAGCTTGTGCGTTGGCACTGAATCCTGTGACATTTTCCCCCTCCCAGTCAAACATAATGGAGGATTACAAAACAATATAAGATAAGTGTTTTCTTTCCCAATATGTACAAAAAAGCTTTTTTTTCTGGGAATTGATGATTGAATTGCAATGGAAAAAGAAAAAGAGGATAAAAGATGAAAGACACGGGTCAAGAGAGTCAATCAATCAATCAAAATGAGATTTCTGCTTCCTCTTTTTTTTTATTGATTTTTTTAACTGCACTTCAGTCTTTTGGGGCTTTAAAAATAGCCTCCAATAGGATTTGCTTTCTTACTTTAATATGCCACCTTTATTTCTCTCTAAAAAACCTCAAGCAAAGTACTCATCCCCTGTTATTGTCCTCCATCCCATCGAGCTCTATGCTAGGAGGACACACAGTGTGTGTGGTGAGCACACTTGGTCACACATGTAGGTTGTGGAATCACCATGGCAAGGTCAACACAGGAAAGCCATGGAGATGTGAAACCTACTCCTGTCAAATGAAAAAGGAAGAAGAGCAGCCATCTTGTAGCTTTCTGATGCTCTTGCCTCTGACTCCAAGACAGAACCACGGTCTTCCTTATTAACACAAAACTAAAACTAAACCACGGCTACTTCACATCCGATTCTGGAAAAGCCATGAAATTAAATTAGAACTGGGCTCTTCTGAAGTCTCGGCATGAGATGAATAAATCAATTGCTATGTAGTTCTCACACATGGATAATATCTTTGGATGTGGGTCTGTGTTAATCCTAATTTAACTATGGTAATCCCACAAAATGACGAAGGATTTAAAAAGGAGCCAGAATGTTTCTGGGACACTCGACCAGTTATTAATTAGGAGGATTAAAGCACAGAGACTGCTGGTTATTGGCAGCGGGAAGGGCAGCAGTTCAAGGACTGGCTTCATGACCAAAAAGCTGCAGGTTCAGGTCCCACAAGAGGGACATTTTGCACCTTGAGCTTTGCTTCAGGAAAAATACACTGCAAATGTGAACTCTGTAAATGGAAGAAGCATTCAAACATTAATTTTCTTTAGAAAATAACATAAGCTAGGGAATGAAATAACAGTAACAATAATGTATTTAAGCACTGGTATTTGATGGGTTTTAGGATTTAAAATAGAGACCAAGCGCTCGTCTGGACACACTAACAGTAAAAAACAATCAGTCCGACATTAATCCTTAGCACAGCGACTTTGGCAGTACAATTGGTTTTGTCACCCAAGAACGAGCAGTAAAGAGGACAGATAACAAATGAAAGTACCACTGGCCAGATGAGTGCTTAAAATAGCTCTCGAAGGGAGGACAGGAAGTGGTGCATTAACTGTCTCACTCCCACTGTAATGTGAAGCGTAAAAACAATTCATTAGGGGATGTAGCTTTCAACAATAGGGTTGGAATTTTGAAAGTAACAATTATATATCCAATTCTCCCCATACAGATACACACAGAGTAGGTTAGGATTAGAGGTTCGTTAGGGGCAGGGCTTCCTCTCCAAGTTCCTCATTGCTTTTTTGTCAAACGTCTCCTGGTAGAAAAGGGGTGTTATGGCCACCCATGAAAGTACATTTCTCTTCAGTGTTAAATTATGGTTAAACAGGTGATTTCTGATGTTTGCCCTTCCTTCCTTCCTTCCTTCCTTCCTTCCTTCCTTCCTTCCTTCCTTCCTTCCTTCCTTCCTTAATATTTTCTCATACGGTTTGGGATAGGGTTATGGCTTAGAAGGAGGGTTAGAAGCAGCTGGTGGTGGTTAGTGGTTCAAATCTCTCCTGTAAATTTACCCAGGTAAATAGATGGTTTAATGGTGGAAAGTAACAACACTGGAACTTGCTGCGGAGAAAAGCATCAGCTAAATGAACAAATGCACATATAGGGTTAGATGCCACCCTGAAGAACAAATCCCTCCAGGTGTGCCTCTTTTAACCAGCTTTGAGCAACCGGTGAAGTCACAATTCATTGCACAACTGCTTCTATCTAAGAAAGGTCTATCTGCATGTTTTATTAGCTCAAAACTATTATTTGAGCTACCTGGGCTCTCTCAGCATCCAGGTTGAACTACATCATTTCCAAATTGGTAATAAGGATTTGTCTTTCCTGGCTAGTAAGTTGTTAAGACCCTAACACCACACATTTTCAGTCAAGGCACCCCAGACGAGCTGCAGATCTCTACTTAAACCCAAACAGATGCTCTGCATCCAGCAGCACTTCTGTTAAGCCTAATCCACCTGTTCTTGAGCACATTAAGCACAGAGCTGGTGCTGCTATAATCAGGTGTTGGGAATAATTTAGAGTGCATTAGGGATGTGGGGATAATCTGGCGGACTGGCTCCAACAGAGTTGAGGAACCACTGGTGTTTATGCAAAGCATTAGCTATTTAGAGAGGCACCAAAGGTGGCACTGTCAGTTTTAGTCCCTCTATAAATAAAGGGAAGCACTGTCATCCTTCTTCTTGAGCTTGACAGCAGGCCCCAGAAATATTGCAGGGTCACCTCAGAGTGATGGGGGCATATATGCTCAGTGGATAGGAGCGCTGAGGAAGACAGGTGAGAACCTTGGTCACTCCTATTGAGTCAGTGCCTCCAGATGGAAAGGAGAGGCCACTTAACAAGGCTCATCTGGAAGTGCATCAACATTGAGGTTACTCCAAAATGTAAATCATGCTGCTGTGCTCCTTTCTTTCATTTCTGAGATATTATGGGAAAATGAAACAGAGCCTGGGATTTTACACATGCATTGAGATGTCCCTCAACCTTCTCTGGAACAATGCTGCCAACCCTGTAATTCTAAGTAGACAAAAAATGAAAACAACACAGGTTTATTGTCACAACTCAAACTAACATATTCTAGCTAACTAAAAAAGAAGGATAAAAACAACCGTCTTTTGGGTATACACTAAAGTTTTTCATTATTTAGGACACGACACAAACAGATCACTAACAGCTTGTCTTGGCTTTTGCAAGCCCTCATCAGGGAGCAGAACACACCAGCTGGAAACAAAACACAGTTGTGGCCTCTGGTCCTGACCCTGGGCTCTGGCAATAAAAACACTGAGGGTCCTCTCACCAGACACGGGTAGGGTCACTGACACTTTAATCACATCTGTCGATCCCCAGCATCACTGCCACTGTCTGGCTGACCAATCGCCCCTGCGAATGATAACACCAATTGATCCCTCATTACACACAGTGGGGAGCCAATATCGAGACACACTGACCTACATTCATCCTATTTATCTGTTGTAATGGACAAGGAACATGTGTTCTTCAAGTATACATGATCCAAGTCTGAAAAGTCAAATCATTGAACATGGTATGTCTGCTGTACCAACCGTGTACTGTATAGCAGCCGTTATAATAAGGAAACCACTAACGTACACTTCTACTGTAATGACTGAGTGAAAATAAGTACAGTGCACATCCTCAACAAAATACAGCAATATCCACAATATGGACTAGAGATGTGTTTGTATGGCAATGTATTACTTTCATTTGCAGACAAAACTTACAGGGCACATTTACCGGATCCTTTTCGCCAAAGCAACTCACAACGTTAAGCTACTTTCAGTTATCTACCCATTTATACAGCTGTGTAAGTTTACAGGAGAAACTCAGGGTAAGTACCTTAATCAAGGGTACTACCAGCCAGAGATGAGATTCAAACCTGCAACCTTTGGCTCTAAAGTTAGCAGCTCTAACCATTGTACTACTAGCTGAAATGAACTGTGAAACATTTGTGTTGAAGGAACAAGCAGCACTTTCAATGTTATTTTTTTTCCTTTCCATGGTAATTGAGCACTATTTCCTTACTGGCACTACCAGTGCTTTTCAGACATCCTGCAGTAGGTCAGTAAAGAGCATAAAATAGCACAAAAGAGACATCCTATAACCTTGGTGAATAAGGTGTGTGGGCTGATAACACTACATAGAGTTAACTGGAAGTTTCTTTAGAGAAAACACACACACTGTCTGAAACCACTTGTCCCGAGCAGGGTTGCGGCAAGTTGGAGCCTAACCTGGCAACACAGGGAGCAAGGCTGGAGGGGGAGGGGACACAGCCAGGACAGGACGCCAGTCCGCCACCCTAAGCAAGACTCAAACCCCAGACCCACCAGAGATCAGGTCCTGGCCAACCCGCTGCGTTAGTGCTTTGTCGAAAAGAATCTGATAAATAAATAAATGTAAACAACACTGATGGTGACTTGGCTGGAGCAAATCTTACATTTATTCATTCAGCTGACACTTTTCTTTAAAGCAGCTCACGATATTAACATACCTAAGGCTATTGGCATGGTTGGGTAATTGTGCTGGAGCAACTTAAGGCTGAGTACCTTGTTCAAGGGTACTAGATCCAGAGGTGGGATTTAAACCTGCAGTCTTCCAGGCCAAAGGTCCACTGCACTACCAGCTGTCCCTAGCTACTGCACAGAACTTCAGTTTAGGAATCTCATTTGGTACAGGAATCTGGACATATACCTAATTTCGAATTAATCTAACTAATTTCCTGAACACTTTAGTGACAATATTCTGAATTCATCTTCAGAAACTCTTACAACTGAATGGAAGAGTGGAGGCAGAGATCTCAAAATCCTTCCAGAGGACACCGGGTATACAGCATTTTTGCTTGTCTTACTTGGCCAATCAGAGCAATCACTTCAATTTTTAATTATAATTTAGGATTACCATTTTTGTATTTCACTACAGGACTTCTAAAGAAATAATAGATCTGATTACTGCCAATTCGGTCAGTATATATTCTTGCATATAGTGAAAAAATACTGGTATTTACTTTATTTGTAGAATATCGGTGGACATTTCATTTTCAAAAGTCAAAATAACGGGTATAATTACAGTGCAATACAGATAACAGGTACCCAACTCAATTTTAAATAGGTCTCTAGAATCATGTGTAGCTTGTGGAAGGATATTTTATATCTACAAGACCTTATCATCCGCTACACCTCAACCAGACTGCTGCATTCCTCCATCTCTGCCCGCCTGGTGGTCCCATGTAGAAAATGTCTAAAAGCAAACGCACAAAGGCTTTTGGTTCTTGCAATGATGAGGCTGGAATGACCTCTGCCTCTTAATCAGAACAGCCAAATCTCTGTCTTCATTTAAAAAAGGGTCTTAAAACTCACCTTCCCGGACTCACCTTTCCCATGATCTCTTTATTTAATTAATGTAATGTGTAAATGTTCATGGTCTATAACTTTGACATCATAACAGTTTAATAACGGATAAACCTTCGTGCAGCTACTCATGTAATGTAAATGTTAAAAAAAAAAAATGAAATTATTATTATGAATTGTCGATATTTGGACAAAGTTTTATGCAGCAACTTGTGTGATGAACACTGGTTCTTATGGTGGAAAGTAACAAACTAACTGTACTAAATAAATACATGTAAATGTATTTTAAATTAAGGATGAGACTTTAAGTATAACATCTAATAAAGTTTAATTACCTGTTTACCTTGTGATTTGAACATGGCAGCTTTTACTTTATATGAAAAACACATCTTATTTCCAGTCTAATGTTTTGTTAATTGAATGGTTCACTCTATAAAAAGTGTCAGCTAAGTAACAAAATAATAATGAATAATGACTAAAGCTCAAAAACTGGTTGGAATAAAATCCATCAGAGCCACGGGCAGATCGAAACTGAGCTTGACATCCTTGATATAGACCAACTGTTGTAGTCTGTATTAGTTTACTTTTCATAGGTGACACCTTCTCACAAAAGTTATTCCTACTTTGCAGTATTGAGTGTGATTCAAGTGGAACAAGAACATAAGCTCCATGTGTTACAAACAAATCGAGTTACAAACGGACTTCTGCTCCAGTTTATGTTTGTAGGTTGAGAACCCAGTGTAATGAACAAGTATCTGTTATTTCATAAGTAATCCCATTGATTATATGGTATTCAGTTGTTTTACTTAGTTTTACTAAGTATATAGTAATACGTGCATCAGATATTTTAGTGTTAAGGTGACTTACATTCAAGGTGGTTTGAAAGGGCTGTTAGTTTAAAAAAATTAAGCTGATTAAAGCATTATTATATATAGTACTGTGGCATTGAGTCGCGCTATTTGAGATTTTAATTACATAATTTTTAGATAATAATTCAGTCCTTTTAGGAAACATCTATGATAGCTGGAGATAAATATATAAGGTATTTTAAATAACTGTTTTTATTTTGTTAATGTATTTATACAAACTAAACAAAACATGAGAATATGTGAAAACCATGTACATATGAGTTCATATAAGTTAATGAAAGTGGAAGTTCATATATTTTGAGGTAAATCTGGTAGAGGACAGATTTCACCTTGCTTCTAAATGAGGACTGCAGTAAAATATTCTTTACACTCTGCTGAATAGCAGCACAAAACAATGTTTCCAGCCTCAGAATATTGCCATCTTGATGTCTTAGATATTTCTTGGAATACACACAATTTTTTTTCTCTTATAGTTAGGTCCAGTAAGAGATATTTTTATTCTCATATGAAATGCTTAGGAAAGTGGAGGGCACAATGTACAATTAAGTTGTTATATTGTTCAAACTGCAGCTTTTCTCCTATACACTATGCTAATATATACTGTTTAAAATCAATGAGAAAAGTTTCTTTAAGCAACTTTAGATGGTTATTTCCATGGGGATGTGAGATGGTTATTTCCCTGGGAATATGTGCGTGCATGCCCCTATTTACAGTTGCAGGGGAGAAAATTAATACAAGACTTGTCCCGCCATTATGGAACAGGCTTGCGAATAGTCATTTCTTGCAGTAAACATCCTGATGCATTGTGGGGGTGCTACAGATGACCTTTCTTGGAATAAATCAGACTGCTCCAACTGAACGTCAAATGCTTTGAGCCATTTGGGAATGGGATGCAATGCAATCAATGGGTGTTTGAGGTGAATACTCCTTTCAGGAGATGTCAAAGCCCTTACAGGGCAGAAAAGCAACAGCAGAGAATTATTCACAATCTAAAAAAAAAAACAAAGTACTTTACTTTGCTGGTGGGATATTAATAATGTTTGGTGTTTTGTACTTCGTGTGATCCATACTGCTTATATTTTAGTGTCATTTCCCATGGCCTGTAGCATCCAAGGGTGGTGGTGGGGGTCTGACTATAGTCAGACCTGAGCCTTAGTTTAAGGGTTAGTGTTAGATGATCCAACCCTCAAGAGCTACAGTGCACCTCTGCCACCCAAAATCTACAGCCAGGTTTACCACATATGCCATTCACACAAACAAAGTATCCTGGGGAACATACAGCACTGTAGAAAGTCAAATCACAGTCACTGAAACCACATGTGAACGCCACAGGCCAAAGCCGCCTCAAAGGAAGGCCTCGGGATTATGCAGGTACGTTTCAAAGGTTACTGAAAAGGGCTGCACCTCAGAAAGGTCAAAACTTCTCTGGATGTCAAGCATGTGTTCTTTGAAAGCGGCTGTCATTGGCATGCTGCTCCAAGCCTCCCCTCTCCCTCAGTTCACAAAATGACAACGCACATGAATTTCTGCCCTTCAAAGGTCAGAATCAACTTTAATAGTAATCTCATCAAATAGAAAATTCTAGATGTGTCCCACTTGGGACAGAGTTCTGATTTAGCCTGTCCCCAAGAGGAAGACATGTTTCATTTATAGACACAGATCCTGTGGAAGACCAGTCTGCATTTCAACCTAAACTCCTCCTAATAAACAGTGTCGGACTACCAACCTGAAATCAAGGTAAAACAGATAAATCACATCATCTTAGAGGAAGTGACGAAAATGAAGAAACTGATATTGGTTAATTGACCCATTTCACTGCTACCTGCTGGTTATAATCTTTGAGCGATAGAGCTGGGTAATTTTTTAGAGCTATTCAAAATTAATACCATGATCAAGGGTACTACAGAAAGAGGCAGAGCTGAACCCGGGTCCTTCAAGCTCAAAGGCAACGCCACTAACTACCACACAATGTGCTGCCCTTAAGAATGCAGTTCTGTCATGAAGTGGCGTGGCTGTGGCTACAGCAGGATGTGGATGGTAATAGCCTTTCCTTTCTGAGGAACGAGGGCGCAACAAACTGGCCCGGCTCCCCAAGTTCTTGGCTCGGAGCAGTAGTTGCTGGACAGACCCATTTTTATGGCCATGCTACGTGGTTCCCCCAACAAAACAGAAGAGCTGGCAGGGGTGATAAGTAAGCTCTACATAATTCATGAGGCACGAGCTAGTGGAATGACAAAAAGAGTATGTGCCCAGAGCATACAGGGTGCTGTGATTTAGCAGCTAAAGGGGCATTTGAGGGAAGCGAGGTGCAGGCTGCCGTCCAGCGCGTCATGGTAATGTGGGTGCACACTTTCTCTGCTGCTGCTGGACTTTTTGACCTTGGTGGATGGCCCTGAGTGTACACAGGGTCCCAACTGTAGGGTGTATAGCTGATGGATTCATGGAACATCTCCACAGGGACCCTGCTGAGACATCTCCATGAGCACGACTGCAACCAATGACCTGTTTGAGGCTCTCTTGCGTGAACAATGGAACAAATGCATGAGTCTACTGTAGATTAGTCAGATGTGTATGAACACACCCACTTCTGTCCCTCACGTTCCATCGGAGGAGAGAAGCTGCTCTTCAGTTAAGCACAGGCTGCCTGGAGCCTGCTTGCAAGTCAAGTAAACCGGGGCATCATCAGACTCAGGCATTCCACTTGTTTACACGTGTCGAATATTACCAACACACACACTGGGGAAGGTCAAAAGGAATAGTTACAAATAACCATTATCATCTTTAATTGTAAAAATACGTAGTTTTGCCAACGCTTGAGTTTAAATTAGAATTACCATTTATACAGCTAGATGTGGAGGGAGTCAGGCTACGTGCCCTGCTCAAGGGTACTACAGTATTGGCTCAACATAAGGACTCCATCTAAGCACGTTCATGTTGTAAGTCGATGTCCTTAAACATGTTTCCCTGAGCAAACAAACACACTCAGCACAGCTATTAATAGAACTGAAAGGACATGGGTCAGGGGACTCCACTGCGATACTCTTCACTCATCCTGCGAATGTCCATAAAAGTGGTTACTAACATCTGGCAGTAAAAAGGGACTTTCACCACAAGGCAAATACTGTAGTTATAGAAAGTGAGCTGACATTTAAGAAAGAGGCAGTAACTCGACTATGAGGTAATACTTCATTGGAAATAATTAATGCAGGTTTTGTGAAGATGTGCTACAAGATCTTTCTGAAAAAGCAGTACACCCACACCCACCCAAAAAAAAAAAAGACTAAGAGTAAAAAATAACAATACAAGCAAAGCAATACATCCCTTCCCTCAGTGACTCAATGTACCGAGTTTAACCATCTGGAAGGAGACTCCATCCATGCCCATGACTGAGTGGGTGAAGGGGCTTGTGAAGTGTGAGAGCGACAAAGGAAGAAAGGGAGGGATGAGACTGAGAAAACGAGTACGAGGAGGGGGTGAGCGCTAGCCCTGTTTGTGAGGACCGCTGGTCCATCACATAATCCATCACTTGTTCCGCAGAAGTGAAAAGTGCGGCTGTCGGAAAACTCGGGTGTCCCTGCAGATCGCTTTCATCGGTGCTTCACTTAAATCTGAGATTTCTTCCCCTCGGTCTCTGAGCTACCCACTCCCTGAGCTGAGGGAGACAAGGTGCAAATAGCATGGTGAGATACCCATGTGAAAGAAGGGAGGACGTAGATTTCCTTACCCCAGGGTCGTCATGGTGACGATGGTGTACCAGAAGGACGCCGGAATGCTGGTGAACTTGCTGGAGGTAGAGCCTTTCTCTGCGTAGAACATGACGGTGGCAAAGATGATGATGGCCATGGTAAGGGAGAAGAGGAGAAAGCCCAACTCCGAGGCACAACTCTTCAGAGTATAGCCCAAAATGCGCAGGCCCTGTGAGTGGCGGGAGAACTTGAAGATCCGGAAGACGCGGAAGACACGCAGTGTGACAAAGGCTCCGCTCACATCCTCATTATTGGTCATGACCAAGCCAATATAGTAGGGAAGGATAGCCACCACGTCAATGATGCTCATCACGCTGCGCATGAAGCGGTAGCGGCTGGGTGCTGCGAAGAGCCGCAGCAGGTACTCCACAGTAAAGATCATTACGCAGGCTGTGTCCATGCAGAAGAAGGCCACCGTGTAGCGTTCACCACAGGGCACATCTTTCTGGTTGGGTGAGGAGCCACAGGGCACTGTCTCCACTACATTTGTGATGACAGAGACAGCAATGAAGAAGCCAGTGACATAGTAGAACACCAGAGCCATGGTGCTCGTGTGAGGGTTCTCAAATGCCCGCCACATGGTCTCCCGGAAGGTCATGTTGGGCAACTTGCTGTCTTTGTTGTCCTCCTGGTCATCCATGAGTCGCTCAGCATTCTCCCGCTTACGGTCCTTATACTCTTCATAACAGCAATCGCCAATAATCTCAGGAATGATGCCAAAGAAAGCCAGTTCCTCATCATACGATGATATGCACTCATAACGTGGATAGTGCAGTTTCCCAGTCCGGTAGAAATTGAGGATGCTGCGGAAGACATCAGGATCGCGGTCAAAGAAGTACTCCTTGGTCTCCTCATCATAGAAAAACTCCTTCTCGGAGCTGCCCAGGAGGGTGTCTGGGTAGCGGTCCAGGGTGTTCCTCCAGGTCTGAAAGCGGCGCCCACTCACATTCAGGACGATCAGCTCGTCCTGCCGCTTGTTCTTCTCAGTGGGAGCTACAGGCATGGGCAGGTTGGCTACCGGCATCCAGCCGATGGCCGCTGCCCTGGCGAAGGGGAGCCATGCCGCTACTCCTGCTGCCATGGTGACTCTGGCGTGGGATGAGGGGAAGAGCCCAGCCTCCTTCAGAACCAGCTTGCCTTTAGGTTAGTAACCATCTAAGTGTGAGAAAACAAGAGCAAAAGAAAAAAAGTCAAGAAACGCAGGGATTTTTTTGCTGCTTGTCTGACAGCCCATAAACTCATTCAGTGTGTTCATATTAGCAGTTACTGCACTGCAGTAAATATTAACATAACCCCTTAACAAATACACGACTCCCCTGCTGGAGCTCAGTATCCTCTCAAGTATAATTAAATTGTGAATAGACGACATACATAACTGCTATCAAGGCCACCCTCTGTAGGAGAAAGAAGTACAATAATCAGAAATACTGGTAAAACTTAGACTGTGACAAACATTTCCTTTGGCTTTCATTTTAGAAGACTAACAATACTGACCGTAAAACAAGTGAAACAACTATTTGTGGTATAAATAACTATTCAATTTAAGGAGACAGCAGATTGGGAAGATCATGTTTACAGGTAAGAAAGGGGATATATTAGGAAAACAAACATTAAGCACACCAGCACTGAGCAGTAATGCTCACTCTGCCTTGATATGACATAACAAATGTAAAGTGACGTAATTTTTCTGAACACCATGTTTCACATTCAGATGGCTTGTGTATAAGGGAAAATGTTCATTTTGTAAATAATAAGGGTTTTACACAGACTTATTTATTGACAATTTGTTCTGTGCATTTATAACAATTAAACTCAGAATATAAAGGCAGCATTTTATCTGAAATTAGTATCTGATTAGTATGGATGTTTTTAACAAATAAAATAGGTTTTGGTCCTGTGTATCTATTTTCAGTTAGAAGTCAGCAAATAATCACGTACATACAGTACATACATACATACACGTCATACATGTACATTTACATATATCTTTCTGTGTGTGTGTGTGTGTGTGTGTGTGTGTGTGTGTGTGTGTGTGTGTGTGTGTGTGTGTGTGTGTGCCGCTATCCTCTAGCCCATTCAGACATGTTGTTCCAGGCTTTCGGGCAGGACTGGGAGCCTCGGAAACCTGTTGAATTGGGACAAGTCGCTAATAGTGATCAGTTCGCTGCGCGTCTCTTTCCCTCTCTTTTGTACCGAAACAAACAATTCAAACACACACCGCTTCCAAAATTCCAATCAGCTCCTTTTTCTCGCCGTTAAATGAGCACAAATGAAATGAACATGCAGTTGGACGTTTACAGTACACACAGCCTACTACGCGTCACAGTTGTCTGCGATTCAAGTTTGGAAATAAGAAAAATATTCCTTTCAACAATCATGGCGCGATAGATAATTATATCCTATTAATGAAATAAAGGAAAGGCATTAATTTAAAGTGCCCGATAAAAACTGTACCGCTGAAACAGTGACGCCAAGTATTCATTGACTGAATGAGCAAAACAAACAACCAAACAAACAAATACACACACACAAGTACCTACCTGGGCAATATATTTAACAGCATTAAAGGTAGCCACAGGTAATGCGCACCTTATGTTTTATTAGGACATATTACTTACCGGAAAGAACTCAACTAATCCTGAAATAATGAAGTGTATATATTTAAAAAAAAAAAAAAAAACACTTCATAAGTCGTTCTTTGGAAAAAGCTGTTGCTTCGCAGTCAAGTCTATTATGAAAAGAAAAAATAAAAAGGCGAAGTTATAGTTGACGAGATGAGTCGATAAAAATGCTTAATAATAATAATAATAATAATAATAATAATAAACACGGAGAACCGCAGTCACTTTTTCAGATGCCCCACCGCGGAACGGTAGGGTCCTGGGAAATAGGACCGTTATTCCTGTCGCTTCATGCACTTAAATCGCACGCGCGCGCGCAGCCTCGTTCTGTGCTGCTGCTGGTGATGATGATGATGATGGTATTGGTTGTGAACGGGGGCGCGGATCGCGCTCGCTCGCTCTGTCGCTCCTGCGCGCGCCCGCTGTCCTCGTCTCTCTCTCTCTCTCTCTCTCTCTCTCTCTCTCTCTCCGCAGTGCCCGCGCCCACGGCCCGGAAGCAGCGACTGAGCACCGAGACGCCGGGCGTTCGCTCGCGCTCCAGAGAAGTGCGTTATTCGCGCGTCTTCCTGGAATCACCAAGTGCCCCACAGAAGGGAGTGGACAGAAGGCAGCGGACAAAAATGTCACTTTTAGAGAAAACGCGAGAAAATGTTCCCGTACACACACACAGTATGAGTATACGCCCTTACATTTTCAGTGGCACGTCGTGCTGAAGATCGCCACACCATTGATCTGTTATTGTAATAAGCGAAAGAAATAAGGTGACAGTATTTCTGTATATAATTAATTTGGCTTAATGAGCAGAGAAGGAAACACTGACTGTGACTGTCGCGCGCGACACGCGCGTGAACAGTAACTGTCCTCGGGGTCACATCACAGCTCCGAAGGTTCTGCGCACATCGGCACGGAAAACACCAGCTGGTTTTGAGCCGCCGTCCGAACTTGTGTGTGTGTGTGTGTGTGTGTGTGTGTGTGTGTGTGTGTGTGTTGGGGGGGGGGGGGGGGGGGCTACGGGGCAGACAACAAACAAGCGCAAGCGCGTGTTCGAACTGCTTCGTTCCTGCGTGTCCCTCTAGGGGGCGCCACGTCGAAAGAGAACGCGGTGTTCATTGAAATGTGAGGAAAAGTGATCAGTGAACCACGTGGAATCCGCACCTTCCATTATTTATTATTATTCTTTTGGCTCAAGGCAACTTAAGTAATGGCTAAGTTACTTTAGAATGATTTCACCTGCTTATTCACAGGGAAAATTTCTATTGTAAATGTCCTGCATAGGGGGACAGCTGGTACTGTAGTGGTTACAGTGGAACCAGCCTTTGGATCCAAAGGTCAGGGGTTCAGTTCTCACCTCTGGCTGTAGTACCCTTGAGCAAGGTACTTATCCTAAACCACTCCAGCAAAATTACGGTGTTGTATAAATGGTTAATAGCGGTGATTTTAACACTGTCGGTCACTTTGGAGAAAAGCATTGGCTAAATGAATAAATGTATAAGGAGGTGCAGCACCTCAAGCAAGGGTACCCTAGCAGGAGGTGGGACTGGAACCAGAGACTCTCAGCTTGGGAAGATAACCTTTACAGGTTAGGTTTAGGTTTAGGTTTACAGGTTATAGAGATATTAACAAAAAAAGATGTTATCACTAGCAACTGTTATATTTGCTGCTACCAAACATTTAGACAGATACTAAATAACTACAAATGCACAATAACTACACCACTACTCTTTTTTAACTCTCTATAATGAGTGTTTTTCATGTAGATGGTGTTATAGGCAACATTTTCAGAGCACACTTACAGACAGACTAAAACAACACAAAAACTTCGAAAAAAAACTGAAAACTGAAATTGATTCCACGTTTCCTACAAGAAGGTGATTGAGTAAAACATCTGAAAAATATTTTGAAATCAGAGATTATTTATAGAGAAAATTCATAAGTAAAATTGCCAAAGCCAGGGTCTTGGATTTACTAAGCAGGTAAACAGACTAAATGTTATAAAGTATGTATTATGACAATGCATGTGTTTAAAATCAAAGTGAACTATAGTAGAAAAGAACATCATGGACCTATTTTGCTCTGTTTCTATCTTTAGCGTGTCAATGGTACTCATATTTTTGTCATATTTTCTCATATTATTTCTGCTTTTACTGTCATTTGCAGTTCTTAATGTGTCCAGCTGGGAGTCTGGCTGCCGAAAATCTTCAGTCCTTTTTACTACGTTTCTGTAAGGGGTCATGAGCTTCACATCAACACTGTACTGCAGGGAAAGTTATCTTTCCTACAAGAATTACCTGTCTTCCCCTGAATGGTTTATCCACTGGCTACGTAATACTTAAACTTTTTTTTTTTTAATGTTTAATGATGTTTTAGGAGTTTAAAAAATAACATTCAATATTTAAATTATATTGGAGCATTTGTCAGAATTTAACACATTTTTACTGGACGTTCTGTTTGCAGGGAAATTTGGAAAAGTATTTAAAAGCTATTATTGAACACACACTCCAGACTTACACTGGTTGCATCAGGTTGCTTAGAAGCGACTGTGTGAGTGTCCTGCCACAGCACGGCCTCCTGTCTAGGATGTACTGTTTTGTACCCTTTGCTGGGTGTGACTTGCCTTGAACAATTAATGAGACAAGGTGTTCTAGAAAATTAATGAATTAATATATTATTGTCACGCCCCCGGGAACAAGCAGAGCGGCAGCACCTGCGGCTACTTGATGACAGCTGGGATATAAGGAGCTCCGGAAACAAGTTACAGAGTGGATTCTTGCAATTGCCCCTGTGGTATTGCAGTCTCAGTGGCTTCATCATCTTCTGTTTGGTTTCCCTATTTCTGGTTATCAGTCCTTGCCTGTATTCTACGACTCCTGCCTTGCCCTTGTATCGACATCTGCGCCTTGTATGACCTTTGTCTGTCCCTGATCATGTTCTGCCCTTTGGTTCGTGAGATTAAGAACAAAACCAACCTGCACTTGGGTCCACTACGTACCTGTCTCCAGCCTCCCGGTCTGCAGCATGACAATTATACATTGTCTTCCACTGAATAAAAGTACAAGCATGTATACCTTTTTAATAAATGTATTTTGTCAGATAAATTTATATTTTTTATTATACATATTGAAAATATTTTGACCTCTTAGATCAATTTTAAAAATGTGAAATATTAATGTGAATCTTTGTGTGATTCACAGCATTCAAAATAGCAAAGCATAGTAGTTATGTTGTTATATGAAGTTTAATCTAGTGCAATGCCTCCAGATTACTGATCCTCCCAAAAGACATTCTATGCGTAACCATCTAGTGAAAAAATTTATCATGTAGAGCAATTTTAATGATTTCTTATTGTTTCTGTTATTATGAATAAAAACTTTATATTGTCAGGATGAAATGCACTTTCTGGGAGAGAGCATTACAACCACTAAGAACCATATGGCATATACTGTATTGTATTCTAATAAAAAATTCAAATAGCTGCTGGCTTCCTAGTTTCAAGCTCTACTGTTATGAGAATGCAGTTGGTGAGATTTTAAAAACTGAGACTGAAGGGGAAAAAATGTGCTTCTACAAAGTTGGCACAGAGCACTCTTATTATAACAAGAGTATCTAGGGTTGTTCTCTTTTAAATGCAATAAGGTAAAACAAGCTACTCAGATCCAAACACCAAGAATGCAGTCCTCTAACTGAGCAGAGCTTTTCTCAAGATACTTTGCCTGAAGTCTTGCATGGTTTTTTGCAGGGTTACCCTACATGTCACCCAAAGCTGACACTGCTGTTCAGCTGTTGCCTTAAATTTAACTTTAAAAGACTGTAAGGTGATTTTTGATGTCCCAAGCACTGGCCTTACCATGCAAATCAAGCCCCTTTCAGATTCAGACAAACACAATCCAGAATAATAGGATATTTGTATTATCTCTCATGATCCTTTGTTCAGCTCTGTACATTGAATTAAATAGAAGAATAGAAGAGAATCAAATAAAATAATTTCAAGGTTTGATGGCACTTTTAAGATGTCAGATAGGTCAAATGTTCTGATTTTCAGGAAATATCTGGGCAAAGCTCTGATTCATTCTCTGAACCTCATCTTGCATTTCACAAGTTTAGTTTAGTTCATTGTACCCCAACATTATATTTCAGTCTAACTCATTCTGTAATAAGTTAATGTGACGGTTCTAACGCCACAAACCTTATGCATTACCGGAAGTAGTCTTAAACACTTTGGGCCTGATGTATTCCGAGAGCATGTTGGACATGGCTCACGAAGATACTCTGTATAGTGACCTTGGATGGACTGATTGAGCATGTTTGACAGTGTGTGCCAAGAGCACTTCACAGAAGAAGGGGAAACTTGTGGCGACAAATGTTATGCAATGCTTGGTATTCATGGAGGTGTTTTATGAAACCCATTTTTTTTTCTTTTTTGTGCATAATAATCATTATTTAGCCCACAGCATACAATAAGTAGTCTCTTAAGTAGGATTTTGTCATAACCGCAGGGGGTGAAATCTGCAATGTTCACCATAGCATCACCTGTGATCCATGACTAACTCAGCGTACCTGTTTTCAGTTAACCTCAGCTGTATTAAAGGGGTTACAGATATGTCACTAGTTTATGGATCTTGACAAGCTCTTTACCACTTTCCCTGTGATTATCTACTGATTCCTGTTCACTGACATGTTACTTTCCAGTGTGTTTCTGTTCCAGTCCCGAGCTCCTGTCCTGTCTCCGCCAGTCCTTTACGATCCTGTCCAGGTCCTGTGAACCACCCCATCACTATCGTGTCTCTTTGTATCAAATCCGTTCACGCAAGACATTCTCACTTAATGTAAGAACCCTTTGTGTGTCTCTCTTATTCCCTGTCACCCATGCACTTTATCTCTGGGTTTGCACTGTACGCTTGTATATAGACTCTACTGTTGAGATCATTGTACTTTACATCCATGTCTTGATGTTACAGCAAAACACGTCCATGTTTGTTTCACATCCGGTTGTCACAGATTTCAATAGAAGTGAAAACAAATATATCCAGTTTATAAAGTAGCTGTAACTTCAGTCTACTGTACATCAGCAAGTCATTAAAAATTTCTCACCTACATGTGGGTAGAGTTCCTATGGTTGAGGAGAACATTTAAGAGGTTCACTCTTACAGTGCACCCTGGGAGGCCCCAACTGAGTGTGTTCTCATAGCAGGAGACCCCATGGCTCCTTGGAAGGGTACAGATTAAGCTCTTTATGAAACGATTGAAGGAAGTAAATGTTTTGGTATTACAATCCCTGGGGGACATCTTCTGTGAGGAAGGAACCAGGAGAAATTGAAAGTGGTGCCTCTGCCAAGGCTGCAGGTAGAAAGAAATACATTTCTCACCAAAGATATTTCCAGGTCTGAACCCCTTCCACTTTTCTCCACTTTGGTCAAAGGTCAAGTTCATGTAATAGACAGCAATCAGTCCTTCTGCCTCAAATCTGGCTCAGAATCTGAAAAGATGGGGGGGTACACAGAGGCATGACTGTGCACCAGCTGCAACAAGAAGATTGTGGGGCATGAAATTTCTCAAAGGAGCAATATGTCCTTGTGAATAACTCCTTTTGCTTTCTGTAAGGGCTCTCACTTGCCTCTTTTACTTGATTCACCAAGTTCCACCCCTCTTTTTGCCAGTCATTCCCTCATTCCAAAATTAAAACAAAACAAAAACAATTTCACTACATTTGAGCATATTAAAAGGTAATAGTACATTATACCAAACATTATATTCAGCTTAATAATAATACTGCTAATAATAGTAATTTCGATTCCAAGGAAATTACATAAGAACAATACTGGTGTCACTTTTCCTCAGCCAGGCTCCATTCAAATACTAGCAGAACTCACAGAAAAACAACAACAAAAAAATCAGACTTTGTGTCAAAAAGGTACAAAAATAGAGGGAAAATGGAAAGGAGGGGAGTGAGTGAACAGTTCAGTTCAGAGGGAAAATCCATGGCCTCAAATTCAATGTCTAAAAAGACTAAGGGGTACATAATTTTGTTAACACATATCCAAAACATCTTAGAGCTGTATACACATTTTTGGATGAATGGAAGTGCCATCAGGTCAAAGCTGACTCATAACTACCACATCCATAGTTTTCTAGGTAAGGTAGGGAATTAAAGTTGTTTTCCATTCCTTTTTTCCGTGCATGTCTGCAAGGTGCAAATACAAGAAAAACGTGTACTCACACTGAGCTGTGAGGCACTGCCTTTACCTTCTGTACCACCATGCTCCTTTTATGCATTTAACCAAGCCAGGATTAATAGGCAATGCACCAATGGTAGGATTCAAATTACAAGTCATGATCTCTAACTACCACACTATCCACTCTCTTGTGACCATGCAATTTAAGGTACCACATGACTTAGTATCACAGTAGTGTGTTAATACCATCGGGGGTTAACAACATTTCTTAGTGCAATGAGGCCCATCAGAGTTTAACATTCGTTCATTTGTGTTTACAGTCGAGTATTGTCCTCCCGTGACTCCCAACCTGGTTCATTTGGACCTAATGTTAACATTCAATATGTAAATTTCTCCTAATATTTGCATTCCATGGATGGAATTGAGTCACCACAACAAATCAACAAATATGGTGCGCCTTAATGTTGCTCAAATTGTTACAGAAATAACATCAGATGTTAAGTTCAATACTGAAGGTAAAGAAATACGACTGACTTCCTGTTTTCTGGGTAAAATCAATACAGAACATTTATGAAAAGCAGCAGAAGGACTGGTACAAACAATGATGTGAGATTCATCATACATATATAAAAGGTGATATCTGGGAAATACTGTGTATTATGCCTGTGTCATCGACAAGGAAAGAAAAGCAGAGGGAGAAAGGTGCCTTTTGGTAGCCATGGCAACTGCAATTCAAACACAATTGGTTTATAGATGGTATTCATTATTTAGGTGTTCATTGCAGGCACACAGATTTAGTTCACTTCAATTTAATATGCAATGATCCACAAGGACCTACATACTGCCACAGTCTGTGCCCCTAATCCATCTGCCTTCTGACAAAGGGCATTGGTCCAAATCAAATTATGTAGTATTTACATACATTATTGCTCACATTCCCATGCTCAGTTTCATGTGGGTTAAAAAAATGCTTTTCATTATTTAAGAGGTTATTCTCAATACAGTATTTTAATTTTTCTATTAAGATCTTGCCCCCTGCTATCCTGTGAAAACAGGATATGTCAGAAGAGCTAAGATTAGTACTTCCAGACTTTTTCAGTGGTTTGGCTTCAGCTGGATTGAAAATTTCATTTGTTTTGTTTTTGATGATAAATATTTCACAGCTATTTTCAAGAACCACCTCTTGAGTTTCAGTCATGAAAAACACTACAGTATTTTGCCTCAGGAAATTTCTGTCTTTCTGGGTTATTGGGGCATTATAATCCACCTCTTACAATTTCCCTGCTATAATATCCTTTGTACTGTTTTCTCCACCATATGCAACAGCACAGATCATAGCATCTGATGCCTATATTATGGATTCTGCTAAATACTTGAAAACATGACACATGAGAACTCTTTTCCTCAGTTTAGAAGCAATATATGGTGAAGATTAGCTTCATAATTCATAATGTCCAGCAACAATCTCTCTGTAAAACTGCTTCAACAGTTAAGAGCAAGGGATTAATTATCAGTTCAAGTCTATCTTCTCTCAACACAGTGAAACCACAGTTTGGTCCTGCAGATGCATCCTTCATATAGCTATAGGATCCACCTTTATGTCAAGGAACTCTACATAACTTCTGTTCCAGACCATGGTGGTATTTCACCTTGACTACTGCAACTCTGTTGCCTGATCTTACAATTACATTTATTTAGAAGATGCTTTTCTCCAAAGCAACTTCCAATTAACTATATGTAGTGTTATCAGCCCACACACCTTATTCACCAAGGTGACTTTTACTACTAGATACACTACTTACACTGGGTCACTCATCTATACATCAGTGGAACACACTGTCTCTGTCACTCACACACTATGGGTGAACCTGAACAGCATGTCTTTGGACTGTAGGAGGGAACCCATGCAGACACATGAAGAACATGCAAACTCCACACAGACTGAGCAGGGATTGAACCCACACCCTTTCACACCACCCAGGTGCTATGAGACAACAGCAACTACACACTGTGCCACCATCAGAAAACTTCTCCTCTACACAAGGCCACTGCCCTAGTTGTCTTTAGTTTACCAGAAAGTTCCCATGTACTTTCCTTTCTTACACTGACATTTATTCATTTAGCTGACACTTTTCTCCAAAGCAATCTACAAGGTTAATCTACCTACAGTTATTTATCCATTTATAAAGCTGGGTAATTCTACTGGAGCGACTTTAGGGCAAGTACCTTGCTCAAGGGTACTACACCTGGAGGTGGGAATTGAACTTACAGCCATTAGGTTCAAAGGCAGAAGCCCTAACCACTATGCTATCACCTATCCCTTTTCTGTTTCCATTGGCTTCCTGCTGCTTTCTGCATGAAGTTCAAGCCTCTGGTTATGGCCTACAAGACCATCAGCTCCCTGAAACCTTCAAGACTTAATTGGTCATCATACCCCAGGCAGACTACTGCACTCCTTCACATCTGGCCCACATGAAGCTCCAGTGTGGTGGAATCAGTCTAAACGCCCAAGAAGGGTCTCAAACACATGCTTATACTTGAAGAATCATGCATCTTCATCTCAACCTCTCCATCGGGTGTTGAATCTACTTTTATGTTGTTTTCTGAGATGTACATCAATTTGAAGAAAAATCTGCTAAATGAATAAATGTAAATATAATTATAAATGCAACAAAAAGCCAGTGAAAGATCACAAATATATGGACTATTGGATGACTATTAGAATACTACTAATGCGTAAAGGGTGTGGAACAGCTTGGTTTCTACTTAACTCCAACGGATTTCACTTTTTAACATAGAGCACAATCTGTGACCTTCCCCATAACAACTGAAAAGGAACACCTACACTGTTAGAACAGAATTTCAGGCCATGAGGTAACAACTGGCACAATAGGCTGTTGATTACTTAGGTGTCCAGCTGCAAAGTAGGGGTTTTAAGTCATTGATGTTGATGGAAAGGCATGTTATAAAATGTCTGTAACATTTCAAAGTAAGATTTGTAATTACTTTCACGCACTTTCTGCTAGTTCACTTCACATCCCAATTAAAAATTGATATTTTGGAGATTTAGCCCAGAACATTTTGAAAGAAGTCAGGTAACCCTTGACACCTAACACCGGTGTAACAACTTCTATGCCAAAAGGGTGGAAAAGTGTTTTTAAAGTTGGTAAGTTCAAGCTAGAACTCTGTGGTTGACTTTTGCTTCAGTTATGCATTTTACAAATTTGAAATGTTGAAGGAGCATTCTGAGATTTGAACAGCCAGCAAAGACTCTGGTATCCATTTCACCAAAGAGTTTGCTGAAAAGACCAGAGAAGGCTCCTTGGTGAAATAGATAGCATAGAGGACATCAGGTTAGAAAACTACTCAGAGTTTGTGGGGTTGAGTGCCACCAGAGCCTGTGAACATGAAGTGATGTATAGGGGCAATTTCAGCTCTCTTCAATTTTATAAATTTACATGGTCAATCAAGGAAAAGCTGGAGAAGTACTAAGGACATTTTTGGAAGGAGTCCAGAAATATTTGGAAAGTGGAAAAAGGGTTTTGTCGCATCTTTGTCTCACTGAAAGCGTTAAGTAATTCAAACTACTGAATTCCTGCTAGCACTCAAGTAGATTCCCAACTTTTTGGCCAACATTTCTCCAGCTCTTTTTTCTCCTCATGCCATCTGTCATGATCATCTTTTTATCTAGTACCTGACTCTCACTTCTGTTGGCAAGTACTTCAGTAATGTGTGTCAGCAAAAGCAATAGCGTAAAACAGTGCTTTGATAACTGTATGCCTGTGTATGAAGCTCTTTAGCAAATGTGTTAACATATTTCAGATACAAACAAAAATGAAACCTGGAATATTTTTGTGAAATTAAATTATTGCACTATTTTGAGAAATTTCAAAGTTTTCGAAGAAATATGTTTATTCCATTATAGCAGGGGTTAACAACTCTGGACTTTGCATGCAGCAAGTTTGGGGGTTGGGGGGGCTATTAAGATGAGAATTTTTTTTATTGACTCCTAGTGGTATTTTTTGGCCTCTAAGAAGGAATAAGATTACTTAAATTTATCATTCTCAGCCTTTATCAATTGAAAAAAGCTTAAGAAAGCTAATTTATTCTGTTCTGTTTCTCAAATGAGTGATTACAGGGCTGTTTCATTCAAAAGGATACATAGGCAATGTTTTTTTTGTCAAAAATTGAGGTTACGGTGTTGTGAATAACAAATTGTAAAACCTGAGGTCTTCCATCTGAGTTAAATTGGAACATCTGTCTGGAGTAGTGAAACTGAGGTAAATTACTGCAATTGGCTAAAGCAACATGCTTTTACAAAGGAAGGCAAACACTACACCTTGATAAAATGCAATTGTTGCAAATGTTGTGTGATTCCCAAGGCACAATATGGTAGGCAACAGTATAAGTTAACAGAAATTCAAGGCAATTTTTATGGTTATTCAACTGGAAAGATCCATACTTGGATAAGGTTAATTAATTTTGGAACCAGACATTTGGTAGCATGAACAGGTACAGTCTGGGAATAGCTGAAGTAAGCCGTTAATCACTGCTGTCTCTTTTCTTTTGTGGACCAAACCTCAGTTACATTTATTCATTTAGCAACTGCTTTACTGCAGAATTACTGCATTTTTTATGACTTGTTACTTGTAATGATAAATATGTGCTGAATGCTATCAACTGATCAGACTCACTTCGGCCATGATCTCTTAAGTTCATGTAAGGTGTAAATGTTCATGCACTACGACTTTAAAATCATCCCTGGATCAGCCTTTACGTAGGTACGCCTGTAATGTAACGTAAATGTTATATACAGCTCAAAAAAAAAAAAAAATTACTAGGAAGGTGATTTGGAATCATGAATATTCAGATTAACTTTTATGCATCTACTCATGTGATGAACATTGGTTCATATGGTGGAAAGAAACTAACTGTACTTAAGAATCACGCATCTGCATCTAAGTGTCTCTTTCTGTCTCTTTTCTATAAGATGTACGTTGCTGTCACAACTTCGGCAGCAAGCCAAGCTACTAATCAGCACGGCCACGTATAAAGGGAGCACCGTAACCCCACAGGGTTGCAGAATCTTGCAAAAGCCTCCCTACGTGGCTTTGTGAATTCAGCGTTATACTCCCTCTACCTTATTCCCTGTTTCCTGTTTTTGACTCTCTTGGCTTCTGATCACACACTGCTCTCCCAGTTACTCAATTTTGCTTCACCCTGGAAATGACATCTGCGGCTTGGAAGATCCATGCCTGTCCATGACCTTCATTCTTTGTCTGTCCCTGGGAACGAACCAAAATAAACGTACCTGCACTTGGGTCCAATTCCTTTCCTCCTGTCTCCCATCCCTGTGACTGACAGTTGCTTTGGAGAAAAGCATCTGCCAAATGAATAAATGTAACTGTCCCACAACTAATCAGTATAACAGACACACAACCAAGCCAATTTACCTGAAACATTTCTGTATTGACAAACATGGGGAGAACATGTAAACTCTGTATAGAAAGGCGCAGAATCAAATCCACATCCAAACCAACAGCCCAAGCATATCAGTGTACCAGCTCTACCCTTTGGGAGTCTGCAAAAGACAACTCTTAAGTTAGCTGCGTTTAGGGTTAGGATAACTTATCTACCGTCAAAAATCTTTTCAAAAGGAGTGGCTTATTTTACTTTCAGGCGTAATGATCCTTATGCTATAAAGTGATCATATTTATTTACTTCCTGCTGCTTGTCATGGGTGGCAATTATTCTTGTCAGCTCACTGACGGGAGATGAGATGGGAGTTTGGAGAGCCTAATTAGTAGCAGAGACAAATGTCCCCTGGCTACCAGGAAGTAGGCTCATGCTTGAAAATCGATTTTATTGCTTTTGAGATAAAACCATTGGGGATGCTGGTTGACAACAGTGTGTGTGTGTGTGTGTGTGTGTGTGTGTGTGTGTGTGTGTTGGGGGGGGCGCGGTTGAAATTTGCTTTGGACTGGTAATTTTCAGGAAAGTACATTGCTGACTGTTAAATGGCAATATTAGTACAACCAACCTGAAATAAGAGAAACAGACCTTATGCGGGAAATGCACAAGTTGGTTTTTAAAGCTTTTTCTGTGGTGGAAAACGGAAAAAAAAAGCCTCAGGTAGAGAATTTGTGAAAAGTGGAAAGACCCAGGGAATTTAAAAACCCCTTTAAAAAAATTTAAACTGGCAAAATATTACAGAAATTAAACCATACTTTTGTATGCAATCTCTTAACGTAACAATATTAAGGTACAAGTGATTTTAAGCGATCATAGAATCTTTTGTCATTTTGACACACGGAGCAAACTCGTAATTCTTGTCCAAACATATTTAAAAAGCTTGGTATATGAAGTCTATACTACTGTTTTGCTAACTAGAAAATTACTTTATTTTGTTAATGACAGAACCTTTTATGTGGATTACACAAACCTCAGAGACAATTGTACTTCACCTCCTGTGTGTAGACAATCTGCAACATTTGTTTTGAGAACATCAAAAATTCACGTTCTGTAGATATCTCCCAAATTGTTACAAGCCAGGCTGAAGTTGGATTGAAACACATCACCTATGGAGAGAGAGACAGACATGCCCACAAATCAAAATACTACAGGCCTTTGGCTGTAACAGCCCGCCACCAAATGAAGTGACACTCTGTGATCTGTAGCGATGCCATCTCTGGACACAACATGCCCAAGGTAAGTCACTGAAGGGCAGCAGAACTGGCACTTGTCCAAAGACAACTTCAATCCCTCCTCCTTTAGTTTGTCCAGCACCTTTAGAAGGCGCTGCTCATGCTCCTTCAACGTTTGCCCAAATACAATGATGTCATCAAGATACACTAGGCATTCCAGAAGATTCATATCTCCTACAGTCTGCTCCATGACCCGTTGGAAGGTTGCTGGGGCCCCACATATCCCTTCTGGCATCCGCTCAAACTGGTAAAATCCCGCGGGACAGATGAATGCGGTCTTTTCCTTGTCTGCTGCACTCAGAGGAATCTGATAATAACCACTTCTGAGGTCCAGCACACTGAACCACTGGCTACCACTCAGGCAGGCCAAAGCATCCTCCACCCGAGGAACTGTGTACTGATCAGGAATTGTTCTCCTGTTCCGGGTTCTGTAGTCCACACACATACGTATGGTTCCGTTTTTCTTCTGAACCACCACTATCGGAGAAGCGTAAGGGCTCCGAGATTCTGAGATGATTCCAGCCTCCTTCAGATCATGGAGATGTTTCCTCACATCCTCTAGATCCCCTGGCGGTAAAAGTCTGGAACGCTCTCTGAAAGGCGTTTCATTCGTCACTCGAATGTGGTGCTGCGTACTCTTAGCACACCCTACATCAAACTCACTGCAAGAAAAGACCTCTTTCCTCTCCATCATTTTCCGACACAGTCTATCCTTCCACTTAGTAGGCACAGGAGAGTCCCCAAAGTTGAAGGAGGAGGGGGACAGTTGAGACGTATGTGGCATCGTCTTCTCCCTTCCTAGCCCCTTATTCATCACATCCACTGGGAATAGGTACGCAATAGGCATTCCACATTTTAATGTCACCGGCTGCTGAGACACATTCCTCAAAGTGACTGCGAGGTGACGGCACTGGACAGCTCCTGGCTCCTCTACAACAGGCATTACCAGCAGCCCTTCCGGGAAAGGGCCCTCCTCTGGGTGATCTATAACCAAAGCCTGACTATTCAGGTGCCCAGGAAACTTTGGAGTGCCAATCACTGTAGCAACACCCCCTGGGGCCAGAGTGAAAGGCTTGCTCCTCGTGAACCGGACGGTCCCTCGCCTCTCCTCAGCCAGGCCGTCAGAAGCTTCCTGGAACTTCTCATATGCTTCTTTTATTACTGGGTGGACAGCAAGGGTAGCTAAGAAATTTCCCCCCTTTTTATTTATGCAAGACTGGAAGAGCCTCCTAACTATGGAGGTGTTTGTACCAATCACCACAGAAACCTCCCCTTTCACAACCGGGTCTGGACACACAAGCACAAGCGTTTCTATGGTCTCCACTACTCCTACTACATCTCCAGTGAACTCCAGTTTCACGCACAGATAGCCATCATATGGATATTGCTCCACACTAATGCCCCAAATCTCTAGGCACTCAATAGGGGTCAAAGGCAAGTGCTTCAAATACTGGTCATAGAAGGAGCGATACAGTAGAGTAACCTGGGAACCGCTATCGAGCAAAGCTTTAGCGTAAATGCCCTTAATTTGTACCGAGACAATAGCACTGGGTCCAACTTAACCCTCTGGCAATATAGCCTCCCCTTGCCGTAGCATATTGCACCTGGTGGGACGTGTCTTCTCTGGGGCGGCAGGCCGTTCCTTCACTGGGCCCCTGGTAAGTTTCCCGGCGACTGCCTTAGTTTCAATAGACAGTTCGTCACTTTTCGGAGGTTCTCTGGATTAGGACACTCTCGTTGGAAATGCCCATCTTCACTACATCGAAAGCAAAAAACACCAGCACGATACTGGGGTTTGGGAGCACCCTCCCTTCCGCAGGCATACAAGTTCCCTGTACTCTTCGGATTGAGATTCTGCGTGGTCTGTTGTGGTATGCCATCAGAGGCAGCTACAGAGGTAGAAAACAGCCGGGCAACCTCCGTCTTTAGCCCTCTGAACTCTTCCCTGAGCCGTTCTATTTCCTGACCATTCCCCACCACCACAGGTACTGCAGGATTTTTAGGCTGCACAGGTATAGGAGAGGGTGTAGCGCACCCCACACACCTAACCATTGCTGGAAGAGCAGCGTTCCCCACACTTTGCCTTGCCAGGATCATCTCTTCTTCTTCTCGGACATCACGGAGCAACTCAGTGAAATTTGGAGGAGGTTTAAGCTTATACATCGTTCAGATGCGCATGGCAACAAGGTCATAGGACAGAGCTCCTCGTGCAACCTGCTCAATGTGAATTTGGTCCATGTTGGCCACCTCAGCCCCGCCTTTACGATGAACTGCATGCAACAGTTTGTCTAGACGGAACAAGTATGCTGATAGTCTCTCACCTTCCTGCTGGAATGTACCACGGAACCTTACCATGAGATCAGCTGCACTGTCTGTGGTTCCAAAAGCTGCCTCCAGGGCGTTGAGGTAATCATCAGCAGTGACAGAGGGGTTACTAACTCTCAAGCACCGGACAATGTCTGCTGCTGGCCCTTTGAGATTCTCAGCTATCCTCTGCTTCTTGACAATATCTGAACACTGCCATTCATCCAGCATGTGAGTGGTCTGCTCAGCCCAGGCATCATACTTTTCCTCTCCCAGTGGAGTTGGTTTCATACCGGAGAACAAGCGAAGTTTACAATAGCCAAGTCCATCCATAGGCATGGCTTGGCATTTCTCCACAAGTGAAGAGATGGCATTCACAAGTTTGGTGTTCAAGTCTGGAGTGACAGGTGGCGCTGGAGTAGGCCCAAACCAGCCTGAGACATCAGCTAAAGTCTTCCCTTCACTTGCTAGGAATGACAGGAATTTTGCCTGGAAACTGCCTCTTTCACCAAATATTGGACATTCTCGGGTCTCGCTGACATTAACTACCCAGGGCCCCAACTCACCTCCAACAGCTAACTGTTCAGGTATGGTAGCCTTAGTCATGTCATTTGTGGTTTCAATTAACACTAGTTGGTTTTTTCCAGCCTGTTCTAAACACTGTCCCCTTACTTTACATTGACCAAATACTCCCACCCCATCCAGCACCTTATACACAATCTCATCAGTAATGTCAACAGAAACCCCACTAAGCACGATAGCTTTTCTTACATCAATACCCTTGTCGTTACACCATTGGACTATCTGCTTTGACTCCATGTTACAACAACTTTCCAGACATCAAATCACAAAATCACATCAAACAGACATCAAATCATACAAAAATATACTCACAAATACAGAAAACAGTAAACGGATCCCGGACAAGCCCCCAAGTGTAGCCCATCCACTCAATTCTGATGTTTTTTTTTAATATTACTAGCATGGGAGGTGAATCGGTGGTGTCTACAACACAACTTTGGGATGCGTGTACTGTTGCTCCCCCAATTACGGGGTATGGCTCTTGCTAGGGTGAGGAGAGGCCCAGTTAGCGTCGTGCAGCTATATTGTTATACTACTGTGAGTACAAACCTCCCATGCGTCACACACAGCAACCTCAGCCCATTTTCCTTTCCCCAAAAAAAACATTCACACTGAGGGACTGTCACAACATTCAGGTGAAATAAACCCGACAAACATTTAATATAAAACGTCCACACAAATAAACATTGTTCACACCACCAAAGAAAACGAACACGTTTTTTCCTTTTATATGACTCAGTCTCTGGTACCGTCGTCTCGTTGGCGCGCTTTTTAGTCTGGAGCTCCTTGTCCACCACCGAGGGGAAATTCCCGCCGTTACTCACGGTTTTCATGCGGTGCAGGAAACCGACAGCGACCTGTCCTCACATCCACCCTCTCTCCAGCAAGGATGGAGCGATGATGGCTAGTCCTGGCAACACTCTCTCCGGGTCCAGTCGCGCTGGTCAAACCCTAACCTTCCTTTCCCCAACTCCGAAAAAACTCGGTGCAACGCGGTGTCTCCCACACGTGCTCCGTTCCCCCTCTTTCCCTTAAACTACTGCAAATCTAACTGACTGCCCGCCGGCTGGTTGTCTTGCTCGCGCCGTTTTTTTTCCCGAGCGAGAACGAACCCAAACCGCTTGTTCTCCTCGCCCGGTCTCAAAAAAAAAAAATCTCCCCACGCGGTGTTCCAACTCTCTTCCTCCTCCGTCTTCTTCCCCTTCTCTCCCGGAACATCCCACCCGACAAGGTCGCAAGCACTTTCCCCACCGGCACTGATTGGGCAGTCCCTAAATGACATCTCTCTCACCAACAAACATCAAAGAAAACGCACAATACAGGAACAACAAAAAAAGTCACGTTACAAAACCATAACCCCCTGCATATTTATATAACCATTTTCCACCTCAAACATCCAACCACACATGGGAACAAACTGTGTGGGGGCTACAGGTGCATGAACCGTATCCTGTTTCCTGAAGTCAATCACCAGCTCCTTAGTTTTGCTGACACTGAGAGACAGGTTGTTGTCCTGGCACGTCTCTGCCAGGAGCCTCACCTAATCTCTGTAGGCCATCTCATCGTTGCTCGTGATTAGACCCACAATGGTGGTATCGTCAGCAAGCTTTATGATGGTGTTGGAGCTGTGCCTGGCCACACAGTCATGTGTGAACAAGGAATACAGCACCGGGCTCAGGACGCTTCCCTGTGGAGTGCCAGTGTTGAGGGTCAGTGGGAAGGAGGTATTACTGCCAATCCGCACATGCTGGGGTCTGTTGGTGAGGAAATCCAGGATCCAATTGCACAATGCGGCACTCAGTCCCAGCCCTAGTACTTTCTGGATCAACTTGATCGGGATGACAGTGTTAAATGCCAAGCTATAGTCCACAGATAATAGCCTTGCATAGCATTTTTATTGTCCAGGTGAGCCAGAGTGGTGTGAAGGGTGTGTGATATTGCGTCTTCAGTGGATCTGTTATGGAGGTAGGCAAACTGCAGTGGGTCCAAAGTGTCTGGGATGGTGTCCTTCATGTGTCCCAGCATCAGCCTCTCAAAGCATTTCATTGCAATGGGGGTCAGTGCCACTGGGTGATAGTCATTAAGGCAGCTCACTTTATTTTTCTTAGGAATGGGGATAATGGTGGTGTTTTTGAAACAGGTGGGTACAGTTGAGCTTTTTAAGGAGGTGTTAAATATGTCCATGAAGACAGCAGCCAATTGCTCGCTGCATGTTTTTAAAACTCGCCCTGAAATTCCGTCCTGGCCAGCAGCTTTGCGGATGTTGACTCGGTTGAAAGTTTTCTCACTTGTGCCACAGAGACGGTGAGACTGGGGTCATTCAGCGCTATAGGGAATCACACTGGGGGGTCTTTGTTCGCAAGCTCAAAGCGGCCACAAAACGCGTTCAGTTCGTCGGGGAGAGACGCAGTGGTACCTCTCAATGTTCACGTCTGTGATTTATAATCTGTTAAAGTTTGGATTCCTTGCCACAACCTAGGTGTGTCCTGAGTGCAGTTAAACTCTGATTCCACCTTCCTGCTGTATTCCTGTTTTGCGGTGGCGATGGCTTTGTGGAGCTCGTACTTACTCTTCTTGTACGTGCCCGTGTTTCCGGACTGAAACGCACAGGTTTGCGCGCTGATCTTATTTCGGATTTCAGCAGTAATCCATGGTTTTTGGTTGGGGAATGAGCAGACTGTTTTATGGGGTATGCAGACACTTAGACAGTACCAGTTGAAGACCGTGGCCACTGTGGCATACTCGTCCAGATTGGAGGATGAGTGTCTGAACATGTCCCAGTCCACGGAGTTGAAGCAGTCCTGGAGCCTTTCCTCTGCTTCTGGTGTCCAGCGCTGTACAGTGCGTGTCACAGGTTCCTCTCGCTTCAGTCTCTGCTTGTAGATCGGAAGCAGTAGGATCAAGGCGTGATCTGACTGCCCAAGGTGTGGACGCAGCACGGAGCGATACACACCTTTGTGTAAAG
The DNA here is from genome assembly GCF_900964775.1 of Scleropages formosus. Lineage (NCBI taxonomy): Eukaryota > Metazoa > Chordata > Actinopteri > Osteoglossiformes > Osteoglossidae > Scleropages > Scleropages formosus. The sequence continues at coordinate 1,766,491 of NC_041830.1, read as the reverse complement.
TGTAGCAGCGGTCGAGGGTGTTTGAGCCTCTGGTGGGGCAGGAGATGTGCTGATGGTAATTTGGGTACACATTCCTGAAATCGGCTTGGTCGAAGTCTCCAGAGATAATGAACAGTCCAACTGGATGCTTGTTCTCGTACTTAGTGACGATGTGGTACAGTTCGTTCAGAGCACTGTGTGTGTTCCCTTGGGGTGGGATGTAAACTGCGGCCATGAGCACAGCCGAGAACTCCCTGGGCAGGTAGCATGGTTTGATCAGAAGGTATTCAAGGTCTGGAGTGCAGTTATGTGAAATCACTTCCACATTCGTACACCATGCGTCGTTAATAAGAAAGCATATGCCCCCTCTTCTCTTTTTCCCTGATGAACCAGTCCGATCTGCGTGGTAGATTGAGAAGCCCTCGGGCTGGACTGCGTGGTCCGGCGTGCTTCTCATATGCTTCTCATATGCTGGTGGTGAGCCACGTCTCCATAAAGGAGAAAACACAGCAGTTTCGTAAGTCTCTTCAGAATTTAAGTCGATCTCTGAGATCGTCCAGTTTGTTGTCCAGAGACTGAATGTTGGACAGGAAAATGCTGGGCATTGGAGGTCATATCCCGCAGCATTTTGCTCTTACTTGTACGCCGGCCCTGTGGCCCCGTTTCTGAGATCACGTCTTCTGAGTGGTCCCAGATGGCTCGCGGTCATGATGTTGCTCACGGCAGAGCGAAGGTAGCGAGTTCAGCTTTCTAACGCTAAGAATTGCATCTGATTGCAGTGTTCCACGTATTTGCAGAAGGGTTTGGTGGTCATAAGTAATAAGAGAGTAAACTGGCTGGAAGGACAGTGACACAAACAAAATAATACACACTAAACTAACAAGTCTACGAAGAGAAGCCATCAACACGTTGCCTCGCGCCAGCGCCATCTTTCATCGCTATAACTGTAACTAACTGTACTTTAAAATCACGCATCTGCATCTGTGTCTCCTTCTGCTCATGTAATACACACATTGTTTTTTCCAATGAGATTGACGTCACTTTGGAGAAAAGTGTCTGCTAAATGAATAAATGTAAGAGGGTTATGGTCAGTGTAGACAATAATAGGAGATGACTGATAACATATATAAACCTCAAAATGTTGTACCGCTAAAACTACAGAAAGTGCTTCCCTTTCAAGGGTGCGGTAATTAAAATGATGGTTACTTAATTTCTTGGAGTAAAAATAAGCTGGGTGTTCAATACGTTTCTCATCAACTTGGTCCCACATCACTGGTATCTACATCCAGCCAAAAAGGCAGACTACAATCAGAAGCAGCTAACACAGGGGCACTACGGAGAAGAGCTTCGACCTGTTCAAAAGCACTTTGACTCCTTCACACTCTTCATACACACAACCTTTATATAGCAGTTTCACACTGACTTGGGTCAGAAGAAACAGATTTACTGTCAGTTTTCATAAATGCTACGCTCTGGTTTATGTTTATTTTTGTTCTACACATCACAAGTAGCAATTAAATGACCAGGCTGATGACAATAAACACTCATGAATACATCTTGGAACGGGACTCCTTGGCAGTCTCCAGCTCCAATGCACGAACCCGTAGAAGCTGAGTCTCTTACTCTTACTGCTTAATGGCTAATTGCAGCTCTTTCAGCTTTACTGCCATTGCTGAGCCAGGAGACTCATGAACAGGCTCCATTCCAGGTGTGGTCACAGGATCTATGCTGCGAAGCTTAGGTGAACTGATGGTTGCCATCGCAATCGGCAGAGAACCAGCCTCTTCTAGTGCAAAACCTGGACTCCAGGTTTGCCCTGACAGCACACGTTCAACCAAGAAAGCCTCTATTATTGCTCTTTTGAGCTCCTCCTTTCTTGCACTATGGAGTACATTGATGTTACAGAATTCAGATACCATAATCAAATCAAGTTTTTGACACTTACTCATTGCTGCAACAGAGGGCGAAAGACTAAATCTATCAAAATTGAACTCCATGTCCAGCCTGCATATGAACCCACCACAAAATGTGTTAGTGTATCTTGCTGTGTCACACAATACCTACTCCAGGCCCTAAACCTTACTAACACCAGAAACCAACAAATACACGCAAGACATTTAGTTTCCAGACAAGCTCCCCAGTATATTCCAGCCCAGTCTAGGGTTGGACTGCAATACAAGGTTATGGAGACTGACTACCACCAGACAAAAGTCCTCCAATTTGTTCAGAAGAAGTACCTTGCTCAAGGGAACTGCAGCAAGAGGTGGGGATTGACCTTTCAAATGTTAGATCCAAAGGCAGCAGCTCTAACAACTACAGTACCAGCTGTCCCATATAGCATGAAGGTGTAACATAAAGGTTTTTGTACCAAGTTTTGAACTGACAAGACAAATAGGGTGCACAAATGGAGCATGTGTTTAATGTTCTGCTGAAAGGGCAGTTAAATGAAAGTGTACACAAAATAAAGGGCTAACAAGGAAACCTTACAAAAGTAGAGAGAATGCAAAGGGTATTTAAAAAATAAAGAAGCCTAACTAACCTACTGCTTGTAGACAAGCCACTTCTTCACTCCAAGTCGGAAGCAGAAAGGGGCCGAAACTTAAAACAAAGTCTTCACCCGCCTTCTTAACTGCACTACTTTTATACTGTCTAAGGAAAGGAAACAAACAACCGACCAACCAAACAAATGTACAAGCAGTATACAGGTGGTACAAAGAAAGAAACAAAAATTTCAAAGTACAAGGAAGAAGGTAAAAATAAAGACGAAATATAACAAGTCGTTAAGCAACCAGCAAGCTTTCTGTCGCTCAGAGCAGACTGAGGACCCGGATGTGGACCCAATTGCAAAATCGTTGTGGATAAAGATATTCAGGAGAAGGCAATACTCTCAGTGGGGGACACGTGTGGTTCAATCCAAGGTGCAAACGGGGTCCAAGGGGAGAATCCAAAAATGTACTCAATAATGCAAAGCATAGTTTGATGCCCTGGGAAACAGGGACAGAGAGACAGGAGAGGGAGCAAGGAGGGTGGGTAAGGTGCTAAGGAAGAGTCGTGGACTCTGGAGGAACAGTTGCCTCTAAGAGATTCTGCAACGGGGAAGGAACTGGGGATGGTTTTTATAGATGAATGCTGTGATTTCTGACAGTACTGAATCGGACTTAGGTGCTGCTGGTTGCAGTGTGTTTGTGGTTGTGACACTTCCCAATAGCTTCAAGGAACTGTCTTTTCAGTTGTTGGGAAGTGCTTCCTTTCCTGGTGCAGCAAATGAAGACCACCATTCCTGGACTGAAACTGATGGACAGTTGTGACTCCAAATTCATGTCAGGGGAGGAGAAAACCAAAAAAGAAGACAAAATGGACACCTATTGTGGATGTAACAGCGGCTGATTCTGTTTCACTCATAACTTTAATTGCTAATTACTGGGTGCATGGCTGAGGGGGTCACTTCATCTGAGGAAAGAGCTTACATTGGAATGCTTCTCTGTCACGCCCCCAGAATCAAGCCGAGCTACCGCACCTGCGGCTTGTTAACCCTGTTTGGTATAAAGGGAGCTCCGTAACTGCACAGAGGTGCGGATTCTTGCAGATGCCACCTTCTGTGGCTTTGCAGTCTCAGCGTTTACTCCTTACCCTTAGTTCCCTGCTTCGTTCTCAGGCTCCTGGCTCCTGACCTTTGTGTGCTCTCTCGACTCCTGAGTTTAGCTTCACCCTTGTATAGATGCCTGCGCCTCGATCGATCTTCGCCTGTCCCCGATCATTGCTCTTTGTCTGACCCAGCGAACTCTCTCGGAAATAAAAACCGACCCGCAATTGGGTCCATTCACTTATCTTCTGTCTCCAGTCCTCTTGCTTGACACTTCTCAGTGAGTATGGCCACCCCTGCTAGCCCTCATGACACCCCAGCGAAGGCGTCTTTCACGCGTGGAGGTTCGGTTTAATAAAAGTCAGAGAAATGCTGCTGCTTCACTGAAAGGACATTTGGTGTATTGAAGAGCCACTTTGCTGATTTACTACAGGCCTGCAAACCACTCCACCTAGAGAGTGACATCACTGTCCACCGTACTGCGCTCATTGATAGGGATGAGCCTGTTTCCCTCACCCACAAAAAGCAGCACAGCTGGCAGAATTCCACACTACAGCTGGAACCGGCACTGGTGACATTCTGCTTAGCAGCCATTGCATATCATTTTTATCATGTTTTTCTTGTTAATAACCTTTTTTTTTAGTTACTATATATAGCATATATATGCTATTTTTCATTTTTTTTTTTGGGCAGGGGTGGGTTCTGTTAAACGGATAATTAAAAAAACGATAGCTAAATACATTTTTCAGTTAAAGAGATGGATCTGGTACTGTTTGCCTTCATGCCATTTAAAGCATGAAAACACGGGTCATCTTTATACATCGGTCTTTGAATGGTTGTTGTATGGACATAATTAACAAAAGAATAAAGAATTCTAACTTGAAATGAATGCAGGTGCATTAAAATGTATGTGTTCATCTGCACAATATTGCCTTTGATTCAGACTTATGTTAGAGTTGCTAAAATAACTTCATACCAGTTAGATTCAATTTAAAGCACAGATGGGCAGCATGGTGGCACAGCAAGTAGCGCTGCTGCCTCACAGCACCTGGGTCGTGCGAGAGGACATGGGTTTCATCCCTGCTCTATCTGTGTAGATTTTGCATGTTCTTGCTGTGTCTGCATAGGTTTCCTACCACAGTCCAAGGACATGCTGTTCAGGTTCACCCATAGCGTGTGAGCGACAGAGACAGTGTGTTCCACTGATGAGTGACCCAGTGTAAGTAGTGTATCTAGCAGTGAAAGTCACCTTGGTGAATAAGGTGTGTGGGCTGATAACACTACATAGGGTTAATTGGAAGTCGCTTTGGAGAAAAGCGTCTTCACACACACATACATACACACATTGTCTGAACCGCTTGTCCCATACGGGGTCGAGGGGAGCCGGAGCCTAATCCGGCAACACAGGGCATAAGGCTGGAGGGAGAGGGGACACACCCAGGACGGGATGCCAGTCCGTCGCAAGGCATCCCAAGCGGGACTCAAACCCAAGACCCACCGGAGAGCAGGACCCGGTCCAACCCACTGGAGAAAAGCATCTTCTAAATAAATAAATGTAGACATGCATCAAACCACAGGTTCAAAGGATACGTCAATTCAAGTTAAGAGACCACATGACTCACACACACACGCACACACACACATTTTCAGAACCGCTTGTCCCATACAGGGTCACGGGGAACCGGAGCCTACCCGGCAACACAAGGCATAAGGCCGGAGGGGGAGGGGACACACCCAGGACGGGACGCCAGTCCGTCGCAAGGTACCCCAAGCGGGACTCAAACCCCAGACCCACCGGACAGCAGGACTGTGGTCCAACCCACTGCGCCACCGCACCCCCCTTCACCACCTGACCCAATCTGATTTTAACTCATTTCAAAGTGTAAACAGCAGCTAAGCTAATGATCATACAATACCGCTACATAAATCTAGTACCAGAACCAACAGCATACCCCCCCCATTGGATGAGTCTGCACCTGGGACTCATTATTCCATTAACAGGCTCCTCCCTGGTGCAGCTGCCAATTTTGTGGATAAAGGATGTCCAAGCTTTGTCCGGCCATGTAGCACTACTACTATAAGAAATGATAGAGATGATTGATGGTGTTTATTGTTTTGGCTGTTGATCTAGATGTCCAGGTGTTCGAGGAGCTTGGCATTCAGACTGCAAACGTTTCATCACCAGTTGAGGTGACATCATTGGTGACCAATGTGGTGATGATGTCACCTCAACTAGTGATGAAACATTTGCAGTCTGAATGCCAGGCTCAGCGAACACCTAGACATCTGACTACTACTACTAATAGTAGACATACAAGTAGTGGTACTATTGCTGTGCTTATGTAAGAGTAACCAATGATGCCATATTTTAAATTAGATTTGAATCAACCAATTTATACCTCTTAGCTTTGAAACCCATATTCCAGCTCTCAAAATGGCCAGCTGCAGTACACGCTTTGCTCCACACCAGGGACAGGACTCTCATGGCTCAAACCCATATAGTGAAAGAACATTACAAAATATGAAAAACTCAATTACAGGAGCCCTCCTGTGTAGCTTTGATATTGCCTCCTATTACTTTCTTCTTTCTCAGCTTATGGTTTCCCCCTCCTGGAGCTATTTTTGGAGAGCAAAAACCATAAAAAGATAACAGCAAAGAATACACTCAGTTGCACTAAAATGTTTTATGAAGGTTATTTACTATCATGTAATTGCTGTTTTAATGTCATATTCATCCCATTAGGATACAGGTACAGGTACAAATTTAATTAGAAATGTTTCATCTTCCTTGAAATGATCTGTAATATCTGAATGTTTACTACAAAGAATATTGTAACACTTAGAGATGAATACAGTATAAAGCTGAGAATTTTTGAACAATAATTGCCTCAAATTTAAGGCAATCAGTTGTATAATGTTGAAAGGCATAACGTTTTAACCCTTTGGTTGCTGGAGTCCCATGAGATTCCTTACCCTAGTACCCTCAAATATTGCACAAAATTAAAAAATGCATCAGTACAACATACAATTGGATGAATCACTAAAACTGTATATTGCTTTGGACAAATGTTATGTATATGTATGACACCTGCACAGGTTGAGATGAATCTCTCTCTACATCTAACAGGGATTTCCAAACTCATCTCTTTCACTTCTCTGCTGACCTCCTACTTGTTCAAGAAATGTGTAACATATTATCTGTTCACACACACACACACACACTTTCTGAACCGCTTGTCCCATACAGGGTCACGGGGAACCGGAGCCTACCCGGCAACACAGGGCATAAGGCCAGAGGGGGAGGGGACACACCCAGGACGGGACGCCAGTCCGTCGCAAGGCACCCCAAGCGGGACTCGAACCCCAGACCCACTGGAGAGCAGGACCTGGTCCAACCCAGTGCGCCACCGCGCCCCCTCAAATTATCTGTTCAATAATGTTAAAAAATCCTATATGCAGCTACTCCTGGAATGCATGCTGGTTTATACAGTGGTATGAGACAAATTGACTGGACACAAGAATCATATGTTTTTATCTAGATCTCTCCCTGTATTTGTGTAACACTTTTTTCCAATATTTTAGGAAGCTAAGTGCACAATTGAAGCCTTTAAGAACTGCAGATTTATGATTATGCATTTGGCTGACATTCAATGAAGAGTAACAACAACAACAATACACACACACACACACACTTTCAGAACCGCTTGTCCCATATGGGGTCGCGGGGAACCGGAGCCTACCCGGCAACACAGGGCGTAAGGCCGGAGGGGGAGGGGACACACCAAGGACAGGACGCCAGTCCGTCACAAAGTACCCCAAGCGGGACTCGAACCCCAGACCCACTGGAGAGCAGGACCAGGGCCAACCCACTGTGCCACCACGCCCCCAACAACAATAATAATAATAATAATAATAATAATAATAATAATAATAATAATAATAATAATAAACTGACCGTTTTTGAGTAAATAGCATGTTGCAGCAGTTTTTTATATGTTATACGTGAGTTAATAGTTAATACTAGTTCTCGGTTCTGGCTCCAATGTGGGGGAATAACCTCCTTCTCTCAGAACTGCTGAATCCCTGTTCACATTTAAAAAGGGTCTTAAAAATCACCTTTTCCAGATTCACTTCGCCCATGATCTCTTAAGCTCATGTAATGTGTAAAAGTTTATGGTCTATAACTCTGAGAACATATCTATTGAACAATGATTAAACCTTCAAGCAGCTACTCATGTAATGTAATGTAAATGTTTCTTAAAAAAATTATTATTATTAGGAATGGGATTACGAATTTTGAAATTTGTAAATTTCTTGGAAATTTTCCTTTTGGTACTCGCTGTGCCACTGTGCTGCCCTAAGCATGAGAATAAAAATAAATCAGATAAAGTATCAAAATACAGACAAAACTAAACAAAAAAAACAATTCTTTTAGAATTGTTTTTCAGAGTGTGAATATTTCAGAATGCCTACAGGTGTTTTCCCAACTGGGAGTCTGACTGTCTCAAACAGCAGGGATCCAAATAGTTTTGTTTGAGTTTCCAGAAATTTAAAGCTCCAGAGATAATTTTAAAATGAATTATTTCAGGAAAGAGATCTGGCAATTTTGAAGGAGTATTATTCTATTTTGTAATGAACTCATATTTATACATTTGTGTAACAGAAGCCTAATTTAGAGTTTTGGCAGAACTGAGGCTGGATTGCTGGAGGAAGTCATTAAAAATTGTCCTCATCAGGTGTACAATGTTCCTTGCCGCTCTACTCTGGTCTCGCTACTGACTTAATATCGCTAAAAATATCATTTCAAGCCTCTCATTCCTCATGCCAACCCAGAGATTCTCACATGGTCGTGTCCCTCACTATCTCCACACTCTTCAATTTTTCCAGAACCGGTGTTGAACTTGTAGCCAACAGCTGAGTGCCTTCTCAGGACCTTCTCCTGGACCATTTAGCTGAAGTTAGTCTGGGTCACTGACTGTATTTTCCTTTACTAAATACTGTATGAATGCTGCTGTAAATGTTGATGCTGGTGTAAAGATTAATTTGTCATTGTTTGAAGTTTAATTTTTTTTTTAATTCTGAGGAGATCCAGAAGTTTTCATCTAATCAGACTACAGCTTTGTCCATATAAACAAGAGGATAATGTTTTTTGTCTTTCATATTTTGCAGCAGAAATTGAGACACACCTGTAAGCAACAAAAACCATGTCTTTAATTCTGTCCAGTGTTTGCCATGAAAGGTTTGAACTGCCCAAAAATGTGTAAAAGATAAAAATCGAATGAAACGCGTTCTTTCCAGCTAGGTCAGTGTCCTGACATGTCTTTTACATTATTGCATCGTCGACAGTCACATTGACATAAAAGAAAAATGAAAAAAAAGGTTTGCCCACATGTAACTCTCGTGCTCCTGAAGGTGATCTCATTTTTAATGCAGATAAGTGTTGTGAGGAAGATGCTATTCTTGGACTGCAAAGATTTGAAGGAAGTTTGTTCAAGGCGTCCCTGCAGTGAAAATGACTAATATATAAGCAGCTCTTCAAAGGACTCTACTGCCTCGCTGAGACCAAAGCTTTGCAAAATATTCCTGTGATGGAACATAAAAGCAGAAGTAAACAAAGACAAGTTTCTCTGCGAGAGTGACGTCAAACCCATAGTCCTTTCCCACCTCGACTAATTAAAACAACGTTTTGCGGGTCACAACTCAAGCATTCTCCCAGAACCGTTGGTGACGCTTACTCACTGACTTGAAGTCACTGTGACACATTGCTAATGAATTATTGACCTGTGAAGGGGGACTATCTTCTAGGCTGCTGTGCAGCGTGCAGATGAAGTCATTAGTAAGTGTCAACTGTGTGTTTTGCACCCGTGCTCTTGTTGGAAATGGTAGTTGGGTTGTGGCCCATTCCGTCGGTGTAGCTCTGCAAGGAGGCACAATAATACACATGTCACAATGGCCTGCAGGGAAATCACCATTTCGTTGCTACTTCAGCATTGCCTGTTGTCGGCTTTTGGAGTCAACATACTGGGTGTATAAAAAACGGTGTAACGTGAAAAAAGCATCTTTTTATTTGCTTCTACACAAAACCTGTGATACAGATGACTGGTTAAAGCTTTCTGAGGATCCAAAATATCAAATGACCAATTAGCTGCTTAATGACAATCACCTCACTTTGAAAAAAAAAATAAAGAAATAAAAATAAGACAATTACCTTTTATAGACTGAGCTATGTAAACGCTTGCTTAAAAGGGTCTGATAAAGTTAATTAATTATGACTTTAAATTCTGAGGAAAAAAAACGAAAACACTTTGTAGAAGAAGCCAAACAGAAACAATGAAAAGATGCTTTCTGCTGTCTACAGGCAATGCCATCGTAAAGCTGTACACTGAATAAATGTGTGAAGGATGCGGTGTGTTATATACCCCCGACAGGATCTATCCCATGCAGAAGGATCACTGATTGAAAGTCGCGCCCTTCTGGTTTCTCACAGGGTGTGTCTCATGAATGAGGAATACAGATGCAATACAACACTTTTTACCTTGGGTTACACAGCCTACTCTTCTCTAGCCTCATCTGTTTGTATTGACCTCAATTGCCCTTTGCACCATCATTCAGGAAGAGTCACAGGAGAGCCTACAGTCTGTGACACACTATGTAGTTAAAGTGGCCCGAAGGTTTCTTTGCCTGTTTGGTTTAAAACAAAGGCAAGGTGACATTTTCATACTTTCCAGCATTTCATCAGTTTATACATTTGGCAGACACTTTCTTAAGCTGTAAAGCATTAAATGTGTAGTGACAAAATAAGCTATAAAGGCAAAGAAAAGCTTTATCTATCACTTATAAGTGTACAGTGATAAAACACACAAAATTAAAAGACAATATTATTGCAGTGACTTTGTGACTTATTCATTTAGCACAACTGATACTTTAAGAATCAGCAAAGAAAGAGTGTTCTGATTGATTACCTTCTTAGGTAATGTAATAATAATTTCATATTATCTTTACTAATGTTACTCTTCATTCTATGGCATATGGAGGTGCGGTGATGCAGCAGGTTTGGCCAGGGCCTGCGGTGTGGTGGGTCTAGGGTTCAAGTCCTCCTTGAGTTGCCTTGCGACTGACTGGCGTCCTGTCCGTGGTGTGTCCTTTCAGCCTTGTGCCCTGTATTGCTGGGTGAGGCTCTGGTTCACCCCAACCCTGCTTGGAACAAATGGCTGTAGACTGTGTGTGTTCATACAGTGTGCTTAATAGCAGAACTCAGAAGTGTTTCACAATAGCAGGGATGTTGTGTAGGTTACAAAGACAAGCAAGAAAAATTACAATAATATATAAAATCAGCACTTTTAAAAAGAACAACAGAATCCATCCATTATTATAAACCACTTGTACAGGGTTGTGGTAAGAATTTTCCTGAAGCATAAGGTGTAAGGTACGGTATATGCTTGCAAGTCGCAGGGAAACCAATGACAATCATTCGCTCCCTCAAAGACATAGTAAAGGTAAATCAGAGTTACCAAAGCACAAGAAACAAATGTCTTTGGACTGTAGGAAGGAACCAGAACACTTAGAGGAAACTCAGGCAAACACAATGAAGAAAGGAAAATTCTACATTGATTGAAGAGGGGGGGTGCAGTGGCACAGCAGGTTTGGCTGGGTCCTGCTCTCGGGTGGGCCTGGTGTTTGAGTCCCATTTGGGTTGCCCTGTGATAGACTGGCATCCCGTCCTAGGTGTGTCTCCTCCTCCCTCCAGCCTTGCACCCTGTGTTGCCGGGTTAGGCTCTGGCTCCCTGTGACCCACGTGGGACAAGTGGTTTCTCTGTGTGTGTGTGTGTGTGTGTGTGTGTGTGTGTGTGTGTGTGTGTGTGTGTGTGCATAGACTGAACCAGGACCAGTGAGGTAACCACTACACCATCCAAGAATAAAACAATAAAAGAAAAATTAACAGTGGCAAAAATTAGGTGAGAGAAAGAGGAACAGAACAAAATACTGAGATGTGCTACATAACAACAGCTATCATTATTTTTTTTTTTTTATAGAGCACTCTTCTCACGCAGTGACAAAGAGCACTTTAACACAGGCATAAGGCAAGAAAAACAAATACAAAGAAGATAGTCAACTAATGGCTACCATAATAAAGTACTTCTATAGAGCTATAAGTAGGCCTACTGGCCACCGGGGAAAGGAAGAAAAACTCCCAACTGAAGGCTGAGGGAGAAAAAAACCTCTGGGGGTCCAAGGGTCAGTGGTTGCCCATCCCTCCTGGGCATTCTAGAAAGTAACCATTGTAAGCCAGTGTAACAAGTAATAATGATTATGTTGCTAAATGGCATCTAGGATCCCCAGCTAAACATGGAACGTCTCGTTCGTCATGGCAGATGGACATCATCCTCTGTTAGCATAGGATTCGTCTGTCACCACTGGCTGGCCTCCTCAGGTCTATTGTAGTAAGTTAGTGCTCAACAAGAAGAAAGAACAGAGTTAGTAATTTGTTACTTAAGTTAATTAATATGCATTTTCTAAAGGTGATAAAAACAACCACGGCAGGTGGAATTACATTTCGAGGTGGAATACCTGAGTGAACATGTAAGTCTTTAGTCGGGATTTGAAAACAAAAAGAGACGGGGTATTTCTGACAGTAGCTGGTACACTATTCCACAGTTTAGGTGCGCTATAACTAAAGGCGTGACCTCCTACTGAGGTCTTATTGTTCACAGGCACTTTAAGGTAACCTGCATCTAATGAATGGATATATCGTCCTGGGATATAAGAATCAATGATCTCACAAAGGTAAGCCGGAGCAATGCCATGTATTGCTTTACAGGTCAAAAGTAGGATTTTATAGTCAACTCTAAATGCGACCGGGAGCCAATGCAACAATTTAAGTACCGGTGTTATATGGTCGTACTTCCTAGTTCTAGTAACAATTCTCGCAGTAGCATTTTGTACCAACTGTAGCCTGGATACAGTCTGGTATGGACAACCCAACAATAAAGCATTACAGTAATCCAGCCTGCTGGAAACAAAAGCATGAACCAGTTTCTCAGAATCCCGTCTACAAAGGAATCGCTGCAATTTAGCTATGTTTCTTAATTGAAGGAAGCACGACTTAGTCAAAGCATTTACATGCGATACAAATGACAGCTGTCCATCCAGCAGGACACCCAGATCCTTGACACAATCCGGACGCTTGAAGCTAACACCATTTGTTGTAAAGATTGGCGTGATTATGTCGACAGTTTTGACATCACCACCCACCACAAGTACTTTTGTTTTACTGGGATTTTAGAGATAAAAAATTATTACTCATCCATAATTTTATACTGGTAAAACAATTAACTAATGACACCACATGTGATGGATCATCACGCTTAAACGATACATAAAGCTGTGTGTCATCGGCATACAAATGGAAATTCACATTGTGCTTGAGAATAATATTACCCAGTGGTAACATATAAAGTGAGAACAATATTGGCCCCAACTCAGAGCCCTGTGGTACACCATACTGAACTGTAGTTGAGATGGAGGGAGTGCAGTTATCAGATTTCAGTACAAGTTGTTCACGGTTAACTAAATACGATTTAAACCACTTCAGAACGGTACCTCTTAGTCCAACCAGATTTCCTAGTCTACTCAATAGGATACTATGGTCTACAGTATCAAATGCAGTACTCAGGTCCAGTAACATAAGAATAGAGATCTGACCAGCATCAGAAGAAATGAGAAAATCATTAACAACACGTGTGAGTACCGTTTCAGTGCTGTAACAAGTGCGGAAACCAGACTGAAATTTTTCAAATATATTAAACGATTAAGATATTTTACAATGGGGGGTGCGGTGGTGCAGTGGGTTGGACCACAGTCCTGCTCTCCGGTGGGTCTGGGGTTCGAGTCCCGCTTGGGGTGCCCTGCGACGGGCTGGCGTCCTGTCCTGGGTGTGTCCCCTTCCCCTCCGGCCTTGCGCCCTGTGTTGCCGGGTAGGCTCCGGTTCCCTGTGACCCCGTATGGGACAAGCGGCTCTGAAAGTGTGTGTGTGTGTGTGTATTTTACAATTTGGGAAGCTATGATTTTTTCTAGAATTTTGGATAAAAACGGTAGACTGGAGATCAGTCTATAATTACATGGGTTACTGCAATCCAGATCTGATTTCTTTAGTAGGGGTCTAATAACGGCGATTTTAAAAGCTTTTGGAACACAGCCATTTAGTAACGACGATGTATTAACAATATTAACAATAGGTTTTGCAAGCATGGAAACCGCAGCTTTCAGTAATTTAGTGGGGATTGGGTCTAAAGGACAGGTTGTACCTTTTATAAAGCGAGTTAGCATGGTAATTTCCTCTACAGTTACTACGTCGACGCTACTGAGATGGTGCGAACAACTCATGTTATGATCATCAGAAGCGCTTATGCTGGCTAAAACTGAACTAGAGGGCACTATGGATTTGCAGATATTCTCTAATTTATTATTGAAAAACAACATAAATTCATCATTAATGGTAGCAAAAATATTTTTTTAGACAATCGGATAAGGCTACATAATAAACATTTAGTTTAGTTGAACGCCATTTATGCTGTAATTTACGACATTCTAACTTTATTGCACGAGTTGATTCGTTGAACCATGGCAAGTTTCTTACAGTTCGAATAAGTTTAGGTTTTGGTGGAGGCGCAGAGCTTAGGGTGAATTTTACTACTGAATTATAATCTAAAGCCATTTGATCTGTATCTACACTCGTTCCAAAATCCGAGCTTCTAATATGATCAACAATTTTAGCAGTAGTATTGTCATCAATATGCCGCACGATTTTGGTCTTACTATTGTCAGACGGCACCTGCAGGTATAGATCAAAGGTTACTAAATGATGATCAGAAATAGCCTTCTTTAAAGGGATAATATTAACATGATGAACATCTACGCTGTAGGTTATGACAAGATCGATCGTATGGTTATGGGAGTGAGTATGACCGGTAACAACTTGAGTTAAACCAACAGAGTTTAGAAGAAACGTAAAACTATTAGCGAGAGTATCCTTCGACATGTCTATATGAATCTTGACATCACCCATCAGTATTATTTTGTCATGATTAATGACTAAATCAGTTATGAAGTTGCTAAATTCCTCAAGAAAAGAGGAGTACGGTCCAGGTGGACGGTAGGTAAGGGATATAATTATATTGGGTTTTGAGTTGAAATCTAGTAGTAGAACTTCAAATGAGGTGATATTATTACGATTTCTCGGTGTTATTTGTAATATATTGTCATGTCTCCATCAACCAGCGCATCGCTGACACCTGCTGTTCCCTGATGGAACAGAAGATAAAAAGGGACGCCGAGGAGGAGACAATGCGGAACCTTGTTCAGCGACTTCTCTTGCATGCCTGACTGTGTTACCTGATTCTCGCCTTGCCCTGTGTATTCTGTTTGCCGATCACCCGACCTTCGCTTGTCCCCGACTTCTCTCTTGGATTATGTCTGTCTTCTATAATAAACATCGCTCTGAAGAACTCTGCACTTGAGTCAGTCATTGAGTGGAACGAAACTATGACAGAAGGTTCTGCCTCATATCTGGACTCAGCAGAACTCGCCCAGATGCATAACGTGCTTGCCGCCCAGGTGGCAATCATTGGTGTGCATGAGCAGTCATGGGCATGACTGGAAGACACTATCAAGAGGCTGCATCAAGCCCTGCAAACGGCAGGGATTATCCTGTCCCCCGTGACCACCACGCCCGTGGTTCCAACTGCTCCTGCACCACCCGCACCTCCTGAGGAAAGTGGACCTGATACAACCATCGCCATTCCTGAGAGGTATGATGGCTCACCCGATCAGTGCCAGGACTTTCTGATGCAGTGTAAATTAGTGTTTGAATGCTCCCCACGGATGTATCAGACCGATGAAGCCAAAATAGCATTTGTGCTGTCCTTATTGGTGGGTCCGGCTCATGCCTGGGCAGTGGCGGGGTGGCGCGCACGCCAGAGGACCACTTACACTGCTTTCAGGGAAAAGTTTGAGGCAGTGTTTGATCATCATCACGCTGGTCGCTCTGCTGGTGACCGTCTCTGGCACCTGAGCCAAGGAAACAGGACCGTAGCTGAATATGCCCTCGAGTTCTGTTCCCTTGCCGCGAGAAGCGGTTGGAACTCTGCTGCCCTCCTTATCTGTTTCTGCAATGGGCTTCACCCTCGGATCCAGGCTGAGCTAACCTACCGCGGGCAGGACTGGACCTTTGATTGCTTTGTGAAGACCGCCATCACGATTGACAACCTAGGCCGGAGCCGAGAGAGCTGTGGGGGTCAGACCCCCCCCCCTCGTGTCCAGGTCTGAAGAGGAACCGGAACCCATGTAGGTGAGGACCAGTCGCCTATGCCCTGATGAAGGGAGACATCACCTGGTGGGGAACCTATGCCTTTACTGTGGCTCCCCGGAACACCTCCGTGCAGCCTGTCCAGTACGACCACCACAGGGGGCTTCCAGGGGATCCACATTGCCAGTGTGTATCTCCTGGGAAGGGAACCGGGTACATGCAAGTGCTCTGATAGACTCTGGCGCAGCTGGGTGTTTTACGGATTGGGGCAATGCCAGGAAGCACCATGTTCCCCTTAAAACCTGTGAGGTCACACTTCGAGTTAAAGCACTCGACGGCCAGCCACTTGGATCCGGTGTGGTGGACACTCGGACCATTCCACTTCAGCTAGAAACAGGAGCATGTCACGAAGAGATACTGACCTTTTTCCTAATCAGGGCCCCTCACACCCCGATTATTCTAGGCTACCCCTGGTTGACGCGACATGATCCAGTATTCCGCTGGAGCACTAATGAACTGGTGTCTTGGGGAAAGACCTGTCACTCTTCCTGTTTGACTCTCCCTTGCCGTGCTACTTCGGTTAAGGGTGTGGAGGGCCTTCCCCAACCGAAGATACCCCCGGACTACTAGGACCTGCGGGAGGTCGTCAGCAAAGCCCGAGCAGCCGAATTGCCTCCTCATCGACCCTGGGACTGCATGATCAACCTCTTGCCAGGTACCACACCTCCCTGGGCCTGGGTGTATCCTCTGTCTTTACCAGAACAATGGGCCATGCAGGAGTACATAAACGAGGCTCTCGCTTCAGGCATTATCAGACCATCCACCTCTCCTGCACTGGCTGGTTTCTTTTTCATCAGCAAGAAAGATGGAGGTCTATGGCCATTTATCGACTATCGGGGGTTAAACACAATCACGGTCAAATATCCCCATCTTTTGCTCTTAATTACGGCCGCCTTGGAAGGCATTCAAGGTACTACCTGGTTCACCAAGTTAGACCTTCGAAGCGCGTACAACTTGATCAGGATCCGCGAGGGGGATGACTAGAAGATGGGGTTTTCCACCACTCTAGGTCTTTATGAGTATGGCGTTATGCCGTTTGGCCTAGTTATCGCCCCCTCAGTCTTCCAAGCATTTCTGAACCACGTGCTGGGGAATTTAATTAATCATTGTGCTAGTATATACCTAGACGATATCGTGATCTACTCCTGGATCTGAGACGAACACATCCGGCAAGTACGTGCAGTATTAAAGCGCCTCTTACAGCACCAACTATATGTCAAGGGGAAGAAATGTGAATTCCACCAGCGCCAGATCTCCTTCCTGGGGTACATTTTGAGCAGGGAAGGGATCTCCATGGACCCCCAGACAGTCTGTGCGGTGACATCCTGGCCCAGGCAGACCATGGTAAGAGCGCTCCAATGCTTCCTTGGCTTCGCCAATTATTACCGTCATTTTATCAGAGGTTTCAGCACCGTGGCCGCTCCTCTTACCGCACTCACCGCCAGTAAGAAACGTCAGTTCCTGTGGGGAGAGGAAGTGGAAATGGCGTTTCAGGAGTTAAAGACCCGGTTCATATCTGCCCCGGTGCTGAGACAACCAGACCCTTCTTTACCTTTCGTAGTGGAGGTCGATGCCTCCTCGGTTGGCGTGGGAGCTGTCCTGTCCCTGAGGCAAGGGGACCCGCCGAAGCTATACCCTTGTGCCTTCTTCTCCCGAAAGATGACCCCGGAAGAACGTAATTATGATATCGGGAACCGGGAGTTCCTTGCCATCAAACTCGCGCTCGAGGAGTGGCGCCATTGGTTGGAAGGGGCTGTCCACCCATTTCTTGTCCTTATGGATCACAGAAACCTCGAGTACCTTGAAACCGCTAAAAGGCTAAACTCCTGCCAGGCTCGCTGGGCTTTATTCTTTACCAGGTTTGATTTCACTGTGTCCTATAGACCAGGTTCAAAGAACACAAAGGCTGATGCCCTGTCCCAACTTCATGACACTGAACCGACTCCGACCACACCGAGAGGATTCTCCCCAAGGGGTGCATCGTGGGCCCAATCCAATGGCAACTCCTCCAGGATATTCAAGATGCCCAAGCCAGTGAGCCGGAGCCACCCGGGAGACCCGAAGGAAGAGTGTATGTGCCCAGTCCATTCCGTGCCGCAGTATTGAAGTGGGCATGAGTCCCCAGAGGCGGAGCATCCCGGTATCCAGCACACCCTCTCTCTTTACAGGGACAATTTTGGTGGCTGTCCATGACAGACGACGTCTGGGACTTCGTCCAAGCTTGTGTAACCTGTGCTCAGACCCGGACCCTGCCCGAGAAGGCCGCTGGCCTCTTGGAACCACTTCCCACACCAACACGACCCTGGGCACACGTCGTGCTTGATTTCCTAATCGACCTACCTGCCTCTGAGGGTAAAACTGTGATACTCTTGTGGATTATTTCTCCAAAGCCTGTAGACTGATACCCCTTCCAAAGTTGCCCACTGCTCTTGAGGTGGCAGAAATCCTATTTGAGCAGGTATTCAGATTGTATGGACTTCCTGAAGACATTGTCTCAGACCAAAGACTACAGTTTACCTCCCGAGTCTAGAAAGCCTTATGGAACAGGCTTGGTGTGACGGTAAGCGTTACATCAGCATACCACCTGCAGGCCAACGGACAGGTTGAACACCTGCAACAGGATATAGCAAGGTATCTATGGGCCTACTGTTCTCAACAACCACACCAATGGGCTCGCTACCTGTCGTGGGCGGAATACGCCCACAACTCCGCTCAACACTCGTCAACATGTATCTCGCCGTTTCAGTGCGTGTTGGGGTATCAGCCTGCTCTATTCCCTAGAGAGTCTCCACAGAGTCCAGTCCCGGCAGTGGAGTCCTGGCACCGCGAAAGAAACCGAGTGTGGCGGACGGTCCGGAACCACCTGCTCCCCAGTGCCGAAAGGTACAATTGTCAAGCAGACCGACACAGGCGTACCCTTTCCTTTGTGCCTGAGCAAAGAGTGTGGCTCTCCACTCAGGATCTTCATCTCAAGACCCCTTCTAAGAAGCTCGGGCCCCAGTACATCGGCCCATTCAAGGTTTAGCGCCGAATGACTCCTGTTACTTACCGCCTGCAGTTGCCCCCGGATCTCTGGGTACATCCAACATTTCATGTATCTCTTCTAAAGCCTGTAGGGGTGTCCCTCCACCAACCGCCGGTTGATCCAGCTCGGTCCCCTCCTTTACCAATTGATGGGGACCGAATGTACACGGTCCAGGCCCTCTTGGACTCTCGCAGGCGGCGAGGTCGGCTACAGTACCTCGTCGACTGGGAGAGATACGGACTGGAGGAGCGATCCTGGGTGGCAGAATCGGACATTCTGGACCCCGCACTCATCTCTGACTTCCACAGAAATCATCCCGAGCACCCGGCCCCTCGCCCCAGGGGGTGTCTGCCATCCCAGCTTGGGGCATCCAGAGCTGCCCATCGGGGAGGGGGTACTTTCACGTCTCCATCAACCAGTGCATCGGCGACACCTGCTGTTCCCTGATGGAACAGAAGATAAAAAGGGACGCCGAGGAGCAGACAATGCGGAACCTGGTTCAGCAATTTCTCTTGCATGCCTGACTGTATTACCTGTAACTCCTTCCTGCCTCAACTTTTCCTTGTTTATTCTTTGACCACAATTCTCACCTTGCCCTGTGTATTCTGTTTGCCGATCGCCTGACCTTCGCTTGTCCCTGACTTCTCTCTTGGATTACGTCTGTCTGCTATAATAAACATCGCTTTGAAGAACTCTGCACTTGAGTCCGTCATCGAGTGGAACGAAACTATGACATCTATTATTGAAAAGAAAGCCGACTCCACCTCCACGACGTACAGAAGGAGATTTATGGAAATAATCATATCCGTCCCGAGCGGCTTCTATTAGCGGAATCATATTGGACTCACTGAGCCAGGTTTTGGTAAAAAAGAAAAGATCGGACTTGTAACTAAATATTAAGTCGTTTACTAGGACAGCTTTACTTGTTAATGAACGAATATTCAACAGATAGCATTTTATATTGCAGTTTGGCCTCGGTGGTAAGTTGAGAACGTTTGTTTTAATGTGTTTTAGGTTTCTGGTGCAATCGCTCTTATTACTAAGTCTCGTTAAACGTCGTGGCCTTATAATAGTTTGAATGTTTTGGCTGCACTTAACGCTTTATTTAAAGTTTTCAGGCCCTCACTGGACACTGTACAAGAAAGACCATCACATGAGAAATGACTACTGATATCAGAACGAGTAACAGACCCATCAATACACAAAGCTGCTAAAGGAGATGATCCATGGACCATGAGCCAGTCCTGCAACTTGCAGGCCAAGTTCTGGTTCTGGAACAGAACAAACGAACCCCTCCAGTTGAGGTGTGCACCATCACACATGAAAAACCTGGGCCTTTCCCAGAAAGCATCCCAGTTATTAACAAATGATATACAATTAGAGCGGCACCACGTCTCCAACCACGTGTTAAAGGACACCAGTCTACTGTACATCATGTCCCCCATGAAGAGTCTAGGTAAAGGACCAGACACTATTTGATTACGACATTTCCTTCTGGCCTTGTTACACATAGAAATAAATCGGCTCTTTAACACCTCAGATTGCTGATAACGAATATCATTACAACCAACATGCACCATCATAGTCGACACGGCATTATCGGCCAGAGAACTGATACGAGCCGCCATGTCGGACACACGTGCACGTGGGAAACACTTTACCTTTACATTTACACTTCGATTCCCAGGTCCCCGAACCTTAACATTTTGGACAGCTGAATCCCCCAAAATGAGCACATTATTATTATTATTATTATTATTATTATTATTAGGTGAACTGCTTAGAGCCGAAAATCTATTTTGGGTTTGGACGGGAGAACCCGAACCAGGAATCTGTGGCATAGGCTTTGCTTTATTCGACTTTTTACTCCGAACAGTAACCCAGTCGCCGTCTCAGCGCTCCGGGGTCCCCGGCTTCTCATTAGCTGTACTGGGGCCTGTAAGTGTCGATGCCGAGTTTGACACTACGGGGGCATCGGGACACACCGAGTCCAACCAACTCTCCGTTTCTTGTATAGAAATCAAATTCTAAGTTAATGCGCTCTTCTAAATCGCGGACCTTCTGCGCCAAGTCATTATTTGTCACGCTGTAGCATGCCAGGGCAGTCCGAAGGGGGGGCAGAGCCGGGGAAGGAACAATGGCAGCTGACAGTAATCAATGCTTCTATTTCTTCCCCCAGCTTGATCAGTGAAGGGGGTGAGTCTGAGGACTTCAAGGGAGAGACAAGCTCTGGAAGTGAGACAGCACAACCCTGAGAGTGACAGCGACCCTGAACTCCACGTTCCCTACCGAGCACCCCTAGGAGACACCAGTTCCCTGCACCCCCGTTTCCCCCTCCCCCATTTTCCTCTGAGCCCCGCATTCAATAAACCCTCCCCCCCGCTAGCAACTCACGTGACTCTGTCGGCCCCTTCTTCTTACACACGCATTTAGAGCAAATGAAATGTTCTACAGTGTTAGCAGGTTCAACTAAGCAATACATGTTACATGATACACAACACACCAGTGTGCCGTCAGATAATATATTTAGGATGGAACTTACGTCGACATGGGACTCAATTCTTTCCAAAGATGCTGTCTCAGCTACCAGTGTTTGACTCCATGCTCTGCCTCGCTCTGGACGCTTTTAAGCCCGGATTCCAGAGAAGTTTTGTTCTAAACATGCTTTTTAATTTGATTTTGTCAAAGATTAGGCAGGCATTTGGCATGATTGGTGAAAAAAGGGTGATTATTGTATGGCTCAGGGAAGCATTTTTAAATTGAAATTAATGATAATTGAGAGTAGGGGGGCGTGGTGAGTTTGGACGGTGCCCACTGTGTGGCGGGTCTAGGCTTCGAGCCCTGCTTGGGATGCCTTTTAACAGACTGGCAGCCTGTCCAGGATTAGTCCCCTCCCCCTCCGGCCTTGTTCCCTAAGTTGCTTGGTAAGGCTCCAGCTTACTGCAACCCTACTCAGGACAATCAGTTATGGACAATGGTTGGAAATTCATAGTTTTCTTTAACATGAATTCACTTAAAAAGTACATTTTCAGGAATGCATTACGCTGGCTATGCAAGTGAATCTCAAATCTGAGAAATCCTGGAAGTCTGAAGGCAGTTAGCGTAGCAGTACACTCGCCCTCCATTATTCGCTCTCCTCTTGTCTGGTTTTTCACATATCCAGTCCATGACCACTTATTGCCAATTGGGCCAGGCTGGCCTTTTTCCCATCTGCCACATCCAGTCCGGATGCAACATTCAGTGAAGCACAATAAACTGACGCAGCATTTGAACATTTCCCCAAGCAGCTACGTGAAAGAATGTGTGAAACCCATGGCATATGTGGGCACAAGGTATCAATGATCCCATCTGTGTACTCAGTTGTTTATATACTCAAAATCCAACCATTGCACTTAAATTTTATTATTATTCATTTATTTAAAGTGGGTCAGAATGGTGAGGAAGTTGTTGGATATATGTCAATGTGTGCCAGTAAAACCACATTCGCAATTCCAAAAAACTTTGGTGATACCTGTACGTTTCAAAAAGCTTTGTGTCATTATAGTGCCCTTGAACGTGGCACTTAATTTTAACTGTAGCATTAACTGACTGCCTGATATTGCTAAAATGTAGCAGGGTCTGGATAAGAAAGGAACTCAGCAATGAATGAATAAATAAAAAAAGAAGCAACAAAATGAATGGATTTGACTTTTTCTTTTTCTCTTTTAGAAATCTCTTTACATTTTAGCAAGATAAAAAATACTTACTTCTCTACAACATAGGCATGAGGAGATCGCTGTGCCTGTTGGGTAGTAGTGAGGAGGACAAGGTGCTAAATTGTCTCACTCCCAGCTCTTCCAGCTAATGGACCTTAGTGAAATTGCCGCCCAGCTGGCTCTTTATCTCAATAACAAGGGCCACATGAATAAGAGGACCAGCTGCACTGCTGATGAAAAGCAAGTGGGATTCTGGGGGAGGAAGGCTGCAGTGAAAGATAGAAAGGTGGGGATGGCTGCAAGAGAGTGCAGGACATATTGATGGCTAATTTGCTTTCTTGTTGACTCCTTTTGCTTTTGTCACAGCAGCCATAACATTCCATCTCCAGCATAAATATGACTCTTGTTTTACAGAAGTTCTTATTTTTTCCCTTTGTTTCTTTTCTTGTATTTCCATGTCATGTGTCTGCTGCTGCCTTCAATGTAATTTCCTTCCCACACAGGTATACTATGAACTAAAGTTTATGATCATAACTAAAAAGAAGTTCATGCACTATGCACAGGAAATTGAAATAACAGTCAGGTAAAAATGAATCAGTGTTAAAGACAATTGCTATCTTCTCTTTAAAGGGTCTTCAAAATGTGGTCTCTCTTGATCATATACTGATTATTTTTATACTGAGGCCTACTAGAGGCACGTTAAAATTTTTCTGTTACCACGAGGAAAGTACTGTATGCCTAATACAACTCAATTTACACTGTAATGTCTGACTGACATGTTAAAAAACACAAGTGAGGATTTCAGGGGACGATTCCCCAGGTCCACATTGGATTGGGTGTTTTATTGTCCAAATCTGAATTTCAAACAGCAATCATCCAAAAAGAAAAGAAAAAAAAAGGAAGAGGGGAAAACAAATGAGATAAAGGCATGCTTGGTGTAATTCCCACTGTTTGGAAACTGATCTGGGACTCCATTGCCATGAATTTCTTAACGTCGGTTCTTCCCTCTGAGTCACCTAGTTGGCAGACAGTCATCCTCAGTGTATCTTTCTGAATTGGTCCCACTGTTGCTGCTTTGGTCGGCCCGGTGTCTGCTGTTGCTAGTAGTGCCATTGCTTTTTTGTGTGGTGTGACCAGTGGGGAGGACTGGTTAGATGATGTGCTCTTTGAGACGCACTGGCCCAGGATGCCTCCTTGTGTTCTCCTTCTCTCCTTTCCTGTCCTACGCTGATGAGGGAATGCAATTCCAACGTGCTGGAAAGTGACAACTCCCTGCCCTCGGAACTGTCCCTGGTTCTGAAGGCATTTCTCCACTACTGGCATCACAAAAAATTTGAATAAATATGCAAACATATGATGCTGTAAGCATTTCTCATCAAAGGTTTTTAACACATAAATATAAATCTATTTCTACATGAGTTAGTGAAGAAAAAGAAAATAGTATCATGCAGTCATTACAAGCCTCACGCATCACAACTCTCCAATGGTGAAAGTTTGCACTTGTCAAGACAAATGTTATTGACACTTGGGCATGTGTCTTCTGGTACCATGGGCATTTTTTCACCCCTTCCTCCTCACTGCACACAGCACAGCTCTCATGATTTATTTACAACCGTCTGTGAACCTGAATGATAAAACAAGCCACCTTGTACCAACCCCAAAAAACACCCCTACAGTGGTAGAGAGAACTTCTATGTGAGCAGCATTACCTTTGGGGAAATCATTGCTTGTGAGTAGGAAATACCGTCCTGGGGAACACCTTAATGGTACCACCTGCTCAAAATGTTGCTTGGAGATGGGGATACGTTGATGTTGATTTGGATTTAGATTTTTTCACGTGTTGTACCTTAGTTTCTATCACCAGACGTGACTGACAGCACAGAATTTTCCATGGCAGATGTTATGTTTACTTTACACACCCGCTATTATCAAGAGACACTCAGTGGATTGAGCCACAGTAGTTAAATTGTTTCTTCTGCACATGCAAAGTGTTAATCACTGTGTTGCATGTTGAAAGAATACATGGACATGCACATTAATATATGCATATATACATTATAGTTATACAATTATAAATAAATGATTTCTAAAACCAAAATTGTTTAACTATTGTTGCACTTGTTCATGCTTTCCATCTGCAGGTAATCACTAAGTATACTACGCCAAATATATCGGACATAGATCTCATATTTAGAATAGTCAGAATATGAAAAAATGGTGAACATGACTGACAGGCACGGAGTTAGTCGGGTTCACAGGGAACTGCTTTAAGGAGAAGGAAAGTTATTCATGGCATTTCTTCAAAGAAAGGGATTTTTTTTCCCCCTGCAATGCAGGAAGGCTTCGCTGTGAATTTTCCATTCCCCCTGGAACCCTTCTGGAGAGGCCAGTGGTAGCCAGGCTGAGATTAAAGGGCAGAGTGATTTCAAGGTGGAGGAGACTGGGCTGGGAAGTTCTTTGGTAAAACCCCCACTTATGTGTGTTGGAAACAGGCACATTTCTTTACTGTAGAAAATCCAAAATACACTGAGGAATAAAAAGGGTGGTTGAAGAGAATTTCAGAGATAAAACATATATCAGGATTATAGCTGCACCCTGGGAAGTTTCTGGAGTTTTTCAGGGACATTCTGAAACTCTTTGGCTTCATGAAGAACACTAAGTCAGTGGAATTTTCTGGAATAATGCAAACCAATTTAAAAATATCTAGATGATGTAGGACTGGTCAGTATTGGGGGGAGCGCGGTCCTGCTCTCTGGTGGGTCTGGGGTTCGAGTCCTGCTTGGGGTGCCTTGCGGCAGACTGGTGTCCCGTCCTGGGTGTGTCCCCTCCCCCTCCGGCCTTATGCCCTGAGTTGCTGCTGTGACCCCGTATGGGACAAGCAGTTCAGAAAGCGTGTGTGTGCGCCTGTGTGTGTGCGTGTGTGTGTGCGTGTGCGTGTGCGTGTGTGCGTGTGTGTGTGGTCGGTCAGTATTGATGAAGGTGGCAAATGTCCAGTATATTAGTCTTGTCAAAGAGTTAATAGTCCCAAGGAAATGTAGCGCCCCATACATAATCACAAAGGGCTCTAAAAGAGGAACCAGCACAGTCTTGCTTTGTGTACTCAAGTTCTCTCAGCTCTTCCAATCCATATGCTGAATAACTGCTCTTGCTCAACTAGAAGTTCTCATGTTCACATCTTATCACCAAGTAACGTTTCAATGAGAAGCTCCATTTCTTGGTTCATGATTGTCAAGTGTTTTTTCTCCACATACAAATTCAGCAACTTCTTTTTCACATTTGACATACATTGTGCTAAAGAAACAGGGAAA
Source organism: Scleropages formosus (assembly GCF_900964775.1). Classification (NCBI taxonomy): domain Eukaryota; kingdom Metazoa; phylum Chordata; class Actinopteri; order Osteoglossiformes; family Osteoglossidae; genus Scleropages; species Scleropages formosus. The sequence continues at coordinate 1,740,537 of NC_041830.1, read as the reverse complement.
ATAAGTTTTAATATGGTAGTCAGAGCTTTCCTCTATTTTACCATTTTCATAAATACAGCCAGTGCATTACATGTTTGTATTGTACCACAACTAAGTGTTTCAGCTCAACAAATTCATAAAGCTAATTACATTTCAGCCTGAGATTTAATGAAGTACTTTAAGTACTTATTTCCAATGCGACACTGAAATGTTTACTATATTTATTTAGTAATGCAGCACAGTTCACCTTCTGAAGACCCATGTTACCTTGTGTATCACTTTGGATTATCATTGACCATATATCTGTTGCCTAATTTCACAACAGTGTCACCTGTTATACCCCTTAGACTATAACAACATCAACACCCAGCAGTTACAGCATTACTGCACTCCTGTGATGAATATTTCTTGGATGATCTACACCTTTTACTATCCTGTACTTCATATGCATGCTTTTATAAACATTATCTGATACCCATACAGGGGAGCGCAGTGACATGGGGGTTGCAGTGGCACAGTGGGTTTGGCCAGGTCCCGCGCTCTGGTGGATCTGGGGTTTGAGTACTGCTTGAGGTGCCTTGTAATGGACTGGCATCCTGTCCTGGGTGTGTCCTCTCCCACTCTGGCCTTACGCCATGTGTTGCTGGGTTAGGCTCCGGTTTGCTGTGACCGCACTTGGGGAAAGTGGCTTCAGACAATGTGTGTGTGTGTGATACTCATACACATATGATATACATGCACACATACACATGTAAAGTAACCAAACATATAAATAAGCATACAAATAGAGTTAAATAGGTAGAAAAGCAAATGAACAACCACAAATCAAAAAAAAAGTTAGCAAGTGTATGAACTGGACAGACATATTGAACTGCAAGAGGGGAGGAGGTCAGTAGATGGCTTCTAAGAACACCACAACTGTAGCAGACTGTTGCTGAAAATGCTCCTGTGCTTGAGCGAGCCTTTCTATTTTCTACTGATCCAGCTCTCATACCATGTGGTAATCCTAGTGCTCCAGCATTTCACCACAAAAAGGATTATGGCAGTAATAATGCACTGGTAGGACACCTCAAACAGAGTGCAGTACATTCCAAAGGACCCCCTTCCTCTGACTACAGGCCACCAATTGTTACCAGACCCACCACCCCTTGAGCCTCCTGAAGTCCACCACCATTTATTTATTTCTTTTTATTTTTAAAGAGCGCTCTTCTCATGCAGTGACAAAGAGCGCTTTAACACAGGCATACAGCAAGACAAACTGATACAAACAAAGAAGGCAGTCAACTAATGGCTACCATAATGAAGAACTTATTACAGAGCTATAAGTAGGCCTACTGGCCACCGGGGGAAGGAACAAAAACTCCCAACTGAAGGTTGAGGGAGAAAAAACCTCTGGGGGTCCACGGGCCAGTGGTTGCCCACCCCTCCTGGGCTTTCTAGAAAGTAACCATTTGTAAGCCAGTGTGTAACAAGTAATTATAATGTTGGTAAATGGCATCCTGGATCCCCAGCTCAGCACGGAACGTCTTGATCATCATGGCAGATGGACATCATCCTCTGCCAGCACGGGATTCGTCTGTCACCACTGGCCAGCCTCCTCAGGTCTTATGTAGCAAGTTAGTGCTCAACGAGAAGATAGGACAGAGTTAGTAATTTGTTACTTAAGCAAATTTAAAATGCATTTTTATAAAGGTGATAAAAAAAACAACCAAGGCAGATGGAATTACATTTCGAGGTGGAATGCCTGAGTGAACATGTAAGTCTTTAGTTGGGATTTGAAAACAGAAACAGACGGGACATTTCTGACAGTAGCTGGTACACTATTCCACAGTTTAGGTGCTCTATAACTAAAGGCGCAACCTCCTCAGAATCCCGTCTACAAAGGAATCGCCTCATTTTAGCCATCCAGCAGGACACCCAAATCCTTGACACGATCCGGACGCTTGAAGGTAATACCATTTGTTGTAAAGATTGGTATGATTATATCGAGAGTTTTAGCATCACCACCCACCATAAGTACCTCTGTTTTACTGGCATTTAGAGGTAAAAAATTATTACTCATCCATAATTTTATACTGGTAAAACAATTAGCTAAAGACACCACATGTGATGGATCATCAGGCTTGAACAATACATAAAGCTGTGTGTCATCGGCATACGAATGGAAATTCACATTGTGCTTGAGAATAATATCACCCAGTGGTAACATATAAAGTGAGAACAGTAATGGACCCAACACAGAGCCCTGCTGCACACCATACTGAACTGTAGTAAAGATGGAGGGGGTGTAGTCGTCAGATTTCAATACAAATTGTTCACGGTTAACTAAATACGATTTAAACCACTTCAGAACAGTACCTCTTAGCCCAGCCAGGTTTCCAAGTCTACTCAGTAAGATACTATGGTCTACAGTATCAAACACAGCACTCAAGTCTAGTAACATAAAAATAGAGATCTGATCAGTATCAGAAGAAATGAGAATATCATTAACAACACGTGTAAGTGCCGTTTCAGTGCTGTGACCAGTGCGGAAACCAGACTGAAATTTTTCAAATATATTATGGTGATTAAGATATTTTACAATTTGGGACGCTACGATTTTTTCTAGAATTTTGGATAAAAATGGTAGATTGGAGATTGATCTAAAATTACGTGGGTTATTACAGGCCAGATCCGATTTCTTCCATGGCGAGTTTCTTACAGTTCGAATAAGTTTAGTTTTTGGTGGAGCTGCAGAGTTTAGGGTGAATTTTACCACCGCATTATAATCTAAAGCCATTTGATCAATATCTACATTTGTTCCAATATATGAGCTTCTAATATGATCAATAATTTTAGCTGTAGTATTGTCATCAATATGCCGCACGATTTTGGTCTTACTATTGTCAGACGGCACCTGCAGGTATAGATCAAAGGTTACTAAATGATGATCAGAAATAGCCTCGTTTAAAGGGATAATATTAACATGATGAACATCTACGCCGCAGATTATGACGAAATCAAGCATATGGTTACGGGAATGAGTAGGACCGGTAACAACTTGAGTAAAACTGACGGAGTTTAAGAGAGAGAGAAAACTATTAGCGAGAGTATGCGACGACACGTCTACACGAATATTGAAATCACCAAGCAGGATAATTTTGTCATGATTAATGATTAAATCAGTTATCAAGTTGCTAAATTCCTCGAGAAAAGAGGAGTACGGTCCAGGTGGACGGTAGATAAGGAATATAATTATTGCGGTTTGCTGAAATCTAATTGTAGAGCTTCAAATGACGTGATATTTTCACGATTTCTCTCTGTGTTATTTGTAATCTATTATATTGAAAAGAACGCCGACTCCACCTCCACGATGTACAGAACGAGATTTATGGAAATAATCATATCTGTCCCGAGCGGCTTCTATTAGCGGAATCATATTGGACTCACTGAGCCAGGTTTTGGTAAAAAAGAAAAGATCGGACTTGTAACTAAATATTAAGTCGTTTACTAGGACAGCTTTACTTGTTAATGAACGAATATTCAACAGATAGCATTTTATATTGCAGTTTGGCCTCGGTGGTAAGTTGAGAACGTTTGTTTTAATGTGTTTTAGGTTTCTGGTGCAAGCGCTCTTATTACTAAGTCTCGTTAAACGTCGTGGCCTTATAATAGTTTGAATGTTTTGGCTGCACTTAACGCTTTATTTAAAGTTTTCAGGCCCTCACTGGACATAGTACAAGAAACCCCATCACATGAGAAATGACTACTGATATCAGAACAAGTAACAGACCCATCAATACACAAAGCTGCTAAAGGAGATGATCCATGGACCATGAGCCAGTCCTGCAACTTGAAGGCCAAGTTCTGGTTCTGGAACAGAACAAACAAACCTCTCCAGTTGAGGTGTGCACCATCACACATGAAAAACCTGGGCCTTTCCCAGAAAGCATCCCAGTTATTAACAAATGATATACAATTAGAGCGGCACCACGTCTCCAACCACGTGTTAAAGGACACCAGTCTACTGTACATCATGTCCCCCATGAAGAGTCTAGGTAAAGGACCAGACACTATTTGATTACGACATTTCCTTCTGGCCTTGTTACACATAGAAATAAATCGGCTCTTTAACACCTCAGATTGCTGATAACGAATATCATTACAACCAACATGCACCATCATAGTCGACACGGCATTATCGGCCAGAGAACTGACACGAGCCGCCATGTCGGACACACGTGCGCGTGGGAAACACTTTACCTTTACATTTACACTTCGATTCCCAGGCCCCCGAACCTTAACATTTTGGACGGCCAAATCCCCCAAAATGAGCTGAGATGTGGTTGGACTCGCTGTGTCCCGATGCCTCCATAGTGTCGAACTCGGTGTCGACACTTACTGGCCATCCAACCAATTCTCCGTTTCTTGTGTAGAAATCAAATTCTTAATGCGCTCTTCTAAATCACGGACCTTCCGCACCAAGTCATTATTTTTTACGCATTTCAAGCAAATGAAGTGTTCTACAATGTCAGCAGGTGCAACCAAACAAAACATGTTACATGATACACAACACACAGGTATGCCGTCAGACGATACATTCAGGATTGAACTTACGTTGAGCAAGGACTCCATTCTTTCCAAAGACGCTGTCTCAGCAACCGGTGTGTGACTCCACGCTCTGCCTTGCTCTGGACGCTCTGCCTTGCTCTGGACACTCTGCCTCGCTCTACCATCATGTTCTTGGGGTTTCCAAGAAGTAGCTGGTTCAGTTTGCACCGCTCAGCAAAGTCTTTCACTGGGTTCCTGTACTAGTCCTCCTACTCGTTCTCCTCTTGAAAACTTCTGCAGTTGAAATGATTCCATGTTGTGCTTAAAATCAGAGGTGAACAGAGTGTACAGGAAGGGAGCCAGGACTAGTCCTTGATTCCCACCCAGGCAGTTTGAGAAACTGCAGTCATTTCCAGTATTCTGTGTCCAGTACTCATATTTGCCATTCCTAAAATTTGTGGAAAAATTTTGCTGAGCATTGGAGTGGAAGCTTTTATGACACCAGTTCCTATAAGAGGGCTCACCTTCTACAGGCCATGAGAGAAGCTTGTGGAATATATGTGAAGAGTCGTGCCAGGAATAGATACGACTCACACATCAGTTTACGTTCCCTGCTGCCTGGTCTAGGAAAACATTTCATGTGATGTTGATGAAGATGTCTAGCTTGATTCAGCTCAGAGGTGTGATGTAGATAAATAAGAGAATAACATGCTCTCTTTCGTGTAAATAAATAATGAAATGTAATTACATTGGTGTATATAAAATTTATCTGAAGCCTCAATCTGTTACTGGATTTTTTAAAAAATTTACAGTAAATAATGTACATTAGGAGTTCTATACATGGATGACAAAAGTGTTTGTCAGGTGCACTATGTGGATTTTTGAAATGTGCATTTTGTGAGACTTTTGGGTCCAAAATTGCATTCAGATGGAAGGTTATATATTTTTGACCCAAAAGTATTAGTTTGAGAGGGGGGGGCAGTGGTGCAATGGGTTTGACTGGGTCCTGCTCTCCAGTAGGTCTGGGGTTCGAATCCCGCTTGGGTTGCCTTGCGACGGGCTGGCGTCCCGTCCTAGGTGTGTCCACTCCCCCTCCAGTCTTATGCCCTGTGTTGCTGGGTTAGGCTCTAGCTCCCCACAACCCCATATAAGACAAGCGGTTTCAGATGGTGTGTGTGTGTGTGTGTGTGTGTGAAGTATTAGCTTGTGTTGGCTGTCAGAACTGTAGTTCATATACAGTTGCAGGTGGGTTTTGATTTTTGTTTGTAGAGTTTTGTGAAAATGGAGTTTTAATTAGAGAAACGTGTGAATGGTGGAGGGGGCGCGGTGGCGCAGTGGGTTGGACCGCAGTCCTGCTCTCCGGTGGGTCTGGGGTTCGAGTCCCGCTTGGGGTGCCTTGCGATGGACTGGCGTCCCGTCCTGGGTGTGTCCCCTCCCCCTCCGGCCTTACGCCCTGTGTTGCCGGGTAGGCTCCGGTTCCCCGTGACCCCGTAAGGGACGAGCGGTTCTGAAAATGTGTGTGTGTGTGTGTGTGTGAATGGTGGTGAAAAACTGTAATTACCCCCTCCTCCAGGTAGCCCTTAAGTATAGTATATCTGGACTGAAGGTCTAGAGGAAATACTTTATTTATAAAGAGTCATGACTGATGATGGAAGTGAGCACTGCTGTTACCACTTAAAATACGATTTGTTACCTTTATTATTTTTGTAAGCACAAATGCATCTCACAACAGACTCAAGGCTTAGTTACATACTTATCTGAAACACAACTTTTTTGGTGCACCTGCTTTCATAGAACACATACCCCAATATCCACTTACAGATGTGATTTGTGAATAGGAATATAGATAAATACAGTTGAAATACACAACAAAGGATATCTGGAACTCACTGGGGCCAAGGCTAAGAACCAAAAGGGTTTAAATTTTAAGCTCCTCATGAGGGAAACAAGCAGGTGGCAGAGGTAGAGGAAGACAGTGTTGTAGTGTAGGGAGTGAACAGATCCTACAGGTTTCAGAAGTGAAATCCCTCTGACCTTCTTGTATGACATAACCAGAGTGTTGGACTAGATACTGGAAACCAGTGGAGAGAAATAAGGAGGATAGTTATATGGAAACATTTTGGTAGAAAAAAGTCCAGCTGCTGCATTCTTCAGCTGAAGATACTTGATAGCAGAGGCTGGGAAATCAGGCAGTAGGGACTTACACCAGTCCAGGTAGGACTCATAGTAGCAGGAGGAGAAGCAGTGCGCAATGCACTTCAGATCAATTTGATCTTTACTTTGTACCCAAACTACAATTCAGACAAGGAGTATTTTTGTCCTTTATTGTTAACAGAAGGGGGTGCAGTGGCACAATGGGTTTGGGCATGTCCTGCTCTCTGGTGGGTCTGGGGTTCGAGACCCGCTTGGGGTGCCTTGCGATGGAATGGCGTCCCATCCTGGGTGTGTCCCCTCCCTCTCCAGCTTTATGTGCTGTGTTGCCGGGTTAGGCTCTGGCTCGCTGCGACCCCGCTTGAAACAAGTGGTTTCCGTCTGTGTGTGTGTTGTTAACAGGAGCATCAGCTGCTGGCTTTAGACCCAAAGGTTGCAGGGTTGACGCTCACTTCAAGCAAGATAATTGTCGAAAATTACTCTTGTAAAAATGACCCAACCTTGTTAATGGCTAGATAAGTGTAAGTATGTTAACATTGTAAGTCAGTTTGGAGAAAAGTATCAACTAAACAAATAAAGGTGAACCATATTGTAGTTTCTACATTGATAAGAAGCCCAAGATGCTCCTGGAAATGTCTACATTTCCCCATTCAAACTCATCACAAGAGCACAAAGCATGAAGGTAAACAAATAAATTAACAGAGGAAAACAAATGTAAAAATATTACAAGGATCGTTAGAATGCATGTGTGAAAACTGCAGTGCCTTAAATACAATAACTGGAGCGGAAATATAATTTTATTTTTCCATGTATAATAATAATGACATTTTACTGTTTATTTACAGTTGGCGGTAGGGTGGAGCAGCAGGTTGGGCTGAGTCCTGCTTTCTGGTGGGTCTGGGGTTCGAGTCCCGCTTGGGGTGCTTTGTGATGGACTGGCATCCCGTCCTGGGTGTGTCCCCTCCCCCTCCAGCCTTATGCTCTGTGTTGCTGGGTTAGGCTCCGGCTCGCCATGGCCCCACTTGGGACAAGTGGCTTCAGCAAATATGTGTGTGTGTGTGTGTGTGTGTGTGTGTGTGTGTATATTTACACAGTGATGTATTGAGAAGGGCAGGTGTTTGACGGAAAATCTCTGAAAAGAATTCTGCTTAAAGAGAGATTTCCCACACTGTAGAGTTTATCTGATGATGTTCACAGAGCCTCGAAGTTGGCTTTGAAATGAGCCCCTCAATTATCCATAAAGCACTGCAAAAAGATCTTCCTACAACAACACAAAGGAACAGAAAAGAATCAATTCAAATGTCCATACCAGAGTGAAACATAACAAAATACCATTCTCAGTTAATAGCATATCTGTTTGTAGGGAACAAAAACATTAAAACACTGTTTGGACCTTTGTCACTAAGTGTTCTGAGGACCCTTTTCATTTGGAAACCCATCTATATTTTATTTTTAGAGACATTTTGCTATTATTGCTACCCTTAACCCAAGCAGCAGACACATGTCATTTATTCTGTTTATATCTTAACTTTCAAATATGTCAGTTGAAAGCACTTTCACCTATGGCTAAAATCCCTAATAGAAGTTTAATTTTTCTATTCTGGTCTACAGAGAAATATGAGTATTTGTAACCCAATTATAGACCATCCATCCATTTATTGCTTTTCTGGTTACAGGTTGGAGTGAGGCGTGTAGTGGTGGTAAAATTAGCGGCAGGTGGCTAGTAATGGAAGGCAGCTGGTGGTAATTAAGGAAGTGTGGCCTTGGTGTCATGTTTACTCTGAGAGAAGGACGGACTCAAGCGCAGAGTAGAGAAATGAGAAGTTTAATCAATCCAAATCGGTATCCAAAAGCAGGTCGTGGGGCAGGCGAGGGTCAGGCGATTGGCAGACAGTACACGAAGGTCAAGACAAAGAACGTGGTCAGAAAACAAAGGCAAAGGTCGGTCTCGGGCTGGGTTGACTGTCGCGACATCATACAGGAACCAAGAGAGGCAAAACTAGGTTCCACACTCTGACTTGCGCGTCATCCCTCTTTATGCTCACTTTCATCAGCAAGCGGCAGGTGTCGCCGGTGAGGTGGGTGCACAGGACGTGACACTTGGTAATTAAGTTGGTTTAAGTTTGTGGAGTGGGGCATTTGCAGTTTCTGCTAGTAGGTGTGGAGGTAATCCAATAATGATTTGAGGTTGTGAAGGTGATGAGTTTATGAGTTTAGGTGATGTATGGAGCTATAGTTTAACTGGAGTAATTTTGTTCATGGAGTTTCTGCATTTGTGGAGGGTGAAGGGCATCTGATGTGTGAGGAGTGGGTTAGTCTGGGATGCTAGACTGCACTGTTGAGCCTTCTAGAGATGTCGTGGGTCTAATTCAATGAAAAAACGACAAAGAGAAGTGCTTTCTTGACAACCTCAGTTGCATATCTATGTTGGTACTGTGTGGTTGTGCTGGGTAGGGAAAGAAGTTAAGCTTCTTGGTCTCAAGTTATGGAGAGAGAATTGTTGGCAAGGCTGGATGTTTTCTGTAGCTTCATGATGATGTTGGTTGGACTGGGTTCTTGTGTAAAGGTGTAATAGACGCATGGGGTGTGAAACATCATGTCCTGTATATATTCAATGTTTCAATAAACCTCAAGCCAGAGAGGCTGATTCTTACATTGCAGCACATTCTACCTCAGATGTAAGCACACATTCATCCTCTAAGGGAAATTCAGTCCTTACTGACCCAAACAACATGCCTTTGAAATAGGAGAAAACATCATAAGGGAGAGAACATACAAACCATGACAGAGATAATGCATGACCAAAACCCTCAACCCATGCAGCACTGTAGCAGGAGAGACAGTATACACAAGCACACTGTCTGAAACCACTTGTCCCAAATGGGGTCATGGCGAACCGGAGCTGAACCTGGCAACACAGGGCGCAAGGCTGGCAGGGGAGGGGACACACCCAGGACAGGATGCCAGTACATCGCAAAGCACTCCAAGCAGTACTCCAACCTCAGACCTACCAGAGAACAGGCCCAGATAATATACATCGGCTACACAAAATAAAGGGATGCATAAAATGTACACACTATTTTAATTTATGCAAACTAAATCACTACTGAAAAAATCAACAGCACGTGTGGCTGAATGCAACATGTTACATTCATTCACTTAGAAGACACTTTTCTCCAAAGCAACTTACAAGGGATACTATGTAGCATTACTACACACCTTATTCACCAAGGTGACTTACACTGCAAGATGCATTAGTTACAATGGGTCACTCATCCATACATTAGTGGAACACACACGCTCTCCATTACTCACACACTATGGGTGAACCTGAACGGCATGTCTTTGGACTGTGAAAGGAAACCAGAGCACCCAGAGGAAAGCCACACATGGGCTGAACATGCAAACTCCACACAGACTGAGTGGGGATCAAACTCAGATCTTCTCACACCACCCAGGAGCTGTGAGACAGCAGCGCTACTCACACTGTCACCGTGCCACCTTTTTACATTTACATTTACATTCATTCATTTAGCAGACGCTTTGGTCCAAACCGACGTACATCTCAGCAAAAACACAATTTGTGCATTACATTAAGAGAAAGAGACATGGCTGCAGATATGTGACTCTTAAGTAAACCTAGTTTGTTACCTTCCACTTGATGCATCGATGTTCATCGCTCGAGTAGGTGCATAAAACGCAGGATAGATGAATCCTGATAACCTCTTATCAAATTTATTATTTTTTTATAATAAGATAAATGAACAATCACATACAATGCTGAAGTAGTGGCTGTATAAAGGCTTATCTGGGGATGCTTATGAAGTTACAATGCATGAACATTTACACCATACATGAGCTGGAGAGATCTTGGGCAAAATGGGTCCAGAAAAGGTGAGTTTTCAGACCCTTCTCGAATGTAGACAGAGTTTCCTCAGTTCTGAGTGAGAGGGGAAGGTCATTCCACCACAATGGAACCAGAACCGAGAACCTCTGTGCTTTATCTATTGTACGCGGGACCACCAAGAGAGCAGAAGTAGACAAGCGAAGGGGTCTAGCCGGGGTGTAGCGGTTGATCGAGTCCTATAAATAGCTGGGAGCAGCTCTACTGATGCATTTGTAGACAATAACCGGGGTCTTGAATTTGATTCGGGCAGCTATAGGAAGCCAGTGCAGAGAAAAATTAAATTATTTTATTATATTAAATTAAATTAAATAGCTCTTGCCACTAATGATGACAACAGGTAATGAGAGACTTAGAAAACCTGGTTACCCTTGAAGGGACAAAAGTTTGATTCCCTGCTTTTGCTGCAGTACCATTGAGTGAGACATTTACCCTGGATTGCTACAGTCAAGTGACCAAGGTGTGTAAATGGGTTAACAGTTGAGTTGTGTATTACTTGGAGAAAAGCGTCAGATGAATGATATACAACACTATACAACAAACTTGAATATCACTAATTTAACACAAGTTTCTAAATGAAATTGAAACAACTGAACAGAAGTTTGAAAGAGTTAAAATGTTGGTGCCCAATCTGTATTTGTTGAACATGACTACGGAGCTGGTACAAACAACCATTATGGAAGTCACTGCTCAATTATAGAACATCTAAAGAATAGAGGTGACCTTTAGCAGCGATTTCCATGTTGAAAGATGATAATGTTCGAAATAAACATTTTTGAACATGTGGAGACCATTATTGAATCTTTTCAAATGTAGTCTTTGAGTTACAATTGTCTCATCCCTAAATCATATATAAACAGATTGTCAGCAAGTTATAATGAACTTTACAGAAAGCAAAATAACAATATATAATAAACAGTTAAAACTTGAAGTATGGCCATTTGGGATATGACAATTGGACTTTCCAAAGAGTTTCGTTTCCAAAAAAGAAAAAAAAAAAAAAACACATTTCTTTGCAAAACTGTACACACGAAAATCTAGACCCACACACAAACGGAAAAAAAACCACAGAGATTCAACACAAATTTACACTTTTGAGAGAAAAATAAAAGTCGGTGCCCAAATATCACACATATTTCACTAAACCCAACAGACAGCCTGATAAACACTGATGCGGTTAATGGATAGCACTCATAATTTGCTAACTCTGAATTTTAAAAAATGCAACACCAGATTGATAGTTTAGATATACATTTACCATTTTTTACCATTATAATTCCATTTATTTATTCAAACAAAAGGGAGCTGCTGATTCTCTTATCACACTTCTAAGCTTGATCAGGTAAAAGGTTTTCATCAACATCACATGTCCTTTTTTTGCTAGGCCAGACAACAGGAGAAGTAAACTGATGTGTGTTGGATCCATTCCTAGCACAACTCTTCACATACTGTATATCCCCACAAGTCTTCTTCGTGGCCTGTAGAAGGTGTGCCCTCATAGGGACTTGAGTCATAAATCTTTTTTTGCGAAAAATCCCTCAACAGGGCTTAAGAATGGTGAATTTGGATGCGGAGGGTGTGTGGAACACCGGGGATTATTGTGAAACGAGTTGTGGACCAGAACCACAAGATGGAAATTGCCTTTGTCACAGATCTTAACATACTGTACATGAACTGCTGTGTCATACCCGGCTGTGGAAGGCACAGGGTTCCATACATTGTGGAGAAAAATGATATGGAGGGTTGTGTTATAGAGCCCAAGGGTGTCACGATGCTGGAGGACTCCATGCTGGTTGGTAGCTACACACTGTAACACTTCCCTCACGCTGATCAGGGACTTGCATAATTTCCCTGCTTCCCAATGACATTTCATCCCTATCTCCTCCAATTTGTGAGGTTGAGCCCAATCTCATCAAAATACATATATTTTGTTGGGCTTTCATTCATATCAAGTTCAAAGATTCTTTGACAGTAAACTTAGTAGTTGTATCAGACAATGCTTATAGAGACAGCTGGTAGCAGAGTGGTTAGAACTAGTGGTTAGAGATGTTTTCAGACTCAAAGATTACAGGTTTGATTCTCACCTCTAACTGTAGTACCCTTGAGCAAGGGACACACACACATTGTCTGAAGCTGCTTGTCCCAAGCGAGGTCATGGCGAACTGGAGCCTAACCCAGCAAAACAGGGAGCAAGGCTGGAGGGGAAGGGGACACACCCAGGATGGGATGCCAGTCTGTTGAAAGGCACCCCAAGCAGGACTCAAACCTCAGACGTACCAGAGAGCAGGACCCGGTCAAACCTGCTGCACCACTGCACCCCCTTTGTATAACATACTTACCCTGAATTATTCCAGTATAATTACCAAGCTGTATAAAAGGGTAAATACCTTAACATTTTAAGTCACTTCAGAATTGGAATAATATTTGGAAGTGTTATAGAATTGTGTGTATTAAATACAGAATACTAAAAGTTGCAGAATGTGTAAGAAACCTATATTACAAGGGTACAGTAATGTGATAACTGTACAATTTTAGAGGTGTCAGCATGGAAACTTGCAGTGAGTTACCAGCACATACTAATATAGTTCTTTCACTGTTTCTTTCAAATGGGACTTGATAGACTTGTTTCATGCACATTAAAACCTTTGGAGGATACAGTCAATGGTTGTCAGCTGACCTGTTCAGTTCCATTACAGGTGGTTCCACTAATTTCACTTCATGATGTATTCGCGACACGGTATAGTACATCACTGACACACTCTGGATGACACTATAACTGTTATTAGATTATTTTAATTTCTGAAATTATGAATAATTGAGGTTATACTGAAGCGCCACAGGTTTGTCTTGACTGTCTACCAGCTTGGCCAAACCATGGATGAGCAAATGGTAAATCACAGCAGCCCAAATCTAATTTGAGACATTAAGCCATCTTGTGCATCTGTCTCTTTCCACATTTCTTGGAACTTGTTTGGTCAAACCATTTTAATCATAAATTAAAATGAAATGAAACTGAAATTTTACTCATCAACTGAGCAAAAATTTTTACTCATAAACATTACTCATGTCTTTTTTTTGTATGTACCTTGCTCACTGATCTCCTGAGCTCATTGTTATGAAAGTCAGTGTGATGTTTACATTTTAGTCACTTACCAGACGCTTTTCTCCAAAGCAACTTACAACGAACACTATGTAGTGTTACTAGCCCACACACCATATTCACCAAGGTGACTTACAGTGCTAGATACACTACTTACAATGGGTCACTCATCCATACATCAGTGGAACACACACACACACACACACACACACACACACACACTATGGGGGAACCTGAACAGCATGTCTTTGGAGTGTGGGAGGAAACTGGAGCACCCAGAGGAAACCCACGCAGAGGCAGGGAGAACATACAAACCCCCAACAGACTGAGCGGGGATAGAACCCACGTTCTCTCACACCACCCAGGCGCTGTGAGACAGCAGCACTGCTTGTAAATGAAAGCATGAAATTTTATCAATGATTCTGGTATCTAATGAAGTGTTACATGTGACTTGTGTGTAAAGCAGGTGAATTGTGCTTGTATTTTGAGCCACATAGTCTCTTTCTTTGGACATCTACTTCTTGCTTTGTGAGTAGGGTTTATAAAAATCAGTTTCAGTGGGTAGATGATTGTGTATAAATGCAAAACCCTCTCTTTGGCTTATTAATCCCCATTGGGAAATTCAGTCAGGCAGTTGCTGCACCGCCTGTTTGTCTCTGAAGTATGGAAGGAAACAGGAGTTCTCCTTTGTAAGGGGGCAAAAACTATAGAGAAGGAAAACCCACAGGACATTCTATGTCATGTTATGTATCATATGTACTTTGTCTGGCTGAGATGTAATAAGTTATCACTGCAGCAAGTAATTGTTTCAGTGGTAAAATGTTAAATTGCATTCATTAAAAATCTCTGACAGCCTATATTTTATGGAATACACAAGCAGTGCACACATCATAGTGTCCATTCCTCATGTTAAAAGAAAAAATTGTTTAAAAAATATGTTAAAATATGCACGTTTTATACAGACATTTTTAGTGTAACTAGAAGTGCACTTGACTTGTGTAAATCTTTCTGAAGATTAAAGATGAGCCCTCGACCTTTACAGAAGGAAATGTAGTCCCTTTCCCTCCATGCCCTCTTATTTCTCTCTGTAGTCCAGTTACACAAAGCCTCTTCTGTCTCACTTCATTTTATACAAGATTACACAAAAATTGCATCTGCACTGACACTATGCATCCTAATTGTATATACAAAAGGATTTCATTATATCACTGTCAGTCAGGTTACGTCTCTTGCTTAACAATAGAGTCTCAGGCCCCAAACCTGCAATCCATTGGTCTGTATAAAATAAAGTATGTGGCACTATCAACTGAAATGGTTTTTCAACTTAAAGTTCTGAGATGGAAATTGCTATAGTATTTTATATGATAGTCTTTAGTTAAATGTATATTTTGTAATATTATTTTAGTCAATATAAGGATGAGGTCAGTGGTGATAAGGTCTTCTTTCAGACTCATGCACTACATCTTAAGAACACATCCAGTTGTGTTGACAAAAATGTAACTTGTATGACAAGGGTGACTAATTTTTCTGCGTATTGGTTCAACTGTGTTTACAATATGTTTAGAACTAGCAGACTGTTTGCTCCAAGCTGTCAGATGTTTTGGTAAATCTGGACAGCACAGCAGGAGCTCCTGCTGTTCCATAGCAGCAGAGCTCAGAGGTTAAAGTCTCTCTGTGCTCTTTGTGTGGGTGTGCATTTCCCTGAGATATTCCAATTTCCTTTTGCGACCCAAGATATTCTGTTCAGGTGGCTTTCTATATATGTTTCTTTTTTCCCCAGGCTGAATATCTTTGTACACTTTACCCTCTATTCAACAAATTGCCAAAAACAAATGGGTGGAATGATAGAAAATCTAACTTGACTAGTTTACTAAATTTAATGAGAAGTCACTGGTAATCCCTAGTATTGCTCAGTTTTAATGTCATTTGTTGGTTTGGTG
The DNA here is from genome assembly GCF_900964775.1 of Scleropages formosus. Classification (NCBI taxonomy): domain Eukaryota; kingdom Metazoa; phylum Chordata; class Actinopteri; order Osteoglossiformes; family Osteoglossidae; genus Scleropages; species Scleropages formosus. The sequence goes on along the minus strand of NC_041830.1, from coordinate 1,724,933 downwards.
AAAAAAGCAAAAAAATTTTAAGCACATCTGCAAACATTTCAAGGTTTATTTACAAACTTTAAACATACATAGTTTACCACCCCAAAGTTTCAAAGCAATATGTATTGTGAACTGTTTTGTCAGTACATGCAAGGACCAGCTTTAATAGGTCATGGGACTGCATTCGTAGTCTTGTTATCTTTGTCAGCGCTTACAGGTCACCTGATTGTAACATAGAGACTGGGGCTGCATTTTTATCCCACAAAAACATAATAGTTATTGATTAAAACAGTAAGTACAGTAAAAATAGTTACTCAGAAACACGCACTCTCTCTCTCTATATATATATATATATATATATATATATATATATATATATATTTATGTGTGTGGGTGTTTGATTTCTTTTAAAAACTGTGCACATCAATTTTAATGATGAAGCTGGTTCTTCCATGGGGGGGGGGGGGGGGGGGGGGGGGGGGGGGGGGGGGGGGGGGGGGGGGGGGGGGGGGGGGGGGGGGGGGGGGGGGGGGGGGGGGGGGGGGGGGGGGGGGGGGGGGGGGGGGGGTGGGGGGGGGGGGGGGGGGAGGGGGGGGGTGGGGGGAACACACTAAAAAAAAATTACAGTCAATTATGTTATTTAACATCACACGCTGAGTAAAAATTTAAAAAGCACTTTTTTAGTATGGGGATGACTTTATGGATGGAGGTATACATAGTAACTTTCTTTTCAAGTTTCTGTATAAGATATATAACAAATGTTATTGAGATCTGTCTCAGTTCTTGACCACGGAGTCAATGACTGTTACCTCTTTAGGCCCTTCTCATTTTGTACTAACCTAAATACTCCTTTACTGTATTCCATAAGTGCAGTTCAAGAGATTGGTTTTTAGGTTTTCATGTTTGATCTGGCTGCACACTCTGCCAATAAAACTCTTATGACATCAGCTGCGTTATTCTTAAATTTTATGGGCTGATTTGGGGCTCAGCTGCAACTCCATCCTAAAGCATTAGAGGAAATGTGAGACTTTATTAAACCAAACATGAAAATGATTTAGAGAACCTTCCCTTTTTAGGTATACAGGCAAGAGCTGCTTCAGTTTAAAGAATGGGAGAAATTGGCTAAGCTTGGTTTGAAACATCCATCCATCTTCCTCTGCTTATCCGGGACTGGGTCACGGGGGCAGCAGTCTAAGCAGAGACCCCCAGACTTCCCTCTCCCCGCACACCTCCTCCAGTTCCTCTGGGGGAACCCCAAGGCGTTCCCAGGCCAGCCGGGAGACGTAGTCTCTCCAACGTGTCCTGGGTCTGCCCCGAGGCCTCCTCCCAGTGGGACAAGCCCGGAGCACCTCCCCAGGGAGGCGTCCAGGAGGCATCCGGAACAGATGCCCGAGCCACCTCAACTGGCTCCTCTCGATGCGGAGGAGTAGCGGCTCTACTCCGAGCTCCTCCCGGGTGACTGAGCTCCTCACCCTATCCCTAAGGGTGCGCCCAGCCACTCTGCGGAGGAAACTCATTTCTGCCGCTTGTATCCGCGATCTCATTCTTTCGGTCATGATCCAGAGTTCATGACCATAGGTGAGGGTAGGAACGTAGATCGACCGGTAAATTGAGAGCTTCGCCTTACGACTCAGCTCCCTCTTCACCACAACAGACCGGTACAATGACCGCATTACTGCGGATACCGCACCAATCCGTCCGTCAACCTGCCGCTCCATTTTTCCCTTACTCGTGAAACAAATAGTGAAAAAAGAAGTGGAAAAGAAAAGTGTTGTGCTTAAGGGAGCTCAAGTTTAAACATCTGGTAATCTGTCTTCTGCTTCTTCCAGTGTGAACCTGTATTCACCTTCCTCTTCCCCAGACATATGCAGTTCTGAAGAAGCTGACACCTCCTTTCCACGCTGAAGCACGTTATCACTTCTGTGGTGTTTGGGTCTTGATTATGTTTTTATAAATTCATTGGAAAAACTCATGAGGTTTCTATTTTCAAGAAATTCGAGCACAGTCTACCAAAATGACAATTAAAATCAAACAAAACAGACACAGAAGATGTTTGGTGCATTTGTTAGGTACTGAGGAACTCAATCGGTCCTGCAACTAAAGCCAAATGTCCACCTTTGCTTAACAGATCATAAGTGCTACTTTCTTTTTTTGGGTGGAGGCAATTGATTCTGTCTCGCAGTTGACTGGTGGAAACTTTTTCATTTCCCAATTGTGTTACACCCCTGCTGGCCATACATTGTTTTAAAGAGGGCCAGGAGGTTGCTACCCTGAGCAGCTGATTGCGAACTGTCTCGAAAAAAGACATCTTAAAGGCTTAAAAATGTCACACTGCTGATACACCAGTGGACAACTCTGTGCAAGAAACAGTTATGGATTACAAACTATATTTAAAGGGAGTGTGCCATTGTTTAGTCATACAGTGGACCTGAGACCAGGAACCATATTAAAAAATACTGGGCCCTATTACTTATTCTGCAAAATTTACTGACTTTTTATGGACCACTGGTTTTGCTTGTCCATTGTAGTAGCCTAAGGATTAAAATTGGATTATTGGAAACTTTCTTTGCGTATAATTAATTTTAAGATTTCACACGCAGGGAGAACAGTACACTACATCAATTGTCCCCTAGTTATAGCGAACATAAAACTTTGTTTTTCACTTTCAGTACTAAATAGTATTTTCTGAAAGGCAAAAGCCTGAGGAAAAACTGCCATGTCCAGCTCATTCTGCCATTACAGACAAATCACTACAAAAGGTTCTAAGAGCAACACCATGCCTAAAAACACATAAAACATCAGACTAAGAAGACGTCACTGGTATATTGGGCTGCTTCCAAATATCAAGGGTGTTCAGTCATTCTCACAATATTCTACTTAATTTCCAAGGGGAAAAGAGACATCTTTGAGTGACGGGCCAGTTGGACTATGGTCACAGACTCCTAGCATGACACAGCGCGAACTCACACACGCGTTTCACAAGGACAGTAACGTGGAGTTACGGCTGAATAAACAGAATTTACACTACAGAGACTAAACTTAAAAGCAAGTAAACATTTTAACCAATGTCTACAAGAACTTCACAACTTACAGTTATTGCTTCCACGGGCGTAGGAAAAACACACAGAACTCAAGACGCTTCCACTATGCCTATCCCGACAGTAGTGCATCATGGAAATAGCACACATGCACAAATTGCGTATTAACTTATGGAAATAAAGGTTCCGCTCAACAAAGCAATTAATCACATGAACTAAACAAATCTGCGGGCAGAACATATAGAAAAGACTGCAGACTAATAAATGTCTTTTTTCTTTGAAAATGCACAAACGAATGCATCCAACTTTAGTGCATTTGTGTTTGGAATCAAATGGCAGTCCGTACTTCCCAAATAGTTCTTGAATTGTATTGTCTTACAATCATGCGTGTTCTGCATCCTTGGGGCACACAGAGATGTAAAATAGTAAAGCATTTCCTTTGGCATGCCTTGAAGTCCAATATAGCTCAGGATTTTCATACTTTTCATATATCTTTCATTATTTTTCACAAACCTTATGAGGATATTCCTCAGCGCTGCCAAGTCATATATACGCTCTTTGCATACATTCTCATTTATTGTGCTGGCTTGTTGCCATAACAGGTAATCAGCATCATATCAAAATTACATGTGATGGTAACAGCATGCTAGAGGTAATACATTTACATTTATTCATTTACATTTATAGATTTAGCAGATGCTTTGTCCAAAGCGACATACATCTCAGTAAAAGTACAATTTATGCATTACGTTAAGAAAAGGAGACATAGCTGCAGACATGAAAGTCTCAAGCAAACCTAGTTCGTTACCTACCACTTGCTGCACTGAGGTTCATTGATCGAGTAGGTGCATAAAACACAGCAAATCCCGATACCCTCCGCCAATTTTTTATTTTTTTTTTTTAGATATAAGACACGGGGGGCGTGGTGGCGCAGTGGGTTGAACCAGGTCCTGCTCTCCGGTGCTTCTGGAGTTTGAATCCTGCTTGGGGTGCCTTGCGACGGACTGGCGTCCCGTTCTGGGTGTGTCCCCTCCCCCTCCAGCCCTACGCCCTGTGTTGCCGGGTTAGGCTCCGGTTTCCTGCGACCCCGTATGAGGCAAGCAGTTCAGAAGGTGTGTGTGTGTGTGTGTGTGTGTGTGTGTGTGTGTGTATAAGATACACAAATAAGCAAGTACAATGCCAGAGTAGTAGCTGAATAAAGGTTGTATTTGGGGATGCTTATGGAATTGCGATGCGTGAACAGTTACACCGTAAATGAGCTGGAGAGATCTTGGGCGAAGTGGATCTGGAAAAGGTGAGTTTTCAGACCCTTCTTGAAAGTAGACAGAGTTTCCACAGTTCTGAGTGACAGGGGAAGGTAATTCCACCACTGCGGACCCAGAACCGAGAACCTCCGAGCTTTACTTTTCGTGCGTGGGACCACCAAGCGAGCAGAAGTAGACGTATACCTCTATGAGAAAGCATGGCAACAGATATTGTAAAGGGCTCAGTGAGATTTCTTTCTTTTCTTTCTATACCATGGATGGCAAGGTGGTGTAGCATGATGTGCTGCCACCTCACAACACCTTGACTATTGAGCATAGGCTCAAACTGAGCTCAGTTTGTGTGGAGCTTGTCTGTTCTCCTTGTGTTTGTGTGGGTTTCCTCCATGTGCTCCTGTTTCCTCCCGAAGTCCAACGACATGCAGTTCAGGTGAACTGAATGTGCTGACGGGTAGGCTGATTGGTCTTTCTGCTGGACAACGTCAGTGGTGTGGAGAGGAAGAACCTGCAGCTGGGCATCAGCTTGTTCGTTAATTCACTTGCTCAGGATTGTGCACTCGAAAGGTCACTCTAGCATTGCTTTTCAGTGCTGACACAACCACAGGAATTTACCAGTGATAAGACTCTACACTGCACTGGTGTAGAGTGAGGTGCCAGAGATTGCTTCCAACGGTCTGAGAGGTCTTAGGATCTCATTAGGTAGCAACTGCCCACCTCAAGCTAGGCAGGCCCCATCCAAACAGGTGCTGCCTCGCTATGGTCCACTTTCTCTACTGGGTGTGTGAGGCTTAGAGAACACCAAAGAAGAAATAAGAACATTTAGCTTTCAGGCTAGGCACTTGGAATGTTAGAACCATGATGTCAGGTCTTACATAAGATCTGCAAGACATGAAAGATGCTCACAAGAAGGCAGTCATCAACAATGAGGTCAGCAGACTGCAGCTAGACATTGTCACCCTTCAAGAAACAAGGCTGTTATCCTCTAGAAGCCTCAAGGAGGAAGACTTGTTTTTCTGGCATGGGAAGCCTCCAGAAGAAACCAAGGAACACAGTGTTGGCTTTGCTATCAAAAAAACATAGCTGACTCCATCACACCATCACCTGAGGCAACTGAGAGACTAGTCAAGATACAGCTTCAAACAGCAGTGGGCTTGATCAATATCTTCAGCTCCTATGTGCCTACATTCACTTCTGCCCAGAAAGCTAAGGACAAGTTCTAAGATTAACTTAGTGCAGTCATCAGCAAAGCCATTTCTCAATGCTGCTGTTCATCCTTGGCAACTTTAACACCAGAGTTGGCAGTGACCACCCAGCTGGTCATCTTGTCTGGGACAGTTTGAAAAAGGAAAGATGAATGAAAATGGTCTGCTCCTCCTTGAACTCTGCTGCCAACACAACCTCTGCATTGCCAACACCTTATTCAACACCAAGCACCAGCATAAAGTATCATGGTGACATCTGTGGTGTCCGAAAAGGAAGGTACACCGTTCTTTGGAGGTTTCCCTGAAACAAAGCACTGGAACACTTGAAGTGTGCAAAATAAAGAGTTTATTAAGAACAGTAGCTCGTGTCACAAACTCACTTCACACCGCGGAACCTCATCTCTTTTTTGCGCAAAAACACCCCCGTTATATATAGTGCCGCCAATAACGGTTCCCACTTCTTTTAGGAACTAACCAATGACAATTATCCTTTGTCAACTTACACCCTACAGGCCGGCAGGAACCTTTCTTTTACAAAACTCTCAAGGATTCGTTCTTGGTGTAAAACACCACAACATCCAAGGTCTGAACTCTGGCACTAGCTTCACCTCATCCTCACATGATATAGCAGCCTAAGTAATGTGATGGCAACACGCAGCTACCAGAGTGTAGACTGTGAAACTGAACACTCGTGTGCAACAAGGTGAGTCTTCAGCCACAAAGACTATTGCTCCAGAAAGGAAGGGAGGCTGTGCATTGACATTGGCCAGACTTGTGACCCACAAAGGTATCAGAGGAAGCCTCGCCCACTTGACACTGACATCAGCAAGAGATGGGAACACCTACGATACAATTTTTACAATATCATGATATCCACCTTTGGGAAGAAGACTGTCAAGTCTGCTGATTGGTTTAAAGCCCACTTTGATATGCTAATCCCCCAGATTGAAAAAAAGAGACAGGCATTGGTAGCATACAAGTCCTCTCCCAGTGAGAAGAACCTGCATGTGCTCTGGTCTGCTCAGAGCCAAGTGCAGCGGGTTGCCAGGCAGTGCACCAACAACTACTGGCTCCAACACTGCTCCAAGATCTAGGAGGCTTAGGATACTGGCAACATCTAAGGCAATATTAGCCATTAGTCCACCACAGAGCAAGACCGCCTTGCTAAAGTCGACCAAAGGAGAAGTCATAAAGGACCGAACAAAGCAGATGAAACACTACTCAGAGCTATATGCCAGAGACAGTACTCACAGAAAAAGCCCTGAACACCACTGAGTCTCTGCCGATTATATTCAAACTTGATGCAGATCCCACCCTGGAGGAACTAAGCAAAGCATTGGAAGCACTTTCTTCTGGAAAAGCCCCAGGGAAAGACAGCATTGCCCCTGAACTCCTCAGATGTGCTAAGGATACCCTCATTCCTGAGCTTCATGGAATCCTTTGCCAATGAAAGACAGAAGGCAGTGTACAACAAGATATGAGGGATACCAACATTGTCACCTTTTACGAGATGAAGGGCAACAAGAGTGATTGCAACAACTATTAAAGCATTTCCCTTCTCCGTGGGAAAACTGTTTACATATATTGTCCTGAAGAGACTTCAAGTTCTTGCAGAGAGAGTCTGCCCCCAGGTCTTAGTGTGGGTTCAAAGCTGCACGGTCCACTATTGATATGAGTTTCTCTGTCAGACAACTGCAGAAAAAGTGGCTGAGACTGGTTGCCACCAAACTCTTCTCAGCATCACCAGGCCATTCCATGAAAACATGAAGGGGACCCTTGTGTACAATAGCTTCATATCCACTCCCTTCGGCATTCTCAGCAGGGTGAAGCAGGGGTATGTCTTGGCTCTAAAACTTCCTGACATCTTCTTTGCAGTTCTGCTAAAATATACATTTGGAACTGTTACAGAGGGAATCTATCGCCGCAGAAGGTCAGATGGAAATCTCTTCTCACTGTTGACACTTAGAGCAAAGACCAAGGTGCTCACAAAACACTTCTGGGATTTCCTTTTTGCTGACGATGTAGCTGTTGCCACTAACACCCAGCAAGTGCTAGTCACTCACGTCCTACTTTGCAGATGCCTGCAAGGACTTTTGACCAACAGTCAACTTAAAGAAGACACAGGTGATGGACCAAGAAGTTAGCATCAAGCTATCAATCACCATTCTCAACTACAAACTAGAAGTCATCCATGAATTTGTGTACCTGCACTCAACAATCTCTCCCGTCCTGGGTGTGTCCCCTCCCCCTCCGGCCTTACGCCCTGTGTGCCGGGTTAGGCTCCGGTTCCCCATGTCCCGTATGGGACGAGTGGTTTGGACGGACTCAACAATCTCAGATAACCTGTTACTCAAAAACAAGATTAACAAGGGCACTGGAAAAGCTGCAGCACCATTTGCCAGGCTGACAAAGAGAGTCCTGGCTAACAACAAGCTAAGTGTACACACTAAAGTGCAGGCATACATAGCCTGTGCTGTTAGCACCCTGTTCTATGCCAGTGAAACTTGGACCGTGCTCTCAAAACAAGAACAGTGGCTTAACACATTCCACATTCTCTGCCTCAGGTGCATACTTGGCATCACATGGAAAGACAAGGTGTGCAACACTGCAGTGCTTAAGAGGGTGGGTACCACTACCATGTTCACCTTCCTCAAACAGGCGTATGCTCTGGCTGAGTCATGTCTCACACTTAATGGACAGCTGATTATCGAAAGGTTTCTCTTTGGAGAGCTGATATCTGGAAGTGTGACCTCAGGGCCCTCTCCTGTCAAACAATGCAATGTGCTGAAATGAACCGTTACTGTACTCACCAAGTGAAGAGAACAGTTCAGTTGTGGTGGGCAACAGGGGAAGAGGGAAGAGGATTTGCAGTCATTCTTGCACTGCCACTGCACAAATAGATTAAAACTAAGCAAACGTTACAGGAAACAACTGGTAGCACACTAGCGCCAACTGCAGTGCATTACTGCAGTTCTGCTTCACTTACTCAAAATGCTTGTGGCACCCCTGGGCTGTGGAAAAGGGGAAAGGTGAGGACGAGGGACTTCAATACACCTGCAGATAATAATTGACCCTATTTTACCCGTTTCTCAAACAATGAGGGGTCCATGGGACCTGGAGCCAAACAGAGAGCACAGACCGGAGAGGAAGAACTACGCCCATGAAAGCTTCAGAGTTCAGCACAACCCGCAAAGCATTTACACAAACCACAGGAAGACACCACTTTTTCTGCCCAGTTCCCCTTCCCTGGTGCACTCAGCACATATAAAAGAAAACCCATTCACTTACTGGAAGCATCTTGCATGTTTATGCCACAATGCAACTTTCAAACTTTTTTTGGGCAAACTTTGAACAAATTTCATAATTCTGGTTTTGCTTTAGAGAAAATGAAAACTGGGTATCAAAAACCAGGGGTCTTTATATCAAAATTTTGGATAAAGAAATTTAGGAAATAAAGGGATACCTGCATTTTAATCCTGAAGCTGTGAAGGGATAGAGCTCCCGACTGAGTCACCATGCTATCCTCAACTATGAGCATGTGAGAAGGAAAGTTATTGCCCAAGTTTTTGAAGAAGATAAAAGAAGAAAGTCCACTCCCATCCACCACATAGCACTTCATGTACACATTTACTCAGTGACACACTAAGAGCAATTTAGAGTCACATTTTCACCCAAACAGCATTTCTTTGGCATGTGGAAGATTTTACCTCCCTTAGAAAAGGCATGTAAATAGAGGAAGAGTAGGCAAATGCTTCAGAGACAGTTGTCTGAACATGCATCCTGGAACTGTCCAGTCACTACACTACCCTCAAGCAATATAATTCTGTAGAGCAGAACTGTCTTATAATTCTATAATAAAAAAGGACTGCACTAAATGCATGTAACTTGATTTAACTCAAGTAGCACAGGCACAAGCACTGAATGTTAGCATTCAGTCAGAACTTGCCTTTGGCTATAAGAGACCAGAAATACAACCTTCAGCAGCAATCACTGTGAGGTTTGAGTTAAACCAATAACGTAAAATAAGGAAAATGTAGAAAGCAGAAAATAATTTAAAAATGCACAAATTGTGTTTTTGCTGAGATGTACGTCGCTTTGGAGAAAAGCATCTGCTAAATGAATAAATGTAAATGTAAAAAAAAAAGTTCATTTTTGTAATATCATGGCTTTTTTTAAAGGTGCAGTTTGATCATTAAGGTAAGGTGTATTAAAAGATAAATGGTAAAATAAATTAGTAATGTTCTTCTAGTGATTTTTCAAAAATATCTTGGATATTGGGGGGAAAAAAGGCCTGTTAAATAGGAAGTTTATAATATGAACATTACACTCTTTTCAGGCAAATTGGCATTTTCATGGTGTAATTTATGGTGCAACGTACAGCTATTACAATGTAAAAGAAACATTATGCATGAAAACACCAGTGTTTTGATGTGTTTTGTCAAAACTGATTGAAATGAGTGTGTGAGATAACCATAAAATGGTAAATAGGCTGATTGCAAATGACCCATTAAATTTATTTTCTGGATAACCATTAGTTTGTAAACACATTTTAAATGAGCATCTTTCCTCCTACTTGTTAATGTATCCTCAACAAGAGTATCAGTCTATATCTATATATAGCTGCCCTTCCAACCCAATAAATACAGCCAATTTAATTATGAAAATTCACATCATCCTTGCAAAGACAAAACAATATGTCTCACAAGAGGAAACTGAATCAGAGCTTCTGGATTCAATTGTCTTTATTCTGAGTTGGGGGAAGGGGAAAAAGGACAGCTTAGGCCCTTTTCTGTCTCATTCTGCTGGGCAAGTCCTTTCTCACTGTCAAGCAAGGGCTTAATAGTGTCATGGCAACCGAGAATTTATTACAGTGGCAATGTTACCTAGGTGTTAGTTGGTGTGTGTGATGATGTTCCATATGCTCCAAATGTGTTTTCTGTATCGTCTACTGACATGTGTCGGTGTACTATCTTCCCTGATACTACACAACAATATTCCTTATAATGTTAGTGTTCTTTTTTTTTTTTTTTTTACAGTCTTTCATTGTAATAAACTAGGCTTCAGAGATGATTATGGAGACATTAAACTGCCCTTAAAAGGGCTTGTGAAATTTTAACAAGTCATGATAACTGCAGCACATTCATGCACAATCTCACAGGAGACTGACAAATATGCAAAAAAATAAAAAAAAAATCAGGAAGGGGTAAATACTTTTTTGAAGCACTGTACATTTTCAGTGATTGACAGTAAAAATATTTTATCAAGAAGCCTGTATTAAACCAAATTTCAGTGAATTTACCAGATCATACCTTTGAATTGGTGATAAACACCTTTCATCAAGCTCCAAGAGCTTGAGGATCAGTCAATCACTAAATTATGTGAAACTAAGATCTACTTTCCCCAGTAGATCTGTTTCTGTATACCACAAAGTTCTCCTTGTTCTTTTTCAATTTGGAGTCATCTTGTGAAGGGTGAGTGTTGGGTGGACTGCTGGCATGAGTAGTACAGACCTAAACAAACTGGACCCTGCCAATGGAAACTGACTCTAGAAACAAGGAATACCTCCTCTCTAGCAAGAAATGAGCCTCAGGTGGGGCCAGTGGTACAGGAGTATCAGCAAGGTTGTCTCACCTGTACACAGAGAGTGCGCTCTACAACCAAACCTCTTGATAAGGGGTGGACTCTACTGCTCTGAAGTTCTTCCTTCCTAAAGGCTCTAGGCAGGTATACAAATCCTCAAAAGCCCCTTGCTGAGGCTTGTGCACCAAAAGGTGCTGCAATGGCAAGATGTGTCTGTGGGTTGCAGACAAATTTCTGCTTGGAGTTGGTGCATAAGAACTAAACAGCAGTCCAGAATAGTCAGCTTTCCTAGGTTTGCAGTGTATAAGAGTGTGCCCCCTATTGACTCTGAAGTCAAACTGGGGAACCTCAGTGCTCATGTCAGGAATGATGCAGAGCTTTTGGTTTGATAAATAGAAACAGCTGCAGCTGAGTTGTTTGACTTCTGTTCCAGTCAAAAATGCCACAACAAACATTACATTTAAACACAATGAGGGTTATAAGTATCCTGTGTTCCAGAATGCCTTAGGCACTAAGTTGAAGATTGACTCTCATCATGTAAGCCAAACTGATGTCATATGCCACCCGTCAACTCATCACCACTTAATAGTGAACTGGATTTGCCTTACAGGATGCCAGCAGACCTGAGAGACACAAAGTTCTGTAAAAGATGTCTGGGAATGACTGGCATGCTGCTAAGTAGGAGAACAAGTCAATTCTCACCTCTCATCCCTTTTCTGGGGAGGCTGAGAACACCAAGTCTGAATAGGTCATGTTCAGAATGACCGTCATGGACAGAATTGCTGTAGTCCAAATGCAGTTGGTACCTCCCCCATTGACAACATCAGACCTACTGGTGGGAAGAAAATCTGTCAAGTATAGAAATGAAGCTCTCTGTACACCTGATTTAGCTTAGAGGCAGAGATCAGCTTCCTTGATCTGATCCCAGCAACACTCCTACAGACCATCTCCCCACAGCACTCCACCTTCATCTCCAAAGTCATAAACTCCTCTTTTCTAGCTGCTTCCCATTTGCCTTTATGCACCTACTTGAGCAATGACCATCAGTGCATCAAGTGGAAAGTAACAAACTAGGTTTACTTAAGAATCACATGTCTGCAGCCATGTCTCTTTCTCAACATAATGCACAATTTTTTTTTTTGCTGAGATGTACATCACTTTGGAGAAAAGCATCTGCTAAATGAATAAATGTAAAACTGCCCTCATTTTACCTCTGGTAAAGAAACCCTCTCTGGATCCTAACTCGGTCTAAAACTACAGACCAGTCTCCGTCCTCCCTTCTTTCAAACGCTGTTATAGGCAACCTGTGATCAACTTTCAGTTCCTCACCCAGAACCATCTCCTCAGTGGAAATCTGTCTGGATTCAAAGCTGGACACTCTACTAAGACAGCACTCCTGGCAGTGTCTGACACTCTCCAGTCAGCTAGAGCTGCCTCCCTCTCCTCAGTCCTTAGCCTCCTTGACCCATCTGCAGCATTCAATACTGTCAGCCACTGAATTCTACTCTCCTCTCTTGGAGAGCTTGGCATCAGAAGGAACAGCATTAAAATGGTTTCAGTACTACCTATCAGATTCTACCAGGTGGTCTAGTAGGGCTCCTGTTCTCTGCCTGTCTCAACTGGTGTCCCACCAAGGGCTCAGTACAAGGCCCTCTACCTGTCTCAAGCTACCACTCTTACTTTTGCCCTTTCAACACCTTCCATAAATTCAACTACCACTACTACACTAATGGTGTAATAGTTCTTCCTCTTATTTCCACCTGGAGCAGACATTTCCACACACATCACTCCCTGCCAATCAAACATCTCTGCATGGATGTCTGGTCACCACTTACAACACAAGCTCTACAAAACAGAGATCCTTCACTTCATAGTGAGCCTGTTTTCCTATCAAACTGGACAACTCACTCATTTTGAGTACCTCCTCAGCTATGAGTCTAGCTTTCTCTCAGCACATCAAAGCCACAATCCAGACCAGCAGATACAGCCTCCATAACATCCACAGGATCGATCCATCCATCCATCCATCACAACAGACACATCAACTACTTGTCCAGCATATGGCAATATCTCACCTGGACTACTACTACTACTACTACTACTACTACTCTATCATATCTGGCCTTCTTAGTACTACCATCAAACCTCTACAGGTACTACAATCCACTAGTGCCTGAGTATCAGTCATTTCAGAGTAAGTGCAACTCCACAACTAAAGGGTGGTAGTTCAGTACCTTAAATCTTGCTGGTCTTCATTGGCTTCAGGTGTCCTCATTAGGGGAACGACTGGCCTCAAGTGTCCTTGTTACTGGAGTGGTGAAGGGCGTGACACGGTCCACTTTTGAAAAGCGTTTTACAGCTCACCTCTTCTGGACTTACTTCACCCCTGATCACTTAAGTTCATGCAACGTGTGAGTGCCCAAGCAACAATGGATGAACCTTCACACAGCTAGTTATATAGTGAAAGTTTATATGCGTGTATATATACACACATTGTCTGAACCGCTTGTCCCATACGGGGTCGCGGGAAGCCCTGTGTTGCCGTGGATATATATATATATATACATATATACACACAAGGAATGTGATTAGGGATCATTGATATTTGGAAACAATTTTATACAGATTCTTGTGTGATATGCATTGGTTCATATCATGTAAAGTAACTGTACTTTAGAATCATGCATCTAAGTCTTTTTTTTTTGCTAATGTAATGTACACATATTTTCAATGAGATCTATGTTGATTTGGAGAAAAGTGTCTCCTAAATAAATCAATGTAAAATACTTCTGGTTTGGCAAACTGTGGTGGTTGTCCCTATATTTAGGAAAGGTATAGAGGAAAATTGGAGGGGTGTGGTGGCACAGTGAGTTTGGCCAGGTCCTGCTCTCTACCTGGTCTGGGGTTTGAGCCCTGCTTGGGGTGCCTTGCGACGAACTGGCATCCCATCTTGGGTGTGTACCCTCCTCCCCCTAGTCTTGCGCCCTGTGGTTCCGGTTTGCTGCGACCCCGCGTGGGACAAGCAGTTCCAGACAGGGTGTGTATAGAGGGAAACTCTATAGGTGGCCTGACCTTCCTTTAAAGTCTGGTGTGAGGGGTGAATCAGAGGTTAACTGGGGGTATTGGGAACTTGAATTTTTACTGCTGTAGCGCTTCATGAGACTGTCCAATAGTTAAGATTCAGATTAAGGAGAAGCAATGTGGATTTCAAGCACTGTACACATCCATGGTAGTAAAGCTAAGTCTTCAGAATAAAATGGCACACTTCAGCAGTGATGAGTCTTCGTGGCCTGCTCAGATCTTCATCAGCTCTCAGGTGGTCATTTAATGTGCTGGATGGCAGCTCAAGGAAATAATTAAGATTAATGCAGCCAAGTGCTAGCCTTAGAAAGGTCTGAGCTGCTTTTTAAAGCTGAATTCTAATGTGCTGTAAATGTGTGAATATGACAGCTGTTGACAAATAATAACCACCATTATTCATATACACTCCTCAAAAAAATTAAAGGAACACTTTTTAATCAGAGTATAGCATCAAGTCAATTAAACTCCTGGGATATTGATCTGGTCAGTTAAGTAGCAGAGGGGGTTGTTAATCAGTTTCAGCTGCTTTGGTGTTAATGAAACTGATTAACTGATGAAACTGATGAAATTAACAACAGGTGCACTGGAAGGGCAACAATGAGATGACCCCTAAAACAGGAATGGTTTTACGTGGAGGCCACTGATGTTTTTTTCCCCTCCTCATCTTTTCTGACTGTTTTTCACTAGTTTTGCATTTGGCTAGGGTCAGTGTCACTACTGGTAGCATGAGGCGATACCTGGACCCTACAGAGGTTGCACAGGCAGTCCAACTCCTCCAGGATGGCACATCAATACATGCTATTGCCAGAAGGTTTACTGTGTCTTCCAGCACAGTCTCAAGAGCATGGAGGAGATTCCAGGAGACAGGCAGTTACTCTAGGAGAGCTGGACAGGGTCGTAGAAGGTCATTAACCCATCAGCAGGACCGGTATCTGTTCCTTTGTGCAAGGGGGAACAGGATGAGCACTGCCAGAGCCCTACAAAATGACCTCCAGCATGCCACTGGTGTGAATGTCTCTGACCAAACAATCAGAAACAGGCTTCTTGAGGGTGGCCTGAGGGCCCGACATCCTCTAGTGGGCCCTGTGCTCACTGCCTGGCACCGTGGAGCTCGATTGGCATTTGCCATAGAACACCAGAATTAGCAGGTCCGCCACTGGCGTCCTGTGCTTTCACAGATTATAGCAGGTTCACCCTGAGCACATGTGACAGACGTGAAAGGGTCCGGAGAAGCCGTGGAGAACATTATGCTGCCTGTAACATCGTTCAGCATGACTGGTTTGGTGGTGGGTCAGTGATGGTCTGGGGAGGCATATCCATGGAGGGACACGCAGACCTCTACAGGCTAGACAATGGCACCCTGACTGCCATTAGGTATCGGGATGAAATCCTTGGATCCATTGTCAGACCCTACGCTGGTGCAGTGGGTCCTGGGTTCCTCCTGGTGCACGACAAAGCCCGAGAGTATTCAGGCAATTCCTGGAGGACGAAGGAATTGATACCATTGAATGGCCCCCACACTCACCTGACCTAAATCCAATAGAACACCTTTGGGACATTATGTTTCGGTCCATCTGACGCCGCCAGGTTGCACCTCAGACTGTCCAGGAGCTCAGTGATCCCCTGGTCCAGATCTGGGAGGGAATACCCCAGGACACCATCCGTCGTCTCATTAGGAGCATGCCCTGACATTGTCAGACATGCATACAAGCACGTGGAGGCCATACAAACTACTGAGTATCATTTTGAGTTGCTGCAATGAAATTTCAGCAAAATGGACCAGCCTGCCGCATCATTTTTTCACTTTGATTTTCGGGGTGTCCTTGAATTCAGTCCTCTATAGGTTGATAATTTTCATTTCCATCAAACGATGTGGCATCCTTTCATTCCTAACACATTACCCAGTCCATATCAGTATAGTTATCCAGCATGATTTTTTTTTCCCCATTGAGATCTGTTGTCTTTTCAAAGTGTTCCTTTAATTTTTTTGAGCACTGTACTTTTCAGTTTTTCACTAAACAGTTCAAATTGTTATGCATATTTTGCAAATAGTACAGAAAGTATGACATGGTTTAAATGCCAAAATATAGTGTTTTTGTTATTGTACCTTCTGATTTATTACTGCGTACATGGATAGTTAAAGTGTAAAATTTTATCCACAAAAATGTTTAAAAAAGGACACCAGTCTGAAGTGGCTGCAGATTATGAAACAATTATCTACATATATAATGCATACCACTTGGCCTGGGCCTGGAATAGAAGCAGAGCTATACTGCACCCTGCAAGGACAAGAGCTAAGTAACCCTGATCTAGACGAAGATCAAATGTTATTTAAACTGTTCATTTTTTGGCATTCCAACAGGTATAATGACACATGGCTGTTCTGTCCTGTGATATATCGTTCTCTATATCAAGCCTAAAGCATAACTGACAGTGAAATTGCCACAGAGTAATTCTGGAGTACATTCTAATCCACATCTCACTCCTGGCTGTGTGCATTAGTGAAGGAATATATTAAGTACTCTGCTGCCATTTCAGAGGTATCACCACCCCTCAGGGCACCAGGATTAATTCTGACTGATTCAAATCTAGGCATGTGGTTCCATGGGGATATAGCATGACTGTATATGACATAGATGAGATAACAAAATCTTAATGGGTGGATCAAAGGGTAGCTGTATAGCTTGGTATCCAGGAAAGTGATGATTTGTATTTTGATTTATGCAAAAACTAATGATTGCTCTGGCATTATTCTTGACTAGTAAGAATACACAAAATTGAAGGCATTGTTTTTTTTGAAAATGAAAAAGAAACTACATGAATTCTAATCCTTCTTCCCAAGAAATATTAAAATTTTAAGCCCAATCATCAAAATTCAAGGCAGAAACTAAACTCTAAGCATTTCCTTGAGGAACAGGAAAGAGGCTTTAATGCTGGTTATAATTAGGTTCCTTAAATTACCTTCATGATAAGTAACTTCACATTTATACTCATTTATATATTTATATATTCATTTACTTATCCAATGCAGGATTGCAGTGGTTCAGAGCCGATACTGAAAGAATTGGACATGAGGCAAGTTACACCTTGGAAAAGACACCAGTCCATTGCAGAGAAGTCACAGACATGCAGTCATTAATTCACCTGAGCACACTGAGAGGAAACTGGACCATCCACTGATACCCCATGAACACGAGGAGAACATGTCCACTTCTCACTGACTGGACTTGAGTTCAAATTAAAGCCCACAGCCCAGGAGTTATGAGGCACCAGTGCTATCTGCTCTGCTACCACCCCCCGCATTGATACAGCTGGATAGTCCACATTGTACCAAAGGGTAGGGTGCTGCCACAGGGCTCCACCTCGGACTTGATCCAGCAACTTTCATCTTATTGGCTTGTACCAGTAGAAGCTACATCAGGTAGAGCCCCAGAGATGAATTTGATCAAATTATGTAGAGAATTTGACAGATAACCTCACTGATTAATGCATAGAGTGACTATGCTTAAATTGCCCTAACTTATTGCTTATATTGGCTGTCTTTTTTATTCAACATTTTGTGCATCTCTATGGAAACAAATGACTGTCCTCTAACTCTAGTACGAGGCTTTTTCATTTCCATTTAAATGTTGCATAATTGTGTTTGGCCTCACAGGGAACCTCTTAGGTGGCTAGCAAATGTTCAAGTGTGCGTACTGTGCCATCGCACTGCAGAGGTGACTGTAAATGGTACAAACAAAATCTTCTCACCAAGGCACTGGAACATGATGCAATCGTGGGATGTACATGTTGATTATCCCCTGCCTTGCTGAGGTCTCGAATAACAGTTCAGTCTCAAAGAACCTGCAGTCAAATACACGTAATGCAATTTGTTGCATGACATTTGAAATGATCTTATCTTTTCTTTATTGCACAAATTTTATTTTTATTTTTGGTTACTTTTTCAGAAAGGTTTCAGACATTTTTTTTTGAGACACAATTTTCCTGTCTTCTGTATTTCTTGGTGTCTGTGATAGCTAACAGCTAGTCTTGTATTTACCTTAGCAATTAAATGAAGTCCATTTTATGGAAGTGTATTTATGAGCCCATGTTGTACGATTTTACTTAGGAAGAATAATTAATCTTTCCATTGTCTAAGAGCCAGATGAGGAAAAGTTATGTTTCTAATAACATGTGAAATCATTCTTCTAATCAAGATAATGGATAAAATGGAATATGCTACAAACACCAAGGGGGTGTGGTGGCGCAGTGGGTTGGACCACGGTCCTGCTTTGCGGTGGGTCTGGAGTTCGAGTCCCGCCTGGGGTGCCTTGCGACGGACTGGCGTCCCGTCCTGGGTGTGTCCCCTCCCCCTCCGGCCTTACGCCCTCTGTTACCGGGTTAGGCTCCGGTTCCCCGCGACCCCGTATGGGACAAGCGGTTCTGAAAATGTGTGTGTGCTACAAACACCTATAGTAGAGTCTTGATAATGTTCTTACTTAACTCTTGGAAACACTATAGTGTTCTCGTTGTGTATATTCCTGTATACCACCCACTTTATAGTTCTGATCACTTCATTTCATTGATATTCATCACTTAGTTGTCTGTACTTTTACCCAGCAGTTTGTAAATAAACTTTAGTATATGGATCCTCTTACTTCTCTGTAAGTTTGGTTACACATTTGTTGTTAAAAAAATATTAAAATTCCTTTCATATTAACACTTTAAAATGTGCTGTATTTACCAATTTCAGCTGAATTTTTTTGCCAAAGCAATTTACAGATTTAGCTATATATTGAGATGGGTCATTTTACCAGACCAATTTAGGTTGAGTTCCTTGGTAAAGTGTACAACAGATTAGCAGCAGCTCAAACTACCATGCTACCAGATGCCCACTGAGCCATACTTAAATTTGTGCAGCAAATATATTTGATAATTAAGGGAAAGGTATAATATTCAAGATAGTGGTACCTGGACACGGGCTGGGACCTGATCAACTCTGGTGGGTTTGCTCTGATGAGGATATCAGATGACCTTTGACCTTGGGTTATATCACTAGTAATGTACCCAGGTGCATCATAAGATATGTAATATAAAGAAATAAGGTATGATCCACTCAGTGTAATCTTACTGTTACTTTTTACAAAAGTCATTTAACTACAAGAATCATTTGACACTTGCCTTTTTCATTACTACTGATACAGACTGGCTAGAAATTAGAGGCTGCAGATTTGTAAAGGCTTTTGTGAGAAAATTATTGCATTCCTACTGGTAAATTTATTGTAAAATAATTGCTATGTATAATATTTAAAACAGCAAAACTACAAATGACTGGAAGAAATCACATTTTAGATGAAAATGATGAACACAAAAAATGGCAACAGCACAAAACATGTTAGTGTGAGTGGTTTTTTTGTTGTGCTTCTCTGTTCATCTGTAGTAATAAGTAATCAATAATCAGTCAGTAATAATGAGCACCAAAAGAGAAGACTAAAGAAGAAAGTTATTTTTTTTTAGAGTTCTTTTGGGACGACATGCTGAGGGAACACTGCTCTGTGAGTAAAAGGTTGAATTCTGAGACATTCGACAACAGCATCAATAATAATAATAATAATAATAATAATAATAATAAAAATAATAATAATAATAAGAAGAAGAAGCAGAAGAAGAAGAAAAAAAAAGAAATTGTTAAAATGATTATAGACTCTGCTGCGCTGTGTCAGGCAGAAGAAAATCAAAACAATAGGCAGGGACTTGAACCCCTGAACTGTTGGCCTCTGGTTTTTCTCCATCTCTCACTCTAGGGTAGTGTCATCCTGCTGTGGATACAAGTGGCTTAAATAGAGGAGTCTTGTCAACCAGGTGTTTGTTAACTATAACTAGGTGTATGTGTTATTTATTTTTATTATCATTATTTTATTTTTTTATAGAGCGCTCTTCTCACGCAGTGACACAGAGCGCTTTAACACAGGCATAAGGCAAGAAAAACAGATACAAACAAAGAAGACGGTCAACTAATGGCTACCATAATGAAGAACTTATTATAGAGCTATAAGTATGCCTACTGGCCACCAGGGAAAGGAACAAAAACTCCCAACTGAAAGTTGAGGGAGAAAAAAACCTCTGGGGGTCCACGGGCCAGTGGTAGCCCACCCCTCCTGGGCATTCTAGAACATAACAATTTGTAAGCCAGTGCTTAACAAGTAATTATAATGTTGGTGAATGGCATCTTGGATCCCTGACTTGGCATGGAACGTCTCGATCGTCACGGCAGATGGACATCATCCTCTGTCAGTATGGGATTCGTCTGTCACCGCTGGCCAGCCTCCTCAGCTCTTATGTAGCAAGTTAGTGCTCAACGAGAAGATAGGACAGAGTTAGTAATTTGTTACTTAAGTAAATTTAAAATGCGTTTTTGTAAAGGTGATAAAATAAATAACCAAGGCAGGTTGAATTACATTACGAGGTGGAATGCCTGAGTGAACATGTAAATCTTAAGTCGGGATTTGAAAACAGAAATAGACAGGGCATTTCTGACAGTAACTGCTAGACTATTCCACAGTTTAGGTGCTCTATAACTAAAGGCGTGACCTCCTACTGAGGTCTTATTGATTACAGGTACTTTAAGGTAACCTGCATCTAATGAACGGAGATATCGTCCTGGGATATAAAGATTAATGATCTCACAAAGGTAAGCCGGAGCAATGCCATCTATTGCCTTATAGGTCAAAAGTAGGATTTTATAATCAACTCTATAAGAGACCCGGAACCAATGCAAGGATTTAAGTACTGGTGTTATATGGTCATACTTCCTAGTTCTAGTAACAATTCTCGCAGAAGCATTTTGTACCAACTGTAGCCTGGATACAGTCTGGTACGGACAACCCGACATTAAAGCATTACAGTAATCCAGCCTGCTGGAAACAAAAGCATGAACCAGTTTCTCAGAATCCCGTCTACAAAGGAATGGCTGCAGTTTAGCTATGCTTCTTAACTGAAGGAAGCACGACTTAGTCAAAGCATTTACATGGGATACAAATGACAGCTTTCCATCCAGCAGGACACCCAAATCCTTGACACAATCGGTACGCTTGAAGGTAATACCATTTGTCATTAAGATTGACGTGATTGTGTCGAGAGTTTTAGCATCACCACCCACCACAAGTACCTCTGTTTTACTGGCATTTAGAGATAAAAAAATTATTACTCATCCATAATTTTATACTGGTAAAACAATTAACTAACGACACCACATGTGATGGATCATGAGGCTTGAACAATACATAAAGCTGTGTGTCATCGGCATACGAATGGAAATTCACATTGTGCTTGCGAATAATACCACCCAGTGGTAACATATAAAGTGAGAACAGTAATGGACCCAACACGGAGCCCTACGGCACACCATACTGAACTGTAGTAGAGATGGACGGGGTGCTGTCGTCGGATTTCAATACAAATTGTTCACGGTTTGCTAAATACGATGCAAACCACTTCAGAACAGTACCTCTTAGCCCAGCCAGGTTTCCAAGTCTACTCAGTAAGATACTATGGTCAACAGTATCAAATGCAGCACTCAGGTCCAGTAACATAAGACTAGAGATCTGACCAGCATCAGAAAAAATGAGAATATCATTAACAACATGTGTAAGTGCCGTTTTAGTGCTGTGACCAGTGCGGAAACCAGACTGAAATTTTTCAAATATATGTTATGGTGATTAAGATATTTTACAATTTGGGACGCTACGATTTTTTCTAGAATTCTGGGTAAAAATGATAAATTGGAGATCAGTCTATAATTACACGGGTTATTACAGTCCAGATCCGATTTCTTTAGTAAGGGTCTAATAACGGCGATTTTAAGGGCTTTTGGAACACAGCCATTTAGTAACGACGTATTAATAATATTAACAATAGGTTCTGCAAGCACGGAAACTGCAGCTTTCAGTAATTTAGTGGGGATTGGGTCTAAAGAACAGGTAGTACTTTTCATAGAGCGAATTAGCACGGTAATTTCTTCTACAGTTATTACGTCGAAGTTACTGAGATAGTGCGGACAACTAATATCATCGTCAGAAGTGCTTATGTTTGCTAAAACCGAACTAGAAGGCACTATGGATTTGCAAATATTCACTAATTTATTATTGAAAAATGACATAAATTCATCATTAGTAATGGTAGCAGAAATACATTGTTTATCTTTGTGTTTACCAGTTAAGTAAGCGATGGTATTAAACAGGAAACGAGGGTTCTTGTGATTTTCATCTATTAACTTTGCATAGTATTCGGATCTGGCATGAAAAGTGCCTTTTTATTTTTTTTTAGACAATTAGGCTTGGAACAGTTACCAGCATGGCATGTGTTAGGGTAGCATGGTACCCAGTGTGGTGAAGGGTGTAGGTTAGTATGCTATGTGGTGGTGAAGTGTTCTCCAGTGGAATGTTAAGGTGTTACACGTTCATGTTTATGCTTATGTGTGCAAGTGTGATTCTACCTGCCCAGCATGCCACTGTAATGATAACTAAAGCCTGGTTTACAAAAGGGTACCCTACCAGCAAAAAAGGTAATGATAGTAAAATGAGCTGTAGATGAGAATAAAGGAAATACATTTTATAAGGCACTTCAACAAATGGAGCTCCTCTTAAGCAATCACTGTCTTTTCCAGAAGCCTCGCATTTAGACAAACATTATATAAAATTAAATTTTCTCTGGCAGATAACAATAAACCCCACAAAATATGTCAAGTTTTATTAATTAACCAAACATTCTCATACCATGGTGACTCTGTCAACATATGGTTTGTCCTTATATTAAAGGAATAGCAAAAGAAACAAGACTGTTAAATGGCATAATGGGTAATTAGCTGGCCTTAACCCCCCCCCATCCCCCCAGCCGCAAAGCAGTTTAGTCACTGTGTCCTCCACATACTGTTGAATAGCAGCATCAGGGTGTGCAGCCTCTCTCCATATGCTGTTGTTCCTTATCTGGTGACATTAATTAAAGTGTATTTGGCAAATGATCAAAAGTGCACCTGCCAGTTTGCCATTTTTTCCATAAGTGTATGGGCACAGGTCCAAGTTTCCTTTGAGGGGTCAACAGTTCTCCTGTGTCTTTGTACTGTCTTTTTGTTAACACCATACTGAGTCCTATCACCTGTCATTTTAGTTTGGGCAACTTTATGTGTTCAATAGATATGCACCACATTATTGTTTTAAATCAACTACATTCTGTCATTTTTCCAAAAATAGTTCTCAGACAGGAATATGACTTCCATTTCATTAAAACTCACTGGATATGCTTTACACAGTGAATTTACATTTTTCTAAAACTTGGTCAGGTGGTGATGCAAGCTCAAGTGTCACTTTGGTTGTGTCTTTCCCTTTCATCACAACCTGGGCAGGAAACACACACCAGTAACCTCACTAAAATCACAAGACAAAGACTGAAAAATGCCAGGAAAATATAAACAGGTAATCTACAATTCACAACAAGTGGGACTTAAGACCACAGCCATCCCATAAATGTTATATTATTTTTAAGTCTCAATGTTTGGTTGTAACATTGAACAATGACTTCTTCGTACGTTGCATGATAAGATGAATTGGCTGCATGACTCTAAGGCACCATATTTTGTTTTGACTGTTAGTGTCACAACTCTCCCATCAGTTGTGTTTCACTTACAAAGTGTTTTTTTTGTTTGGGATTCCATTCAAATTACTTTTTATTTAAAATGACTAACAAGCGAAAACACAAGTATTCTGCTGGTGCAAAAAAGACTAAAGAAAGCCTTTAGTAATGAAAATCATACTGCAGCATATAAATATTATTGTTCTGTGCTGCATAGTACTGTTCTATATTAGTTTTTTTTAACATATAAGAATATACACAATAATGTACAGAGTAATGTTTGAAATTAGAAATAAAGCAAAGTTCTATAATGAAATGTAATATTAATTTCTGTATAATGTTTATATATCTTTATCATTTTTTTAATTTGGTCAATATTTTCTTCAAAGAAATTTATAAGGAATACTATTAGTTAATACCTTTTCATCCAAAGTAACTTACAGTGGTAGATACACTACAGTACACAATCTACAGTCAATCAGTCTGCAGCCTTTTATTTTACCTTATTATTGTGTGTTCCACTGGTGTATGGATGAATGACCTATTGTAAGTAGTGTATCTAGCAGTGTAAGTCACCTTGGTGAGTAAGGTGTGTGGGCTGATAGCACTACATAGTATCCATTGGAAGTTGCTTTGGAGAAAAGTATCTGTTAAGCAAATAAATGTAAGTAGGGTGCACAAAAAACAGGAGTGTGTTTACTCTTCTGGTGAAAGGGCTAATGATAACAATACACAAAATAAAAAGCCAGCAAGCAAACCTTACTAAAGTGGACAGAATGCAAAAAACCTGGCTAAAAACCTTGAGCCACTTTTTAAGAACAAACCACTTTCTAACTCCAACCTGGAAACAAAAAAACGTGTCAAAGTCCAAAATAAAGTCTGCTTCCACGTTCCTAATTACTTTTACATTATCTGACGAAAGAAAACAACTAAACAAGTGTACAAGCAGTATAAAGGTGATACAAAGAAAGAATGAAACAAAAATATAAACATGCCAACAAGGAGATAAACAAGAACAGCCCTGTTGAAATCACTACAACAGGTTTGTTAATTCAGTAAGCTGTCTTTTCAATACCTGTGGGATGTCCCACCTTTCCTGGTCCATCACTCCTGGACTGACGATGAGAGACAGTTGTGACTCCAAATCCAAGTCAGGGGAGGGGAAAACCAATGAAGGAAGGAAAATATACACTCAATGTGGACGTAGCAATTTCTAGATCTGACCGTAGCAAGAACTCTGTTGTTCATATGACCCTGATTTACATTTCATTTACATATTAGCTGCTGATGCAAAATAAATGAAACAGAGTGTTAACAAAATAGAATTTATTTTAAAAAAAAAAAAAACTGCCTGTTGCTTGAGAAGTTTGACATGGCCAGTTTTTCATATGCATTATTGTCATTATTTTTCTAGTTTATAAATGACAGTGGCTGATGCTTTGTTTGGTTTATGCCTGCAATGCCACTGAGACAGATATATGAGTAGCAGCATTTTCTGTAAGAATTTTATGGGTCAGCGGTAATATGATGAGAGCTTTAAAATAAATAAATAAAGACCCTTTTTTTAAAAAATAATGCAATAAACAACAAATCCTTTCAAGTACTATCTCATGAACAGGCTTTTTGGTTTACTGCTGAATAATTTTATTCAGTGCAAATAGTTAGTGACTTAGTTTTTACTCCACAGCAGTTTTTTTTTTTTCTTTTTAATAGGTTGTTGTCGTTTAGATCTACTTAAACTCCCACCTGTGCATTTAATAATTACCCACGCTGTAGCATTCCTAGGCCATTTTTAGCTTTCAGCTTTGAAATATGAGAAAATACTGTACTAGCTACATACAGTATATGTACTGGTGTTATATTAATGCCAGAACTCTGTCCAATGGAATGAATGTTTAGCCAGTAAAGGGCTGCCAATGTCACATAATCTAGGTTAACCTGGGATTTTGCTGTGTCCCTCGTGACAAACTAGGAACTATTTGTCTATTTTAACCATCAGCAGCACTGTCACGTGTCAGTATAAAAGGTGCTTTGGTATTTAAAATTTCACTGTTAAAATAATTTTCAGTTTTTGTATTTGCATATTTCTGTGTTTGTGTATTTGCAAAATATATCCCACTCCTTTGCTTCTACAATAAAGCAATTACAGATGCAAAATACTGGGATATATTACCAAGTTCGTATGGAGAAGTTTAATTTATATTTCAGAAAGAATAAAAAATTAATAAAATTAAGAACTTTGTCACATGAAATAGTGCAGCACCTCCAATAGCATGTTAATTTAAGGAAGTGTCACATTAAGCAAAAATGATTGATGTTTAAGGTTTGCCCTTTTACACAGAATCACTAAATCTCTTCAGTCACCAGCAAAAACTCATCAGATATGATCAAAATGTCTAAAATCCCAGATGGCAGGGGTAATGGGGACAGCAGGTAGTGTAATGGTTACAGCTACTGCCTTTGGATCCAAAGGATACAGGTTGATCTCCATCTGTACCCTTGTGCAATGGTACTGTACTGTAGTACCCTGAGCAAAGTATTTATCCTAAATTGTTTCAGTAAAATTACCCAGCTGTGTAACTGAGTAAATAATTATAAGCTTGTAATAACTGTAACCATAATGTTGTAAGTTGCTTTGGAGAAAAGCATCAAATTTCAAGTTTCAAGTTTATTGTCATAGATACAAGTATCATGTACATGTATCATGAAAATCTTCCTGAATGCTTCTCCACAGACTATGCAAGTACAACTGAAATACTGCACAAACAAAACAGTGACAAACAAAACAGTATCAATGACAGTAAATAACAATAGCAGCAATAACAGCATTAACAATAAACAATGGTAACAGTAGTAACAATAATGGTAACAGTCAGAGAACTTAGAAGGAGAGAATGAGAATGCTTAAAGTGATTTACCAATGTGCATAGGTGGAGCACTCCAACTCTAGTTACTAAAGGTGGCACATTGATTAGTGTTATATAGTCTTACAGCAGTGGGGTAAAAGCTGTTCCTGTACCTAGCTGTGCGGGTTCGAATAGACCTAAGCCATTTTGCAGATGGCAGGGAAGAGAAAAGTGCCCGTGCGGGGTGACTATGATCTCTCATGATGCGCATCGTCTTTCTGAGGCAACGTGTGGTGTAGGTGTCCTCGACTGCTGGTAGCTGTGTGCCGATGATTTCCTGAGCTGTTTTGACCACCCTCTGTAGGGCTTTCTTGTCCTGTATGGAGCAGCTGCCGCCACAGGATGTAATACATCAGATTAATGTAATAAGCTTAGGCTCTTGAAAAAAGTTTCTTAGGGACCCTTACTTTGAAATAAGGAAACAATTCTTTTACACAAAAGCTAGTAATTGTTGATTTCATATATGCTCATGTAGTGTGCTGGAGGCATTATTTAATATTTTAAATCAACAATATATCCATCCATCCATCTTCCTCCGCTTATCCGGGGCCGGGTCGCGGGGGCAGCAGGCCGAGCAGAGTCCTCCAGACTTCCCTCTCGCCGCACACCTCCTCCAGTTCCTCTGGGGGGACCCCAAGGCGTTCCCAGGCCAGCCGGGAGACGTAGTCTCTCCAACGTGTCCTGGGTCTGCCCCGAGGCCTCCTCCCAGTGGGACAAGCCCGGAACACCTCCCCAGGGAGGCGTCCAGGAGGCATCTGGAACAGATGCCCGAGCCACCTCAACTGGCTCCTCTCGATGCGGAGGAGCAGCGGCTCTACTCCGAGCTCCTCCCGGGTGACTGAGCTCCTCACCCTATCCCTAAGGGTGCGCCCAGCCACTCTGCGGAGGAAACTCATTTCTGCCGCTTGTATCCGCGATCTCATTCTTTCGGTCATGATCCAGAGTTCATGACCATAGGTGAGGGTAGGAATGTAGATCGACCGATAAATTGAGAGCTTCGCCTTACGACTCAGCTCCCTCTTCACCACAACAGACCGGTACAATGACCGCATTACTGCAGACGCCGCACCGATCCGTCTGTCAACCTGCCGCTCCATTTTTCCCTCACTCGTGAACAAGACCCCGAGATACTTAAACTCCTCCACTTGAGGGAGCAACTCCCCCCTAACCCGGAGGGGGCAATCCACCTTTTTCCGATGGAGAACCATGGCCTCGGATTTTGAGGTGCTGATTCTCATCCCCGCCGCTTCGCACTCGGCTGCAACCCTCCCCAGTGCACGCTGCAAGTCTTGACTTGATGAAGCCAACAGGACCACATCGTCCACAAAAAGCAGAGACGAGATCTCGTGGCCACCAAAACAGACACCCTCCGTTCCCTGGCTGCGCCTAGAAATTCTGTCCATGAAGATAATGAACAGAATCGGTGACAAAGGGCAGCCCTGGTGGAGTCCAACATGCACCGGGAACAGGTCTGACTTACTGCCGGCAATGCGAACCAAGCTCCTACTCCAGTCATACAGGGAACGAACAGCCCGTAGCAACGAACCCCATAATCCCGAAGTACCCCCCATAGGATGCCACGAGGGACACGGTCGAATGCCTTCTCCAGGTCCACAAAACACATATGGACTGGTTGGGAAAACTCCCATGAACCCTCCAGCACCCTAGTGAGGGTATAGAGCTGGTCCAGTGTTCCACAGCCAGGCAAAAACCGCATTGCTCCTCCTGAATCCGAGGTTCGACTATCGGTTGGATTCTCCTTTCCAGTACCCTGGCATAGACTTTCCCAGAGAGGCTAAGGAGTGTGATCCCCCTATAGTTGGAACACAATCTCCAGTCCCCCTTCTTAAAAAGAGGGACCACCACCCCGGTCTGCCAGTCCAGAGGCACCGTTCCCGAACTCCATGCGATGCTGCAGAGGCGTGTCAGCCAAGACAGCCCCACAACATCCAGAGACTTGAGAAACTCCGGGCAGATCTCATCCACCCCCGGAGCCTTGCCACCGAGGAGTTTTTTGACTACCTCAGCAACTTCAGCCAGGGTAATGGACGAGGCCCCCTCCAAGTCCCCAGCCTCAGCTTCCTCTACGGAAGGCCTGTCGGAGGGATTGAGGAGATCCTCAAAGTACTCCTTCCACCACCCGAGGACATCCTCAGCTGAGGTCAGCAGCGCACCACTTCCACTGTAAACAGCGTTCGTGGAACACCGCTTCCCCCCTCTGAGTCGCCGGACGGTTTGCCAGAATCTCTTTGAGGCCGACCGAAAGTCTTCCTCCATGGCCTCACCGAACTCCTCCCAAGCCCGAGTTTTTGCCGCGGCGACTGCCAGAGCCGCGCTCCGTTTGGCCCGTCGGTACCTGTCAGCTGCTTCAGGAGTCCCATGAGCCAGCCAGGCCCGATAGAAGCCTGGGATTCTTCAGCTTGACGGCATCCCTTACTTCCGGTGTCCACCACCGTGTTCGGGAATTGCCGCCACGACAGGCGCCGGAGACCTTATGGCCGCAGCTCCGAACTGCCGCCCCGACAATGGAGGCGCGGAACATAGTCCATTCAGACTCGATGTCCCCCACCTCCCTCGGGACCTGGTTGAAGCTCTGTCGGAGGTGGGAGTTGAAGACCTCTCTGACAGGGGCTTCCGCCAAACGTTCCCAACAGACCCTCACTATGCGTTTGGGCCTCCCAGGTCTGTCCAGCTTTTTCCCCCGCCATCGAATCCAACTCACCACCAGGTGGTGATCAGTTGACAGCTCAGCCCCTCTCTTCACCCGAGTGTCCAAGACATATGGCCGAAGGTCAGAAGAAACGACTACAAAGTCGATCATCGACCTCCAACCTAGGGTGTCCTGGTGCCAAGTGCACTGATGGACACCCTTATGCATGAACATGGTGTTCGTTATGGACAAACCATGACTAGCACAGAAATCCAATAACAACTCACCACTCGGGTTCAGATCAGGGAGGCCGTTCCTCCAAATCACGCCCCTCCAGGTATCACTGTCGCTGCCCACGTGGGCGTTAAAGTCCCCCAGTAGAACGACAGAGTCCCCAGTGGGAGCGCTTTCCAGCACGCCCCCCAGGGACTCTAAAAAGGCCGGGTACTCTACACTGCCGCTAGGCGCATAAGCACAAACGACAGTGAGAGACCGTTCCCTGACCCGAAGGCGTAGGGAGACGACCCTCTCATTCACCGGGGTAGACTCCAACACATGGCGGCTGAACTGGGGGGCTATTAATAAGCCCGCACCCGCCCGCCGCCTCTCACCTTGGGCAACGCCAGAATAGTGGAGAGTCCAGCCTTGGTCGAGAAGAGTGGTTCCAAAACCCAAGCTGTGAGTGGAAGTGAGCCCGACTATATCTAGACGGTATCTCTCAACTTCCCGCACCAGCTCAGGCTCCTTCCCCGCCAGCGAGGTGACATTCCAAGTCCCAAAAACCAGAGTTGGCGCCCGAGGTTTGGGTCGGCCGGGCACTCGGCCCCGACCACCGCCCAAATCACAATGCACCGGCCCCTTACGGTTTCTCCGACAGGTGGTGAGCCCACCGAAGAGCGGCTCCACGTCATGGCTTCGGGCTGAGCCCGGCCAGGCCCCGTGGGCATAGACCTGGCCACCAGGCGCTCGCATGCGACCCCCCCCCCCCCCAGGCCTGGCTCCAGGGTGGGGCCCCGGTGACCTCATACCAGGCGGGGTAAACGAAAGCCTTGATTTTTTCTTCATAAGGGGTTTTTGAACCGCGCTTTGTCTTGTCTGTCATCCAGGACCTGTCTGCCATGGGAGACCCTACCAGGGGCATATAGCCCCAGACAAAATAGCTCCTGGACTCATTCAGGCACTCAAACCCCTCCACCACGGTAAGGTGGCGGTTCACGGAGGGGATCAACAATATATTGAATTCAAAAATTTTCACTTGAATATATTTGAAATCAACAATATATTGAATTCAAAAAACATTCATTTGTGAAATACCCAGGCTTCTCTTATTTGTAACACTTCCTGTTCCTAAATTAGAACTAAACACTGTCATTGCTGCTAAATACAACAAGGGAAGGATTAAATCAGAAGAAATAAAATGTATGTCTCCTTCCAGTGCCCTTTGCCATATAGAGCTCAGTCCTTCTTTAAATCTCTTTTTGGGTCTTGCTTGATTACCTGAGCAAGGTGGCCAGGTGACAAGCCTGTGATACTGCAAACAAAGGAGCCACGCTCTGCTTTCAGCTGTAATGGTTTGTGGTCTGTAAATAAATAAAAAAAGACCCACTGCACATCCACAACTACACATTTACAGCTAGAAAGTTGGATGTCAAGGGGATGCAGTGGTGTTGCGGGCTTGGCCCGGTCCCGTTCTCTGGCAGGTCTGGGGTTCGGGTTCTGCTTGGGGTGCCTTGCGATGGACCGGCATCCTGTCCTGGGTGTGTCCCCTCCCCCCCTCCAGCCTTGTGCCCTGTGTTGCCGGGTTAGGCCCGGTTTGCCATGGTCCTGCTCAGGACAAGCGGTTGTAAACTGTGAGCTGGATGTTTTCAAGAACTGGTGACTCTAAAGTGTGTGCATCAGTAATGGTGTGTTAAATTTTGTTGTACTTTTTAATGGGTATGTAGAGTAATTGTAAGTAGCCTGGTGCAGTGTACCTGGCATTGTAAGTTATGAAATACCAGATACTCATAATAATAACTGAACATCTTTGCAGCTGTTGTTATGTTACCTCTTGACTTATTGTTGTCTTCCCTAGCTTACTACAAATGTGCAATTATTGCATTACACTCTCTGAAGGACACACAAAGCTGGCATTGAATTTCGAGACATTGTCATGCATAAATCATGGCCACACTATGGCCCATTCTTGTTAGCAAACATGCATTCATTTTGATTGTTGCTATGGCCGTGGCTCATGACTCTCTGCTAATAACTCAGATGGGACCACAAAATTACCTGGATTTCAACGTGCACTGCTTTTTGTTCTTCCTCCTGTTTTTCAATATGCATTCCAGTCATTTCCCCATTGTATTTCCTTCACTTAGACAATAACGCTTTTAGCTGCTAAAGGCTTTTGTGTGAGAGGCTGGCAGCAGTGGGTGGGGAAGGAGCCAAATTATCTCAGCTTCGTATGGATAAGAAGGCAGTGGTTTGCAGTCACACAATACCTCAATTTGGTGCCCCTATAGTCTCTTACCTTGCTACAGATTATTAGTGTTTTTAGCTCAGACCTGCGTGTCCATGGAGGAAATATTTCGCTTGCTCATTTTACTCCAGTACCAGAGACGTTTTAGGGCACAGGGGAAAAAAAGCTTGGGATCTGGTAGTGCTGACCCTTTCTGCGAACAGTCATTGTTGCTTTAGAGAAATGAAAACAATTTAATTTAATAATTTTTAATCGTAAAATCCAATAAGGCAAAAATATTTCAAAGAAATTTTCTGATTCAGTTTAGTCAGCTGCACAGTTTTGTCTTATTTCAAACCATTTACAACAGAGCTGCAATTTCTTTTAAGAGTGTGAAGAGCATACACAAATGAAATGTTCTTAAGAGCTTCGGGACACAGGAGGACTTAGGCCACTTGAGCTACTGAACCCCAAACACGCAAGAGAAGGATTTATTCAGTGGGTGGCCAGCCATTACTGTTTCATGAGATCTTTTGATATAGAGCGGAACAGAAGATGTCATAAGTCTTAGTTTCCCCTCTCAGATTCCTGGCCGACCTGTGTCTATCGGACTCTTGGCTTAGCCCTGTGTGGCACAGCTAGGGTGAGTTGGATGCTGATTAATATTAAGCAGCATGCAACACTCTCCTGTTCTCTCATCAGAGCCCTATGTACATTTGGCAGGCTGCCTCAAGAGGTTGCTCTTTGTATTATTCATGCTTATGTCACCAGTATACGTGATAGATGTGCTTGTTCAGCATGGAATGTGAACTTCGTAATCCGCAAGGAGTAAGCCACACAATGTGGGAAGAAGATCAGAGTTCAAATTTTACAGGAGATCTTGCGTTCTGACTACTCTCATACAACAGTGATGGATTTGCAATGGTAAATCTGAGTTTTGGCTTAAATTTGATTTCAGAATCAAACAAGGGACTAAGGCAAATGGTTACCAGCGAGCACAGTAACCACTAACCATATGCAGAGGCGTTCTGTATAAATGGAAGCCTTTTGAACACCTGACAAATATCAGTTTTTTTATTTTCAGGGTGTTGGGGGGTGGTGGCGCAGTGGGTCTGGGGTTCAAGTCCCGCTTAGGGTGCCTTGTGACGGACTGGTGTCCCGTCCTGGGTGTGTTCCCTCCAGCCTTACACCCTGAGTTGCCGGGTTAGGCTCTGGCTCCCCGTGACCCTGTCTGGGACAAGCGGCACTGAAAGTGTGTGTGTGTGTGTATGTGTATTTTCATGGTGGGTAATGTACTAGTCAAGGACCTCAGTGCACAAGAATGGGTGCTCTTGGTAACACTCTTGACCAGTAGAACTGCTCTAATAAAACAAAGAACCCTCATTATGACAACAACTACACAATCTGCCTGCTGATTCTGTATATAAGAATACCATGCAACCGTACTTGGGTCCGCATCACCCTGGCAAACATGACAAGAACATGTTGCAGAAGAAACTCTCAGCCACCTTTTGCAGACCTGAGATGAGGAGTGGTCTACAGGGTTTAAAGAATCAGTCTATCAATGACTCACTATTGGTAACCACTTATCAAAGTGGTGGTGGTGGTCCCTTACTTATCCCAGAAGCACAAGGCGCAAGACTAATCGTTGTACACCCTGGATGGAATGCCAGTCCATTTCGGGGTAAGAATCAGTAGTGTTGGTAACAATCTACAGAAGGTTCGTAAAATTCATAGTAAGATGTGGCCAAGGCACTTGAAGGACCACAAGAGATACCAGAAGCCCTGCAGGGAGTTGTATTGTTGTATATGGTATAGAGCAGTAAGTAACAAAGTCCTGCAACAGATTTGGCCACCATAACCTTTCATACACTAAGTGCAAGGTTCTATGGGTCTCAGGATGTTCAGAGCTTAAGGAACTATGGATCTATTGTAATGGCAGAGTCTTCTGTGAAGGGAAACCAGACAGCACAATGGGCAGCAGAATGCAAAGCTCCTCATGTACAAATAGGTAATACAGGAACAAGTTTATCTGTTTTTTGATTGTATTGATAGAAGCATAATTCTGTGATGAGGAAATGTACTACAAGTTCCTTTGGCCAGGTCTTCATGAGGCTCCTAGCTACTGTCACGCCCACATCCTCACACCAAGCAGACGCACCAAGCAGATGCACCTCCAGAGGATCAGGGAGACAGGGCATAAAAGGGATGCCCCAAACATGCCGGATCATGGAACCGTACCTGAGCAGACCGCAGCCTCTTTACCACCGATCGATTTCTCCCGTGTCCCCGTTTCCTTGTTTCCTTCCCCATCTTCCTACGTCTCCCTAGTTTCCCGACCTCTGACTTTGTTTCTGGACCCTGGCTTTGGATTCTCCCTCGTAGGACGTTTGATCGTCGGTGACCTCCTGCCTCTTTTTCATCTACTCTTTAAGCCTGCCCTTTGCCTGCCGACACGACACAATAAAACGTGCACCTGCAATTGGGTCCGGCGCTTCTTTTCCCGCTCATAAATATGACAGCTACAGTGGTTCCTCATATGAAGGACCAGGAGGAGCTCCCTGATGGATGGACTCAGGAACAGGGGCTGGGGAAGTTACACCTACTACATTAGATGTTTGTTTGGAACACTGTCTACATTGGACAGGTTAACCCCAAAAATGAAAAGGTCACTGTTTTATTCACTTAATAAATTATGGGAAAAATGACAGACAACCTCCAGTGTTTGAAATTATGGTCATGTATTCTAGACACATGAAGTCTGAGTCATCAGTTGTGCTACTCGTATTCACAGCCTATTTCACAATCGCCAGTCTGTCTCATTAAAATCGCTTCTGTATTGATCAAATCCTCCAAGGAACTGAAAGCTTCAGAAAATATAAATAACTAAAATGTTTCTTCTTGGAATTTTACTCGGGTTTACCTTGTCAGTATTTTTTTTACTATTTGTTTCTTTTTTTTTCTTAATTTTGAACAGTCCCCTGACACACATACAGCAAGTATGTTTGAAATATGGAATTTAAATTTTTAAATTTGATGTATGATATTCTGCATATATAGAGTGCTCTAAACTTGAACAAGCTGAGGTGAGACAAATGTAATGCTTTGTGTTGAAAGGTGGGCCTTGCACAACCAACCCATTTCTGCTCCCTCCTGCAAACTCTGATCCAAAAGGACCAAAACTGACACTGAGGTGGACAGGCTCTTAGAACTCTGAATAAATAATGGGCTCCAGAAACATCTGCAATGTTCACCATCATGAATGATGCAAGCTCCTGAAGCACATACTCTTAGAAGCACCCTGCTTTTGCAAACCAGGTAGCCTCCAATGGAAGGTCATCACTGATCCCTTGCATGTAGAAATGAAGCCTCGGAACTTAACAACCTGGACACCTGGCTCTCACAGTCTACAGTCTGGTCTAGTTTAGAACTACTTCTATACTGTTTTCCAGTTTCCACTTGCCCTCTACCCCTCCACCGTCTTCCAAATACAAGTCTGTATACAGAATGTCACCTGTAATGTTAATCTCTTTCTAGCCCTATGTTAGTATTGCAGGTTGTAAATTACACCTGTACCTGTGTTTGATGTTACTGTACAGGAACAGGCATATCACTCATTTTATATCTTGCGTGTCTTTTATAAATGTCCCATCATCCACATTTAAAAATGTTTCTCACCCTTTTATCATAAATTTCTCAAATATGAGGCGCAAATTTTTTTGTTGGTAAAAATGAACTCTTAAAAATGGCATCATAAACTGAACATTGGTGAACATGATAATTTATGAATCAGCTCATTTAAATTTTATTCAATTCTACAACTATACACATAATTGTAATTGTATCGTACCTCAAAAAAACCTTTTGGAAACTTACTACCTTTGTGGCAACTACACAATGCAGGATTATGCTTCAGAAATCTGTAGTTTAGAACAGATGCTGTACTGTTGCTGTACTTGTGGAAGGCAGAGACACCTGTAACAGATGAAAGCATGTGGTGGGAGCAGCCTAGAACCATTGACATGAGGGTGCTCATATTCCTGAATGCAGGAAACAAACAGACAGGTTGAGAAGCAGTGGGAGACTGTGATATTAAGAACACAGCTGCACAACCCTGAGCAGAGATTTTCCTGATTCACCCTATATAATGTGGCTGATGGAAGAATGTAAAGGAGATGCCCTTTACAAAGTGTGACATGAACAGTGCAATTAAAAAAGACCAATTTGGATTCTGTATGGGAATTGTAGTCAAACAAACCAAAATGGTGGTCGCTGGACTTCAGATATTGACTTGCACATTCTATCTATCTATCTATCTATCTATCTATCCGTCCGTCCGTCTGTCCATCTGGAAAAAAGCACAGGAAGAAAAAGGTCTTACACAAATTCACTGGTGGCAATAGGGTCCTAGTTGCACAGCATTTAGATATTATACTACATTTGAAAACAGACTGCTTAGTGTGTGCTTTTGGAGCTCAGTTAACCTGTCTAGTGTTGGACTGTGTGGAAATTAAAAGCTTGGATTTTATTTATAAATGAAACATCACTAGCCTGGGAGCCAAAGGAAGTGGAAAGGTCTCTGCAAAAGGATACTTTGTACACCAGGTCTGCATCTAAGCAGGGCCACTGTTAGTGTTTTTAGCAGCCCTAGGCAAAAATCAATCTGGCACCGCTTAGAAATCTGTCTATAAATTAATAAAGGTACACCTACTGTGACATGGAGCCACCAAAGGGACTATCAGCACCCAGGACAGCTCCCCGAGGTAAGGGAACACGGCACTAGGCGCTGCTCCCCAGCACAGCACCAGTAACCAATTTCCTTATTCGGAGCAGAAACAAAAGAGCACGAGGGAAGGAAGGGAGTTATGAAGGCACAGAGTGGGTTGCCAAATGAACGTGGCTTTGAATTTCATGTACTGGTGGCCACTGGCACAGCTACACCAACAACCTCAGTGGTACAGGACCATAGGAGACCCACTCTTCGAAAGTCATCCTTGGCTGAACTGCTTCAGCTTTTTTGATGTTTATTGATTTCCCCCTCACTCTTTTTTTAATTTGGACCACTGCTCGGTTCGAGTAGGAGTCCTCAAACAGAGGTCCATTTTTTCATTTGTTGTTGGAAGATTAAAGTCAAAAACTAAATGCCTGGAAAAGCACACATTGACCTTCCATGGTTCATTTCATCCATGTCTTCCTCCCTTTCTGCTCACAATCCCAGAAAAAAAAAAAAGTATTCTTGATGTTGATACAAATAGATCATGAAGTAGAAAAATAACATTTCATTTATTAATTAAAATTTAATGTTTTATGTAATTACTTATGATGGTTGGTAGGGTAATGGCTACAAGCTGCTACCCGTGGACCCACAGGTTCAAATTTCACCTCCAGCTGTAGTACCCTTGAGCAAGGTACATACCCCAAACTTGCTCCAGTAAAAATTATACAGCTGTATAAATGGGCAAATGACTGTAAGTCGTTTTGGGGAAAAGCATCAGCTAAATAATGGAATGTGAACATTATACAGTATATGCACTGAATATATATTTCCATTTATACTTTAAAGAATCAAAATGGACTTTCAAAACTGAAGTCTGTGAAGGATAGAAACAGATACTATTTACTGTGTAGAGTTACAGTTCAATTTTAGAGGAAGTGTTGCCTACAACACTGCAGCATTTTAAAGACGTGAGCAGGTGATGCGGCATACCATGTTTAAATTATGTATAAACCTGGAGACCTTTTTCAGTTTTCGAGCAAAGCCATTTATTGTTAAACTTTTTAAAACTATTTTTCTCCAATTACAAATACAATTTACTTCTTGACTTCAGCAGCAAAATTTGGCGCACCTGAATTTTGTCACCTTTAAGTGATTGCCTAGGTTAGCTTACTAGCAAAGCAGGTAAAAGCAGACACAGTCTAACAGAGACAATCAATGGCAACATGTATGAAGACTCAATACCTGGACAACTTGACAATCAAATGTGGTGTGTCGGCTCACTCTTTCACTGGATGGAGGCCTCTGCAGGCCTCTTGCTGGTCCACTTTCTGGTGTAGGCTGTCAGTTTGTAATTCAAGAATGTCTTGCTCGTGGGGAAGGCATTCCTGGTGTCAGATAGTGGAATGTTGTGCTGGAAACATTTTTAGACATCACAATGCTTAGAGTAGTACTTTTCCCAA
Organism: Scleropages formosus; assembly: GCF_900964775.1. Lineage (NCBI taxonomy): Eukaryota > Metazoa > Chordata > Actinopteri > Osteoglossiformes > Osteoglossidae > Scleropages > Scleropages formosus. The sequence continues at coordinate 1,687,009 of NC_041830.1, read as the reverse complement.
GTGCTTGCTCTGCAAAGCAACATCAAGACCATGACATGTGAGAGCAGTTCTCTTGCAACCTTCTGAATGTTAATATATCACACAGTAACCTACTCATGTTGCTTTATTCGAAAGCTTCAACTGAAACACTAAATAATTTCCCTATTTCTAAAGATCGCTGTAATACTGAAAGGCCTTTGGAGGTCAACATTAAATTGATGTTATATTGCTTTGATAGCATGAACATTATATGTAAAGTGGTATATATGAGGTGTTATTTTATTAAAAATTAAGTAGGTTTTATCAGTGAAAAGCTGATGGTGTAGGGTGTGTACTGTTTTGCTGGTGTGTGGAGTGTAACTAATCTATTTTGAAATTTAATTTCTCTGAAATACAATGCACTTCGTATCTTGCTTTTCACTTTGAGTTGACTTCTAATGCAGTCTGAATAAACAGTGTATTTTCTTTAGGATGCTGATAAGAAGCATATTGCATCTGCTATTCAACTTCATGCATAGACAACAAAGCTCTAGAGAATCAGCCGCAATTTCTAACAAATAAATTTAAAAATAAAGTGAAACTTTTCACTTCCAGCCAATATCACAGATGCCCCTGTAATCATTTCCATGCAAAATTAAGCGTATGAATCTGACCTCTTCTTCTTTGACTTGTTTGACCTCCCTTGTCATGCTATCTTCAGTGTTTTCAAACAAATTTCATTTCAAACAGCCCTTTAAAATCTCAACACATGCTGGAAGGCATTTATATAATCTGGATTTTTGCAGCAAAACATCTCAGAAGAAACTGCCTTTACATAACTTTTTTGCACCATCTGTTGTTGATTAAAAAATTGCCTTAAGATCACCGCAGTCATGACTTAGATAAACTTAGATAAGTTATTAAAAATTGATGCTTACTTATTTATCAGATTTTTGGGGGCCCTTTTAGGGGCATGTACTTATTATCTGCCAGTAAAGCCAAGCTTAGCGACGCAACACAGGCAATGCGCCCTAAAATCTGGCCAAGTCATTACTGATCCCCAAAGCTGCTTTGGATGGCATTGCATTCAGCATGTTTTCATCTGCCTGGATAATTGCTGCTTTATGTGTGTTTATTTTGTGAGACTTTCAGGGCGGGGATACCGAGAATCAAGCTGCTTTGACAAATCCTGCCTGCCCTTCTATGAACCCTCATCCTTGTTCCTGTAAGACTGACATTAAGTTGCATTTTTAGTGCCTTACCTCTAATGGATGGAGAAGCTGGCCATCACACTTAGCTAATCCCCCAGCTGCCTCCTCTTTGGCTCCTCCAATTTATGCCACATTGTACGTGGCACACAAATAAATCCAAATGAAATTACATTTCCTTTCCACTTAAATAGATGGATGTTTTTTGAGCAGATCCGAGTTAAACTCCCATGTAGACAAATGATGTTAAATGAATAAATTACTCTGTCAAAAGCATCAGAAACAAGTACATAAACAAACAAACAAAGAAACAAAAAAATAAAAACACACCTGAAGCACACAATGAGGCAGAATGAAGAGGCCAAAAATCACAATCAGTCCTGGGAAATCTGGAAAAGTCTTGAGTATACTTACAGAAACTCTCTCTACAACCATAAAATACAGGGAAGTCACAGGGGAATCACTGTGAAAAATCATGACAAAAATTCCTCAAGTCAGACTAGAAATTAATTAGACAAAACTGCCAGTCAGTTAGAATGAATTATGGAAGATTGTAAGATCCTCTTGATCCCTGAAGAAATTGACCAAATGTTAAAATATAAATTGCCCAAAAAGTTTGTGGCAACAGGAAATTGAATGAATGAGTGAATGAATGAATGAGCAGAACTTTAGTAATTATAGAGGGAAAACCACTTTGGTTTCAGCACTATGCATACAGCATGTGCATACACAGACACACACACAAATGACAAATCTGTACATACATAAACATATAAAGTAAAAAATGTAGAAAAACATATGAAGTAGAATAATTTGTAAAAAGTGAAAAAGTGAAATTCAGTTAAAAATGTAAATAGGCAAACATTTAAATGCAAGAGGAGAGGAGTGGATTGAAGAGAAATTAACTGCGTGAAGAGAAGTGAGATGGTACAGGTACGGTGAGATATAGAGCAATTCGGTACCACTCCATCATTAAAAGATCATTCACCCCCCTGGCAGTGCGAGAACTCATTGTGGTAGAAATGGCCTTCAATAGCTGCTTGGAGCATCATAACTGCACCCACCTGTTGCTGAAAGTGCTCCGGTGTTGGACCAAGATGGTGTGCACAGGATGGAAATTGTTGTCCCTTGCGGTACTTTGTAGTAAACTCCAGAGTCCAGCTTCATTTCCAGGACTGAGCCAGCCTTCCTGATTAGCTTGTTGATTCTGTTGGTATCCTGTGTGGTAATGCTATATCCTCAACATTCCACTTTGGAAAAGACTGCACCAACAACAGCAGACTGATACAATCAGCGACAGCAACATCTCCAACAGTGACCTGCACCCTCAAAAAACCCTGACACTTCCTAGAAAGTATTGGCTACTCTTTCCATTTTATTCAGGGCCTTTGGGTTACATGTCCTCTTCACCTGTCATCCAGGTGCTTCCCAAGTTACTTATATGTCCTCACTACCTTCACCTCCACTCCATCAGTCCTCAAGGGACACAGTGAACCCTTGGGCTTCCTGAAGTAATTAATCATCTCCTTGGCCTTTCCAATTTTGATCTACAACTGGGTTCAACTGACATCACTTAACAATGTTTAGCTCAAAGTTCCTGTGCTTATCCATCCCTGATACACCGAACAATTGCTGTGTCATCTGAGAACTTCTGCAGATGACACGACTAAGTGTTTTGTACTTATCAGAGGTGTACAGAGAGAGCAGGAAGTGTGCCAGGACTGTCCCATCAGGGGACCCAATGCTTGCCACGGTCATGCCTGGCACACAGTGAAGCACCCTGACAAATTAAAGTCCGCCAGTCAGGGAGCCCAGGAAACAATGCATGGGTCCACCTATATGGACTGAAACTTCTCTCTGAACAGCCCAGGCTTTATGGAGTTGAACACATTTGAGAAATCAAATCATGTAAGTGATAGTTACAGTGCAGCCTGCATTGTCTGGATTGAAGTAAGCTCCGTTGAGCAGGTAGATGACAGTGTCAGCCACTCCAATGTAGTCCTAATAGGAAAACTGGAAGACAGTGCAGACCTGGCCAGAGTTTAAGGTGAGCTAGGACCAGCCTGAAGTTAGAGTTTCTGGCCAGTGGTCAGTCACTCTGCTGGCTGACTTTTCTTTGAGACAGATACCCAACAAAAATGCCTTCCATATGTTAAGGATTTTTACCAGGCTCAGGCTCAGATGGAATATAAACAGCAGTACTCTCCATAATTGATTTGTACACACCTTCAGCCCTCTCTGATAAATGCTGCCTGACCCTGTTGCCTTCCCGTGTTGGAGTCTTGCAAGATTCTTCCTCACTTGAGTGGTTGTTTCTATGGAGTGTCAGAAGTGGTCATGAGAAGAGAGGTGAAGATAACTATGGAAGGGGATGTAGGGAGGTGCTGAGGCAACATACACTGATGATAAAATATACCCTCCGTCTCCTGCAGGTGGCTGTGCTCAAACTCTGTTTCTGCTGGGTGTATAAAAGAGAAGTTAAATCAGACCATAAAAACAAGAGGAGCATCTGAGTAAGACCCTGGTGAAGGTCATCCACAGCATCATTAAAAGTTCATTACAAGCTCTCTCATAGAGCACCACAGTGTTCTGACTTAGATTTGTTTCTTTCCCAAACACCACATTACTGGCCATATCTATGCTAAATAAACCTTCATCAATAAACACACTCACCATGCACTCAAAAAACATTTCTCCATATTTCCATATTTTGTAAAATTCCGAAGAAGCTTTCCATTCCAAATGGTATAAGAGTCTCTGTGACAGACCCCCCAATGCAGTATACAAGGAAAGGTCTCCATCATTATCTAAGAAGTTTGTCATTTGACAGGAGATGCTACATTCTCAATGATTGCAAAAAGCTGGTTGCTTTCTCCCTGATGACATGGAACTGAAAGTCTTATTTAGGGTGGAAGAATTCAGTCCTGCTGTAGCTCAGAACACAAACCTGCAGTGGAACTTATAAGTACAGAACCTGCAGGAGGAGTGCTGCCAGACCTTGACCCCTGAGGTAAACCTGAAAAAAAATAAAGCTCAAATCTTTGAAAAGTCAGCAAAATAGACCATTGCATCCTAGGTCAAGAGTTATGAGTACACTCTTCACTTTCTCAGGCTACAGCTCATGTTCACTAAGAGCTTCGGATAGCCAGCTGGTGGACAGAGGTGAGAGCCTGAAGAACCTTTTATGCAATCAAAACATTTCAAACATTTTGATATTTCAATTAAATTCTGTAAAGTCATTCTCTGGACTGTAAATCAAAGAGGTTTGTAGTCATACTAGATGGGGCAAACACTTTGTGAAGGGCCTGCATGTGAAAATGGGAAAAAATTTAATTCTGTAGTTTCACAAGAGATCATGGTACTGTGTGTGTAAATTTGCCACACATCTTGAACATAGACAGAGAAATCAATTTTTTGCCCCACTGAGAGAGATTGCTCCAAGCAGACATCCCTCTGAAAATCACAGTGATGAACCTGAAGTCTACAACTGACACCCTAACACTGGTGACATTCATCTTCAGACCAGTGTGGCTTCACAAACCCAGCCAAACCCAACAAAATCGTTCAGCTGTACAGATTCTTGTTGAGCTGGGGCAAGGATTTTGTGAACGACAATTACACAATGGCCCAGGATCTCTTCTCCATCAGAAGAGATGGAGCAGAAGCTGGTACAAAACACAAAGCGTAGTTAAATATTGTTTAATGCTACAATCTATCTTCATTATGTTATTTTCTTTCTTTTAAATTTTGTCTACAGCTCTGGCAACTTTGGGGGAGCCTATTTGAAATTAATTTAGATTTCCCCCATTCTTGCAGAGTTGGGCCCATAAACTACCTATATCACTCCACAAAAACAATGTTTGTACACAGGATAGAAGGTTTATTCTTACTTGTGCCACACCCCTTTTGTATAATTCCTACACCTTACAGAACTTGTAGGCTGTATTACTATATCTAGATATGGAAGAAGCTCCTGCTCTTATGTTGACCAGAGGACATGTAGGAGTTTGGACCCAAGTACATGTGAGTTTACTAACAGTTGGAGGACAAGGCTGGAAATCGTAGTTGGGACGGATGAAGGGTGAGTGTTTGGCAGTCGGAGTTCGGGTGATGATCCCGAGATGTAGTCAAGTGATGAGGCGAGGGGTCAGGAACCAGGAGACATGGATGAGGTTGTGAGGGTGAAGGGAAGCTGGACATCGAATGCAGGAGGCACAAACGGGACAGTTGTCTGTGACGAGATTCCGCAGGGAAACAGTGGTTGACCGGCTCCCCTTATGCCTAATCTGGTTGATCAGGATCAGGTGCCTGGGACGTTGTGCTGGGCATGACACCTTCTGCTTCAGATATTAACCTTAACTTTACTGCAGGGTACAGATGACAGTTTTTACCTTAAACAAGTACAGTCTAATATGAATTAAGTCAAAACATTAATTTCAGCATTATTGTGCAGTGTCTACACATGTATTAATGTTCACATTACAAGGTCTGGTTTATGTATGTTTTATTGTCATGTCAGTAAATAAATAAATAAAAACACCACTGTTACTATTACAATATTGCAATGAAGCTTATTGTTAGCTGACATACATTTGTGAGGGACATTTGTTAGCCATAAGATGACTCATTTAGTTGATACAAGACACATTCCTAGTGAATCCATACCAGATGCATTGCTTTGTTTGCCAGAGCCATAAATCACTGTCTATGGTTTACTGCTTTGTGCTCATGGAGGATTACATCTGGCCACCTGACTCCAAGATAGATGGTTTTAGTTTCCACAGCATGTCAGCTAGTCACTCCCCCAAATGTCACATGTTAAAGGATGGCCGATGTCATGTGCATGTTCTGGGCAATGTTTGTCTGTTTTGAAAGGAGACTACAGGTCCCAAGGGTCTTTGAGGTTAGTATTCGATGTATTAGATGTATCGTGCAGCAATGAAATGAGTGTCAGACAGTTATTCAGTGGAACAGGCTCATTCTACTGTAGCTCAGCTTGTGGGGCGTCTTGTAGCCTCTGTTCCAGAGCTACTGTGTTTGATGTATCAGACTTGTCCATTCAATAAGATGTGCTGCTTTTTGTTTACTCCTTTGTTAATTCACTCATAGCAGTTTTATGGGTTTCATTGTAAGTATGCAATGATATAACATGTTGTGCACTGCTGTCTATTATCTTCTTCCATTCACTTATTGGTCTCATTTTATTGTGTTTGTCATAAAGCATGGAAATGATTTTGCTGATGAATCGAACAGCACATTTTAATTTTTGAAAATCCGATACGCACCCATTTCTCGCTTAGTGATGTTAATTTATTTTGTGAAACCATGCAATTAGTTGTCTTATGTCTTATCATAAATACGCCTTTGACATTACACTGTTCTTTGAACAGCATTACATGCTCTGTATGCCTTTTCAGATCAAGCAACAAAGGCTTCGAAAAAATCTAATTATATACCCTTTTTATACATATTTTATGTATCACTCTGATAATGTTAAAACCTGTATTAAGTGAATCATTTCAGTAATACATTCAGATGTCACAATATACCTTTTAAAATTACATCCCATTTCCTTTAGAAATTTTGGTTCATATTTAATTTAGTATGATGGACAGATTCAATTTTAACAGACTAAAAAATTTAAAAAATAATCTATGGCAGCGGAGAGAAGTATTAGGCTGATACATCTGAGGCACTCGCAATGGTATTTAGAAACCTGTTCATTACCGGAGTCATTCTGTTCTTTTTAAATAAAGCGGAAATCCTAGCTGGAGAAACAGCAGTTTAAGTGCCCAAACCAAGTGAAAGTCATGTGTTTCAAAGTCTAAGATACTCATTTATATGTTGAGTTTAGGGGGTGCGGTGGCGCAGTGGGTTGACCTGGGTCCTACTCTCCCGTGGGTCTGGGGTTTGAGCCATGCTTGGGATGCCCTGCGATGGACAGGCGTTCCATCTTGGGTGTATCCCCTCCCCCTCCAGCCTTTTGCCCTGTGTTGCTGGGTTAGGCTCCCGCTCCCCGCGACCCCGAATAGGACAAGTGGTTTCAGATGATGTGTGTGTGTGTGTGTGTTGAGTTTACAGGCTCCCGTAGTAAAAGTGGCAAAATAACAGAAGTGCCAGGACATGCTTTATGTGGTAGACTGATGGTGTTACTGAGTGTCAGGTGTGTGTGAGCTTAGGACCTGAGGAAGCCATACCATTTCATGAAGGGAGTCTCCAGTTGTGAACAGTGTCCAAGACACGGTCAGAGAAGTTTGAACCTATAGACAAACGTGCACTGATGGGGGCTGTTCCATGAAAACATTCTTGTAGCTGTTTCACGACTCATGTTATAGCAAAGGGGTCAGCAATCCAGAATTACAATAACCTGATCAGTCCATACGCCCCAGCAAGAGCACTTGCCTGTTCATCAGTCATGGGTTGGATGGTGGAACAAATTGTCCCTCTCCCTCAGACCTGCTGAGTCCTTGTCAGCATCCAAGAAGAGTCCCATCTCTTTGGACCCATTTCTCTCCTTTTCTCCTGACAGCTACATGATGCACACATGATGCTTTGGGCTTCAATGGGGCAAACAAAGACACATCGAAGCTGTCCATGGCAAACGTTTATTAGAACACTGGCACACAGTGAGAGGTATCAGCAAGTACACAAGGAAGTGATACTTTTCATCCAAGAAAACATTTTTCTCTTGAGAACCTGAACCTCAAGCCAGCCTTTCACACTCCCCGAGAGGCATTCACCCTTTTATAATACTTGACAGCCCCCTTTGCCAATGCACAACTATTCTACATTTCCTACAATTCCCGTTATTTACAACAATTTACAATAACCATCTATTCCCCCTCAAAGGGGGTGCACTTTGGAGGACAGGTCGTTACAGTAAATTTGCCCAGCAAATTTAAATGTTGCTGCTATTGGCAATTGCTTCAACAATGTTCATGGCAAAATTATGGGATCAAATAAACAAGCCGTGTTTTAAAAATCAGGTGTTTTTATCTAAACTTCTTTATTTTTGCTTGCATTTTCAATTCCCTAAGTGGTACTGCCAAAAGGCTTCTATGTGGTTCTGGATCAGGAGAGGTGAACTGTGGGCTCAAGGCAGTGCTATATGGGTGCAAACTGGAGTCTGATCAACTGGTCACCTGGGTGAGGACATGTGATACTAGAAGACCTGAAACCTCCATTGACCACAGGTGATATCACTGACCATTTTACCATGTGCATCTTAAGATTATTAATATAAATGTATGTACTGTACAATTCTACTCAATGGCACTGCAATTCAGTGATGGTTAGTTGGATCTTTGACCATCAGGGGAAAAAATATCAACTCCAAGTAATAAACACCAGCTTCTGAATTGGTACATATTGCGGCCAACATATTATTCATATTTGTAGGGTCCTTGCTTGTTTTTATTTCAAATCAAATTCAGATTGAAATTTTGTCACATACACAAACATACACAGTACAGCATGCAGTGAAATGCTTTATATAGCTGGCCGACATAATAATCTAGAAAGACAAATAACAGGTACTAAAATCTAAAGAAAAAATATATATACAATCTATTCATGCATATGTAAGACCAAAATATATAAATTATTATATATTACTGTCGCGGCGGCAATCCCCGAACACGGTGGTGGACACCGGAAGTAAGGGATGCCGTCAAGCTGAAGAAGGAGTTCTATCGGGCCTGGTTGGCTCATGGGACTCCTGAAACAGCTGACAGGTACCGACGGGCCAAACGGAGCGCGGCTCTGGCAGTCGCTGCGGCAAAAACTCGGGCTTGGGAGGAGTTCGGTGAGGCCATGGAGGAAGACTTTCGGTCGGCCTCAAAGAGATTCTGGCAAACCGTCCGGCGACTCAGAGGGGGGAAGCGGTGTTCCACGAACACTGTTTACAGTGGAAGTGGTGCGCTGCTGACCTCAGCTGAGGATGTTCTCGGGCGGTGGAAGGAGTACTTTGAGGATCTCCTCAATCCCTCCGACACGCCTTCCGTAGAGGAAGCTGAGGCCGGGGACTCGGAGGGGGACTCGTCCATTACCCTGGCTGAAGTTGCTGAGGTAGTCAAAAAACTCCTCGGTGGCAAGGCTCCGGGGGTGGATGAGATCCGCCCCGAGTTTCTCAAGTCTCTGGATGTTGTGGGGCTGTCTTGGCTGACACGCCTCTGCAGCATCGCGTGGAGTTCGGGAACGGTGCCTCTGGACTGGCAGACCGGGGTGGTGGTCCCTCTTTTTAAGAAGGGGGACCGGAGATTGTGTTCCAACTACAGGGGGATCACACTCCTTAGCCTCCCTGGGAAAGTCTATACCAGGGTACTGGAAAGGAGAATCCGACCGATAGTCGAACCTCGGATCCAGGAGGAGCAATGCGGTTTTCGCCCTGGCCGTGGAACACTGGACCAGCTCTATACCCTCACTAGGGTGCTGGAGGGTTCGTGGGAGTTTGCCCAACCAGTCCATATGTGTTTTGTGGACCTGGAGAAGGCATTCGACCGTGTCCCTCGTGGCATCCTGTGGGGGGTGCTTCGGGATTATGGGGTTCGGGGCTCGTTGCTACGGGCTGTTCGTTCCCTGTATGACCGGAGCAGGAGCTTGGTTCGCATTGCCGGCAGTAAGTCAGACCTTTTCCCGGTGCATGTTGGACTCCGCCAGGGCTGCCCTTTGTCACCGATTCTGTTCATTATCTTTATGGACAGAATTTCTAGGTGCAGTCAGGGAACGGAGGGTGTCTGCTTTGGTGGCCGCGAGATCTCGTCTCTGCTTTTTGCGGACGATGTGGTCCTGTTGGCTTCATCGAATCAAGACTTGCAGCGTGCACTGGGGAGGTTTGCAGCCGAGTGCGAAGCGGCGGGGATGAGAATCAGCACCTCCAAATCCGAGGCCATGGTTCTCAGTCGGAAAAAGGTGGATTGCTCCCTCCGGGTTAGGGGGGAGTTGCTCCCTCAAGTGGAGGAGTTTAAGTATCTCGGGGTCTCGTTCACGAGTGAGGGAAAAATGGAGCGGCAGGTTGACAGGCGGATCGGTGCGGCGTCCGCAGTAATGCGGTCATTGTACCGGTCTGTTGTGGTGAAGAGGGAGCTGAGTCGTAAGGCGAAGCTCTCAATTTACCGGTCGATCTACGTTCCTACCCTCACCTATGGTCATGAACTCTGGATCATGACCGAAAGAATGAGATCGCGGATACAAGCGGCAGAAATGAGTTTCCTCCGCAGAGTGGCTGGGCGCACCCTTAGGGATAGGGTGAGGAGCTCAGTCACCCGGGAGGAGCTCGGAGTAGAGCCGCTGCTCCTCCGCATCGAGAGGAGCCAGTTGAGGTGGCTCGGGCATCTGTTCCGGATGCCTCCTGGACGCCTCCCTGGGGAGGTGTTCCGGGCTTGTCCCACTGGGAGGAGGCCTTGGGGCAGACCCAGGACACGTTGGAGAGACTATGTCTCCCGGCTGGCCTGGGAACGCCTTGGGGTTCCCCCAGAGGAACTGGAGGAGGTGTGCGGGGATAGGGAAGTCTGGAGTACTCTGCTTAGACTACTGCCCCCGCGACCCGGCCCCGGATAAAGCGGAGGAAGATGGATGGATGGAAATATATAAATATCTGTCTTGGGACAGGTGGCTTCAGCCAGCGTATGTGTGTGTGTGTGTGTGTGTGTGTGTGTGTGAATGTTAAGTTTCTGACAAAACTGTATTCCACACAATAAAAATGTACTTTCAATGCTATATTTCTGTGAAATTTTCAATTTTAATGCTGACTTTCCAAACATCAACCACGTCCCATTGTAGTGGTGCTGCCAACAGCATGACAGTTTCGAGACAAGACTCTTCCTTTTAGCTGTACAATACATCATATACTTTCCTGGGAAAGGTGAGCTGGTGGAACTATGCAACCAATAATGGGTGCAGGGTATTTCGTTTTTGTATTCTCCACATAAATAACAGCAACAAGGCACTAAACACTCTACCTTTTGATGTGTGAATACACCCTAAAAAATAAAACCTTTTCACATGACAAAGACATGATTATAAGCTCTTATTTCATATTGTATACAATTAATAAATGGATTAATTTCCATATACTCATTAATCTGAGGCTTTTCTTCAAAGCAGCTTACAATTGTTTACACATTATTACTGCTAGGTATTTCTTATTAACAGAAGTAATTCAGAGTAGTTTCATTGCATAAGGGTACTAGAGCAGGAGGTGAGATTTGAACCTATAACCTGAGTCCAAAATTATCAGATGTAGCCCCTGTACTGCCTGCTGCCCCATGCTGAATTAAATCATAATGAGTACTATACAATCTATAAGCATAATCATAATGTTCAGCCAGGAAGGTAGCTTAAGTAGTAGTTAGGTGAACCATTGCTGGGACTATGGCACAGAAGGCAATGCTAAACCTAAGTTAAGGAAATGCTTAGCATTACTCACATTTTAAAAACTTTTTCTTTTGTCATTAGATCCCGGGACTTTAATGAAATTCCAGCAATAGTGTGCTGGTGTGTCTTCTGATGTTCTTTCCATGTATTTTGTTCCATTGGCAGATGTTCTGATGTCCAAGTTCGCCCCTCACGGCACCCAAGTGAAAGAATGCCCAAACGGAGTGTAAAATAATGTTCCTAAGTGACATACAGCGCTGCAAAGCTTTATATGTTTCAAGCATATGTTGAGCAGGATGTTCAAGTTCATGTTCAAGGTTTATTGTCATAACTACAAGTACCGTGTACAAGTACTATGAAATTCTTGTTTGAGCACTTCTCCACAGACTATGAACAAAAAACAATAGAGAGTACTGCACAAAAACAAAACAATAAATAATGCCAATAACAATAACAATAAATAACAGTAATAATAAATAACAATAGACAGCCAGAGTACTTAAAACTCAGAATACTTAAAGCGACAATGCAAGTAATGTGCCTATGTGCTTGGAGGGAACAGTCCAACTCTAGCTGCAAAAGGTGGCACATTGGTGAGTGGTGTTTTTTTCTTCAATGTTTTCAGTAGCTGGGTGGCAGGGTGGGACAGCGAGTAGTGCTTCTGTCTCACAGCATCTGGGTGGTGCAAGAGAATGTGGGTTTGATTCCCTCTCAGTCTGAGTAGAGTTTGCATGTTCTCCTTGTGTCTGTGTGGGTTTCCTCCCACAGTCAAAGACATGCTGTTCAGGTTCCCCCATAGTGTGTGAGTGTGTTTCACTGATGCATGGATGAGTAACCCCTTGTAAGGAGTGTATCTAGCAGTGTAGTCACCTTGGTGAATAAGGTGTGTGGGCTAGTAACACTACATAGTATCTGTTGTAAGTTGCTTTGGACAAAAGTGTCTGCTAAGTGAATGAATGTAACTGAAAGCCCTTAAAAACACAGTGCAAGAGTGGGTGCTTTGACTTCATTTAATTTGCATATAACACAAAGACTTCAGGTTTAACTAAAAATAAGTACATATAAGTTCATGAGAACAGATTTTTTTTAACAGTTTCATAAACTGACAGCTGGATAAGGAGGGATGGAGGGGTGCAGCAGGTTCAGCCGGTGTCCGCTGTGTGGTAGGTCTGGGGTTCGAGCCCTGCTTGGGGTCACTTACGATGGACTGGTGTCCCATCCTGGATGTGTCCCCTCCTCCTTCTGCCCTGTGCCTCGTGTTGCCGGGTGAGGCTACAGCTTGCCGCAGCCCTGCTTTGGACAAGCGATTGTTGACAATGGATGCATAAGTACTGTATTATATCTTGTAGCTTCAGATGTCATTTTATATCATAGTAGGAGGGCTACCCTTGACCAAGGTATGTACCATGCACCCTTGTTGTAAAATATTCAGCGAAATATATAATTTGCTATAGACAAAAATACTGGCTATGCAGCAAAAAACTACAACTGCAGTGAAAAATGTAATATTTCAAGGTGTTTTGAATCCTTCCTGTTGCCAAAATAAGCGTGTAGTGCCCTCACCACTCCGTCACTCTCGGCAATGGGCAGCTCTGCCTCCCGCTCACTGCACCACTGCACCGCATCATCTGCAGATAAAAATGTGTCAGAACTCAATTAAAGTTCCCGTCCATCAAATGCATTATCAAGGTTGCATTTTCCACTCTGTGCTCCTGCTGTGTCGTGAGGCAAACACCAAGAGTGGAGAGCAACGCTCTGCTGAAGGTCATAAGACTTAGCCGAGTACACTGATCAGAGTAACTCTTCGTAAGGTAGACATGACACTTGATCATCAAACAAGAACACACTAACCTGTGCAAGTGCCTTTCAGGGTAGGACATAATATTTTGCAATAATTTAAACAGTATATTGTACAGTTTAAGTACTTTATAATGTTCATGGCAGATATTTATTGCACATTCCCAAACTCCATAAATCCTGCATTGCTGAAATATTGCAAGATGGAAATATTGCATTTGAGGTTTACGCAGAGGGTCTTGTTTGAAAAATATGCTGCAGTCTCCCTCTGAGGATTCTGTTTCCAGCAAGCAGAAGCAGAGTATAGCTATTGATGAAGGTCTTCAAGGCCAGGCAGTAAATTCAGCTTTCATGTGCTGACGGAGACTCAGCTTTCCTAGCTGAGGCCCAAGCCTTGAATAATGAATCTGTTGCATCTCAATCACTTGCCAGCAGTCAAAGCAATATAAGTACATGTAAGAGAGAACGTTGGTCATTTGGTGAAAAGGAAATACTTATGTTCTGCTTTTATGCCCACAAGAACCAAGGACCTGGCTATCTATCAAGACCCAAGTCTTTACTCAAAACTTGTAATCCAAACAATCCTAAAATCCATGGACTGACAGGCAATACCCTATATCCTAGTTGCTCAAACAAGGGATACAATATCCAGAAACACCTTCGCTAGGCAACTGCTTCCTGACATAGAAGAAATGCCAAAGCAGTCCTACTCAGGTCTTGGTCAAAGTCCAGCAGTGACATCAGGTGAAAACAGTACAGCTCCAAAATACAATAATCTCTCAGACTGCCAGCTATGAGATCAAAGTCAACTTTATTGTCATTCCACCTACATTTACATTCATTTACTTAGTAGACACTTTTCTCCAAAGCAACTTACAATGGATACTATGTAGTGTTATCAGCCCACACACCTTACTCACCAAGGTGACTTACACTGCTAGATACATCACTTACAATATGTCACTTATCAATACATCAGTGAGACACACTCTCTGTGTCACTCACACACTATGGGAGAACCTGAACAGCATGTCTTTGGACTGTGGGAGGAAAGCAGAGCACCCAGAGTAAACCCATGCAGACACAGGGAGAACATGCAAACTTCACACAGACTGAGCAGGGATCAAACCCATGTCCACTCACACCATCCAGGCACTGTGAAACAGCAGCGCTACTTCCTGTGCCACAGTGCTGTCCACCTATAGGTGAGTTTGACATACATTGGAATGAAATTTTGTTTCTCTCTGGGCCTCTGTGCTACATTGGACATATAGTGCAAGACACTAAAAATACAGGACAGCGCAGTACATGGGCTGGAGACTGGCAGCAATATACATAATATACAATTTACACAGACAATATAAACAATACTAAAAAGATTTACTTATAATCTGTATGATGATGGGGGGGTGCGGTGGCGCAGTGGGTTGGGCCGCAGTCCTACTCTCCGGTGGGTCTGGGGTTCGAGTCCCGCTTGGGGTGCCTTGTGACGGACTGGCGTCCCGTCCTGGGTGTGTCCCTTCCCCCTCTGGCCTTACGCCCTGTGTTGCCGGGTAGGCTCCGGTTCCCCGTGACCCCGTATGGGACAAGCGGTTCTGAAAATGTGTGTGTGTGTGTGTGTGTGTATGATGATGATGTGTGATTTACCACCAGCATCACCACCTTCCCAAGACCTTCATCTTTACCCTTTCTCAAGGGGAGTCTTGAGCAGGTATACTTTTAATAGCAGATGAAAAGCTACGGAATCCAAAGAACTGAAATAATAATAGCAATAATTACACATATAATATATAGTGCCGCAGGTCTTGCTCATTAGCATATACCATACTGCAGCTGAGCTCAAGTGCCTCAAATGCCAGCATTTAGGTTCCTCTGTCAGCACTCAAAACAATGGTAATTACCTTATAGAGGTGGAATAATAGCCTTAACCTGGGTTAACAGACCACCCAGAGACAACAAAAATCTGTGAGTGTGAAGAACTGGCTATTAAAGACTCGCCTACATACAGGTGTGATCCTCAGGTAAAATCACCTACACATGTAAGTGAATTGGGTTCTTTACTTGAGTTAGCCTGTCGATCCAAAGTTTTCAAGGTAACACCTCCCCTGGGAGTGTGAATAAAATTAACAAAGGTTTGCCCTGGTGCCAGAAGAAGGACACAGGGTATCACTGCATCTGGCACATGGCACTCATGGGATTCATTAGAATGATTTTGAGTATCAGAATATATGTTCACCACCAAAAAGGCATCACTGTCACAGCCAGGATGGTCACTATCAAGATCTATCTAAATAATGGAGTCTAGGGCATTTACAGTAGCATCCTCATAGCCACTCTTATCCCAAGTGTTATTTCCTGCCCTAGCACAGGTTCCCATGTGAGCCAAACTGCATGAAGATGAAAAAATTGAAGTATTTTAAATTTAGTCTAAAGCAATAGTTAATGACTGCACAAAGCTTTAACTGAATAAATAAAATTCCACTTTCCATAACATGGGATGGTGCAGTGGGCTTGGCCAGGGCCCATGGTGTGGTGGATCTGGGTTTGAGTCCCACTTGGGGTGCCCCATGATGGACTGGCATCCCATCCAGGGTGTACCTCCCTCAGCCCTGCACCCTGTGCTGCCGGGCTAGGCTCCGGCCTGGTGAGACCCTACTTGGGACAAGCGGTTGAACACATTGTGTGTGTGTGTGTGTGTGTGTGTGTGTGTGTGTGTGTGTGTGTGTGTGTGTGTGTTTTCATAATGCATATTGAAATTGATATTATTTTACAGTATGCAAAGACTCCTCAGGGTTAGTACAGCTGAAACTCCCGTAATTTAGTGTTCTGAAAATTTGCCACCAACATGTACTGCAAATGTTCTTACATATTGCAAA
Source organism: Scleropages formosus (assembly GCF_900964775.1). NCBI lineage: Eukaryota > Metazoa > Chordata > Actinopteri > Osteoglossiformes > Osteoglossidae > Scleropages > Scleropages formosus. The sequence continues at coordinate 1,670,796 of NC_041830.1, read as the reverse complement.
GTTCATGTTAATGATGTCTAAAACAAGAGTTTCGTGAGAAGTCAAGAAAGCATAAAAAAACTTGACCTATTTTAGCTCAGCAGCATTTTTATTATTTTGTTGGATGAGACCATCATTTATTTCCTTGCAAATATTTCGTTTGACAGGCCTTCTTGAGACGCACACTGAGAGAGAGAATAAGCCGTGGACTGAAATGCCAGTGACAAGCTGTCTAATCACTTGTGTTCAGACCAAATCTGGAGGCTTCAGAAATGGGAAAATTCTCACTGGCATCAGCACAGGTTGTCAGGTACCAGCAGCACGGTGCATTTTGAAAGCAAAGCCCAATGTGCACATACTGTATACAGGGGGCACTGCTGGTGTCACACCACTCCAGATCGGATGAAGGCAGTAGGGGCTAAGCCTGAGTACGGGGACAAATAGGACTTTTCATTTCGGTGGAGAGAACAGTAACGCGTGACATTTTATCCCAAACGGCTGCCAATCAAACACACTCCGAGCACAAGTGAAGTGTGACTTATTCTCCTGACGAGCTGCCAATCAAACTAGTACCACATTGTGAGCGCAACATGGGCCTCGAATATAGAGCAGGTTTATACTGGCAGGGTGCTCTAGTTCTGCGTGTGAAAAAAGCCATTTTCTTGTAAATATAGACTAAGAGGTGATATGACTGAAAAAATTAAGAAAATATCAATCAGTGGTTATGTGCATCTTTTTTTCTGCAGCTGGCATCTGTAAATAGTTACTATGTGTCATTTTACTCCATCAGTGCACAATAAGGTCAATTCATGTTGATACTGAAGGTGCTTGTCTCTGAGATCAAATTTAATTATGCGTTTGTTTGGTCGATTAAATTTTCTTTTCATCATAAACAAAGATATAAAAACCCTTTGGCCATTGTAATAAGGGCAATCATTGTAATTTTTGATGTCTACTCCAAAGATGATGCAAGACGAAACGTTGATTTTTTTTTGTTTTTTGTTTAGTTGCTTAGCTGTCTGTGTTGTCCAAGTCGATTTACGATTTTAGCTATTTATCTTTATTCACTCAGTTACTCCGCTATTTACACTGATTTACCCATTTACACAGCAGGATAATTTTCACAACATAAATTCTTATTAATTCTAAGTAACAAACAAGGGCACCACAGCCAGAGGTGAAATTTAAACCTGGGTCCTTTGAGAGCAAGGAGGCACCTCTAACTGCTACCTACTGCCTCCAGTTTGAGAAGAGACGGTTTTTACTGGAGCTTTCAGGTAAGGTACCATGCTCAAGGGTACCAGAACAATATCATGTACTTCTCAGAAGACCACACATCATATTTCAAGTTTTGGGCAGTACTTCATCTGGCCTGCCAGTGTCCAGCTGCTTGTTTCTCAAAGCACAGGGTATGTATGAGAAGAGCTGACAGTGGACAGGCTTAGCATGTCCAACCTGTACACTCTTACTGTTAATTTCGACAAGCACTGTTCAGTTATGAACATACATCTGTGAGGAACAATATCTTCTCAATCCACATTGCTCTGGACGTGATTTTATTGTGTTATGATTGTGTGTCACTGGTGTGCATGACGAGTCATGCACATAGCTTTGCTGTTTCATCTGCTGTAAAACTTAACAATAAGGATACAATAAGGAAGGCCGTACTGGAATATGGGAACATTGAAGGGAACAGTGTTTGCACCATAAGGGGCATCTGGTCCTGTAAAATGGCCACACATGCCTTGATCATTATATGACCTTCATGACTTTCATGAGATGGTTGTCCATTATCATCCACCACATTCATCAGTTGGCAACAGACTTCGTAGGTTGAAAGGCACCCTTTGTTTTCTCAAAGTGTAAACTTCTCCAGATCTAGAAAACAGATGAAAAAGATGACTCATCAGGTCATATTACTTTTTCACATTGTTCAGGGTTCCAGGTTTTTTGCTCCTCACACTAGGATAAAAGTGTTTTCTGAATGGTAGCCCTGCCATAAATTCTAGGTTTGTGAAGCAATCACTGTATATTTTTGGTTGAAACTGGGTCACAGAGGTGGTGATTTTGAGGTTGTACGTTTGGGGCATTATAAAGTGTGAAGGACACTGTGAAATGTCAGTCCTTTCCTTGTTTGTGAGCTTTGACTTGTTGACCACTGTTTCTGTTTGTCAATGCATTTGTTTCATGTGGGCCAGATGTTGTCATTAATTTTGAGACCATTTCCCTTGACACATGCACTTGCATTCTGGGTGCCTACTATTTAGCCAGGGGTGTATGGGGTGTCAGGGAGGGATAGCACCTCTGGTGGATGAATATGTCGCGCCCTCTTCAGGGTGGTTTGTCCACCTTTGTTCCCCACCTGATGCTCGGCTCTCACCTGTGGCTCCCCGTAAGCTGTTTGCATGCGATAGCGGCCACACCCCGGGCAATGGCTTTGACAGGCCGGCTAACCAGGAGAGGGTAGCCGATGGGCCTCAAACCCTCGGTGAGTTAGGGGATCTTCACCCAAGCATGCGAAGACGGATTTCAGCAGACTGAGCGGATGAGACCCACGAAAGGTCCAACGGTCAAGAAGGCGGTCTCTGTAATGCTATGGGAGTAAACCCAGACAGAAAATCCGGAGTGGAGCCCCGAAGGCGGATGGATGTCCTTGACACCTTACCGGCAGCTCCTGCAGTCAGACTGGCATCAAACATATTGCATTACTCTCCTTTGGAACATGCCAACGCGGCCAAGGAGGGGGTTCTGATGATTGGGCATCTCAGGACCCCCGAAATCATTGCCCAGGTTTGCGCCTTGGAGAGATCACTCCAATGAAACAACACGGGAGACAATAGAAACCGGTTACAAGTTCTTACTCGACTGGCGTAGAGAATGAACGCCAGGGATTGTCTCCGACGGTGGGAGAGATCATCGTGTCTCACTGGACAGCGACCGCCCGTCTCAAGCTGGGCAGCCCCCGGCCAATAAGGTACTGTCCCGCCACAGTTCACCTGCCTCACTGGGTGCATGGGGCTTAAGGCTTTCAACCCGACAAGTGGACTGAAAATTAAAGCACCAGGCAAAAGCATAACCAAGAAAAACAGGGAGGTCTTTAGGCTTGCCTGCTGGAATGTACGGTCTATGCTAACTGGCCTGACTGATAATCTACAAAATGTGAGTGACGCATGGAAGACTGCCATAATCAACAATGAACTGAAGAGGGTTCGTGTTGACGTTGCCGCACTGCAGGAGACAAGGCTAGCTGCGTCAGGATCCCTTATGGAGGCTGACTACACATTTCTCTGGCAAGGAAAATCAGACGGTGAACCAAGAGAACACGGGGTGAGTTTCGCTATCAGAAACGGTCTCTTGCAACTGGTGGAACTATGTCCGGGTGGATCAGAACGGATACTTTGCATCAAGCTACAAACCTGTGCCGGCCGTGATCACCTAATTAGTGCCTATGCACCAACCCTCGGTGCTTCGCCCGAAACAAAAAAAACGGTTTTACGACGATCTCCATGCCGTCCTGGAACGCATACCTGCAAATCAGCAAGTATACCTTCTGGGTGATTTTAATACAAGAGTTGGAGCTAATCGGGATTCTTGGCCCTCATGCTTAGGCTATTTCCGTGTGGGAAAAATGAATGAAAACGGACAGCGCCTTCTGGAGCTCTGCACATATCACAACCTGTGCATTACTAACACCTTCTTCAACATGAAACCACAGCACAGGGTTTCCTGGAGACATCCACGCTCAAAGCACTGGCACCAACTGGACTTGGTGATCACTAGGCGAGCAAACTTGAACAATGTCTTCTTTACACGTAGCTTCCAGAGCGCTGATTGCGACACGGATCACTCGCTTGTGTGTTCAAAAGTTAAGCTGATGCCCAAGCAGTTACATCATTCGAAACCCTATGGGAAGCCTCGCATCGATGGAAACAAGGCACTGCATGTAGAGACGGCAAAGATATTCCGTGACTGCCTTGAGAAAATGCTACCCACCAGATGCGATACAGAAATCGTCACCTCGAAGTGGGATCACCTAAGGGACACAATTCACGACACGGCCCTGGCAGTTTTCGGGAGGAAGTCTAGGAAAGTGAACGATTGGTTTGAGGAGTACTCTGACGTGATGATTCCAGCCGTTGAGAAGAAACGTGCCGCCTTTCTGGAGCACAAACGATCACCCTGCGAGAACACCAAGCGAGCGCTGAGAGCAGCCAGAGCAGAAGTTCAGCGAACAGCCAGGCGGTGTGCGAACGACTACTGGCTCAACTTGTGTAACAAGATTCAGATCCGTGCCAGCTTCGGTCATCTCCGGGAGATGTATGATGGCATCAAGCAAGCTATCGGCCCCAGGCAGAATAAGACAGCTCCTCTGAAGTCCAAGTCAGGTGATATTATAACCGACAAAACCAAACAGATGGAGCACTGGCTGGAATATTTCTCTGAACTGTATGACCTCGAGAGCACGGTGTCAGACACCGCTCTTGAAGCCATTGAACAGTTGCCACTCATGAGTGAGCTGGATGACCTGCCCACGGTGGAGGAACTCAAGATCGCCATCAACCACCTAGTTGCTGGTAAAGCTCCAGGACAGGACGGCATATCACCAGAAGTCATCAAGTGTGCAAGAGACACTCTTCTGCAACCCCTCCATGAGTTACTGTGTCAGTGCTGGGAAGAAGGTGTGGTACCACAGGATATGCGAAATGCCACGATTGTAACTCTCTACAAGAACAAGGGAGACCGAAGTGACTGTAACAACTACAGCGGCATCTCACTCCTCAGCGTTACTGGGAAACTCTTTGCTCAAGTTGTCCTCAGAAGGCTTCAAAAAATTGCAGAGCGGATCTACCCGGAATCACAATGCGGCTTCCGTGCCGGACAATCAACCTTTGATATGATCTTCTCCTTGAGGCAGCTGCAGGAAAAGTGTAGAGAGCAAAGGAAACCCTTGTACGTCGCTTTCATCGATCTGACCAAGGCGTTTGATACCGTCAGCAGAAGTGGGCTTTTCCGGGTTCTCGGCAAAATCGGCTGTCCGCCTAAGCTACTTAAGCTGATTCAATCCTTCCATGCTGATATGCAGGGCACAGTCCGTTTCAATGAATCGACGTCTTACGCTTTTAGCATCAAAAGTGGTGTCAAGCAGGGATGCGTGCTCGCTCCAACTCTTTTTGGGATCTTCTTCGCAGTTCTGCTGAAGCGAGCCTTCGGAAATTCCACAGAGGGGGTTTACCTACACACCCGAAGTGATGGGAAGCTGTTTAACCTCGCGAGGCTTAAGGCCCGGTCGAAGGTACGAAAGGTTTTCATCCGTGATATGCTGTTTGCTGATGACGCTGCTCTGGTGTCACACACACAAGAGGAGCTTCAGCGGCTGATGGATTGCTTCTCTCGCACAGATGGGGCCTTTGGTCTCAAAATAAGCTTTGAGAAAACCAATGTTATGGGACAAAGTACCCCTCAACCTCCATCAATCTCCATCGGCAACTACACGCTTGAGGTCGTTCACACATTCAATTACCTTGGGTCGACCATCACAGATACCGTGTCACTGGAGCCTGAGCTCAATAAAAGAATAGGAAAAGCTGCCACGACTCTGTCCGGTCTCAGCAGGAGAGTGTGGATGAATGGCATGCTCTCCAAGCATACTAAGATCAAAGTCTACTATGCTTGCATTCTTGGAGTTCTGCTCTACAGAAGTGAAACATGGACTTTGTATGCCCACCAGGAGAAAAGATTGAACGCATTCCACCTGCGTTGCCTCAGACGCATCCTCCAGATCTCGCGGAAGGACAAAGTTACTAACAGTGACGTCCTTAATCAGGCTGGATTGCCAAGCATGCAGACCATCCTCAGGCAACGCAGGCTACGGTGGCTAGGGCACCTCCGTCGGATGGATGATGGAAGGATCCCGAAAGACATTCTGTATGGAGAACTGGCCTTTGGTGTACGACCAACCGGGCGGCCTCATTTGCGCTTCAAGGATGTGTGCAAAAAGGATTTGAGAGAGCTTGACATTAATGTGAATGGCTGGGAGGAGCTGGCAACTGATCGTTGCAGCTGGAGGCGGGAACTTCATCAAGGTCTGGGATGTGGCGAACAAAAGCTGCGTCTACAGGCTGAGGAGAGACAAAGACGCAGGAAGGTCAGGTTTCAAGTGGAACATATGAACGGCACCCAGCACATCTGTTGCAACTGCGGCAGGACTGTTACTCTCGATTGGACCTTCACAGTCATGGCCGGCGATGTAAACCACCGTGAGGCGGACAAAACCAAGGCGCAATTCCATGGTCTTTCTAGACTGATGGATGCCAAAGACTATTTAGCCTCTTTGGAACTCTGTTAGCCACCTCACGTTACCATGAAAAATCAGAAATCAAAGTACTGATTAGAAGAGCTCTTTTATAGCTGACACACAAATGGCTAATTGACAATGAACCTAATGTCAAACCAACCACAAGCGCCTCCCAGTGGTGAGGCAAGGACACAGAACAGAATCCAGAGGGAGTATAAATTGGAGAGAGTCACTGCCGGGAAGATGTGGAATCTCATCAGAGTATACACGTCTATAACCATGCTTCGTGCTGTTTGTAATCCAAAGAAAGAGGTACCGACACCTGCTGTGTCCTCGACCACAGTTTGCTACTTCCTGAATTAAAAATCCGGCACTTGGGTTCATCAGCAGCTCTGCCTCCTGCCTGCCTCTGTAATTGTTTATGACACCTAATATGGCTCATTTCACAGCTGTGCTTGTAATTGTGATTTAGTTAAACACCTTTCTGTTTGTGTTATTTTGTCCACCCCTGTACATGTAGATAAGTCCTGGCTGTACAAGTATATGCAGTATAACAAATTAACAAGGTGTGAGTTTGAGGAGTGTATGTCAACGATAGCAGTAAGTACTGTGATGGATTTTTTTTCATGCTGCATTAATAAATATTAAACACATTTTCTGTAAACTTGTGAAAGACAAAATTATTTTAATATAGTATAACATATAGTTGCTTTTTATTATTCGGGCAGTGCTGTAAATGCAGACTTCAGATTTGTGACAAAGAGTAGAAGATTCCTGTGCTGTTCCAAATTTATTTCCCAAGAGAAAATATAAGTGTTTGCAACATTATATGGAGACTGTGAAATGTCTGACTGTGTGTTGTGAGTACAAAGCTTATGTTTATAATGATATGGAAGGATGGTGAGGCATAGCACTTTAGCATAAAATACTGCAAAGCATGTTGTGTAGACATGGTTACTTCCCAAATAATGTAAATCATACAGTCATCCATTATTGAACTGAAAATGTTGAACAATACTACCTTCATCTGCTTTTTTAAGTCATGGAGCCTTGAAAACATTCTATAGACATGCCATATGCAGTTACTTGTAGATGAGTTGCACTTGAAATTATTTGTTTGACCAGACAGAAGAAATAATATAGATAATATCTATAGATAGATATTATATATATTATATAATATAATTTTTTTAAATGTAAATCCAGATTTATGTAAGTCCAATTTAGTTAGGTAGAGAGGTGTCTCTATTTTAAAACAAGGCTATAAATAATTTATAATCATTTAAACATCTTGCTTAATTGTAATAATCAGGTTATCTAAAGCAAACATATGGTGTGACATAGACAGTCAAGCTTACCAATGCATGTCTAGACCAACCACCCTGTATGATTTTTTACAGCGTAAAGTGGGGAAACAAGCCACATGTGTTCCTCCCTTGCCTCGAGATTACGCTATTGGTCACCAAGAGCCGGATTCGTTTGGCTGGCACTTGCACACACATGTCGGGGAAAATACTCCCTCTTCATACAAGTATGCTTTTGGAGGGTCATTGTCCTTTTGACCGTTTGCATACAGCAAGGGATCCTGCAGCTGACACTGGCACACAGCAACACATAAACCCGCTTAAATATATGAACAGAACACCCCTTTCATGATTGGCATGTCATTTTCCAATTTTTGGATGGGAAAGGAACCCCTCTCCAGGACAAGCCAACAAATGGAAATGCACGTCTGGAAAACGGGAGGAAAAAGTGGTAAATCTTCCCCTGACCTTTGTAGTGCCAGCCTTTTCCGGGGGGCTGTGATCCATCACGCTGGCTGACACCCGCCATGAGGTGACTGATTCTGTAAACGGCGGCGCTAAATGCCCCAAAAAGTCAATTTGATAAGTGTCCTTGGCGGGATGCTGTGACAGAGCTTCGTCTCCTGACTGATGGGAAGGGCCTTGCTGGCTCCCCGCCATGGGAATGACATACTGTATGTGCTTCTGTTCCACAGGTGAAGCAGTTCTCTGCGTTTCGGTCACATTCGACCATGCTGTAATGGTGATGTGGTTAAGGAACCTAGACTGAAAAACCAATCACTGCTGATCTGAAGAATATATCTATATATAGATGCTTTAAAAATTGTCTTGCACTTAGTGAGGAGTCAAAATAACAAATTTAGCATACACACATATTTAAGGCAACTAGTTATCTTTAGACATGATGTGTTTCTCTGTCAGGGGGTGTGGTGGTGCAGTGGTGCAGTGGGTTGGACCACAGTCCTGCTCTCCGGTGGGTCTGGGGTTCGAGTCCCGCTTGGGGTGCCTTGCGACGGACTGGCATCCCGTCCTGGGTGTGTCCCCTCCCCCTCCGGCCTTACGCCCTGTGTTACCGGGTTGGCTCCGGTTCCACGTGACCCCGTATGGGACAAGCGGTTCAGAAAATGTGTGTGTGTGTGTGTGTGTGTTTCTCTGTATAAAAGTGATGAAAAAACATTTTGTACATTGAGGAGAGACTTTTTAGGTAGTTTTTTAAAGCCACACATTATTTTTTAATTTAGCCTAGACTAAAAAATGATTTTCTGTCTAAAATCTAATCAACTAACTGCAATTTAGTACAAAATGTGCCAAAATCTACATCTTACATCTGCCTACAGGCAGATTTTGCTCCCCTTTTACTACTTAGAATGAGAAATAATAACTTCAATAGATTAGGCTTGATGGTGTCATTTAAATACCTAAACAGTCCTTTGAAGGTAAAATTGTTGATTGAGGTTTAAACATCCTAGCCTATTAGCTCCTTCCAGATAATGATTGGGGGGGCGTGAAATTAATGTCAGATTATTAACGAGCTCAGCAGCATCATTACTTTCTTCCTACAGCCCTAAAAAACATAATCACCGCCAACATTAGCTGGGTATTGTACAGTATAAGTTCACAAAAATTGACTCCTAACAGCCAAAAAGATAAGTTCAGTTTCTGCAGTCACAACTTCTTTCATCAGCAAACATGACAGGCTGCTGCATTTATTTTATACAAAATGTCTGACAGTTTATTTTTATCACTCCATTTATAGCTGTATAGTGTTTTTTTTTTTGGCTTGTTTCTTTGCTGTGTATCATAATCTCCAATTCAAAACAGAAACGAAAGTTAGTTGCATTGAAAAAAATCAAAAAAGTTTCTTTGTGCTATATTTTTTATTAAAATTATATATATATATAATTAGAGGGGCGCGGTGGCGCAGTGGGTTGGACCGCAGTCCTGCTCTCCGGTGGGTCTGGGGTTCAAGTCCCGCTTGGGGTGCCTTGCGACGGACTGGCGTCCCGTCCTGGGTGTGTCCCCTACCTCTCTCCAGCCTTACGCCCTGTGTTGCCGGGTAGGCTCCGTGACCCCGTATGGGACAAGCGGTTCTGAAAATGTCTGTGTATATATATAATTATATATATATCCAGCCATCCCTTCTCAATGACAGCTTGAATATTAATATGTAATAGTAGTATTAGTATATCTTATAATAATGTATCTTATAATGAAGGATGAACCTCGGTGCAGCAAGTGGTAGGGAACAATCTAGGTTTGCTTGAGATGTTCATGTCTGCAGCTATGTCTCCTTCTCTTAATGTAATGCATAAATTGTACTTTTGCTGAGATGTACGTCGCTTTGGACAAAAGCGTCTGCTAAATGAATAAATGTAAATATAAATGTAATAGTAGAATTAATAGTAGAATATTAATATGTACTGAAGAATTGCCGTATTTCCGCACAGTTGGAATAACACAGGCACGTGCATAATTAAATAGAGGGGAAGGATTGGGATGGTTTGGTTTGGGAGCAGCAGCTAGGATTTATGTTGTACTTTAAGATGAAATTGATACTGAGTATTTACACCCACCTTGTCCAATGCTTCCTTCTGCAAAACTTGGTTTCCTTGTTTCACTCTTATTGCTTCAGAGAAAGAGGTGTGGTGGTGCACTGGCGCAGTGGGTTGGACTGCTGTTCTGCTCTCCGGTGAGTCTGGGGTTCGAATCCCACTGGGGGTGCCTTGTGTTACCCCGTAGGCTCCAGTTCCCTGCGACCCTGTATAGAACAAGTGGTTCTGAAATGTGTGATTAGACTGTAAAATGTGAGATGCTGTCTGATTGTTTGACTAATTGAAATATTTAGCTTAGGAATGTATCCAACACAAATATGTAACCTCACTGTAAATATTTTTGAGATGTCTCTCAGTAGATGTCTGTTTCTTACAAGATGGAAGACAGATCTACGGGCCCTTCAATGGCAAAGCCAAAATGACACCAATGTCAAGAAATGCTGTATTATTACTGAATTCTATTTTATTATCATTTTTAACATTCATCTGTAGGAATAAATGGTTATGATCAGTTTTTCATGTAGTTCTGTGACAAATTTTTGTCAGCATTCTTCCTACAAGTGGTAGACATTTAACCTGGTGGGTCAAAACCATTTAGCTGTGGACATTTTTTTTGTCATCAAATTTCACTCAGTTTGATGGCTCACAGTAGGTGAGATGATTAATTAGACCATGCATTACAATAACTATCTAAAAGGGTTATAGTACATCATAAATCACTGTGATCACACCATTAGTAAAAACCATGGTCAGTGATGCATATCCAAGTTATATTTTTTTCAGAAAAATGGGAAATACAACAGAATCATCAGTTTCTTCTCAGTTTCGACAAAAAAGTTCACAGATAATTACGATGAAATATTACTTTCATTCATAAACCCAGTGGCTGACGGACCTTGCCAAAACTGTGATTGTAAAAAGCTTGCTTTCTTTTCTGTCCATAATTTGTACTGGGGCACATCCTGTACATTTGCACATGGTACACTATGAAAAAGTCAAAAACTGATAGTACAACACTTTATCACAAAGTTTGAGGCAAACATGTGGTTTAGGTAGAAAATTATTGGAATGGAATCCAGTTCATAAAACTTTTTTTTTGGGTATTACAAGTACAGAAACGAATTGAGAGTGGGCAGCACACCAAGCATCCACTGAAATCCATAACCAGAGTAACACTTCTCATTCTGAAAATGTTCAAATGCAATCTATGGCACCTCATGCTTTGGATGATTTTCTGAGCTGGGTACTGGGGGTTAGAGCCAGGTGTGCTTCATAAGTGTTGCACCAAGACCCTTTAAAAATGTGTGAGCACTTAAGGGAATCAGGTTGTTTCCTGATCTCAGTTTATCATCATTGCATCATCATTGGCATCCATCAGTCTAGAAAGACCATGGAATTGCGCCTTGGTTTTGTCCACTTCATGGTGGTTTGCATCGCCGGCCATGACTGTGGAGGCCCAAACGAGAATGACAGTCCTTGCCGCAGTTGCAACAGATGTGCTGGGTGCCGTTCATATGTTCCACTTGAAACCTGACCTTCCTGCGTCTTTGTCTCTCCTCAGCCTGTAGACGCAGCTTTTGTTCGCCACATCCCAGACCTTGATGAAGTTCCCGCCTCCAGCTGCAACGATCAGTTGCCAGCTCCTCCCAGCCGTTCACATTAATGTCAAGCTCTCTCAAATCCTTTTTGCACACATCCTTGAAGCGCAAATGGGGCCGTCCGGTTGGACGTACACCAAAGGCCAGTTCCCCATACAGGATGTCTTTCAGGATTCTTCCATCATCCATCCGACAGACATGACCTAGCCACCGTAGCCTGCGTTGCCTGAGGATGGTCTGCATGCTTGGCAATCCAGCCTGATTAAGGACGTCACTGTTAGTAACTTTGTCCTTCCGCGAGATCTGGAGGATGTGTCTGAGACAACGCAGGTGGAATGTGTTCAATCTTTTCTCCTGGTGGGCATACAAAGTCCATGTTTCACTTCTGTAGAGCAGAACTCCAAGAACGCAAGCATAGTAGACTTTGATCTTAGTACGCTTGGAGAGCATGCCATTCATCCACACTCTCCTGCTGAGACCGGACAGAGTCGTGGCAGCTTTTCCTATTCTTTTATTGAGCTCAGGCTCCAGTGACACGGTATCTGTGATGGTCGACCCAAGGTAATTGAATGTGTGAACGACCTCAAGCGTGTAGTTGCCGATGGAGATTGATGGAGGTTGAGGGGTACTTTGTCCCATAACATTGGTTTTCTCAAAGCTTATTTTGAGACCAAAGGCCCCATCTGTGCGAGAGAAGCAATCCATCAGCCGCTGAAGCTCCTCTTGTGTGTGTGACACCAGAGCAGCGTCATCAGCAAACAGCATATCACGGATGAAAACCTTTCGTACCTTCGACCGGGCCTTAAGCCTCGCGAGGTTAAACAGCTTCCCATCACTTCGGGTGTGTAGGTAAACCCCCTCTGTGGAATTTCCGAAGGCTCGCTTCAGCAGAACTGCGAAGAAGATCCCAAAAAGAGTTGGAGCGAGCACGCATCCCTGCTTGACACCACTTTTGATGCTAAAAGCGTAAGACGTCGATTCATTGAAACGGACTGTGCCCTGCATATCAGCATGGAAGGATTGAATCAGCTTAAGTAGCTTAGGCGGACAGCCGATTTTGCCGAGAACCCGGAAAAGCCCACTTCTGCTGACGGTATCAAACGCCTTGGTCAGATCGATGAAAGCGACGTACAAGGGTTTCCTTTGCTCTCTACACTTTTCCTGCAGCTGCCTCAAGGAGAAGATCATATCAACGGTTGATTGTCCGGCACGGAAGCCGCATTGTGATTCCGGGTAGATCCGCTCTGCAATTTTTTGAAGCCTTCTGAGGACAACTTGAGCAAAGAGTTTCCCAGTAACACTGAGGAGTGAGATGCCGCTGTAGTTGTTACAGTCACTTCGGTCTCCCTTGTTCTTGTAGAGAGTTACAATCGTGGCATTTCGCATATCCTGTGGAACCACACCTTCTTCCCAGCACTGACACAGTAACTCATGGAGAGGTTGCCGAAGAGTGTCTCTTGCACACTTGATGACTTCTGGCGGTATGCCGTCCTGTCCTGGAGCTTTACCAGCAACTAGGTGGTTGATGGCGTTCTTGAGTTCCTCCACTTGAGTTCCTCTCAGTTTATCAGCACATCACATACGGTATGTCCTATAAATGTCCAACACTTATTACACGTGTATACAGTTCTGTTGGCTTGTCATATTCCATGACTGGTAAATCCAACCATTGTAGCTGTTTCTCGAGTAGGACATCAACCCACAGTTTCAGAAGAGGTTGTCACTTTGACAGTAACTTTTTATGTTTCTGGTGAGCTGTAGTATCTTCCCTGTCCAGCTGGTAATTTAATGGTGGGTCCTTCAGCAACAGTTGCCTCCCATTCAGTTTTCCCCTGACACTTTTGTTTTGTTCCATGATAAATTACACTGACTGGAATAAAGAGCTCTGGCCAGCTGTGTAGACAGCGGAAGGATTATGTAAAAATCACAAGGCGAATGGTAAAACTAAGAAATCGAAAAATATTAATAATAAAACATAAAAAACAGTTTTGCTGCAAAAAATGTCACTTACCTTTCTGGTTTATTTTGATAATGTTTCCCTTGTTTATATGTTAATGCAATATCAGAGATTGTGAAAAAAATGCTTAATGTGAGAACAGATTCATTAATATCTCAGTTTATTGTAACTCTATAAGCTCCATCGTTCCAACAAATGTTAAGCTTTTCCCAGATTATTTCCAACCAAATTTCTTGCAAGGAAGGCAAATGCTGTGTTTCTCCAGTCCCTGATGCTTTTTTTGTGAGCCATTTTTACGCACACACTTTCTGAACCGCTTGTCCCATACGGGGTTGCGGGGACCCGGAACCTAACCCAGCAACTCAGGGCGTAAGGCTGGAGGGGGAGGGGACACACCCAGGACAGGACACCAGTCTGTCACAAGGCACCCCAAGTGGGACTTGAGCCTCAGACCCACCGGAGAGCAGGATCCGGTCCAACCCACTGCGCCATCGCACCCCCCGAGCCATTTTCAGCCCTATCAAAATCTTCAAGAGAATATTCAGCACCACGGACAGATCTCACTTTCCAATAAGCCACTGCATACTGGAACGAGCCATCAACAGCAGACTACATCATGTAGGTACACCAGGGACAGCTAAAGTAGTGCTCCCTCCACTGTGACTAAAAAGGTCTCTTTTACATCTATCTTTATCACAAAACTGTTCCTGCTTGGGCCTTTATGGAGCCCAACCTGGCCTGTGATGCTGTTTTTTCAGTTTAACTGTTCCCTACTGGCAGGGGGTATGGTGGTGCAGCAGGTAGTGCTGCCACCTCACAATATCTTGGCTGTTCACGTTTGAATGTAGCTCAGTTCAGTCCTGCTCAGTGTCTTCCTTATGTCTGCATGGGTTTCCTCCAGGTGCTTTGTTTTCCTCCCACAGTCCAAAGACATGTGGTTAGGTGAATTGGCTACTCTAAATGGCCCATGGTAAGTAAGTGTGTATGGCGATCCTGTGATGGAGTGACATCCCATCCAGGGAGTACCCTTCCAGCCTTGCATTCAGTTGTTCTGAGATTCGACACTGTCACAGCCCTGACCAGCGCAGGTGGTTAGTGAAAGTGACTGGGTATTCCTAACTGTACTTTTACCCATCCTGTACACTTTTGGTCACTACAGGCCACCTTAGCTGTTGTTTCATTATTCTGTAATTTCACCTTCTCTGGTTAGTCCTGCTAGGGGGAGCGGTGGCACAGCGGGTGTGGCAGGGCTCGGTTTCGAGCCCTGCCTGGGATGCCTTGCGGTGGGCTGCCGCACTGTCCAACGTCTGTCCCCTCCCCCTTCAGCCTTCAACCATGTGTTTCCGGGTTTGGCTCTGGCTCACCGTGACCCCGCTCAGGACAAGCGGTTGTAGACATTGTTGGGTTGTTTGGTCCTGTCAGTACTGGAGCATCGATCCGCAGATGGTGCAATGTAGACCAGTGATCTAAATTTTGTTTTTCAGCTTAAAGGAGCACCAAGCCAAATTGCAGTTTATAAATGTTAATAACCAATATAATGTAAATCTTTTTACATGTCAGTGATTACACAAATATGGCATTTAGGAATGTAGCATTAAATGAAATTGGATTCCATTAGATTAGATTCTGCTAAAGATTATTAAATTAGGTGTTCCATTAAGTACAGCCATCACCATGCCCGAAATACAGCAGGTATCGCAGATAAAAGGTATCTCTTATTACCTTTTTGACATGGTTGCTTGGTATGAGTTAATTCAACATCATTTTCACAGTTTTTAAGTTACATTTTTTCACCATATACAGTTGGATATGAAGTAACGACTATTACAGATTACTGAGTATTAAATATGGATGAAATGACAATATTGCTTATCTTACATACAGCTCTTAGTACATACAGCTTGTAGTATAAATTGGTTCAGAATGTTCCACTATAAAAGTTATTTCTTCAACATGAATGTTAAGCACATTTTCTTCTCTGCGGATAATTAATGTTACCACCAGAGTCATTTGCACAGGACTGAAGATACAATCTGTTGCTATTTAAAATCAATGAAAAGCATTGATTCCTTAAATACACTCTATTAATTTTATGAAATTACAGAATAATGCAAGGCAAGTGACAAGATCAACTTCAAAGGAAAATCCATGGTTGATCTTTAATCTGTACATATGGACTTCTATATACTGTATATGTTATACAGTGACAAATGTTCTCTTGTGTTGTTCTCCAAGATGTATGTTGCTTTAAACAAAACATCTGCAAAATGTATAAATGTTTTGTTCAGATGACATGAACATGTCCCAAAGAAGTGGGAGTACACTATACATTGT
Source organism: Scleropages formosus (assembly GCF_900964775.1). Taxonomy (NCBI): domain Eukaryota; kingdom Metazoa; phylum Chordata; class Actinopteri; order Osteoglossiformes; family Osteoglossidae; genus Scleropages; species Scleropages formosus. The sequence continues at coordinate 1,654,777 of NC_041830.1, read as the reverse complement.
AGGGTATCTACACACATAGTCACCTCCTGCAAGGAATTTAGATCCCTCCAATTCATCTGAACTACATGTCTTTAGACAGTGAGAGGAAACCAGAGCACTTGTAAGAAAACCCACACACTCCACAATAGACTGGGAATCAAACATTTTCAAACCGAAAAAATGTCATCAGATATTTACAGTTAGCTTGTCCATAAAGCTTAACATTAAGAGACATGAATCTAAGGGATGAAGTGTCATTAAGATGGAGTTATGTCAAGGAATCAGAACATGCAACTGCCTGAGGTCCTTTATAAGGTTATTTGAGAAGTAGCTGTACATGGCCTGGCCCAGCTAACAGGTTGCTGCTTTTCCAAATTCTGCATCAGCAGTTGCTTGCTGAGTGGAATTGTTGCATCACACCCTTGGGATCATACAGCCATTGCAAAGTGCACTTACTGAAGTCTTTCCTTCATTGAATTCAGCACTGAACACCGAGTTACTTTTCACCAGCTCAAAGCTTTTGCCTTTTCCACATTACAATATCCTTTGTAATAGAGTGGCAGAATGTTCTCATTCTGTATAAACAGAAATCCCTTTTTCATTGTGGCAATGGAGAAGCTCTTTTATGGTATCTCTGTCCCCTCTGATGTTGGAAGGGTGTACGACTCATCTAGACAGTCTTTCTATGCCCTTTTTTGGTTTTATAAACAGCTCTGGGTCATAGCAACATGCTGGCAGAGTCTACCAAAAGATTGCAAATACATCACACACACAATGTCTGAAGCCGGTTGTCCTGCGCAGGGTCACAGCAAGCCAGAGCCTAACTTGGCAACACAGGGCACAAGGCTGGGCACAAGGGGACACACCCAGGACAGCACGCCAGTCTGTTGCAAGGCAACCCAAGCAGGACTCGAACCCCAGACCCATCAGAGAGCAGAACCTGGCCAAGCCCGCTGTGTCATCATGGCCCCCTGTAAGTATGTCCACATACATAAAACAAGAGTAGAGGGCGAAAAGCTTACATAGAGCTAACAAGTTCCAGAAGGGTGTGCAGATATTTCAGAATTCCTTTGAACTGTCAGACAGATAAAATGTTAGTATTTCAAGTGAAAGACACACTTCCTTCATCCACACATTTGCAGAGGGTGTGGACCACAGCATTAAAATACATTTCCTTACCAAGTATGTAAGAGTAAACAGATCACATTTAATAATCATCAAAAAAAGGAATTTGGGTTGGTGCTTAACTAGAAAATATAAGGGGAGAAATCAAAGCTTTGGTGATTTTGTTCCGGTGGTGCGGTGGGTTGGACCAGGTTCTGCTCTCCAGTGGGTCTGGGGTTTGCATCCTGCTTGGGGTGCCTTGTGATGAACTGGTGGCCTGTCCTGGGTGTGTCCCCTCCCCCCTCTGGCCTTTTGCCCTGTGTTGCTGGGTTAGGCTCTGGTACAACCTAATTCAACTTAATGCCTCCGCAGAAACTATTTCAATCTATGAAAGATCTTAGCTGTATTGTCTTCAACCATGCGGGACATGCAGTTCATTTTATTAGATCAACAGATCTTCAGTCATCCTGTCTGACTGGATGTGTGCCCTTCTAAATTTTCTATGCTAACTCAATATTTTCACATAAGATCCTTGTCATGACAGGGATTTTTCCATAATTTATTTTACTATCAAACTGCACAATATAGCTCAAAGCAGGGGGAGACTTGTTGGGTTTGTAGGAAGATTGCAGCTTGACAACAATATCTACAAACAGCAGGTAGGGTAAAACAAAGCAAAGCATTAACCTCAACTTCATGCTGTGATCACACATATGCTTTAAATGTCGATTTAATTGGACAAATCTGTTCCCTCCAGGCAGTGTCCTATTATGTAATTACTGCACTTTATTGAAATAAGTTCAACTGAGTAACAATGCAAAGGACAATACAAAAATGTTTTAAACACACAAAAAGCATAAAATGTAATACCTGAGAACAGGTATTAAGTAGGGCTGCATAGTGGCACAGTGAGTAGTGCTGCTGTCTCACAGCTCCTGGGTGGTGTGAGAGGATGTGAGTTTGATTTCCACTCAGTCTGTGTGGAGTTTGCATGTTCAGCCCATGTCTGTGTGCCTTTCCTCTGGGTGCTCTGGTTTCCTTCCACAGTCCAAAGACATGCTGTTCAGGTTCACCCATAGTGTATGAGTAATGGAGTGTGTGTGTTCCAGTGATGTATGGATGAATGACCCATTGTAAGTAATGCATCTTGCAGTGTAAGTCACCTTGGTGAATAAAGTGTATGGGCTGATGACAGTTCATAGAGTTTAAGTCACTTTGGAGAAAAGCATCTGCTATGTAAATGGATGACTGTGGTCTTGGTTGCATATGAGAATAAAAAAGGGAAACTTTCTTTGAATTTCTGGGGAGAATGTTCTAGCCTTACAGCATATGTTCATTTGGAAGCAGTTTGCAGGAGATGTAGGTGTCCTTGCCTCATTTCCAACAATATGACCGTCTGAATGTTTTGAGGACTTTAGTGCTATATGCATATCTCGGGATAAAATGCTGAGAAAGGGTCTCTCTTCAACAGTCACAGTGCCATTCACACTTTGCTAAACTTACATTTGCAAAAGGTACAGTACACGTACTCTTCCTGCCCATTACATTTAAATTCATCTCCTGTAGTGAGCTTTTGCTATGTGTGCAGGTTCACAGGTAACTGACAGACAGTTTGCATAAAGTACACTATTGTGTCAGATGTTCTCAGTGCATGTTTGCAGCTGCATAAATAATACATGATAGGGGCTAACAAGCAATGGAAGATTCAAAGTGCAAACCCATGAGGGCGTAACATTGATAGTTTGCAAGCTCAACAAGTCATTAATGTAAAATGCTAAAAAAAAAGTGGTATCCGTTTGCCTGTGTGATGAATAGAGCTGTGGATTAGTTGCCTGGACTATGCATTAAATTTCGAAATAATACCCTTTGGGTTGAAATCAGTTGCAGAGTAAATTCATTGTCAAAGTAAATGCAATGCTTTTGCACTGCTCTAAGACCAGAATGGCTGTCAGTCTACAAAAGAGGTGGCCAGACATTATCTTGAGCTCTGTACGTGCCTCTCAGATGGCCTGAATGGGGGATTGTATTGCTGAGGTCCTTTTGTGCACAGGTCCACCTACTGATGTGATGATAAAAAACTGTCTCTTACAAGAGAAGAGCCTATTCCTTTTTCTTTAACCTTTCTGTAAATTAGGATAGCATGCATGCTTTGTGCTCCCTTAAAGATTATATCATATTGAGGTAAACCTCTATACTGTATTCTCTTGTGTACTTGTTTCCTGGAAAGCAAAGTTTGTATGAATGGAAGTATTGCCCCATGCAAACCTTCATTTTGTATGCTTTGCAACAACTGCTCTGAAATTTGTGCCATTTATATAATATTTCAGTGCAACTAGAACATAGCAACCTGATGCAAAAGGTGCTTGGCACTACCTGGGGTTTATTTATATTATGTAAATATTTGTGAAATAATGGAAAAAGGAGGATGTCTTGAGGTTTAAAAAAAAAGACTTTTTTGTGCAGGTGTAACTATTCATGAAAATATATTGAAAATAAATGTCCATATATTTTTTCATATACTATATTTACATACACCGTCTGCTGTTTCCTAACAGTAGCAGCTTCAGCATTACTGCTACACTTCTGAAAGAGTTTCTGTTAAGCTAATGAGCAGAAGCTGATGATGTAATTTGTCTACAAATGAACACAAAAACATGGATTTATTCAGTTGCTTTTCTTCAGCAGAGATGTGCTGGTGAAAGAGGTGTTGGCTGTAAAGCCAATTTTCCTTGGACATTCGAACCAGCAGAACCAGCAACTGATGAAATACTAACCCATCGGGCTTTAATGTAAAATCAGAGCTGATGGGTACTGGAACAGGTTCATGTCAATTTCCAATTGTGCTCAGGGAAAAGGTACAAGCTTTACCACATATGTTCATTTGGAAGTCCTCAACATGATATGTAGGTATCCTTGGCTCATTCCCACAATAGGATGCTGGCTGGGAGGCACTACACCACAGCCAGGCCACATTACTCCTTTTTTTCCTGATACAACAGGACAGACTCTAACACCAGGAATCAGTTTCTTCTGAGACAGAAGACAAGCTTTTATGCTCAACCAAAGAAGAGACCCAGTTTTGAAACTTCAGTTTAGACAACAGCCATTAAAAGGGTGCTTTGTCTGGCAGCAATAGAGTGTTTGCGCATTTAATTTCTAAAACTCACCATGGTTTGGCCTCCTTCATCACAATTCCCACTGCAAAGCCCTTGGAAGACAAGCCGTGTGCCTTACACTGAGGGTAAGATGTGTAAGTCTAACAAACTCAAGAGAAGCTGTGAATGAAGCCTCAGTATTGAAATTTTCAGTCATTAATGCAAATTTTATTTCTTAATTCATTTGCTGATGATTTTATTTGCATGTCTGGATAATAATTAGCAAAGCTTAATGCCCTAACTTTTGGCTGATCCTCGTCTTGGGAAAGATGTACATGAAAGTGCATTCACTGCATTTTGAGAATGGCACTTTCAAATTAAATACACTTTATTGCTAATCAATGTTAAAATTTAATTTAAGTGCTTTAATGCATTTGTTTAACAAGACGCTCATAGATTTTGAAGGGAAATGGACAATGTCAAAGCAACAGAAGATATTTGTCATAAAACTTTGTGAACGCTGAGACACTGTCATGCTTTGGGAGTGTCTTACAGACACATCTGGTCCTGCTTTTTACTTCAGTAAGAGCCAAAAGTTTGCAAGTTGAAGCACCAGAGAACTGTTCTTTTCCTAAAGCAAGTCAGTGTCTCCCAAGACTAAAAGAAAAAAGCCTGAGATTCTGAGAAGGACAGCAGATCCTTCATTCAGAAAAAAGTAGCCTCGTGGACCATGGTAAGAAAATGAGCCACAATCTGTGTTGTACACCACATTTCCAAAGGGAGAAGGAGCACTGATGGCTATTTCTTTGCTTTTCAACAAAAATGACTTTGTGGTCTTATTGCTGATGAAAAACATTTCTGGAAGTTGCCTTGGAGATTTTCAGCACTGTATTGATGGCTTTGGCTGTCTCAGATGTAGATGCAAAACCGGAGCAGGCCTTTGGTAATGAATAACTTCTAAGTTTGCTACTCTCCCATGGATTACAGCCCCTCCTCAGCCCAAGTATACTTACCTAAACTCCTCACCCACTCACTGATAATGATTGCTTTTCTCAAGGCAGGTTAAAACTCTCAGGAGCCTTTTCTAGAAGCACGGGGAGCAAAACTAGGCAAGATACACTCAAGATATCCACAGGGTGGCCACACACACACACACACACACACACACACACACACACTATGACCAGTTGGGTAATCAATCGATTCACCTGAAAAATGTCTTTGGAATGAGGAAGAAAACGAGAGCACCCAGAGGAAAGCCATATGAACACAGGGAGAACGCAGACTCCACACACAGAGCAAGGATAAAACTAGATACAGTCATGCAGCTTTGGCGCTATGAGGTACCTGCTACACCACCAAGATGCAAGAGGTGGTGTACATAAATACTCTGTTTAAACAGAAAAATACTACAACAGCAACTACTTGCATTGGCTGGGTTTTCAACCAGTTTACACAGCTGAAGGAAACTCTGATACTGATGGCAACTGTGCTCTAGTATTAGTGCTCGTTGTTTGGCAAAACCAAATGAAAAACAAGTATATAAACAAATCAATATCTCCAGTGAAAACTTGATACTTCAAATAGTTTATTTCAGCTCTTTACCCTTGTTTGCTAAACACCTGATGTTTCCAAACACATTCTGTGCCAGAAAATTTTTCATAACCCCCATCACCTGTGTGAAACATGTTTTCCACCCAATGACACTTCAGGAGAAGAGCAGCTACTGGCCATTTCCTCTGCGTTTTTGGCATTTGTCTCCTTCTATATGCAGTGCTTGGGGAAGAACAACTCATCTGCCCGCCAGGGCTTAGGGTTTTAATTAAAGCAATAGTGAACAGGCACACTTGGTTTTGTACGCTGGCAGAAATATGTCAGTGTAATTAATAGCTCCCAATAATGAGTGCAGGTAATTAAAGAAGTTGTAACTCAGAAACCAAGGGGATGGAGATGAGGTTGAGGGAATTTTTGTTACTGCTGTGATTTATTATCATTTTTTATTATCATCCTTATTTTTATTATTGTTGTCGTTCTTTTTCTTCTTCATTGTCTTCTTCTTCTTATTGTTGTTATTGCTTGTTGCCAACATCTTCATTTATAGCAAATACAAAAAAGAAGACAAATAACATACTGTGAGAACCTGTTAAGCTATTTCCTTTCCAATACAGCCCAAACTACAAATGTATTCAACAAGTCTAGAAAAAAAACATGAAGTGGTTGCCAAATGAGCAATATAGCCTCAATGGAATTGTCTGTGGTACCTCGGTTTGACAGTAGAGTGCTAAAAGGGTAAACAGTACTGTAATTACAAGTAAATGATTTTCCTTTGTGTGTGTGTGTGTGTGTGTGTGTGTGTGTGTGTGTGTGATTTTCCTTTTAAAATATTGTCGTTATTACTCCATGTTACGGGAATTAGCCAGTGAAATCTCCTCCCGTATAGCTTATTTCATATATTGGCTCACATTTTGCATTATGTCTTGAAAAATGTTGAAAACTGAACATCTTTTTGCATCTTACTAGAAAGAACTATGACCTAAATTACCCACAATTGTTCATATGAAGTCTCTAAGTTAATGGTTGATTGATTGATTGATTGATTGAACAAACAAAGCTATTCATTGCAGGGGGAAATTCTGCCTGGCTGCAGGAGCATACAAAATACAACATACATACAGACATACATTGAAGAAACAAGTAAAATAAAGGATTGGTAAGTAGATTAAAAATGATAAGTTGATAAATAGGCCAGTGTATTTACACAAGTTCAGGCATAGAGAAGTGAGGTAGTGTAGGGTATAGTGAATTAGCATAGAGCTGTTCAGTATCACTCATTCATCATTCCCTGGCAGTATGAGGACTTAATGTGGAGCCCCATGGCTGTTGGTAGAAATGACCTTCAGGAGCTCCTTGGAACAGCACAACTAGAGCAGCCCATTGCTAAAGGTGCTCCTGTATTTGACTAAGGTTGTGTACAGAGGCTGAATATTGTTGTCCACGATGGACTAGTTTATTTAGTGACTGTTTCTGTGAGATGTCCTTCAGGGAGTCCAGATTCACTCCTAGGAATGACGCAGCCTTCCTGATTAGCTTGTTGATCCTGTCATCCCATGTGTCAAAAAAAATCATAGCAGCAACAAGGGGCTGATAGAACATCTCCATCAGTGATGCATATTCCAAAAGTCCTTAGCTTCTTAAGAAACCAAAAGCATGTCTGTTATCTCCATGTAGAGGGCCTCTGTGTTGCATATCCACTCCAACCTGTTGTTCAGGTGCACCTCGGGGAACTTGTATGTCCTCACAATGTCAAGCTCCACTCAGTCAGTTCTCGCAGGGCACGCTGAATCCTTGGGCCTCCTGAAGTCAGCAATCATCTCCATGGTCTTTCCAGTGTTGAGCTGCAGCTGGGTTCATTGTGCACCACTCAAGAAAGTCCATTACTAGGTTTCTGTACTCGTCTGTACTCGTCCTGCTGCCCTGCGCTGTCATGTAAGAACTTCTGCAGATGAAATAACTTTGTGTCGTACTTAAAGTGAGATGTGCATAGAGTGAACAGAAAAGGAGCCAAGACTGTCTTTCGAGGCACTCCCTGTGCTGCACATGGCCAAATCTACCACACAGCCAAGCAGCCATGATGGCATACTGCAAATTGAGACAGGTAGCTATAAATGTGGTTAACGTCATAATAATGTTAGTATCACTATTGTTTGATTGTGATTGGTATGAGGAGTGTGATTTAATTAAAAACAATGTAGGGTTTGAGTTCATGTTTCTGTTGTGACAGGGCCAGGAGGATTAACTAAACAAAATCAGCGGAGCACTGTTGTGTGATTTTTCTTCACACACGAGAGCCTGTTCACCACTGGTTGAGGGCTGCACTTTCACCATTTGCATCTTTGTCAGCATCTGTCGGCAAGTCCACTCTATGGTTGCACCTATGAGGGTGAAACAAGGATGCACTCATTCTGTCATCCAACTTGAGGCTGCCCTCCTTGGCAGTCTTCACAAGTCTGTTTATTAGCATTCCCCAACAAAGCAACTGTGTTCCATGTGTCCACTTGGGACACCTCCTGGTGCTGGACCCTTTGTCTCAGCGGGGAGCTGTTTGCGGTGATGGATTGTCAGCAAACTATTCCGTGTCCCAGTGGATATTTTACAAAAAAATTTAATTTGTGGCACTGCACTGAATACTATATTAGAATTCTGAGGAACATCTACACCAGTTCTTCATATAAGTTCCATACAATGAAAAGAATCACTACAGTAACTTAAGGAAACATTTTCTCATACAACGTTAAATTCAGGACAATGCCATTTTTGCACATTATTCTTTCCCTTTCTCACATATCCTTTGTACAATCCTGAGAACACTGCAGAAGACCACACACATGTGCTGACCCTGACAAAGATTATTCCCAACAACTCAACTCCTATACCTTGTTAATGATTGAGGGAATCATTCAACACCATGGCAAAGCAAACATGTCATCATTCAAGTGAACATTGAAGGAAATCACAGAATCAAATACATTCATGTAACTACACAGAAACTTATTTGTGTCATGGTTCGTTTCTGAAGGAACTGTCAGACTCAATTGCAGAGCGGACAGGAGTTTATTTCAAGGAAGAACAGGAAGCATGGTCAGGGACAGGAGCAGGTCTTCAATCGGCGAACGTTGTACACAAGGACAATCCAGAAAGGTGGTCGAAAAACAGGCAGAAGGTCAAAACACAAGAAAACCGATATGGGCGAGCGGTTTGGCGAACAAGATTCTGCATCCGACTTCGTTCTGCCTCTGTCTTTCATGCCTCCGTCTCTGTCGAGCCCCAGGTGTGCCCTGTCATGCTGATGATGTGGGCGTGGCAGGACCCCCTCCTCCAGGGGAGGCTCCAGACGCTCGACGGGACTCCGGTGGACAGCCGCGAGGTTTTGGAGCGGGCCTGTCCAGATGGTCCCTGTGGAAATCAGAAATAAAAGTAGGGTCCAAGATATCCCGGGCCGCCACCCAACTCCGTTCCTCCGGCCCACACCCCTCCCAATCCACCAGATACTAGAGGGTCCCACCTTGGCGACGAGAGTCCAGAAGTGCCTGAACCGTGTATGCGGGCCCGCCCCCATTCTGCAAAGGAATCGGAGCGGGAGCGGTTGGTGCTGACTGATGAAGAGAGGTGGCTACTGGCTTTAGGAACGACACATGGGAGGGGTGCACCTGGAGGTGCCTGGGTAATTGTAGCCAATAGGTTATGGGAGTGACCTGATGCAGTACTTTAAAAGGCCCTAAATATCTGGGGCTGAGCTTTTTTGACATGTATGGTCCTTGGAGGCATCGGGTGGATAACCAGACTCTCTGACCTGGCAGGAGGGAGAGGGGTCATCATCGGCGGTCCTCCTGCTGTTTGATCCAAGCCTGCCGCCGGAGGAGATGTTCCTGCACTGTCTTCCAGACTCTCTTGCTATCCCTGTACCAGGCATCCACTGCGGGCTCATCACTGGATTTTGGTTGCCACGGAAACAGAGGTGGTTGATAGCCTAGGATGCATTGAAATGGTGAACACCCAGTCGAAGTATGGGTTAGTGTGTTGTGGGCATATTCTGCCCAGGGCAGGTACCGTACCCATTGCTTGGGTTAGTCGACACAGTAACTTCTAAGAAAGCGCCCGATGTCTTGTTGGAGTCTCTCCACCTGTCCATTCGCCTGTGGGTGATAAACTAACCGTGACTCCTAGCTTCCTCCAAAAGGCCTTCCATAACCTCGTGGTGAACTGTGGTCCACGGTCGGACACAATGTCTTCAGGGAGGCTGTAGAGGCGAAAGACATGGTGGAATAGAAGTTCAGTTGTTTCTAAGGCAGTGGGCAGTTTGGGCAGGGGTACCAGGCGACAACCCTTGGAAAAGCGGTCTATGGTCAAGATTGTCGTCTTACCTTCTGAACTTGGGAGGTCTACTATGAAATTCAGGGCTATTTGGGTCTTTCAGCAGAGGACAACTTTCTGGAAAAGTAGGCACGGGGTACATCTTCGAAGGGTTACCTTGGCATTGAGATAGTACAGAACCGACCCCGGTTTCTGATGCATCAACTTCCACGATGAAAGGGAGTTCGGGATCAGGCTGGTGAAGAATAGGGGCAAATGTGAACCAATGCTTCAGCTCATCAAAAGCCCATTGGGCTTCTGGGTTCCAGGAAAGCCGGTTTGCTTTATTGGCTGTTAAGGCAGTCAGAGGAACTGCAATAACATTGATATTTCGTATGAACCACCGATAGAAATTTGCAAAACCTAGGAAATGTTGAAGTGCCTTGGTAGTAGAAGGATGGGGCCATTCTAGTATAGAGCGGACCTTCCCTGGGTCCATGGCAACGCTGTCTTGGGTGAGTATGAATCCAAGGAAGGACATCTGTTTCTGGTGGAACTCGCACTTTTCGAGCTTGACATACAAGTGATTCTGGAGCAGACGGTGTAGAACTTGTCTTACCAATTTGATGTGGTGGTTTATATCCAGGGAGTGTACCAGGATGTCATCAGGTAAATGAGGACCCCGTTGTTGACCAGGTCTCCAAGAACATGATTGACGAATGCCTGGAAAACATTAGGTGCATTAGTCAGGCCAAATGGCATTACAAGGTACTCATAGTGCTCCATGGTGGTGCTGAATGTGGTTTTATACTCATCTCCCACTCTTATACGAGTGAGATTATAGGCACTTCTTAGGTCTAATTTCGTAAATCATTTGGTGTTACGTACCTGTTCCAATGCCGCTGTGATTAGAGGCATGGGACGGGGATACTTGACTGTTATGCAGTTCAGCCCCCTATAGTCTATGCAAGGACGCAAACCTCCATCCTTCTTCTCAATGAAGAAGAAACCTGCGGCTGCACTAGAGATTGAGGGACGGATGATACCAGAAGCCAGCGCCTCAGAGATATATTGCTGCAGAGCCTGTTGTTCGGGCCGTGACAGCGGGTAGATTCGGCTGCGCAGGGGAGATGTACCTGGTAATAGGTCAATGGCACAGTCCCACGGCTGATGAGGTGGCAGCTCCGCTGCATGGGTGCGGCTAAAAACCTAGACCAGATCTTGATATTCCGGAGGGATCAGCGTCTGTTGGACAGGCTCTGTCCCTTCTATGGATGTAGGTCTGCAAGGCAACTTCAGACAACCCCCTTCACACTGGTCTCCCCAAGCTGTCAATTCCCCAGACCTCCAACAAAATATCGGGTCATGACGTGCGAGCCATGGAAAGCAGAGAATTACTGGAACATCTGAGGACATGGTCAGGTAAAATTGTCATGTCTCATGATGGCAAGCCCCTATTGAGGCTTGGATAGGTGCTGTCTGCACATCTACAAAACCCTTACCTAAGGGTTGACCATCCAGAGCATTGACTTTCAGGTGTTTCGGACATCAGGTTATGGGTATTTTATGGAAATCAGCAAACTTAGCATCCATAAAGCTCCCAGCGGCACCTGAGTCAACCAAAGCTTGCACCATCACCCTCCCAGTTCCCCAGGACAAAAAGATGGGAATCGTTGAACAATTACAGTGGAGGATTCCACTCACCTGGGGTTCTGGACAAACGGGGCACTGGAGCCGACGGTGGCCAGGGTCCCTGCAGTACAGACAGAGATTGTCTTGTACTCTCCACTGTCTTTCCGCAGAGAAGAGATGTCCATACCCCAAATGCATGGGTTCTGCTCCCCCTCTCTTGGGTCCGGTTTGTTCTGGGGAGGCACGACGCCGGGGTTCCCGGTCCCACATTGCATGGTCCAAGGCCACTGCGGTGTCAATGAACTGATCCAGTGTCCATTTGTCACCCTGGAAGGCCATTTCCTTTCTGACACAGGAATTTAAACCCCATCTGAAACTGGCTAAGAGTGCTGTGTTACTCCAGCCACTACGCACCGCTAGAGTACGAAATTCTATGGCATAATCGGTCACCGACCACTCCCCCTGTCGGATCTCAAACACCCAATCACTTATACTTTCATCCGACAATGGACGGCCAAACACTGCTTGAAAATAGGCTTTGAACTCCTTATAAGTGGACTCAGTGCAGCTGTCCCGGGAGGCAGTGCCCAATCCAGCGCCCGATCGGCAAGGAGTGAAATGAGGTATGTGATTTGGCTCAGATCTGAGCTATACATGTGTGGCATGCTGGAAAATACTAGCTCGCACTGCATTAAAAGCCAGCATATCAAGTGGGGTTTCCATCAAACCTGGCCGGAGGCAGGAAATGGGGGTCGTGTTGCGGTGGCGGCGTAGCAGACGGCTGTTCTGGTCCTGAAGCCGGCGCTGCTGGGGCAGCTTTTGTCAATGCGAGCAGCCCTTGCTCCTACATCGTGTTTACCAGAGATTGGAAAGCTTCTGCGAGGCTGTTGAGGGTCTGCTTCATCGACCCCAAGCAGGTTCCCTGGGAGGTGAGTGCCCTTTTGATGCAGTCTAGCTCCGCTGAGTCTGCTCCATTGGCAGAACCTTCTGTCCTGGTTCATTCAGGAAGGACCTATCGGACTCAATTTCAGAGCGGACAGAAGTTTATTTCAAGGAAGAACAGGAAGCGTGGTCAGGGACAGGCAAAGGTCTTCGATCGGCAAACGTTGTACACAAGGACAATCCAGAAACGTGATCGAGGAAACAGACAGAAGGTCAAAACACAAGAAAACCAATCTGGATTCAGGAAGGAGAAGGAACACAGGAAGAGGACAAGGGCAATGATGAAGGCAAGGCAAGGCAAGGCAAAGAAAAGGCTGACTCTTAGTGAGTGAGCAGTTTGGCAAACAAGGTCTCACATCCAACTTTGTTCTGCCTCTGCCTTTTATGCCTCCGTCTCCGTCGAGCCCCAAGTGTGCCCTGTCATGCCGACAACGTGGGCGTGGCAACTTGGGTTTAGTGCAGAGCAGCATGACAGAACAACATCCTATCACACTGGCAGTTGCAACAAATCATAACCATTCATGAATGTCAATATGCTATTTACATTGCTTTTACATTTATTCAGTTATTTTTGTAGTGATGTACAAGTCAGAGAGAGCAAATATAATACAAGTAATATCACAACAGAAACAGCAGATTCAGTGCTTCTTCTACTTTTTATTATTATTATTATTATTATTAAAAAATATTTTTTTCTCCAAGCGACTTATACCGTTTAGTTGCTTACAATTATTGATCAATTTATACAGCAGGACATTTTTTACTGTATTGAATCAGTATAACTACCTTGATCAAGGTCACTACAGCAGAATGTAGAATAGGAGCCTGGGTTTTATGAGTTACAAATACACCATAAAAATGTTCAGACTGAATCAGTTACTTCAGTCATTCTGACACACGGAGGTCTTTCAAAAGGCAGGACTGATTCAAGGTGAAAGTAAAACTTCTGTTTTATTCATGTTATTGACAGAAGTAGGAACTGCTGAGGGACAACAGCGAGGGACTGGACACAGGGAATGTCTGGGATGCACAGATGTGCTGTCTGTGCTCTACTTCTCAGGGCTGTGTTCCTCTTCTACCGCTGGGAAAGGTTTACATAAATGGTCATGAAGATATTATACATGGGCCTTCCTTCCTCATTTTGTGGCCAGATCATATTAACAGCTTTAATAACATGAATACACTCACACTAGTGTAAATAAAGGCTAAATCTCATGGTCACATGAAGATCAGCTTGTGTCAAGCAGTTCAATTTAACACCACACACACACACACACACACACACACACACACACACACACACATTTTCTGACCCGCTTGTCCCATACGGGGTTGTGGGGAGCCGGAGCCTAACCTGGCAACACAGGGCATAAGGCTGGAGGGGACACCAGTCCATCACAAGGCACCCCAAGGAGGACACAAACCCCAGACCCACCGGAGAGCAGGACCTAGTCCAACCCACTGCGCCACCGTGCCCTCCCAAGACCACACAGCACCTTTTATATACAAAAATTAATTTTTATTTTGGTTTTTAATTCATTTGAAGTGATCCACATTTGGCCAAGAACCAATCATTTTTCCAATTAGAAATAATTGTAATTTGGTCAAATGGTAATTAACATAGCATACAAGCAACCATTCCACTTATGAGAATTTGACTTTACAAGTAGTTTCACTTCGTACAGTTAAATATTTAGTTTGTTTGTTTTTATTTTAGTTTTCCATTAAAACTTTAAAAGACTTTTTTTTTTTTTTTTTTTTTTTACTTCAGGTTAAGTTTAAATATTGTAGAGCTTCCTGCTTTAACTAGCTTTGTTGTCATTTACGAGGAATAACACAGGTCTGGTGTGGCCCCCTTATTAATTGTTCCATCCAGTTAAATCCTAACGCCCATTTCAGATTCTGGCCACACTTAATGGGATTGCTAGTTGTCAAGGCAAACAAGAGTCCAAGGTGATATGTCACAGACAAGATGCAATTGGAATTAGGGTGTGGGGTGGAGTGGGTTGGTGGTGAGGGGTTCTAATGCAGGGATGATGAACATTTATCATCAAAGGTTGTGACTATGTCACTTATAAGGGACAAATGACAAATCAACCCTAGTTGACATTCCAGAGATTTCCACCAATGTTTTTGCTTCTGGCAAGAACAAAAATCTTATATAGCTAGGGAGAGCAGCAGCTCTTTGTGGCAGCAACCTACATTTCCTGCATAATTTTTTCTTCAGACCTAGTTTTTCATAACTGGCATTATTACCCAGCAGTCTCTCTGTCTCTTTTCTGCTCTGTGAAAACATCAAAGTGTACCCCAGCCTGCCAGCCAGTGGGATCCTCTGAATAAAAACAAGACATGAATTGGAAAATAACTTTTTTTTTAGGAATCTGGACTAGTGGCTCAACTGAAAATATGTGTGGATATCCAGCTTGGTAGAACATAGAAAGAACATATTGCAGCAAATGCCATTGGGCAACTTTTGGTCAATTAATACAGCAGCCCCCAGGTTACAAACGTTCAATGTACATACAACCCGTAGTTATGAACCACCCTATAGAGCCTATTATATTAAAAATTCAAGTTACATTGGAAGATTCGTAATGACAAACAGGTGCTACTTTGTGACGCACATCAAAACATTGCATGTCTACAGTGGTTCCTTGGCTCGTGAGCACAAAGTAGGACAAAGACTTTGTTCTTTTCAGTCAGACTGTCATGCCCACAACGTTGCACCCAAACATCCGCACCTGCCCGAAATCAGAGCAGCAGGGTATAAAGAAGCTGCACCTATACACCCTGCTTGTGGAATTTCATTGGAGAAACCTGTCTCTCCAGCAGTATTGAATGAACCCATGGCAACCTACCCATCCTTCCAAACCGCTTGTTCTTCTCACTCCCTTCTTCCTGCTCCTGATGTCCACAGCTCTTGACACTTCCATTTCCTTCTCCCCAAGACCTACCCTTGTGCATCAACCGACCCACGCCTGTCCCCATTTACATTTATTTAGCAGGCGCTTTTCCCCAAAGCGACTTCCAATGAACTCTCTGTAGTGTTATCAGCCCACACACCTTATTCAGCAAAGTGACTTGCACTGCTAGATACCTTACTTAGAAAAGGTCACTCATCCGTATGTCAGTGGAACACACTCTCTCAGTCACACACATTACTATAACTTGACCAGCATGTCTTTTGCCTGCTACCTTGTGTACCAACAGTAAAGCTCCCATGATTGGATCCACACACACACACCCCTACCTCTGGCTTTAATTTTTTTGTTTTTACCCTCAAAACCATGGCACTAAAGCGTAAATGTGATGCAAATGATGGTGATGTGTCAAAAAAAAGTTCAAGTTTCAAGTTTATTGTCATAGATACAAGTACCATGTATCATGAAAATCTTCCTGAATGCTTCTCCACAGACTATGGACAAAGACAATAGAAATACTGCATAAACAAAACAATGACAAACAAAACAATGACAATGACAGTGAGTAGTGCAGCAGCAATAGCAATAAATAACAGTAACAGTAGTAACAATAATGCCAGTTGACAGTCAGAGAATTCAGAACGAGACAATGAGAATGAGAATGCTTAAAGTGACAGTGTAATTTACCAATGTGCTTGGGTGGAGCAGTCTACCTCTAGTTACTAAAGGTAGCACATTGGTTAGTGTTGAATACTCTTACAGCAGTGGGGTAAAAGCTGTTCCTGTACCTAGCCGTGCGGGTTCGAATAGACCAAAGCTGTTTTGCAGATGGCAGGGAAGAGAAAAGTGCCTGTGCGGAATGACTATAATTTCTCATGATGCGCTTCGTCTTTCTGAGGTACCGTGTGGTGTAGGTGTCCTGTACTGCTGGTAGCTGTGTGCCGATGATTTCCGGAGCTGTTTTGACCACCCTCCACACAGGCTTTCTGGTCCTGTATGAAGCAGCTGCCACCCCAGGATGTAATACACCCTGTGAGGACGGACTCCCCAGCACACCTGTAGAAAGTGATGAGGACTACAGTGGACATCCTGGCTTTCTTCAGACGCCTGAGGAAGTGGAGGCGTTGATGGGACTTTTTGATGGTTAATGCTGTGTGCTCAGTCCATGTGAGTTTCATAGTGAGGGTGACCCTAGGAATCTGAAGCTGTTGACCCTCTCTACAATGTCCCCTCCTATGTATATGGGTGAATGAGCCATATCCTGTTTCCTGAAGTCAATCAGCAGCTCCTTAGTTTTACTGACATTGAGAGACTGGTTGTTGTCCTGGCACCACTCTGCCACGAGCCTCACCTCCTCTCTGTAGGCTGTCTCATCGTTGTTAGTGATCAGACCCACAATGGTGGTATCGTCAGCAAACTTTATGATGGTGTTGGAGCTGTGACTGGCCACACAGTCATGTGTGAACAGGGAGTATAGCACTGGGCTCAGGACACTTCCCTGTGGAGTGCCAGTGTTTAGGATCAGTGGTGAGGAGGTATTACTGCCAATTCGCACACGCTGGTGTCTGTTGGTGAAGAAATCCAAGATCCAATTGCACAATGTGACACTCAGTCCCAGCTGTAGTAATTTCTGGATCAGCTTTGTTGGGATGACAGTGTTAAAAGCTGAGCTGTAGTCTACAAACAATAGCCTTGCATAGCAGTTTTTATTATCCAGGTGAGACAGAATGGTGTGAAGTGTGTGTGATATTGTGTCTTCAGTGGATCTGTTGTGGCGGTAGGCAAACTGCAGTGGGTCCAGAGTGTCTGGGATGGTGTCCTTAATGTGTCCTAGCACCAGCCTCTCAAAGCATTTCATTGCAATGGGGGTCAGTGCCACTGGGCGATAGTCATTAAGGCAGCTCACTTTGTTTTTCTTAGGAACGGGGGTGATGGTGGTGTTTTTGAAACAAGTGGGTACAGTTGAGCTTTTTAAGGAGGTTTTAAATATGTCCGTGAAGACAGTAGCCGGTTGCTCGCTGCATGTTTTTAAAACTTGCCCTTAAATTCTGTCCGGACCAGCAGCTTTGCGGATGTTGACTCGGCTAAAAGTTTTTCTCACCTGTGCCACAGAGACGGTGAGACCAGTGTTATCATGTACTGTAGGGATTCGCAGCGGGGGTCTTTTTCCTCAAACTCGAAGCGGCCATAAAACGCATTCAATTCGTCAGGGAGAGACGCAGCGGCACCTGTCAATGACCGCCTCTGTGGTTTATAATCTGTTAATGTTTTGAACCCCTCCCACAACCTACGTGCATCTTGAGTGCAGTTAAACTCTGATTCCATCTTCCTGCCGTATTCCCATTTCGCACTGGAGATGGCTTTGGGAAGCTCGTACTTGCTCTTCTTGTACGCGTCTGTGTCTCCGAACTGAAACGCGCAAGTTCAGTTAAGTTAAGTAAACTGTGGCCATGAGCACAGCCGAGAACTCCCTGGGCAGGTAGAACGGTCAGCATTTGATCAGTAGGTATTCAAGGTCCGGAGTGCAGTTCTGTGCAGTCACTTCCACATTCGTGCACCATGCGTTGTTAATACGAAAGCATACGCCCTCTCCTCTCTTTATCCCTGATGAATCAGTCCGATCTGCACGCTGCGTGCTGGCGGTGAGCCACGTCTCCATAAAGCAGAAAACACAGCAGTTCCGTAAATCTCTTTGGAATTTAAGCAGCCCTCTGAGATCGTCCAGTTTGTTGTCCAGAGACTGAACGCTGGACAAGAAAATGCCGGGCATCGGAGGTAGTAGCCCGTGGCGTTTCGCTCTCATCTGAACGTTGGCCCTGCAGCCCCGTTTCCGAGTTCGCATCCCTATTAGGACAAGCGGGATGGAAGATGGATGGTTTATTATTATTATTATTATTATTATTATTATTATTATTATTATTATGTTAAAGATGTTTTAGTGTATCTGGAAGTATTTTTTTTCACATTTTTTATGCATAGAAAGGTACATGATATACGATATACTAAGAAAAACATTTGACAAGCTGACATTAGATACCAAACGTACCTAGCTGTTCTGATTTACGTCAAAATCTGACTTAAAGACCTAGGAAGAGAACTCATTCATAATCCTGGGACTGCCTGTATGCTCCCCAGTATTCTGTTTTTTTTTTTTTTATTAAATATTAGTTGAAAAGACCTGGTTTGGCACCATGCTAATGGCTTTGTATGGGATTCTCCAGGAGTGTCATGTAACTTGCCTTGCTCAGCAGAAATTGATCCCTCCATATCCTGAACTGAGGAATTAGTATTGTGTGTTCAGCAGAAAAAAAAAAAAAATCATATCTACCTCCATCCCTTGGTACGTATGCAAACCTTAACTGGTAAGGGTGTTAATATAATCCTTGATCTCTGAACATATCTCCAGATCCTCTGTCAGTTTGATCATTTCATTTATACTGCACATTAATATCCACAGATGTTTTACTGAAGAAAGTCAGGATAAGTTCCTTACTCTAGTCTACTGCAGAGGTGTTCCTCATGAGACTCGGGTCAGCAATTGTTATTTTTTAAGTTTGCTGCCTTAACCACATTTCTGCTTGCACATCTGGGCTATTCTACAAAGCCTTTTCAGCTCCTCCTAATGTTACAAGATAAAAGAGAAAACACTCAGACAGAGAGACGGACCGACGGATAGACACTCTAGTGCATGTTTCACAATTTATGATGCAATATGTAAATGAACCTGATATAACATTTTACTGGATCAAAGAAAAATGCAAAGCTTTTCGCAAGAGTGTCTATCCCAAAATAAATGTGAATGTTAAAGTCATTTCTTGTAATTGTCCTTTCAAATGAAGTAGATAAACTTCTGAAAATCCCCAAACTCAGCCCAAAAAATCAATACCTTCTAGGGACTCTGAAAATTTCACATCACCTAATTCAGTTTTTGTATCAAACATCTGTGTCAGGTACATGGATTCTGCAAAGACTTTAATCCATTAGGAGAGGTTTCACCTTCTCAGCTAAACATATCTGATTGTCTGATTTGTTTTATAACTCTCATGTACACCAGGGCCGGAGACAGGAGGTAGGACCCAAGTGCAGGATCGTTTGTTTGTCCAAAGGGCAAGGTGCAAGACATGTTTGGGGACAGATATGGTCAAAGAAATGAGGGACCTACGTCATTTTGAGGGATGTCCAAGATCGGGGTCATAGTCCAAAGCGGTGGTCAAAGATGAGGGAGTCAAGATTTGGGGGTGAGGATTCAGGGCTGGGGCGGCGTGGCAGGAACACAAGGTGAGGGACATAGAAGCACATTGACAACGCAGAGAGGGTGGTCGTCTCACAGAAATTCTGCAACCTGGGAGTGGTGGGGTGGCTTCCTTTATACTCACACGTGCTGATGTCTGCTGGGTGCGTTCAGCTGAGGTGAGGTCGCTGGTATGGCAATATTATAATGTAAGCACAAGTTTGAGCGGGAAAATGTGTTTATTGTAAATAGTTGAACTATGGGTAAAATGGAATTGTGTTTAACCACTGGGGGGACTTACAGGGAATATAAGTGGGTAGCTGTGTTTGCCACTGGGAAAAAGGAGGGAAACCCGAAGGGGCAGAAAGCAGGCTGGGAAGGCTGGCTTGAAATGCAGGTCCTGGAAGAAAAGGCGTCCTTGGATCAAAAGTGTTATTTCCCTGTGTGCCGGTGTTCCAATCAACGTTTGAAATGAACGCTGTCTGTTTGTCCTTCTTTGCCCCATCCGAACCCAGAGCTCAGCGAGCTGCAATATCATTAACTAGAACTGCTTTATATATAAAATACCAAGTGTTCAACAGATGGCACTTAAAAACACCCTGAATGTTTCTTAATCTTATTTCAAAGATGCTACAATAAACTAATTTAATGAAAGGACTTCTAGTAATGTGTAATTGTACAAATAATCTAAAGGTGGTATGTTCACATGTATGAGATCAGTAAACTGGAGACACAGCTTTTACCCAACACAGGGCGCAAGGCTGGAGGGAGAGGGGACACACCCAGGATGGGATGCCAGTCCGTCGCAAGGCACCTCAAGCAGGACTCAAACCTCAGACCCGCCAGCCAGCGGGACCCGGCCAAGCCCGCCGCGCCACCACACCCCCTACTCTACCACACACACACACACATTATCAGAACCGCTTGTCCCATACAGGGTCCCAGGGAACCGGAGCTTACCCGGCAACACAGGGCGTAAGGCCGGAGGGGAGGGGAGGGGACACACCCAGGACGGGACGCCAGTCCATCGCAAGGCACCCCAAGCGGGACTCGAACCCCAGACCTACTGGAGAGCAGGACCTGGTCCAACCCACTGCGCCACCACACCCCCCCACCACATACAGTACGCTCTTATTCCAGGCTCACCTTTCGATCACTGAGACCATGCAGTGGACTGTTACTGATAATTCGTGGATAAAATTAAGTTGTTCTTTCAAAACATCAGACATATCAGACCTGTATGGGCAAAAATGTTCAGTGTTAATGAAATCCAATGGAGCCCCAATGTGAAAAACTCGAGCCCCAAGAATGCAGTTCCCATGCAAACACATTTGACATTCCTGACTGATGCTTCCTAACAAGTCCTTCAAGTTCTTCCTAACAATGAGATCTACAGCTATAGATCCCCTTAAGATTGATCACCTAGAAGCTCTCTTGTAAGATCGTGGTTCTGTCAGTACACAACTCTCATTTTACACTTTTACTTTAGAAGAAGCCAAATAATCAAAGTGGACCAAATTGAACTTTTTCCAGTGCATGTCAACTGTTGATCACTTAAACTCAAAGTTTCACAGCAATCCTCTACCGGACACTTTCCACACCAAATGTAAAAATTTGCTAGTCTGCTCATATCAAACTGAAGGAGAAAGAGATGAAATGATCATTCTCAGCTCAAGGCACTAAGATTGTTGACTTACCTCATGCAGTTGCCAGCTGTTGATTTCTCTGTCTGTACAGGATCAAGTCAAAGTCAAAGACACAAATGAGGCTCTTCTTTTTTTCTGATGTATTTCTGCAAAACTCTTGCTGTTAAGTCCTGTTGTCCGACATAGATGACAGCAGCCTACTGGGGCTCAGAACTAAATTTCCTTGTTGTTTTCCTAACAACACACATTGCCTGCTTTCTTAGAGCTAATGAAATCCTGAGTGGTTTTCTGCAGCTGGTCTTTCGATCAGTGGCAAAGCACCCAGGTTTGCTAAAGAGAGATTAAATTCAAGTGAGATATCGCAGTAGAGCATTGTGTTACAGAAAGTCTGCCGTTTTGGTTCCTGAGGAAATATTGTAATGTACTGTAGGGTAAACTGTGGACCACCGGACTGTGTAGATGTGCTTTTGTGAATGGCTGAAGTATTTGCATTGTGGGGGAAATGAGCGCTTTGAGGGGAAACATTAAGTTTTCATCGGCCACAAAATGGCAGTATGATCAGCTCAGCAATAAAAACAATATCTTCTTCAGACTATTATGTAAAATAAACATGTTCATATTTGTATTGCACAAACATGCAGAAAGCACCATAATCCATGAAGCTACATTTGAGCAACATTTACATTTATTTGTTTAGCAAATGGGGGGGCGCAGTGGCACAGTGGTGCAGTGGGTTGGACCGGGTCCTGTTCTCCAGTGGGTCTGGGGTTTGAATCCTGCTTTGGGGTGCCTTGCGACGGACTGGCGTCCCGTCCTGGGTGTGCCCCCCCCCTCCAGCCTTATGCCCTGTGTTGCCGGGTTAGGCTCTGTTTCCCCGCGACCCCGTATGGGATAAGCGGTTCTGAAAATGTGTGAAAAAAATGTGGCCTCTTGTGAGGCAGAAGAGACCACTTGAGCAGGACAAAGGTGAAGGAGAGTGTGTTTTCATACAAGGTCACTTTTACAATGTATTTTATTTTTTTTACGATGCATCACAGTTTATGCATTAGCCTACTCTGCCTTTCATATTAAATCTGTGTTTTTCACATAGGCAGCCTTGAATGAGCAACAAAAAGCAGAGCAGATGAAGAGTGAGGGTTACGGTTAGGGTTAATGTTAAGGTTAGGGTTAGCCAGAAGTGTATAGTGAATGTGACTTTTGCAATTACATTTCCAAAAGAAAAAACTAAAGTGGTTAAAGATGAAGGAAAATGAATGCAATTTTGCAACCTTGCAAAATAACAGAAACAAAAACTATCAGAGCAGTGGGTAGCACAGCAACTGGTCCCTCATGTGAATCGTACTCCTGCTGCAATACCTTTGAGCAAGAAACCTGTCCTGTCATGCTCCAGTTTCGATATTCAGTTTTTTTAATGGGGAAATCATTGTAAGCAGCTTGGTATACGAAACACACACACATTCTAAGTTGCCCCAGGCAAAGGCATTAGCTGAATAAAAACTATTAATAATAATCATGTACAGAAAGAAAATCTCCATCCCCTTTTTATTCACTTTCTTCTTCTTCTTCTTCTTCTTCTTCTTCTTCTTCTTATTATTATTATTATTATTATTATTATTATTACCACCTTTTAATCTTCTTTGATTATTCTTGATTATACTATTAATCAACTTTCTGTTTTTTATTGTTTTACACCCCATTATATATTGCTTGTATGCTTTGTCTTTCCTTTCCTTCACCTGTGTCCCTCCAAAGTAGTGCACTATGGCCAATGTCCATTTTATTTTATTTTATTTTATTTGCTCATGACAAGGGGACGCAGGGGTGCAGTGGGTTGGACCGGGTCCTGCCCTCCAGTGGGTCTGGGGTTCGAGTCCCGCTTGAGGTGCCTTGTGATGGACTGGCGTCCCATCCTGGGTGTGTCCCCTCCCCCTCCGGCCTTACACCCTTGTGTTGCCGGGTAGGCTCTGGTTCCCCGTGACCCCGTATGGGACAAGCGGTTCTGAAAATGTGTGTGTGTGTGTTCTCATGACAAGTGCAGTAGTGGATCAGGACTGGAAGGTCATGTCTTTATTCATGCCTGTGAATTTTGTGTGCCAAAATCCATGGTACCACATAGTGTCACTGTGCCAGTGGACCAGAGTGTGTCAGTGAAGTGCAGCGTGTGACGCATCACAAATTCCACAGAACAGGAAGAATAGTAGCAAAAATGGCAAATTGAAGAACTTACTCTGTATGTTAATCGTTGGCAGCTACTTCGTGGCCTCAGCTTTTGCGCTTCATTGAAGGCATAGTGGGAGGTTCATGGTAGAGAACTGAAACGCAGCAAGTCAGAACAAAACACAAAACTTCAAGAGATGGGTGCCAGTTTGCAGGCTGTGAAATATTTAATAGGCAACCAAAGACATCCTAAGCCACACAAGAAGCCCTACGGTAGCTGCCAGCCAGAGGCATGGCATCCTGACTATTAAATGTTCATTCCCGACAGCCTGCCCTCCTGTATCATCTTTACATGCCTGTGACTTTTTTCCATTTGTCTCCGAGTTTCCAGCTCTCAGTGTGCACCGCTGCAGGAAACCGCCCCATTCAGAGCTGGTCAGAGGTATGAAAGAACAAAGAATGAATAAACAAAAGCTGCCGGGACTATGTCACCACCCCTTTGACATCTGAAAAGCCCCATTAACGTTTAATTTTCCTCAACCGTAACTGTACCCTTGCATAAATTGTACCCTCATTTGGGTCACGCTCGCTGACATGAACCTCTTTCTCAGCAGATGAACTGCTAGCTTGTTTTCAGCTCACCGGTGACTAAGGTGAGATCGGATGCAGGAATTAGGCTGCTAATTAGCCGTAACCAGAGAGGCCACAAGATCATCTCTGCCACTGTTTCAGTTTTCGCTTCACCGGAGAGACGGCGTTTCCGAAGAAGGAAACATTAAATACACAAACCCCAGCCACCCCAGGGATAAAGATGTTTTCTAATTACATATAAACTGTACTATGGGCTGGGGGTGCGGTGGTGCAGTGGGTTGGACCACAGTCCTGCTGTCCGGTGGGTCTGGGGTTCGAGTCCCGCTTGGGGTTCCTTGCGACGGACTGGCGTCCTGTCCTGAGTGTGTCCCCTCCCCCTCTGGCCTTACGCCCTGTGTTGCCGGGTAGGCTCCGGTTTCCTGTGACCCCGTATGGGACAAGCGGTTCTGAAAATGTGTGTGTGTGTGTGTGTGTGTGTGTGTGTGTGTGTGTGTGTGTGTACTATGGGCTACCTGGAACTGGGGACAGCTGGTACCCTAGTGGTTAGATCTACTGCCTTTTGCCCAAAAGTATATAGGTTTGAGTTTCACCTCCAGCTGTAGTATCTTTCAGCAAGGTATTTACCCTAAAATTACTCCCCTGAAAATTACCCAGCTCCATAAACTGGAAAATAACTGTAAGCTGGAGAAAAGAGTTAGCTAAATGAGTAAGTTTATTTACTTATTTTTTCATTTATTTCAGGTTCACATTCAAGTTCAAGTTCAAGGTTTATTGTCATAAGTACAAGTACCATGTACGAAGTACTATGAAATTCTTGAGTGCTTCTCCACAGACTATGACCAAAAACAATACATAGTACTACACAAAAACAAAACAATAAATTATGCCAGTAACAATAACAATAAATAACAATAACAAAAAATAGCAATAGTAAATAGCAATAGATAGCCAGAATACTTAAAAATAAGAATACTTAAAGTGACAATCTAAGTAATGTGCCGATGCACTTGGAGGGATCACTGCAATTCTAGTTACAAAAAGGTGGCACATTGATGAGTGTTGTATGCTCTTACAGCAGCGGGGTAAAAGCTGTTCCTGTACCTCGCAGTGCAGGTTTGAATAGACCTAAGCCGCTTTCCAGACGGCAGAAAAGAAATAAGTGCCCGTGCAGGGTGACTATGATCTTCCATGATGCACATTGTTTTTCTGAGGCAGCATGTAGATGTCCTGTACTGCTGGTAGTTGTGTGCCGATGATTTCCGGAGCTGTTTTGACCACCCTCCACACAGGCTTTCTTGTCCTGTATGGAGCAGCTGCCACCCCAGGATGTAATACACCCTGTGAGGATGGACTACACAGCACACCTGTAGAAAGTGATGAGGACTACAGTGGACATCCTGGCTTTCTTCAGATGCCTGAGGAAGTGGAGATGTTGATGACCCTTTTTGATGATTGATACGGTGTGCTCAGTCCATGTGAGTTTCATAGTGAGGGTGACCCTAGGAATCTGAAGCTGTTGACCCATTCTACAATGTCCCCTCCTATGTATATGGGTGAATGAGCCATATCCTGTTTCCTGAAGTCAATCAGCAGCTCCTTAGTTTTACTGACATTGAGAGACTGGTTGTTGTCCTGGCACCACTCTGCCACGAGCCTCACCTCCTCTCTGTAGGCTGTCTCATCGTTGTTGGTGATCAGACCCACAATGGTGATATTGTCAGCAAATTTTCTGATTGTGTTGGAGCTGTGACTGGCCACACAGTCATGTGTGAACAAGGAATACAGCACTGGGCTCAGGACACTTCCCTGTGGAGTGCCAGTGTTTAGGATCAGTGGTGAGGAGGTATTTCTGCCAATATGCATACGCTGGGGTCTGCTGCTGAGGAAATCCAGGATCCAGTTTAAACCTTAAACCATCCAGTTTATTTAAACCATATATCCTTTAAAATGTCCAACATACCGCGATGGGATAAAATTGCTTCTAACTTGCCTGTAGTGTGTGACAATGTGAGTGGATGTGTGTGATTGGTGTCGGTATTTGTTGTCGGTATGAAAATTATATTGAATTACATATATACTTGTAATATTTTAAAATATGCTAAAGTTATATAAAGCTACTGTCACTTCAGACTGAGATAACCGGGGTGGAAAGTCCCAAGTGCAGAGTCGTTCGTCTGGAGTCAGAGGATCAGGCAAGTTCTCAGTATCGGGGACAGGTGGAGGGTCAGTCGATTGGTGGTCGGGGTCAGAGCAGGAATCCATGGGCGAGGTCAGGAGACGAAGCGAAGTCAGTCGAACGGCGATTGGAGTTGAAACGAAGGTCCGTGGACGTGGTCGAGAAACAAAGCTAGGGGTCAAAACCAGAGAACGTGAACTTGAGATGCATATGAGCGAGGAGTCACAAAGAAGGGTGGTTGTCCCTGACGAGATTCCTCAAAGGTATGGGAGCTGAGGAGGGTCTTTTAAATGGTGAGCGGTTAATCAGGTGCTGGAACAGAGTCAGGTTGTTGTCGGTTGAGTTGTGGGTGTGGACGTGACAGTTACATAATCATAACATTATTACATTTCTAAAACATTTGTAATTTTCAAGATTGTAGGATACTGAACACAACTGTTAATTGTTGAGTGATAATACTTACTGTCCTACTAGTGCTTCTTGTACATACAGAGAACTGAATACAGTAATACCCCAGATAGCACCAGGATATGTTCCTAGAAAGTGGATTGTCAACTGAAACAGTGCTCAAGGGGGTCATTATAACATTCTGTTTCATCAGATAGTTGAAAATACAAATACAGATCAAAAAATGAACTTTAACTGAATGATTTTTACTGTAGCTTCGTGACGCTGAAAGAACATGTAACATGTGTGAGAAGCACACACTGCACCTGCACATGAGCTGTGTGTCACAGTGACAGCTCACACCCAAAGCAGTGAGCACAAGCTCAAAGTGATCACCGTATAGAACATCAAAACTCATTTTTACACCCAGTCTGCTTCAATGAAATTGCTCTAAATGGGGCAGCAGGGTATTGCATTATTTTGTTAGTAAAGCAGGAGAAATAATCATTTCCACTACCCACACACTTTCTGAACCACTTGTCCTATACAGGGTTTCAGGGAACCAGAGCCTAACCCAGCAACTCAGGGGGCAAGGCTCAAGGGGGAGGGGACACACCCAGGACAGGACACCAGTTTGTCACAAGGCACCCCAAGTGGGACTCAAACCCTAGACCCACCAGAGAGCAGAACCTCGTCCAACCCACTGCGCCCCCTGTTTCCCCTAGCTTATGTTTCAAATAATGTATAGAGTACAAATATTTAAATTCTACTAAAATATAGAAAAACTACTAAATTCTACTAAGATGTACATAATTCAGATTAACAGAGTAAACTGCTTTTCTAAATTCATCATCTTAATACAAGAGGGACAGCTCAACTGGTGACAATACTGCTGAAAACATTACTGGTTCCTCCCTTTATGCTCTCAAATTCCCTTCATGGATTACATTACCTACTTACTTTGAAAATAAAGAGATTTATACTGCTAGACTCACATTTAGTATGTCAATCACAGCATTCCTGTTGTGTAAGTAAAGTGTGCTAAAATTCACCATGTTTCCATCTAAACTGTACAATATGGTATGTGATCCTGTGTGCCTTATTGCTGACTTATCGGAAACTGAAGCTGTTATTTCAGATTTTTTTAGCAAATGTAGTAGATTTATAATGCAATTAAATGCTCTTTCACAGACAGCCAACACAATTTGAAATTCCATTGTGTTTGAGTTATTTTATTTCATTTGCTCAGTGTTTGGATCTTCTCACCAACACGTTAAATATGTTTTATTATAAGAAAAAACAAGAGCCGAAAGTGAACAGAGCTACACAGCTCTGAATTCCTCATTTTAAAGGTTCCGCTAAAGGTCCAATGCAATCAATCACTTTAAAGCAACGCATTAGTCTCATTCCAATACATGCAGTATGTAACATAATGTATATACTGTATCTTGTCTAAGTTACAAATTACCAACTATTTCTTCTTCTTGAGCATTGTCTCCCTACATAAGACCTGAGGAGGCCGGCCGGTGGTCACAGATGCACCCCCATGCTGACTGAAGATGATGACCAACTGCCATGATGGATGAGACGTATCATGTTGAGCTGGGGATTCAAGCTACTATACAGCAACAATATCATTATTACTTGTAAACTGGCTTAGAATTGTTACTTAATCTTAAAATGCCAGGGAGAGGTTGGCAGCCACTGGCCCTTGGATCCCCAGAGGTTTTTGTCTCCATCGATTTTCAGTTGGGAGTTTTTGTTCCTTTTCTCTGTGGCCAGTAGGCATACTTATAGCTCTATAAAAGCATTATATTATGACAGTAGGTAGTCAACTGTCTTCTGTGTTTCTTTATCTCATGTGTTTATTTTTCTTGCCCTATACCTGTGTTAAAGCGCTCTGTGTCACTGCGTGAGATAAGCACTCTATAAAAATAAATTGAATTGAACTGAATATATGTGGAGTCCAACCCAGGACAGGAGGAGGGAACATTGTGATGGACTGCTCCCAGGAACCCACCTCTGCCATAACTGAATGATGACAGCAAGCTGCCTCCCCTTCAGAACCTATTCCTTGCACTATAAAGGTAGCTGGCCTGAGGTCTCTGACAACGGAGTTTAGGTGGACGATAGGCTAGAGTGTAGCCTCAAGAAAGGGCTTTTGTTTGGTTCTTACTTGAGTTACATTTATATTTATTCATTTACAGACAATTTTCTCCAAAGTGACATACATCTCATAGAAAATGCAATTTGTACATTACCTTAGGAGAAAGGGACATAGCTGCAGATGTGTGATTCTGAAGTACAGTTAGTTTGTTTCCTTCACCATATGTACCAACGTTCATCACGCAATAGTTGCATAAAACTTTGATAGACTAATTCTGATCACCTTCCTACAATTTTTTTTTAAAGGTACACAAAAATTTACATACAATACGGGAGTAGCGGCTGCGTAAAGGATTGATCTGAGCATGATCATGAACATTTACACCTTACATGAACTTAAGAGATCATGGTCGAAGTGAGTCCGGAAAAGATGAGTTTTAAGATCCTTTTTAAATGTGGTCAGAGATTCAGCAGTTCTGAGGGGGAGGTCGTTCCACCACAACAGAGCCAGAACCGAGAACATCTGTCCTTTCCCTTTTGTGTGTGGGACCACCAAGTGGGCAGATGTGGAAGCGCGAAGTGGTCTGGTTGGATGATCAAGTCTTGTAAATAGCTGGGAGAAGTTCTATTGATGCATATAGGCCATAACCAGGGTCTTAAATTTGATCCGGGCAGCTATAGAAAGCCAGTGCAGAGAAACGAGTAGAGGAGATACATGGGAAAGCTTTGGCAAGTGAAACACAACTTGGGCAGCAGTATTCTGTATCAGAAATAGATGTTTGATGGCAGTAGCAGGAAGGCCAGACAAGAGAGAGTTGCAGTAGTCCAGACGAGATGTCACCATGGTGTGGCCTAGTAGTTGGGTAGAGTCAGCTGTGAGGTAAGGACGGATCCTGCAGATGTTATGCAGGATGTATCTCCAGGTCCGGGTTGTCGCTTCAATGTGCTAAGAGAAAGATAGACTTGAGTCAATCGTCACTCCCAGACTCTTAGCTGAGGAGGTAGGCAAAATGAGTGAGTTGTCCAGTTTGATGGAGAGAACGTGACAGGAAGACAGGCCAGCTAGGAGGTGTAGGATCTCTGTTTTGGAGGGATTGAGTCGGAAGTGGTGATCTGACATCCATGCAGAGATGTCTAACAGGCAGGCAGCGATGCACGCGGAAAAGTCTGATGCTCCAGGTGGAAAGGAGAGGAAGAGCTGGATATCATCAGCGTAGGAGTGGTATTTGAATTCATGGGAGGCGATGATAGGGTCAAGGGAGGAGGTGTAGAATGAGAAGAGTACAGGACCCAGGATCAAACCCTGTGGGACACCAGTTGTGAGAGGCAGAGGACCATTTGACAGGATCTGTTTCCTTACTGGGGGGTGCGGTGGTGCAGTGGGCTTGGCTGGGTCCTGCTCTCTGGTGGGTCTGGGGTTTGAGTCCTGCTTGGAGTACCTTGCAATGGGCTGGCATCCCATCTGGGGTGTGTCCAGCCCAGCCTTGTGCCCTGTGTTGTCAGGTTAGGTTCCGGTTCGCCACAACCCCGCTTGGGACAAGCGGTTTTGGACAGGGTGTGTGTCCTGCTATGTCTGGCCTTTGTTTGGCCCTTTTGCTGTCTCTGCACCACAACTGACCACAATGCAGATTTATATGGTCCATGAATGTTTTATAAACAGCATATGGGGTATGGGAACATGTTGGATTATTAAAGACTACTAAACCCTACTAGGGGGTGTGGTGGTGCGGTGGGTTAGACTGAGTCCTGCTCTCCGGTGGGTCTGGGGTTCAAGTCCCACTTGGGGTGCCTTGTGACAGACTGGCATCCTGTCCTGGGTATGTCCCCTTATGTGCTGTGTTGCCAGGTTAGGCTCCAGTTCCCTGCAACCCTGTATGGGACAAGTGGTTCAGAAAGTGTGTGTGAACCTTACTACGCTGTTGATTGGCTTATTGTATTTTTCCCTGCTTCTACTAGCATGCACAGTATTTACATGGTTAACCTTTAAAGTAAACATAGTATTTGGCTTGGTATCACACAAATGCTTCCAAACAACCTTTTCCATTACTTGCTTATTCTGTATGTGACATGGCCCTTCCGGTGTATCCACATGAAAGTGGTGCATTAATCTCATCACTCTTTTTCTATCCACTCGCCTCGAGTTCCAACAAAGGCGATATCAGGCACTGTCAGACTGGTTCTCATTAGTGATGCGTTCATCAAACGAAGCCCAGCTTGAGGTGTATTGGTCTACTTGAATGTAAATGACTTTATGAAAGTGGAGATGTCAGTCTACTTTGGTGCAACGGGGAATGGTGGGGAATTTCTCTGTACTCCATGTATATCTTGGAAACTGTTGGTCAGAGTGCATAATGCAACAGACACCTACAAGCAAGTGGACCCCATAAAAAAACATGGTGTTTGAAGATGCTCCTATTTTGCACAAATACAAACCTTTTTTCCTCTTCTTTTTCAATCTCAAACACATAATAGTAAGCAGACCAAATTTTCACAAAACTGTTAAAATTTTGCTTTGACTTCTGCTGCCCAGCATTATGTGTGTGAGCTTGTAATAATCATAACCTTAACATTGTAAGTCACTTTGGAGAGAAACGTCAGCTAAATGAATAAATGTAAATGTAAATGTAAATGTAAATGAATAAATGTAAATGAAGTAGGTAATGTTGTGTGCATTCAGTAGGTTTCACTCCAGCTCTGTCCTGTTCCTCAAGGAAAAGAAATATATTGAAGTCTATGATTATTCTGAAGAACTGGAATAGAATGTAAATTAAATATTAATTAATTGTGTAAAATTACTATACATGTTCAGCAAAAAAGGGCCTCTGTCTATGAGTTCATTAAATTGACTTAGCTCACCCCATTGATAGACTCAGGAATGAGTCTGCTACGGTTAAGCTACTTACTATGATTTACCCATTCATAATGACCTTGAACAAGGATAGTAGAGCAGAATTCTTCAAGTTGAAGGCAGCAGCACTATCCCTTACGCTACCTGTAGATGTTATGATGGTGTCTTTCAGGTCAAAATCCCTGGAAGCTGTGTAAAAGATTGCAGGGAATATGCCAAATTTTGAGGCATCAGATACAAGTTGAACTAATGTCTCTCTCATTATTAGGTTGCATTCAGAATTACCACAGTCATGTACTTCTCTGATAAAAATGGAGCATTATGGAAATAAGACCAGGAAAATGTGCTCATTCAGTATTGCCATATGATGAGGGTGCCTGGACAAAAACATTGACAATACTTAGTTTTATAACAGATTATTACAGATGTCTATTTCCTGCTGATAACTCGCATCTTACAAAAATGGCCTTGCTCTGATATTACTTTAAATGAAATTCTGCTCCAGTTGCTTTTTAATGTTTAGAGTGAAGTCACGACCTATACAGCCCATGTCATTAATGCTTAAACACTCTACAGTGATGAGTTCTTGCAGCAGTTTGAAGAAAACGCTTTAGTGAATTTAGTGAAGGTCTATACTGAATTTCTTTTTACTACGGTATTTTCTATTATTAAATATCCTTTCTTTTACCTCAACACCAGTATGGAGACTGTGGTGGGGTGTGTGACAGCATCTCAGGACACACAATGTTCCACATCTTGTTCATCTCAATGCAAGACATAGATTTTGTTTTATTAATATGACCAGGAATAAGTGTTCGGCCTGCTGCAGCTGCCCATGCATATTTGAAGTATAATGTCAGACTGTACTTTTGACATAAGAGAATATGCCTTTTGGGAGGATCCGTTATATTCTCTTCATTTATCGCTTGCCTTCTTCCCACATATGAGTGAGGCACCTGTCAGTTGGAAGGGCTGCTAATGGAACTGTCATGAGTATTATTTGTTTCGTTTACTGACCCCATCATTTTCCTGGATGCTATCAAAAGCACACAATGACAGCCCTCCACTGACCTTGGGTCATCTGTTTTTCTTATGTTCCCTTCATGTATTCATTTATTGCAATTCTTCACATCATTTGACACTTCAAATGATTTACACTTATTCATTTAGCTGACATGTTTCTCCAAAGTAACTTACAATGTTAAAGTACAATTACTTACCCATTTACACAGCAGGGTAATTTTACCGGTGTAATTTAGGGTCAGTACTTCACTCAAAGGTACTTCAGCTGGAGGTGAGATTCAAACCTGAAACCTTCTGGGTCAAAACATAGCAGCTCTAAACACTGAACTACCAGCTGTCCCAGGTTCAGATGTTCAGGCCTTTGGAGATGTCTCGCATTCATATGGACACTTTGCATGTCAACGTGTGCTGCAGACTGAGAGTTTAGCTGCAGATAATGAGTCACTGACTGTTTTGTTATTTTATGGATGGAAGATAATTTCCGGTGGCTGAGGCTGGACAATGGAGATGTATAAGGCAACAAAACATAACCATTTTTCACAGCACAGTCTAAGAAGCTCCAAAAGGGTGACCTGACATTCAAAAATTCATTCAACTTATCAAACAGTTCAAGTTTTGACTTTTCTAGGCACTTCAGTTGACCATATATTTGTACAGGGAGCTTCAAGAATATAGAGGGGAACAAATCAATTCTTGGTTAAAGATTGTTTGAATGGTTCAATGAACACTGTTCCAGTAAGTTTCTGTCCTGTCACATTCTCAGAATAAATGTGCCAAAGTATCCAGAGCGGCCTTACATTTAAAATGCAGCTGAGATGTCCTCAGAAATATTTTATGATGAAATGCTGGAGCACGGTACATTTCGTGAATGAGCCATCCATCTCTTTTGTCATCCATTTCTGGAGCTCACTTTGTCTTAGCGTCAAAGGGAGATCTGAAATAAAGACAGTATAAGACCACAGTGATTGTGTGGCTGAGATCCCCAAATATCTAACATTTCTGCAGGTTAGAAGAATGTTGAATAGTCTGACTCCAATGTAGTGGAATGACTTCTGTCACTCAGAACTGCTGAATCCCTTACTAACATTCAAGAACGAGCTCACAACACATCTGTTTCAGACTTATTTCTCAAATGATTTCCAATAAACATTATGTCATCTGTTTAAAAAATAATAAAGAATAGCAAAATTCTATATGCAGTTAATTCCTATAATGTGTACTGGTGTGTACAGCGGTATGAGATAAACTGTACTCAAGAGTCACATGTTTGCACCTAGAGCTCTTGTTATCATTTTTCTGAGATGTACATTGTTTTAGTGAAAAGCATTTGATTAATGAATAAATCAACTGTAAATGTGAATGAAAATGAATATCACAAAATTTTGAAACATCTTAGCATACTTACTGTTTTCACAATTACATGATTATTTGCACCTAGATTCCCACTCCATTTGTGTGGAGTTTGTGTATTCTCCCCTGTAGGGATGAGTTTCCTCCCAAAGTCCAAAGACCTGCACTTCAGGTGGATTGGTGTCTCTGCTTGTAGTGTGTGTGTGCGTGTATGTGTTGGAAGGCAACCCTCCGATGGATGGCGTTCTGCTCAGGATGTACTTTGTGCCCAATGATTCCGGAATAGGCCCCAGATCAAGGTAACCCTCCTTAGGAAAAGCTGTTATTGAAATCTGATGGCTACATTATTACAGTTTTACTTTTATTTATTTACTTATTTATTTATTTATTAATTATTTATCAGGGGGTGCGGTGGCGCAGTGGGTTGGACCACAGTCCTGCTCTCTGGTGGGTCTGGGGTTCGAGTCCCGCTTGGGGTGCCTTGTGACGGACCGGCGTCCCATCCTGGGTGTGTCCCCTCCCCCTCCAGCCTTATGCCCTGAGTTGCCGGGTTAGGCTCCGGTTTCCTGTGACCCCGTATGGGACCCACGGTTCCGAAAATGTGTGTGTGTGTGTGTGTGTGTGTGTGTGTGTGTGTGTGTGTGTGTGTGTGTGTGTGTGTGTGTGTGTGTAATTATTTATCACTGTCATGTTGCAGGGCTACATGGAGCGACAGACTCAGGTGCATGGCTCAACAAAGTCCTTTACGATCCCCTGGGATGTGGCACTGGCCAGTCCAGGTGATCTCTGTGGAAGATTGCAATAAGATCAGGATCCAATATGTCACGGGCACTCACCCAGGACCTCATCTCCGGTCCGTATCCCTCCCAATCGACAAGGTTCTGCAGCACCTCCTACTGATGGTGGGAGTCCTGTAACTCTTTGACGGTGTATGCCGATTTCCTGTCAACCTGCACCAGAGGTGGAGGTGAGCTGGATATATCCAGCTATAAGAGTGAGGTCCCACAGGGCTTCAGAAAGGACACATGGAAAGTGGGGTGTGTTCTCATGCCCGGTGGCAGTTGTAGTTTGTAGGTGACTGGGGATACTCAACGGATTACCTTGAATGGTCCTATGTGCCTAGGGCTGAGCTTCCTGGAGGGCAGCTGCAATCGGAGGTCCCTTGTGAACAGCCAGACATGCTGTTTGGGTACAAAGGACAAAGCCCGCCTCTGTAGGTCGGCCTGGCGCTTGCACCAAGCCATGCTGGACTCTAGATGGTTTCTGACCAATCGCAATGTCTGACTACTTTCCCAGTGTCAATCCTCCACTGTGGGCACCTGGCTGGGTGTGGTCTCCCACAGGAACAAGGTAGGTTGGTACCCCAGTACACATTGGAATAACAATAACCCGGTGGAGATATGGATAAGAGCATTGTGGGCGTATTCTACCAAAGGCAAGAAACAGGCCCATTGCTGCTGCTTTGAGTGCAATAGGATCTTAAATAATGGGAGATGTCCTTCTGGAGGTGTTCGCCCTGACCATTAGCCTGCAGATGGTACCTCGAGGTGAGACTCATCTGGACCCAGAGTCGGTCCCAGAAAGCCCACCAGAGCTTCGAAGTGAACTGTGGTCCTTGGTCCAATACAATGTTCTCCAGTAGGCCAAACTGTCGGAACACCTCGATTGCCAGAATCTTGGCAATCTCCAATGTGGTTGGGAGCTTGGGCAGAGGGATCAGAAGACTACCTTCCAGAACCTGTCGACCAAAGTAAGGATTGTGGTCTTACCATCCAAGATGGGGAGATGCACTAGGAAGTCTATGGCCCCATGTGACCACGGCCGAGAGGGGATTGGCAGGGGTTCCAGAAGGCCTGTGGGTTTCAGTGTGGGGGTCCAGGTCTGTACGCACGTGGTACAGGCCTCCACATACTCTCAGACATCGTCTGGCATGGATGACCACCAAAAACAACCCTGAAAGACAGAGAGAGTCCTCTGGACTCTGGGATGGCCCATGGATGGAGAGTCATGTGCCCATTGTAACAAGATGGATCGCATCTGGGTAGGCACATACTCCATCCCAACTGGTGTTTCTGATAGAGTGACCTCGGAAGCCTGGGCTACTTGCAGGTCCTGGAAGAACTGCCATCGAACAAGAGTGACCACGCACCCCTTGGGGAAAATTGCCTCTGGGATCTCTAGAGCAGGTTCAGAATCATGTAAAAGAGAGAGAGCATCTGCTTTGGTTTTCTTGGATCCCAGTCTGTAGGACACCGTAAACCAGAACCTAGAAAACGATAAGGCCCAGCGAGCCTTTCAGGAGTTAAGTCGGCAAGCTGTCTCCAGGAATTCCAGATTCCAGCAATCAGTCAGGACTAGGAAAGGATGGACGGCACCCTCAAACCAGTGCCTCCATTCTTCAAGTGCCAATCTGATAGCTAGAAGTTTGTGGTTTCCGATGTCATATTTGCATTCGGCAGGGGTCAGTTTCCATGCGAAATAGGCGCAGGGGTACAACTTCAGAGGGTCCCCTTGATGCTGTGACAGGACGGTACCCACTCCGACCAGCGAGGGATCCATCTTGACCACGAACGGCAGGGAGGGGTCAGGGTGCCGGAGAACTGGGGTGAACGTGAACTGTGCCTTCAGGTCCTGGAATGATCTCTCGGCTGTGTCTGTTCATGGCAATTGTGTTCCCTTAGTGGTTGTGAGCGCCATGAGGAGAGCTGCAAGAAAACTAAAACTACG
This sequence comes from Scleropages formosus, assembly GCF_900964775.1. Taxonomy (NCBI): domain Eukaryota; kingdom Metazoa; phylum Chordata; class Actinopteri; order Osteoglossiformes; family Osteoglossidae; genus Scleropages; species Scleropages formosus. The sequence continues at coordinate 1,618,012 of NC_041830.1, read as the reverse complement.
AATGAACCGGCAATAAAAGTTTGCGAACTCCAGAAACCATTGGAGCACCTTCACCATGGTGGGTCGGGGCCATGTGGTCAGGGGACAGGCGAGGTTCAGGCAACGTGTAAACAGAATCCAATGGGGAGCCAAGAGCCGTGGTCAGACAAAGTGAAGATCTGAAACCAAGGGGAAGCAAACAAATGAGGGCCCAGGAAGTACACGGGATCAGAGCACTGCGGTGTCTCATGAGGATGTACCACAATGAAAAGCTCCCGGGATGCTCATTTTATGCTGGCTCCTCCTAATCAGCAGCAGGTGTTGCTGAAGACGTGGGTATGACAACCATGTGTTATTCATTTATATATTTTATTTATTCTGCATTATATTTTTACCCTTGTGTTTTAACTTACGTTTCTTTGTGTCTTTTGGAAATTTCTGGAATGCCAAGCTTCTCTGTGGGTGGGCCATTTTAGGAACGTGGAAGGGATATGAAGGGGGGGCAAGGGGGATACTACAGGTGCAGTGGGGCCAACCAGCTGTGATGGGTAACATCTAGTGAGATCCTACAGATATTTAATAATCCAGTTTTTAAGCTTATTTGTGTCTCATCACTGAAAATCTGAAGAACCTGATGGTCCGAATTGATCAGTTCAAACTTTTTAAATGTTTGAATAAAAGATATTAGCAGTCTCTGGTAACATGAATATTGCTCCATGCTAGTCTGTGAAGAATTGCATCAGACTAGGTATCAATTAATCATTTTCTTTATTTGCACATGTCAGTAATGAAATCTTGTCGTGGTTTCCAGAGACAACACACCAGACCAGGTAGTTTGTAAATGCAAGTAGACAGAGTACAAATACAGAGTAACAAAGCCGAGTTGGTCTGCAGAGCAACTGCCAGACAACTCTCAAGCAGTACCTTTTATACAATTTTGGATTAACTAGACACTTCTTTTTTTCTTACGTGGTCCAGATCCCACTTTGGCTCTGGCCACTATTTTTACGGCTGTTTTGGTTAAAAGTCACAGTGGCACCTACTAAAGTTTGCCTGATTCCTATCTTGACATGGATTTTGGACTTTGCTGTTCTACTTCCTCACGTGCTGGTCTCACTACTCCATTATTGTGTTTTAAAGGCACAACTGCCTTCAAGGGATCCCCTTGATTGATTGCTACTGGTTTAAATGTATCTCCATTGCAGGGCATATACCTCAGCTGTGTTTACTCTTGCCTGAGTTAGTTTCAGATCACATACACAAATCACACGTAAACTTTACCGTAATCTCACATTTGATATAGATGCCCCAGTCATTTTAATTCTTCCACATACGTAAGTAAGCAGGTTAAAGTAACTATATCCCCTTCAACCTTCCTAATCAGTTAGATTCTAGCAGCTGATTAAGATTAGATGTGACAAAAATTCCCAGATACCTTAAACCAGTTTGCCGTTTCAAATTGATAAGATTATTTAGAATGAAAAGGACTATTACGTTACCAGAGACTAAGAGAGATCAATTTTATAATATGGAAATGTATTATTGTAGGATATCACCTTCCAAATGTTTGACTATAAATGTAAATAACCGAGAAAAAGATGAGCATTGCTGGCAGTCTCTTCCTAGAGGGAATATGTGTGATAGCAAGTATTCATTTTTGCTAAATGCTACAGGATTAAAGTATATAGCTAAATGATGCAATGTATTCATTATATCGTCTAATAAAGATATTACCCCATGTGAACCTTTTGAAAATAGTAAAAGAGGTAAAGGAGTTTACCATGTGACACAGATTATTTTTGCATTAAGAGAAAAGTCCAAAGTAGGCTTTTGCTTTTTGTCCACTATTGTTAGAACACCGAAAAAGCTATGCATTTTATCTGCACCAAACAAATCCAGCCCTCCCAGGTATAAGAATTTTTGAGAGTGAGTATCTAACCTATAGACCAAAATTTTGCTGTCATTTTAAAGCCCGTGTTAAGCAAACTAATTCCAAGATTCCTAGATGTATCGATGTGCCCATGTTTAAGCATGTTGTTAATTATTACAATTTGTATGTCTCGGGCCACAACTTCTCATACAATTCTCCAGGAAAACCTTACAGTCCTGGGGCTTTTCCCAAAGGCATGATTGGATCGTGTCCAAGATCTTTTCGGAAAGAAAATGGGACATTTAAAGAAGTGTTGCCCTCTTCAGAGACACTTGGCAGTGATAACCTTTCCAAATATATTTCATCAGCTGAACCTTGCCCCTGGGAAGCATGAAGAAAACTATCGAACTCTCAGAAAGTATTATTAACCAGCAGGGTGTCAAATGTAATTAGACCTTAGGGTGTCCACACAGCTGCCGTATTTGATACATTCTGTTGTGATTTCAGCTGATAAGCGAATACGGCTAAGCTTATTCCCCAGTTCATCATAACTACATTTTGTAAGTAAAAGTGACTTCTCAATATGAGCTGTAAAAGCAATGTTGTAGTATGATGTGTAAAGTCCATAAAATTAACAGATTTACCAGATCCAGTTTGTCTGACTTGATGATTGTTTGTTTATATGCTTGAAGTGCTTTAATTCTAATTCTCTTTTTTTTTGGACTCTTCAGTATGCAGGTTTCGCTGGCAGGAAACAGATGATAAGATATCTTTGTATTGTTACATGTGATGTGTTTCAAACGGAAGCAACTGAAATTACAGAAAGATGATTTTCTTGCCAGCTGGTAATTTTTCTCAAAAATTTCTGCAGAATTGGTTAATCGATCAATCACTCACTCACTTATTTACTTACTAGTAGAAGTCAGGGTCATGGTGACCAGGCACTTGTCCCAGCTGCTATGTGCCGAAGGCTAAGTAGTTCAGTGCAGGGTTGCCACACACAGATGCAGTCACTCACATATTCATACACTCCTGGCAATTTAAAGTAACCAGTCCATCTACAACTCATGTCTAGATGTTGAATGAGAATCTATGTAGACAGAGGGAGGACCTGCTGACTTCACACAGCCACAGCTGGTTTGAACCTATCCCAAAACAGTCTTGGCTCCATGAATTAGCAGCAATGCCATAAATGCTTGTGAAAACAGTCATCAAGTTGCTGAAAGGACCATCTTACTATATAAATGAAGTTATTAGAAATAAATAAATAACCTAATCTAGTTCTTAGGATATAAGTACAAAATCTCTCGGAGGAGGGATACAGATCTCTCCAAATATCTACCAAATCTAATATGTGCTTGTATCCTTAACGGTAGTGGAGGACTTTGAACTTCACTGCAATTGGTGAGAATTTGTTCAAATTCCACCTAGTTTACAATTTATATCACAAGAAAGGCATCCAAATCCATCCAAATCCGTATCAGTATTGATTAAATCATATAACGTGGGAAATGAACAGATGGGAATCTTTATTTAGTGTAAAAATTTGAAATTCTGTATCGGCCAGACAAAACGTCTGGGATCATGCTAAGTCACATTGCTGATAATAAAGAAATAAAGAGGTGTTGCTATAAATGTACATGGCAGTTCCTCATTTGTTGGAGCTAAAAAGCAGAGTTGACTAACCCAGTCATTTTTAAGTTTTAATTGTTCCACTGAGGAAAGGTTTCTGTTTCTTCTAGTAATGCTGTAGCAGTTTTTATTATTATTATTATTATTATTATTATTATTATTATTATTATTATTATTGTAAGTTGTTGTTCCTGTTGATCTTTATCTTATGTTAATCATATGACCTATACCCTTAGTGTTCCAAGTAGTACATTTAAGCGGACAACTCAGCTGACCTTACTGTAATGGTGTAACTCTTGTAATACTGTATGTCTACTAACAGAAGCCGCTCTCCGAATCTGAAGTTGCTGACCTCTTGATGTTGCGCAGAGCCACCACCTGCTCGCTTGATCCGATCCCGTCATCACTCCTTCAAAACATTTCCCCGCAACTCTCCTCCTTCATCTCTTCTATCAACTCCTCTGGCTGTTTCCCAGCTGCCTTCAAAACTGCTCTAATTTCACCTCTGTTAAAAAAATCCTCCCTGGACCCCAATCTGGTTGAAAATTACAGACCAGTCTCTCTCCTCTCCTTCCCGTCCAAAACCCTTGAGCGGGCAGCCTGCGATCAACTGTCCGATTTCCTCACCCGGAACCATCTCCTTGATGGTTATCAGTCTGGTTTCAAAGTTGGTCACTCCACTGAGACCGCCCTTCTGGCGGTATCTGACACTCTCCAAGCTGCTAGAGCTGCCTCCCTCTCCTTGGTCCTCATCCTCCTCGATCTGTCTGCAGCATTCAACACTGTAAATCACCGGATTCTACTCTCCTCTCTTAACCAGCTTGGGATCAAAGGTGCGGCACTCAGTGGTTTGAGTCCTACCTCTGTGACAGATCCTATCAAGTGGTCTGGCGGAGCTATTGTTCTTATTCTCTGCCCCTCTCAACCAGTGCCCCTCAGGGCTCGGTATTGGGTCTTCTTGTTTTCTCCATCTACACCTCCTCTCTTGGTCCGGTCATAGCCTCCCATGGATTCAAATACCGCTGCTATGCTAATGATACCCAGCTCTTCCTCTCATTTCCACCTGGTGCATCAGACATCTCCACTGCCTGCCTGTCAGACATCTCTTCATGGATGCCTAATCACCACCTCCAACTCAACCTCTCCAAAGCAGAGATTCTTTACCTCCCAGCTGGCCTGTCCTCCTATCACGACCTCTCAATCAAACTGGACAACTCACTCATTTCGCCTAGCTCCTTCACTAAGAGTCTGGGAGTAACGATTGATGCGAGTCTGTCATTCTTTCAACATATCAAAGCCACAACCCGGTCCTGCAGATACATCCTGCATAATATTCGTAGGATCCGTCCCTACCTCACTACTAACTCTGCCCAACTACTTGTCCAGACCATGGTGACTTCCCATCTGGTCTACCGCAACTCTCTTCTGTGTGGCCTTCTGGCTAATGCCATCAAACCTCTGCAGCTTCTACAGAATGCTGCTGCACGAGTTGTGTTTGATTTGCCAAAGCGCTCCCATGTATCTCCTCTACTCACCTCTCTGCACTGGCTTCCTATAGCTGTCCATATCAAATTCAAAACCCTGGTTACTGTGTACAAATGCATCAATAGAACTGCTCCCGCCTATTTACAGGACTTGATCAACCGGTGCACCCCAGCCAGGCACCTTTGCTCATCTACTTCTGCTCGCTTGGTGGTCCTGCGCACGAAAGGCAAAGCTCGGAGGTTCTCAGTTCTGGGTCCATTGTGGTGGAATGACCTTACCCTGTCACTCAGAACTGCAGAAACTCTGTTTGTTTTCAAGAAGGGTCTGAAAACCCACCTTTTCCAGATCCACTTTGCCCAAGATCTCTTCAGATCATCTATGGCGTAGCCATTCACACATCGTAACTCCAGAAGCATCCCCAGATACAACCTTTATTCAGCCACTACTCTGATATTGTACTGCTCATTTGTGTATCTTATAATGTTTTATAAAGAAATTTTTTTTTTTTTATTTTAAAAATTGGTCTGGGTATCAGGATTTGTCTGTGTCTTATGCACCTACTTGAATGATGAAGCTCAGTGTAGCAAGTGGCAGGGAACAAACTAGGTTTGCTTGAGACTTTCATGTCTGCACCTATGTCTCCTTATCTCAATGTAATGCATAAATTGTACTTTTGCTGAGATGTACGTCGCTTTGGACAAAAGCGTTTGCTAAATGAATAAATGTAAATGTAAATGTAAACAGAAACAATGGAAACAAAAACCCATGAGCCAGTGAAATAGAAAGCAGAGTGAAAGAACAATATTGCATCCAAGCAAAGGAACAATGGCATGAACAAGAACCCTAGCAACACACAACCCTCCGCCCTCCCCTCCCCTCCCCTCCCTTCCTCCAAAAGACCTGTTGCTCAATGCACAAACTGTGAGTGTACAGTGGAGACTACTCCAGTTTCTACTACTTCCTATGGTTTCTATATGCACCACCATCCCAGAACCCAGGATAAATTAAAAGAAAGCAAAGAATTAAAACACCCAATAATAAGGAATGGTCCCACTATAGACTATTAAAGAGAGAGAGATACAGTATGTAGATCTTGCACACATGTGTATGAACTTCTCTCAGTCCTCACCAGAAAATCATTTTTTGATTCCAGGATGTCAAAGAGCCACATCATTCCATTATGGAGACATCAGACCTAAGCTGAAAAAGCAGTAGGATATCAGCAGGGAAGTTGCAATAGAATCACAAACAAGTGCTTTTGAAGGGGATATTCCTTCTTTGCTCTCTTTTCGTGTCTTATTTTTTGGAGAAACATGGAAATGAAAGCAGTTTATTTCATGTAAGGGTGTTCAGGCCAGGTGCACTCGCAGATCTACCTGTATCTCAGTTGGAGAATTAGCCAGGAGGTCCATTCAAAACGACAACATCTTTTGCAGGAATCATTTAAGTGGAACATTGCCTTCAGCATTCTCAGGTAAAAGCTTATGTTTGTACCTGCTTTTCTTACAGTTTAACTTCTTGCTACTTGTGATTCATCTTGTGATGTAGGTATTTTCTTGACAACAGAAATCCTGTATTTCACCTCACCAAACCGGGTTTCTGTGTTGTTTACTCAATTGGTTTGGCTAAGTTTTATGTCCGCTGCTGAAAAAAGAGGAATGAAGCTTCTGTAGCTTAATACCGAAAAAAAGAAAACATCTTGCCGTAGCAACCAGTGTTTCAAGCTAAACTGCAGTAGCACTCATTCAGCCAAAGATAGCGCTCATTTGCCAATGAAATCTTCCTTTCATGATGTACTAGCAGCACTGGAGACACAAGCAGCCATTTCAATGGAGATATCTATAGAAATGCCTCAGGCTGTGACCCCGAACTGACTTCTTCTTCCCAGCACTTTCCTTAGCTCTTTCATCCCTCTTAAAACATGTACATGAAGAGAATGATTAGTTCCTGACATCCTTGGAGGAAGAATTGGTGAAATCTATCAGTTTTAACCTCTTACAGTGAACAAAGTTGGAGATAAAGAGTAAAATTGTTTCTAGCAAAGAGGAAGAACATAATCAATCATCTTTTGTCCAGGCCACATGACCTCCCAGGGCTGCAGCATTTCTTTTCTCTGACAGTTCTGCTCTGGTGCTGTCATTTTCCCTTGACACTGTTCTCTCATAGTTTCCTGGGGAATGTGCTTCTTGGAATTTGTTTTGTCAGTTGTGGATTGGTCAGTGGATCGCTGAGGTGCGTTGGCTCACAGCAGTGAGGATGCTGGATATCATTGCAGATTACGAGATGGATACTGCCATGGGAGAGTGCTGCAGCAATAGAATGAATAACTCATTAGACAATGTGAACTAGACCGTTAGGTGCAGATGGTGATGATGATTGCTCTTGGGCAGTTTGGTGTAGTCTTAGTTGTCTGGACTGATTTTTCTCAAAACCATGGCTAAATATGGTACACTTTGTGAGATCTGAGGTCCAACAGTTTTAGTTCTCCTATCTATCTGTCTGACTGTTGCTTGTGACCCCCCTTTCCCTCTTTCAGTTTTTTATTCACCCATTGTCTTTCCATAAATTGTGCTAAAATTGTGTGAAAAAATCTCATATTCACTCTCTTGCTATACCATGGTTTTTCTCATATCACTCCCCCCTCCCCCGCCGCCCCCCGCCTCCCTCTCATAGCTATTCCTTGTGTCACTTCTGTCCCTGAAAGCATCCATCCCTGTCCCCATCTTTTCATTAACTTGTCAGGTTTAAATCCATCCCTCTGGTCCACTGTGCTCAGAATCATTACAAAGTCCACTCACAGCTATCAGCACACATATAATGAACATTAACATGTTGTCACTGTTCATTTCCCCCAAGCTTCTATAAACCACAGCCTTGGCCTCTACTGTCAAATGTTTCTTTTTGTAGGAGAAAGAGACTTCTTTGAGAGCTGTGACTCTTCTCCTTTTTAATGTTTTCTGTTTACATTTTATTTGCAAGGATATGTATTGCTAACATAAAGAGAGAAATAAAACAGAGTTCTGTCATTGTTAGCAGAATGGATTTCTGGGCAAGAATCTGAAAACTTGGGATGCTGTATTCATGCTCTTTAATGTTATGGCACATGTATATATAGGATTGGGCCCTGATTCTTTGTCCTGCCTCTTTGAAAGATTTACATTTCGCTAAAGCTTCTGGCAGTTTTGTAATCATACACTGTTCTTCATCGCTGCACTGAAGCATTTTATGTGTTCAAGTAATGTATTTATGTTCAAAAAAATTTTTCTTCTCTTTTATCTCTCCAGTCGGCTTGAACAGCTTTCCTCGCCTAGCTCCTCCTCGACCTGTCAACCACCAGATTCTTTTCTCCTCTCTTGGCCATCTTGGTATCAAAGGAACAGCACTAAACTGGAATCCTACTGTTCAGACAGATCCAACCAAGTGGGGCTCCCGTTCTTCTCCTCTGCCTCTCTCAACTGGTGTCCCACCTATCTTGGTCCTGGGCCCTCTACTCTTCTCATTCTACACTTCCTCCCTTGGCCCAGTCATAGTCTTCCATGGATTCAAAAACCACTGCTATGCTGATGATACCCAACTTTTCTTCTCATTTCCACCTGAAGCACCATACATTTCCGCACACATTGCTGCCTGCCTGTCAGACATCTCTGCTGGGACGTAGCCCGGCAGGGCTCAGCCCGAAAAGGCATCGTGGGGGGACCACGTGGGTCACCACCTGCAAGGTCCAGGGGGTCTGGTGCTATGTATACCTGGGGGCGGGAGGGGGTGGGGTGGCGCATGGCGTCACGGCCCCTCGCGACGAAAACTGGCTCTTGGTACGTGAAATGCCACCTCACTTGGGGGGAAAGAGCCGGAACTGGTGCGGGAGGTTGAGAAATACCAACTAGATATAGTTGGGCTCACCTCCACTCACAGTGTTGGCTCTGGAACCAAACTCCTCGATAAAGGGCGGTCCCTCTCCTACTCAGGAGTTGCATGAGATGAGAGGCGCCGGGAGGGTGTGGGGGATACTCACAAGTCCCCGGCTGGCTGCCGTACAGTTGGAGTTTGCCCCGATGGACGAGAGGGTCGCCTCAGTGCGACTTAGGGTCGCATAGAGGAAAACTTTGACTGTTGTGTGTGCTAATGCACCAAACAGCAGTTCAGAGTATTCGGCCTTCTTGGAGAAGAGGGGGAGGGTTTCTGGACAAGGCCCCACCTACAGACTCCATTGTCATGCTGGGGGACTTCAACGCTCACGTTGGCAATGACTGGGAAATCTGGCGGGAGGTGATTGGGAAGAACGACCTGCCCGATCTGAACTCGAATGGTGAAATGTTATTGGACTTCTGTGCTAGTCATGGTTTGTCCATAACAAACACCATGTTCGAACACAAGGATGCTCATAAGTGTACTTGGTACCACAGCTCCTTGGGCCAAAGGTCAATGATCGACTTTGTAATCGTTTCTTCTGACTTGAGGCCACATGTTTTGGACACTGGGGTGAAGAGAGGTGCTGAGCTGTCAACTGATCACCATCTGGTGGTGAGTTGGATCAGAAGGCGGGGGAAAAAGCTGGACAGACCTGGCAGGCCCAAACACATAGTGAGGGTCTGTTGGGAAAGTTTGGCAGAGGCCCCTGTCAGAGAGATCTTCAACCATGTCCCGGAGGAGGTAGGGGACATGGAGTCTGAATGGACCCTGTTCAAAACCTCCATTGTGGAAGCAGCCAGGCACAGCTGTGGCCAAAAGCTTGTTGGTGCCAGCCAGGGCGGCAACCCGAGAACCCGCTGGTGGACACCAGTGGTGAGGGAAGCCGTCAAGCTGAAGAAGGAGGCCTTTAGGGCCTGGTTGGCTCTGGGGACTCCTGACTCAGTAGACAGGTACCAGCAGGTGAAAAAGGCAGCAGCGGCTGTGGTTGCAGAAGCAAAATCCGGGGCATGGGAGGAGTTTGGAGAGGCCATGGAAAACGACTATCTGTCAGCTTCCAAGAGGTTCTAGAGAACCATCTGGCAGCTCAGAAGGGATCGGAGGAGTTTCGCTCAGACTGTGTTAAGCAGGAGTGGAGAAACTCTGACATCTGATGAAGATATTTTCTGGAGGTGGAAGGAGCACTTTGAAGAACTGTTAAACCTGAGTGATATGCCTCCCTTACAGGAGTCAGGGCCAGAGGCTTTCAGACTGTCAGAGTCCATTTCTCTGGTGGAAGTCTCTGAGGTAGTTGGTAAGTTCCACAGTGGCAAAGTACTGGGGGTGGATGAGATCTGTCCAGAAATGCTTAAGGCCCTGGATATTGCGGGGCTGTCATGGTTGGCACGCCTCTGCAATGTTGCATGGACCTTGGGGACAGTGCCCTTGGATTGGCAAACTGGAGTGGTGGTCCCTATCTTTAAGAAAGGGGACCGGAGAGTGTGTGCTAACTATCGGGGCATCACACTTCTCAGCCTCCCTGGGAAAATCTATGCCAGGGTGCTGGAGAGGAGGCTCCGGCCAATAGTTGAACCTCAGATTGAAGAGGAACAATACGGATTCTGCCCTGGCCGTGGAACAGTGGACAAGCTTTTTACCCTCTCACAGATCATTGAAAGGGCATGGAAATTTGCTAATCCAGCCTACATGTGTTTTGTGGACTTGGAGAAGGCCTATGACCGTGTTCCCTGGGAAATTCTGTGGGAGGTGCTTCGGGAGTATGGTGTACCGGGGCCACTATTGTGGGCCATTCAGTCCTTGTACATACGGAGCGAAAGCTGTGTCCGCATACTCGGCATTAAGTCAAGCCCATTCAATGTGGGTGTTGGACTCTGCCAAGGTTGTGCCTTGTCTCCACTCCTGTTTGTGGTTTTTATGGACAGGATATCAAGGCGCAGTCGAGGTCAGGAGGGCATTCTGTATGGGAGTCGGAAGGTGACGTCTCTGCTTTTTGCAGATGATGTTGTCCTTTTGGCACCATCACATGGCTGCCTCCAGCACGCAGTGGAATGGTTGGCAGCCGAGTGTGAAGCGGTGGGGATGAGGATCAGCACCTCAAAGTCTGAGTCCATGGTTCTTTCACGGAAAAGGATGGTATGCCCCCTCCAGGTAAGGGGAGAGTTTTTGCCCCAGGTGGAGGAGTTCAAGTATCTTGGGGTCTTGTTCACGAGTGAGGGAAGAAGGGAGCGTGAGATCGGTCACAGACTGATCCGGACTGTACCAGACTGTAGTGGTGAAGGGGGAGCTGCGCCATAAGGTGAAGCTCTCCATTTACCGGGTCGATCTACATCCCTACCCTCACCTATGGTCATCAACTCTGGGTGATGACCGAAAGAATAAAATCATGGATACAAGCGGCCAAAATAAGTTTTCTCCACAGGGTGCTGGGACTCACTCTCCATGACAGGGTGAGGAGTTCGGACATCCGGGAGGAGCTCAGAGTAGAGCCGCTACTCCTTCACATTGAGAGGAGCCAGTTGAGGTGGTTCAGGCATCTGATAAGGATGCCCCCTGGGCGCCTCCCTTTGGAGGTATACCAGGCACGGCCAACCAGGACGAGGCCCCGAGGTTGGCCCAGGACCTGCTGGAGGGATTATATCTCACAGTTAGCCTGGGAATGGCTGGGGATCCCCCAGGCTGAGCTGGAGGAAGTTGTGGGGGACAGGGGTGGCTGGGCCTCTCTGCTCTCCTTGCTGCCACCGCAACCCTTTTAGGACAAGCGGGACAGAAGATGGATGGATGGTTATGGCCTGCAAAAGCATCAAATGATGTGCTCCCAGATATCTACAAGACTTCGTCACCCACTACACCCCAACCAGACAGTTATGCCCCTCCACCTACGCCTGATTGGTGGTCCTGCGTAGAAAAGGTCCAAAAGCACAAAGGTATTTGGTTTTGGCTCCAGTTTTGGTGGAATGACCTCCCCTTCTCATTTAGAACTGCTGAACCTCTCTCTAAATTTAAGAAGGGTCTTAAAACTCACCTCTGCTGGATTCACTTCCCCCATGATCTTCTAAGTACATGTAATGTGTAAATGTTCATGCTCTATAACTTTAAGATCATAACTTTTGAATAACAGATAACCTTTCACGCAGCTACTTGTGTGATGTAAATGTTTGCTTTAAAATAAAAAAAACTGTGATTAGAAATGATCAATTATTTGAATAAACCTTTATGCAGCTACTTGTGTGATGTACATTGGTTCATATGGTGTAAAGAAACGAACTGTACTTTAGAATCACTCATCTTTATCTCTGTGTCTGTCACGCCCTGTCCTCGTCCTTGTTCCTGTACCTGTTCCTGTCCGCCCCAAATCCAATCACCCTGTCTCTGTAATGTACACATTGTATTTTCTATGAGATGTACGTTGCTTTGGAGAAAAGTGTCTGCTAAATGAGTATACACACACACACACACACACATTCTCAGAACCGCCTGTCCCTTACGGGGTCACGGGGAACCGGAGCCTACCCGGCAACACAGGGCGTAAGGCCGGAGGGGGAAGGGGACGCACCCAGGACGGGACGCCAGTCCGTCACAAGGCACCCCAAGCGGGACTCAAACCCCAGACCCACCGGAGAGTAGGACTGCGGTCCAACCCACCGCGCCACCGCACCCCTAAATGAGTATATATAAAATGTAAATGTTTTATCATTCATAAACTTAAGAAGGGCGTAAACAAGTAATTGTTTGGGTTACATACACCCATAGATAATGAAACACTAAAAAAATGTGTTAACTGCTTCACTGAACTGTTAATCAATGAAATAACCATTTCTGCAGGACCCCAGGACAAATATCCAGCATTTATTGAAAGATTATATAAGGTGGAAACAGAACTGAGTCCTGTAAAAGCGAGGTGAATCATCCGTCTTCACCACTGTAGCGAGTTGTAATCCTCAGGTGGAGACAAGAAGCAGGTAAATGCAGAAAGAAGGCAGAATCAAGGTTATTTACACCAGAAGTAAAAGCAATCTAGGCAGTAACTTTGAGGCACCAAAATTTGGGAACATAACATTTTGCTACTAAAATCAAGAAGTAATAATAGTTTTGTAAAAAAAAAAAATTAAAAAACGTGCTTCATAATAACGAAGCAGCTTTATTAGAAATTGTGTCACCTTATAATCATGTAAACTATCTCTGACACATCTCTTTGTCTTTGAAATGTAAATGCAACTTTGTAGATAACATTTTCAATTAAACTATCATTCTATCTAGTAAATAATTTATATCTATTTGTCCTATGGCAGACGTGGTGGCATAGCGAGTTTGGCTGGGTCCTGCTTTCTGGTGGGTCTGGGGTTTGAGTCCTGCTTGGGGTCCCTTGCGATGGACTGGCATCCTATCCTGGATGTGTCCTCTCCCCCTCCAGCCTTGCACCCTGTATTACTGGGTTAGGCTCCGGTTCACTGTAACCCTGTTTGGAACAAGTGGTTTCAGGCATTGTGTATGTATTTGTCCCATCAACCAACTTCAGGTTTGAAAATAAGTACTTGACATTCTGCCGGATGGGATTGACCAACTGACTGAAGTGTGGTGTTAGTAGTTCTTTACTGTGCAATGAGGGTCAGGCAAAGAGTGGTCAGAAACAAACATGGGTCGATCGATTAGCATACATTGTCCAAATGAGAGTTACAAGAATTGTAGTCAGCATGGCAAGGCAAAGATCAAAAACCAGAGACGTTATTACACTAGGGACAAGGAAGCAAACAGGAATGGAGTGCTGCGGTTTCTCTTTGGGAGGTTCCACATTGAAGAGCTTCCGGGATGCCCTTTTATGCTGCGTTCCCTCAATTGGCAGCAGGTGTCGCTGAGGGACAAGTGGATGAGGGTGTGACAGTATGCCCCCTTCACGGGCAGCTCCTGCTGCCCTACACCAAAGAGGAGGATGCCCCCGGGGGCGATGCGTTGGATGGACTGGATGGTCCCTGTGGACGGCACTAATCAGAACAGGGTTCAAAATGTCACGAGGGCCCACCCAAGACTGTTGAGGCCATAACCTTCCCAATCAACCAGGTACTGCATCACCCCTCTCTGGCATTGGGAGTCCAGCAACGCCTGCACTGTGTAAGTTGGTTCCCCATCCACCTGCGCCAAAGGGGGAGGAGGGCTCGTGGCAGACTGCTGGAGTAGAGAGGTCCTGCAAGGCTTGAGCAGTGAAACATGGAAGGTGGGGGTATACTCACATTCCCGGAGGCAGGTGGAGTTTGTACATTACGGGGTTACCCAGCAGTGCACCTTGTAGGGCCCGATGTATCGAAGGCTGAGTTTCTTTCTTTCAGATCCTGTATGGAGAGTCATAATCGCTGCCCTGGCATGAAGGATAGAGTCCGCCAATGTTGATCTGCCTGTTTGTATTGTTCGGTGCTTACCCAGAGGTGGTCCCGGACCGACCGCCACATCTCACTGCTCTTCTGGTACCAGTTGTCCACCGCTGGCACCTGGCTTGGAGGGGTCTGGAAAGGAAACAAGGTAGGTTGATACCCCAACACACACTGAAAGGGTAGCAAAGCAGTGGAGGTGTGGGACAGTGCACTGCGGGTGTATTCAGCCCAGAGCAGGTACTAGGCTCACTGCTGCTTCTTCTGGCCGCAATACGTATGCAGGTATCTCGAGATAACTTGTTCTGGGCATTCGGCCTGGCCTTCAGCCTAAGGATGGTACCCTGAAGTGAGGCTTACCTTGACCCCCAACCTGTCTCAGAAGGCACTCCATAGCCTAGATGTGAACAGGGGGCCCCGGTCCGAGACAATGTCCTCTGGCAGGCCAAACAGCCGGAACACCTGCTGGAACATGACTTCCGCCAACTCCCAAGGGGGTTAGCAACTTGGGGAATGGGATCAGGCAACAAACTTTTGAAAAATGGTCAAATAAGGTGAGTGTGGTGGTCTTACCTTTTGACATGGGGAGGTTGACCACAAAGTCTACCGCCACATGGGATAATGGATGGGAGGGTGTAGGCAGGGATTCCAGCAGGTCCACGGGTTTCAGCGTCAGGGTCCTTGCCTGGGAGCATGTGGTGCAAGCTTCAACGTAGTCCAGAACGTCATCCAGCATGGAGGGGCACCAGAAGTGCCCTTGCGAAAGGGAGAGTGTCAACCAAGCACCAGGATGACCTAAGGCGCTGCAGTCACATATGCCCACTGCAACAGGAAGTACCTCATCCTGGTGGGCACATAGTCCTCACTGTCAGACTTGTCAAAGGGACCTGCCTCGGTTGCCTGGGCCTCCTGTACTTCTCGAAAGAACTGCCATCTCCCTGGAGCAACCATGCAACATTTGTGAAGGATCAGCTCAGGGTTTTCAGGTACGGGTTCTGGGTCACGTATTTGGGACAGGGCATCCGCTTTGGTGTTCTTGGAACCTGGCCAGTATGACACTCTGAATCTGAACCAGATGAAGAACAGAGCTCAGCAGGCCTCACCTGCGTTGAGCCAGTGAGCCTTTTGAAGGTATTCTAGATATCTGGGATAAGTTTGTAGCCCCCACACAGTTTGTTCCCATGTGTGGTTGGATGTTTGGGGTGGAAAATGGTTATATAAATATCCAGGGGGTTATGGTTCTGTAACGTGACGTTTTTTTGTTGTGCCTGTATTGTACATTTTCTTTGGTGTTTGTTGGTGGGAGAGATGTCATTTAGGGACTGCCCAGTCAGTGCTGGTGGGGAAAGTGCTTGCGACCTCATGGGGCGGGATTTTCCGGGAGAGAAGGGAAAGAAGACGGAGGAGGAAGAGAGTTGGAACACCCCGTGGGGAGAAAGGGGAGTTTTTTTGAGACCGGGCGAGGAGAACGAGCGGTTTGGGTTCGATCTCACTCGGGTGTTTTGGAAAAAAAAAAAGGCGCGAGCAACACAACCAGCCAGGGGGCAGTCAGTTAGATTTTGAGTAGTTTAAGGGAAAGAGGGGGAACGGAGCACGTGTGGGAGACACCGCGTTGCACCGAGTTTTTTTCGGGAGTTGGGGAGTGGAAGGTTAGGGTTTGGCCAGCATGACTGGACCCGGAGACAGTGTCGCCAGGACTCGCCATCATCGCTCCACCCTCGCTGGAGAGAGGGTGGATGTGAGGACAGGTCGCTGTCGGTTTCCTGCACCGCACGAAAACCCTGAGTAAGGGCGGGAATTTCCCTCGGTGGTGGACAAGGAGCTCCAGAATAAAAAGCACGTCAACGAGACGACGGTACCAGAGACTGAATCATATAAAACAAAAAACGTGTTCATTTTCTTTGGTGGTGTGAATAATGCTTATTTGTGTGGACGTTTTATATTAAATGTTTGTTGGGTTTATTTCACCTGAATGTGACAGTAAGGGGGTGCGGTGGCGCAGTGGGTTGGACCGCAGTCCTGCTCTCCGGTGGGTCTGGGGTTCAAGTCCCGCTTGGGGTGCCTTGTGGCGGACTGGCGTCCCGTCCTGGGTGTGTCCCCTTCCCTCTCTGGCCTTACGCCCTGTGTTGCCGGGTAGGCTCCGGTTCCCCATGACCCTGTAAGGGACAAGCGGTTCTGAAAATGTGTGTGTGTGTGTGTGTTGTGACAGTCCCTGTGTGGGTGTGAATGTTTTTTTTGGGTAAAGGAAAAGGGGCTGAAGTTGCTGTGTGTGACGCATGGGAGGTTTGTACTCACAGTAGTATAACAGTATAGCTGCACGACGCTAACTGGGCCTCTCCTCACCCTAGCGAGAGCCATACCCCGCAATTGGGGGAGCAACAGTACACGCATCCCAAAGTTGTGTTGTAGACACCACCGATTCACCTCCCATGCTAGTAATATTAAAAAAACATCAGAATTGAGTGGGTGGGCTACAAGTTAAAACCAGGAAGGGATGAACAGTGCCCTCAAGCCAGTGCCTCCAGCCTCAGCTTGATAGCCAGCACCTCTCGATTGCCTATATCATAATTCTGCTGGGTGTAGTGGTTGATCAAGTCTTGTAAATAGCCGGGAGCAGTTCTATGAATATTATGCAGGATGTATCTGCAGGACCAAGTTGTGGCTTTGATGTGCTGAGAGAAAGATAGACTTGAGTCAATTGTCACTCCAAGACTCTTAGCCGAGGAGATAGGCAAAATGAGTGGTTGTCCAGTTTGATCGATAGATCATGACAGGAAGACAGGGAGGTGAAGAATTTCTGTTTTGGAGAGGTTGAGTTGGAGGTGGTGATCAGACATCCATGGAGAGATATCCAACAGGCAGGCAGTAATGCGTGCGGAAATGTTTGACGCTCCAGGTCGGTATGGAGAGGAAGAGCTGGGTATCATCAGCATAGCAGTGATATTTGAATCCATGGGAGGCTATGACCGGGACAAGGAAGGAGGTATAGATTGAGAAAAGTAGAGGACCCAGTACTGAGCCCTGCGGGGCACCGGTTGAGAGAGGCAGAGGAGAAAAACGAGAGCTCCGCCAGACCACTTGAGGAGGATGAGGACCAAGAAGAGGGAGGCAGCTCTAGGTGATTGTAGACCATCAGACACCGCCAGAAGCACCATCTCAGTGGAGTGACCAACTTTGAAACTGATATCCATTGAGGAGATGGTTCTGGGTAAGGAAATCAGACAGTTGATCACAGACCACCTGCTCTAGAGTTTTAGACAGGAAGGAGAGGAGGGAGACTGGTCTGTGGTTTTGGACCGAATTGGGATCCAGGGAGGCTTTCTTTAACAGAGGTGAAATGAGAGCAGGTTTGAAGGCAGCTGGGAAACAGCCAGAGGACAATGAGGAGTTGATGATCTTAGAGATGAAAGTGGAGAATTGCGGGGAAATGTTCTGTAGGAGTGATGATAGAATCAGATCAAGCGAGCAGGTGGTGGCTCTGTGCGATATCAGGAGGTTGGAGATTTCAGATTCGGAGAGCGGCTTGAATTTGGAGAGCATAGCTTTGCAAGGAGGTCCAGCTCAAACCGGGCAGGATGAGAACTTGTCAGTGATTGCTTCGACTTTATTTCTGAAAAACAAAGCAACGTCATCAGCAATGAGAGAAGAGGGAGGAGGAGGTGGTGGAGGACACAGAAGGGATGAGAAGGTGGCAAAGAGTCTGTGTGGTTTTTTAGTTGCAGACTGTATTTTGATGTGGTAGAAGGAGGTCTTAGCTGAAGAGACAGAAGAGTAAAAAGTAGCTAAGAGTAATTGGTAGGCATCCAGGTCCAAGTGGGTCTTGGATTTTCGCCATCTCCGCTCTGCAGCCCGGAGTTTAGTGGTGGTGAGGCAGGGTTGAGAGAAAACGAAGAAGTGATCAGAGACATGCAGTGGAGTGACAGAGAGGACAGGACAGCCACAGCTGTGGGAAAATACAAGGTCAAGACAATTGCCTGCTTTGTGAGTAGCAGGGGATTGGGACAGGGAGAGATTGAAGGACTGTAGGAGCAACATAAGGCCGCTTGCATGAACGTCGTTGACAAGCAAGTTGAAATCATCCAGGAGAATCAAAAGAGCATTGTCCCCAGGGAGAGGGCTCAACAAGATGTTGAGATCATCCAAGAAGCAGCTGAAAGGCCAGGACAGCAATAATGTATAACCACAACAAGAGAGATTGGGGCAGTGATAGCAACAGCATGCCATCCAAAGGAGGACAGATCATGCAGGTGAACAGGGAGAATAGAACATTCCTACCAGGGAGAGATGAGCAGGCCTATGCTTCCACTTCTGCTGGAGGGACAAGGGGCGGGAGAGAAGGAGTAGTTAGTGGAGAGAGCTGTGGATGTGACTGAGTTGTCTGGGGTGATCTAGGTTTCAGTAAAGGCGGGGATGTCGGTCAGCCTGTTGCTTGTACCGGTGTACACTTTGTACCGGTGTACACTTTGTTGTAGATGGTCACGTACCACTCACCAAGCCGCCTCGCTGTTCAGGAACCAGTTATCCACAGTGGGGACTTCAGAGGAAGCAGGGTGCCAGGGGAACAAGGGAGACTGGTAACCAAGGACGCAATGGAAAGGGAACAGGCCTGTGGAGGAATGTGACAAGGAGTTGTGAGCCTATTTGGCCCAGGGCAGGAACCGTGGCCACTGGGTCTGGTCTTGTCCGCAGTAGCTTCTCAGAAACTGGCTGAGGTCTTGGTTCATTTGGTCCACTTGTCCGTTAGCCTGAGGATGGTACCCGGAAGTAAGGTTAACAGACACTCCAAGCCTCTGCAAGAACGCCCTCCATACCCGAGACACAAACATGTCCCCGGGTAACCCGAAGATTCAGAGCACATGTTGAAAGAGTAGCTCGGCCACGGTGAAGACAATGGGAGTCGAGGCAAGGGAAGCAGACAACAGGACTTAGAAAATCGGTCTAACACCACTAGGATCACTGTATTCTCCTCAGAGGGTGGTAAGTCGGTCAGAAAGTCTACCACTACGTGGGACCAAGGTCTGGCTGGAACTGGTAGGGGCTCCAAAAGCCCTGTGGGTTTCTGGTTCGGGGTCCTAGCTTGAGCATATACCTCACATTCTGCACATCTAAGAGGAAATAGCCAAGTATGGGATTCTAAAAATGTTTACAGTATAATTACAATGTATTTCAACATATTTCAAAATTGATCATTTCTAACTCGTTCATAATTTGGGGACTGCCTGTACTATACAGTATTATAAGAACTGAATATAACACAAACAAAAGACACCAGCGAGAAATAACAGTCAAGAAATCTCTAGCACTTAAAAAAAGCACCTTCTAAGAGCAATGTTCAGAGATTTACAGCTCTGAAATTTGTTTTGTACACAAAAATTTGCATATCAAGCTGTCAGTTCACATTTATGAGGAATTCTTTTTAATACTTTCGGTTCATTCTTTGAAATGATACCATAAAGTCCTCTGCATTTGATTTACTTCATCAGTTTCACTTTTTTATGTTTGTTGTTGGTTTTCAGAGACAGGACTTTAATATACAAGATTTTTATACACATTGCATGGTTGTGCCTCAGGAAAGTTGCAAGATATAACAAAAACCATGTTTCACAACATAACCTAGACCCAATACAAATAATTTCATATATGTAAATATATGTCACATACAACCGTATAAACCAGTGTACATTACACAAGTAGCTACATATGTTTTTTTTGCTTTTTTTTTTTTTAAATTTCCCGGTATTAAACAAACAGCACATGTTTATCCAACACATATGAGATCAGCATGATGTCTGTCTGGCAAAGGTGAGTTTTGAGATCTTTCTTGTACAATGCATTCACAAAGTATTCAAACCCCTTTACTTTTTTCACATTTCTTTATATTGCAGCCTTTTGCTAAAATCATTTAAATTTTTTTTCCCTTATCAATCTAAACTCAATATCCCATAATGAAAAAGTGATAAAAAGATTTTAGACATTTTTGCAAATTCAATGTGTATCAGAGGAAAAGCCAAGCCATGAGGCTGAAGGAACTGCCTGCATGGCTCAGCGACATGATTTTGTCAAGGTACAGATTTGGGGAAGGCTGCAAAAGACATTTCTGCAACACTGAAGGTTCCTAAGAACACAGTGGCCTTGATAACTGGAAAAAGTTTGGAAAAATTATGACTCTTCCTGGAGTTGACCTCTTAGCCAAACTGAACAACTGGGGAGGGAAAGGGCTTGGTAAGAGAAGTGACCAAAAACCTGATGGTCACTCTGGAGAAGGTCCAGAGATCCTGTGTGGTGATGGGAGAAGCTTCCAGAAGGATATCCATCATTGCAACCCTCCACAGATGTGTGCTTTATGGTAGAGAGGCCAGACGGAAGCCTCTCCTCAGGAAAAGACACATGAAAGCCCATTTGGCGTTGCAAAAAGGCGTCTAAAGGACACTGAGACTATGAGAAACCAAGATTGAACTGTTTGGCTCAGTTCTTATCGTCAAGTCAGGAGGAAACCAGGCACTGCTCATTATCTCTGCATAATACCACACAATGGCAAAGCATGGTGGTGGCAGCATCCTTATGTTAGGTTGTTTTTCAGTAGTAAGGACTGGGAGACTAGTCGGGGTCAAGGGATAGCTGAATGGAGCAGAATACTATACTTAATGGAAACCTGCTCCAAAGCACTCTGGATTTCCATGGGTGACACCTTGGCACAGTGAGTAGCTCTGCTGTCTCGTAGCACTTGGGTGGTTCAAGAAAATGTGGGTTTGATCCCTGCTCAGTCTGTGTGGAGTTTGCATGTTCTCCCTGTGTCTGTGTGGGTTTCCTCTGGGTGCTCTGGTTTCCTCCGGGTGCTCTGGTTTCCTCCCACAGTCCAAAGACATGCTGTTCAGATTTACCCATAGTGTGTGAGTAACAGAGTGTGTTCCAGTGATGTATGGATGAGTGACCTATTGTGAGCAGTGTATCTGGCGGTGCAAGTCACCTTGGTGAATAAGGTGTGTGGAGTGATAACACTACATAGAGTTTGTCGGATATTGCTTTAGAGAAAAGTTGCACAATTCTCAGACCGATCAACGGACAATGCTACTAACATTTCCCTATCTTACTCTCTTGACTCTCTCTGTCCACTAATTTCCAGACCAGCACTCTGGCTACTTTCCATCTACCTTCAAAACTGCTCTATTTTCACCTCTGATAAAGAAACCCTCTCTGGATTCTAACTCAGTCCAAAACTACAGGCCAGTCTGTCTAAAACCCTAGAGCGGGCAACCTGTGATCACACACACACACACACACATTTTCTGAACCGCTTGTCCCATATGGGGTTGCGGGAAACCGGAGCCTACCCGGCAACACAGGGCGCAAGGCCGGAGGGGGAGGGGATACACCCAGGACGGGACGCCAGTCCGCCACAAGGCACCCCAAGCGGGACTCGAACCCCAGACCCACTAGAGAGCAGGACCCGTATCTGAATTCCTCTCCCGGAACCATCTCCTTTGTAGATATCCGTCTGGATTCAAAGTTGGTCACTCCACAGAGATGGCGCTCTTGACAGTGTCTGACACTCTCTAGGTGGCTAGAGTGGCCTTCTTTCTTTCATCCTCATCCTCCTCGACCTGTCTGCAGCATTCGGCCTTGTCAACCACCAAATTCTACTCTCCTCTCTTAGTCAGCCTGCGATCAAAGGAACAGCACTAAGATGGTTTGAGTCCTACCTATCAGACAGTCTGGCTTCTCTGCATGGATGTCTGATCACCACTTACAACTCAACCTCTCCAAAACAGAGATCCTACATTTCCCAGCTGGCCTGTCTTCCTGTCATCTCTTGATCAGACTGGACAATCACTCATTGTGCCCATCTCCTCAGCTAAGAATCTGGGAGTGATGACTGACTCAAGCCTATCTTTCTCTCGGCACATTGAAGCCACAACCAGGACCTGCAGATACATCCTACATAACATCCGTTAGATCCGTCCTTACATCACAACAGAATCTGCCCAACTACTTGTCCAGGCCATGGTGACATCCTGTCTGGACTACTGCAACTCTCTCCTGTCTGGTCATCCAAGTGATCAGCAACTGCAGATATTTGGATAAACCTTTATGCAACCTACTTGTGTGATGAACATTAATTCTTTTGGTGGAAAGAAACCTGACTTAAGCGTACTTAAGAATCACACATCTGCATTTAAGTGTCTATTTCTGCTAATGTAATGCACACACTGAATTTTCTATGAGATGTGCGTCGCTTTGGAGAAATGTCTGCTAAATGAATAAATGCAAATGTATAAGTGTTTGCTATGTGAAGTAGTTGTACAAACTTTGTAGTATTACAAAAAACTGTTTGAGAAAAAGAAAAGTTCTTAGAAAACATCTCTTCAGAAATATTCTATTTATATCTATTCACACACATTAATCAATATATGAATCTACCTCTCATGTATCCAAAGAATTAATTCAGCTTAATTGCCCAATTATTTGTTTGAATAATCAGTTGAAATGTATGTGTTATGTGGCACACAGAAATGGCACTGAGCCCTGATGTCTGTGACCTAGTCTGAGCTTCAGTGGGTGCCTGTCCTACATTAAAGTGACGCATCGGTGGCTTCAGGAGTCTCTTGGAAGTGGCTCTTAGCTCTGTTTTATAGACACCTAATTAAGGAGCACTGCACACACTCCTGACACTCCTGTGATCTAAGTTGTGCTTTTTTTGTCCTTGTTTTTGTCTTTCTCCTGGCACCAAATTAGTCCTGTCTCTTTCCACTATGTCCGACTGTTGTGCCAGGCAACTTACCCGACTTAAATAAATCAACGTACAAGATAATTGTTCTAAAGAGAATCTATATTACTGCGTAGTAGAGTGTCTTTATACAGCCATGGATTTTTTTGTATACAGATATAGTACATACATACGTTCATATTGCGTTCCAAAATACTTCCTATGGTTTAAATGATTGTATAGTTTTATTTGCTGTAATTTTTTTGGAATGCTCTGCAAAGCACTCTATAAATCTCCACCACTTGCTGTCGTACGTTAGAGCAAGGTCTTTAGAAGCGAAAATCATCCAGCTCTTTAAATGGGTAAATCATTGTAAGTACCTTAGTGTACATACATGATATTATAAGAGTATTTCTTGGAGAAAAGCCAGCTACATGAATAAATAATTTAAAAAGGTGTAAATACATGCAAACATTATTCAGTATTAAAACAGGTGTATTTTGTTTAAATTTTTATTGTATTTATTTTTGTTTTTATTTTTATTTTTGAGTCTGGAATACTGAGAAGATCAAAATTCTATTCCTGACATCAGGGGGGAAAGGCACTCAAGATCGTATACAGGACAGGTACTCATGACATACAGCAGTTCAGAGAGTGATAAAATGTCCCATCCAGATGTTTCCACCAGATCTCTCGAATCAGCAATACATCAGGTTCCCGCCACCAATCAAGCAGAACAGAATGAACTAGATCTAAACCGAATTAAAACAGAAAAATGCATGTTTGTTCCAGAGGATATCTCTCCATCCATATTTCATTTACTTTCCTGTTGATATCTAGCAGAAGGACCAGAACCATGGAACGGCCTGGGTTCAATTTGATTACCAAATGCATTTGATTAACACTTGTTCTGGTTGCCCTTTCAGGGACAGCTTGTTGGAGAACTAGCTGAATAGAATATATTATACTACAGTATATCTTCTGTGTGTCATATTTGTGCTCATACTAATCATCTGTCTGTAGGTTCCCTAGTTTAGAAGTCATACTAGCATTTTGTCCTTTAAACTTTTTAAGAACCATGCTGCCATATTTGTCCACCTCTCCTATGTGCTCTAATATCCATCCTGGTAGGTGTGCTGAAGAATATAAGCTATTGATTTCAGCACAGATGGACCTGTGGGAAGTGGCATTACCATTTGTTGGAAAGAGGATGTTATTGATTATGGCTTACTTCAACTCCTCCCTAATGTCCATTTATATGATTTCAAAACCAAACTTGTGCTTTTGGGACTTATGTATTCTCAGGTCATAATTCAACCATGACATACTGGTGATAGAGATGAAAACCCAAGATTTATCAATGGTGTACACATCTAGAGGAAAAAAGAAAAACACAGCAATTTCAAATGAAAGGGAATCAATCTACATAAACCCCTCAGAGGTTTCTTTTTTATGTTGTACATTGCAGAGATTAACTCAACCTTGGGTGTACCAAGATCTTTTCAAACTGTAACATTTCAGTATATTAACCGTAATATTTCATATTACCAATTTGCATTGTTCAAACATAAATTTTTAAGAACATAGCTAATATTACTACGATGTGGAATAACCATATAGCAGCAGAGAATAGTAGTACATTTCCACAATTAAATAGTATTTAAAAAGATACAGTAACTACAACAAAAACTAGTATTTTATTATTTCATAAATCATAATATGATTAATAAATGGCTACATCAAAAAAAAATAGATCTGCTCTACAGAAGTTCAGTCACAGTATCTATATTCCACCTTTGAGAATGAATATCATCATCACATGTTAATTTTTCTTACTGATAATAGTAAGCAGTGGGTGTGAGATTCTGTGTGTGTGTGGCAACAGTGGATTGGTGTCCTGTCCAGGGTATACCCCCCTCCAGCCTTGAGTTCAGTGCTTCCTGGATAGGCTCCTCACCACTGTGACCCTGCTTAAGACAAGCAGTTTTTGAAATTGGATGACTGGATGGATGGATGCATGGATGTTTAAGCACAGCGTTAAAGAAGCTGCTATAATAATTTAAAGTGAATCTCCTGGTCTAGATATTGAAATTTTGCCTTTTGTGTTTGTATTGTTACTATGAGGTTAGCCCTTCTTCAGAGGATCACCACCCAGTTTTGGTTGTTTGGTCATTTGTGGAGCAGAGAGGCTACATGGGCAAAATCCAAAGCATGGGAAAGCAGGTTTTGCTCCAAACTAGGTTTTATTTTAGAACACAGACTCCAACAACCAATAACAAACCTCAGACCCCCCAAAAAAAAAACTTCCCAAGACATCCTGGAAGTATTTAGGCCAGCTTCCTTTTATGGTTCTTGTGATGGCCCTTTAAGAGTCTGAACCTGGCCATCGTTATTCGGTTAGGGCAGGGGAGGAGTTACTGGGAGCTGTCCATCAATGAAACCCCGCCTCTTGTCCCAGGCTATACTGTCCACCAGCTCAAGCTTTCTTCTGTTTTTACTTTATAAATTGATTTATTCTTTAAACTGTTCAAATCTTTGCACTTTCATTTTGCTGATATGTTCTTCAGAATCTGCACACCATGTTGCTATTTTTCTGGCAAAGAACCACTTAAGACATGACATACAAAATGAAAGTCGAAGTAAGTTTTTAAAAAGGAAGAAGTTGGGAGAACATTGTGGCATCATGGAACAGAATGCATAGTAATCATAGAACTACAATGTTCTCAGTATCTCTTACTGCTCAGAATATACATTATTTTCTCAAGGATGTTCAGTAACAGTTTGGTGACAACTATAAAGAAATAGATGTATAAATAGAATAAATAGAATTATAGAGACAAGGTAAAAGAACAGTTGCTGAATGTGCTTCTTAACAAACCTTCTTAACCTAAAAACAAAACACTAAGATGAGTCATCCTACCACTCATGCTATTCTTTTGCTTTAGCACTTGAGATCAATACATTTATGTGCTTAGCGGTGAATTGTCTATGACAAGTATGGGACAAATACAGTCACTTAAGATAAGACCCTCAACACTGAACTTTTATAAATTACCCTGACATGAAGTCGATATGCCTGTATTATTTTTCTATACTTTTTGTTTATGATTGGAGATAAGGTGACACATTTTTATCTGTCATGTATTTATACCAGTAAATATATTGAAGCAATTGTGAAGAAGAACCCAGCCTAGTGGCACAACTCTTATAACCATCTAATTCCATGAAATCCATTTGTTGCTTCTCACTGCCACATACAGGCTGGATATTAAAGATTGTTGTGTCAAAAAAAGATGAAAAGCCTTCAGAGATAGTATGGACTGGTTTCCAGACACAGTAATGGGCTTACAGCACTTACTGTATGTGGGTTAAGTTTTTCAAGAGAGGCAATTATATGTTGCAAATATCTATTAGTGTCTCAAAAAATGCTACAGATTGTCACTAAAAGTGGAATTTTACTTGAGAGGTTGTATGTTATAAGTCCCGGGAAGGATGCTGCTATAGTAGTGCTGTGTAAAGTCCAGCATTCCTCTAGAAAAATATTTAAAATGATTCAGAGGAAAGTATCAGGTAACCAATATAATTGCCCTGAATTCTTCATGCTAACTTGATTTTCATTATTGCTTGTCTTGGTTACATCAAAATTTGTATGACTGGCCTCTTGAGTAGTGCAAATTATTACAATACAATTTGCCAAAAGATATTTATTTAAACCATATTTCACATTAGATGAGTTTCAGTTATTTTTCATATTTTTGTGGTTATTGGACCAAAAAAAGAATATACAGGGTCCTTGTGAGTGAGAGGACATGAAGTTATTAGATGTTTAATACATTCTAGCGTCGACATGCCTGAGGGAAATTAAATTTGGCATTGTTTTTATTAAATACTCATGTTTTATAAATTGGCAAAAAATTTGACTCTCCCTTTATTTAGCATATTAAAGTGGAAATCAGAAAACTCAATCATTTAATATCAAAGATCATTTAAGCCTCCATTTCTCAAATGGTCTTGCCGAGTAATCTCCATCGCACAGCAATTCCTTTGGGTTTCTCTGATGAAATGAGGTTTTGACATAAATTCTATAACATAACCATAGTCATATTGGCTAGAATATGTCCTCATCATTAAGAGCTACCAAAGCCGCTACCTACTGTATCCATAACCCACTCAGTCCTAAACCTAAACCAAAAAAAGCAGAGGAAAAAATTTTTAAAAATCACACTCCTGTTACACTTGTGGAAAATGGCATCATATTTTGCTTTCATTACCTTGTTTACTGCAGCATTAGATCTTATTTACCACATAATTTATGAAATACTGCGAAATAAAAAATGTTCTTGTGTTTGTGCATTGCTGGGTGCTGATTATCATTTTACTGTAAATGAACAGCTCTTTGGAGAGCAATTTCAGCGCAGAAAATTGATTTGGTTAGTTTATGTCAATGGCTTAGCAAGCTTGCAGCATTATCCGGAATCTTGAAATCAGTGGACACTGCCATGAATAGAAATGAGGAGTATTTCTTCTCTTTTTCTCTTTGATTTTGAAAGTGACTCCTAGATTTACTGCAGAAGAACTTCAGTCCAAAGAAATGATGAAATTGTCCAGTACTCAAACTGTTGCAAATAGTGGTTCTTGAGGAAGACATTCTAATTAATAAAATACACACACACACACACACACACACACACACACACACACACACACACACACACACACACACACACACACACATTTTCAGAACCGCTTGTCCCATAGAGGGTCACGGGGAACCGGAGCCTACCTGGTAACACAGGGCGTAAGGCCAGAGGGGGAGGGGATACACCCAGGACGGGACGCCAGTCCGTCACAAGGCACCCCAAGCGGGACTCGAACCCCAGACCCACTGGAGAGCAGGACCGTGGTCCAACCCACTGCGCCACCGCACCCCCAATTAATAAAATAATTTATTTTATTTCTAGATTAAAAAAACAAATACTGGATGAACTCTGCAACTCTGTTGCACTCTCAAACAAGGCAGTAATGATTATATGTAAAGGTAACATTGGGTGGCAGTGTAGTGGAACAGTGGGTTTGGCTGGGTGCTGCTCTCTGCTGGGCTTGGGGTTCAAGTCTCACTTGGGTTGCCTTGTGACAGGCCGGCATCCTGCCCTGAGTGTGTCCGCCCCCCCAGCCCTGCACCCTGCGCCGCCAGGCCAGGCCCCAGCTCACTGTGACCCCCCACCTGGGGCAAGCAGCCTCAGACTGTGTGTGTGGGTTAACACACACACACACACACACATTTTCTGAACCACTTGTCCCATACGGGGTCACGGGGAACCGGAGCCTACCCGGCAATACAGGGCGTAAGGCCAGAGGGGGAAGGGGACACACCCAGGACGGGACGCCAGTCCGTCGCAAGGCACCCCAAGTGGGACTCGAACCCCAGACCCACCGGAGAGCAGGACCCGGTCCAACCCACTGCGCCACCGCGCCCCCTTGTGTGGGTTAACATTTGGTTTAATTTTTATATTAAATTGTAAAAGTCAGAAGTGAATTTTAATGTAATCATCATGCACTTCCACTGGTCGCAGTGACCCCTGTACTAGAAAATACCTTGGGGACAAATGGTTACACACTAAGGTGTGAGTTTACAACTCCTTTGCTGATATTTACCAGTTTTGCTAAAATAACCTCAAGTTCTATAAGACATCACTGCTTTTACAGAGGGGGTGCACTGGCCCAGCAGGTTTGGCCTGTGCTTGCTCTCTGGTAGGTCTGGGGTTTGAATTCCGCTTGGGGTGCCTTGTGACGGACTGGCATCTCATCCTGGGTGTGTCCCCTCCCCCTCCAGCCTTGCACCCTGTGTTGCTGGGTTAGGCTCTGGCTTGCCGCGACCCTGCTCGGGACAAGTGGTTTCAGTTTGTGTGTGTGTGTGTGTGTGTGTGTGTGTGTGTGTGTGTGTGTGTATCTGTTTTGCAGACACACAGGGAAGCTAAACACCCTCACACTCTTCTCTTATGCTCAACATCATTATACTGGTAATGTTCTGTTAATGAGCTCTCATACAAATGCATATAAGAGGACAGGTGGCAGAAGACAAAGAAGAAAATTAATTCTTTGTAGCAGGGGCATAAGACCTTTGCAGGTATTGGGGGACCAAAAGCAATAGCAATTCTGGGAATCAAATGGCACACAGTGCCTATGTTTGCACACATGTGGATTTGCTTAAAGCCTTTATTACCATGCTGCTATATTGCAATACATTAGTTAGCAAAGAGTTGCAATAATTCATCTTTAAAATGGGTTGCTGCTTCTTTTGTATGTTTAGTAGCTCCATAAATACCTGATGGTGTCAAACCTTGAAGAAATAAAATTAGGTTTTTGTGTTATATCCAAGGTTTTGTTTGCTTCAGACAATAGGCATGTTCTCATCCTTCTCTAAAGGTACAAACTGCTTTGTATCATGAAAAATCATTACTATCCACCTATATTTACCTTGCACCAAAAATTATCCCCCTAATCTCTTTTTCATGTGTGACAGTGGATGTCCGAGTCAAGGGTCAGATGAAATACCCAGGCGGTACATGCCATGAAATGCCTATGAGTGAATGGACCAGGACGGAGCCTTAGCGTTCCATGACTCTCAGAAAAAACAAAGGATCCCAGGTCATAAAGTTTCATCTTTCCCCTCTGTTATATTGAAATATAAATTCACACACACACACACACATTTTCAGAACCGCTTGTCCCTTACGGGGTCACGGGGAACCGGAGCCTACCCGGCAACACAGGGCGTAAGGCCAGAGAGGGAAGGGGACACACCCAGGACGGGACGCCAGTCCGTCACAAGGCACCCCAAGCGGGACTTGAACCCTAGACCCACCGGAGAGTAGGACTGCGGTCCAACCCACTGCGCCACCGCACCCCCAATATAAATTCATTTCATATAAATTATTTATAATTGCAACACCTTAACTTCTAAATTGGCATGTGTGATGCTATCAAAGTGTTTACAGAAGAGCAGCAGCAAACCAGCAAACATTTTGTGTGTTGTCAATATCTGTTACTGTTTCTGCTACAAAGAACACTTACTTAAATGTAAACAACCTGCTAAGTGTTTAAAAACACTGACGCTTGCTTTGTAAGAAGTCAATTTATTCCGGAAGCCATAAAGCTGACTTACGTTCACCTCCCTTTTCAATCTCAAAAGCAATTAAATCCTCATTTGCAAGTATACCAGCTTCTCACTTAGTCCATAAAAAGGTAAAAACCACAACATTTAATTGCTTTTCAACATTTACATCTACATTTATTCATTTAGCAGACACTTTTTTTCCAAAGTGCATTTCAGCAAAACACAGAGTGATATGAAGGTAGACACCCTATTCTTGAAATACAGTCAGCTGGTTTGATGTCATTTAAAGCAGTATACATGACATGAATAGCAGCATATAGAACTGAAAGGAAATTAAAAGATTATTGTGATAGACAATGGAAAGCAAGTTTACGGAGTACACAGAAGATTGAAAAAGAAACGGGTCTAAAGGCGAGCGATGTGTTTTTAAACCCTCACTGAATGTCAAGTGGGATTCAGCTGCTACAGTCCAGAGGAAGGTCATTCCACCACATCATAGTCAGAACCAAGAACCTTCATTCTTTTGATTTTGTACCTCTAGTGTGTGAGATGGAGGTGGAGGAGTAGTCTGGTTGGGACATAGTAGGAGATCAGGTCTTGTAGGTATCAGGTAGCAGATGCATTGAGGGTCTTGTATACTGTAACCAGTGTTGAGCTTGATATAAGCCTCTAGAGGAAGCCAACAGTGAGAGATGAGGAGTGGGGATACATTCTGGATCAGCACCAAGCTTTGCAGAACACCATCTGAGAGGATGAGTGGAAGACAGGGAGCCACAGCAGGCCACAGTTTTTATATAAATGGCAGAGATTTCATCTTCTGATCAGGGAAGAAATGAGGACGATGAGGCTTTGCTAGGAAAGGATGAATGGGGTAGGTGGATACCAAGATTTTGTTGGTGATGGGAATTGCTTGTGAAGAACAGGGCTAATTTATTCAATAAGACATTCAGATTTTACTTATTTGAACAACCAGAAACCATTTTATAGATTTACTGGTATGCAATTATTTACCACACTTACAAGTGATGAAAAAAGCATACAGGTTAAAATTAACTGTTTTATTATCATGTAAATACTAAACAACAGTTGTATTTCTCTCTCAGCATAATTTCTGCAAATTAATTTCAGTTTCAGTGTGATGGAATGAGCTCCCCCTGTCCCTCAGAGCTGCTGAATCAGCAATGCATGTCATTCAAACCCACGTCTCTTGTGATTTCATAACAGCTCGACAAACGTCGTTAGCACTTGCATCTGTCTTAATCATTTCCATATTTTTTTTCCGTTTCACATGTGTCTACTCATGTAATGTGCTCTGGCAAGAATGGTGGTATTATACTATCTGACTGTGTTTCAACAGTCACATGTCTGTATTGGAAACCCTTCATGTACTTTGAAACACTTTCATTTACTCAAAGCTGTATGTTATCCACCAAGAAAGAATCTTCAAAATTAATAAATGTCTGTCTAAATTTGTCACAAATCCATGTTTGTCTACAGATGGAACCATGCTGTCCAATAACTAGTTGACAGGATCTCCTCTTCTATTTCTTGCACAGAATCCACTCATTTAAATGTCAGCTTAATGAAAAAAAAGTGTGTCAGACCGAAAGGCCAGCCTACTGGACAGTTGGCATCATTTGCAGGATGAGCAGATAAACCAGACACTGAAGCCAAACAAACAAAATCTGTCCAGCAGCAAGCAGCCCAAAGATAGTGTCCTGCTGGAGACACCATACAGGAGTATGTACTGCAGCCTGGGGGGAACCTCAGACAATTGCTGCCACTTGACTGGTAGTTGGCAACAGTATAAAGAGAAAAGCCAAGCTGCTGAAATGCAAGGCCCTCGGGATGTGGACGCAACTGCATCACAGATCCTTACTGTGTCACCATCAGTTTGAGTTATGGATTATGGATTATAGCCCACGCCCAGACTGACAGTTCGAGGGACTGAGCTGACGTTCCGCCCCCTTCGCAGTGTATTCCCACCACCAGCCTCAGCGCCAGCAAAGAAGGAAGCTCTTGGACTCGGCTGGCTGGTAAAGATTTATTCCTGCCACCTGTTTTATAAATGAGAATGTATTTTCACCAGCTCTGCGTTGGTGGCCTAGGAACTCTTCTGTGCTCAGAATGTGTCATCGCATCCCATTAATGCCTGACATGTCTAATGTAATAATGCATATTCACTCCCATCTAGTCAGGAGGTTGTTTATTAGGTCCTTCCATGTCTTCCAGATTTTTGTGCATTTAATAAGTTTCCCTCAAGCCATGTAGTCTGTCCATTACGGGATGTTGTTAAAATATTGCATTAGCCTTCCACCAATCCCTCTCTTTCCTCTTTTTGGTCAAAATTCTTGACCAAAGTCTTTTGTCAAAAAGTCTTTTTCTTAATTGAAATGATGCATTCACAGGCTTTGTTTTTTTTTTTTTTTGTTTTTTTTTCTGTATGCTACTGTCTTTAGCAGGTAGTTGATTTTTTTAACCATTCTTTTGACTACTTCCTCATTTTTTACTTGCTCAGTCCATGATAGCTTTAACATCCAGTAGCACCAATTTCAAAAAAGAATATTCTTCCTTTGCTTTCTCTTCTTGATCCACATCCATACAAGAAGACTGACTGAACATTTCAGCATTCACACTTATCTTGACATGTCTTACTCAAGACAGCATGAAGTCATTTTAAAATGATCAAAATCTGATTTTACTCTGTAATTATTCACCTGATCCCTTTTATACAGCTGCGATCTTCAGTAACTGAAGCCTCAAGTATTTCTATGGCTCAACTTTTTCTATTTTCTGTTTCCATCGGGGGGCTCGATGGCACAGTGGTGTGGTGGGTTTGACGGAGTCCTGCTCTCTGGTGGGTCTGGGGTTTGAGTCCTGCTTGGGGTGCCTTGCGATGGACTGGTGTCCCATGCTGGGTGTGTTCCCTCCCCCTCCAGCCTTACACCCTGTGTTGCCA